>NC_141696.1:682314448-683549448 GCF_964263255.1 Lissotriton vulgaris
CGTCCCAGTCCGGATTCAGACGCAACCACGGCACTGAGACAACCCTCATCGCTGCCACAGATGACATCAGACACCAACTAGACAATGGAGAAACATCAGCCCTCATCCCCCTGGACCTGTTAGCCGCCTTCGGCACGGTCTGTCATCGCACTCTAAACCAACGCCTCCTAGAAGCCGGAATCCAAGAGAAGGCCCTTGACTGGACCTCATCCTTCCTCTCTGGCAGAACCCAGAGCGTCCACCTCCCACCCTTCCGATCCGAGGCCACCAACATCATCTGCAGCATCCCCGTCAGCCTGACACTGTTCAACGTCTACATGGCCCCCCTCGCACAAGTGGCCCGCCAGCATGACCGCAACATCATCTTCCACACCGACGACACCCAGCTCATCCTCTCCCTCACCAAGGACCAGCACACCGCCAAACCAACCTCCACGAGGGAATGAAAGGCATCGCCGACTCGGACAAGACAGAGGTACTCAACAGTGGACCCACCCCCTCCGCCTGAGACGACTCCTGGTGGCCGACCAACTTGGAACAGCATCGACACCCACTGACCATGCACGCAACCTGGGATTCATCCTCGACTCCTCCCTCTCCATGTCTAAACAGGTCGGCGCCGTCTCCTTCTCCAGCTACAACACCCTCCGCATGCTCCGCAGGATCTACAAGTGGATCCCGACCGAAACAAGAAGATCGATGACACAGGCCCTAGTCAGCAGCAGACTGGACTACGGCAATGCACTCTATGCAGAAATCCCAGCCAAACACCTACAACGACTACAACGCATCCAAAACGCCTCCGCCAGACTGATGGTCAATGTCCTCCGCCGCAGCCACATCACCCCCCCACCTGAGAGACCTACACAGGCTCCCCGTCGACAAGAGGATCACTTTAAAGCTCCTCACCAATGCACACAAAGCCCTCCACAACGCTGGACCAGCCTACCTTAACAGTAGACTCAGCTTCTACACCCCCACCCGCCAGCTCCGCTCCACCATCCTCGCCCTCCCCGCTGTCCCCGGCATCCAATGAACAACCTCTGGCTGCAGATCCTTTTCCTACCTCGCCGCCAAGACCTGGAACACCCTCCCTACCCACCTACGTCAGATCCAGGGGCCTGCTCGCCTTCAGAAGACTACTCAAGACCTGGCTCTTCGAGCAGTAGTGGCACCCCCCCCCCCCCCCTCAGCGCCTTGAGACCCTCACGGGTAAGTAACATGCTTTACAAGTACTTTGATTGATTGATTGATTGATCGCCACCTCATTGTAGGGATCTGTATTTCTCTGAAAATTTGCTGAGTAGCCACCATGCTTCATGAGGTCACTCAGGAAATTATTTTGTTATTTAAAAACTCTCTAAAGAAAGTCAGCAATTTTTGCAGAAGGGGACTCTGCAAGGAATTGGCGGTGCACCTCATTGAATGGAAATATTTATCATGTGAAGTTATCTGTGGTTTGCTTTTTGATTTTATTGTTTTTCATTTTTAGGTTAAATCTGGCAACAGTCTAATCATGGCAATTATGTGCATATACAGCGTTGATTTGGAAGGCTGAAATCATTAACTATGGCCCACTTGGGTAGGATTGAGTAGTTTGTACAATGGATTTCTTCGTATATAAGCCAACTTGGGCTTGGACGTCCTTCAGCTTTCTAATTTTTTTGGCATTTTGCAATAGTAGAATGAATTATATGTTGGGGCATACAGAAGCTTCATTTCTAATACTGTTCAAAGTGGGAGAACTTTATTTAATAGAAGGCGGACAACCTCAGAATATTTCTGATATCCTTTGGTGTTTATATTGCTAACCATTGTGAGATATGAATTGCCACTTATATCCATTGGCGAAAATATATGATTTGCGTCAATTTTTTTAGCCAATGAAATTTTATAAGTCTAGTGAAGTTTGCGCATATATGCTAACTCTAATTAGATGATATTGTGAATTAATTCAATACAAAGTATAATATCGATCTATAATATGTATTAGTTCATATTGAGTTTGAATTGCTGTATGTACTTATGGTTATCAGATCTTTGTAAAATGGCCGCCATGATTACTGACTGTATCCACATGTATGGGGTGAAAGTCCTATGTCAATTTATGATCTAGGATAAATATGGGCACATAACATTACAACGGCTGAAACGTGATCAAGCCGTCAGGTGAAACGCGTTGTTTCCTGCTAATAAATTATCTAGCACACTAGCAACTGGAGGTGTCCGAGTACGTCTGTTTTCGGTAACGGAGTATTATCTGGATATATTTGGCAACTGGTGGTCCTACCTCGGACCGCCCGTGAGGTGGCTGATAACCGGAGCTGCTGTTTTGATATATATATATATATATATATATATATATATATATATATATATATATATATATATATATATACTAGCAGCCCGCCCCGGCGTTGCCCGGGGCAGAAGGTGGCTGGGGGCAGCATCGCAGCAGGAGAGGCGCAGCAGAGTGGCCGGGAGCAGCAGAGCGTACTTACAGTGTTTCCTTGCTCCGGTTTTGTTGGTCCTGGCCGCTTCTGCCCACGCTCGTGTCCGCAGTTCCCCCCGACGTCCCGACTTTGAGGAAAAGGCTTCCGAGCACTCATGGCCCCCGCCCGTCCATCCGCCCGTCCCTCGGTGCGCACCCGCGGCTCTTGTCCGCTGTTTCCCCCGACGTCCCGACTTTGGGTAAAAGGCTTGCGAGCACTCATGGCCCACGGCCGTCCCTCAGTGCGCACCCGCGGCTGCATCACTTACCTCAGCCGCTGCTCCTCCCCGCGCTGCTGAGTTTACCGCTCCACTGCTCCGCCGCTCCTCACCGCTTGTCCGCAGCTCGCCGCTCCTCCCCACCTGTCCGCAGCTCCTCTTGCTCCTGAACGCCGCTCCTCCCCGTGCTCCCGATGTCATCACGCACGTCGCGGCCGGCGCTACTTGCAAGGAACTACTTTTTTTTGTATTCCTAAATTTTTTAACGAACGTATATTTTTTATTTTTATATAGCCTATGTCCTTCTGCTTGCCCTGAGGTTTCCAAAGATGTCTTGGGTGTTTGGATTGGTGGTGTACTTTTCGAGTTTACCTGGCTCAAAGGACACAGCTCTCTCTTTATAATAGTAGTATAGATAGGTAGTTATAGTTAGGACCTATTTTACATAGGAAATCCGCAACTTTCTATTTGGAATAACTTTGGTGCCGGTTGACGAATCTTCGTGAAATTTTGAAAACTTTTGGCCAGCTCCAGTCAGCTCCTATCCTGAAAGTCTTGGGGTGATTCATGAAGTGGGTGCCGAACAAAAAGGCGGGTCCCAAAATGTGTTTTCCCCATGCAATTTTCCATAGGAACCGTTGATCGAGGCTACAGCCTGAACTGCTGAACGGAATTTGGCAAAGAGGTAGTCTTTAGTTCAGACTCGTGCATTTTGCTTAAATGGTGTATATCCGTTCAGTAGTTCCTGAGAAAATGACAATTAAAAATACATATATATCTCTGACCGCGCATGATCCGCGCACCCTAAGCGCACCCTGCCGTGCACGAGCTGTATTCTAATTGGCTGTCAACACTCCAAATCAGGAAATGTTGGGGGCCACCCTGTGCCTCGGTAAAACCAAGGCACAAGAAACCTATAAAAAAAAAAGCAAAACGCAAAAAGGGGGCAGAGTAGAAACACCCTGACCCCCTAGGACTGTTCAGGGGGTGCCACAAGGACCCCCAAGGCCCAATTTTTTTTAAATCAGCACAATCTGCACGGTTCCTGCCGATCAAAAAAAAAAAAAACGAAGCGCGGCCCCCCAAGCTTCAACGCTAATTAGCCCCCGGGGGGTCAAATCCCGGGGGCATGGTGAGAAAAGGTGTGATGGGGGCCCAATCCCCCCCACACTGCCCCGGGGACTGCCACCCCGGGGCTTTAACATAATGTTGGTGGGGGGCTCACGGCCTCCCCCCCAGCCCATGGACCGCCACCCCCCAGGGCTTCTTTAAATTGGGTGGGGGGCTCTCAGGCCCCTCCAGCCTGGGGACCGCCACCCCCGGGGCTTCTGAAAATTTGGTGTGAGGAGCTCCCTGGCCCCCCCGACCCTGGGGACCGCCACGCCCCAGGGCTTCTTAAAATTTGTTGGGGGGCTCACAGGCCCCCCCAGCCCCAGGGAACACCACCCCCTGGGGCTTCTGATAGTTTGTTGGGGGGGCTCTCAGGCCCACCCAGCACCAGGGACCGCCACCCCCTGGGGCTATAAAATAAAATGGTGGGGGGTCTCACCCCCCCACAGCCCCGGGGACGGCCACCTCCAGGGCTTTCTTTTTTCTGAAATACCCTCCCCGGGTCACTTAATATTCATATCGGGGGTCCGCGATGGACCACCTATCCCTGGTGACCACCACCCCCGGGGCATTATAAAATGTGGGAGGTGGGCCATGTGACCCCCCTCCTGGAGCCTTTATGAGGCCCTGGGGACCGCCACCCCCCAGGGCCGGCTCCTGCAGTGTCCTGGGTACCCACCCCAGGACACTTCAAGTTGCAATGACAGGGCGGGAGCCTTGTGGCTCCCACCCTGTCATTGCAAACTGCTCTACTATTTGGAAGAGAGAGCAGGAAACCTGCTCTCTCTTCCAAATAGCTAAGCAGATTGCTTTTCCACAGGGGGAGCAGCATGTTAGCTGCTCCCCCTGTGGAAAAGCAATGCGAGCTCCCGCAGGACGCAGGGAGTTTGCTGGGTCAGTGGGGGGATTAGAGACCCACCACAGCCCCCAAAGGAGAGGGCCACCTCCAGGGGATGGGGTCTCTGGGGCTATTAGTGGCCTAGGAGGGGGGCCAAGCAGCCCCCTTCCCAATTTTTTAATTTTATAAAAAAAGAATTAGGGGGCAGGCCCAGTGGGATGGGATCACCAGGACCCAAAAATGAGAAAAAGAAGGTGGGCTATGCAGCCCCCCTTCTTAAAAAAAGAAAAAAGAAATACCTGCATCGCGCTGGAGGCCAAGCCCTCTCGTTGCTGCACTCTGCAAACTCTCCCCCTGGCGTGTTTGCAAATGGGGAACAATGAATACTGGGGTCCCTGGGGACCAACTAGCCCATCAGGAACCTCCAGTATGCACCAGGGGGCTGCGTTGCAGAGAGGTGTTCTGAGGCCACGCCCCCTTTTACACCTCTCTGCAATGCAGCTCTGTGGCGCTTAGTGGAGGTAGATGATGGGCTAGATGCACCCCAGGGACCCTCAGTATTCAAGGGGAGTTAATCCCCCAACATAAAACATGCCACGGGGCACATTTGCACAGTGTTGAAGGGAGGGGGCGGGGCCTGAGTTCACATGTGTGCAAACACAACCTGTGGCGCGGTTTAAGTTGGGGAATTAATTCCTTTTCAATCCTGAGGGTCCCTGGGAGCCAACTAGCCCACCAGGTACCTCCAGTAAGCTCCACGGAGCTGCGTTGCAGAGTGTTGTAAAAAGGGGCGTGGCCTCTGAACACCTCTCTGCAACGTAGCCCCCTGGCGCATACTGGAGGTACCTGTTGGACTAGTTGGCACTCAGGTACCCCCAGGATTGAGGAGAAATTAATTCTCTGACTTAAAACGCACCACAGGGCATGTTTGAAGAAATGTCACCTCAGGCCACGCCCCCTTCCTTCGCCATTGTGCAAACGCGCCCAGTGGTGCATTTTAAGTTGGGGAATTAATTCTCATTCAATACTGAGAGTCCCTGAGGGCAAAATAACCCAACAGGTATCTCCAGTATGCGCAACGGAGCTGCGTTGCAGAAAGGTGTTCAGAGGCTACGCCCCTTTTTACACCTCTCTGCAAAGCAGCTCTGAGGCACTAATTAGAGGTACCTAGTGGGCTAGTTTGACCTTAGGGATCCTTAGGATTGAAGGGGACTTAATTGCTCAACTTAGAACGGCCAAAGGTCAGTGGTGAAAGGAGGGGACAGGGCCTGAGGTGATGTGCGCAAACACGACCTATGGTGCGTTTTAAGTTGGGAAAAAAATTCCTCTTCAATCCTGAGGGACCACAGGGGCCAAGTAGCAGAGAGGTGGTGCAGGCCATGCCCCTTTTTACATCTCTCTGCTACGTAGCTCTGTGGCGCTTACTGGATGTACCTAGTGGGCTAGTTGGACTCTAGGGACCATCAGGATTGAAGGAGAATTATTTCCCCAAATTAAAACGCAATAGAAGACGTATTTGCCCAGTGGTGAAGAGAGGGGATGGTGTAGGAAAGTGGCTCTATATATACTGGACCGAAGTGAAATCAGTCAAGTCAAGTCAAGTCGGTAATTTATATAGCGCGCTACATACCCAGAGGGTCTCAAGGCGCTTGAGGAAGGGTGGGGAATTACTTGTCGAATATCCAGGTTTTAAGTAGCTTTCTGAATGCTAGGTGGTTCTGAGTGAGGCGAAGGTGAATGGGAAGTGAGTTCCAGGTTTTAGCCGCCAGGTATGAGAAGGATCTTCCTCCCATGGTGGATTTGTTAATGCGAGGGACAGCAGCAAGGGCTTGGTTGGAAGAGCGTAGCTGGCGGGAGGGAGTGTAGAATGAAAGTCGTGTGTTGAGGCATTCGGGTCCAAGTTCGTAAAGTGCTTTGTGTGCGTGGGTTAGGAGGCGGAATGTTATCCTCTTATTGACGGGAAGCCAGTGAAGGTTTTTCAGGTGACCAGAAATGTGGTCTTTACCCGGGATGTCTAGTATGAGTCTGGCTGATGCATTCTGGATGCGTTGGAGTTTTTTCTGGAGTTTTGCGGTGGTTCCGGCGTATAGGGTGTTACCGTAGTCCAGGCGGCTAATAACCAATGCGTGGGTGACCGTTTTTCTGGTTTCGGTGGGGATCCAGCGAAATGTTTTTTTGAGCATTCGAAGAATGTTGAAACAAGAGGATGAAACGGCGTTGACTTGTCTGGTCATCGAGAGTGAGGAATCCAGGATGACGCCCAGGTTACGCGCGTGGTCTGTCGGGATGGGTGATTTTCCAAGGGCCTCTGGCCACCAAGAGTCGTCCCAGGCGGAGGGGGAGGTACCTAAGATAAGGACTTCTGTTTTGTCTGAGTTCAGTTTCAGACGGCTGTGCTTCATCCACTCAGCTACTTCTTTCATTCCTTCATGTAGGTTGGTTTTGGCGGTGTTGGGGTCTTTGGTGAGCGAGAGGATTAGTTGAGTGTCATCCGCGTAGGAGATGATGTTGAGGTTGTGTTGGCGTACGATGTCTGCGAGGGGGCTCATGTATACGTTGAAGAGGGTGGGGCTGAGTGAAGATCCTTGTGGTACGCCACAAATGACTTCAGTGGCCTCTGACTTGAATGGTGGGAGGCGGACTCTCTGGGTTCTTCCGGCAAGGAATGAGGTGATCCATTCCAGTGCTTTTCCTTGGATTCCGATGTTTCTGAGGCGTTGTAGGAGGGTGCTATGACAGACTGTGTCGAAGGCTGCGGAGAGGTCGAGGAGGATGAGGGCAACTGTGTCTCCATTGTCTAGTAGAGTTCGAATGTCGTCTGTTGCTGCGATGAGGGCGGTCTCAGTGCTGTGTTTGGCTCGGAAGCCGGACTGTGAGGAGTCGAGGGATTTGTTGGTTTCGAGGAAGGCGGCGAGCTGGTTGTTGGCGGCTTTCTCGATGACTTTGGCCGGGAATGGAAGGAGCGAGATGGGGCGGTAGTTTTTGAGTTCGGTGGGGTCTGCTGTGGGTTTTTTCAGAAGGGCGCTGAGTTCGGCGTGTTTCCAGCTTTCCGGGAAGGTGGCGGAGTTGAAGGAGCAGTTGATGACGTCTCGGAGGTGTGGTGCTATGATGAAGTCCGCTTTGTTGAAAATGTGGTGAGGGCATGGGTCGGTAGGTGATCCAGAGTGTATGGAGTTCATCAGGCAGATGGTGTCCTCAGTGGAGATTGGGTTCCAGTCATTAAGGGTGTTCAAGCGGGGTGGAGGTGCAGCCGAAGTTTGTGTGGGTTGGACTCCGGGTTGGTTGTCGAAGCGGTTGTGGTTGTCTGCGATTTTGTTGTGGAAGAACAAAGCTAGGGAGTCGCAGAGGGTTTGAGATGGGGTGACGTCGTTGGAGTTGGCAGTGGGGTTGGTAAACTCTTTGACGATGTTGAATAATTCCTTGCTGTTGTGGGCGTTGTTGTCTAGTCGGTCCTTGAATGCGGCTTTCTTGGCAGTCCGGATCAGTTGGTGGTGTATGCGGGTGGCGTTTTTGAAGGCGTCCCTTGTGCTGGTGTTTGGGTCTTTTTTCCAGGCCTTCTCGAAGGAGCGACAGAGTTTCTTGGAGTTCTTAAGATCATCGTTGAACCAGGGGGCGTTTTTGCTGCCTAGTTTGAATTGACGTTTTTTCAAAGGTGCTAGGTTGTCGGCGCTGTTGGTTAGCCATTGAGTGAGGTTAATGGCTGCTTCGTTGGGGTTCGAAGAGTAGGCAGGGGGGTTTTGAAGCAGCGATGAGGAGATCTGGTCGATGGTGATTTTGTTCCAGTTTCTTCGCAGAGTAGGTTGAGGATGGTTGTGGGCTGTGGTCTTTTTGTAGACAAAGTGAACGCAGCTGTGGTCCGTCCAATGGAGAACTGTGGTGTGACTGAAGGAGATATGTTTGCTGGAGGTGAAGATAGGGTCGAGTGTGTGACCTGCGTTGTGAGTGGGGGTGTTGACAAGTTGTTTGAGTCCGAGGTTGGCGAGATTGTCTAGAAGGGTGTTGGCGTTGCTGTCGTTGCTCTTTTCCAGGTGAAAATTGAGGACTCCCAAAAGAATGTATTCCTCGGAGGGGAGGGCGTGTGGGGTGATGAAGTCAGTGATGAATTCAGTGATGAAGTCAGCCGAACTATGAATTCCGATTTACTCACCTGTTATCTGGAGAGACTTTAGGGCTGCATCTTTGAGCCCAGTACTGATCCTGAAAAGTAAATTTAACCATACTTACCAGTAACTTGAATTTCTTTACATAGGATATCATTGTCTGCTTTTTGCTGAAAAAGTTTCTAAGTTTTGATTTAAGAAACTTACAAAAATTCCTCTAAAATAAGCCGAACTACTAATTACCATTTACTCACCTGTTATCAGGAGAGATCTCGGTGCTGCATCTTTTAGCCCAACACTGACCCTGAAAAGTAATTCTAACCATACTTACCAGTAACTTGAATTTCCTTCCATAGGAATCCATTGTCTGGTTTTCACCAGAAAAGTTTCTATTTTCACTAACTACAAATATTCCAGAAAATTCGCCTGTATGACTTTAACGCATTCTTTCAACTGTTTACAGGAGATGCACCAGTGCACGATCCAGGATCTACCACTGAGTAAGAAAAAGTCATGATAATACTACTTACCTTCTAAGTGAATTTCCTTCCATAGGCTAAGATTGACTGGTTTCACTTGGAAATTCTTCTAAGTGTGGAGGTTTGGAACTTTAAAATATTCACCTAAAATCATCCTAACAACAAATTCCGATTTACTCACCTGTTATCAGGAGAGAACCCAGTGTTGCATCTTTTAGCCCAGGACTGACCCTGAAAAGTAATTCTAACCGTACTTACCAGTAACTTGTATTTTCTTCCATAGGAATCCATTGTCTGGTTTTCACTAGAAAAGTTTCTAGGTGTCTATTTTCACAAACTACAAATATTCCTTAAAATCGCCTGTATGACTTAAACGCATTCTTTCAACTGTTTACAGGAGATGCACCAGTGCTGAATCCAGAATCCACCACTGAGTAAGAAACAGTAACAATAACACTACTTACATTCTAAGTGAACTTCCTCCCTTAGGATAACATTGGTGATTCTATGTGAAAAAAATTCTAGGTGTCAACTTTTAAAATACAATAATATTCCTTAAAAATCACTACTGTAGCCAAAACACTTTTACTCAACTGTTTACAGGAGATGTTCTAGGACTGAATCTAGGATCCAGTCATGTGGTTAGAAAAGCAATCCATTAAGTAACTAATTGCATTTAACTAGAAATTCACATTGAGCTCAATGTTGCATTGTGCTTGAAATTGTGTTGCCCATTGCAACAACTGTAACTACTGTACTTAAAAGTCTATTGCCTATTTGCAAAGTTTTTAAACTAAAGTAATTTATTCTGAGAAAGTATATTTTGTAATGTAATGTATAATGTAATTATAATGTAATTTTTAAAATGAAGGCGCAGATTTATGATGCCCTTGCGCCTCTTTGTGCCGCAATTGCGTCACTTTATTTGGCGCAACGGCGGTGCAAACAATGCGCCCTATTTACAATGTGACGCATCTAGGAGATGCGTCACGTTGTAAAGCCCTGCACCATAAGGAGGCGTTCCTGCGCAGGGGGGGGCGTTCCTGCGCAGGAACGCTTCCTGAAAGTGGCTGAGTGAAATCTATGAGATTTCACTCAGTCACTTTCAGGCCAATGCTGCGTCAAAACCCTGCGCCTGCTTGAAGCAGGCATAGGTCTTGACGCAGCATTGTGAAGATGGGGCACCCCCGAGCCTTGCAGGAGCTTCATCGCACTTGCGACGCACCTCCAGCAACACATTTCCGGCACAGATGCGTCACGCATCTGTGCCATTTTTGCACCATGGTGCGCCTCATTGTAAATGCGGCGCACCATGGGTGGCGTAGCTGTGGCGCAGTGTGGCGTACATTAACTGGCGCATCCCTGGGGATGGGCCAGTTAACATAAATCTGCCCCCAAATATCTAAAAATAAATATTTTTAAAAATGTAGTAAATCAGTATCAAAAAATAAATATAACAATTAACACATTTAAAAATTGTCCTTTACAAAACTTTTGAAATTCACTGAATAAACCATAGGTTTCAGACATGTTATAGTTAGGAATTAGCATTTAAAAAACTCTTTGAAATTCACTGAAAAAACCATAGGTTTCAGAAATGTTATAGTTAGGAATTAGCTTTTAAAAAACCTTAGACATTCACTGAAAAAAACATAGGTTTCAGGGTTGTTATAGTTAGCTGGACATTTCACTCGTACAAAACCATTGAAATTCCTCCGTTATTGTTAGTTCTACTAACTATAACTCGTGCTCCCGCAATCCACTGCTGATGATGTCACATACTACATCATTCATGACATGGTCAGTGACATCACTGATGACATCTCAAATGACATCACTGATGACATCATCCTTGTGACAATCAGATACACCTCATCATACACTAGTATAACCTTTCATCACTCACTGTAAAATACAAAGTACCATATTTGAATCCAATGACACACCAATACAAGTTTCTAAAAACCCACTCAGTGATTCCTAGATCTACACACACATCTAATCACTTACCTATAGATTCACTCATACATGCTGTCAATGATCAAAAGAACACTATCAAATATACTTATAAACCTAAATCGACATTACACACCAGCACACGTCCTATTCACTTATGCAGTCAAATCAAATCAAATCCACTTTATTCGATTATTTTAAAATCATAAAAGTATGCTATTCAATCACATGATAAAATCAGAAAAGAAAAAAATATATAAAAATTACTTTACAAGAATGTACAATTCATATATACAAGACACACAGTGGTGTCGAATTGAAAGTTATTCATTATAGCTTACATATTATACACGCTAGTCAGTGATTCAATACAAATTTACAGACAACAGATTTAACTTCATGTGCATTCTCAATTAGTTGGTGGAATTAATTTCAGTTTGTGATATTACATTTTCCAGGGATGTTTGCCCGAATAATCTATATTTCTTGTTGCGGATGGAAGCTACCAAAAAGTTTGCTACCCCGAACATGACAGCGGGGGATTCCATTAATTATAGACAAAGTAATGCAGGTTTTACTTGGATGAACCCCCTATGATTTAATAATGGGATAATGAACTTTTTCCTGCCTCCCATATAGAATGGGCAGAAAAACAAAAAGTGCATCGTGTCCTGATATGAGTGGTCGTCACACTTGCAAGGAGCGGCATCCTCTGGTTTGCACCACTCCTTGAAGATTCCCAAAAACAAGTGCGACTGATTGAAACAAAATTTAGTAAGCAACCATCGGTGAAAGGGTTTGGTGACAATTGACAGGTACGGTTGAATAGACATAGATAGTATCAGCATATAGTGGGCCCTCACAGTTGGTTTACTTATTTCTGTTGCTTCACGGTCCAGTTCTCTAGATCTTAAAAAGTTTATTTTTACCCAGTTGATGTCAGCCTTAGTTAGACCTTCTGGGTTGGTGTAAATCTCTGGGCGTCCCAGATAGTTAGATGTTGATTTAATAAAGGACAGCCATTGTATTTCTGCCACTTTATCGAGTAGCATAAAATCCCTGATGATCTTGTTGTTCAATGTGAGATTGGGGTTCAACCAGGTTCTGATCCATAGTAGGATGGGGGCCATGTTCAGTAAATCTGAAATATATCCCATCCCAAGCTCCAGATGTACTGCATAAGTAGCAGTTGATTGGGGGAGACCTAGAAGGGCTCGCAGGAATTTATTTTCTTCTCTCTGAATGAGAGCTGTATCCTTATAGCCCCATATTGCTGCCCCATGCCTTGCAATGGCCATAGTTTTAGCTTTATAGATAGACAAAATTGCCTCTCCTGGTTTACCACCCAGTCTCTTTGCAAAACCTAAAATAGCAGCCGAAGATCTTCTTACGGCGGCTACTTTATTCAGAACTTGGGGGGCCCATGAACCTACATCGTCAAACACAACCCCTAGGTAAGTGAAGACTTTTACTTTGGATATTACCGAGTCATTGCATGAGACAGTTTTAAAGCACTTTCTCCTATTCCCTAGTGACATGACATGCAATTTCTATGTGTTAATAACTAGGTCAAATTTTTTCATAAACTCCCCAAAAGAGTTAAGGAGTCGTTGTAAGGCGTTTGGTGTTCTAGCCAATAACACTGTATCATCTGCGTATAGGTGTACAGGGATGGGCGTTCCTCCCATAGGCGGAATATCAGCTGTTGCAGTTACCAGGGCATCTTGTAGGGAGTTTACGTATAGTGTGAACAGCATTGGAGCCAATATGCACCCTTGGCGCACCCCGTACCAGATTTAAACTCAGCCGTACATCTTCCCGCTTGCGTCATTCTAATAGATGCAGACAGGTCTCTATGCAGTTCAGCTAAAAAATTCACCAAGGCCTGGTCAAGTCCTAGCTCCAGAAGCATCATCCACAGCTTTGACCTATTAACTAGGTCAAAAGCTGTGGAAAAGTCCATAAATGCCAGACAAATTATTGCTTTCTGCACTTCCTTTATAGTGAAACTCGCGAAAAACCCCATTACCTCTCTGGAATGTGGCACATAGGTATCAAGCTCTAAATTACTTCCATAAATATTCTCAAAATGGTTTAGCCATTCCCTTTCTGTGATGTTGACTTCTAGCGGGGCATTTTCTTCACCATTAAACAAAGGAGAGTTAACGATTGACCAGAATTTAGAGCTGTTCCTCAAGGTGGCTTTCTCGTATGTCCCATGCCTCTTTCTTAATTTCGTTTTTACGTGTTTGTAGGATAGTTTTATATTTTTTCCTTAAGAGAGATACTTCATGCTTATCTCTAGGGTTCTTGTTAAGTGGCTTCAGAAGCTCACTATGGGTTTTTGTGCATTTGTGGTCAAACCATCCATGCACCGGTTTTGTTTTCTGTTGTACCTTCACTGTGAGGTCTCTTTCGACCTGTTGACAGATTGCTTCGTAGGAGGGTATAACATCCCCCCCAAATCTAAGCGGGTCACTTCAGGTGTTAAGTTCTTTCCCAACCTTAGATCTGATTGTATTAAAAAAAGTCTTCAGGGATGATTTTATTCCATTTTAATCTCCTCCCCTGATCCTTTGTTACAGCCTCAACTACAGCTTCCGAGGTCTCTGTTTGTTAAAACAAAGTAAGGTATTATCCAGTATTATCCAGTTCCAACACCACTGGGTTATGATCACTAAACATAGATTGGATAGCATTATAAAATATAACTGAGCTTAACAGGCCAGGAGATATAAACATATAGTCTATGATAGTTTCACTATCCCTAGCACTATATGTAGGAACCCATTCCATTTTATAAGCAAACTCTGGCTCGAACAGATCTGTGTCTGAGAGCAGATCTTCCAGGGCAGCCCCCTTTGCACTGTGTTCAAAATGCTGGTAGGATGAATGAACTGGGTAATTATAATCTCTATACTGGCAGTTAAGATCACATAAATGAATATGAAAATCACCCATCAAAATAACATTAAAAAAAGTGATTTGAGCTTCCTTATATGTAGTTAAAAATGTTGATAATGATTGGATGTGTTCATTTGGGTGCTCTCCCTGTATTGCATTATAGAAGTTAATATATAAAGCTTTATTATTATTTGGCAGGGAAACTTCTAGTGCTAAATAATTTGGTGAGGTGGTGTTAAGCTCCTTCACTGTACCCTTTATATTGACCGAGATTAAAAACATAAGTCCTCCTCTGTCTCTCCCTGATGTGGACATACGGGCAGCTACAAAATATGAGGTAAACCCATTCACCCAAAAATTACACTCCCTGTCCCAGGTTTCTTGTATTGCCACGACATCATACTGCCTCACAAGTTCAAGCCATGCCTTGTCATCCCTCTTAGAGTGTAAGCCTGCGATATTCCAGCTCATCAGTTTTACAGGTTTCCCCCTTCCTTCTTTATTTCAAAACCGTATTTATTAAGAGTTCAAGCGGGTATCGGTACAGCCCTCCACAGTCAGGAGGAGACTGTCAGTGGCATACAAGTAATGGCATGGCAGTGAGCCCAAGTTTAAAAAAACATACCCCATTCCACCCCCATCCCACCCAACCCCAAAAAAAACGCCCTCCAACACCCTCCCAAACTACCCGCCCCTTATCCCGCCCTAACCCAGTGCACGTGATCACAGCTTAGCAACAGTAGGTGGAAGGCAATGGAGGTGTCGGCCAACAGCCTAAGGTACAGGATCCACATCTGGAGACAGTACATCCTCAACATCAATCGGAGGGTCAAGAGCAAGGCCCCTGTAGTCCGCCCATCGTTTCCAAATTTTGTAGTGTTTTCGGGGACACCCCCTGGCTTCAAAGACAGTTAGTTCCAGGCCCATGAGAAAGTCCAATCCCGCCTTCCATGTGCCGAGCGGGGGGGGCACGTTCACTCTTCCAGGCCTGGGCCAGATCTCGCTTGGCCACCACTAGTCCCAACAGTAGCAAATGTCGTTTGTAAATGTTGCCCCCAACGTTTTCAAGGACATGAAGGAGACCCAACCTAGGGGTACGGGGAAGGTCCTACCCCAACACCTCCGACAAGCAGTCCCAGACCCCAGCCCAGAATCTAGTCAGTCTCCCACAGGACCACACCATATGGAAAAGCGTCCCCCTCTCAGTACCACACCTCAGACACTTCGGAGCGGCTATAAGACCTGCCCGCCACAGTCGTTCTATAGTATAATATGCCCTGTGAAGGTATTTGAATTGGATAAATCTAAGACGGACGGCTATAGCAGCTCCACGGGGGGATTCAAGGGCCTCACGCCAGTCATCCTCATCCAAGGGGCCAACATCATTCTCCCAGGAGGCCTTCAATGTCGAAAGGGAAGGGGAACAGTGCGTAACCAGGGAGCGGTATATCTGAGAGACCTTCTTGTCGCCCAGATCCCCCATAAAGAGTTTCGCCTCAATGGGACTAAAGTCGGGGAGTTGCTCCAATCCCACTAGGCTAGGACCAAGGGCATGGCGGAACTGGAGGTACCGGAAAAATTGGGACTTAGGCATATTAAATTCGGAACTAAGGTCCTGAAAGGACTTAAGCGTAGTGCCAGTGAGGACATGACCGAGGGAGGAAATCCCGATCGCATCCCAGCCGCCAAACCCGGACAGGGAGGCCAGCGCCGGAAGCAGACCATTGTGCCACAACGGAGTCTCGGCAGTCAATCTGCCCCACCAACCCATACGATGCAAAGCTTGCCGCCAGACCGCAAAGACCACCTGAGTGACGTTCGGCAGCATCCTCCTCCGTCTGGCCGAGTACAGTAAGGTGTGGAGTGTGGCACCACCCATCAGAGAATGCTCCAAAGCATAGGCCGAATCACTACGGTCCCCATACCACCACTCGTTGAGCACTAGGAGGTGAGAGGCCTGGTAGTAAGACAACAGATCCGTGGACGCCAGACCGCCGCAGTATGTAGAAAGAAAGCATGTACGCAGCGCCACCCTGGAGGCACACCCGGCTCACAAAAATCGGCCCAGCACCAAGTTGACACTCCGGAACCACTGCGGGTCGATTTTATAAGGGTGATTCTGGAGTTGGTAGAGAAGCCGAGGCAGGGCAACCATCTTGAAAATGGCCGATTGGCCATAGATGTTGAGGGGCATACGCGTCCAGGTCTTGATGTCCATCTGGACCCTATCCCATACTGGCTGCATGTTCCGACCCCACGCCACCGCGGCTGAGGCCGAGAGGAAGACACCCAAGTATTTCATGCCATCAACCGCCACCTGAAGGTTCGCGGCCCATGGGCATTGCACCGAATCGCCCCCCAACACCCACAGGGTTGACTTGCGGGGGTTGAGAAAGAGCCCCGACGCTAGACCAAACTCCTTCATTATCTCGAGAATGCGAGGGCCCGTGCGGGGCAGATCAGTCATAAAGAAAAGCACGTCATCTGCATACAAGGCTATGCGGTCCGAGTCGTCCGCCCCCCACACAAAGCCCCGATAAAGCGCGTCCTGGCGCACACGGGCAGCCATAGGCTCCATGGCCAGCGCGAAAAGATACAGGGAGAGGGGACACCCCTGACGAGTGCCCCTGGTCACAGGAAACCGCGCGGAGATCGCCCCAGACACACGCACTGAGGCCGTTACATCTGTATAGAGCAATTTCACATAGGAAATGAACACTGAACCCAAATTTAGTAGCGGCAGAAGGGCAAAGAGATATGTCCAGCTGACCGAATCAAAAGCACTATCAATGTCCGCAAGCAAAAGCGCCGCCCGATCCCCGGTCGTCCCGATCGCGTCTATCGCGGCCTGTGCCCGCCGAATGTTGTGTTGCGTCGCCCGGCGCGGCATAAAGCCTGCCTGATCCGGGTGGACAAGGGCCGAAATATGTGGGAGCAGGCGGTTCGCGAGCGCTTTAGCCAGGAGCTTGGCTTCAAAATTGATGAGGGATATGGGACGATACGACTCATGGCGGTCAGGAGGTCTGCCTGGCTTTTGGAAGACCACAATTTCGGCATGACGCCAGTCCGGAGGGAGGCTGCCACACTCCCGCGCCAGTTCCAACGCCCGCCTGTAATGTGGCCCGAGCTGCAAGTGGAACTTCCTATAGAATTCGCTGGGGAACCCGCTCGGCCCCGGTGCCTTACCCACATTGAGTTGACCCAGTGCGTCGCCCAATTCCTCGGCCGTCAGGGGGAGATCCAAAGCATCACGTACTTCGTCGGAGACTGCATGTGGAGGGACCTCTGCAAGATACCCCTCAATGCCGTCGGAGGAAAGGCTTTCCCGGGAGGCATACTGACGCTCATAATAGCGCGCAAAGCTCGCCGCGAGGATCGCAGGGTCCATGATCGCCACCCCCGCGTCATCAACTAGCCCCGGCAAGGTGATCGGTTGCAGAGTTTGCTGACAGAGCCTGTGGAGCATGGTGCAAGACTTGTCACCCCACTGGTATACCCTACTACGCGTAGCCAGCCACGCCTGGCGAGCCTCGTCCAACAAGACCGAGGAATAAGACTGCTGCGCTTGTAAAAGCAGCCGTAATGTCATATCATCAGCCACCTCCCTGTGTCGCGCCTCTACCTCCTCCGCTGCAGCCACAATACTTTCTTGTCGAATCCGGCGAGCAGAAGCGCACCAGGCAATATCAACACTCCTCAAGGCGGGCTTCATAGCCTCCCAGACCGTCACCGCGTCTACTCCTACCGTAAGGTTGTCTTGCCAATAGCGGGCAATCGCACCGCGCAGATGTTGGGAGTAGTCCGGGCGCTGGAGGTGCCACGCAGACATCCGCCACCGGAGCGGCTGGCGAGCTCTACCGAGATCAATCTGAACCGCCACAGGGGAGTGGTCGGACAGGCCGCGAGGCCGGATCGCCGCCCCCTTCACCCTGTCTAAGAAGGCCCCCGGCACAAACACACAATCTAGGCGCGAAAGAGATCCGTGCACAGCAGAAACATATGTGTATTCCCGCCTCTCCGCATGTAGGTGCCTCCATACATCCACCCATCCAAGACCATCAATCATGGCACTCAGCCGCGTGGGGGAGGCCACAGCCGCGACCCCTCGCCCCCTCTGCCTGTCCAAAGTCATGTCTACCACATCATTCCAATCGCCTCCAATCACAGCCAGGGAACGGGGAAGCTCAGTCCACAAGGCAAACAGCCGCTCCGCAAGGGTCCATTGCAGTGGGGGAGGGGCATACACACTACCAAATACAACCGGCTCCACGCCAATCTTCCCTTGCACAAACACAAATCGGCCCTGAGGATCAAGCCACTGACGCTCATGAGTATAAGACAACCGCCTGTGGACAAGGATGGCCACCCCCCTCGAGCCCCTTGTGAACCCAGCATGAAACACCTGGTGAAAGCCAAACGTCTGCAGACCCAGTGCCTTAGTACCCAACATGTGTGTTTCTTGAAGGAAGAACACATCTGCCAAATCCCTTTTCGCCCAGTGAAGCACAGCCCCAGGTTTGATCTTGTCTAGGAGCCCCCGAACATTCCAGCTCAGGACACGCATAGAGGTACTAGGAGACAAAAGCCGTGGAGCATCAGCCATTATCACGATGAGCCAGTTCCAGCGACCCCCAGTACCCGACCCAGGCCCCCAACACCCCCGTTGCATATATCAGAGGAATCACGTGCACCCCACAGAACACAACCCCGAACTCCACCACCCCGTTTGACCAGGCCCAACCCACCAACAACCAAACAGCTCCCCCCACCCCTATACCTCAAAAAACAATGAAGTATCTGTCGCGGCATACGGTACTCCAGGCCCAAAACATAGCGCCTAAAGCCAGCCATGCCAATGGATCCCACCTAGTTCCCCCACTAACCAACCAAACACACTCCCAGAACCACCCCCCAGTCCCAACAGGAAGGGGCCGCCCACAGAACGTGCCCCGAACCCCCATCGAGCATGCATCATGTACAGTAGCAAAGCACCACAGATAGGTACCAGTCTGCGAGGGCCCCATGCGCTCGCCAAAGAATAAGTCAATACTGCACCAGCCAAAGTCTGTTCCAACATCCAAAGCTCAGCTGCCGCGGTGAACAGCCACAGATCCAAGGCAATCGGTTGGCAGTCATATCGTACGCTGATCAGGATTCCTTGCCAGATTGATCCGTATCAGGCTGTGTATCCCCCAGGAGGGGGTCTCGGGACAAGGACCTCCGTCGCAAGCGGGACTTGCGATGCCGCTTCCCTTTACCCGGCGGGTCGCTCCGGTCTTGAGAGGAGCTGCGTGATGATCCGGAGAGCAACTCCGGTTGGACGTGCGGTCGGAGCCTGACCGCCTCGTCGGTCCATCTGAAGACGGCCTCCGGTGTATCGAAAAAATGAGTCTTGGAGTTGAAGATCACCCGGAGGCGGGCCGGGTAGAGCAGCGAGTATTGAATTTTTAGGCCACGCAGCTTGGCCTTGGCTGCCAGGAAGGAGTGCCTCTGCTGCTGGACCAGTTTGGTATAGTCCGGGAAGATCATGATCTTATGATTGTCATAGAGCAGAGTGTCCTTAAGCCGCGCCTCCCGGAGAATGGCGTCCCTGTCATGGAAATTTAGGATCCTGGCGATGATCGGGCGAGGCCGCTCCCCGGTCGGCGGCTTCTGCGTCAGGGCCCGGTGTGCACGCTCTACCACAAAGCAGCGCGACAGGGTGTCCGGGGGTAGCCAGCTCTCCAGCCACCGAGACAGGAAAGCGTCCATGGGCCCTTTCTCACAATCATCCGGGAAGCCCACAAAGCGCAGGTTGTTTCGCCTCGCCCGACCCTCCGCATCCTCCACTCGAAGTGCTAGGCCCCGCTGGGTCTGTTCCATGTCCGCAACTTTCTTCTTGAGGGCGCCAACATCTCCCTCCACCGCAGTGACCCTGGTCTCCGTTTCGGTGATGCGGGCGACCGCATTACGAAGGTCTTGACGCAGTAGCATTACATCGGCACCAACCGCGCCAATCTTCGCATCTAGCATGTCGCGGGACTGCGTAATGGCCGCCATCAATGCCGCGTTGTCTGGTCCAGCACTCTGGCCTCCTCCGGCCATCCCGGCACCTCCACCAGGGCCAGTGAATTTATCAATAGGCCCTTGCTTAGTGGCGGCCGTGCCACCCTCGCCTCTAGTCATGGCGGCAGCAGAGACAGCAAGGCGGCACGCACCTGAATTAGGGCTGCACCGCTCGAATGTCCACCACTCAGGCCCCGGCCGGGGTATCCGAATCACACTAGGCCACTCGGTGCCCACTCGCCACCAGCTCGCTAGTTTATGGGTAGGCACCCAGGCAGCGCCGCTCCGCCAAGGCGCAGTAGTTGCCAGTTATGAGTCCAGAGCAGGGCCGCCGAAACGGCACAGCCAGTCCGCCCGCTCCAGTCGGCGGAAAGCCGTCGGCTCTGTATGCTCCACGGCTCCGGCAGATCAGTAGATACAGGGCAATCGTCGGATCCGCACTGCCGTCTCGCCGGGACACCACTCCGCAGGAGTCAGCGGTGGCAGGGCGCGCCGTCTCTTCACTTCCGGTGGCTCCGCTCCAATCTCTGCGGGCTCAGACGTCTGCTGTCCGCCCGGCGTCCAGGGCCAGCCGGCGGGCGGGACAGAAATCGAGGTCCCGGCTCACCATGCGGCAAGTAGGCCCGGCAGGCACCTTCACTAAATGTCGCTCTAGTCGTGGCTCGGGGCGGCAGACCACACCACCGGGCACCGGCGGTCACCAGCAGTCACCTCCGCAGCAGCAGATGAAGGAAAGGGTTCAGGGCAAGGATAATTAAGAGGATAAGGATCGGGCCGGCAGGAGCTCTACAGAGCAGCGTCCGCCATCTTCGCCCTCGAAGCCACGCCCCCTTCCTTCTTTATTTAATAGGTTACATTTGGACTGGTTTAATGGGCTTTCTTGAGTCAGTCAATCAATATCACCCAGATGTAATAAGGGTGAAAACCTATTTGATAATGCCAAACCCTCCCTTGACTCTATTGTACTATGATTTTAAGCTTTCGGTAGTAGTCCAGATTTTTGGGTAGCCCAACTAGTTAGGTGGACCGGGTGTCTTGCTGGATTTCTTACTGATGCTAGAGGGCAGCACTCCCCAGACGACTCCTAGGTGGCTCTGGCCGGGTGTAAAAGAAGCCAAGTGGTAGGGCTCGTACCTCTCCCTCCTTAACATTAATTTCCGTGGCATCCCAAAATAGACGAGACGCCTCATAAGGTCTGTTAAAATTCACAATGAGGCAGTCTCCTTTTAGGTTTTTTTTTGTATCACCCAACCATCCTACTCGTCTCTCCATGTTTATACTAGCAGAGAGATTTTCCCCCGTGCAGTTTTAATCACACCATGCCTTGATGTTACTTAGCAATGTTTCCTGGGTCTCAGATTCTCCAGGTTTCAAAGGGGGTACATTTACTAGTATAGCTACATATGGTGTAGCCTCTGGGGGAAGATTAATGATGTGTTTGTGGCCCAAACCCCTGCCCTTGTTATGTACCCTCTCTGTTGTAAAAGTGTCTTGGGGAGAGGGGGAACTATGAGGAGCTATACCCGACCCCTGGCCCGTAGGGCCCTTAACTTGGCCTGTAGATGCTAAACCACTATGAAGCATCGGTGAAGAGGGTAGGATCAGAGGAATTGATGGTGTACATTCACCTGATACCTCCATAGGCTGTGTTAACTGGGCTCGGGGCTATAAATGTATTTATACGCTCACATTTTTTCAACATTTCTGCTACACATTCCTTTAAAGCTTCAATAATGTCGCTTGATATCTGGGTCAGTATCGTTTCCAGTTTTTCTGTGAGTATACTCTCAACCATGTCTCTCATAGAGGATTCAAAATGTCTAGATGCAGAATAACCTTTTTTCTGATGATGTGAAATAGGCGGTTTGTACCTTTTAGACAGCCTCTTGCCACGTTTATGGACTGTTTTTGTGACCTCCCCAGAAGGGCCATACTCAGTTGGAATGTTGGCAGGAATTTCATCCTCGGGGCATAAGGAAATAGGGAGGGGTAAGATGTCCTTACTTGGGTTAATATAAATCCTGGGCTCGAATGGAATAGTCTGTCTTCCATTCAGGGGAGACCCCGGTGTCTCTCTGGTGGAATTTTCCACTCCCAGCTCCCGTTCTGTATTAGCAATTTCTTTGTTTAGCTTGCCCAGCGGAAGTAAGGTAGGACAGAATGTTAGCAGAGGTGGTGGATTTTTGAGGGACTTTTGCTTTAACACCACCTCCATTAGTAGAAGTTTGTAGTTTGCGCTTACCCATATTGAACGATGCTTCTCAGGGGGGTGGCCCGTCCCGTCCCTTGTCGTCCCCTGATGGCCACAGACGGCCCGCCCTTTGCCCGGGCTTCGCCAGGCGCTGTCCGCGCGCGTACGCGATGCGGAGGAAGCTGTGTGTATTTAAGCGCCTCCAGGTGCACTGAAGGGGAAGTGGGCGGTGCGGCGCGGCCCTCCCAAGGCAGGCTGGGAGCTGTAGTTTGCCCCACTCCGCGGCTGAGCGATGTCACGAGCTCGGCGGCGGGGGCTACCACAGCGTCAGGACCCCAGAGATGTTGCTGCCAAGTGGTGGTTCGCGATGTGCCAAAGAGTGTTGCTGTCGCCCCTCAAGCACGTCACAAGTGCGTATCATCCCCCGCTCCTCAGTGGAAGCTGTGTGTATTGAAGCACCTCCAGGCGCGCTGCAGGGGAAGTGGGCAGTGCGGTGCGCCCCTCCCAAGGCAGGCTCGGAGCTGTAGTTTGCCCCACTCCACCGCCGAGCAATGTCACGAGCTCGGCGGCGGGGGCTACCACAGCCTCAGGACCCCATAGATGTTGCTACCAAGTGGTTGTTCGCGATGTGCCAAAGAGTGTTGCTGTCGCCCCTCAAGTATTTCACAATTGCGTATCAGCCCCCGCTCCTCAGTGGAAGCTGTGTGTATTTAAGCGCCTCCAGGCGCGCTGCAGGGGAAGTGGGTGGTGCAGCGCGGCCCTCCCAAGGCAGGCTGGGAGCTGTAGTTTGCCCCACTCCGTGGGCGAGCGATGTCATGAGCTTGGCGGCGGGGGCTACCACAGCATCAGGACCCCAGAGATGTTGCTACCAAGTGGTGGTTCGCGATATGCCAAAGAGTGTTGCTGTCGCCCCTCGAGCACTTCACAAGTGCGTATCAGCCCCCGCTCCTCAGTGGAAGCTCTGTGTATTTAAGCGCCTCCAGGCGCGCTGCAGGGGAAGTGGGCGGTGCGGCGAGGCCCTCCCAAGACAGGCTGGGAGCTGTAGTTTGCCCCACTCTGTGGCCGAGCGATGTCAGGAGCTCAGCGGCGGGGGCTACCACAGCGTCAGGACCCCTGAAATGTTGCTGCCAAGTGGAGGTTCGCGATGTGCCAAAGAGTGTTGCTGTCGCCCCTCAAGCACTTCACAAGTGCGTATCAGCCCCCGCTCCTCAGTGGAAGCTGTGTGTATTGAAGCGCCTCCAGGCGCGCTGCAGGGGAAGTGGGCGGTGCAGCGCAGCCCTCCCAAGGCAGTCTGGGAGCTGTAGTTTGCCCCACTCCGTGGCCGAGCGATGTCGCGAGCTCAGGGGTGGGGGCTACCACAGCGTCAGGACCCCAGAGATGTTGCTACCAAGTGGTTGTTCGCGATGTGCCAAAGAGTATTGCTGTCGCCCCTCAAGTATTTCACAAGTGCGTATCAGCCCCCACTCCTCAGTGGAAGCTGTGTGTATTTAAGCGCCTCCAGGCGCGCTGCAGGGGAAGTGGGCGGTGCGGCAGGGCCCTCCCAAGGCAGGCTGGGAGCTGTAGTTTGCCCCACTCCGCGGCCGAGCGATGTCTCGAGCTTGGCGGCGGGGGCTACCACAGCGTCAGGACCCCAGAGATGTTGCTACCAAGTGGTGGTTCGCGATATGCCAAAGAGTGTTGCTGTCGCCCCTCGAGCACTTCACAAGTGCGTATCAGCCCCCGCTCCTCAGTGGAAGCTCTGTGTATTTAAGCGCCTGCAGGCGCGCTGCAGGGGAAGTGGGCGGTGCGGCGCGCCCCTCCCAAGGCAGGCTCGGAGCTGTAGTTTGCCCCACTCCGCCGCCGAGCAATGTCACGAGCTCGGCGGCGGGGCTACCACAGCGTCAGGACCCCAGAGATGTTGCTACTAAGTGGTTGTTCGCGATGTGACAAAGAGTGTTGCTGTCGCCCCTCAAGTATTTCACAAGTGCGTATCAGCCCCCGCTCCTCAGTGGAAGCTGTGTGTATTTAAGCGCCTCCAGGCGCGCTGCAGGGGAAGTTGGCGGTGCGGCGCGGCCCTCCCAAGGCAGACAGGGAGCTGGAGTTTGCCCCACTCCACGGCCTAGCGATGTCACGAGCTCGGCGGCGGGGGCTACCACAGCATCAGGGCCCCAGAGATGTTGCTACCAGGTGGTGGTTCGTGATATGCCAAAGAGTGTTGCTGTCGCTCCTCGAGCACTTCACAAGTGCGTATCAGCCCCCGCTCCTCAGTGGAAGCTCTGTGTATTTAAGCGCCTCCAGGCGCGCTGCAGGGGAAGTGGGTGGTGCGGCGCGGCCCTCCCAAGGCAGGCTGGGAGCTGTAGGTTGCCCCACTCTGCGGCCGAGCGATTTCACGAGCTCGGCGGCAGGGGCTACCACAGCATCAGGGCCCCAGAGATGTTGCTACCAGGTGGTGGTTCGTGATATGCCAAAGAGTGTTGCTGTCGCCCCTCTAGCACTTCACAAGTGCGTATCAGCCCCCGCTCCTCAGTGGAAGCTCTGTGTATTTAAGCGCCTCCAGGCGCGCTGCAGGGGAAGTGGGTGGTGCGGCGCGGCCCTCCCAAGGCAGGCTGGGAGCTGTAGGTTGCCCCACTCTGCGGCCGAGCGATTTCACGAGCTCGGCGGCAGGGGCTACCACAGCGTCAGGACCCCTGAAATGTTGCTGCCAAGTGGTGTTTCGCGATGTGCCAAAGAGTGTTGCTGTCGCCCCTCAAGCACTTCACAAGTGCGTATCAGCCCCCGCTCCTCAGTGGAAGCTGTGTGTATTTAAGCGCCTCCAGGCGCGCAGCAGGGGAAGTGGGCGGTGCGGCTCAGCCCTGAGGTAATAGAAATTTTCTGGTAGCTAATGTGTCCCCCACTCGCACCCTATCCATGCACCCATGTTCCTTGTATGTTGTGTAACTTCTGTTCCGTACATGCTAGAAAGACGCAAATACATTTGCGTCCATCCTTAACATGTCAGCTATCCA
The DNA here is from genome assembly GCF_964263255.1 of Lissotriton vulgaris. Lineage (NCBI taxonomy): Eukaryota > Metazoa > Chordata > Amphibia > Caudata > Salamandridae > Lissotriton > Lissotriton vulgaris. Next base: position 682,339,765 of record NC_141696.1, read on the forward strand.
GTCATGCAAAGAAAGCCCGTTAATTAGGCTTCTAGGCATATGGTGCCAACGTCTTTATATGGTGCACTTTTGAATCTCGCACACGTTTTCCCCATGTTTTCTGGCCCAGTCGAGCTAGGCCCTTAAACGAGGCCCCTTTGTCTCATCTCTCCTGTCTCCGATAGCTGTATGCATCCCTGACCCCTGCCTTACTTCCTGCTAGCGAAGCGGTGCCCGGCTCGGCCTGGACTGCCTGCCAAAAGTGTATTTTGCCTACAGTTATCTGCTCAGCCTCCTCGAAAACACATTCCAGTCTAGTGAAATAGGTAAACATATTCCCGGCTGCAGAGCAAAGGGCCCGGCCTTCCTGTCCTCCTTGCAAGTAAATTACTGCTCCCGTTACCATGGTAGGCCCATGGCCCCCGCACTCTACATGGGGATTCATAGGCACGCACTAGCATTCAGTATTGAATGGCCTCTGCCCGAGAGACCTTTTACTTCAGACACTACATCCTCCAAACATGAGATACCAGATATGTTATAGGTACTGGTTGCCCTGACATTCCAGACACCAGTCTCCTCTACTAGTGCTAAAGTCAAAGCCCCCAGTTCTCCCCAGTTACACGTCATGCTAGTTGCGCGCGCATTCAGGTCATAAGTTTCTGCTGATTCTGCAATTTTCTCTATGCATCCACCCACATGTGACGTTTCTTGTGACGTTTCTCTGACATGTCCAGTGCACGCCCATGTGTACGCCTTCTTACACGCCTCCTGTTACGCACATGTGTTCTTATCTCTTTCTTTCACCTGCTACGTCTACTGTATTGGTTTCAATTGTACCATTTTACTATATATAATGTGTAATGTTAATAAAACGTTGAATGTCCCTTCCTGAACCTTAGAGGTGATGGAACATGATATCCAATCCTCGAGGATTTTCCATTAAAGCCCGTATGACTCAGATCCCACGGACTCTGCCTCTCATTTGAATGAGCTGTCTTTTATTGATAATTATATGGAAAAATGATTCAGTAAAATTAATTTACCACATAATTTGGCGCCCGAACAGGGACCCCCCTTCCCCACTCGCCGGTGAAGTCACGCAGGCTTTGACCCCTTCTACAGCCGCGACGGAAACCGTGCACGTTGGCGGGTTTTCCTGCTATCTTCCCTCAGGCCTACGGGGGAGACGGAGACTGCGGTCCGGCGTCCAGACGAGGCGGTGAGGAATGCGGAGGATCCCGACCAGAGCCCTAGTCGAGAGAGCAAGGTCCGAGGAGTCCGGAGGCCCACCTGTTCCGAAGCGCATGCGTGGTAGCATGATGTGTAACAGCCAGATGTCGTAGCAGTCCAGTCCAGTCCAGTCCAGTTTCCGAGGCCTTCAGTTTCTTGCTTCCCGGTGAGTACCGTTGTTGGGAACGCATCTAGACGGGTTCATTGATTTGTGCCCGGTCAAGACAGGTCTGGGTACACAGACCTGGTCCTGACGTGTTCACTTAGGTGAATACGGTCCGACGTGTCTCTTTATGGGACCGGTATTGTCTGTACTGTTTTAGCAGTGCATCTAGTTAATCAGTATTCAGTATTATCTCGAGATTTTCAGAATATGTGTTTTCTGTGTACTAGGTAATTCAGTCCGAAAGGTTTTAATGTGTTTCTAATGTCGTAGTATGAATGATTGTTTGCTGTTTATTACTGTGTTTATTGTGTTCACGTCCGAATCACTCCAGTCATTCCACTGTTCTCGAAATTACGTCAGATAGGTACTAGGAAAGGGATACTCGAAGAAGCAGTTCCCGTCCCGTCTAGGGACACTCCAGGATATTTTATGTACCACAAGCATGGCTTAGATGCCGTACTGTATTTAGATTTATGGGTGGACTACACCAAGGATCTGGAAGAGAAGTATAGATGGCCTGTCTCAGGGACATGGGATGCTGAATGCATCATGAGAGTAGAAGAAGCATTGTGGAAAAAGAAAGCCAGACAATCTCAGAAAGATGCCATAGAATTGTGGCGTAAGGAATCGCATAGAAGAACAGAGAAAGCAATCCGAAAAACAGAGAAAAGTAGAGAAGAATCCGAAAAAGCTAGAGAAAAAGAGTTACTAGAAGAAGGAGAACAAGTCAGATTAGAACAATTAGACCGCCAAAGAAATGCACTCATTACAGGCATGTATCCAGTTATTGCCGAGGGCCTGCCCAAGGCGACCCCGGAAGTACCCCGTAACTTGCCACCACCATTGGTTCCGACTAAACTCCGTCACAAACAGACTGCAGCAGACATTTTCCTTTCTTCCTATTTAGATGACGTAGCTCCAGCATATACCAATGTACCCGTACCACCCGTTAATGATGTACAGCAGCCTGCTCCGTCTGTTCAAGCCACGACCCCTCCACGTCTCCAAGACTCGCTTCCCGCGCCTGTTGTCACTTCCCCTACTGCTGCTGCTACTGCTATTGGTCCCCCTACTATTGGTCCTCTCAATCCTTTTTCGACAGCTGCAGCCCAGAGTCCACCCCCATTACATACATCTCTTATACCTGCCATGACTTCAGCAGCTACAACCCAGTCAGTTCATGCCCTCGCTTCCGCCTCAGGAGGTGCCGTAGGAGGCCACCTCCGCACCCCGCCACAAGTGAAACGAATGACAGTCAGAGAATTAGCATTGCAACGTACACCGAAAGCGGTTGCATATGAAAACCTTAGACAGTATATTACAGATTGTAGATATGACCCAGTACCTGGCAAGGAAGGAGACATGATGTTAGCCTCGTTAGGTCTACGACGTGTTACAGATTATTTGATGCTATTACCAGAAATGACAAACCATCTAGACAAAATATATCATTTTATTAGAACGGGGGAGAGACCAGAATGTATTCGTGAGGCCATGGCATATCAAAAGACTGAGACACAAGGATTTATCTTACGATTCTTGATTAATTGTTTGATAAGGGAACGAGACCGGCCAGGTGCTGTCAAAGAAGAGATGGATGCACTGATAAAATGGAGTCAGAATATTGCAGATTGTAAACATGATAAACAGAATTGTATAGATGCCATGACCAGAAAGATCCGTAAAGAAATAGTAACAATGCATGACAGACAGAAGGCTGAAAGGGAAGCCGAGTCAGACAAGAATGAATCCTCAGAGGAGGAAGAAATAGATAATCCAGTAGAAAATCAAGGCACAATAGGGTACGTAGGTAGAGTGAAACCCCCTAAACAGTATTCTTTTGACAGACCTTTTGACAGACTCATTCGTCTAGAAAACAAGAAACGTTTCCTTTCTCCGATACCAGAGCAATGTTCTCTTGAACATGTATTTCAAGATACTGATAAAATACTGAAAGAAAGAATAGGTTACCATGAACTTAGTACCATGCGTGATCAGGAACTAGCCTGGTCAGCAGTCCAATGGGCTGGAAATGACGGTATATATAAAGATGATTCAGTAGCGCAAACATTTTTGAGCCTCTCTCCAGACGAACAGCAACTAGCTGGTATATACATGATCCAACATCTCATTACACTATATGAAAATCAGCAATCCGATCCAGGTCCATTGTATAATATATTGCAAGACTTACTCCTGAGAAGATGGAGAGGCCTAGGTACTGATTTAATTAATACCATTCTAGAACAGCGTCACAAATACAGAACTTTCCTGACTCCACATTTTGTTTCTGTTCCACCTCCAGTAAGACCGCCATATCACCTAGACAGACAGAATCCCTTACGAGAAGTTCATCCAGTCCAGACTACACGGGGTACGCTTCAGCGCGTATTTGTATACACTCCTTTGACAAAAATGGAATTATTGGAAATGAAGAAAATAGTACCTTGTCACGATAAAGATCCTGCAGGGTTCCACCGTGAATTAAAAGACATGTTACTGATGGGAGATTGCACGTATTCCGACATTCTTAAAATGTTAAAAGTATTGTTGCCAGCAGGGATTTACGAACAACTGAAAGAAAAAGAATGGGAGGTGGGAGATAAAAAGATTATCTGGACTGAATTAGAAGACGAGGAAAAGACACGTACCCCAGGTTTAGGTCTTGGGGATAAAACTAAAGCATTACCAGCATTATTAGTACAAGTCTTGCCTAGATTATTGACAGTTAAAAAGGAAGACTGGGATGCAATCTCAGCCTGCAAACAGAAACAAGACGAAGACACTAGTGATTTTTATTCGAGATTCGAGAAATGTTTCATTATTATTAGTGGCCTGAAAACAAGTAGCGAATCATACCCACATCTTTTTGTGACCAAATTAGTCGAGAATTCCTTACCACAGGTTAAAAACAGAGTATTGAAAGTCGAAAGCACATGGCAAGCAAATACGCCTTCCCAAATGTTACAGATGTTACAGTATCACCAGAACAGAATTAGAGAGGAACACGATCATGAACAGAGACGTATGAAAGACACGAAAATGAAAGTACTCGTTGCCCAGTCCGTTCCAGCAGATGGTCAGAAGAGGGGTAACACACAGAACACACAGACTAGTCATTCTGCAGCTCCTGTTAAAGGGAATTGCAATTACTGCAAACAGCCAGGTCACTTCATAAATGAATGTGCCGTTCTCAGACACAATATTGCTACAGGCAAAACGAAAGAAAGACCACGTCCGCCTAGACCAGAACACGTCCCACAGAATATTCCACAGAATACGCAACCTCCACAGAATACACAGCAACAGACAGTAGCTGTACCCCAACCCCAAACCATTGCCGCAACACAACATGTCACACAGCAAATGTATCAGTATGCACCGTCCGATTATCCCGATTATCAGCAGTACACATGAAACAGCCTAGAGAGGGAGGTTGGCTTGCCCCTTATCGAGGTTCCTGTAGATCAAGATGGTCCCTATGTTCATAGTCAGGTATTAGGGAAAGACAGAAAATTTTTGATTGACACAGGGGCGAGCAGAACTACCATTAGTCATGACGAGGTTCCAGGGGCACCCCTCTCAGGCTCACAGAATGTTTCCCTTGGATTTTCAGGAAAGCCTATTGTTAACGAAGTATCAAAGCCAGTTCCCCTTGCAGTTGGTCCATTGTCCCGTACTACAGACTTGTTACTTACGAAATCATGTCCCGAAAACTTGCTTGGTATTAAAACGCTGAAAGCTCTAGGAGCTGTTATATGTTGTTCTCCGGAAGGAGTGAGATTATTTTTACGTGACTTCAAGGGTCATTATGTGTTGAGAGATTTTGATGCAAGATTGAAAAATGTTCCACAGCATTTATGGGCGCAAGGTCCAACTGATGTAGGTTGTATGCACATTACTCCCTATCGTGTCACACTCAAGCAAGGTGTTGTACTGCCCCGAATCCGACAATACAAATTGCCACCCGAGGCTGTAGCAGCCTTACTGAAAATTATTGACGAGCTCATTGCCCAAGGAGTAGTTGTAGAAACTGACTCCAATGTATGTAATTCTCCAATCATTCAGATTCTTAAACGAACTGACCCGAATGCACCTCCAGTCTACCGACTGGTGATCGATCTACGAGAACTTAATAAATGCATAGTACCACAGTACCCCGTAGTCTCAGATATTTCATCACTATTGACTGCCATTGATTCCGAAGCTGCGTTCTTTACTGTAATCGATCTTAAGAACGCCTTCTTTAGTGTCCCCATTCATCCCGATAGCCAATACCTTTTCGGATTCTGTTTAAATGGCCGAAGCTTCAAATTTGCACGTGCACCTCAAGGGTTCACGGAAAGTCCTAGTATTTACAGCCAAGCACTGAAACGACAACTAGACAGTATTCACATGCCTACTGACACTGCTCTACTGCAGTATGTCGATGATTTGTTAATCACCGCACGGACCGAACGTGACTGCGAGCGCGCGTCACTGACAGTCTTGTATTTTCTGGCCGAAAAGGGGCATAAAGTGTCCCCTTCGAAGCTCCAATTTTGTGCCCAGCAAGTGGTATACCTTGGACACTTGCTGTCCAAGAGGGGCAGACAGTTGACACCAGATCGTATCCAGTTAATTGCACATCTGCCACAACCCAAGACTCAAAAGGAAGTACGGGCCTTTATTGGCCTCACTTCGTACTGCAGACAATGGATTCCCCAGTATGCATTTCTAGCCAAACCACTCATACAGTTGACAACACAGGAGGCAGCGACTTCAACTGTCCTCCCTTGGACTCAGGAACATACGCAAGCTTTTAATGACTTGAAGAAAGCTTTATGTCAAGCACCAGTTTTAGCGACACCATGTTACAGTAAACCTTTTACACTTTTTGTCACAGAACGTGATGGCACAGCATTATCTGTTCTCACACAAGATCAAGCAGGACACCATAAGCCTTGTGCTTACTTTTCTAGTACATTGGATCCAGTAGCCCAGGCTCTGCCTGCGTGCTTGAAATCAGTTGCAGCAACAGCTCTAGCTATCAGACAAAGCGATTCAATAGTGTTAGGACATCCTTTGACAGTACAAGTTCCACATTCCGTGGAAGTTCTTCTAAACCGTACCCAGACTCAACACTTGACCATAGCACGACTGACAGGTTATGAACTGACAATGTTTCAGCCACACATAGAAATCAGACGCTGCAACATACTCAATCCTGCCACATTGTTACCCTCGAGTACAGTTGATCCAGCACCACATGACTGTGTAGAAGTCATTAATACAGTGACAAAGCCCCGACAAGACTTGACAGACATTGCATTGACCGACCCAGACCTGACACTTTACGTGGATGGTTCATGTATGCGAACAAGCACAGGAGAGTTAGTGGCCGCATATGCAGTGACCACTGAAACTGAAGTCATAGAAACACATCGTATTGACACATTATCTGCTCAAGCTGCAGAGCTCATTGCTCTGACCCAAGCCTTTATACTAGCCAAGAACAAGAAAGTTAACATATACACAGATTCACAGTATGCATTCGGAGTCGTACACGACTTCGGTGTTCTTTGGGAAGAGAGAGGTTTTTTAACTTCTCACGGTACCAAGATCCAGCATGGTCCCCTCATTCAAGCCCTGTTAGAAGCAATACACTTGCCTACAGCCATAGCCGTTATGAAGTGCAAAGCACATACTAAAGTCACCAACAATATTTCCCAGGGTAACGACCTGGCAGATCGAACAGCCAAACTCACAGCTCAGACAGACATACCGATTGACATGACAAAGACCGAAGTACCGTCACAGACACATTGCCTGACAGTTAAGGATCCCACTCTAGACGTACTCGACATACAGACACATGCAACACCAGATGAAATCAAGAAATGGACTGAACAAGGAGGGATCCAAACAGATCAGGGATGGATGACGAAGGGAAGAGCCACATGGTTCCTCCCCGACTCTATGGTTCAAATCATCATTAACACAGCACATAGTCCAGCACACTTAGGAGAGAAAGCCATGTTAGACAGTTTACAGAATCTCTGGTTCAACAAACATTTACGAGCAGCAGCAAAACAGAAAGTGCGTACTTGCATGATCTGTTGTCAGTTCAATCCAGGAAAAGGTGTCCCCGTGGAACAAGGTGGATTTCATCCTCCTGGCCATCCTTTTGAAGTCCTCCAGATGGATTATATCCAGATGGACAGATGTTGAGGATTCAAGTATGTCCTCGTAGTCGTATGTGCTCTTTCCCGATGGACAGAAGCATATCCAGTCCCCGATTACACTGCTTTAACCACTGCCATACAACTGTACGTGAGTTTTTCCCACGATATGGTTTGCCCCGTGTCGTATACTCTGATAATGGACAGCCATTCTTGTCCGAGCTTATGAAACAGGTATCACTCCTGTTAGGTTACCAGTGGAAGTTCCACTGTGTCCGAGATCCCGAAGCCGCAGGTCTCGTAGAGAGACATAATCAGACCCTGAAAACACGCCTAGCAAAAATCTGTGTAGATTGGATAGTTGCCTTGCCAGTTGCACTCTTTTACATGCGAATGGTAGCCCATTCTAGGACAGGATTGTCTCCGTATGAAGTTATTTTTGGTCGTCCCCCGAACATGTGGGGTACTCCTATGCCCAGACGCATAACAGATGTTGATACTACTATGCTGACAGATTACTTGGCTTCCTTGATGTCTGCACTACAATCTTGTCGTTCACAGGTCGCGGCTGCCTTTCCGGACAACACCCAAGTGAAACCGCATGAGGTCATCCCTGGTGACTATGTCTACGTGAGGAACTTTGATAGGAAAAGTCCGCTGGAACCCAGATGGAAGCAGCCAAAATTGGTGTTGATGTCAACGAGGACTGCAGTCAAGCTGGAAGGAAGAAAAGGGTGGCTGCACTCGAGCCACGTTAAGAAATCTCACGGACTGTGTCCAGAAATTCCGATTAAGGACTGCCCACTTTCAGAGACTGACTCTAAACTCCCCCTGCTAGAGAAAACTCCCCAAGAGGAGTATTGTTCCAAGTTAAGGTCTAGTAAGTCAGACAGCGTTTAATTGTTTAAGTCCCCCTCGGGTGAAGCGGTTAGACAGGTTTCTGACATGTATAAGATAGACCCAAGTAGTCAGAGAGATAGGCGTAGCGAAAAGAGAAAACAGTACTGTAAAGTTTTGCACAGCAGATGCATCATCACATTAATTTCCATGTTTCTTCTGAGTCTTACGATTATATGCATAAGTTTAATGTTACATGTTTTTTTTCCTCTTGAGTCACATGTACATGCTTCCTCTAATGACACTGTAGAGCACACTTTTAGTGACCTGCCCCCACACGAATTATCCTATCGTTTAGCAATGCGCAACAATACATTCATCCGTATGTTACACCATTCTCACCAGACCAGCAATGCCACCAATTGCTGGGTATGTGGCCGACTCCCTCCCTATCAGAAGTACAAGGGAGCTCTGCCCCTCTTTCCTTATCCGTTCACACATAATGGTTCGTGTGGTGCATGGTTTACTTTAATGTCTTCCCTAGATAGTAAGTCCAAGGTTTCCCAAGGCAATTGGATATGGGGGAACCTGAATACAGTTATGAATAAAATATGTTTCCTAGACCAAGAAGGTCTTCCCCAAAGGACACGGACCGATCTAGAAAATGAAGTGTATGGATTAGGTAATTTTACACTTAACCTCATGATCCTGAATGTGCAGTCTGAGACTAATTCGGACTTGCCGTCTATTACAGTTTTGCCAGTGAAAGGTGAATTATGCGTCAGAAAGAATGGTTCAGTACATCTAGGACACAGTGATTGTAATACTGTTGTCGAATTCAGTGATAAAGGAAAGTCTACTTTCAAAGCTTCCCGCCATTCTTATTTCATATGTGGTCAGACAGCCTATGTACGTCTGCCATTGGATTGGGATGGGACGTGTTATATTGCGTTCCTATTGCCACCTGTTTTTCTAGCCCCGCCTGATTATCACAGAAATCCAAACCTTGTACATGTGAGACATAAGAGAGACCTTCCTCCTGTTATTGATTATTCTGAATCATCATGGGATCAGTACAAAGATTACATTAAAGGATATTTCTGGTTCATAGGTCCTGTCCAGAATAGTAAGATAATTCGAAGATTGACCAGAACTCTGGAAGCAGTAGTGAATGAGACTACTTTTGCCCTAGGTAACCTGAACGAGGAACAGTCTGCTATGAGACTTGTTATTCTTCAAAATCGCCTTGTCCTTGACGTCATCCTGGACTGATAGGGGCGGGGCTTGTAGAGTCATCAGATCCAGTTGTTGCGTGTTTATTCCTAATAACGCGCCATCCGTATATAAGGCCATAACTCGGCTTCATGAAATAGCTCATCAGATGCACCAGAATCCAGGCTCCTGGACTTGGTCCGGTTGGTTCTGGAGTGTAATATCCGCCTGGGGATGGAAATTGTTATCATTCCTAGGAATAATATTGGTCATAGTATTCAGTTGTTGTCTCTGTCTACAATGTGGGCCAGCGATTTGCAGCTTGTGCGCCACAGCTTGTATTCCCCGTCCAAGTGCACGTTCCCGTTCCCGAATAAAGAAAGAAGAACAAATGATGCTTTACAAACAGATAGATGGTCTCATGAACATAGATATATCCTGAAGGGTGTAGTGGGGTCCAAGGAGGGAATGAGGTAATAGAAATTTTCAGGTAGCTAATGTGTCCCCCACTCGCACCCTATCCATGCACCCATGTTCCTTGTATGTTGTGTAACTTCTGTTCCGTACATGCTAGAAAGACGCAAATACATTTGCGTCCATCCTTAACATGTCAGCTATCCAGTCATGCAAAGAAAGCCCGTTAATTAGGCTTCTAGGCATATGGTGCCAACGTCTTTATATGGTGCACTTTTGAATCTCGCACACGTTTTCCCCATGTTTTCTGGCCCAGTCGAGCTAGGCCCTTAAACGAGGCCCCTTTGTCTCATCTCTCCTGTCTCCGATAGCTGTATGCATCCCTGACCCCTGCCTTACTTCCTGCTAGCGAAGCGGTGCCCGGCTCGGCCTGGACTGCCTGCCAAAAGTGTATTTTGCCTACAGTTATCTGCTCAGCCTCCTCGAAAACACATTCCAGTCTAGTGAAATAGCTAAACATATTCCCGGCTGCAGAGCAGAGGGCCCGGCCTTCCTGTCCTCCTTGCAAGTAAATTACTGCTCCCGTTACCATGGTAGGCCCATGGCCCCCGCACTCTACATGGAGATTCATAGGCACGCACTAGCATTCAGTATTGAATGGCCTCTGCCCGAGAGACCTTTTACTTCAGACACTACATCCTCCAAACATGAGATACCAGATATGTTATAGGTACAGGTTGCCCTGACATTCCAGACACCAGTCTCCTCTACTAGTGCTAAAGTCAAAGCCCCCAGTTCTCCCCAGTTACACGTCATGCTAGTTGCGCGCGCATTCAGGTCATAAGTTTCTGCTGATTCTGCAATTTTCTCTATGCATCCACCCACATGTGACGTTTCTTGTGACGTTTCTCTGACATGTCCAGTGCACGCCCATGTGTACGCCTTCTTACACGCCTCCTGTTACGCACATGTGTTCTTATCTCTTTCTTTCACCTGTTACACCTACTGTATTGGTTTCAATTGTACCATTTTACTATATATAATGTGTAATGTTAATAAAACGTTGAATGTCCCTTCCTGAACCTTAGAGGTGATGGAACATGATATCCAATCCTCGAGGATTTTCCATTAAAGCCCGTATGACTCAGATCCCACGGACTCTGCCTCTCATTTGAATGAGCTGTCTTTTATTGATAATTATATGGAAAAATGATTCGGTAAAATTAATTTACCACAGCCCTCCCAAGGCAGGCTGGGAGCTGTAGTTTGCCCCACTCCGTGGCCGAGCGATGTCGCGAGCTCGGCGGCGGGGGCTACCACAGTGCCAGGACCCCAGAGATGTTGCTGCCAAAGTGGTGGTTCGCGATGTGCCAAAGAATGTTGCTGTCGCCCCTCAAGCACTTCACAAGTGCGTATCAGCCCCCGCTCCTCAGTGGAAGCTGTGTGTATTTAAGCGCCTCCAAGTATGCTGCAGGGGAAGTGGGCGGGGCGGTGCGGTGCGGCGCGGCCCTCCCAAGCCAGGCTGGGAGCTGTGGTTTGCCACACTCCGCGGCCGAGCGATGTCACGAGCTCGGCGGCGGGGGCTACCACAGCGTCAGGACCCCAGAGATGTTGCTGCCAAGTGGTGGTTCGCGATGTGCCAAAGAGTTTTGCTGTCGCCCCTCAAGCACTTCACAAGTGCGTATGCAGTCATCCTACTCACTTATGCAAACAATGGATCATACTTACATTTACTCAGCTACACACTTTTACAAAACCACTTAATTTATTCATATAGATAGTAACTCATACTTAGTGTGTTGTAAAATCACTATTACAAGTATACAGTTATCCATACAGTCACTCATACAATCACTGTCTTTTATGTATACTAATGTCTATACAATAATTGTCACATATACTGCCTTTTATTTTTCTAGTTTGTTGGACGTGTACTATTGAGAGATATATTTGCTCATCACCACACCCTTAAAGATATTCACTCACCCAAACAGCTTTTATAACATGTAGACTTAACGTCATATACCAACTAAATCAACTATTCACACATCTTTGGGCAGTCACCCCCCCCCCACCGGACCACACTCACATTCACTCTCTCATACAAATACTCAGCTAACTAATCAATAACTAATATAGACATTCACATAGCTAGTAACCAACTGATGCAGCAATTTACACAACAACTGACAAAGTGATACAGATATTCACATAGTTTAGTCACTGTCCAATATATTTAGTGAGACACTATAAATTAGTCAATTAATTAGTCAATCACACTGCTACTAAATACTCAAGCCAGATATTTATATATCCACTCATTATTCAATGCAGATTGCTATATATATAATACATATTTAAATAACAAATCAAACCACATCCACTGGATGATGTCATCAGTGATGTCAACAGAGTTGTCATTTGAGATGTCATCAGTGCTGTCATCAGTGATGTCACTGACCATGTCATGAATGATGTAATGTGTGACATCATCAGCAGTGTATTGTGGGCGCGCAAGTTGTAGTTAGTAGAACTAACTATAACGGAGCAATTTCAATGGTTTTGTATGAGTGAAATGTCCAGCTAACTATAACACCCCTGAAACTTATGTTTTTTTCAGTGAATATATATATATATATATATTCAATGAAAAAACCATAGGTTTTAGCCCATATATAGTTAGGGATTAGCATTTACAAAACCTTATTTTACTCGCATAAAACCATTGAAATTTGCATATATAGTTAGTTGCGCTAACTATATATCGCGTACCCGCAATCCACTGCTGATGATGTCACATATTACATCATTCATGACATGGTCAGTGACATCACTGATGACATCACTGATGACATTATCCAGTGGCTGTCTGTTTCTGTAAAGTTAAAATATGTCTTACATATTGAAGAATGAGTGGATGTATAAGTGTCTGGATGAAGGATTTAGTAGGTGCATGACTGACTGTATGAAAGAGTGATGAAATGTGTCTCACTGAGTGCATGGGTTAGTGACTAAACTATCTTAATTTGTGCATCATTATATCTGTTGTTCTATGAACTGCTGCATGTGTTGATCAGTAGCTATATGAGTAACTGTATGAGTTATTGATTGGTTGCCCAAGTATTTGTATGGGAGAGTGAGTGTGTGTGTGGGGGTGGCTGGGGGGTGTGTGACTCTGTGCATACATGTGTGAACAGTTGATTCACTAGATGTATGGATTCAAAACTGCATGTGGAAACAGCTGTATGGGTGGTTGACTGTGTACGAGTGTATTGGTGAGTGAATGGATATCTCAGTGCTACATGTCAAAGTAAGTATATATATGTAAAACACAGTACATGTGAGAGTTCACATATATAAATTACTGTGCATAAGAGCCAGTGAATGTGTGAGTGGCTGTATGAATCATTGTGAACTTGTATCAGGGATTGTATAAAAGAGTAAATATGTGTTAGTATATGTTCGAATAAGTAAGGTGTGTATAACTGTATAGTTGAGGAAATGGAGGTGTGATTGATTCTTTGCATGACTGACTAGGTGTGTGAGTAACTCCATGGATGAGTGACAGTCTGTGAGTGTCTGTTTACACTGAGTGTATCTAAGGTTATATCAGAGTCTGTAGAGGTTCATCGTATAATCACATGAATGATGTCATCAGTGATGTGATCAGTAATGTCAAATGAGATGTCATCAGTGATGTCATCAGTGATGTCATTTAAGATGTCATCATTGATGTCATCAGTGATGTCATTTGAGATGTCATCAGTGATGTCATCAGTGATGTCACTGACCATGTCATGAATGATGTAATATGTGACATCATCAGCAGTGGATTGCGGGTGCGCGATATATAGTTAGCGCAACTAACTATATATGCGAATTTCAATGGTTTTATGCGAGTAAAATAAGGTTTTGTAAATGCTAATCCCTAACTATATATGGGCTAAAACCTATGGTTTTTTCATTGAATTTCAATGGTTTTTTAATAGCAAATATCAAAAGCTGTCAAATGTCAAGTACATGATAGGTAAAAACATTTTCGTGTTTATGCACGCTGATGTGCTTTGAACGCTGCCCCCCTCCCCCCCTCTTTTCTCTTAGCAGTACTCTCTCTTTGCAGATAGTGAAGGGTAGTTAACGCAGGCCTTTGCCCCCATTGTAATCCGTCGTGCCTGCTTCTCTCTCTATTTGATTGATTGCTATCCAAGCATTTACTGTTTTAGAATTGGTTCTCTTTGGTTCATTCTGTATTTACAAACAAGCACAGAGTCGCAATACTCTGTTTAGTCTTTGCAGATAGTGAAAAATCGTTTAAAAAAACAAAAGGAATCGAGCAAAATCAGTAGGCCACTAATGGGATCTGTTTTTGACCTCGCTAAAATAGAAACATTAAGAACAACCCCTCATAAGAAATACGAAACTAGTAAGATGAACTTAGCTCCACACCATGATGGCTGCAAGACAGCTCGACTCCGCCGCCCACCCCACCCCACCCAAAATAACGACAAACCCTATGCAAATATTATAAATATATACAACACACCAGCAAAGTAACAGGGTAAAACGTTTTATTAAATAACTATATACATGGCAACCTGCTGCAACATCGATCCAAATGCCTTTTGGTGACTCTTCCATTGTGAACATTGTCCCACAATCCGTTTGACCTGAAACGATTACACAAATAAAACATTTGTGAGTTTTAAATTTCCGGAGAAGTATAATTCACCAATAGTTTTCTCTGTAGATCTTTTTCCATTAACAATCCCAGTTCCATCACCCGCCCAGGATATCACTACTGTTAGTTGTCATTGTTGCTTCTGTTTTAATAAAAAATGTTTTATGGTGTTTACTGTTTTTGTTGCGATGTATATATTTATAAGTTATTAAAGTGTTATAATCCTACAAATTTTTTTATCGATTATTGCTGTTTGAGATATTCCCTGTCTACAAACAGAGAAGAATAGAAATATTCTGTCTCCCTTTGCAGATAGTGAAGGATAGGTAATGCAGACTTTTGTCCCCCGTTGTAATCCGTCATGCCTGATTGATTGATTGGCTGGACATTTATTGTTCAAAGAATAGTTCTTTCGAGGTACTCTCTGTTTGCAAATAACGTGGAATAGAAATATTCTGTCTAGTCTTTGTAAGTAGTGAAGGAAGGGTAATGCGGACCTTTGTCCCCCGTTGTAATCTGTCATGCCCATCTACTCCCCACTGATTGAGAAACTAGTTCCACCCGGACCATTTATTAGAGGTACATCATCTGACTCAACCGGAGAGAACCCCTAATAAAGAAGACATATGTAAAATACGAAGTAATCCCTGTATCCTGTTAAACAGAAACTTTAGCATGAAACACACTTGAAAAGGAAGGGAAAGAAATCGAACAAAATCAGTAGGCCTCTGATGAGTTTTTGACTTCGCTAGAAATAAGAAACATGAAAGTGGTGAAAGAAGCCAAGCTTGACGTTACAGCAGCCACAAGGTAGCTAGGCTCCGCCACCCCCCCACTGCTCCAAGCATGTCTGTCCCACCGCCCGCCACGCCCAATAACGGTAACATGAAATAAATACAAATCAGCAGATACCTACCCCCATTCCGGAAACTCCCCAAGTGCAACAGGTTCGCGGCTACGCCCATCCGGAAGACGAGGCCTTCGGCACGTGTAGAGCGAGTCCTGCTGGCAGCCGTCGGCCGGGGAGGTCATCCCGTAAGGTGGGCCAGGAGAGGAGCCGAGGCTGGCGGGATTCTTCTTCTTTCTTAGATAATGGCTGCGACAACGGGGGGGATGTCTTGCACATGCCACCGACCCCCCCCCTCGTATCTCCTGGTCTTGCCCCGGCTTGATATGAGCTCCCCGTTCGGGCCTGAAGCGGCGCCCTGCAGGCCACGGGGGGGGATGTCTTGCCTCTGCCTCCGACCCCCCCCCCTCTTATCGCCTGGTCCGGACATCACGGATATCAACGCCAGGTGTCGCCGTGGGGTGCGCTGGGAGGGAGAGGCGGCGCGAACAAGCCTCTCCCACCCCCACAGGTGAGGGCCCCTCGACTGCACCCCCAACGCTCCACTCACCCAACAAAAGGGTTCCTCCACTCTTGCGATACAGCGACGCTGCATTCACCCGACAAAAGGGTTCCTCCACTCTTGCGATGCAGCGACGCTGCACTCACCCAACAAAAGGGTTTCTTCACTCTTGCGATGCAGCGACGCTGCACTCACCCGACAAAAGGTCTCGTCCACTATTGCGAGGCAATGATGCTCCGCTCACCCAGCGGGGGTCTCGTCCACTGTTGCGGTGCAACGGCGCTTCTGAGTTCAACTAGAAAATGAGTCCTGCATCCAGAAAAGTTCTCCTCAACTTTGAAGATTCTATAAGAGCCACGGGGGCCCCGACCCCCGATGGGGAATGACTGCCATGATCACCCACGGAACGACCACGACGTAGCCGCGGGACGTCGGCGCACTCATGCCGGCGCCGGCCTCAGTCTTGAAATCACCAAAATCCTGCAAGACTACCAACTTGATCAGTTCCGGTGGGACACCAGTATGACCAGGTAGGAGAGATTTTTGCCTCCCACCCCTCTTTGACTGATGGTTCATGTCACCAGTCCCCTCTACTACCCTTCAACGAAAACTTTTAGACTGCCGAAAGAGGTCCCGGTCCAACCACGAGTTGGTGGAGACATTTTGACTATACTTGGACCTTCCTGACCTCACCCAAAATGGCGCCGGTACAAATGAAACTATTGTGCCCCGATTGCTCAGCCTTGATATCATGAGATATGTATGCAGTTTTTAGCACATGAATTGATATGGGATAAGACTGATTATATGTTCGGACAATGAATTGATCCGGGATGGGTATTGAATATAAGTTCGAACAATGAATTGACATGGGACAGGTACTGATTACACGTTCGAAAAATGAATTGATATTAAGTTCTAATGCATCATTGGTTACTGTATTTATTGAAGTAATACTGATCTCTCCGCATGAAATTAATTTTCCACATGCTACACAAGTCAATCTCATCTGCCCAAAGTTCTTTTGCAGATTTGGGACCGTTTCCCTTGCCTCTAACTCACTTATTGCTAAGTCATTGGTGGATGTTTTTGCCGGTCGGGGGTTATCCCCCAAATCTCGAAGTTGTGCTTTAGAATAATTAAAAGGGTGCCACCTCTCCATGTGCCGATGCATGGTATGATTACCATAGCAATATTTTTTTTCGGTCCCTCTCGGGGTTTTTTTTTTTGCAGATGAGGCAGGTAACGCACCTGGCTTTAACTTTCTTTTCATGAGAAGGAAAAGAAAAAAATTGCCAGATAAAATTCACTTTCACATGGGACGTTCTTGGCATTTCTTTTAGTTTTTTAATGTACATGTTCATAAAACGATTACACAAATGAAACATTTGTGAGTTTTAAATTTCCGGAGAAGTATAATTTACCAATAGTTTTCTCTGTAGATGTTTTTCCATTAACAAACCCAGTTCCATCACCCGCCCAGGATATCACTACTGTTCCCCATGTCATAAAACCTTAGGATGTTCAATAACTGAAACAGCTAATATGGGTTTACTTACAGGGGACATCTTTTGTTCTGTTTTGTAAAGTAAAACTATTGTGAACGCAAGTATTATACATAGTAAGTGTTTAATATAGCATTTGTCAGTCATTGGTTAAGCAGCTAGGACCTGTTCACTCTTGACACCCCAGGTGCTGTGTATGTTGCACTATAGTGCTGCATCGGGAATACGGACAACCCTATTGATGTTGATTTTTCATTATTGATTATTGTAAAGAAATGGCGACTCCCCCCTTTAGCAGATTAGCTAAATCTTTGCGTAATTTGGGCATAAAAGTTATATTATTGGAAGTAGATGGTTATAGTTCTGGTTAATTTCCATTCAGAATGTCCTACACAGCACCACTCTAGGCAAATATGCTGCCTTGGGACTATTCGCACAACAGACCGCTACTGACCATTGTTGCTTCTGTTTTAATAAAAAATGTTTTAAGGTGTTTACTGTTTTTGTTGCGATGTATATATTTATAAGTTATTAAAGTGTTATTTTCCTTCTACTTTTTTGTGAGTGCTATATATTTTTAATGTGACACATAATTGTGAAGACTTTGATGTACAAAAAGGCATCCCTAAAATCTACCGCTGCAGGCTCGGTCCCACACACCCTCACAGTGAGAATCCCCTCTCCAATCACAATACAGGATGGTTATCAGATTGCAGGAACGCGTGTAGTGTGACGGATCTCATCGGGTGGGGCCTTGATCTACTGTAACTTCTTTGAAGAGGGGTGATTCTTTACAGTTGAGGCCATAAACTACATCTGCAGGGCTAGGTGATAGCCTGGGACGGCCTGGCCAATCGGACACAGAGGAAGAGGAGTGTCAGAGGGTGCGGTAGTGAATAGGGTGAAAGGCAGGTGTCGGGCGGGCACAGGGTGTGATTCTCAGAGAAGAACAGCGCAGATGGGAGGAGGTTTCTAGCCCATACATGAGAAAGAGAGCGGGAGTGACCAGTGCGTGGGGGAGATGCTTGCGAGGGTGCAGACAGTGGGTCTGGTCAAGGCATCTAAAATGGCTGCTGTGCTCGACAAAAGTGTGGCATTGCAAAAAAGGCAAGATGGCGCAGACAATGTTTATCAATAATGATTTATTTATAACAAATAAAATATTTACTCGCAGTGACAAAATGGCGGTCAACACTTCCTGATTTCCATCGAATCGAACGTCAACAGACGTCACGCAGCAACAAAAAAAACGCTCACGCACTGCCGCTGGAAGACATGTATCAACATATATGAGCCTCCTCAGCCACCCTCAGAAAACAAAAGGGGTCAGGATACGTCTCCCGTACCCCCTTATACCTAGTAATTTAATGAAATCGAAACACAAAATGGCGAATTCACGTTTCGCTACCAGTTTGCTTCCCGGTTCGCGAACCGAGAAGCGCTTCTACCGCGAAAAATCAATTTTTTTTAATTTGCCCCACGGGACCCTTTAATAACCCCAACATCATTCCTAGGGGGTCAAGAGGGGTCTACCTAGCCCCCTTTCATTAAATTCCCCCTTCGTTTTTCTCCTCCTCTTGTCTCTCGATCCTACCGACAGACAAGATGGCGGCCGCACCGGACTGTTTAGAATGTTGACAGACACCGGACAGCCAATCAGCTTCGCTAAGCAAAGCTCCGTTACGCGAAAAGTACGCGATCTGGAGCGCTATCTGGGACGCTGTCACAGATATATCTGTTTTTTAAACGTTAATTTCTCAAAATCCACTGGAGCACATATATTGAGACCCAGCAAAGGCACATCGGGCTAACAGTCCCTATAATTTTGCCAAGTTTCGTGCAAATCCATTCAGCCGTTAGTTTGCGACCCGGTTCGCGAACCGAGAACCGCTTCTACCGTGAAAAATCAAATTTTTTTTATTTTCCCCACGGGACCCTTTAATAACCCCAACATCATTCCTAGGGGGTCAAGAGGGGTCTACCTTGCCCCCTTTCATTAAATTCCCCCTTCGTTTTTCACCTCTTCTTGTCTCTCGATCCTACCGAGAGACAAGATGGCGGCCGCACCGGACTGTTTAGAATGTTGACAGACACCGGAGAGCCAATCAGCATCGCTTCGCAAAGCTCCGTGACGCGAAAAGTACGCGATCTGGAGCGCTATCTGGGACGCTGTCACAGATATATAATTTTTTTTAAACGTTAATTTCTCAAAATCCACTGGAGCACATATATTGAGACCCAGCAAAGGCACATCGGGCTAACAGTCCCTACAATTTTGCCAAGTTTCGTACAAATCCATTCAGCCGTTCGAGCTAAAAGTGAGGCCAAACGCCCTATGGAAATTAACATGGGAAAAACGCGTTTTGGGACCCCCCTTTTTTCTCAGGCCCCCCCTTGACGAACCCCCCCAAATTTTCAGGGGCTGCTCAGAAACAAAATGTGCCATTTTCCTGAAAATTTCAGCCAATTCCCTCCACAAACGCCAAAGTTATTAGACATAGAATTTTCAAAAGTTCCATAGAGAAATAATCCTAACTATATATACCTACTGGCTATCGCCAGTAGGTAATATATATATATATATTCACTGAAAAAACCATAGGTTATAGACCATATATAGTTAGAAATTTGCATTTAAAAAACCATTGATATTCAATGAAAAAACCATAGGTTATAGACCATATATAGTTAGGAATTCGCATTTACAAAACCTTATTTTACTCGCACAAAACCATTGAAATTCCATATATAGTTAGTTGCACTAACTATATATCGCGCACCCGCAATCCACTGCTGATGATGTCACATATTACATCATTCATGACATGATCAGTGACATCACTGATGACATCACTGATGACATCTCAAATGACATCACTGATGACATCACTGATGACAACATCCAGTGACTGTATGTTTCTGTAAAGTTAAAATATGTCTTACATATTGAAGAATGAGTGGATGTATAAGTGTCTGGATGAAGGATTTAGTAGGTGCATGACTGACTGTATGAGTGAGTGATTAAATGTGTCTCACTGAGTGCATGGGTTAGTGACTAAACTGTCTTAATTTGTGCATCATTATGTCTGTGGTTCTGTAAACTGTTGCATGTGTTGATAAGTAGCTATATGAGTAACTATATGGGTTATTGATTGGTTGCCCAAGTATTTGTATGGGAGACTGAGTGTGTGTGGGGGTGGCTGGGAGGTGTATGACTCTGTGCATAGATGTGTGAGCAGTTGATTCACTAGATGTATGGTTTCAAAAGTGCATGTGGAAACA
The DNA here is from genome assembly GCF_964263255.1 of Lissotriton vulgaris. Classification (NCBI taxonomy): domain Eukaryota; kingdom Metazoa; phylum Chordata; class Amphibia; order Caudata; family Salamandridae; genus Lissotriton; species Lissotriton vulgaris. The sequence continues at coordinate 682,360,581 of NC_141696.1, forward strand.
GCTGTATGGGCGGTTGTCTGTGTGCATGAGTGTATTGGTGAGTGAATGGATATCTTAGTGCTACATGTCAAAGTAAGTACATATGTAAAACACAGTACATGTGAGAGTTGACATATATAAATAACTGTGCATAAGAGCCAGTGAATGTGTGAGTGGCTGTATGGATCATTGTGAACTTGTATCAGGGATTGTATAAGAGAGTAAATATGTGTTAGTATATGTTTGAATAAGTAAAGTTTGTATAACTGTATAGTTGAGGAAATGGAGGTGTGATTGATTCTTTGCATGACTGACTAGGTGTGTGAGTAACTCCATGGATGAGTGACAGTCTGTGAGTGTCTGTGTACACTGATTGTATCTAAGGTTATATTAGAGTCTGAAGAGGTTCATCGTATTATCACATGAATGATATCATCAGTGATGTGATCAGTAATGTCAAATGAGATGTCATCAGTGATGTCATCAGTGATGTCATCAGTGATGTCATTTGAGATGTCATCAGTGATGTCATCAGTGATGTCACTGACCATGTCATGAATGATGTAATATGTGACATCATCAGCAGTGGATTGCGGGTGCGCGATATATAGTTAGTGCAACTAACTATATATGGAATTTCAATGGTTTTGTGCGAGTAAAATAAGGTTTTGTAAATGCGAATTCCTAACTATATATGGTCTATAACCTATGGTTTTTTCATTGAATATCAATGGTTTTTTAAATGCAAATTTCTAACTATATATGGTCTATAACCTATGGTTTTTTCAGTGAATTTCATTGGTTTTTTAAAAGCTAACATCTGTAGCTGTAAAATGTATTATTCTTTAAATCCCAAAATATATATAGATATTTATTGATAATTTTTTTTAAATATTTTTTTCTTCGCTTCTAGTTCGCGAACCGGGAAGCTTTCCGTTAGCTCATCTTGATGCCGCGATCTAGTACGCGAACCGGACAACGTTACGTTAGCGGAACAGTGACGCGCCGCGGAAGCGCGACGTATCACGTTATCGCGTAATGCGTCTAATGACGCGTCGCGTTAGCGCTCCCGGAAGTGCTCCGGACAGCGAACCGGAAGCGATCTGGGACGCGGCGCGCGCCGCGTAACGTAAGCGGAACAGGTCATGTGACTTGTTTATCAAACTTCTCATTGGTTCATTTCACTTTTGGTTTCCAAATGATGTATGACTAGGTCATGTGACCTAAAAATAACACTTTTCATTGGCTCAGAACTTTTGTTTTCCCCAAATCATGTAAACCCCTCCTTATTTCCTCACTCTGACTTTCATCTTGGTGAGAGAAAGACCATTTTTCTGAAGTTCCACAATGGCTTCCATTCTTGCTGCAGCTGGTGCACCCCCACCACCACCTCCACCTCCCCATAAGAAGAGAGGACCACCTAGTCAAATTATGACTAACAGAGAGGAGGAAGATGAGGAAGAAGAAGAAGAGGAGAGAGAGGGACAACAATTTGTTGATGAGTTGCCCCGGGTTTCTAAACGAAAAACCAGTTTCATCTGGCAGTTTTTCACCATCCCTCCTGGAACCAAGAAAGTGAATGCAAAATATGCCACCTGCCTCATCTGTGACTACAGATTGTCGAGAGGCACAGAAAAGAAGTACAGTATGGGGAACTATACAATGCATCGTCACATGAGCAGGTGGCATCCCTTGAACTACAGCCGGGCTGAGTTAAGGGATCTTGAAGACAATCCGACGGCAACTCCTGTGGCAAGATCTACATCCACATTGTCTTTGACGGGAAGAGAGGCACAAGAGACTGTGCCAAACATCCAACCTAACTTCCAGCACATGAAGTTGTCTTGTATTTACTGTGGTGCTATGCTGTCATATGGCAACATGAGTGTCAACCTCATGAACATTGCATATGAAAATCATAAATGCCCTAATGCACCCAAAAAGTAATTTTCTTTTTTTTGCTCCAGTTGAGCCGTTTTGAAAGCCTGTTTTTTGTTGTCTCCCCTCCATAAAAAACACAAAAAAAACATAAAACAGTTCTAAAAATACAAAAAAATAAAAAAATGTTCAAAAAATAAAAAAAAAATATAAAACAAAAAAAACAAAAAAAAACAGTTCTTTTCAGAACTACCTCCCCTTTCAAACAAAATTGCTAGAATGTTTATCACTCTGGCAAGCTCTATTTCTTTTGGTTCGCTTCAAGTTCGCTGACCGGTTCGCGAACTTTAAGCGAACTAAAAAAATATTTTTTTAAAAAAAAGAAGAGTTAGTATAAGGGAAGTAAACAGAGAATAATGTAAAAAGAAAGACAGCTAGAGAGAGTAAATGAGAGATAGTGTCAATGACATCATCAGCAGTGCATTGCGGGTAAAAAGAGTGGAAAACATTTACCTTATAATTCTTGTTACCTTTTTTAAATATTTTTTCATACTTTCAATCTGTAAAACAAAGAACAAACATTTCAAAAAATATTAAAACATGTATTTAAAAATTAGAAAAGACAAGGGAAAAGGTTCAAAAACAAACAGTTTTTCAACAACTTTGACATTTACAGAAGTCTCTGCTTCTCTACGTCCCCTACACAATCCTAAAGATATATATTCGAAAGAAACTGTATTTTGATATTGCTGAACTGAGGCCTATTTTGGAACATGATGTTTTTCTTGCACTGCTAATGTCTCACAATAGTGATGCAATAGCAGCGCAAAAAAGATGTAAAGCCATAATAAAATTGTGTCTAACATTGTAAATGATTGTTTTAGGATGCAAATAAGATGTGTGCTTTCAAGAGCTTTCTTTGAGGTGAGGCCTCTTTTTTTTTTAAAAAAAAAAACACTACCCAGAAGTACAGCACTCTAAGCATTAAAATTGATATTTACAGAACTCACCTTACCCATATGTACCACACATTTCTAAATGTATATCATAAGGACAAAAAGCATAACATTAATTATACATGTTAAATGGTTTATTTTTGCTGTTCTCAGAATGTATCAAATTTCACTTAAATCAGTGACTTGAAGGTATTCATCATGTAACAGCGGGGAAAAAAAAACACAATCAAAATGACTGTGTTTAAAAAACCCATACAACCTAAGAAATCTGATTTCAAAACTTCTTAAAATTAACTTACTTTCAATGACGTCAAACGATCTCCTATAAACAGCATCCACTCTGTTGTGCTTTAAATATTTTCAGCCCGCCACTTTCTGAAAGAAAACCTCCATCGATACGTGAAATATGTTACATAGAAAAAAAACTTCTCTCATTATATCACATGTTTCCACTAGGCCAAATCATGTTGCCGCGATTCGCAAATCTTGTAATTCTTCCAATCAAATCCCGACATTTTCTATTTTCGCAACTTTCAAAAATAAAATATTTGAGATTATTTTCACAATCCTGGACTACTAATATCTTACTCTTCTTTGTCACTCATGTTCTCCTTTTCCTATGACACTGATACTGCTTACTATGAAGCAGACTTACTTGCATCAGGTTTATATAGTTGGATTTTTAATCGAGACAGCATTGCAGACTTACATTCCCTCTACTTAAAATTTTGGTTTTAAAAACACCAGGTAAGAATTTTTAAGGTCAAACGGCAATTTTTTTTTGAACGTTACAACAGAATCATTACAGAATGACCAGCCGTTTCCAGACTTTAAGTAAGCTGTATAATGTCCTGATGTTGTTGATGGACCATCGTGATAGATAATTGCTACAGTAACAAAAGTCCTCCCTGATATTGACAGCTGAGAAGCCACAAAATTTTTTATTAAAGTTGACAATTTTGATCCATCAGGCCTACATCGTTGCATCATTAAAATGACATACTGGCCATATCTACGTATAAATAATGTTGACATCATATCACATTTACATTGGCTACACTCCATGTTGTGATCCGCTGCATTTACTAGCTTATTAAAGGAGACTGATTTACTGTCTGGCAAAGTTAAATATATAAATCTTTCTGAGTCTACACTAGTAGTACTTGATACCATACAGTTCTCGCAGTCATGCTGCCATTGATAAGAAAGCCCAAACAGGTGATCTACATCTACACCCTCAACTTGCAATATATCAAGCATATACATTAAAAACTCCTGACAATCTTGCTGATTATTTTCAGAGAAGTCTGTTTGACCTGAACATTCATCTAACAGATAACGAACTTCAGACACACTTTCTACTTTTGTTCGATCAGTGCTACATTTCTCGAAAACAGAATTCAACAAACAGCATAAAATTTGTTCAGAATTCAACAGAATCTGTTCTTTTAAACTCTCTAGTGAAAAGAGAACATTAACCACTACATTTGCATAGCAGTTGACACCAGAACTGTTTTCAAATTGAAAACCGACAACATCTTCAACAGAATCCACTTTCTTTCTGCTAACAATTTTCGGTTCATTGACTTTTAGTCTTTTTGCAACAACCTCCCTACTATTACTGCTATTTCTACGTTTGCGGCCTACCACACGTTTCTCAAACAAAGGATATTGAGGCAAATGTGGCGCATACTCTCTTCTTAACCTATTGTATTCCTTAACACAATCTAGATCCGCACAAATGTTTGTGACATCACAGTCAATCAAGTACAATCCCGATAAAGTTCTAACTCGTGACAATGCCACATATGCCATACCCTCCTTGAACACAGAACTGCCAATATTCACCAATGCACAGTCTACACTTAAACCTTGCGATTTATGGATTGTCACCGCATATGCCAAGCAAACAGGAAACTGTTTACGGCGAACATATAAATCTTTAACAAGCAAAAACCTAGCAGAACAACGACCAATTTGCTGTACTTCCTCAATGCCATCAAATTTAATTTTTAAAAATTCTATTCCATCTCTATTTCTGTATTTCTCAAAATCAACAACATTACCCATTGATCCATTTACCAGACCTCTTTCTACATGTAAATTCCTTCTCAAAATAATTCGGCAATTTAAACACACATTCAAAGTCTTTTCAAAACCCGCTGTTTTAGATATAGTCTTCTCTAATGAATCCAATTTTGATTTCAAATTGTCTGACAAAATAATTGTTGATCCCATATGCTCTAATTTGTCGATAGCTTCAAGTTTCACAATCTCTTGCTTTTCTAAATTCAACATTTTGTTGTTGAAGATGGCACATTCTGCAAGAGTTGGCATGAGACATATCCCGGATTTCTTCTCAGTAATTTTCTGAAAAATATTCTCAGGCACAATCTCTTGTTTGGGATACAAATTTGACAGTAACCGTGCATTTAAAGCTTCTTTCCCATGCTCGGTCACTTTTCCAATTCTAATATCTTGTAGAATATTCTTGTAATCTTCATCCTTTGCCTGACGCATATTTTGATGCAGTTCTGCATAATTGAAGTTTAACCATATATTGACGTTGCCAATGCTCCCTAGGCACTTCCTGGTATCTTCATGCGTGAGTATTTTGAACACAGGTTGACCTTTTACTGGTGTCAGCTGTAGAAGATCTCCGAAAACAATAATGTGTTTCCCACCAAATAAGACATCATATTCAGTTTTAAGTACTTCTTGCATTCTCAAATGCACAAAGGCAAGCATGACATTGGAAACCATGCTTACTTCGTCAATGATAAGTAGTTTCATTTTCCTCAAAACTCTTGAAACTTCACATCAAGCATCTCCAGATAACTTGTTGTATTGTAATTTGTTGTCATGCTCCACCGGCAGCATCAATAGACGATGCAAAGTAATACCTTTAATATTATGTGCTGCCAGTCCAGTAGGAGCGGTGACAACACAAGACAGCGATGACTCAGTCCTTTCCTGCAAATAACAAGAGATTGCTTTAATGAGGAAACTTTTTCCAGTTCCCGCTTCTCCACTCACGTACAGTCGGACAGGCTTCAACGACGTACACGAGCACTCTTTCTTCTCATGACTTAATCCGTGCTCAATTTCCTTGGTAACTTCATCATATATTTTCCTCTGCTCAACGTTGAGTTGTTTTTCCAAGTCTTGTAAGTTAACTGAATCCTCCTGAGCATGTGCCATGGCTCTTTCTACTTCATTCATAGCAGTGGCAGCTTCATTTTCGATAATAGGTCCTCCAAGTGGATCTTGACTCAATGAAACAGAACTCTGACTGTCCTGAGAACTGTCTCTGGCAATCTCGGCTGCAATCGTTGCTTCCTGCTCAATTTCCAAAGTTAGCATTTCTTGATATTTAGAAAAAGCAGGACATTCTATGGACTCCTTGGCTGCATTGAAAGAGTCTTCGTAACAGAGGAAATCTCCAAGCAGTTCCTCTTCTGCACGCCAAGGCTTGAAAAGTTGCAAAAGTGCTAAATAGAAAAACTCCTTTTTTTCTGGAGATTCGCCACTTAATTTTCGATGGTTTACTAATTGGCATTTTCTTTGCTTGACCAGGCATCCCTCACTTCCAATTACAGCATACACTCCTTTCTCAATATCTTCTTTGATGTTCCTCTTGAATATATAATTTTGGAGAACCTCATATAGACAAACATTCTCAAGGTGACTGCTTCGATTTGGATAATATGTATCCAACATGTTGGTCTTCAAAATGTCGGTACTGTTTGGTTCCTTTTCTGCCAAATACTCAATTTCCCGAACAGGTTTTAGAACTCGATTTCGCGTTGCAGCAAGACCAAGACTCGCCCAAACGAGACTCCTGGATTTGGCATAGAGACTTGCTGAAGACAATCGATCAGAACATTCGTAAGCTCCGATTTCTCGATGCGACAACATCTTCAGACTGAAACTGTACAACTTCTTGCTGAGGCTCTTTTCATGGGAAATGTCCTCCCACATATCCTTCAGTTCAGTCTTTTCTTTTTTGGTGATGTAAGATGTCACATACCGAGCCACAGCCATACAGTTGTCAGCCACAAACTGTATATCCATGTTGGCATTCCACATGGACAAAATCACTGGGTTGTAGTCATTGATGTACTTGGACTCTTCGTTCCTTTTCAAATTGTATGTATTCTTGGGTGATTTCCTCGTCACATTATGTCGCAGCGAAGACATCAAACTGTTCACTCTTCCTTTAGAAATCACCGGTCGTGGAAAGTTGAAACGACATTTGGTGTAGAACTTGTCCTTGTTTCTGAATTTACGACGACAGTACTTTCCACAACGATGGCTTTGGAAACGTAGAACTTGTTCTCTTAGACTTTTCTTCTCCGTTGCGTTTGGAACAGCACACGTAGAATACTGTTCGATGAAATTCATCACTAAGTCATCCGGATCTGTTCCAAATTTAGGTGCATCCTTGATCCACAGCAACATATGTATATGAGGGGCACCTCTTGCTTGATACTCCTTTCTCCAGAAGAAATCCAACACCTCTCCAAGAGGTGGATTCTTTTTATTTGTGATGAAAGACATCATAGCTTCAAATCTATGATTGAAGTACCTGCATACATTCACAGGATCCAAAGAACACAGTTCTCCAGGTGTCTTGAATTCAATGTTTTCAATATTTCCATTTGCCTCTCGTAGAAATTCAAGTAAGTCTTCCCAGCCATACTCGGCACAGCTCAGAGTGAGGAACCATGTTGGAGTTCCTAAGTTCCTCAGCATACATTTTAAATCACCATGACGACGGTACCAGTACTCATTAGTACCACGCTGACACGCCATGAGATTAATTAAGTGAGAATCCAAAATACTGTCTTGGACATTGACTTTATGCATAAAGTCACTTGCCGAGATGTTTCGCATCTGTATACCACTTTTTAAGATGTGGTTCACTGCATATGACAGTCCAGACAGATCGCTTTCAAACAGGAGATGAAACAAATAGGGAATGCATTGCCGAAACCTAGGATCTTCTGCATACAATCGTAAAGTCCGGTATTCAGACGCAGGAATTTCACGAGGTCGCTCATCATATCTTCCTCCTTGACCTGTGGGAAATAGCTGTGGGAAACACCGAGCTTCCAAACTTTCCTCCCAAACACTAATGGGACTCCCTTTGGCTTGTTTCATTTGAAACAACTCAATAGCATTCCCCATGACTTCCTTGGAATGCAAAGGATGAACACTATAATGTTCATATATTTCTTCACTTTTAGAGGCCTCTACTTTCTCAATTTGGCCAGCACACAAATCGCTATCCTCTTCATCACTTACTTCCTCTTCTGCAACATATACATTCTTATAGTACTTATTATTTTTCTTCAAATACACTGTTGCCTTTTTGACTTTCCTAACATCCACTAAATCTTGCCATATTTTCTTATTCTTTGTCGGAACCCCATTAACCAAGATAACCAGAGGTTCCTCTTCCACTTTTTCTATTCCAATTGTGTTAATGTTTTTGTTCAAATCTAGAGGCAAATAAACAACTCTTCCCTTTAATCCTCTCTGTAAATCTGCTGGAGGCAACTTCCCTGTCTTTGGCTCCATTCTTACAATAGCCTGAAAGGGATGGATACTTTGAATCAAAATAGATTCATAAGTATTTAAATCCTTCAATTCAGAAGGAATCTCAACCAATTCCAGATTATTATGAACTGCCCTAGCAGGCATCTGGTTTTGGTTTAATTTATTACAACAATAAGTACACACACGTTGATCCGATCCCAAATCAAAATAATTTTCTACCATCAAGTATGTGGCTAAATCCTTCCATTCACTATTATTTTCCCTTTCACTTTTTGCATATAAATCCACTACCTTAGTCTGATTCTTATAATAAGTGCGTCGACAACATACACAAGTGAAATTAGGCCTCTCACTTGATTTCATCTGAAACGTGGCAATTTCCTTCTGAAAATTATCTGTACTGGAAACCTGTACATTATCTTCCACATTACCCTCTACTTCAGGGTCAATTTGAACATTCTCATCTTTACTACCAAAGTAACGAAACTCAATTTCTTCACAAAGATTCTTCACATCTATTTCAGAACCATGCAAAAGAGCAGCACATAACTGTTTAAGCATAATTGCTGGACTCTTACCATAATACAACATTCTCACTAATTTTCTCACTTTATTATGATGCACTGCTAGCATCCTGAAATGATGAAAAACACTCTGGCATACTCTCCTGGAAAGACAAGCCAGTGAATGACCACGCAAACCTGTCATTTGTCTCACTCTGCAAGGATCTAAATCTTGCAACAACTTCATTTTCTGCTTCAAACTTTTCTTATTAAATGTCCGTATAAAATCACAAAGCAAATTGATGGAAACCTGTCGCACACTGCAAATAGAACTACACTTCCAAATGTACACAGGACCCTTAGGACGTCTTCCTAAAACCTCATCACTTAGCGCCTCTTCTGTCTCTGTTGTCACAAGTTGTTCTTTTTCAACTGGACAACCATCCTTCACTTCATAAGCTCGACCACTTATGTCAACTGCATGCACCAAATCATTATCCTGAAAATAAGTCTCCTCATTAAAAAATGCCTCAGAACTTGAACTATGCATCCATTCTCCAGAAAAAACTTCACAAAAGTTAGTACGATTTACTACTCTCTTCCATCTACTTTTTGTTTTGAAATCAGAAATTACCTTGCTTAGTTTCCTAATTCTATTGATTACCAAAATAAACAACTTTCGCTTGATTTCAAAAGCATGATCAATAATTTTCTCTACATTTTTCTTCTTCCTATAAAATGCTGCTTTCTGTTGGCCTTTCTTTTTAATATTTTTCAATAAATTAACTAATATCCTATTACGGAACATTCGTTGTCGAATGTCCCTAAACTGTTGTTTCCTTCTACTATCATGCACAGAGTTATCTCTTCCTCTACCAGTAACATTTGTGATGGGTCTCTCCTTTCCATTTAAATTACTTTTCTTTTTGTGAACAGACACATTTTTTTGAGCAAAATTTTTTTTACTACAAATATTTCTTAAGAATGATTTCGTGCTCTTACCCGGACCTTTCTTGGTGTTTTGACAAGTATTTGGGGAAGAGGACTGCTGCAATAAAACATCATCCTGCTGTCTTTGACGTTTTCTAGCCTTTCGTATTCGACTTCTGGAAGGCATTTTCCAAACTATGAAAGAATCTGCAGTTGAATCTGTGAAAAAATATAATATAAAAAGTTATTAACCACTATTACCAAACAGTAAATAAATAACAGTCATCTAAAACTTAATGCCGTACTAATTATTTAACATAGCAAATATTTTCCACCAGCACTGCATCACAAAAATGACACTCAATGGTACAAAACAGGCATACAACACTCATAAATCACTCCCTAATATTTTAAATCATTAATTCAGGATGACGATAAGATGTAGCCTATCTAAAGGTTTGTTTAGGCCCAGATCTTTGGACTGGGGTGAATGTGTGTCATTGATCCACATTCAGTCCATCACCTGTTTTGTTTATTTGAGGTGAGGCCAACACATGGTTGCAGATAAGATTTTCACTGAAAAAAAACCAAGGTAAAAAAACATGTGAAGGCCTACCAATGAAGTAAATCATTAAATGAAAACCAATACATTTCTGGAAATATGCACTACTAGTGCTTCATAAGATGTTTTGGGTCATATTTATAAGTTATTTGAGTATCTAGTATGCTATTTTACATTCTTCATGGTGCAAATTTATTGTAAATACGCTCCCACCTACGGTTGGCAAATTTAGATTTTGATTATGGGAGTTAGATAGGCATGTTAATAATTTCCCAAAAATGGTATATAACCCCAAACAACCTTTGAAGCAAATGCTCTTAGCCATGTTATCCACCTCCCATTGGATAACATGGCTAAGAAGTGCTTGCAAATGTGATAAAAAACGGCCTGCAATGCATGAATATCGCAGAAAAATCAGCGATATTCATGCATTTTCCAACAAATGCTCTTAGCCATGTTATCCACTTCCTATTAAATAACATGGCTAAGAACTGCTCAGGGCACCATGAGGAACGCTTTCCATTTAAAAAGGGAAAAATAACATCAAAGACACTAAAATGCCTTCTAAATATGAACCCAAACAACCTATGAAGCAATGTGGAAAAAACTGCCGCAATGCATGAATATAGCAGAAAAATCAGCGATATTCATGCATTTTCCAGCAAATGCTCTTAGCCATGTTATCCACTTCCAATTAAATAACATGGCTAAGAACTGCTCAGGGCCCCATGAGGAACGCTTTCCATTTAAAAAGGGAAAAATAACATCAAAGACACTAAAATGCCTTCTAAATATGAACCCAAACAACCTATGAAGCAATGTGAAAAAAAACGGCCACAATGCATGAATATAGCAGAAAAATCAGCGATATTCATGCATTTTCCAGCAAATGCTCTTAGCCATGTTATCCACTTCCTATTAAATAACATGGCTAAGAACTGCTCAGGGCCCCATGAGGAACGCTTTCCATTTAAAAAGGGAAAAATAACATCAAAGACACTAAAATGCCTTCTAAATATGAACCCAAACAACCTATGAAGCTCTAACAGTACATATCCTGAAATTTAATTCATTTCAAAATGCGTTTTTAAACACAGCATATAAATCAATTGTATACCTGCATTCATGAAGAAATGACTAAAAATGTCCTTGAGACACATGAAAGTGTTTTCTGGAATGCCCTAGCACCATTTTTGGGACACTATTAACATGGCTAGGTAATTCCCATAATGAAAATCTAAATTTGCCAAGCACAAGTGGGAGCGTATTTACAAGACACTTGCCCCATGAGGAACACTTTACATTTTAAAAGGCGAACATAACATCTTAGACACTCAAATACCTTATAAATATGGCCCAAAACAACCTATGAAGCTCTAGCAGTACATATCCAGAAATGTAATTGATTTCTTAAATCGTTTTTAAAAGCAACATATCTGTTTCAGCTTACATAACAGACCATGAAATGGCCTCCATGTATTACAATATCTTGTGTTACTGCATGCCAGAATGTTACACCAAATATGCAATTATAATTTCTCTATGAAACTAATTCTATTAGTATATCACTAGAGACAAAACCACATTTTAAAAACACAGCTTTCTTCATCATTTTCTCCTTAAATCATACTATTCTCTATCTAAATTAAATAAATCTTTTCTCACCTTAGCAAATATTTTTTGAGTTTTGAAAACAGTCTCAGAAATACACCAAATTGTCTTCAGCAGAAGAAAAAGGATGCACTCCAAAGGCTGCAGCTATTGAAAGCACAGAAATACAGATATTCTTTTCACATATCTCTCATATTAGCCAATCATACCTCTTCCCTCACTTTTTTCAAATCAAAACCCTTCCCCCCTCTGCCCTGTCTGCCTTGTTTCCATAGCAACCACCTCCTGGAAGACCTCTCATGTTTGCAAATTCACACAACAATGTTTCAATTGAACTCTGAACTCTCAGTGCACCTGCGTATCCAGTGCAATCTTTCATTAAATGTTTCTTCCTTGACCATTCAAATTACATCTTTCAAAGAACACATCCATGCACCCTAACTTTCTGTTTTCAGAAATGGAAATGCACCAATCACTGCTAATGAATCATTAGCATTGTAAATCCACATTTTTTTTTCTTTAGAAACTCCTACTGTTTCAACTGCCCTTTCATTACCACACTTCATCTGACTGCAGAACAACCTTCTTCCACCATGTTTAACGTCTGGATTGTTGGACATAGTTACATCCACTGGGCTCAAAGGTATGCTGAGAGCAGAAATTTACACAACCTCAATTTACAAGATGTGGAAATTAAGTGGTTGGGCCAAAGAGGATTAAAATGTCACCAATTGATACCATTGGTGAAAACCTTTATGCATTTGCCAAAACCTGACCTGTTAATAGTGCACTGTGGAGGTAATGATTTGGGCACTTTGACAGGGGTAGGTCTGGAAATGCTTTTAAAGGACACCTTGGAGCAATTAATGGCACTTTTTCCTCAAACTGCCTTGGTATATTCCAATATATGCCAAAGACAGAAATGGAGGTGGTCCAACCAATTTTGTCCACAAATTGAGAAAGCGAGGAAGCATGTAAACAAATCTGTTTCAGCTTACATGAGAGACCATGGAATGGGCTCTCTGTACAACAATAACTTGCGTTACTACATGCAAGATATCTACAGAGGAGATGGAGTTCACTTCTCAGATGAGGGCAACAGAATTTTCATTCTGAATTTAAGACTGTGCATTGGTACCTACTTATAAGTACCTAAATGTACCATAAACCCAAAAGCTCTTCTCAGAGCTACCCTACATCTGATCACTCATAATTATTATTTTTCTCTAACTTTTTTCACTAATTTTCCACAAAATTCGCTCCCCGGAGCGCTACCCGGTTCGCTAACCGAAAGCTAACCTCGCGGAATTTTTTTAAAAAAAGTTTTTTTTCCCGCACATATAAGCCTCCTCAGTCACGCTCAGAAAACCTAGGGGGTCAAGATAAGTCTACCATGCCCCCTTCTACCCATTCTAAACATTATTTGCCCTCCATCTTGTATCTTAATGCGAACGAAACACAAAATGGTGGACTCCCGTGACGCTTAAGGTTCGCTAACCGGGCAGCTTCCCGGAAAGCGGTCCTAAAAAAAGGCGGGAAAGTAATTTACAGAAAAACGACTAGAGACACTCTCACCAAATATAGATTACCTCATACTACATAACAATCCCTTCCATTCTCACAAATTTCATTGAAATTCCATTTAGCCATTTAGCCTGTAGACCTCTCCAAGTACCGTGAGGTAAATTACTTCACAAAACACATCTGAAGTGTTGGAATTGACAACCAATGAAAATGTTACTTTCATTTTCTACTTTTATTACCTGACATTTGATTGGTTATATACCTGAATATATATAAAGGAAGAGAAGGAAACACAGCCATTTTGACTGCTACTTCTTGTTGTACATTACATTTGATTAGCTACTAAACACTTCAACTTGTTTGTGAAGGTAAGTTGTTATTTTTAAAACTGAAGTATATTGTGCACTATAACTTAATATGGTAGACTTTTTCTGATAGATATATACTATCCCTCTGTAGTAGTTATGGATTTAGATAGACTTCTCTGTTATAGTTATGAATGGAGTTAGGCTTGTCTTGGTTAAATCACATACACTTTTTATAGTCCTATTTCCACTCTGATACTATACACTGCCAAAAGATAAATTCACTGATAAAAACTGCCTATCTAAAATTAATCCCAACAGTGCCCTATCTCTACTAATATATATTTTTTTAATCCAAATTTCAGGCAAAATGGAAGGCGAGCAGCAAGTTTCTTTTGAGATGGACCTGGAAGAGAGCAGCCAGGAATTGATTGAACCAATTGACATGGAATTTATGGATGAAAGCTTGGATAATGAACTGCTGCAATGTGTCCAAGCAGTAGATCTCCTCCTTGCAAATGAGGACATTTTGCAACCTCACAGATTGCAAACAATATTTCAAGAAAATAATGACATTTCAGACACTGAAATGTTAGAAAGTTTAATAAATTATGAAAAAGAATCAAAAAAAAAAAAACACTTTAATAAAAAGAAAACAAAAAAAAACAAGAAAAACAACAAACAATTAACATACAGTATTAGAAAAGTCTTTCATTCTTTTATCCATAAAGTTCGCTGCCCAGAAAGCTATCCGGTTCGCGAACTTGGCGCTTACCACGCAAAAAAAAATTTTTTTTTTTGGACCCTCCTAGGCCCTTTTAAAACCTCCACATAAAACCTAGGGGGTCAACGAGGATCTACTATGCCCCCTTATGGTAATTTCCCCCTTTGTTTTGGCCTCCTCTTGTCTCTCGATCCTACCGAGAGACAAGATGGCGGCCGCTCCGGACTGTTTAGAATGTTGACAGACACCGGAGGGCCAATCAGCTTCTCATCGCAAAGTTCCGTTACGCGAAAGGTTCGCTAACCGGATAGCTGCCCGGAGCGCTGTTACAGATATATATCTTGATTTAAACGTTAATTTCTCAAAATCCACTGAAGCACATATATTGAGACCTAGCAAAGGCACATCAGGCTAACAGTCCCTACAATTTTGCCAAGTTTCGTGAAAATCCATTCAGCCGTTCGGGCTAAAAGTGAGTCCAACCGCCCTATGGAAATTAACATGGGAAAAAGGCGTTTTGGGACCCCCCTTTTTTCTCGGCCCCCCCTCCACAAAACCCCCCCAAATTTTCAAGGGCTGCTCAGAAACAAAATGTGCCATTTTCCTGAAAATTTCAGCCAATTCCGTCCACAAACGCAAAAGTTATTAGGCATAGAATTTTCAGAAATCCCATAGGGAAAAAATCCTAACTATATATACCTACTGGCGACCGCCAGTAGGTAATATATATATATATATATATATATATATATATATATATATATATATATATATATATATATATATATATATATATATATATATATGTATATATATATATATATATATATGGCAGAAACCTCCGTCTCCCTCGCGCTGCAACCTTTCTCCTAAGCCACGAACAGGAACGGGCACGAACCAAGGTATTGGATGCAAAAGATTACCTTATTTTCTGTGCTGTCGCCATAACATTTCGACTCCGTGGAGTCTTGATTACATGACAGCGTACCAAAAGATTGAATCCATTTTTAAAGTGCAAGTGCCACCATTTCATTGGGTTACATTCAGTAAACATAATAGACAGACTTAATTTGAATACCTCTCTAAAATAGATGAAATATGCAAAACTAAGTAAAACCAAATCTCAATGCAGGTGAAATACCAACAATTGTGAATAATATTGCAAATACTTACAAATAATACCTATGTGCAAATTACGCTACTAATCACAATGGATGTCATTGATGTCAGGTATATTGTCATCAATAAAACAATAATGGGCTGAATCCCTTGATGTATAGTGCAATAATGTACAAAGTTTATGATCTCTCAAGTAACCCATACCTAGAGTGCTATGTGCGTGAAAAAAGTGCATAAGTGCAAAATGTGCAATTGAAAGCATCAGAATGATGTTACATTCATTTAGACCGACTGAGCCCAGTCGTGTCTATTCAAATTGATCTACACTACCAGATATGTTCCCATAATGAACAACAAGAGAATATACCTACAAAATATAGGGGAATGTATGGTTACGGTCAGACGGAAACCTGGAGGTGAAGCATGCCAAATTATACAGTACTCAATATAATGTTTTGAACCACACGCTACAACCCACAAAGTCTTGAGATGGGGGTACAGTGCAAACAGTCCAATAAATAGTCCTTGGATGTTGCAATTAAATAGAATTAGCATGAGTCATATTAAAACAATAAATAGTAATAAATCTCCTAAAACACTATTTAAAATTCATTGACCCTTGCACCCTAATGTTACTGGAAAATCCTGACTTATCCTACAGAACCTAGTGTAAACATGTATATAAATCCTCTGTGAGATTTAAACCCCCAGGCTGCTTGATGTCTAACTGTAGGATGTATTTGGTCTCAAGTTTGCGCAGTTTTGACTCCCTGTTTCCCCCCGTCTACTGGCACCTACTGTTCAATTACGTAATATTGGAGTCCCTTATTGTTGCTCTGATGGTGCTCCTTGAAATGTCTTGCGCCTGGGTAAGTGTTGTCCTGGCTAGTTATGGCCCTAAGGTGTTGCAATATGCGTTTGTGGACAGGGAGCTTAGTGCTCCCCACATAGCGTAGGGCACAGGGACATTCAAGAATGTGGACCACATATTCAGTCTTACACGTAAGGATTTTGCTAATCGGATGTTCATGATTGCTAAATCCATCAATGTATGTCATCCTTTTGGCACCGTGTGTACAGGCTTTACAGGTTTTACACTTGAAAAAACCTATGTTGCTTTGTAGCCAAGATGTTTTTTCTAACACTTCTGGGCTAGTATCAACCAATCTATCCCTCATGGTCGGGGCTCAACTATATGTTATTGATGCCTTCTTGGGAAGTAGGTTGCCTATTACTGGGTCCTTGAGTATGATAGGCCAATTCTTGTTTACAATTCTGCGTATATCCTCATGTTGGTTGCAATAACCAATTATGAATCTGAAGGAATCAGTGGTGTTGGTGTTACCTACATTAACTATAGACTCCTGTCTCGATACCTCATCCGAGACATCATACGTAGATAATAATTTGGGGCAGCTAATCATCATAGATTTCTGTCTCGCTCTTTCAATGATCTTACGTTGATACCCTCTTTCCAGGAACCTCTCTGTGCTGGCAACCTGTGCCTGTAGTAGCTCTGTGTCATTACTGCACAGTCTCCTAAGGCGAATCATTTCGCCGTACGGAATGCTCATTATTAAATGAGCCGGGTGTGTGCTGCCTGCATGTAGGGTTGTATTCCCAGTGGTACTCTTTCGGTACAGTCTAGTTTCCAGTTTGTTCCTGCTAGCATACACCTCAGTGTCCAGGAAGGGCACTTTTTCTTGGCTCATAGTGACCGTGAAATTAAGATTGTGTGAATTCACGGAAAGTCTCTCCACACAGTCCAAAGCCTCTTCATGACTGCCCCTCCATACCACAAATAGATCGTCTATAAAGCGGTACCATGCTATTACAGTGTTGGTCATCTCATGTTGATAGCAAGCCCTAAGGACCATGTGCAAGTGCTCCAAACAAAATGTAAGCATTTGAATCAACATGTTATTGTGCTTGTCAAACATTACATCCCTTTGCTCCAAATAATATTTTACTGCAGCTATACCATCAGAGTGACGGATGCTTGTGAACAGGGCGGTAGCATCTAATGCCATCATCCAATCCCCGTTCTGCCACTTGACATCTTTCAATTTGAACAAGAAATCCCCTGTGTCTTGTATGTAGGATTCAAGTGATTTAACATGACCTTGTTAGAAGTAATCAATATAAAACGATGTCCTTTCAAGTAAACCCCCTCGGGCTGTGTTGATGGGTCTGCCTCTCGGATTAGCGTGGTCCTTATGAACTTTCGGTATAAAATATATTGATGGAATCACCGGGTAATCAATTTTCAAATATCTGTATTCTGCCTCAGATATTAATTTCTTGGACCTCCATTTGGATAAAAGTTGATGATATTCGCACTGTTTGGCTTTGACGATGCTGACGTTCATCCTTTCATAATGGTCAAGATTTTTCAATTAGTTATATGCTTCCTTGTCATAGTTGACCCTAGTCTGCAGTACAACATTCCCCCATTTGTCACTGGGGTGCACAATGATACTTTTGTCTTTGCTTAGTTTGGATACCAAAGCTTCATGTTCCATAGTTGACCGATCATATTTATATTGACCCTTGCATGTCTTACTATGAAGTTCCTTCAGTTCACTGATCAAATTCTCATGAAATACATCTATGACGTCCCGTGGCATGAAAGGGCAAAATGTGGAGGGTGGCTTAAACGGTGTTAAGGGGACTTCAATTTCATCATTTTCAGCTTCCTGATTAGCACATACAATCCTGGTATTGTAATCTATAGATGCTGAATCTGCCCCTTCAGTTTCCCAAAGTCCCAGCATTTCTTGCGAAAAAGTTGTCGTCGCGTTACTGGAATTCGGGTCAATGGTGTTAGATGTTACATTGTTATTTTTTTGCAGATGGAATTTTTTCAATTTAAGTTTCCTTGTCACTTTATATAAATCCGACCTGGCTGCTGTATAATTCATATTTGTCTTGGGGCATAGGAAAGACCAAGTTTGAGAATGTCCTCTTCCTTCGTTGTTAGGATCATGGGTGTAAGATTGACTGGTTAACTGAGAGTTTTAATTTGATTGTTTCTTGGACCACTGGCCCCTGCCTCTCTTTTTGTATTGCCCACCATTTCCTTGCCCTCTGCCTCTTCCTCCTTGTGTAATTGTTTTGTTTTCATTGCGATTCTTTTGAGTCCGAGGTCGTAGGGACTGTAGGCGATTCTGGCACAAAAAACGTATTTCTTCCCCTGGTGATGGTATCTTATTGGTCACGGTAGAAGTCACACCCCGCTACTCAGACTCCGATTCACTTCCTGCCCCAGAGCTAAAGTCCGACACAGTTAAATCCATTTGATCCTTGTTCTAGTTCTTGTGGTTCCATCTACTTTGTTCACTCGGTTGCGCCCCCCTGCCGCCATACGTAGACCGTCATATCTCTTTGAGAATGTAAAAATGTGCCCAAGTTCATAATCAGTTCTACCTCTCTGGAACTTGTAGGTCTTACGCTCAATCATTTTTTCCTCCTCCTTTTTAAGTCTGGCCTTCATTTCATTTGGTAATTTCACTTTCTCCTCTTCCGAGCCCATAGATTCCAATGCCTCATACAAAGATGCAATTTCGCTCAGAAGGTTGGCGCGGTCTATGTCAGCATATTTGATAAGTATCAGGACCAACCACTTGGACGCTTCTAAGTTACTCTCTGCCCATTCCTTCTTGAGGTCCAGTTTTGGGCTCTCATAGCTTGGTGCGGTGAGGATACGTAATCCCCGAGGTATTCTGTTGACGTCGATATACCGCTGGAGGGACTTAGATTCCCACCATTTACTCTGTTCCTGTTTAGATTTTTTCTAAGGAACTTTGTATTTCTCTTGTAACGTATCATTTTTAGGGCCGCTAGTAGTGTCCAATTTGTCACGGATTGTAGTAGGTACTGGGAGACTGTCAAAGAACATTGTGCTTGCCCGAGCCTCCCATTCTTTCACGCTGTCGGCAGACATTATTATATATATTTATATTATATATATATATGTCTACATTCTAGTGCCAATAACTTTGGCGCCGATTGACGAATCTTCGAGAAATTTTCAAAACTTATGGCCCGCTCAGGTTTTCTCCTATCTTGAAAGTTTCGGGGTGATTCGGCAAGCGGGGGTGGAGAAGAAAGGGGGTCCCAAAACATGTTTCCCCCATGCAATTTTCCATAGAAAACTTTAGACAAGGCTTGAGCCCGAACTGCTGAACGGAATTACACCAAATCGGGCATAAAAGGCAGCCTTGGTTCAGAAAGAGCCCTTTTTGTTAAATGGTGTAAATCCATTCAGTAGATGCTGAGAAAATCAACATTTTAAAAAGTATATTTCTAAAGGCGCGCAGGATCCGCGCACCCTGCAGATTAGGATCCGCTCAGCCTGCTGATCATGAGCTGCATATTACTTGGCTGTGAACACCTTAAACCAGGAACTGTTGGCAGCCATCTTGTGCTTCAGTAGAAGGGAGGCACAAGAAAGCTTTAAATGAAGGCAGAAAAAAAGAATATGGGGGCAGGGTTGAAACACCCTGACCCCCTAGGCCTGCCCTGGGGGTGCCACTGGGACCTTCTGGGCCCCAATATTTTTTTTTTTAAACCGTGATGCGCGATGGGTGCGCGGATCCAGCCACGAGAATAAAAAAAACAAAGCACGGGCTCCCGCGCTTTGTTATTAATTAGCCCCCGGGTGGGCCAAGTCCTGGTGGTTTTTCTAAAATATATGTGCGGGCCCAGGGGGACCCCCACCCCGCAGCCCAGGGAACCACCACCCGTGGGGCTTTCTACAAATATTTTCGGGGGTGGACACAGCTGCCCCCCAGCCCCGGGGACCGCCACCCCCGGGGCTTTTTTTTAAATGGGTGGGGGGTCTCCAAGGCCCCCAAGCCCCAGGGACCTCCAACCCCGGGGCTTTTCTAAAATATTTGCAGGGGTTTCACGGGTCCCCTGCAGCCCCAGGGACCATCGCACCCGGGGCTTTTTTTTAAATGGGTGGGGGGCCACCAAGGCCCCCCAAGCCCCGGGGGACCACCACCCCCTGAGACTTTCCTAAAATATTTGTGGGGGGCTCAAGGCCCCCCCGCAGCCCCGGGGTCCACCACCCCGAGGTTTTTAAAATGTTGTGGGGGCAGCCGCGGGGCCCCCCTCCTGGAGCCTTCAATGGCCCAGGGTACCGCCACCGCAAGGGCCAGATCCTGCAGTGTCCCAGGGTGCCCAACCCTGGGACACTGCTGTTTGCTGCGATAGGGTGGGAGCATGTTTCCTGCACTACCAGAGCAAACTCTGCTTTGGATTTTGGAAGAGAGAGCAAGGAAACCTGCTCTCTCTTCCAAAATCCAAGGCTGTTTGCTTTTCCACATGGGGTGCTTCATGTTAGCAGCTCCCTGTGTGGAAAAGCAATGCTGGCTTCCGGAGGATGCGGGGAGCCAGTGGGACCATGGGGGCATTGGGGGTGTGCACTAGCCCTGGGCGGAGTTGGCGGAGTGGGGCTTCGCGGAGCTACGCGAAGTGGGCGAGAAACTACGCCCACCTCCGTAGCCCCACTCCGCAAACACCACTGGCCGCCAGCCCCGCCACCCGCCTCCCTCCCGCCCTCCCTAAATACTTTAAATTAAAGGAGTCAAATAATTTAAAACGCAGCGGGACGCGGCGGGCAGCGGCGGGCAAGGTAAGTGCGTTTTAAATTATTTGATTCCTTTAATTTAAAGTATTTAGGGAGGGCGGGAGGGAGGCGGGTGGCGGCCAGCTACGCTCCCTCTGCGGAGCGTGCGTAGTGCCACCTGGCTACGCCCGCTCCGCAAAATGCGGAGTAGGCGGCACTACGCACACTCCGTGCACGGAGCGTAGCTGGCCGCCCACCCTAGTGTGCACTCTATATATAAACCTCTAACCAACTACTAAATAAAATAGTACCTATGAAATCTAGGAATCCTCCTGTCTATCTCATGCTCTTCTCCAATCACCCATCCAGCACTATCTACAACGCAACACTCATAGAACAAGACACATCTCCAGATTTATGAGAAATCATAAATCTGGAGATGTGTGTGAATGCTGTGGCATCCTAGAGTTAGTGTGACAAGACACAACGAGGAGAATTGTTTTCATTTCTACTAATTTTCTTCTCTTTCAATGCATGCTGCATTTCACAGCATACATTAAAGGAGGAAATGCCTTTACTGATTGTTTTTGTGCAGGAGAGTGGCCCTTCCTGCACAAAAAACAATCTCCCCACAACACAGACATCCTTGGACCATGGTGCAAGGATGCCTGTGTCACCACATGGCTGTACTTTGTGCAGCAGTGAAGAGGGAAGTAAAGAGTTGCAACATATTTATATGCATACGTCACATCTCTGTGCTTCACAAGTGACACAGTGCAATGCAGCTAAAGAGCTTGCACCCTAATGCTGCAGTACTTTCTCATAGATCTTCACCTATAAATTCACCATACACTACTGATACACTCTTTCATTCATTCATGCTCTAAAAATATATGCAACCAAACTTTCACACATTACCATGCAATTATAGTTATTTTTATAACCAGATAAGGTAGTTCTGATAAGAACTTTTTTTTTCTTCTTTTTTGTTTTATTTTTTTGTATTTTTTAAACGATTTTGTATTTTTTTTGTATGTTTTTAAAAAACAACTGAACAATAAAACAAAGAAAATAAACAGGTAGCTTTGGGAATTAAATATCATTTCCAACAAACAAAAAATGAAAAAAATTAACACCGCTGCTTGCTTTAGGCAGTGCAAATGGCATTCAACCACTGCTCTCCGTAACAAACTATTTTTTTGCACTTGATGCAGTGCTGTTCCAAAAGTCCAAGTTCATGCCTTATATCAATCTGTTGTTGTGAAGTAAATGGTCCTGAGGTACTTGCTCGAGGTGCTGGTGGATATAACGCAGCTCTCCTCATCTCCTCCCGAGCAAGATTTAGAGGGTGAATTGTCTTGAGGTGTTTATACATGCTGGCAGTGCCGCATGATTACTTCTTTTCACTGCCTCTAGAAAGTACTCATTGACATATCTTGCATGTCACTTTTGTGGCATTAACTTTCCTTTGTCCATTTGGAAAAGTAAAGAATTTCCAGACTACAGATTCTAGTATCTGTTTTCTGCGTTCCTCCTGTAAGAATTCTTCCATCTGTTGCGGTAGTCCAGATGCATTTGTTGCTCAGAGTTGCAAAAAAACACCAAAGAAAACTAAAAAGGTTAAAGTTGGAGAAGAGATGCTTCTCTGAAGATGGTCCAAGAAGAATGATTGAAATGGGTGAAGTTCTTCAATATTTACAATGGGAAATGTTATGAACCAATCAAATCTTTTTTTTTAGGTCCCCTGGGATCCGCACACCCTACGCTTACGAGGCACGCACCCAACGCGACTATGCGAAAGTACATTTAAAAGTAATGTACGTTTATTTTAAGTTCAAATATATTATTTTTATAAGTATCCTAGATAATATCTTGCCCTAATATGTATAATAAAGATACATATATATCATTTTAGACATTAAAAAAATTTGCTGGAGTCGCACATCCAGCGCGCACCAGCACATATATGACATCACATGGGACCCGCCACCGCGCAAGTGTCGCTTACTGTAATGCGCATGGTTTGCAAATGAGCGGGACCAGGAGTCACGGATTGGTCGCGTACCAATCACGCACATCACGTAATTTTAAATGTAAATGACGTAACTGAAAAAACATAAAGCCGTCACTCAACGTACGCGGATCCTTCACTGCTTTTCTAAAATGGTGCGCGACTCCCCCCCAAAAAAAGGAAATAATTCAAATATATTAAATTAAAAAATAAAAATTAATACAATAATACAATAGTTTAGTTAGAATTGTTAAAAAAGCTTTTTTATGCAATTTTCATAAAAAAATATATAATGTTGTTTAATAAATAAAAATATAAAACAATAAACAGTTAAAAAACTGTAGAAAATCAGTACCAAAAAATGTATATAACTATTATTAAAGTTAAAAACTTATCATTTAAATACTTTTGAAATTCACTGAAAAAAACATAGCTTTCACATATTATATAGTTAGAAATTAGCATTTAAAAAACCTTTGAAATTCAATGTAAAAACCATAGGTTTCAGACACGTTATAGTTAGGAATAGCATTTAAAAAAACCTTAGAATTTCACTGAAAAAAAACATAGGTTTCAGGGATGTTATAGTTAGCTGGACATTTCACACGTACAAAACCATAGAAATTCCCCCATTATAATTAGTTCAGATAACTATAACTTGTGTGCCTGCAATGAACTGCTGATGATGTCACATATTACATCACTCATGACATGGTCAATGACATCACTCGTGACATCACTGATGACATCTCAAATGACATCACTGATGACATCACTGATGATATCCTTGTGTTAAAGTGGCAGACCTCCTCTCACCCTAACATAACCTTTGATACAGACACTCAAAACCAGAAACTAACATTTTAAAAACAATGGACATACCAATACCACTTACAAAACACCTATTCAATAATTCCAAGATCAACACACACATCCACTCATTCACCAAGAGTCCTGTACAGTCACTCATACATGAACTCACTCATCATATGTACTCATACACCTATGCATCCTGACACTGACACTCATCCATAGACTTACTCACACACATAGGCACACATGCAAAGTATCAAAAATCCATTTACTTGCATATACAGTTATACACACACCACCATACTTATTTCTATAGAAACTTACACATACTTACTCTCGTAAATCATCACTTAAAAAAAATCATACTTATTTATACAGGAACTCTTCCAATCCCTCACTCTCTCACATACCCACTTATATACACAAATACTGACATATACTAGTTTAAAACATATCTAGTTTCTCATAAAGACACTAATGAGACAGTCATTCACTCACTAACACACCCAATCACACACATCCACCCATACAATCCTGCACACATGCTGTCTTCAACACATACAAACAGTGAGTCACTCCTTCATGCATCTATGGGCTAAGTAATACCCCCACCGAACCATACAGTCACTCATACTGATACTCAAAAAACAACTAATAACCCATATAGACACTAATATAGCTACTCACCAACTCATGCAGCCACTTATACACAAAGTAGGAGACTGATACAGATATGTACATATGTAAACATTACTCGCAAACCCATGTATTCACTAACACACACTTAATCAGTCAGTTATACAATCAATTTTACAAACAAAATCATCCATTTAGTCACTTACATACCCATTTATTTTTCCACCAACCTTCAGATAGACATATATTAAAAAATTTTTATTTTTCTGATTGAATTTCAGAAAAACACATTTACTGGATGATTTCATCAGTGATGTCATTTGAGATGTCATCAGTGGTGTCATGAGTGATGTCACTGACCAAGTCATCAGTGATGTAATATGTTACATCATCAGCAGTGCATTGCGGGCGCTAAAGTTATAGTTCTCTGAACTAACTATAATAGGGGAATTTCTATGGTTTTGTACGAGTGAAATGTCCAGCTAACTATAACGCCCCTGAAAACTACGTTTTTTTAGTGAATATATATATATATATATATTTACATATGCATATATATATATATATTCAATTAAAAAACCATAGGTTATAGACCATAAATAGTTAGGGATTAGCATTTACAAAACCTTATTTTACTCACACAAAACCATTAAAATTTGCATATATAATTAGTTGCACTAACTATATATCGCGCACCCGCAATCCACTGCTGATGATGTCACATATTACATCATTCATGACATGGTCAGTGACATCACTGATGACATCACTGATGACAACTCAAATGACATCACTGATGACAACATCCAGTGACTGTATGTTTCTGTAAAGTTAAAATATGTCTTACATATTGAAGAATGAGTGGATGTATAAATGTCTGGATGAAGGATTTAGTAGGTGCATGACTGATTGTATGAGAGAGTGATTAAATGTGTCTCACTGAGTGCATAGGTTAGTGATTAAACTGTCTTAATTTGTGCATCAATATATCTGTTGTTCTGTAAACTGCTGCATGTGTTGATCAGTAGCTATATGAGTAACTATATGGGTCATTGATTGGTTGCCCAAGTATTTGTATGGGAGAGTGAGTGTGTGTGGGGGGGTGGCTGGGAGGTGTGTGACTCTGTGCATAGATGTGTGAACAGTTGATTCACTAGATGTATGGGTTCAAAACTGCATGTGGAAACAGCTGTATGGGTGGTTGACTGTGTGCATTAGTGTATTGGTGAGTGAATGGATATCTCAGTGCTACATGTCAAAGTAAGTACATATGTAAAACACAGTACATGTGAGAGTTGACATATATAAATTACTGTGTTTAAGAGCCAGTGAATGTGTGAGTGGCTGCATGGATCATTGAAAACTTGTATCAGTGATTGTATAAGAGAGTAAATATGTGTTAGAATATGTTTCAATAAGTAAGGTGTGTATAACTGTATAGTTGAGGAAATGGAGGTGTGATTGATTCTTTGCATGACTGACTAGGTGTATGAGTAACTCCATGGATGAGTGACAATCTGTGAGTGTCTGTTTTCACTTAGTGTTTCTAAGGTTATATCAGAGTCTGTAGAGGTTCATCGTATTAACACATGAATGATGTCATCAGTGATGTTGTCAGTGATGTCATTTGAGTTGTCATCAGTGATGTTATCAGTGATGTCACTGACCATGTCATGAATGATGTAATATGTGACATCATCAGCAGTGGATTGCGGGTGCGCGATATATAGTTAGTGCAACTAACTATATATGCGAATTTCGAAGATTTTGTGTGAGTAAAATCAGGTTTTGTAAATGCTAATCCCTAACTATATATGGTCTATAACCTAAGGTTTTTTAATAGAATTTTCAAGGTTTTGTAAATGCTAATTCCTAACTATATATGGTCTATAACCTATGGTTTTTTCAGTGAATTTCAATGGTTTTTTAATAGCAAATATCAAAAGCTATAAAATGTATTATTCTTTTAAATGAAAAATATATTTTATATGTTTTTAATATAATTTTTTTATGCATCTGCCAAACCCTGACCTCTTAATAGTGCACTGTGGTGAAAATGATTTGGGCACTATGACTGGGGTTGGTCTGGAAATGCTTTTAAAGGACACCTTTCATCAATTGATGACACTTTTTCCCCAAACTTCCTTGGAATATTCCAATATATGCCAAAGACAGAAATGGAACTGGTCAAACCAATTTTGTCCACAATTTGAGAAAGCACGGAAACATGTGAATAGATCTGTTTCTGCTTACATGAGAGACTTTGGAATGGGTTCAATATACAACAACAACTTGAGTTTCAACATGCAAGACATTTTCAGAGGAGATGGTGTGCACTTGTCAGATGAGGGGAATAGAATATTCCTCTTGAATTTAAGACTGTGCATTGTAACCTACTTGAAGGTACCTAAAGCAGCCACAGAACCCAATAGCTCTTTTCAGAGCTACCCTACCTCTGATCATTCTAAACATTTATCTTTTTCTAAGTTTTTTCACTATTTTTCACCAAAGTACGCTCCCCAGTGCGTTTTTTTGCCTATATGAGCGTCCTAAGCCTCCCTCAGAAAACCTAGAGGGTCAGGAAGTGTCTACCGTGCCCCCTTCTACCCATTCCGAACATTGTTTGCCCTCCATCTTGTGTCTCAATTCTACCAAAACACAAAATGGAGGACTCCCGTAAAGCTGCCGGTACGCGTACTGGTGCGCGAACCGGTAAGCGCTGGATAAAAAAAGGTGGGAAAGTAATTTACAGAAAAACCTCTGGAGACACTTTCATCAAATATAGAATATGCCCTACTGCATAGCACTCCCTACTATTTACCCAAATTTGATGGAATTCCATTGAGACATTTATGCTGTAGGGCTGACTAAATATCCTGAGGTAAATTACATGACAAAAACACTTATGAAGTGTTAGAATTGACAACCAATTAAAATGTTACTTTCATTTTCTACTATTATATCATGACATTTGATTGGTTATGTACCTGAATATATATAAAGAAAGAGAGAGAAACACAGCCATTTTGACTACTACTTCCTGAAGTACATTTGAAGAGCATTTTCACTGACAACTTAAACTTCTTTTTCAAAGGTAAGAAGTTATTTAAAAAATTTGAAATGAGAACTATGTTATGGTAATTTGTGAAAACGTTTTCAGATAGTTATATACTGTCCCTCTGTAAGAGTTAGAGATTGAGATAGGCTTCTCTGTTATAATTATGGATTGAGTTAGGCTTCTATGGTATAAGTATGAATTTACTTAGTCTTCATCACAGGCACTTTTTAATAGTTCTACTTCCTGCCTGAATCCATACAGTGCCCAAAGATAACTTCACTGTTAAAAACTCACAAGTACCTGTCTGAACTTTACCCCAACAGTAACCTATCTCTACTGATATATTTATTTTTTATGCAATTTACAGCAAGAAAATGGAAGAACAACAGAAAGAAAATAAAATTTCCTTTCAAATTAAGATTGAAAACAATCCAAATGAAGAAAATGATGAAATTGACTTTTTGGATGACACATTAGACGAAGAATTAATTGAATATGTAGAAGAATATGGATCATGGAATGAAAAGGAGGACATACCTGATGAATTGATATTACAAATAAATTTAAATTTTAAAAGTTAAAATTGTTTGAGACATTATTCTTTTTTATTTGAAAATTATGAAATAGTACCCAAAACGATATAATAAAAAGTGAGACTTAAAATATACTGTGCAACTTTTTTGTGTTACATAGTAAGTTTGCTCATAGTTACTTCCTTTCTCCAACTATATTACCTCCAATGTGTATTTAACATCTCTTTATCATCTCCTGCCTCCATATTGTTTCTGCTTTCCTGACAGACTATGGTATGAATTCCATATACCACAAAAACTTCCTAAACAACTTGCAAGATATCTACAAAGGAGACGGTGTTTATTTTTTTTTAGACTCTGCATTGGTACCTACATATTGCTACGTAAAGAATTTTTTTTTTAAAAAAACAACAAAAAGAACAATCAATAAACATACAATATTTGAAAATGCTATCATTCTTTTTTCCCCATTTTACGCTCCCTGGACCGCTTCCCGGTGCGCGTACCGGGCGCTCCCCCGGCAAAAAAACGAAAAAAAAATGTTTTTGCCTCGCGGGGCCCTTTTAAAGCCCCCACATCAAACCTAGGGGGTCAGGGAGGATCTACTCTGCCCCCTTATGGTCATTTCCCCCTTTGTTTTGGCCACCTCTTGTGTCTCGATCCTACCGAGACACAAGATGGCGGCCGCTCCGGACTGTTTAGAATGTTTACAGACACTGGGGAGCCAATCAGCTTTCCGCGCGCAAGTCGCGTACCGCGCCCGGAGTGCTCCCCGGTGCGCGTACTGGAGCGTGCTTACAGATATATATATTTTTTTTAACCTAAATTACTCAAAATCCTCTATTGCACATATCTTGAGACCTAGCAAAGGCACATCGGGCTACCAGTCCCAACAATTTTGCCAAGTTCCATAGAAATCCATTCAGCTGTTCGAGCTAAAAGTGAGTCCAACCGCCCTATGGAAAACTCAATGATAAAAACACGTTTTGGGACCCCCCTTTTTTCTCGGCCCCCACTTCACGAAACACCCCCAAACTTTCAGGGGACACTCAGAAACAAAATGTGCCATTTTCATGAACATTTCAGCCAATTCCGTCCTTCAACGCCAAAGTTATTCAACATAGAATTTTCAGAAATCCCTATTCAAAAAAATCCTAACTATATATACCTACTGGCGACCACCAGTAGGTAATATATATTTATGTGTATATATATATATATATAAACAGAACATCCGGCTCCAACAAAGACAGACTCCATGGAAGAAGGCACAGGCAAGAAGTGGTTTCAGGATTCGGCATCAATTTAATTAATCATGTCGCCCTCAATCCCAGGCACAAGAGACGCGTTTCAGCCTACACAGGGCTTTTTCAATCTATATATATATATTACCTACTGGCGGTTGCCAGTAGGTAGTTATAGTTAGGACTAAGGGTGGGCGTAGTTCGCGAAGTAGCACTACGCGAACTGGTAGTTTCTCATTGAGAGCGGTCGCGAGCATGCACAACCACTCACAATGAGAAACCTTACCTCCCTGCGTTGAGAATCTCGCCGGGATGTCATTTTGCTTGCTCGTGGTCGCGAACATGGCGTTCAGGACCGCGAACGAGCAAAAAATGAGCGCTGCACTACGCTACGCTGCACTACGCGTGTTCGCACTGTGCTACGTGCAGCTCGCGTAGTGCGGAGTTGCGCAAACTTCGCAAACTCGGCGAGCGTAGCATAGTGCTCCGCCCAGGGTTAGTTAGGACCTAGTTTCCATAGGAAATCCGCAACATTCTATTTGGAATAACTTTGGCGCCGGTTGACGAATCTTCGCGAAATTCTCAAAGAAGATGGCCTGTTCCGCCCCGTTCCTTCACTAAAAAATTTCAGGGTGATTTGTCAAGTGGGGGCCGAGAAAAAAGGGGGTCCCAAAACTTGTTTTCCCGATGCAATTTTCCATAAGGACCTTTAAGTGAGGCTACAGCCCGAACTGCTAAACGGATTACACCAAATTTGGCAAACAGGTAGAGTTTGGTTCGCAGATTAGGCTTTTTGTTAAATGGTGTAAATCCGTTCAGTAGTTCCTTAGAAAATCAAAAGTAAAATCATAGATATATTTGCAAAGTTGTACTGAACGCGTACCGTCCGAGGATTATACGCGTACCATTATGAGCACGAGCTGTATGCTAATTGGCTGTAAACTGTCTGTCAACACTCCAAACCAGGAAGTGTTGGCAGCCATCTTGTACCTCGGCAGAACCGAGGCACAAGAATATTGAAAAATAAATGCGCAAAAGGCACAAAGTGGGGAGGGTAGAAACACCCTGACCTCCTAGGGCTGCTTAGGGAGCTCCACAAAGACCCCCAAGGAGAAATTTTCTTTTTAAATTGCGGGATACGCATAGGGTACGCGTACGCCGTGAAGAAAAAAAAACGAAGTCCGCTTTATTGTTAATTAGCCCACGACGGGGCCAAACCCTGAGGCAATGTTTTTATTTATAATGGGGGCCCAGAGGGGCCCCGGGGATAGCCACCGCTGGGGCTCTAACAATAGATATGCAGGGGGACTCACGCCCCCTGCAGCCCGGGGACCGCCACCCCCCGGGGCTTCTTTTAAAAATTATATATTTTTTTAAAAACCTGTGTGGGGTGCTCATGCCCCCCCCCACATGCCCAAGGGACCGCCACCTCCCCAGGGCTCTAATATTTAAAATAGGAGGTCCGTGATGGACCCCCTGGCCAGGAGGCCACCACCCGAGGCTTTTAAATGTTGGGATGGGGGCCCCCCTCCTGGAGCCTTGTGGTGGCCCTGGGGACCGCCAACCCCCCAGGGCTTGCTCCTGTTGTGTCCTGGGGTGCCTACCCCGGGACACTGTAGTTTGCTATGGTAGGGCGGGAGCCTCGCGGTTCCCGCCCTACCATAGCAAACTGCTTTCCTATTTGGAAGAGAGAGCAGGTTAACCTGCTCTCTCTTGCAAATAGGAAAGCATATTGCTTTTCGTCAGGGGAGTAGCATGTAAGCTGCTCTCTCTGACGAAAAGCAATGCTGGCTCCCGAAGGAGGCAGGGAGCCGGCTGGGACCGTGGGGGCATTGGGGCTCCCCCAACGGTCCCCAAAGTTTCATTTGAGCCCCGGGGGATGGGGTCCGTGGGGATAATAAAAAAAAATTGATAGGGGCTATTTTTATTCTTACAGTAACATTTTAATACGCGTACCAAGCGCGGCCGTACGACGTATGGTGCGAGATTTGTAAGTCGTCCCGTACGCGTACCTAACCAAGAAAAAAAGAATAAAAAAATGTTTTACAGATATCTATCAAGCTAATGTGTTTAGATGTTGGTTGGTTCTAACAAGAACTTTTCTCTTTATTGGTACGTATAAGTAAGTATCTTTTGCAGAGTCTAAACTTGTTGAGGAGGAGTGTTTTACATTGTGCTGAACTTTTGACCTCTGCGGACAGTTGACTTTTGCATGATCTGTTGGGAGTAGGGTTCAAATTTATGTCAGTTGGAAAGGGTTCAAATGTTGAACCAATAGAAATGTGTGTTTGGTTTTGAATTAATGTGTGAAGCAATTTGATTTGTTATTAACATGTGTATATGTATAAATTGCGAGGGAAAGTGTGCCATTTGTTGGTTTTGCTAGGAACACTGAAGTAGAGAGATTCTGTATAAGAATATCTGCTGTGTGACTGGCATTCTTCTTAATCTACAAATCAATTTGAAAGGGGAGTTGATAACTTGTAAGGGAATGTATGTGGTGCATTTTGTTTTTAGTTAGAGCAATGTGTTTATCCTTCTAAAGTGTGTAGAATCAGATTCTGAGTTTGTCTGTGTCGTGATCTCATGTAGATTACCACTTACCTGTTCAGCCGGGTACAGTGGGAGTGATGAATGAAGCTAGTTCTCCCTATCCTCTAGCAATGGCACAACCTGCGAGTATGTAGGAAACTCCACAGAGTGTAACACCACCAGGGAAGGGGAAAAAAGGGACAAAGGAAACAATAAAGCTGCAGCAGCTCAAATGATCTGGTAGGTATGTTCGGATACGTGTAGGAAGCATGAACCTCACTGGAATCTGACGGGGAACCCTGTAGTAGAAGAGAGAGGGAATCATTCAAACATACATGTTTTCTATATGCATAGATCAATATCCTATGTGTGTAATGTAACTTACAATTTTAAGCTGCCACTGAAGCTCAATCGAAAACAGAAAAAAAGAGAAAAATAAGCCATTAAAGAAAAAGCACTATTCCTTCAAGTAGCAGCAACTCGTGGACTCTTGAAGTCTATATGCCACTCAATACTACACAGTGCACAGATCCACAAGAATCCACTGGTACTGGCATCAGGGTTTTCTAGAACAAGATCAAAGTATTTCATGAAATGATAGCACATCACTGTAATCCTGTGCCGTTGTCTCAGAAGACAAAAAGAATGCAAGTAAAAATTATATTTTACTTCTCCTGTCACTCAGCTGCATTGGTTGTCATACAACTGAATCATGAAGTAACAAACCAAAAAGTCTAATGGTATAACAAGCATAGCGACTGGGTTAATCTGTTGCCATAGAAAAGACCCCATCAAAAATACGTGAGTAGAATTCCTTTTCCTGATTCAATCAATAGTAGAGCTTATGCTCTCTTGTCGAAGTTCAGAAAAACCGGGTCGCGCCAAGGGCACCTTACCTCCTACGGGAGTATTCACTAATGAGTTTCTTGACTTGAAGTTCAAAACCGTGCCGTGCTCCTTCCGATCCCAGCGCATTTAATGCGCGATCAAGGAAAGGCGCCGCACGGAAACAATCAGGGCGTAATACCAAGTGTTCAGGCTTCACAAGACAATAATAATCTGAAAACGGGTTGGATATCAATGTGGCAGGCTTTCGCTGGTCTTCGGTGATCTAAGCAATTACAATACAGCTTACACCTCGGTTTAGGTGACAAGCACCGGACTAAAGGGTAGGAGGAGTATAAGAATGGAAATAGAGTGGACAGAGAGAAAGGACATCGCCCCTGATCATTCTGAGCAATGTAGTTCAACTTTCATCCCCAGTCAGTCCTCTTGTGCCTAATCAACCGCGAGTGAAATGTGACAGTCTGCATTTGAATAACTATTGTGATAAAACCATTTGGTAAGTTAATGTGTTTATTGAGTCAGCTTTGTGCAAGAAAGTGCAGTACTAAAAAATGTAGAATGTGCGCAGTCACTTTTTCAGTTGTAGAGTAGTTAATAGTGTTGCTTGTTTAGAATTAGGCTTGTAATTTAAATCTACAATTTTCCAGTCAGTATACATACACTACTGTAAACGCTCTGGGACATATTTACAAGCCTACTTTGTGTTTTTGTGCTGCCATTACGTTACTTTTTTGATGCAATGTTCGCACAAATAATGCAGCAAATGTTTTATGTATTTGCAAAATGAGTCAGGGTTGTGCACTGAAATATAGTAGTTATATACATGGAATGTGTGCAGTCACTTTATCGTTTCTAGATAAGTAAATGTGTTTTTTTGTAAAATGCAAGGTCTAATATTTTTTGTCTAGAATCACACTGTGCGTCTCTGTGCGTTTAGGAATTATTCTGAGTGAAGCATTTTTTTATGTTTTGTGTTTGCGGAGACATAAGTGCTTAAATATCTATCCTTTTTTGAAGTTTTGATAGAAATAGAAACTAGTTATTATTTTTGTATTTGCAAAATGACTCATGGTTGTACAGTAAAATTCAGTAATTATATTTCTGTAATGTGTGTAGTCATATTAACCCTTCAAGAGTAATTAATAGTGTTTTGTGTCTAGAATCAAACTTGTGTTATAAATCTACAATTTCCCAGTCAGTATACATACAATGCTGCATACACTCTGGGGCAGATTTACAAGCCCCTTGTGCCTCTTTGTTGTTGTATTGTGTCACTTTTCTGATGTAATGTTGGCACAAATAATGCAGCAAATTGCTTATGTATTTGCAAAATTAGTCAGGGTTGACCAGTGAAATGTAGTAGTTATATACATGGAATGTGTGCAGTCACTTAACTGTTTCTAGACTAGTAAATGTGTTTTGGTAAAATGCAAGGTCTAATATTTTTTGTTTAGAATCACACTGTGGTGTGCATTTAGGAATTGGTCTGAGAGAAGCATTTTTGTATGTTTTGTGTTTACAGATACATAAGTGTTATAAAGCTATCCTTTTATCTAGTGTTGATAGAATTCAAAACCGGTTATTGGTTTTGTATTTGCAAAATGACTCATGGTTGTACAGTAAAATGCAGTAATTATATTTCTGTAATGTGTGCAGTGATATTAGCCCTTCAAGAGTAATTAATAGTGTTGCTTGTCTAGAATCAGACTTGTGTTTTACATCTATAATTCCCCAGTCAGTATACATACACTGCTGCATACACTCTGGGGAAACTTTACAAACCCCTTGCGCCTTTTTGTTGTTCTAATGTGTCACTTTTTTGTTGTAATGTTGGAAAAAATAATGCAGCAAGTTGCTTATGTATTTGCAAAATGAGTCAGGGTTGTCCACTGAAATGTAGTAGTTATATACATAGAATGTGTGCAGTCACTTAACCATTTCTAGACTAGTAAATGTGTTTTGGTAAAATGCAAGGTCTTATATTTTTGTCTAGAATCACACTGTGCGTCTGTGTGCATTTAGGAATTATACTTGCCCCTCTTTCCACATTCTCCCCCTCTCTCCTCATACTCCCCCCTCTCTCCTCATACACACCCCTTGCTACTTACACTCCCCCTCTCTCCTCACACTCCCCCTCTCTCCCCTTATACTCCCCCTTCTCTCCTCATACTCCCACCTCTCTCCTCATACCCCCTCTCTCCTCATACTCTCCCCTTTCCTCATACTCCCCCTCTCCCCTCATACTCCCCCTCTCCTCATACTCCCCCCTCTCCTCATATTCCCCCCTCTCCTCATACTCCCCCCTCTCTCCTCATACCCCCTTCACTCCTCATACTCCCCATCTCTTCATACTCCTCCCTGTCTCTTCATACTCCTCCCTGTCTCCTCGTACTACCCCCTCTCTCCTTATACTCCCCTTTTCTCCCCATTCTCCCCTCTCTCCTCATACTCTCCCCTCTCTCCTCATACACACCCCTCTCTCATTATACTCCCCCATTCTCCTCATACTCACCCCTGTTTCCACATATTCCCCCTCTCTCCATATACTCCTCCTCTCTCTCCTCATACTCCCCCCTCTCTCCTCACACTCCCCCTCTCTCTCCTTATACTCTCCACTCTCTTCTGATATTCCCCTTTTCTCCTCATTCTCCCCTCTCTCTCCTCTAACTCCCCCTGTCCTCATACTACCCCCTTTCCTCATACCCCATCTCTCCTCATATTCCCCCATCTCCTCATACTCCTGCCTCTCTCTTCATACTCCCCCCTCTCTCCTTATACTCCCACCTCTCTCAAAATTCTCCCCCTCTCCTCATACTCCCCCCTCTTTCCTCATACACACCCCTCTCTCCTTATACTCCCCCTCTCTCCTCATACACACCCTCTCTCCTTATACTCCCCTCTCTCTCCTCATACTCCTCCCTCTCTCCTCATACTCCCCCCTCTCTCCTCATACTCCTCCTCTCTACTCATACACTCAAGCACTTATAAATTCAGTCAGGAACTCTCCTTACAGAACTGTAATCATTTATTCAGTACCAGAGTACTGATGCAGTGAAGTAGGCCTTAGCAGATGAACTGCTTTAATCCCTTATCCAGTATATATGCATTCTTCTATCCACACGCACTCTTGTGTTTCACATCTTCAATTCTCCATTCCGTATCCTTATACTTCCACCAAACACTCTGTGACTGTTCTAGCACTACTGTAGTGACCCATTTAGCAATCTGTGATAATCCTTTTACTGCACTAACACTCAAGCACTTATAAATTAAGTCACGCACTCTCTTTACAGAACTGTTATTATTTAGTCAGTACCCAAGTACTGATGCAGTGAAGTAGGCCTTAGCACATGAACTGCTTCAAATCCCTATCCAGTATATATGCATGCTTCTATCCACATCCACACTTGTGTTTCACATCTTCAATTTTCCATTCTGTATCCTTATACTTCCACCAAACACTTTGTGACTGTTTTTGCAGTACTGTAGTGACCCATTTAGCAGTCTGTGATAATCCATTCACTGCACTAACACTCAGGCCTTAGGACATGAACTGCTTCAAACCCCTATCCAATATATATGCATTCTTCTATCCACCTGCACACTTGGGTTTCACATCTTCAATTCTCCATTCTGTATCCTTATCCTTCCACCAACCACTCTGTGACTGTTCTTGGACTGCTGTAGTGAACTATTCAGCAGTCTGTGATAATCCTTTCACTGTACTAACACTGAAGCACTTATACATTCAGTCACGCAATCTCCTTACTGAACTGTAATTATTTAGTCAGTACCCAAATACTGATGCAGTGAAGTAGGTCTTAGGTCATGAACTGCTTTAAACACCTATTCAGTATATATCCATTATTCTATCCACCTGCACACTTGTGTTTCACATCTTCAATTCTCCATTCTGTATCCTTATCCTTCCGCCAAACACTCTGTGACTGTTCTTGCACTACTGTAGTGACCCTTTTAGCAGTCTGTGATAATCCTTTCACTGCACTAACACTCAAGCACTTATAAATTCAGTCAGGCACTCTCTTCACAGAACTGTAATCATTTAGTCAGTACCCAAGTACTGATGCAGTGAAGTAGGCCTTAGTGCATGGACTGTTTCAAACCCCTATAGACTATGCATGCAGTCTTCTAGGCACCTGCAAACTTGTCTTTTATACCTTTAATCCCCCAGTCTGTATTCTTACACTTCCAGCAAACACTCTGTCACTGCAGTTTCAGTATTGTACTGAGCCGTTCATCAGTATGTGCTTATCTATGCACTGTGCTACAACTGAAGCTCTAAAAAATACAGTCAGGCGCTCTCCTTGCAGAACTGTAATCATCCAGTTAGTACCCAAGTAGTCATGGCGCAAAGTAGGCCTTAGGCCAAGGACTGTTTCAAACCCCTGTAGACTACGCATACAGTCTTCTATGCACATGCAAACTTGTCTTTTATACCTTCAATTCCCCAGTCTGTATCCTTACACTTACACTCTGTCACTGCTATTTCAGTACTGTATTGAGCCATTGAGCAGTATGTGCTTATCTATGTACTGTGCTAAAACTGAATCTTTTATAAATTCAGTCAGGTACTCTCCTTGCACAACTGTAATCATCTAGTCAGTACCTAAGTACTCATGCAGCAAAGTAGGCCTTAGGGCATGGACTGCGTCAAACCCCTATAGAGTGTGCATGCAGTGTTCTATGTACCTGCAAACTATTTATTTATTTATTTATTTTTAGTCCTCATCAAGCAAAAGATTTCTTAGAATATGGAGGAGTCATAGGCCCCGTTATCTAGATTGGAACCAGTACACTGAGCCCTTATTTTTTCTTTCGGGGGATGCGGTTTGCCTTGTCCTCTGGGGCCCCTTTTTGTCCATATCTAGGTACACGATTATCGGAGGAGGGGGAGCTAGTCATGATGACTACTCGCTTCAAGACCCAGCTTGAAATCGTTGTTACCATTGCTTTAATCATTGGACCTCCTAGGTGTTTCCATATTGTATTTTTCCCAGATACTCCAGAACCTGTTTTTCTTACTTTTCCTCCCCTGTGTATCCAGCCTATATACCCTTAATATTGAGTTGGGCCAATCGGGGTATCTTGGTGGTGTTTGTTTTATCCAATTGATACAAATTTCCCTCCTGGCTAGGAGAATTAATAAGAAACGGATACTTTCTTGGCCCTTGGACAATGTGGTAGCCTGCGCTTTATTTCTAACCCCAAAGATAATTAATTCAATGCTTACCTCGATGTGTTGCTCTAATACCTCAGAAAGTGTCTTACCGATCTGGTCCCAGTATTCCTCTAGCATCTCACACTCTGGAAACATATGAAGGTTGTCTGCTCTTTTTGTCCCACATTTGGGACACTTCTTTACTGTGGTGTTTTTGAATTTTGACAGCTTTTTTGGAGTCCAATACGCTCTGTGAATTGTGAATAGGTCATTTTTTTTCAGTGGAGCAGACTTTACCACCCGGCCAGCAATGTTATTCGAGGTTTCCCAGAAATTTACAATGTCAAGGTCTGGCATTGTCTTTCCCCAGATGTCACGGGGGCTTTGTATTTTTCCTCACCAGATCTTATCAATGCCCAGTACCATTATGATTTTTATTTTTTGAAAGGCTCTGTGTTCAAACGTTTTTGTTCGATAGTTTCATCCCCTTGTAGATTTTCTTTTACTCCTTTGATCCAGCTGTTTAATTGGTAGTATTTAAATCTAGATAATGTCCCCTGGGTTTCTCTATATAGGATCTCCCATTCTGTGATCTTGTTTCCTTTTATCAACTGACCCCAGTAGTTTATATTAGCTTCCTTTAAGGGGTTTATTAAACTATATTTTAGGCAAACCAGGGTGCCGGGGGATTCCCAGATTGGTGACAATTTGCTATAATAGGGTATTACTAGGGTAGTTCTTATATCATACCAGTATCTTGCTGCTGATCTCATCGTCTTTCGTTTAATTTTTTTGAAAACTTTGGGGTGGCCAAATTTATATAGATAGTGATCCCCTCCAGGTCCGATTAGTACTTTCCAGTGCATGGGCCACATTTCGCTTATGCCTAGCAAAATCCTTATATTTTTTAACTGAAAGGCTCTGTAGTACTCAAATATGTCTGGACCGGCATTGCCGCCTTGTATCTTGCTTCTTCTTAATTTTTTCCAACGGATCCTTATTCCCTTTGAAGCCCAAATAAAGCCAGATATATCTCCTTGCAGCTTTTTAATCTGTTCCTTGTTAAAATCCAGTGGGAGAGAATTAAAGTATGTGCATTTTGGTATTATTGTCATTTTTATTAGGTTTGACTTCCCTAGAAAGGAAAGATGTAAACCAGACCAAGCCTTAAGGAGTAATCTTATATCTTTGTGCACTCTCTGGAAGTTTAGGCTGGCAATCCCTTCAATATTTTTGATGTATTCTATTCCTAGGTACTTTATTTTATCCTTCACTAGGGAATTTCCGGACGAGTCGTTATAATCTACTATTTCTGATTTCAGTTGGTTTACCTGGTACCTGGTAACCTGAAACTGTCCCAAACTTACTTATAATATCTTCTATTTTTGGAAGTGACCTGGTTAGGTTGCCTGTGAAAATCATTAAGTCATCAGCAAATAAAGCTACTTCCTTCTACCATCCTTGATGTGAAAGGTATTATCCCTTCTTCTTTCGTTAATAGGCATGCTAAGGGCTCTATATAGAAATTAAATATTAAAGGAGACAGG
The DNA here is from genome assembly GCF_964263255.1 of Lissotriton vulgaris. NCBI lineage: Eukaryota > Metazoa > Chordata > Amphibia > Caudata > Salamandridae > Lissotriton > Lissotriton vulgaris. The sequence goes on from NC_141696.1 coordinate 682,400,205, forward strand.
GGACATCCCTGTCTAGTTCCTCTTTTTATCTGTACACTATCCGTGAGTGCCTCATTGACCAATATTCTGGCTGTTGGGTTTTTGTATATGGTTTTTACGGCATTCTCAAATTTATTCCCAAGATCAAGCTTTGCCAGAGTGGCGCTCAGGAAGGGCCAACTGACCTTGTCAAATGCTTTGGCAGCATCGAATGTTATGACTGCCAAAGGTGTATGATATTGGGTCGCAATGTCTATAGTGGCGGTAAATTTGTGTGATAATTCAGATATTTGCCTGCCCTTAATCAATCCCTTTTGATTTGGATGGATCAGGGACCCTGCCACTGCCCTTAATCTTTTTGCCAGAATCTGTGTGTAGATCTTGTAGTCACAGTTTAAGAGTGAAATGGGCTTATAGGACTCACATTTAGTTGGGTCCTTTCCTGGCAGAATGCTTACAATTGCTTCATTCCATGAGTTGGGGAGTTCAACATTGTTTAGGAATATTTTTTATTGAAGAGCTCAGTAAGTGGGTCAAAACAGTTTCTTGAAGAGCCAGGTATGTTTCATTTGGTAGAGAATCTGGGCCTGCCGCCTTACCCCTTTTCATAGATTTTATTGGTCTAAGACCTCTTTCTCAGTAATTTCCCGGTTAAGGTTTGTCTTCTGTTCCGGAGAGGCCATAGGAATTTCTATTTTATCTAGCAGGTTCTGTATTTGGTTGCCGGAGCAAGCGGATTCTTCCATGTACAACTTTGTATAGAACTCTGCAAATTCTTTCCTTATTTCATGATTTTCTGAAAATAGTCCCTGTTGGCCCTCTTTCTGTATTTTGTTGACCCTATTCCTAGTTCGCTACGTTCTTGCTTTCCAGGCTAGTATCTTTCCGCATCCTTCACCATACTCATAGTGCAATAGTTTGCTAGCCTCCCATCTTTCTCTGACTATTGATTCCAGGTGACCATTCATTTCCATTTTCTTATTTTTTACTTTCTCTCCTATTTCCTCACTTTCTTGAGTGGTCTTGACCTTTTTAATTCTATATTGAGTCCCGTTAGATCTTTTTCAATATTTTCTATGAAGGTTTTTTCTCTCTATTTTTGTGGGCCATTACGCTCATGATTTTCCCCCTTGTGCAAGCTTTGTAGGCGTCCCAAGCTATTCGCTTTGTTGTTCCTTCTTTGTTTAGCTTGAAGAACTGTTGAGTCTCTTTTGCTAGATTGACAATACAAGTTTGATCCAAGAAAATCTTCTTATCCACTGTCCACTTTTGTGAAATGAGAGACTTTAATAACACCAAGTTGAGTTGTACAGCAGAGTGGTCCGAAATGTGTTCTGGAATGTGTTCAACTTTTCTCGTGTATTCAGCTAGACTACTGCTGATTAGGAAAAAATCGTTTTGGAAGCGTGTCCTAGCCTTTTGTTTTTAAATGTGAATTTGTGTTGTTTATTTCCTTTTTCTTTCCAGATATCCACTATCCCTAAATCCTTTATGCAAATTCCGACCCACTCTCTCATTTTTAGCACTAAAAGTGATTTCCCTATCGGGTATCGATCTTCTTTTGGATTTAATAGGATGTTGAAATCTCCTCCCATTATTATGGGCGAATCAGACGACAATAGATGGGAGTACAGGTGTTGAAGCGGTTCGGAATCGTCCACATTTGGACCATAGTAGGCCACCACTGTGTATAAGTTATTATACATTTTTGCTCTCACGCTTACCCATCTTCCCTTCTTATCTGCTTCTTATCTCTCAATTATTGCTTTAAGAGATTTCTTGAATATGACTGCCACTCCTTTTACATTGCAGTTTTGGCTTGTGCAGATGCAATGCTCTATTTAGCTTTGACTTTTACATATAGGTTCCCATCCTTCCTTGGTTAAGTGAGATTCTTGGATTATTATTATCTCGCAATCCCTGTTTTTTAAATATTCAAGAATTTTTAATCAACATTTTCTTATTCGCAGCCCATTTACGTTCCATGTTAAGACATTAAGCTTTTGTTTTCTTTACCCCTATATCTGTGTTAATCATTCTCAGTCGGTTTTCCACATCTTGCTTGACGGTCACTGAACTCCTCTTTGCTTGCTTTTAGGACTTTGTTATATTTGTGATTTTTTTCCCCAATTTGTTCCCCACCCTGTGACATTATATTTTTCTTTTATTGAATTTTCTCGGTGAACAATTTGGTGGTGAGTTCCCCCCCCCCCCCCCCGCCCCTGGAGAAGCCTCCCTTCTCTTCCTTCCTCTGGGCATGAAAATGCCAATTTTTGAGCTCCCTGCCCTTTAGTTTACTTTAGTTTTCTTTTCTTTCCCACCTTTGTGTGTCTGCCGAGGTCTATCAGCATTTGATTATGTTATTCGGTTGTTAGGAGTGAGAGTGAGCGTGGGAGCGGTCTTCCTGCTGAGTCTTGATTTGCTCCATGAGTTTTCCACTTCTTTTAGATCTCTTATATTGAACATTTTGTTGTTCCACATGATCCTTAGTGAGGCCGTAAAGCGCATCTGAACATTCGCACCTAGTGTCCTCAATTGTGGCATATGTTGACCCAACTCCCACTGTCTGTCCTGGGTAGTTTTTGATATATCTGATCTAATCCTGTATGACCACCCATCTTTAGAGAAAGACACCGCTTTTAACCCCTCGCTCAGAATCCTTTCCTTTAGTGAGTAAGTCATGAAGTTGATCAATATTTTTCTGGGATTTTTCCTTTGATTGCCTTTCCTGGAAGGGTCACGGTGTATCCTTTGGATGTCTTCGGCGAGGTTGATTGATTTAATCCAGGGAATTAGCTCTTCCAAGAGCTGGATTGTAAATCCCTTTATGTTGTCCCATTCCAAACCTTCCGGAATGTTTAAGATTTTAAGATTGTTTCTTCTAGCATGGTTTTCCAGGGACTCCATTCTCTCGCTGATCTCCGATTCTCTAGTTTGGAGTTTGTTTATCTCTTTGTGGTTCGCTTCGGTTTTTCTGTTCAGGACTTCTATTTCTCCTTCTACATGTGTGACCCTATCTATGAGAGTGTTTATTTTTTGATTGAGCATTTCACACGCCCCCTGGATCTTAGTCTGGTTTCTTTCAGAGATTGCAAACTTATCTTCTAGTTCTTTCATCATCTCTCCCATCTCTCCCAAGATCTTTTCCGCCAGAGATCCACTCGAGCAATATGCGTTGGTGCTGGTAGTGTTGCTGTTACTATTGTTTTTGCTGTTAGTGTGGGTTGGTTCTAGGCATGGGTCTGTTCTGAAGGAAGATGCTTGATCCTGCGTGATTCTAGGAGATTAGCCACTTCTGAGGACTCACCACCACTCTCTAACTCTTGAGTTTCTTGAGTTTCGAGAGCTTGATATTTATTGCTCATTGGTACTCCAAAGCCTCCTTCTTTTGCTTTCCCTGCCATCGTTTTACCCTTTAGAGTAGTAGGTGTTTTTTAAGGCTCTCTGATTCTCTCTTCACTGGAGCCCCTCTTTTCATGTACCTTGAAGAAGGATCGGAGTGATGGTGTGATTTGTGGAGCACTACTAAGCCCAGGCTTTGTTAGACTAAGCCGTGTCACACATGATAGGGGTGTGGTACACTTCTTGTTTCTCATTTTGGACTCTCTAGGGGTAAGGTGTGTCTTGCCTTTACCTTTACCCTTGTCCTTGTCCTTATCACCGACCCTAGCCTGGCTTGCGTCTTTAATATCTTTTGTGCTTTTTAATTCATTGGTATCCTTGGTATCCAGTTGTTTATTTTTCAAGCTTCTCAGGCTATACCCCCCTCCAGTGTGTCTCCCTTCTGTCAGGCTTTTCGTTTCTGTGGGGGGGAACTTGGTTCTTTCCAGTTTTCCTGGTTTATATGTTCTCCCCTCAGTTTCTTCCCCCTCACTGTTCACTGCTACTACCTTCAAACCACCCCTAGAGCTCCCAGCCTCCCAAACATTTGCATGAGAACAATCAGAGGTATCGCTTACCGAGACTTGCTGTTGATCTCTTGTTTTCTTCCGCCTTCTCTGCCCTTCAATGCTGCTATTTTTTCAGGCACAATGGTTTGGTTTATCGCGGTGCGGCCCTTCCTTCCTGCCACTTCCTTGTGTTCTGATGCTGCTCCCCCCTGAAAGAGACGCGATGTGCGGTCTTTGTATTTATGCGGCAGACTCGGGCTGCCTCTGCTCACACCACCGGCGAGTTCCGCTGGGTTCTGCAGGGCTCCGCCGAACTCTGTCTTCCTGGCATCTCCAGTGCAGTACGCTCTCTTTCTCACCGATGGGTGTCTGCCTCGCTGTGGCACTGTCTGCGCTGTCGACCATGGCTCCCCTCTCGATGCTCTCAATGCTCAGCGTTCCAACTCGATACCCAGTGACTGACGTCCGCATCCACGCCGAGCTCCTGCGCCTTCCCTTCTTTGCTGCCATCACTATCCCCATCTCCACATCAAGCTGCAGAAAGCGGCAACGTCCATAGACCACGAAGGGGAGACAATCTTCTGCCGCCGACGCTCAGACTGCCGTCCGCAAGCCTCCCAGGGCCACAGCCAGCCGATTAGCAGGCGGATACCGCAGTCAACGGCTGCAGTGTGCAGCTCGACACACTCACCAGGTATGGCTCTGCAGAGCACTAAATCTTTCCTCCTCACTCCCTCTCCGACATTCCTCAGCTTCTGGTGGGCATACTGTGGATTAAGGGTCTCTCCGGCAGGGAGCTCTCGACTGAGCTTCTAGTCAGCCGCCATCTTCTCCCCCTGCAAACTTGTCTTTTATACCTTCAATTCCGTAGTATGTATCCTTACACTTCCACCAAGCACTCTGTCATTGCTGTTACACCATTGTAGTGACTCATTCAGCAGTTTGTGCTAATCTATTCACTATCCATACTCATGTAGTAAAGTACGCGTTAGGACAAGGACTGCTTCAAACGCGTGTGCTGTATGCATGCACTCTTCTATACACATGTACACTTGTCTTTTATACCTTCAATTCCGCTATTATAGTATGTGTTTCATTTTGTACTGTTCTAGTGATGCATTTAGTAGCATGTACTAATCCATTCACTGTTCAAAAATCCAACTACTGATAAATTCATTAAGGTACTCTTCTTCCAGATGTAGTTCTTGAAAGTTTTATGCAGTATGTATACACTTCTGTTATCAGTTGCACAGTTCTTTTTTATACTAAGTCATTTTACATTGTATTTATTTAGTAATAGAATAGTATATTTCATAAATGTATTTTTATAATGTTATATATATTTTTTTATAACAGATTCTATTTATCAACACTAAAAGAAATTCATCATGCCTTCAAAAAGAGAAAAGAGGAAATAACATAATAAAGCTCATTATTTAAAGAGAAGTCATCCACAAGATTTACCTGAACAACAATATGTGAACAAAAAGAAAAAAACTCTTGGTAAGACAACAAAGGATTTTTTAAAGAAATTATCAAACACTAGGAATAGTGTGGACAATGTGAAAAATACAAACACTGTATCTGCAACAAAAAAGAAAAACAAGAGAAAAAACAAAAACAATGGGAATTCATCTTCTAAACAAACACTGTATAGTTAAAGGAGGAAGAATCAATTTCTAGAAATTAGAAAAAGAATGCTTTACAATAGAGTTGTTTTAAATTTGATGAAGGAAATGAAGAAATGTAAAAGAAAATCAGCATTTTATAAGAAGAAGAAAAATATTGTAAGTATTGTTGAAAAAGCTTTTGAATTAAAAAAGAAATTGTTTACTTTAATAATCAATAGAATTCGATCACTAGATAAACCAATCAATTTAATGAAGGCCAAAAGTGAGTGGAGGAGACTTTTCGGTTTTTCTGATGTTTTTTTGGGTGAATGCAAACATAGTTCAAGTTCTGAGCCTTTTTTTAATGAAGAGAGTTATTTTCAGAGTAATAATGTGTTGCATGCAGTTGACACCAGTGGTCGAGCTTATGAGGTTAGAAATGGTTGTCCTATTGAGAAAGAGAAAATTGTTCCCAGAAATGCAGAAGAGGTGTTAGCTGATGAAGTTTTAGGGAGACATCCTAAAGCTCCAGTATACACTTGGAATTGCAGTAGTATGTGTAGTGTACGGCAGGAATCTATTGATTTTTTACCCAATTTCTTACGTAACTATACTAAGAAAAGTGTTAAACAAAAGATTAAGATGTTGCAAGGACGAGACCCTTGCAGAGTGAGAGAAAATACTGGTTTGCAAGGTCATTCTCTGGCTTGTCTTTCTAAAAACGTATGTTGAAGTGTTTTTGAGCATTTCAGGATGTTAGCAGTACATCATGCTCAAATGAGGAAATTAGTCAGGGGAGACGCTCGTGGACACTTTGTGTTTTTACCAGCGGGGGCAATGCTGAGGAAAGACCACACGCCCCAGGAGTCAGCGGGGATAAGAGCCGCCTTGACGCCCCTCCCTTACCTTCACCAGGTGTGTTTTTACCAGAGGGGGTAACACTGAGGAAGGACCACACGCCCTAGGAGTCAGCGGGCTGAGTGCCGCCGTGCAGCCCCTCCATTACCTTCACCGGAAGGTTTAAATACCTCTTGCGTCTCCCACTTTGCGGGAGACATTCGTGGACAATTTGTGTTTTTACCAAGGGGAGGCAACGCTGATGAAGGACCACACGCCCCAGGAGTCAGCGGGGCTCAGAGCCACCTTGCAGCCCCTCCCTTACCTTCACTGGGTGTTTTAATACCACTCGCATCCCCCGCTTCGCGGGAGACACCCGTGCACGCTTTGTGTTTTTACAAGCGGGGGCAATGCTGAGGAAGGACCACACACCCCAGGAGTCAGCGGGACTGGGAGCCACCTTGCAGCCCCTCCCTTACCTTCACTGGGTCTTTAAATACCTCTCGAGTCTCCGGCTTCGCGGGAGACGCTCGTGGACGCGTTGTGTTTTTACCAGCGGGGGCAATGCTGAGGAAGGACCACACGCCCCAGGAGTCTCAGTGGGGCTGAGAGCCACCTTGCAGCCCCTCGCTTACCTTCACCGGGTGTTTAAATACCTCCAGCGTGTCCCACTTCATGGGAGACGCTCATGGACACTTTGTGTTTTTACCAGCGGGGGCAACACTGAGGAAGGACCACACGCCCCAGGAGTCAGTGGGGCTGAGAGCCGCCTTGCAGCCCCTCCCTTACCTTCCCGGGGTGTTTAAATACCAACTCACGTCTCCCGCTTTGTGGGAGAGGCTCGTGGACGCTTTGTGATTTTACCAGCGGGGGCAACGCTGAGGAAGGACCACACGCCCCAGGAGTCAGCGAGGCTGAGAGCCTCCTTGCAGCCCCTTCCTTACCTTCACCAGGTGTTCAAATACCTCTCGCGTCTCACGCTTCGTGGGAGACGCTCGTGGACACGTTATGTTTTTACCAGCGGGGGCAACGCTTAGGAAGGACCACACACCCCAGGAGTCAGCAGGGCTGAGAGCTGCCTTGCAGCCCCTCCATTACCTTCACCGGGTGTTTAAATACCTCTTGCGTCTCCCGCGAAGCGGGAGATGCTCGTGGACGTGTTGTGTTTTTACCAGCGGGGGCAATGCTGAGGAAGGACCACATGCCCCAGGAGTCTCAGCGGGGCTGAAAGCCACCTTGCAGCCCCTCCCTCACCTTTACCGGGTGTTTAAATGCCTCTCATGTCTCCCGCTTCGTGGGATACGCTCATGGACGCTTTGTGTTTTTACCAGCTGGGGCAACGCTGAGGAAGGACCACATGCCCCAGGAGTCAGTGTGGCTGAGAGCCGTCTTGCATCCCCTCCCTTACCTTCACTGGGTGTTTAAATATCAACTCGCATCTCCTGCTTCGCGGGAGACGCTCGTGGACATTTTGTGTTTTTACCAGTGGGCGCCATGCTGAGGAAGGACCACACGCCCCAGGAGTCAGCAGGGCTGAGAGCCGTCTTGCAGCCCCTCCCTTACAACCACCGGGTGGATTTAATTATTCTTACGTAACTATACTAATGAAAAGTGTTAAACAACAGATTAAGATGTTGCTGAAGGAATCAAAATTTTACAAGGCCGGGCTATACTTACCAATAGCTCATATATAACATAAAGGAATAATAAGGCAGTCGGCAACGGAGAAGGTCGAATCGTTTATTCAATCAAATACAAGCCCTGTCAGGGGAGCCTCGGTCTACACAACCCATGGAGGTGCGCAGAGGAGACTGACGAAATACAAGTGATACAAAGCATATATACATTTTCACACATTCAGGTTAACACCCTACAAGAAAAACACAAGTTGTCAGTAAGCCAGCAGGAAGACCCATATAAGACACCATTAATTGCTAGTAGCTAAGCCGGAGCTATTCCGGGGGCAGGTCGGTGAGGTTCCCTCTTGTCTATCTAAAACCCGGGGAGTACAGGAACGGGCTCTATTAGAATGCATGCACCCCACAAGAGGGGCAGGTGCGTCCTTGGTTTCCCTGAGCTACACAGAAAAGTTCAGAGAAGCAGGCTGAGTGATTCAACATGGTTTCGTACCAAGAACTAACCCACGTGACTTATGGGAAGCAGTACATGAACACGGGGAAACGAAACAAGGTGGCCAATAGGTCTAGATGGGCCTACATGAATCAATCATCAAGAATACATATATAGCATGATACTATGTGGTTATTCATATGAGTATACAGTTATATGGTACATAGTGGGCCAATCATGAATATATATAATTTTATATCCTAACAGATGGCCCTTTTGGCCTACTATGGCCAATATAACTACTTCACTCTACAAACACTTCTTCATCAATCTGCATGAGGTCTGTTACCTCTTTCTGAATCATTTGTTTCTCTATCTTTTCCTGCCGGGAAAGGGTCAGAGCAGATGTTATCCTAGTTGCACAAAAAGTACAACATGCTCGGCCACATTGGAGGCACAAACAACATGTGAAAATAACCCCAAATGATCCTGCTAGGATCATGAATATCTTCCAACCCCAAGTAGCCAGGAGGCCCCAGAACCATCCACTGAGGGACCAAGTGCCGTTCTCTTCATTAATCTCGCTAGCTAATTGATGTAATTTCTTTATCGCGAGATGTATGGTAGGGGCCAAGTCGGGAATAAAAACACAACAAGAGCTGCCGATCACGCGGCAAGCTCCACCCCTATCTGCCAGGATGACGTCTAACACCATCCGATTTTGAAGAGAAACAAGCCTCGTAGCCTGAAGTTCAACGGTAAGTTTGGTCAATATCTCGTTCGTGGTTTGAACAACATTTTCCACTATTCTAGACAAGCGTCTTATGTTTCGACTATTAAAAATCGGACCCCAGAATGGAACCAGGCCCTTTGAAATGTCTTCAAACTGCTGCAGTGAGGTATCTGTCTGATCAGTACTATCGGCATCATAGCTCCTAATAGTCCGATTAGATTCTACCTCTCTCTTTACTAGCCGATGGGTCCTATGGTAATCAGAAGGGGCAATATACACAGGGGGATAAAGAAAGGACAGATAACACCATCCTGCCCATCCTTGAGGGAGCCAAGTATAAGCATTTTCCCTGCATACAAAATCTTCATTAGGGGGAGTGATCATCGGGGGAGTACTGTCGGTCTGCAATGTATAGGTATAATTACAGGTGCTACTCCCTACCTTAATGTGACCTCGCCCCCTAATTCAGAACAGGGAGGTGGCATTGATTATGGGGATCGGCAGGGCTCTATCATTTGTAACATTGTGGTCCTTAAAATGCTGAAAATACAAAGTAGAATTAAAAAGTTCAAAATCCTGCATTTCTTCCTGCAACCAGGTATCATTTTTGGAATCAGTATATACATTCATACAGGCATTTGGATCTAAGGAACCCTGACCTTCATCCCCTTCAGCATCAAATCCTTGGTGTCGCTCTATATACTTTAAAATGGCTTCATAATCCCTTTCAGAATATATTTTGGGATTTGCAACATAGTGTGAATACATTAACGATAACAATTGCCACCATGCTTCACAGCTAGCTAAATAGGACAAAGGGAGGGAGATGAATAACTCATGCTGATGCATGACTGACGGTAACAAGCCACAAACCCAACAGTTCGTTTTGTTTGTGGTACTGTGGGATTGATGCAACATTTCAATAAAAACATTCTTTGAATAAGTTTCCCTATGCCTAACCTTATGCGTAGGCAAAGAATAAAAGAGATGTTCTTCTGGGGCAGGAGTAGTTTTCAACAATTTCTGCACTGGATGCTGAAATTTCAAGTATACAAACACATACATGATTATTACAGTAATTATAACAATAAAAGCAACAAATGCCACCTTCACTCTGGTGGGCCATCCGGAAAACAGTTACATATTATGAATATGACGTCGAGGGGCAAGTGGTCGTTCATCTTCCATCATAAATCGATCAAAAGGAAACATACTCTCTATAAGTCCAAATCTATCTCGGTCCCTAGCTAAAAGTCCAAAACTAATCTTTGTATCCCAGAGGGTTTCTTCTTCCAACCAAGGGATCTTCTCCCTGTGTCCGTTTTTAGAGCCTCACAGGCAGACCCCTATCGCTCATCAAAGGAAAAGCAAACTTACAGATTCCAAAGGTACGATCGCGGCTCTTAACTCAGTCTTTATTTCTGAACAGAGGCTTATTAACACAATGTTCCAAGCTCTCTGCGAGTTCCGTCCAGTGTCTCGCTCAGTACCCCAATCACTCTAATTAAGGTTTTTCAACAAAAAGTCTTGGTCTAATTTCTTCCATCAGAGAGTGGGGTACTGCGCTGTTTTCGGGGCCGCAGATCGTATCGACAACGGCCAGGTTGCTCCTGGTCAGAAAACAATTCAGTGGCATGGGTAACACCCTGTGATGCCTTGGGACTGGCAGTTGCTTCTGATTGAGCTGTCTCACCTTCCCCTTCTTGCAACACTTTACTTGATTGCCATATTTCCTGAGCATCCGAAAAGGGCACAAAGCTTTTGATCAACTCTCCTTCCTGACTCGGCACTCCGTCTTTGTTCTGCTGGTCAGAAGGCAGGGGCAGTGGCAGGCGCTTTACGTGGCTTACGTGGATCCAGTGCTTTCGGCCAAGCACCTTCACCGCCGTCCTCGTGACCAAGATGATCTGTTAAGGCTCGGACCACCTGGGCTCCAAACTCGATGTCTGTTGATAATTCTTCACCAGTACCCACTGGCCGGGCTCCAAACGATGTCCAGGACCCTCCGGTAGTGGCTGCAATGTGTCCGATACCTGTTGATGAACAGAACGCAGATCTTTAGTCAACGCATAAAGGTAATCTGTCATCAACGGATAATCAATATCCCTAAAAGATCTGGGCCTGGGGACTCCCCACACATTTGCGGGACGGCCAAATATCACCCCATACGGAGACAGACCGGTTCTAGTATGAGGAGTCGTTCTAAGGGACAATAAGGCCAATGGGAGGGCATCAGGCCACTTTAATCTAGTGTCTGCACAGATTTTGGCCATTTTTAGCTTCACGATACCATTGATTAGGACCTTAGCAGTGGCAATTGCAGTGGCATCTTTGGTGGGGTAGGCCTCGACCCATTTACTAAAAGCACATACCACCACCAATACATACTTCAAATTATTCACGCGTTCCATTTGTATGTAATCTATCTGTATGACTTCAAAAGGCAAGGATGGCGGAGCAACACTGCCACTCAAAACAGATTCTCTACCTCCAGGATTATGCCGTAAACACACCGGGCAATATTTAACAATGTGGGCTGCTGTTTTGGAAATGTTCGGATTATTCCATACTGGGTCTAATACTGCACTAATTCCTTTTGCACTTATGTGGGCCGGGCCATGCGCCATGGTGACTACTGCATATACCAATGCATTAGGGAGCAACCATCGCTGCTTCTCAGATCGGTCTATCCAACATTCATTCTCGTCTAGTTTCCCAATCTCCCGTTCCCACCTCTGCACCTCTTCCATAGTCGCTTCCTTCTGTAACTCTTTCACACTTTCAATGGTATAATCAAAAAGAGATGTTTCGGTGGTCCATCGGGCAGATGTACTAGGAAACATGGGACTTCCTTTAGCCTGAGCCGTTTCCTTTGCTACTGAATCGGCAAAGGCGTTCCCCTTTCCAGTAGAATTTACAACTTTCTTGTGAGCACAGCATTTAATAATGGCCAACTTCTTTGGTAATGTCAAAGCAAATAGTAATCGATCAATCAAGGGACCATGTTGAATTTTCTGGCCATGCGTAGTAAAGAAACCCCTCTCCCTCCACAGCCTACCAAAACTATGGGCAACGCCGAAGGCGTACTGGCTGTCTGTAAAAATATTCACCCTCAGACCTTCACTCAATTCACAGGCTCTTAACAAAGCTATTAGTTCAGCTGCTTGGGCAGAGTGGTGTGAAATCCTTGAGGTTTCCACTACTGTCTTCAAAGTTGTAATGGCATATGCAGCTGTTGCAGGGCCATCTGGTAACTTAAAACAAGAGCCATCCACATACAATTCCCCTTCTGGTTCAAGTAAAGGGTTGTCAGTTAAATCTACACGCCCCTTTGTTTCTTCTTCTGTTCTAAATACACAATCATGGACATCAACTCTTTCATCTTTCTCCGGGAGAGGCAATAGTGTGGCGGGGTTCAAAGTAGTGAAAAAACAGTATAGGTGAGACGCACACCTATTTAACACGTTATTTTAACCACTGTGCTCTCATGCGTTGTACTCAATTGTTTTAGACTCTGTCGGTGTGCTGGCATCTCGGCGCTCTGCCCATTTTGCGCTGCAACATAGTAAGAACACAAAGGGGACCAATTTCCGGTACCCATTGCCGCGACAACCTATTTTAATGAATTCAATGAATCAAATCCGTACTCAATCCTTTGTATTTCTCAATTTTATCCAATATATTTCATCTAGTTTGTTCTTCAATCCATTGTACTCATCTCCATATTTACTCTTTCACTCTTAACTTTTCCAAAATAAACGCAGGAAATTCCTGTTTCCACATGCCATTGATTTTATTGGAAACTCAATGCATTTCGGGTACAACCCTTCTTCAGGGGTTTCTACAATACAAAAAGAACACAACATATTTAATAGCCATGTTCCAAAAGCTCAAAGCCATAAAAATTCAACTTTACATTCTCAGACAAACCATTGGTACATAAAAGTGCACTCGTATCACCTGTAGCTCAAGTGTGAATATCCCCTGTCCCTGTCTCGACATTAGGACTTCACAACCCCTCTTTTATCTAAACATCCTGTCATCTATGCATGTTGCCTCATCCCACACTTTTCTTGAATGCTATTTATACTCTCAAGTTACACCAAACAGCATAAAACTATGCCATGCACTTACCCCAGCATGTGAAACGTTTCTCTTTTAAACTTTCATTTTCACGTTAGGGAACTGTTTTTCCCTTTCCCACTCCTCTCGTGAACAAGGAAGCAAACCCTCAACCAGCCCGTGCTAGCAATTGTTCATTTTAAATCGGTTCCCTTCACCTGTGTTATCACGTGGTATAAAGCTCACTCGAAACTCAGCACTGGATTGCTAGCATACCGTAATCCACATTGTTATTATGCTCAATTAACCAGAATGCATCTGCTAGTAATACAGAGTCATTTCAACAAATACATTTCCCTCGAGTATAAACATGTGTCATCTGGTGCAATAACAAAGTTAAAAATAATAATCTAGCCAACGGTTCCCGTATCTTATGCTTTGAATCAAATAATTGTTCGTGAATAATTTTGTCCATTAACTCTGACCGAGAAACAGTTATCCTGCGTCCAAAATACTCATGCTCATCAAAATTACTCATTGTACTTGAGACTTGAGAAAAACAGTTCCCTAACGTGAAAATGAAAGTTTAAAAGAGAAACGTTTCACATGCTGGGGTAAGTGCATGGCATAGTTTTATGCTGTTTGGTGTAACGTGAGAGTATAAATAGGGTTCAAGAAAAGTGTGGGATGAGCAACATGCATAGATGACAGGATGTTTAGATAAAAGAGGGGTTTTGAAGTCCTAATGTCGAGACAGGGACAGGGGATATTCACGCTTGAGCTACAGGTGATACGAGTGCACTTTTATGTACCAATGGTTTGTCTGAGAATGTAAAGTTGAATTTTTATGGCTTTGAGCTTTTGGAACATGGCTATTAAATATGTTGTGTTCTTTTTGTATTGTAGAAACCCCTGAAGAAGGGTTGTACCCGAAATGCATTGGGTTTCCAATAAAATCAATGGCATGTGGAAACAGTGAATTTCCTGCGTTTATTTTGGAAAAGTTAAGAGTGAAAGAGTAAATATGGAGATGAGTACAATGGATTGAAGAACAAACTAGATGAAATATATTGGATAAAATTGAGAAATAACAAAGGATTGAGTACGGATTTGATTCATTGAATTCATTAAAATAGGTTGTCGCGGCAATGGGTACCGGAAATTGGTCCCCTTTGTGTTCTTACTGGGGTTCAAAGTAGCACATCTTTTAATAGTAATGTGAGGGGCAAATAATGTCAATTCATATCCTGTCAATCTGGCACTCGTCAGGTGCTGGGTCTTAGTTCTATTTAAAAGGATATCCACAGCATGCGGTACCATGACTGTGAGGTCAGTGTTCAGGACTATTCCCTCTGATTGTCGGATGGCCAGTGCCACTGCAGCAGTGACCCTCAGACAACTTGGGAGGGCTTGTGCAACAATGTCTAAAACTGAAGAGAAAAATGCACAGGGTCTCTGTTTTCCACCAAAAGTCTGTGTTAACACTGATAATGAACAACCGTCTACCTCATGCACATAAAGTGAAAAAGGTTTTCGGTAATCTGGAGTTCCCAACACAGGTGCAGAATAAAGAGCAGACTTTAAAGATTCAAAGGCTTCTTGACATTCATCCGTCCAGGGCAGGGGTTCATGCACATCTTTGGTTGTCAAATGCAACAAGGGTTTAGAGAGAAGTGAATAGTTAGGAATCCATTGACGACAGTAAGAGGTTATTCCAAGAAAAGCACGAACATCACGTTGAGTACGAGGTACAGACATGTTAGTTATAACAGATATTCGTTCAGGAGTTAATCGCCTCCCCGCTTTCGACAAGAAATTGCCTAAGTAGGTCACTTCCTGTCGACAATATTGGAATTTAGAAAGGGACACTTTATTTCCTTTCTCAGCCAAATGGTGTAACAATTTCACCGTTGCCTCTTTGCATCCCTCCTTATTATCAGAGGCCACCAGAATATCATATACGTACTGAATATTTGTATTTCCGGCTGCCTTTAAGGCTTGGCTATAAATGCTAGGACTTTCAGTATAGCCTTGGGGGGCGCGTGTAAATCTAAAACTTCGGCCAGCCAATGATAATCCGAAGATATGCCTGCTATCAGGATGAATCGGGATGCTAAAGAAAGCATTCTTCAGATCTATTACAGAGAACTACTGAGCTGTGGGTGGAATCATAGTCAAAATAGCAGTTATATCGGGTACCACTGGATACTGTGGAACCACTATTTTATTAACCTCTCGAAGGTCAATCACAAAACGATATGTGTCCTTATAATCTGGGGCACCATCAACTGGGGCTTTATTCAAAATCTGTAAAATCGGGCTATTACAAGTATTCAACGCTGTTTCTTCCACTACCCCCTTTTGAATAAGGAGGCGAATAATGTGTAAAATAGCCCGTTTACCTTCTGGTGAAATTTTATACTGTGGAATGCAAGACAGATGCACATTAGGTTTCAGGGTAATGGACACAGGGGCTATCCTTAACAGACCAACATCAGTGTCTCCTGTAGCCCACAGTGTCTGAGGAATTGTAGAGAATTCAGGGGGAAGACGTTCACTTTTTGCAAAATATTGAGAGTCCGTCAACGAAGGTTTCTGCATCGTCAAATATACACCATCCGGTGAACAATAAATCCGAGCATGTACTTTCTTTAAAATATCTAAACCCAAAAGATTCTCATCACAATTTGATGTCAACAGAAAGGGTGACTGTATAGAAATAGGACCTACAGTGAAAGGCAAAGGCTTAGAAACGGGGCTTACCACAGGTATTCCAGAGAAACCTACTGATACATTATTTTGGCCAGACAGAGAAGCCCCTGGGACCTTTGTATGAGCAACTGAACTATTCATTGCTCCAGTATCCAATAGGAATTTTCCCGATGCGCCCAACAGTTCCCCTTGTACATAAGGTCCCTCTTGGTCAACTGGTACTGTAATGTGCCCCCCTCTCTGTCCTTGGCTGTCTCATGCATAGTCTTGCCCATCGTACCCGTCCGCCCTATAATTCTCGTTATAGTACTGCCTATTTTGTGGGCTATCAAAATATTTTTTTCGAGAATCCTCCTCTTCTCTTCGCATACTATTTCGATCCATATTTCCCCGGCCCCATCCTCGTCCCCTACTGGGGCCGTTTCTTTCCAACAACAAAGGACAGTCCGCTCTCCAGTGCCCCTCCTGTTTACAATATGAGCACTGATTAATGCCGATATTCGGGGGACCTCCTCTTCCTCTGCCTACAGCTACACCCCTTTGGGAGGAACCACGCCCACCTCGTCCCGCATTCTGTCCACTACTAACTTGCTGCAACAAAACTCTAGTCTTTAAATCTTTCGTCTTCTTTTCAGTCTTTTCCTTGCTTTCATTTTATCGATGCTCATAATATTGAGCCATACTGAGGATCATGGATGGGGTGGCCATGGTCCACGTACTCTCAGCTGCCTGAAGGCGAGACATAATCTCTTGTAGCAAATTTGTCACAAACCTGTTTACAAACAGTCGTATCCCCCCATCTGTGGATAGATCCTGCCCACTAAAATCTATGAATGTTTTCTCAAACCTGGCGAAGAAATCCGACACACTCTCATCTTTCTTCTTTTTACAAGCTGTTAAATTTTCCCAATCTATTTTCTTAGGAGGGAGGAGGGTTTGCATAAATGTAATAATTTTATCTGGTACTGCTAAAATTTCATCTCGGGGTTTTTCTCCAGGTTTTGGGGGCATATTACCAACAACTAGCGATAATTATCGCTCTGTTGGTTTAGCGGCGATTTTTTTATCGCCGACTTGCGGCAATTTTTTATCGCTTAGGAACCTTGCTATTATCAAGGTTTATCTCCTAAGCGATAAAAATCAGCCAAAATGCATGAATATCGCTGAAAAGTCAGCGATATTCATGCATTACCGAGCTAATGCTCTTAGCCATGTTATCCACCTACCATTGGATAACATGGCGATGTTAGCGACTGTTTCCAGTGGCTAACATCTTGGCACGCCCACTTTGCATGTCATTAGTGATAAATATCACTGACATGCAAAGCGGGGCCCAAGATGGTCGCTATCTCCTACTAGCTGTTGCTAACTTGTGTTAGTGACAGCTAGGTAATAGGGAGATAATTTTATCTCCGCTTTCTTGGCTTTTAAAGCCAAAAAAGCGGAGATGAACCCCCTTGATAATATGCCCCTTGGTTCCTTATCCCAAGTCTTCAGTTGATCCCATGTCCCCCCTAGCTCGGGAACATGATCCGTATCATGTATCTGCCTCCAGATATCAACCGGGATCAAAAGGCCAAAAAATAACTCAATGTCAGCTATAGTCATAATAGCGGAATTGGCAGCCTCGGCCAATTTCTTATAATAAGCTGTGGGATTCTTACGGGGGCTGGGAGCTGGGCTTTTAATATAAGAACCTCGCTTAGTTTCCAAGGGGTATAAACCCATTGTTCTTGAAGCCTTGCATCCACCCTTGCTCTGGTAACATTGCCCCCGGCGTCCTTTATTTCAGGTAATTCCGGAAAGAAGAGAGGATGTACCTCTCTCATAGGGTGCTGGGCTCCCCAATCGGCACTTTTCCAATGCATTCTCTCTCGATAATGTAAGAGAGTTGCTACATTCTGATATACTTCATCAAACTGAAATTGGAACTTGTGGGCTCTATCTCTTATATCCCTCAGTATTTGAGGAGGGAACCCTTCCTCGAAACACTGTTCCCATAGCAAAATTAATCGGATCGCCATATTCTCTAATGCCAGTTGCTGAGCAACGGGTTCGAAATCTTTCATGGTACTCCAAATGTCCTCCATTGTATAAATGGCATTCCGCATCCATTGGGACGCCTGATTTACTATAGCCCTTCTTTCCGCCATACCTAACGAGGATCTAGTAAAAGTTTGTTGATAACTCATATCAGACCTAAGACGCTTAGGCGTGGTATCTAAGGTAGCCAAAGCTCGAGGATCTATAGCGCTTTGAGCCGGAGGAGAAAGAAATACTGGATGCAAAGGGGAAGAAACAACCGTGTCCGGTTGTAACGAAATCAATGGTGAGGTAGTTAGTCGGAGTGAGGGAGGGGGGAGTAGCGCACTCCGTATAGACCCATCAGACGGGGCCACTGCTCCCGTAGGGTCCTTAATGACTAAGGCAGCCCCGGGGTGATCTATTCGGGCCAAAGGCACTGCTGCATATAAACCCTGCGGAGCATAAGGAGGAGGCGTATGAGCTTCTAATAAGTCCTCCAGCTCATCTCCTGTATAGGGTCGGGTCACATAACTTTTATCAGTTTCTAAACGGAACTGTCTGTCCATTTGGGCAATATTTTCCTCTACCTTTCCTTTATCGTAAGCTATGGCTTTCTGTGTTACAGTCTGCACGGATTTAATCTTTCCCAATTTCTCCTCCCTTATCCGTCGCCGTTTAGCCTCCTTTAACCATAGGTTCAAGGAGTCAAACATCGACTGGCGGCTTTTCTTCATAAACATTTTATTTTGGAGGTAATTAATCTTTTTCTCATTAAATGACCCTGTTAGAGGCCATTGCAAGTCAGTATTATCATTCGTATATTTATGCCATAAGGTATTAAACAAAATTGGTGTAAGACCATGTTTTACATACATATCAAAACTGGGGCTTCCCTCGGGAGGGGCAGGCTGTCTTTCTTCCAGCCGAGCACCTCTCCGACAGCAGCACCCGAAACATATTTTGCTGAAACAAGGCATGACAATAATGATATCACAATTCTCATTTACAAATTTCAATCATTCATTTCATGCGGGCGTGCCCTCTTCACCATTCACTCTCTCATACTCCTCCTATTTTCCAACCATGTAAAGTGCTGTAATGCTGCATCAGGGTAACAATGAGCTCAATACAAATTCAATGCAAATGACATGTCTTCTGAAACGAACAGAGCCCGTCGACTCTCGTTCGGGGAATCAATTCAAAAAGAATTCCAGACCAATCCAAAGTTCAACCACAAATGAACTGAGACCACTTGGTAGGAAAACCACAAACCCACTCCCTGGTTATCCACTGGTCGTATTCTGGTTGGGCTGGGTTTCGGGGCACGAAGCTCCAGAACCCTAGCTTACCCAGTTGCTTCCAGGGCTTCCCCGGAGTGAGTTTGGCCGAGCGAGCACTCCGTGCTCTGCGAGGCATCAAGTATTATCTCAAATATTTACCAAACAAATCCGTGGGGTGTCCACCCGTGCAGCCCCTGCTCCGCAGCTTCAGACCCCTCTGATTCCCTTGTGGACCGGCTTTCCCGACCACCAACAAAAAGCAGACTTCTATTACCAAGCGAACACTTCTTCCAAGCGTCCGTTTTCTAATATAATCAAAAGGCTCACTCACCTGGTGCACTCAGGCCGATCCCGACTTCTCCACTGCCGATTTCTAGACAGACAGACACGGCCTGTTCTTCTCTCGGGTTAAGCCCGTAGGACTCCGGCGTAGGGTATTCAGCAGCTGGGAGGGATACTGGGCTCGAGGGCGGAATCTCTAATTGTCTTACCACAAGCGGGTGTTTCGGATCAAAATACTGTTTGTCCACCCACTCGGCCAGAACTCCTCCCTGTCCCTTCTGCTCCTGTTTACAGGAGGGGACGACCCTATCGTGGAGTCCCGGCGGAGTCGCCAACTGAAGGAATCGAAATTTTACAAGGCTGGGCTATACTTACCAATAGCCCATATATAACATAAAGGAATAATAAGGCAGTCGGCAATGGAGAAGGTTGAATCATTTATTCAATCAAATACAAGCCCTGTCAGGGGAGCCTCTGTCTACACGACCCATGGAGGTGCGCAGAGGAGACTGACGAAATACAAGTGATACAAAGCATATATACGTTTTCACACATTCAGGGTAACACCCTACAAGGAAAAACACAAGTTTACAGTAAGCCAGCAGAAAGACCGATATAAGGCACCATTAATTGCTAGTAGCTAAGCTGGAGCTATTCCGGGGGCAGGACGGTGAGGTGCCCTCTTGTCTATCTAAAACCCGGGGAGTACAGGAATGGGCTCTGCTAGAATGCACGCATCCCACAAGAGCGGCAGGTGCGACCTTGGGTTTCCCTGAGCTACACAGAAAAGATCAGAGAAGCAGGCTGAGTGATTCAACATGGTTTCGTACCAAGAATTAACCCACGTGACTTCTGGGAAGCAGTACATGAACACAGGGAAACGAAACAAGGCGGCCCTAGTTATATCAATAGGTCTAGATGGACCTACATGAATCAATCATAAAGCATACATATATAGCATGATACTATGTGGTTATTCATATGCGTATACAGTTATATGGTACATAGTGGGCCAATCATGAATATATAGAATTTTATATCCCAACAGTTGCAAGTACTAGACCCTTGCAGAGTGGTAGAAAATACTGGTTTGCAAGGTCATTCTCTGGCTTGTCTTTCTAAAAACGTATGTTGAAGTGTTTTTCAGCATTTCAGGATGTTAGCGGTACATCATACTCAAATGAGGAAATTAGTCAGGGGAGACACTCGTCGACACTTTGTGTTTTTAATAGCGGGGACAACACTGAGGAAGGACCACACGCCCCAGAAGTCAGTGGGCTGAGAGCCGCCTTGCAGCCCCTCCCTTACCTTCACCGGGTGTGTTTTTACCAGCGGGGGCAAAACTGAGGAAGGACCATACGCCCTAGAAGTCAGCGGGCTGAGTGCCACCTTGCAGCCCCTCCCTTACCTTCACCGTGTATTTAAATACCTCTCGCGTCTCCCGCTATGCGGGAGACATTCGTGGACGATTTGTGTTTTTACCAGGGGGGCTACGCTGATGAAGGACCACACGCCCCAGGAGTCAGCGGGGCTCAGAGCCACCTTGCAGGCCCTCCCTTACCTTCACCGGGTGTTTAAATACCACTCGCATCTCCCGCTTCGCGGGAGACACCCATGGACGCTTTGTGTTTTTGCCAGCAGGGGCAACGCTGAGGAAGGACCACACGCCCCAGGAGTCAGCGGGACTGGGAGCCACCTTGCAGCCCCTCCCTTACCTTAACCGGGTGTTTAAATACCAACTTGCGTCTCCCGCTTCGCAGGAGAGGCTCGTGGACGCTTTGTGTTTTTACCAGCGGGGGCAACGCTGAGCAAGGACCACACGCCCCAGGAGTCAGCGAGGCTGAGAGCCGCCTTGCAGCCCCTCCCTTACCACCACCGGGTGGATTTAATTATTCTTACGTAACTATACTAAGAAAAGTGTTAAAGAAAAGATTAAGATGTTGCAAGGACTAGACCCTTGCAAAGTGGTAGAAAATACTGGTTTGCAAGGTCATTCTCTGGCTTGTCTTTCTAAAAACGTATGTTGAAGTGTTTTTGAGCATTTCAGGATGTTAGCAGTACATCATACTCAAATGAGGAAATTACTCAGGGGAGACGCTCGTGGACACTTTGTGTTTTTACCAGCGGGGGCAATGCTGAGGAAGGACCACACGCAGCAGGAGTCAGCGGGGTTGAGAGCCGCCTTGCAGCCCCTCCCTTACCTTCACCAGGTGTGTTTTTAGCAGTGGGGGCAACACTGAAGAAGGACCACACACCCTAGGAGTTAGCGGGGCTGAGTGCCACCTTGCAGCCCCTCCCTTACCTTCACCGGGTGTTTAAATACCTCTCGCGTCTCCCGCTATGCGGGAGACATTCGTGGACGATTTGTGTTTTTACCAGGGGGGCAACGCTGATGAAGGACCACACGCCCCAGGAGTCAGCGGGGCTCAGAGCCACCTTGCAGCCCCTCCCTTACCTTCACCGGGTGTTTAAATACCACTCGCATCTCCCGCTTCGCGGGAGACACCCGTGGATGCTTTGTGTTTTTACCAGCGGGGGAAACGCTGAGGAAGGACCACACTACCCAGGAGTCAGTGGGGCTGAGAGCCGCCTTGCAGCCCCTCCATAACCTTCATGGGTGTTTAAATACCAACTCATTTCTCCCACTTCAGGGGAGAGGCTCGTGGACGCTTTGTGTTTTTACCAGCGGGGGCAACACTGAGGAAGGACCACACGCCCCAGGAGTCAGCGAGGCTGAGAGCCTCCTTGCAGCCCCTTCTTTACTTTCACCGGGTATTCAAATACCTCTTGCATTTCCCGATTCGCGGGAGACACCTGTGGACGCTTTGTGTTTTTACATGTGGGGGCAACGCTGAGGAAGGACCGCACACCCCAGGAGTCAGCGGGACTGAGAGCCGCCTTGCAGCCCCTCCCTTACCTTCACCGGGTGTTTAAATACCTCTCGAGTCACCGGCTTTGCGGGAGACGCTCGTGGACGCTTTGTGTTTTTACCAGCGGGGGCAATGCTGAGGAAGGACCACATGCTCGGGAGTCTCAGTGGGGCTGAGAGCCACCTTGCAGCCCCTCCCTTACCTTTACCTGGTGTTTAAATACCTTTCGCGTGTCCCACTTCATGGGAGACGCTAATGGACGCTTTGTGTTTTTACCAGTGGGGGCAACGCTGAGGAAGGACCACACGCCTGAGGAGTTAGTGGGGCAGAGAGCCGCCTTGCAGCCCCTCCCTTACCTTCACTGGGTCTTTAAGTACCAACTCTCATCTCCTGCTTCGTGGGAGAGGCTCGTGGACGCTTTGTGTTTTTACCAGCGGGGGCAACTCTGAGGAAGGACCACACGCCCCAGCAGTCAGCGAGGCTGGGAGCCTCCTTGGAGCCCCTTCCTTACCTTCACTGGGTGTTCAAATACCTCTTGCGTCGCCCGCTTCACGGGAGACGCTTGTGGACACGTTATGTTGTTACCAGCGGGGGCGACGCTGAGGAAGGACCACACACTCCAGGAGTCAGCGGGGCTGAGAGCCGCCTTGCAGCCCCTCTCTTACCTTCACCGGGTGTTTAAATACCTCTTGCATCTCCCACTTCGCGGGAGAAGCTCGTGGACGTGTTGTGTTTTTACGAGCGGGGGCAATACTGAGGAAGGACCACATGCCCCAGGAGTCTCAGCGGGGCTGAGAGCCACCTTCCAGCCCCTCTCTCACCTTCACCGGGTGTTTAAATGCCTCTCATGTCTCCCACTTCGTGGGAGACGCTCATGGATGCTTTGTGTTTTTACCAGCTGGGGCAACGCTGAGCAAGGACCACACGCCCCAGGAGTCAGCGAGGCTGAGAGCCGCCTTGCAGCCCCTCCCTTACCACCACTGGGTGCATTTAATTATTCTTACGTAACTATACTAAGAAAAGTGTTAAAGAAAAGATTAAGATGTAGCAAGGACTAGACCCTTGCAAAGTGGTAGAAAATACTGGTTTGCAAGGTCATTCTCTGGCTTGTCTTTCTAAAAACGTATGTTGAAGTGTTTTTGAGCATTTCAGGATGTTAGCAGTACATCATACTCAAATGAGGAAATTACTCAGGGGAGACGCTCGTGGACACTTTGTGTTTTTACCAGCGGGGGCAATGCTGAGGAAGGACCACACGCAGCAGGAGTCAGCGGGGCTGAGAGCCGCCTTGCAGCCCCTCCCTTACCTTCACCAGGTGTGTTTTTAGCAGTGGGGGCAACACTGAAGAAGGACCACACACCCTAGGAGTTAGCGGGGCTGAGTGCCACCTTGCAGCCCCTCCCTTACCTTCACCGGGTGTTTAAATACCTCTCGCGTCTCCCGCTATGCGGGAGACATTCGTGGACGATTTGTGTTTTTACCAGGGGGGCAACGCTGATGAAGGACCACACGCCCCAGGAGTCAGCGGGGCTCAGAGCCACCTTGCAGCCCCTCCCTTACCTTCACGGGGTGTTTAAATACCACTCGCATCTCCCGCTTTGCGGGAGACACCCGTGGATGCTTTGTGTTTTTACCAGCGGGGGAAACGCTGAGGAAGGACCACACTACCCAGGAGTCAGTGGGGCTGAGAGCCGCCTTGCAGCCCCTCCATAACCTTCA
Organism: Lissotriton vulgaris; assembly: GCF_964263255.1. Classification (NCBI taxonomy): domain Eukaryota; kingdom Metazoa; phylum Chordata; class Amphibia; order Caudata; family Salamandridae; genus Lissotriton; species Lissotriton vulgaris. The sequence continues at coordinate 682,424,274 of NC_141696.1, forward strand.
CTGGGTGTTTAAATACCAACTCATTTCTCCCACTTCAGGGGAGAGGCTCATGGACTCTTTGTGTTTTTACCAGCGGGGGCAACACTGAGGAAGGACCACACGCCCCAGGAGTCAGCGAGGCTGAGAGCCTCCTTGCAGCCCCTTCTTTACCTTCACCGGGTATTCAAATACCTCTTGCATTTCCCGATTCGCGGGAGACACCTGTGGACGCTTTGTGTTTTTACACGTGGGGGCAACGCTGAGGAAGGACCGCACACCCCAGGAGTCAGCGGGACTGAGAGCCGCCTTGCAGCCCCTCCCTTACCTTCACCGGGTGTTTAAATACCTCTCGAGTCACCGGCTTTGCGGGAGACGCTCGTGGACGCTTTGTGTTTTTACCAGCGGGGGCAATGCTGAGGAAGGACCACATGCTCGGGAGTCTCAGTGGGGCTGAGAGCCACCTTGCAGCCCCTCCCTTACCTTTACCTGGTGTTTAAATACCTTTCGCGTGTCCCACTTCATGGGAGACGCTAATGGACGCTTTGTGTTTTTACCAGTGGGGGCAACGCTGAGGAAGGACCACACGCCTGAGGAGTTAGTGGGGCAGAGAGCCGCCTTGCAGCCCCTCCCTTACCTTCACTGGGTCTTTAAGTACCAACTCTCATCTCCTGCTTCGTGGGAGAGGCTCGTGGACGCTTTGTGGTTTTACCAGCGGGGGCAACTCTGAGGAAGGACCACACGCCCCAGCAGTCAGCGAGGCTGGGAGCCTCCTTGGAGCCCCTTCCTTACCTTCACTGGGTGTTCAAATACCTCTTGCGTCGCCCGCTTCACGGGAGACGCTTGTGGACACGTTATGTTGTTACCTGCGGGGGCGACGCTGAGGAAGGACCACACACTCCAGGAGTCAGCGGGGCTGAGAGCCGCCTTGCAGCCCCTCTCTTACCTTCACCGGGTGTTTAAATACCTCTTGCATCTCCCACTTCGCGGGAGAAGCTCGTGGACGTGTTGTGTTTTTACGAGCGGGGGCAATACTGAGGAAGGACCACATGCCCCAGGAGTCTCAGTGGGGCTGAGAGCCACCTTCCAGCCCCTCTCTCACCTTCACCGGGTGTTTAAATGCCTCTCATGTCTCCCACTTCGTGGGAGACGCTCATGGATGCTTTGTGTTTTTACCAGCTGGGGCAACGCTGAGGAAGGACTACACGTCCCAGGAGTCAGTGGGGCCGAGAGCCGCATTGCGGCTCCTCCCTTACCTTCAGAGGTTGTTTAAATACCTCTTGCGTCTCCCGCTTCGCGAGAGACGCTCGTGGACGTGTTATGTTTTTACCAGCAGGGCAATGCGGAGGAAGGCCCACACTGCCCAGGAGTCAGCGGGGCTGAGAGCCGCCTTGCAGCCCCTCCCATACCTTCACCGGGTGTTTAAATACCTCTCGAGTCTCCGGCTTTGCGGGAGACGCTCGTGGACATTTTGTGTTTTTACCAGCGGGGGCAACGCTGAGGAAGGACCACATGCCCCAGGAGTCAGTGGGGCTGAGAGCCGCCTTGCAGCCCCTCCGTTACCTGCACTGGGTGTTTAAGTTCCAACTCACATCTCCCGCTTCGTGGGAGAGGCTCGTGGACGCTTTGTGTTTTTACCAGCAGGGGCAACGCTGAGGATGGACCACACGCCCGAGGAGTCAGCGAGGCTGAGAGCTTCCATGCAGCCCCTTCTTTACCTTCACCGGGTGTTTAAATACCTCTCATGTCTCCCGCTTCGTGGGAAACGCTCATGGATGCTTTGTGTTTTTACCAGCTGGGGCAACGCTGAGGAAGGACCTCACGCCCCAGGAGTCAGTGTGGCTGAGAACCGCCTTGCAGCCCCTCCCTTACCTTCACTGGGTGTTTAAATACCAACTCGCATCTCCCGCTTCACGGGAGACGCTCGTGGACACTTTGTGTTTTTACCAGTGGGTGCCATAAGTGTTAAACAAAAGATTAAGATGTTGCAAGGACTAGACCCTTGCAGAGTGGGAGTAAATACTGGTTTGCAAGGTCATTCTCTGGCTTGTCTTTCTAAAAACGTATGTTGAAGTGTTTTTCAGCATTTCAGGATGTTAGCAGTACATCATGCTCATATGAGGAAATTAGTCAAGGCAGACGCTCGTGGACACTTTGTGTTTTTACCAGCGGGGGCAACGCTGAGGAAGGACCACACGCCCCAGGAGTCAGCGGGCTGAGAGCCGCCTTGCAGCCCCTCCCTTACCTTCACCGGGCGTGTTTTTACCAGCGGGGGCAACACTGAGTAAGGACCACAAGCCCTAGGAGTCAGCGGGCCTGAGTGCCACCTTGCAGCCCCTCCCTTACAGTGACCGGGTGTTTAAATACCTATCGCGTCTCCTGCTTTGCGGGAGACAGTCGTGGACGATTTGTGTTTTTACCAGGGGCGGCAACGCTGATGAAGGACCACACGCCCTAGGAGTCATAGGGGCTTAAATCCACCTTGCAGCCCCTCCCTTACCTTCACCGGGTGTTTAAATACCATTTGCATCTCCCGCTTCGCGGGAGACACCCGTGGACTCTTTGTGTTTTTACCAGCAGAGGCAACGCTGAGGAAGGACCACACGCCCAGGAGTCAGCGGCCTGAGAGCCGCCTTGCAGCCCCTCCCTTACCTTCACCGGGTGTTTAAATACCTCTTGCATCTCCCGCTTCGTGGGAGATGCTCGTGGATGCTTTGTGTTTTTACCAGCAGGGGCAATGCTGTGGAAGGACCACACGCCCCAGGAGTCAGTGGAGCTGGGAGCCGCCTTGCAGCCCCTCCCTTACCTTCACTGGGTGTTTAAATACCAACTCGCGTCTCCCGCTTCGCGGGAGAGGCTCGTGGATGCTTTGTGTTTTTACCAGCGGGGGCAACGCTGAGGAAGGACCACATGCCCCAGGAGTCAGCGAGGCTGAGAGCCTCCTTGCAGCTCCTCCTTTACCTTCACTGGGTGTTTAAATACCTCTTGCGTCTCCCGCTTCCCGAGAGACGCTTGTGGATGGGTTATGTTTTTACCAGCGAGGGCAACGCTGAGGAAGGACCACACGCCCCAAGAGTCAGCGAGGCTGAGAGCCGCCTTGCAGCCCCTCCCTTACCTTCACCGGGTGTTCAAATACCTCTCGCGTCTCCTGCTCGTGGACGCTTTGTGTTTTTACTAGCGGGGGCAATGCTGAGGAAGGACCACACACGCCTGGAGTCTCAGCGGGGCTGAGAGCCACATTGCAGCCCCTCCCTTACCTTCACCAGGTGCTTGAATACCTCTCGCGTCTCCCGCTTCATGGGAGACGCTCATGGACGCTTTTTGTTTTTACCAGCGGGGGAAAGCTGAGGAAGGAACATACGCCCAAGGAGTCAGTGGGTCTGCGAGCTGCCTTACTGCCCCTCCCTTACCTTCACTGGGTGTTTAAATACCAACTCGCGTCTCCAGCTTCGCAGGAGACCCTCGTGGACGCGTTGTGTTTTTACCAGCGGGGGCAGTGCTGAAGAAGGACCACACACCCCAGGAGTCTCAGTGGGGCTGAGAGCCACCTTGCAGCCCCTCCCTTACCTTCATAGGGTGTTTAAATGCCCCTCACGTCTCCCGCTTTGTGGGAGACGCTCATGGACACTTTGTGTTTTTACCAGCGGGGGCAACGCTGAGGAAGGAGCACATGCGCCAGGAGTCAGCAGGGCTGACAGCCGCCTTGCAGCCCCTCCCTTACGACCACTGGGTGGATTTAATTATTCTTACGTAACTATACTAAGAAAAGTTTTAAACAAAAGATTAAGATGTTGCAAGGACTAGACCCTTGCAGAGTGTGAGAAAATACTGGTTTGCAAGGTCATTCTCTGGCTTGTCTTTCTAAAAACGTATGTTGAAGTGTTTTTGAGCATTTCAGGATGTTAACAGTACATCATACTCAAATGAGGAAATTAGTCAGGGGAGACGCTCGTGGACACTTTGTGTTTTTACCAGCAGGTGCAATGCTGAGGAAGGACCACGTGCCCCAGGAGTCAGCGGGGCTGAGAGCCACCTTGCAGCCCCTCCCTTACCTTCACCAGGTGTGTTTTTAGCAGTGGGGCCAACACTGAGGAAGGACCTCACGCCCTAGGAGTCAGCGGGCTGAGTGCCGCCTTGCAGCCCCTCCCTTACCTTCACCGGGTGTTTAAATTCCTCTTGCGTCTCCCGCTTCGTGGGAGACGCTTGTGGATGCATTATGTTTTTACCAGCGGGGGCAACGCGGAGGAAGGCCCACACGCCCCAGGAGTCAGCGGTGCTGAAAGCCGCCTTGCAGCCCCTCCCTTACCTTCCCCGGGTGTTTAAATACCTCTTGCGTCTCCCGCTTCGTGGGAGACGCTCGTGGATGCGTTATGTTTTTACCATCGGGGGCAACTCGGAGGAAGGCCCACATGCCCCAGGAGTCAGCGGGGCTGAAAGCCGCCTTGCAGCCCCTCCCTTACCTTCACCGGGTGTTTAAATACCTCTCGTGTCTCCCGCTTCATGGTAGACGCTCATGGACTCTTTTTGTTCTTACCAGCTGAAGGAAAGCTGAGGAAGGACCACACGCTCCAGGAGTCAATGGGGCTGAGAGCCACCTTGCAGCCCCTCCCTTACCTTCACTGGGTGTTTAAATACCAACTCGCGTCTCCAGCTTCGTGGAAGACGCTCGTGGACACTTTGTGTTTTTACCAGCGGGGGCAACGCTGAGGAAGGCCCACAAGGCCCAGGAGTCAGCAGGGCTGAGAGCCGCCTTGCAGCCCCTCCCTTACCTTCAACGGGTGTTTAAATGCCTCTCACGTCTCCCGCTTTGTGGGAGACGCTCGTGTACGCGTTATTTTTTTTACCAGCGGGGCAACCCGGAGGAAGGCCCACATGGCCCAAGAGTCAGCGGGGCTGAGAGCCTCCTTGCAGCCCCTCCCTTACCTTCAACGGGTGTTTAAATACTTCTCGAGTCTCCGGCTTCGCGGGAGATGCTCGTGGACGTGCTGTGTTTTTGCAAGCGGGGGCAACGCTGAGGAAGGACCACTCGCCCCAGGAGTCAGTGTGGCTGAGAGCCGCCTTGCAGCCCCTCCCTTACCTTCACTGGGTGTTTAAATACCAAATTGCGTCTCACGCTTTGCTGGAGAGGCTGAAATACGTACTCTGCATTGTGTGTGCGTTCAGCAAAAGGGTGGAAGCCTATCCCACACGAGACAATACTGCCATCACTACTGCAAAGGTGTTATTGAAAGAATTCTTTCCACGCTATGGCCTTTGTCGAAGTTTGTGGAGCGACAACGGCCCCCACTTCGTAGCCAAAGTTATCCAACTTATCTTGAAAGGGTTGGGTGTAAAACAACAATTTCACGCAGTCTTCCACCCCCAATCTGCAGGCCTAGTAGAACGACATAACGCCACACTGAAACTCAAGCTAGCAAAGATAATCGCCACAACAGGACTAAAATGGCCAGACGCCCTCCCACTGGCACTGCTATCAATGCGCTCCACTCCTACCAGACACCACCTGACTCCATATGAGGTTGTCTTTGGCCGACCCATGAATATCTGGGCGGCACCAAAGCCAACATCCATCCATGATGTGTCAGACATCCTAATGTCTGACTGTCTACATAATTTGACAAAAACACTAACTGTTATCCACCAACAGGTGCAGCAAGCCATACCAGACGCATCCAGGGGTCCGGGACATGACATCCAGCCCGGAGATTTCGTCCTGATTCAAATTTTCCAAAGGACGAAGAGTCTGGAACCCAGGTGGACGGGCCCCTGGCAAGTCTTGATCACCACCTGAACTGCACTCCGAGTGGAAGGGAAGCGGAATTGGCTGTATGCACATCACTGCAAGAAGACATCACCGACCTTGACAACAAAAGAAGACGTGGACACCCAAGAAGAGCTCATGAACAAAGACAGACCATCCCTGAGTTGCTACCCTGACACAGAGACACTTGAATTGACAGAATTTCCAGATCCCACTGTGCCTTCCAGAGAAGGGTACAACTTACGTCGAAAGGAGAGCGCTTCGGCCAAGCAAACCCCTGACTAAGTCAGAAATCTCAGAGCGGTAGCCTAAAACTACTAAGGTTATCAGGAGAGAAGCTAGACGAAGTCTGTGGTCTTGCCTGTCACCGAGCCTCTTGAAGATGATGGAAGCTCCCAACAAGAAGATGATGGAAGCTTCCGACATGAAGGTGATGGAAGCAACCGGACGTCCAAAGACCCATTACAAAGACCCAAAGACTGACAAACTGCATAGCTCAAAGACAATTGCCCTTTTCATCGCTCTTCTCTTTTGCCTCCTCCTCATGGCCACCTTCTGGATCGTAGAAGAAAACGCACCTGCCCATGAGACTTTGATACCCACTGTGCAACCCACCACCAAGAGAGAACACTATCTCATTTCATTTTCACCCCAGCTCCGAGAAAAACGCAAGGAATTCTGGAACAATTCATTTGTGCAGTTGCTGCATCAACATAACCTTGCTACTAATGCCACGAACTGCTGGATCTGTGGGCTGCTGCCACATGCAACTGAACATTCTATTCCTTTCATTCCCTCGCCTTTTTCAGTTCACGGGTCCTGCCTTGCCTGGCTGATACTCTTGCAAGAGAGTTACAAGGACAATGCAACATCTGGCGAGACCATTTCACACTTCTACAATGAGTTCTGGCTGAACAAGACTGGAAAAACTTCTGCTCCCTTTTGCCCTTTGACATCCAACACCACCTTTCAAATGAACATCCCTGAAAAGGAACGATATGAAATGCAGGTGTTCAACAATCCAGCCAGACCCACCTTCTCTTATCTCTGGAAACGAACTGCCGCAACATTGAATTTGGCCCTATCCGTGGTGAATGTTTCTGGCCATGTCTGTATTGAAGGTCATGGGACAAAACCAGTGGGTCACAGCTCCTGCCTCATCACAAAGACCTTGCACACAACTAATCCACCCTCTTTTGTGGCCTCCCCGAATATGTACTTCGTCTGTGGAACCAAAGCCTACACCTGGCTCCCAAAGGGCTGGGAAGGCACCTGCTACATCGCTTTTGTCCTTCCTCCGACATATGTGGCACCAGCAAATCATCACCGACAAAAGCGAGCAAAGGCCATTGGACAAGCACACTCCACTGGAGCGCAGTTCCTAGACGCAGTAAAGGGACTCGTTCCATTTTGGGGCCCGATGGCAAACAGCCACACCATCCGACATCTGGCCCAGGCAGTTGAAACGACTATGAACGTCACAGCTGGCTCCTCACAAACAACACAGCCGAGCTTCAGGCGGTACGCCTGGTGGCTCTTCAGAACCGCCTTGTCCTAGACGTGGTACTACAGATCGCGGAGGACCATGCCGCATCATCGGATCTAGCTGCTGCACCTACGTGCCGGACAATTCACCCTCAGTCTACAAGGCCATTGAACATCTCCACAGACTCTCCTCAGAGGTTCACCAAGAACAAGAAGGATGGTCGTTTGGGAGCTGGTTTTGGAGTACTGTGAAAGACTGGGGGTGGAGGTTGTTTATGATCATATTGATACCAATTGTAGTAATATGTGGATTCTGCCTGGGTGTTCAATGCTTGCTGCCTCTGTGCTCACTTTTTGCGAACTGTATCTGCCCTAAGACTCTGGATTTTGAAACTGAGCGAATGAAAGCTTTATACGAAGTAGAAATCCGTAACATAATGGGGATAGATATAGACTGACAAGCTGGCTAGATATGTTGAAAAGGGAGGACTGTTAAAATCTAGTTTGCAGCGTAAACATTATTGGCGCCATCTTGTCCCTTTTCCAGGCCCATACGTGTGCTTAAGCAGCAGCCATTTTGAGTACTGTGGCCTTCCTGCCCATTGCCGATTGCAAGCGCGTCTCTCTGACCCCGCAAGCATCCCCCGAGCACTGACAGCCCCCGCACTCACATGCTTGGGCCATAAACCACCCCTCCAGCGCGGCCCTGCCTCGGAACCACATCCCGTACCCGGCTAACACCTCCCTCCATCCCTTTCATGACCACGAATCCTTTGATGACCCCCTTCCTCCACTTCCGTTTGTCCAAACTGATCCCAGTCCATCACCTAGCCCTGCTGATGTAGTTTATTGCTCCTACTGTAAAAACTCACCCCTCTTCAAAGCAGCTGAGATTAATCAATGCCTCCACCCCATGAGATCCGATCGATCGCACACATTCTGGGAACCGGCGAAATGTCCAGCTGCCCACTGGTAGCCTGCTGGGATAGTAGGACCCAACAACAAACCCCCACAGCTCAGCGCTGTGAAGAAACAACAGAATAGAAGGGGGTTCCCCGGGGGGGGGGGGGTTCTTTTTGTAGGATGCTGGCAGGAAAGGCAGGGGAAAAGAACAACTAAATAGAAAGCAAGAACTACCCTGCCAGTGTTAATTAAATGGTCCCAGCACGGGATCAAGAGGATGGGGGGGGGGGGGGTGACACAATTCTACGTATCAGAGCCAGCGGTACATCACACAAATTCAATATGTTTTTTTTAATGAAAATAGAAATAATTTATTGATTAAATTATAATTCATATGAAGAATCCATATAGAGACTTTAGAACATATATACAGACATAAAAGTAACATTAGGCTTAATATGTGTCATGATTAAAGTTCAAGCAGAAAAATGTGTTCATTCACGTCCCATACGCTCCCACAGTCATTCACTAAACATAGATTCACTTCTAAATCTCACTCACTATAGAAATAATACAGTCACACACATGCAATCAAAAGGGTACATTAGGGCCTGCAGACAACAAATTCAATAGCTGCTAAGACTAAAAAGGCAACATGGAGGCAAAGAAATGTGGGCAGAGTGATTTAACGTGGACTACACTTGGGGCCATCCATGTGGGTCACACCAACGCGCGTTTCAATGCAAAGCCGGTTTGGGCTGCATCTTCATCAGGGCAAGGAAAACCAGGGGGGGGACATACACACTGTGAATGAGAAAAAAGTTTGTTATATTCGAGTCATAGATACATATTTAATACATGCATTAAAAACGTATAAAAAACATTTTAACAAAAGAGATATAGCTCCATGATACAAATGCTAACATATATAGGGAAGTTTCAAAAGAATTCATATAATGGACTGGCTCAAGGTGTGTGTCACGGCTCTGAAATTGTGGTCACTCAGGACGTAAGAATTCTTACTGCTCCTCCTCCATGGGAGGGACACTCAGGGCAAGGGGGATAGGCCGAAAACTGTAATGACAGGCCATGCAGGCAACCAGTGTACTGCCAAACATACATTCAATTAGACATCTGAGTATCTACAATTTGAGAGCAAAGGGCAATTTTCGGGGCTGTTCCATAAGTACTGCTCAGAATCTGCGGATAGCCGACCATAAGTAGTATTAGGCGCAAATCAGGGACAGGATTGAAGGGTCTTTTTACCAATGGAGTACCTCTCTGTACACATTGTAAGGTATAATACATAAGTGGGAGCCTATCAGCGTGGACATACAGTGAGAAGACAGACTTACCAATTTTCACACTATAGAGGCATAGCAACATAGAGACTTCATCAGTGTAGGGCAGAATTCCTGCAGGTCAGCAATTCTCTGGGGTGAGGGTCTAGATAGTAGTGATCTGGTGGGTATCTTTTTAAGGGCTTTAGGGTTCAAAAGATCCTACAGGTAAAAGAGAACATTCAAATGTCAAGGATAATTTAATGAGGCCGTCTGAGGATCTGGGGTGTCCAGGCCACTTTGATGTCATGGGCCCCAGTTTCTGGGGTTTCTAATTTAACTCTGGATCTAGAGAGGAAACAAACCCAGGCCGCACAACGGGGGGATAAAGGAAAATTACCTGGTGGGGCACAAAGTATCGTGGGCGTATCCTTCTTTCTTGTTAGGGGTGCGTCCAATCAGGTGGGGTCCAGTAAAGGTAGGGGGAAGAGTTCTGCAAGCAAGAAGGGGAGAACACATTAGATAGATGAGGAAAAAAGGCGATGTCAAGTTCGGAATCGAGGCTAGATGAAAGAAGGTCGGTTCAAGACTCTAGATAAGTAGATGGTGAAATTACCTGATTAAGGTAAAACAGGGGCCGAGGGTTCCGATAAAGCTGGTCTGTTATCCCAATCAAAGCATGGAAACAGCGTCTCGGAAGGAGGATTTAAAAACTTGATATATTCACCATCCACATAGAGTAAAATGTGTGATCGCGGAAGGTCAGGGGAGAGCCTTATCGGGATTAAAAATATATGTTATTTTCAAGGGGGCAGGCACCAGATGGGGGAGCAAAATAAGCGATAGTAGCGGAGAAGCACTCTTACACGAGGGCTGCCTGGGTGAGAACACCTTTAACTGATCAAATCTCGGAACCTCCCAACATCAGAGTGGAGTCCCGTTGTGGAGAAAATACATGCTGCGTCGCAGGGAGCAGGGCGGGGGGTCTATACGGAATAAAACAGAAATATTAGGATGCAAGGAACAACAGTTCCAAAGTAAGGAGAAGTGGGGCGCTGCTGTGATACAAATGGAGGGTGCCTTACCTGGGTCATCAAAGTCGGCACGGACCGCAAAGACGGTGTCCGCTCTCGGGAGGAGGGATGCAGAGACATGTTAGGAGGAAAGACCAGCCTTTTAAGGTCTATTCAACAATTAGGATCAGGTGTGAGAGAGCGAGCAAACGAGTGATCAAACATACGCCGTCAGGGGCCATTTCCTAGGAATATGGTAAACAACAAGGAAAACGGGCCAGGAATAGAACGAAGTCAGAACGGCGGCCATCTTTAAAAGGATAAGGAATCAAACATTAAGGTCAATGATAGAGTACTTTTAATGGGATTAACGCCATACCTGGGAGCCACCTCAAAACGGACAGGGAATCACAGGGGAGTAGGGTAAACTCGCCGAGGTTGAAAAATAGGGGGCTCCCTCACGGCCCCACAGAGCGCAGGTTAGGGGTAGGAGATAACGGGGTGGCCATCTTGGAACAGGTAAGAAGTCAGATAGAAATGGGGGTAGCCTCATAAACACATAGGTCCACAAAGTGCAAGTCAGGGGATGGGCAGGGGTAACTCACTAGAAGGTAAAGGCATGGGGAGTCCAACCTTTCAACACTGATACTTTCATAGGGGTAAGAATCATAGAAAAATGGGGTTCATAGCAGGGCATTTGACCATGGGCATTCTCTGAGCTCTCAATCATCTTTTCTGCTGTGTATCCCTCCCACCAGATGGAAAACATGGGGCGGCACGGCCTGCACGGCCTGCACAGTACTAGCTGTTGGACATTGGAATGCTCTCCCTGTATTCCTGAGAAACATCCAGGCCATTAAAACCTTTTGTAAACATCTGAAAATCCACCTGTTCAAGGACTAATTTGGTTATCTTGTCTCTGGGTTTAGCGCCAGGATACTTTAATAGTAGGTGTACGCTCTCCAAGCCCTACTTTTCATTTATTCATTCTTTTCATTCATGCGGGTGGCTGGGGCCCTCCCCTAAAGAGAGGCCCGCTATAGGACTAATGGAGAGGACCAGGAGACATCACAGGGACCAGGTATGATCTTACTCGAGGGCATACATTGTGTTATGTAGGAACAGGTCTAGATAGTGGCAGGAAATCTGTTGTATAGAGGCTCTGTTAAGGTTAGGCATCAACAGATGGCATCAACAGATGTAAATAAATCAGAAAATATTAAGGGTTGTTGCATATGAATAATTGAAACCATGTGTGTTTTTTCTGAAATAATGTTTTGTATGCCTAATAAACTAAGGTTGGTGTTTTACAACCCCTAATCCAAAAAGATTGTGCATCTTTGCTGTGACTCCGGGGATGGAGGGAGGGGCTGGATTTTTGGTTTTGGGAGGGAGGCCTGGACGATACCGGCCCATAGCATAGGGCCATGCAACTATCTCCAGAGTAAAGCAAAAGCCAATACCATGGCCTGCGGCTCACCCCTGAGAAATCCTAACATGGGGTCTCAAATTACAATATTGGGGAGCCTTTGAACATTGCCGTCTTGCTGTTCTTTCTACTGGCCTGCTGGATTCCTGATTGCTGGTATTGCAGGGGACAGAAACTGAGGGACTACACTTCCCTGCACACCTTGCGGCGTGCACGCCGTCGATGTCTACGTCCGTCCGAGACCGGACGAAACTGGGCTGGGCCATTTCTCTTGAAGCAACGATCTGACACAATTACAAACTGTCTGAAAAATGCAATGGGTATTATTAACAGTGAGATTATCCAGGTACAGGAGTGGCTAGCTGCTATTAAAACAGCCTGAATGCTGCCCAAAAGGAGACTAAATGTGTCATGGACGACAGTAAAATTAGTACTGGATCTGAGCTAGAAGCACAGGATTTGAGTGACCAAAATGGCTGGAGCAACACTAGCTTGAAGGACAATAGCTCCAATGTCTGCCAGATCATTTAATTAGGCTTAGCCCTTGTGCATTGACACCCCCCCTTGAAATATCCACAACATCGGATACACCCGATTTGATCTCTCCACCTGCGAAAAGGTGTAAGCAGCATACCGCATCAGTACTGCCAAAGAACAGTCTTCAGAAAAATTTTAAAAAGGGGAAGACATCAAGACAGGACGAAAGGGATATTGTGATAGGACCCAAAGATGCAGCACGACAGATGCAAGGCATTGAGACATTTTTTTAAAAATTGCCTGGAAAATGACAATATTGAAAGGTGGGTTATGTCTGAGATAAAAAATAGTGTAAAAAGATATTACCACATTAATCGGCCTGGTTACAGGCTTGCAGACATCAAATGTTAATAATATATGCCAGAAACCCATGTTTAGTATGTTTAGTAGGAATGATAAGAAATTACAACAAAATGTTCAAAGCCCTGCAAGTGAAGTAGTAAAGGCTAACAGTCATCAACTGCCTGTATTGTAAACAAAGGAAGTACCAGGATCGTCTAGATCACAATCTGTTGTTATCAAGATAAACGGTTACTCACAAAATGGCACATAATCAAGTAACTGATGGCTATCATCGACCTAAGACATACCAGGGGGGATTGTTTAGCTTACCACCCCAAGCCACTCCTTATGTTATTGTCTTAAAAAAATTCCCAAATCTCTGTGATAATTCCATCGAACCATGGGACTCACTGAAGAACCAGGTTGTACACTGGTTCTCCAGTAACATCCACTGTGTCACCAGGCTTTCATCCCAAGAAATAATCATGCTAAGAAGAGTATGTTGGGTGGGTAAACGGGAAAAGTTATGTGATAGGGACTGTGTTGTAGTTAACTTTCGCCATCCTGAAGTGGTAGGGTGCCTACAGGAAGAGGTATCAGTAAAATGCACCTGGCCATATGACGACCGTAACAACAGTACTATTGCAGTACCCCTTGGATACTTCTACAGATCTAGTCTTTAGTAGTCCCACTTAACAGGTAGAGCCAATTGCATTCCTGCTCACTTTAGGATACCACTTATGCCAAATAGGTGCGCCCCTTTAGGAAGCTGCAGTGAGGTTGATTGACTGGGCTTAAAAACAACAGAACCTGATGATAGCATTTGCACTTTTAAGTTATCAGACATACCCATGGAAGACAAATGTGTGGTAATGGAGCATACAAATGAAGGAAACCATGGTATCCCCTCAAAAGGTATAGAAGCAGTTTCTATGGAAGCTCCGCAACTAAATGTTTGTAATGATCCCACCTTTCAGAGCAACATGCCTGTGGTAGTTTCAATAAGCTTTTCATCGGTTAGATCACTACAAATTATGACATGGAACATTGCAGGGGCCACAAATAAATTGTATAATCCAGTATGGCTTAAAAGTATTCAGCATTGCACTTTAATATTTTTACAGGAAACATGGTCGACAGAAGTTTTTTATATTGATGATTTTAAAACTATTTTTTTCTAAAGCAATACCGTCTAAGGCTGGGAGAGCAAATGGATTAATTTCTGTGTCCGCACCGCTGACCCTAAAGAAAACGTACACTAATTCACAGCATTTCCAGTTCCTAGTTTTTACTGTCAAAGAAAAGCAGAATATTGTACTTATTAATTTTTACAACAATATTTTTGACTTGACAAGACATAATTATAAAACGGGAGGTAGAGTTGGACCAATTTCTGAAGGAAGCGAGGGACAAAAACATATTTATCTGGGAAGGGATTTTTAACACAAATTATGTGAATATATTGTAAGTGGCCAATGTGGCTATGAAGACGTTCTTGGCAATCATATCCCCCATTTGTCTCACAATCCTTTTGGTGAAACAATTAATCATGTTATGTATAAATTTACCTTAGAAATCATGGAGCCGGTCCCCCATGAGGGAGTTCATGTTAATCATACATATGAGGGGCTAGGTCATCTTCATGTAGTGACCAATTTTTAATATCGAGGAACTGTAGGCCCCTGGTTGATAAATGTTTCATACAAGCTAGTCTGTTTAGTGACCATCATCCCCTTTTGCTAATAATAAACTCCAAATTATATTATAGACCGAAGACAACTGCCCTTGCTACCAATATCAAAACGCAATGTAAAAATGGGATATAGATAAATTGGGCAGGCATTGACCCTACAGCTTTTGTGGAAAAAGTAATTCAAAAAAATAACCATCACATACAAACATGCCTGGACAAACTCTCTAGTAACATTGAAATTGTTTCGGCCTTCCAAAATAATTCTGATGAAATCTCTAAGTACCTAAAAGTTAAAAATAAGAAGAACAGAGATGATTGTCCACGTTGGTTTAACCATCACTGCTCTAGATTAAATAGGGTCCTGAAGGAACAATTAAAAATTAAACCTAGGAATAGAGAAAAAAATCTGTAGTCTTCGGAAGAGCTATAATCAAGCTCTAAAGTTGAGAAAAACTGAAATAAGGGCGAATGCTTGGATAATCTGATCCAAGCAGCCAAGACTAAGAACACTATCCTCTTCTGGAAAACTATAGACCAACCTCTGTTTAACCTTTTCAATGTTGATGAGGAGCTCAGCTCGTCATGAGGCAGGGTGCTCCAGTGCTCATGACGAGCTCAGCTCGTCATGAGCTGTGGAACGCTCAGATGCGGGGATAATTCCCCTGCTGTGCTGAGCGTTCCATGGGAACGGGTGGGGCCATGATGAGCTCAGCTCGTCATGAGCACACGAGCACTGTGCCTCATGACGAGCTGAGCTTGCTGTGCGTGCCCCCCGCCCCCCAGCACAGCGGGGGAATTACCCCAGCTGTGAAGGGGTTAAAGATGTCTCATCTGCAAAGGTTGATACATTAGTTATGCCAGAAGAATGGTTAACCCACTTTGAGAACATTTTTAACCCTTCACAACAGCCTATGAAATAGATGAAAATCGCTACATTACCATAATAAATACTCCCAAGATAGAAGTAATCACCATAGAAGAGACAAAAATAGCTTAAAAAATAGCGCAAGCGGAAAGGTTGCAGGACCTGATGGTGTCTCCATTGATGTTTTTGAGCATGATGTAGATCTCTGGTCCCCTATTCTAGTCAATCTGTTTAATTCTATTATTAATGGGGTGTTACCAGTAACCTGGGCTGAAAGTGTGATTGGCCCTATTTTTAAAAAAAGCGACAGAGGTAGCATAAAGTGCTATCGACTAATATCCCTTCTTGATTCCACTTCTAAAATAATGGGTAGAGTTTTGTTAGCCAGGCTGGAATGTTGGGTAAAAGACATAAATATCTTAACCTATGCTCAGTACGGCTTTAGAAGGGGTATTGGAATGGTTGAGCAGTGCGTCAACCTCGAGCTGTTTATAGGTAAATACACACTTGCCAAAGAAGGTCTACGCCATCTCTCTTTTGTCGTCCTCTCCAGTGCGTTTGACCTGGTGAAACATTCTAAGTTATGGCAAACATTAGCCGAGATGTGCGCCCCATATGATATTATAAATTTCCCATAACAGACATAAGTCTATTTATTTCAATTCAAATCGATTTTATTGAGAGTAAACAAAGGGACAAACAGTACAATACAATAAAAGAAGAAAAGGTGATAGCAGTAAACATAGTGCAAATCCCAATGAAGCAAAAACATGACGATAATGATGCTAGCATTATACTGGGGTGATAATAGTTTTTAAAAAAGTAATATGACAACACAATAAAAGAAGCAATAACAACAGTGGCAATAATAATATTAATTATGACAATAATGGTTGATAGTGCTCTAGCGCTAAATGAGATTTCTTCGTTGAGTCTAGGTCTTATAGTATCTAAGTGGCCAGTGCAATCAATGTATACAATATGTAAAAGCAAGGTATCACTCAATTTGCAAGGAGTATGAGACTTACTAGGCATAACTGAACTTGCAATTTCATAGAGGGTTATAGCATGTATATGAAGAATCGAGGGAGCTCCACAATTTCTTGTGCGATTTAAGCCAAGGAGAAGTATGGAGAGATTTGTTATCCCCACCTCTCAAAGAAAACAACCATTCCTCCCAAATTTTGAAGGAGACTTTACTAGCACTTTTCCTATAGCTTAGAATGACTTTGCATGCCAGAGTGAGCATGAGATCCATCAGGTGCTGATCCTGGATGTTTACAAAATGAGGATCTACCGTACCCAATACAATGTAGGAGAAATCTCTTGGTGGTTGGTAGTGAAAGGTTTTGTGTATATAATTATAGATCTTGTCCCAGTAGGATTGTAAGGCAGGGCAATAAAAGAGCATGTGGGCCAAGTCATCCACGTGAAATTTAGAGTTCCAGCATGTGGGGCTATCGTTAAATTTAAGCTTAAAAATTCTTTGCGGGTCCAGTACGATCTTTTTATTAACATTATTTTAGTCTGTGAGAGTATAGGTGAGATTTTGTTTGAGAAAGGGGTCTGGTGAATCTGCTCCCAATCAAATGGGATCAGAGAGGAGTTTATCTC
This sequence comes from Lissotriton vulgaris, assembly GCF_964263255.1. Classification (NCBI taxonomy): domain Eukaryota; kingdom Metazoa; phylum Chordata; class Amphibia; order Caudata; family Salamandridae; genus Lissotriton; species Lissotriton vulgaris. Next base: position 682,441,112 of record NC_141696.1, read on the forward strand.
ATTTTCCCATGACGTCTCACATTTTCTATGTGATTTTTGTGAGTTGGGAGAAAGAAGTTTATATATCTTGGAGACCATGTGCCCAGCTTTTACGAGTTGAGCAAGCTTACCAGCTATCCAAGGGTCGTAGGGTGTGATAGAACGTGATGAGATGAGCGATTTGAGTTTTAGAAATGTATAAAAATCCAGAGGTTTAAGTCTGTGTCGGGTCTGTAATTCGGAGAGAGGTAAAGGCAATGAGCCTGTAAATAGAATTTTTACTAGATTTACCCCGGTTCTAGACCAGTGGTCCCAGTAGAGTGACCTACCATCTACCTTTGAACTCAGGTTATACCATAAGGAGGCCAAGTTGGACTTGTTAATTTTGATCTTCGCCTTGGTTACCCGTTCTAAACTGAGAAGGGCTCTCTTGGTATTGAGCAGATTGAACCTGGAATGAGGGAAAGCGGAAACATCAGCTGTTAGGAGAGCGGAGAGAGCCATGTTATTAATGATCGCTCTTTCTATGTCCAACCAGACATGGATATAGTCTGATTGTGGGAAAAGCCAGTTAGACCCCTGTTTACATAAGTATGCGGTCTGGTAGTTTCTAAAGTTCGGAGGCCTATATCACCTTTTTCCTTGGGTAGCTGAAGTTTACTTAAAGAGACTCTCGGTTTCTTAACCTGCCATAGAAATGTGTTGAAAAGTTTATAAACCTTTTTCAAGAAATCATTCGATAGTTACATTGGTAGCATGCAGACAAGGTAATTAACCATGGATGTTACCATCATTTTCAAAGTTTCAGCTCTACCCCACAATGGTAAGAATTTCGGGGACCATCAGTCCAACAGGGTGGATATTTTTTTGTGAAGGGAGTTTTCATTCGTTTTTTTAAGGTGCTGATTAGGTCTTTCTCAAATTCCAGTCCTAGGTACTTGAAGCATTTAGATTGCCAAAGTAAGCCTGAATCACCCATAATGTCTTTGTCACCAATGTTGTTTAAGAGTTTCACTTCCGTTTTATCTTTGTTTAATTTGTAACCAGACACTATGGAGAAGTCCGCTATTGAGGACAATAGAGCCGGAATAGCAGCCTCAGTTTTTTTCAGATATCACCAGGACATCGTCATTGTCATTGTCTTTTGTGAATACCAAAATGAGTAAGTGCCTTCTGTGAATACCAAAATGAGTAAGAGCAACTCAAGACCTGGCTGTTCGAGCAGTAGCGGACCCCTCTCCCCCAAGCGTCTTGATTGATTGATTGAGAGCCTTCTGTGAATACCAAATTGGTAGTAAGTTTAGGATTTTGTGTTAAGTTAATTCTGTGAATCGGGCACAGTATGACCAAAAAAGAATAAAAAATATATTTGAGTCAAACACTCGGCATGACATGTGGGAAAATGAAAATTAAAAGTAGAACCCATAATGTTGGGGCAACACCCATCGAAAGGACATCTACTTTTTCTTATCTGGGTTACTTTTTTTTTTTCAAAGGTATATTTATTGAGTTTAGACATAGAAAGAAGAAACAAAGAGAAAGACACTGGGCCCAGATAGCAATTATTCCCACACATGGGATTCAGAGGGCTCCATCACAATGGATTACGGGAACACAACAGAGAGGACCTGTAAAGCCGGTGCAAAGTCAATGTCTATTAGGAACAGTGATACAATCGGATTTGAGTCCTGAACAACCCGGCTGTTAACTCGCTACTCAAGCGGTAGTCCAGTAGTCCGCTCAACCAGCTCGGGGAATAGCTGCTCTGGAGCCCTCCATAGTCCGCTTCCAGCTGCCAGGCAGTGTCTCTACCAAAAAACCAACAACCCCCAACAGAGCCCCCCCCTACCCTCCCCCCCCCCCACCCCCCGTGGTGGCGACCAAGCTCACATTCACATCCGAGTTCAAGTACCCCGCTAATTAAAATTGAAATAGGTGGAGTGCGCGTAGTGCTGAGGGACAGAATGCTGACGGGAGCCCCCGAGAGAGAAATCGAACTAAAGGACCCCATTGAAACAAGAAATTCTTAAAGTTACCCAAAAATATATCAGACATTCTTTCCATACTCAGGAGTCGCCACAGTCGCGCATGCCATAGCGAGATCGCCGGTGCGCTCGGTTTCTTCCAAGCTGCTGCCACTGTCAATTTAGCTGAAGAACAGAGAAGGTTTTGGATCCAACACCTCCCCAGCCCGGATCTCAACAGCAAAGAAAACAGAACAAAGTGGCTGGACAGGGAAGTTTAACACAAACAAATTCCAATCACGTAGTCAAAATATACCACGTGACCACCGGGTAAGAATCCCAAAGTGAATTTATTTTTCTTTTCAATTTAAATTCGAATTCAAGGGCACAGGCAAAAACAAGACAACTGTTATTACAGTGAATTCATAATGACACTATCTACAACTATACAAAATTTACAAATGTACAACACTTACAAGGATACATCAAGCAATACAAGTGAACAGGACACACCAAAACGATACAAAATTCAATAAATAACATCAATTGCCGTTATATACAGTGAAAAAACTTTCAGATGCAAAAGCAAATATGTAACCAGTCCATAACAATATGAAACCATGGGACAGGCGGAGAAGATGGAATATGATGCCTGCCTGTCAACCAATCCTGTGGTTAATTGTTTCTAACGGGTTTGCACAACTAGGATCCAAAGTGATTGATGAAGTTCTATCCTAGGGGCACCCTTGGAGTTTGCCACAGGGTGGGAGTGTCGACGCGTTTCGAACCAACGTTAATTACAGGTTCTCTTCAGGACAGGGACTGGGGACTGAAATTCTGCACAATGGCATAGAGATAGTCGTGGTGTCGGTAGGACTCAACCAGGAAAGAAATTTTTCTGTGCTTCAACCAGGGCTGCGGTTGGGGTGCAGTGCCCGCAACGCGGTGCCCGAGCGGAGAAGGGGAAAGCTCACATGATGAACCGTCTCAATTTGGGATCTGAGAACCCAACCAGTCAGGAGAGACTCCTCCGCGCCAGCAAAAGATTAAAGATTTGCGCTGGTGCTTTGTCAAAAGGAATTAATCCGGCGTTCTTTGAGCAGCAATGCGGTCAATCTGTACAGAAAAATTTCTTTCCTGGTTGAGTCCTACCGACACCACGACTATCTCTATGCCATTGTGCAGAATTTCAGTCCCCAGTCCCTGTCCTGAAGAGAACCTGTAATTAACGTTGGTTCGAAACGCGTCGACACTCCCACCCTGTGGCAAACTCCAAGGGTGCCCCTAGGATAGAACTTCATCAATCACTTTGGATCCTAGTTGTGCAAACCCGTTAGAAACAATTAACCACAGGATTGGTTGACAGGCAGGCATCATATTCCATCTTCTCCGCCTGTCCCATGGTTTCATATTGTTATGGACTGGTTACATATTTGCTTTTGCATCTGAAAGTTTTTTCACTGTATATAACGGCAATTGATGTTATTTATTGAATTTTGTATCGTTTTGGTGTGTCCTGTTCACTTGTATTGCTTGATGTATCCTTGTAAGTGTTGTACATTTGTAAATTTTGTATAGTTGTAGATAGTGTCATTATGAATTCACTGTAATAACAGTTGTCTTGTTTTTGCCTGTGCCCTTGAATTCGAATTTAAATTGAAAAGAAAAATAAATTCACTTTGGGATTCTTACCCGGTGGTCACGTGGTATATTTTGACTACGTGATTGGAATTTGTTTGTGTTAAACTTCCCTGTCCAGCCACTGTCAATTTAGCAGCACCCAGGCACAGCCAAATAATACGTTTGTCAGCTCTAGTTTGGTGTTCCAACATCGGATCACGGAGCCCCAGCAGGACATAATCCATGGACTCCGGTATCGGGTAACCTATCACCTCTTTGATATGGGAAAGTATCTCCAACCAAAAGGGCTTAATGGTGGGACAATCCCACCAAATATGGCGGAAGTCTCCCAATGAGCTGCAACCCCGCCAGCACCTGTCTGAGGACGATGGGAATATACGATGCAACTTGGACGGGTAGAGGTACCAGTCATACATTAGTTTCAGATGTGCTTTCCTGAGATCCATCGAATGGTTATGCGCTTTTATATCCCGCCACAACCCTGCCCATTCGCCGTTCGATATGTCCCTACCAAGGCAGGACTCCCAATGCTCCATATACCGGGGATGAGGGAATATGACGGTGTCCAACAATAATCTATATAAGAAGGAGATCGTCCCCTTCATACAAGAAGTGCGAAGGATAAACGCCTCGAAGGATGTCAATGGTCTTGTGGCCGCATCTCGTATTCCCGGCGAAGTGGCCCAGTGCAGAAGCTGAGTATGATGGAACCGTTCAGCGGGCGGGACACCATAGTCCCTCATGCAGTTTTGGAAGGTAAGGGGAGATGCCCCATGAAACAAGTGGGTTAGTGCTCTGCAGCCGCCCTCTCTCCAAAGGTCGAATGACCCATCACGCAGAGCCGGTGGGAAGGACGGATTCAGATGAATAGGGGTAAATGGTGATGGGAAGGTGGTCCAGCGTTCACCACAGCTGACTGTATCCCAGACTTTCAGGACCGTGCTAGTGGGGGTGCATATATAAGCATTCTTAGGCCGATCGGCCTTAGGCTTCCAGGCCAAGTCCCAAATGGACCTCCCAGCCACACTTCGCTCCATATGTAGCCAATGTTTCTCCGATAGCTGCTGTGACCATTCAACCAGCACCCTCAACTGCGCTGCTTTATAGTATAACAGCATGTCCGGGAGCCCAACCCCCCCTTCCCCCCACGGCCTTCGAAGGACAGCAAACGGGAGCCGCGCTCGGCCTCCCTGCCACACATATTTCAGCAGCAGGGTTTTCAGGCAACGGAAAAAATCCAACTCTACCGGTATGGGTAGAGCCTGGAAGAGGTATAAGAATTTGGGTAGCAGTACCATCTGAATCGCATGGATCCGGCCCATCCAAGAGATGAATTTCGGCTTCCACTTCTCCAGTTCCCCACGGACCGCCGCCAGTGCAGGGGGGAAGTTAGCCGCGAACAGTCCGCCCAGGGTGGCGGTTAATCTAACACCGAGGTAGGAGAGGGGCGTGAGCATGCGCACCCGCTCCACTTCCGTGGGAGGAAGAGTCAGATTCAGAATGTACGACTTATCCAGGTTAACCTTAAAGCCCTCCACCTCTTCGAAGTCTGATAGGACTGCGTGAACATGGGGTAGTGAGTGGGCCGGGTCCCCGATCGACAGGAGTACGTCATCTGCGAACAAAGAGATCTTATGTTGTTCGCCAGTGAAGGGAAGGCCGATGATCTGTTCCCTCTCCCTAATGGCAAGCGCTAGCGGTTCTATACTAAGAGCAAATAGGAGCGGGGAAAGGGGGCACCCTTGCCGTGTGCCGCGAGAGTGGGGAAAGCAGGCGGACCTATGCCCATTAACCAACACCCTAGATGTGGGCTGGTCATAATTAGCCCTGAGCATCTTCACGAACTGAGGAGAGAACCCAAAGGCCTCCAGCGTTAGCTTTAGAAAACCCCAGTCGAGACGATCGAAAGCTTTCTCCACATCCAGACCCACCAATACAGCCGATATGTGGAATCTGTTGGCCTTCTCGATCAGATGCATCACCCGTCGAAGATTATCATGGGTTTGCCGCCCTTTAATGAACCCGGATTGGTCAGGGTGGATAATAGCCGGCATCAAATCTTGAAGCCGCTTTGCAAGAATCGAGGAGTACAGTTTGGCATCGAGGTTGAGGAGCTCTATTGGGCGATACGAGGAGCACTGGGTAGGATCCTTCCCTGGTTTGGGGAGAATGGTGATTATAGCCTCGGCCATCGTCCCCGAGGTCCTCCCCTCAGCAGCCATCGCGTTGAAGAGAGAGACTAAGTAATCGCAGAGCTCTCCCGCAAAAGACTTGTAAAACGAGGGCGTATACCCGTCAGGGCCGGGGGCCTTGTGGGGTTTCAGAGCCTTTATAGCGTCCAGCACCTCTTCCCTGGAAATAGGGGCAGAGAGAAGCTCATTCCACTCCCTGGAAACTTGAGGTATAGGGAGACCAGTTAGGAATGCGGACTGGGCGTCCCTGCCAAGGTCCTCTCCTCAGTACAGATCAGCATAGAAGCGGCCAAAGGCATCAGCCTTGTCCGCATCCCGATGATGTTCCTTCCCCGTCCTGTCCTTAATGCCCCCAATGTACTCACGCTCCTGCTTATCTCGGAGTTGCCTCGCTAAGTGCTTCCCAACCTTGTTCCCCTGTGAGTAGGAGGTCCTCCGCAGGCGTAGGAGAGTGAATTCGGCCCTGTTATTATAGTGGGCCCGGAGCTTCCCTCGTACAGCAGTTAAAGGTCTCAGGGTCACTCAGGACGGGTTAGCTTTATGTGCCTGTTCTAACACTGCCAATTCAGCCTCTAGGCCCTCCCGCTCCTTCCTCCTCTGTTTATTAAGGTTAGCATTAAGGCTCAAACAGGTACCCCGCAGCGAAGCCTTACAGGCATCCCAAGTGGTATACACCGAGGTGTCCGAAGGCGGATTAAGCTCCATAAAGTCCCGAATGGCCTTCCTCAGTTCCTTGCAAGAGGCATCATCCCGCACCAGTGCCGCGGGGAAATACCATTTCTTCCACCCGTCACCCCCCACCGACCACTGTAACCCTAGAACGATCAGGCTATGGTCCGACACAGAAAGCGGAAAGATGCTGGAAACTTGGATGTCCCCCCGAAGTGCCTGGCTCACAAAAATGTGATCAATTCGAGAGTAAGACAGATGAACAGGTGAGAAAAATGTATAATCCCTAGACTGGGGGTAAAGAAAAAGCCAACTATCAATCAGTCCCAGGTCCCCAACCTGCCGCTGCGTCTCAGTGGAAAAGACCCCAGCCCCCGATCTTCGTGTGCATGAGCTATCCAGGTCTTTGTCCCACACCATATTGAAGTCCCCCAATAGGAACAGCTGGCCCTCCACAAACTCCCCCACCTTTCCCAACAGTGTTTGTAGAAAGCCATTCTGCGTAGCATTGGGCACATAGACCACCACAAAAGTGCACATGCGTCCATACAACGATCCCTTCACCATCAGCCATCGCCCCTCCTTATCTCCACTCACCCCCACTGGTTGGAAGTGGAGGGACGCTCGGAATAGAAGAGCAACCCTCCTGTGCTTAGTAGAGGCAGACGCCCTATAGATAAGAGGGAAGTTTTGGTGTCGGAGCCGAAGCTCATCTTTCCTGGCCAGGTGAGTCTCCTGAAGACCAACCACATCTAGGTGATGGTCCGACAAGTACTTCCATAATTTCTGCCATTTCTGTGGGGAGTTTAGCCCCTTCACATTCAATGAGCCTACACTAATAGTCATGACAGATCAAGAACCCTCCCCTGTGCCATGTGAAGTGCATTCTAGACCGGGATCCTCTCACCACCCTTCCTGTGCTCCCGTCTGAGCCCTCATTGCCATTCCCATCCCCGCCCCCAGCCACCCAATGTCTCCCTCCCCGCACCACCCGTGTGCACACCTACGCAAAGCGCAACACAAGAACACCAGTCGAAAGCAGAGTTGCAAGAGCAAAACCCAAAGTTAAGCTCTTCCTCAACCGACAGAGTCTCACACACACCTCCAACGGTCGCCACCATCCACCCCCCCACACACCCCCTGATTCCCAACCTCCCCCTGTCGCCCCCTTGTCCCAAGACCCCCTCCCAACCCCTCCCCAGAAACAAAAAACAACAAAACAGAACTCAAGTAACTGAACCTGAACCGAGTAGTCATCAGTTCCAGCAGGCCAATGTTCGAAAGGTCCCCGCCGGACTGGAATCGGGGCAGGGGCATCGACCTAGCGACCCCCAGGTTCATGTTCGGGGGTGTCTCCTCCAAAAGTACAATCAAACCCCGAGAACCTCAGGCCCAGAGCCCCTCCGACGCCATACTCCAGTACCGGGGTCATGCCGCCCCAGAGCTTGTCTGAGAGTCCGCCATAGTGACGGAGGTTACCGAAGCCACCGCGGCCCCCCTTTCTTGCACACTAGCTGTGGGGTCCGGCCGTGGCCGATCTGGTGAAGGGCCCACTCTATGCCAGGAAGAAGACCGATGCCGCCTCCTCGATGGCGAGCTATGGGCCTCCTGAGACAGGGCCTCCTCCTCGATGCCCAGAAGATCTTTTGCTGCTCGCAGGGTATTGATCTGTACCAACCTATTCTGCCAGCGAAATATAATACGGAAGGGATGCCCCCAGGAGTAAGAGATATTGCGGTCCCGGAGGAAGGTGGTCACAGGTCGGAAGTCCCTCCGCTTCCGTAGCGTCGATGCCGCCAGATCCTGGTAGAGCTGCGGGCGGTGGTCTCTAAATTGCAGTGAGGGGATGGTTCTAGCCTTTCTCAAGATGCGTTCCTTCAGCTGAAAGTCATGCACACAGACGAGGATATCCGGGGGCGGGCCCCCACCCCTTCTGGGCAATCCCACTCTGTGCACTCTGTCCATCTTTATGTCTTGCACCTCTTCATCCTCCAGAATCTGCACAAACAGGGCCTGAACGTACCCACGTAGGTCCCCAGCTTCACCTTCCCACGGCACCGCTTTGATACGAATGTTGTTTCTCCTGGAGCGGTTCTCCAAATGCTCTGTGTGGGTTTGCAGGTCCAGATTCTGCTCCGTGAGGCGGATGATGTCCTGTTGGAGCTGGTGTACATCATTCGCCATGCTCAAATCGTGGTCTTCAAGCGTCGCCACCCGCTCACCAATCCCATCGACATCTCTCCTCACCTCCCGGAGATCCGATGCCAGCTGCGAGCGAAGTTCAGAGATATCAACTTTAATGGAGGCAAAGAGTTCAGTCATAAACGCTTTAGTAGCAGGTGCATCATCGTCCGATTGCCTCGAAGAGCCACTGGCGCCTGGCGAGGCCGGCTGCTGCGACGATTTAGGGGCACCATCCTTCACCATCTTTCCCCTACGTAGCGAGGAGGTCATGGCGAGCTATCACTGCTGTGTATGGCGGGTAAAGACACCAATGTAGGCCTTAACCGGGGTATTGAACTCGCAGACAAGGCGGTAGCTTATACCTGCTGGTCCTTTCAGCGGCCCGGCCGCAACCCCCTCAAGATGGCCACGGTCCAGCACAGAGTATCAAATGACCAGCGTCCACTTCAGCCCAAGAATTAGAGGAGGGACGCGAGAGCCACCACCACGGTCTCAACGCTCAGCTAGCCGGAGGTGTGTGAAGGCTGCGTTGGATTCCCCCTAGCCAGCAGTCAATACCAGAGAAAATGCAGGGCCGGACCTCCCACCGTCAGCCAAGAACTCTTCAAAATGGCGCCGCTGGCGTGCCCGCTAAGTCTGCTCACCTCGTGGTCAGGCGGCAAAGCGCCCGGCTCGCTCGGTCTGTTCTCCGGGCTCCCCTGGTCAAATCCCAGCATCACGTAAGGTGAACCAATACTCGGCTCCAGAGAAGCAGGCAGGCCGAGAGAGCACCCCCGGCGCCGCCGGCTAGGCCGCCGTCTATGCAGGCCAAGGTGCCGCTCCTGATTCACCTCCAGGCCAGCCCTGCAGATGCAGCATCCCGCTGTACTCCCTCCACAGGCACCGCTCTCCCCACAGTCGTTCCGGCTCACCCCTTCGCGCCTTGGTTGCGGAAGCAACCAATCTCGCTCCCAGCCGGTCTGCTTCCGCCGGGACTCGGCCCGCCGGTCCACGGCCTCTCACTGCCGGTGTCGCCGAGTCCGTCCTCCGGTCCGCACCCGTGCACGGCGTCTCCGCAGGCAGGGTTCGTCCTCTGCTCCCGTCAGGGTCGGGCCGGGATCATCAGCACTGGTCGTACCCTTGAAAGGCCAGGCGCCGCTCAGCCCGAGGCCGGCCCCCTGAGTACGCGAGGCCGCTGCTTTACAGGCCGCAACTCGGCTCCGCTCTGGAGGGCGCCGCAGGCTCCAATTCGCCCCGCTGGCGCTACCGGACCACTCTGTCAGCATCCGCCGTCCAAATGGCGCTGGGCAGCACTCCCGGGACCCCGCTATTCGATGCTGTTTCAATTCGGCGTCGGAGAGGCTCTGAGAAGCGTCCTACTCCGACGCCATCTTGACCACGCCCACCATCTGGGTTACTTTTTAATAGCAAAGGACTGTGGACTGCACATGTGAATTCTTTTAAATTAAAGTTTTTGAAATCAAGCGGGGCTATCTTTACATTCTCTCAGAAAATAGGCAACAAGCCGATACGTGAGATCTTAAAGTTATATAGGAGCATGTGCATTACAGGGGTTTGTTACGGTGGAGCATAATGGGTATGGCAGATATCTCCCCAGTACAAACCCTCGAGAATACATTTTTAAGAAGGGTATTATTGGTTCCAAACTCAACTGCTACTTATATAGCTCAAAAGGAGCTAGATGTACAATATATGAGCAACCTGATCAATGTGGCTGGCTCACACTTTGACATCGAATTTCGACAAAAGACGAAGCACACTTTACTAAAGATATAATTCTGGATTGCCTTAAATTAGATTATTATAGGAATATACCATGGTTAAATTACATCTATAGACTTTTAACTGAGTGCAACATGGTAACTAACTTTAAAGATCCAAAGAGCATCCAGATTTATAGTAAAGCGGAACTCAAGAGGAGATTCCAGAAATCTAGAAAAGAAATTAGAGTAGCTGAACTCAGTACAAAACTAGGTGTCAGATCTTACTGTGAAGGACCGTTCTCTTTGGGCGCACAACCATATCTTATTTTTACAAAAAATGTACAACATAGATTTTATCTAACAGGATTAAGGTTAAGTATGCTCCACTTTCAAGTAGCTTTCCCTGAGATGGGCAACTGGAACTCTAACTTACCCAGGTGCCCATGTGATGGTAAAACCTTCCAGAGTACTTTGCATTTTATACTGTTTTGCAATTTTTATAGGGACATTAGAAAACTAATGTTACAACCACTTTTTATTACAAATAATCTGCTTTTTATCATGTCTGTAATCTGGAAAGGGCATCGATATGTAATGCAGTCATCTGGTTCATGCAGATGGCTATTAAACAGAGAAAGGAACTTACATATTTGGAAATGCTGAATTATGAATTCAAATAGATTGCATTTTAACATAGTTATTTTTATATTATACACCCGGATACAAAGCTTTCAATGATAATAAGCTGCTATCTGAGGTTTTTATTACTTTGCATGGATTAATGTATAATTGTTCTGTCAATCTTTAGTGCATACTGTAAAGATATGCAAACAGTTAATGATACGCTTCACGTAAGTTTGTGAGGAAATGTGACTTTTGTGGAAATTTATGATACAAAAAAAATGTTTCTTAAATTTAATGATGAAATGTTTTTATTGTAGAATGCGTTTATGGGTATATTTTTATATACCAAATAAAGCTTGATTGATTTGATTTGATAATAATATTTGACATTTCTGTTTTTATTATCACCTCATTCAGTATTTCATTTCTTTCCTATGCTTATAGGCAGATTGATTCTATTGCTTGAGAATGGGCAGGGCTGCTCTCCTCTGCATTTACTCTGTGAAAGGCGCAGTGCTGCATGGTGCACGTGTACAAATATTAAAATGGTAACATCTGTAAACGTGTCTGAACAAGACCACACTCAACCTTTCTTTGGCAAAGGGCCCAGGAACGCCCAAAGGGTGTTGGTGCAGGAACCATTAAACACTCTGCGAATTTTCTGAATAGATACCCTGATAGGGCAATTAACTGTGCGCCACTGCCTGGGAGGTGTCGAATTAGTAACATTAACTGTGCACCTCCTTCTCAGAGGTGCACAATTAGCAACAAAGCTAAGGATGTGCTCTTAAACCTCTTAAAATCCTTAAGATGTGTCGACGTTGCTGTGGAAGTACCACTATTGAGGCTCTTTTATGAGCTGGGCAGAACAATATCCTTGGGGGATGCAGCCTGCCTGATACTGACTTTTACGCGGTTGAGTTTGAAAAAATATATATTAAAAAACAATTACCTTTTCACACCGAGGTCTCTTTGTCATTGCTTCTCTTCTAGAAGAATCCTGCAAACAGGAAGCATCCAGGTTCACCTAAGCCAATCACAACACTGCCAAACAGCATTGTGATTGGTCAGATGGGAACAGGGGCCTGGGCATATTCTCCACTCCAATACAGCCTAATGGAGAACATTAAAAGTGCACATGACTGTTTGCCGGCCCAACACGGCTGACCAAACCGTTGTATGCACTTAAGTGCATGAACCACTCCTTACCCCTGTGCCACCACACCCACCTTGCCCTAACGAAGCCTCACAACTAAAAATGATAATAAAAATATTATTATCATTTTATTTTTCTATTTTTCACTGCTCTGAGTGGGGCGAAGCTCCTCCAGCTTAGAGGATGAGCTGCCCCTGTCAGTCAGTCAGTCAAAAACTCTTTATTCGATTAATTAAAATCATAAAAGAAGCAACATTACATACATACAAAGTAAAAATATATATACATTTAAAAGCAGACATCTATGTACATACATTCAATGCAGATTATATATTGCAACGTTCATGGGGTGTTAATTAATACAAAATATCTCCTATTATAATTAAAAACCACTATTAAAACAATACAAATATTTAAAAATTCTGTTCCTCGGTTATGGGGAAGTGGTTTAGATCAATTTATCTGTAGGGTTCTTTTGTTTTTAACTCTGGCTGCAGCCACCAGAAAACTAGCTACGCTGAAGATAACTCGCACATTGTTCAGTAATTGCAAATACAGTAGTGCAGGCCTCACCTGCAGGAAACCCGCTTCTCGTAATATGGGCAACAAGAATTTATTTTGTGCCACCGCAAATTTGTCACAAAACATAATAAGGTGAAGGGTGTCTTGTGTCGAGAAGTTGTCGCAGGAACATGGTGGAGAATCAGCTGGCTTACCCCAATGTTGTTGATCTCCCAACACAAGATGAATAAGGTTAAATCTACACCTTGTAAGCAAGAAGCGATGGTATGGCTTTGTTACAATCCTGAGGTAGGGTTCTGTGTGGGGCGAGGACTGCAGAGCATAAATGCTTCTTACTCCTGATTTTTTGAGTTCTATCTCCTCCCTGTCTGCCTCAGCCATGATTCGAAAGTTCTGCTTAATCCATCCCAAGTCCTCTTTCTTGATACCCTCTGGGGTGGAAAACACGTCCAGACGTCCCAGCCTGACACACGCCGCTCTAACGTATGCCAGCCATGGGATGCTAAGTACCTTGTCCAGAGCCAAACAGTCTTTAAGGATGAGATGATTAAGGGTAATGTCCTCATTTAGCCATGTCTTAGCCCAACAAATCAAAGGTGCTGCCTTAAGATGATCTGTGATATATCCCATTCCTAGTTCACAGTGTACTGCCATGGTTGACGATGAATGTGGTACTGCCAGCAGTGATCTAAAAAACTTATTTTCTACCAATTGAATTTTATCCACATTGGCATATCCCCAAATCGGTGCCCCATAAGACGCAATGGCCCGACACTTAGCCTTATAGATTTTGAACATGGGTTCCATGGGTTTCGCTCCCAGTCTTTTAGCAAAATTAAGAAGCCCTGTGGTGGATCTAGCCACTATGTTGCTTTTGTGCTTCATCTGGGGACCCCAATTACCTTTCTCATCGAATAATACCCCCAGATACGTAAAGACTGGGACCCTTGCGACTTCCGCACCCAGGCATCTAAAGATATTAACATTCCTGGGCTTCCTGCCGGCCCCTGCAATCATGACATGGGATTTTTTACTATTGATTTTGAGGTCAAGGGCTTCCATACATTTTCCAAAGCTGTCCAACAGCCTTTGTAGACCCAGACCTGTACGAGCAATGAGAACGGCATCATCAGCGTACAGGAGGACCGGGATACCCGTTCCACCTGCACTAGGGATGTCCGCACCAGCCTTAGCTAAAGATTTTTCCAGGCCATTTATATAGATCGTGAAAAGGAGGGGAGCCAGAATGCAGCCTTGTCTGACTCCCCGTCTCGATCTAAATTGATCCGTGCACCTGCCGTCCTGTGTGACCCTGACTGCCGCTGCTAGGTCCTGATGGAGAGAGGCTAAAAAATAGACAAGGGGAGCGTCAAGACCCATCTCTAGCAAGATACACCACAATTTAGAACGGTTCACCATATCGAAGGCTGATGATAAGTCCATGAACCCCAGATAGAGGAAGCCTTTCTTTGCCACTGTGTACTTGTTGATCAGGAGATAAAGATTAAGACACTGGTCCATGGTACCCCTGTGCTCCCTAAAACCGTACTGGAGATTTGAGAGGAACCCCCCACCGTCCAGCCAATCTCCCAGTTTCTGTAGAATGACTCTTCCCATGATTTTGACGGAAGAATCCAACAGGGAGATTGGCCTGTAGCAGGCGGGGTCCCCACGGCTCCCTTTTTTGAAAATGGGCACGATAATTGAGGAGCCCCAGGATGGGGGGAAACCCACCAGTGCTGCAGCATTAAATACATTAGTTAGGATTTTAGCCCAAAAATGAGGATACATAATAAAAAGATCTGCAGGCACCCCATCCGGGCCTGGTGCCTTATTTTTGGAGGTAGCACGGATTGCCCTTTCTACTTCTTCTAGTTCAAATTTGATGGGAGAACTGGGACAGCTGTTGGTTGGGGGTACGCATGTTAGATCAGGCATGTCCAAGTCACCATAAATGTTCTTAAAATGCCCAAGCCAAACATCGTCCGAAATTACACAGTCTGTGTCTGGGCTGTCACTATCCGCAAAGAATGGCTGATTGATTATGGCCCAGAACTTCCTGCTATCCCTTAACACATCAACCTCCTGTAGGCTATCCCAAGCATCCTCTTTGATTTTCAGTTTCCGCTGCAAAATTGCCAGTTTGTATTCCTTACGGAGAGTGGAAACCAAAATTCTATCTCTCGGGGATGTTTTAAGCGCCTCAAGGAGGGCCTCATGAGCTTTAGAGCAGGCGCTATCGAACCATCTATGGGCTTTCTTCAAATGTGACCCCCTCCCCTTGTTTAGATTAGCTGCAATTTGTTTACAAATGGCTGAGAAGGAGGTTATCGTTCCCACTCCCACAACATTATCATCTAGGCAGATGCCCATATGGGATTCAGTTGTGGCCGTCAATTCTGCAAAGAAGGCCTCGGGTATGATTTTGTCCCATTTTAACCGTCTGCCTTGATCCTTTGAGGAGATGGCTCGTAGTCCTTCCCTTCCCAGTGCCCTGGTGGTAATCTTTGCGCTTATGTCCAATTCTAGGACAAGGGGGTTGTGATCACTAAATGGAGATATAACTACTCTGTAGGCTAATATTATGGCCAGCAAAGGGGGTGACACAAAAATGAAGTCAATAACAGAGTTGACCCCCCTACCTGTGAAGGTAGGAGCATTCTCATTGCCAGTCTCCCTACCAGGTTCTAATAGATTCATACTGGAGAGCAGAGCTTCCAGATCCTCTCCCCTCTTACCGTGTTCAAAATGAGGTACCTTGCTGTATAGTTGCCCATCTAGGTCATCCCCATAACAGTCCCATTTACAAGGGTGTATGTTAAAATCCCCCATGAGAAAAATTTCTAATGAATGAGAGTGATTGACTTTATAAACTGACAAAAATTGTTCTAGAATGTTAAAATGTTCAAGACCATCCATAGCATTATACAGGTTTATCAACATGTATTTCTTATTAGACCAGGACCATTCCAGGATGAGGAAATTATTTGACTCAATATGACATTTTTTAAATGACCCAGCAATGTCTAGGGATACAAGAAAAAGTAAGCCACCCTTAGGTCTTCCCATTGTCCCTCTGATCGCAGGGGTAGAGAAGCTTTGGAAGCCATCCAAAATGAAGCTAGGGTCTACATCCCAAGTTTCCTGAAAAGCCAGGATGTCAAAACTTTTTATAAATTGGAGCCAGATGGGGTCATCACTTTTAGATCTAATGCCCGCCACATTCCAACTTAAAAACTTGAATGGGTCTGTTGGGGTTATAAGGCATCCACTTTCCCTCCCCACACTTATAACTGTCTGGCCCAGTCAGTCGTTGGATTCCATCTGTGATAAAGGTGAAAACCTGTTACTAAGTTGTATCTCGCCCCTGGGTTGCACATTTATCGGGGAGGCTGGGAGTAGGTCCATAGATTCAATGTCCCCCATCCTAGTTGGGCTCTGTGCTAAAGCCCGCTGAGCAGTCATTCTAGCCTGGTATGTTAGATTACTTGTATTGCTCGGTATTGTGTGATGTAGAGGATGTCGGGTGCTTGTCTCAGAACACCCGGTGGGGGATAAAAAAACCCGAGGGGAAGGGGTCTGATGCCTTTGTTGGTTAGCTCTGAACCATCCCAGAATAATCTTTCTGCACAATTCTTATTTTTAAAATTCACAACCACACAGTCCCCGGGAATGTTCTTTGCGCGGCGCCCCACCCATCGTACCCTCCTTGCCATGGTAATTGCACTGGCTATATTAGCATCGCCTGAACTAAACTCATTGCACCACTGACTAGCTAAGTGCAACAAGTCAGCAGTGGACTCCCTATCCCCCTCTTTAACTGGGGGAACTCCAGTGAAGATGGCCACCAAAGGAGCAGCATCAGGAGGCAACTCCAGGCTGTAACCAGGGTGATGAGGATGTCTGCTATTAAACATGACCCGGCTGTCGCATGCATTTTTCTCCATCCTGGGGTTCAGAGGCTTGTCCCTTGCGCTTGGCTGCCCCAGTAAGCTAGTGCCCCCCCCCCTCACTGGTGACCTGACTGGGAGTTGGGTTAGGATTGTCAGCTATAGATGGATTAGTAGATGTAACACCCGATTTAGGCAAGCCTCTCTTATCCCCACTATGTTGTCGCAATAGCTGATCGATTTTCTCACATTTGGAGAGAAGCCCTGCTACGCACGTGTTGAGTGTGTCCACAATATCCTTCGCTACAGATACCAATGCAGGTTCCAAGCGCTCAATAAAAAGGTCCTCAATAAGTTTCCCAATTTGGCCCTTCGTGCGAGCATCCAGTCTATAGGTATTTTCCATGTCTCTATTAGGCCTTCCCAGCGACCTTAGGCTTTTTTTACTCTTGTGTGCTCTTTGTGAGGTCACAGTGGGAGTGGGGGATATAGGTAAATGGGTAGTCGAGGCATCTAAAGGTGCTGGTTGTGCAGTGGGTGGTGGGGTCATTGCCCGGTTGGAGATAATGACATTTGGAACCAAGGGTATCTCCCTGTTATTGTCGGAACTCAGGGCTGGGTCTAGCTCGTCAGTGTTCAGACCCAGTTCTTTCTCAGCATGTGCAATTTCTTTAGTCAAGGCCCCCACTGCTGATGTTAAATAAGAGATTATTGTTTCGGAGTGTCTGGGGTGTTTAGCTTTTGACCCTGCATCGTCTTTAGAGCCTACCTTTTTCCTTTTGCCCATCTTCCTCCTGGTCATTAGGGGGGGGGGCCCGCCCGGCCTCCTCTGGCCCCTGACGGCCACAGACGGCCCGCCCTCTGCCCGGGCTCCGCCCGGCGCGTCCCTCGCGCGTGCTCGCGGGACGGGAGGTGTTCCTGTGTTTAATAGCGCCCCCGGGCGCTGGCTCTGTCGTCACCGGTGAGCCCCGGGACACCTGGGTGTTGTAGTTTTTGCTGTGCTATGGCCGTTGCCCTCACGGCGCTGCAAGGGTTGCTGTAGTGACCTTTGCCGTTTCCCTCACGGCGGCGTCGGTGGCAGGTAAGTGCGCTGCTTTGCTGCAGCCGTTCCCCTCACGGCGCAGTTTCAGGCTTGTCCCCCTCTGAGCGCTCGGCGCTCCTGTGTTTAATAGCGCCCCCGGGCGCTGGCTCTGTCGTCACCGGTGAGCCCCGGGACACCTGGGTGCTGTAGTTTTTGCTGTGCTATGGCCGTTGCCCTCACGGCGCTGCAAGGGTTGCTGTAGTGACCTTTGCCGTTTCCCTCACGGCGGCGTCGGTGGCAGGTAAGTGCGCTGCTTTGCTGCAGCCGTTCCCCTCACGGCGCAGTTTCAGGCTTGTCCCCCTCTGAGCGCTCGGCGCTCCTGTGTTTAATAGCGCCCCCGGGCGCTGGCTCTGTCGTCACCGGTGAGCCCCGGGACACCTGGGTGCTGTAGTTTTTGCTGTGCTATGGCCGTTGCCCTCACGGCGCTGCAAGGGTTGCTGTAGTGACCTTTGCCGTTTCCCTCACGGCGGCGTCGGTGGCAGGTAAGTGCGCTGCTTTGCTGCAGCCGTTCCCCTCACGGTGCAGTTTCAGGCTTGTCCCCATTCAAAATATGTTCATGTGCAAGCTGGATGATCATTTAACCTATGATTGTACAGGGCTTCTTGCTTTTATATTATAGGGAGTGCGTTCTTTTGCTAGTTGAATTTGTTGAATATGTCGGTCTGTGATGGATTGGAGACTTGTCCGGGGTTTCCAAGGGATAAGCTATATTTAACTGCTTTGGTGTAGGAAATATTTGTGGTTTCTCACTTCTGCATGCTACATGCATAAGTATTTTCTTTTTTCTTTTCCATATCTTAGGGACTCTGAGTTTTTTTAATGAAAGATAACACTTTAATTATTCACCAATAAAATGACGAAGTTCCATGTAAAACCTAAATAATATTGGGGGCCAGATTTATCAAAGGATTGCATTGCCCTTGTGTCATGCAAGGTCGAGCAAGGGCAATGCAATCCTTAAATTTGTCCTGCGCGGCTTGGTAAATCTGGATTAAAGCAAGGCAGCACAAGTCACTGCCATGTGCGGGGAATGAGATTTTGATATCAATTTATGATTATGATCAAATTAATAATTTATCTCATTCGTCAACTTCGGACCGATTTGTATCTGTCATTGAGTAAAAGACCACCCCCGCATTGGTTAGATAAACCCCATTAACGGACGCCACTCTGAAGAACCACTTACAACTGATAAAGTTTTAAGAGTTTTATATAAAGTTATTTTGAATGCGTTACAATCCACTCAGGATAATATTTCAAAGAATACAAAATACAAAATCGGTTACAATAACAGTTGTTTAAGCTTCGGTGTGAAGTGGTTCCTTCTGCGTCATCTGCAGTAAGATAAAAATAATCAAGTTAAAACTGTCCCTACTCTATGCTACGTGACATCCCTACTTCGCAAGTTTCTTCCCTAAAAAGGTGTCAGCAGTTTGACTTCCAAAGAAGTTCAAACTCTCTTAGCCTCTAAAGGAAATCTTAAGTTTCAGAAGCAGTACCCTATCTGCCTACCCATCCGTTCTCTAAGGGTCCTCGGCCTACTGCTCCCTTGCGCTCTGATCTCTCAGCGCATCTGCTCAAGGCATCTACCTTTGCCTTTCTCTCTCTGAGCTCCCTACTGGGCTGTTCGCTATCTTATCCCCGGGGTGCTGTCCCTAAAATACACAATCACCGTGTGGGTGGAACGCCCCTTGACGCCCACCACGGACTTTCCCCGATGATGTCAACTTCCTGCTTCTTCCATTGGTCCACTCCTCGCGTCGTTCGTTAAGTTGACCCTTCTCCTTTGGATGTCATCTTCATCATTTCATCGTCGACATTTATTAACTCTTTCAGATCATGTAACATATGAAACTTAGACAAGACCTTAACTCTATGTCTCTTAACTTGACCCTGCTAGGTCCTGTGAATGGTCTTGTCAAAACATAGTCTATATTCAAAGTGTCTCTCCTCACGTTCGAGCAATAAGCTCCGTCCGGCATTGTCACCTTAAATCTAACAAGTGCTAGACTTCTCGGCTCTCATGTCTATATTCAAGCTATTTACGACCTTCACAAGACCACTAAATTACATTCATGTGACTATGCTCCTTCGAACTCTTGACCAGTTAGGTTATAAACACAAATGACCTAAACTCTTCCAACATTCCTAAAACCTTTCTACACAGTATAACCTTTGGCATACATTTATATATTCGTACTTTAGCAAAAGCCCTAGTTATACTTAAATACATTCTACATCAACTATATGAAATACATTGAATACGACTGCATAGAATATAACCTATACATTTTCCTTGGTTACATCTTTATGTAAGTTCTCTTATACATTTATCCACGTTTCTCCACGTTTACGCCTTTCCACGTTATTTTCTCGCCGCTTCTCCCAATGTAAAGTTACACATTTAAGGTTACACACATACACGAATTCTACTGTGCACGTTCTACATTTCATACACATTTCTACATCTACCCATCATGTATACGGGCCTTCTAAATCTAATGCATGTTTAACATGTGAATACACTTACATTTCCTATATTATGTTATCACTTTTCGTTGGCCTTTATGCTATAGTCACCAACTTTATATTACGATGTGTGTTTCATTCCTACGTTTATAACATACATGTCTAGATATGGTTACTATATACTATATATTCAAATTGCGCTCTCTCAGTTCCCCCCTTTGATGACTTTTAGGAGTCATCACTAAGAGCAATTTGAATACATCACTTATACTGAACTAGTTACATCTGTTCCTCTTTTTATCGATTCAAGTGTTCTCAGACTTTTATACTGTTGATCTTGTAGAACAGCTAGTCTCCTTTCTTGATCTCTCATCGATCTTTGTAACTGGTTCGACCTATACCATTTATACAATTTACTAATCCTAATAATGTAATTATACAAATTAATACTATTAATACAGGCTTTAAAATATACCAAACTATACTTTTGCCTAGATTAGCAAACCAACTTCCAACCTTTCCCACTCCATTTCCTACTTTTTCCCAAACATTTACTTTTGATAAATCTTCAATTTCTTGATGAATCTGTGTAATGTTCTGTATGACTTTCTCAAGTGGTTTTGAATTATCAGGAATATAAGTACAACATTCCTGAACTTTCAAAGCCTTACAAACTCCGCCTTCTTTTGCTAATATTACATCTAAAGCAAGTCTGTTTTGTAAAACCATTGCTCTAATCGACTGCATTTCACCCTCTACTAACATTAAAGATCTTGCAGTGCTGGCAGACAATCTATCCACGACTGTCGCTAACCTTCTAATCTTAACATCGTTAAGAATCAAACCTAACAATGGAAACATCGCTCCAAATACATCTCCTACTACTTCTGCATCTCCTACTTCCCTTTTCGTTCTCCTCGAAGCCTTTCCTTCTATGATTGCTAAATCCTTTGCATGATATATTTTGGGGAAGACAATTGCCAAGTAACACGAACCATACCAATTGTCTGGAAGTTTTACATAGGCATTTCTCCCACATACAAAATACACATTCGGAATAGCTTGCATCCCTTTCATAAAATCCTTTGTGTAGTACTCCAGTCTGAAAGAGTGCTCACAACTAACTTCACCTACAAATTCACTCTCATAATACGTTTTGCTTCGAGTTAAGCATAACTTTCCTTTCTGCGTTCTATCCAATGCTATTGGACCATTGCTACCTTTCTTTTTGTGTGCCTTCTCTTCTTCTGTCCAGTCTATTTTCCATTGTCCTGACATTTTTAGAATCTTCTGCCGTCTGCATCGATCATCTACTTGTGCTATAAACCTTTTCTCTACTTCCGATACTTTGCAAGTCAGATTATTTCTACGTGCATATGATGTATCTAATGTATCCCAAGGAAGAAAGAATTTAGCCAGTCTATCTTCCTTTTTGTAGTAGTCCCACTTATTCATTTGCTTATAATTCGGAACTTCAGGCAGTACCGAATCATAATTTGAAAAGTAGTACTCAAACCCTTCTCTACCATAAAAATACTAAGCAGTAAACTACATGTGATCCCATAAGTCAATGGGAGATGGTGATACCTAATGCCTTCGTCTACAGAAGCCGGCAATTGCATACAAACGTAGCAATCTTTGGCCTCCATGGCATCGATATATTCATACAATAATTTGGCATATGCATTTGACCTAAAGTTTCCCTGTGACTCGTCTATGTGTAATCTACGAGCTTCATCTGCAAGTAACGCCTTTTCACGTGTAACAGTGCTCTCCTCCTTCTTTCCCACAAGAGCAGGTTTCAAAGTCGTTACAGTTTTTACATTCGCTATTTCTTTATCATTCTCATGTCCTGTCATGTAAGATATCGTTACTACTATAATTATGAGAAATATCGCTATTGCTATAAGTGTACCTACTATACATCTAGCTTTTCTGTTTGGGTTGCCGTTCTCCATGTCATCAAAACAGCGTACCTCGTTCTCTAGCGAAAGTTCTCTTCTCAGTCTTTAGTTGCTTGTTTGCTTTCACAGTCTTTTAAAGTGCTTGTTATCAACAGGTATCTTTTCACCACAACGTCTTTTTCTCTTCTTAGCAGCAGACAACCCTAGCCCTTCTCCGTCCTCTAAATGTAATCCCTAATTTTATTCTTCTTTCCACTCGGCGCTAGGTTATCTTCTTCTTTACAAAAAGTCTTTTATGCATCAACAATTATTGTCGGACCTGCAGCTTTCACAACAATAATTAACAGTTCAAAACGAATAACTTTTTCTTCTTCTTCGGTCATTTGCTGACCAACTGTTGGAAATTGTAGTCTTTTTAACACTAAATCTTGAATTTTACTCAAACGTGGGGGTCGGGGAAGTGTGAAAGTCAGTAACCCCTCAGTCTCAAGCCCAGGCGCCAACATCCATATCTCCACTGTCACGACTGGATCGAGAGTGGTTACTTTCACACTCTTCACTCTCCCAGATTTCTGTCCCCAATACATCTGCTAGATAAGTCCACTCTGGGGTGGCGTACCTTCTGCAGGGCACACGTACCCTTCTTGACCTTCGTGGACTCTCAGTTCCTGAATCTGTCGTCTCGTCCTCCTGATCCGATTCTTCAGCGATCGGGGCAAGAGTTCTTTCCTTCTTCCTTTCCGAACTTGGCCTTTTCCTTCTCTCCGGCCAACTGGCTTCTTCACTCTTTGTCTTTCCGCTCCTTGTTCCAGGAACTGTCTCTTGGTCACTCTCAGTTTGTCCGATATCTGTGTCGGATTCCCAATTACTTTCTTCTCCTGAGGCAACTTCGGTCCCACTCGTGTCCTGACCTTCGTCGCCCTGTTCCAACACAGTTTCAGCTTCTTCGATCACCTCTACAGCTTGGCTTTCCCCCTCTATGGCTTCTCCGCTTCCCGCCGGATTCTCATCCGAGAGAGGAGCTGTGTCTTCTGGAGGTGTTGGCACTTTTCGGGTGTGTGAGGCATGTATCCAGCTTGGCAGA
Organism: Lissotriton vulgaris; assembly: GCF_964263255.1. Lineage (NCBI taxonomy): Eukaryota > Metazoa > Chordata > Amphibia > Caudata > Salamandridae > Lissotriton > Lissotriton vulgaris. The sequence continues at coordinate 682,464,174 of NC_141696.1, forward strand.
CCTCCACACTTCACTGCAGTATTCGTTACAAGTATGACTTGAAACGGCCCTCGCCAACGCACGTCTAAGCAGTTCTTCCTGACATGCTTCTTCACCAGGACCCAGTCTCCTGGACTCAGGTCATGGCACAAGTCTTGTATTGATGGAACCTCTGCAGCCTGGACCTGGAGGGACACAGAATTAACGGCATCAGATAGTCCCTTGCAGTAGTCCAAGATCAAATCGTCTGTGATGTTCACTAGCGCTGCAGTCGGAACCGATGGCAATCTCATAGCTCTCCCCATTAGCACTTCATGTGGAGAGAGGCCTGTTCTTCTATCAGGTGTGCTACGTATACTCATAAGAACTACTGGAAGTGCGTCTGGCCAACTCAGGGATGTCGACGAACAAACTTTAGCCAGTCTGGACTTGATAGTACTGTTAATTTGCTCTACGATCCCTGAGGCTTCCGGTCGATAGCTGCAGTGTAACTTCTGATCGATATTTAAAGCTGAACACAGCATCTTCACCACTTCGCTATTGAAATGAGTTCCTCTGTCCGATTCCAAAGAGGATGGCACCCCAAACCTCGGTATCAACTCTCTAAGTAACAATTTTGCTACTGTAAGTGTATCACACCTACGTGTAGGGTAAGCCTCAACCCATCTAGAAAATATACAAACAATCACTAGCACGTATCTGAGTCTGTTGCATGGAGGCATTTCTATGAAGTCAATCTGCATCCTATTGAAAGGCCCCCCAGACCTTCCTATGTGACTCAAGGTGACTGGTGTTCTCTTACCCACATTTAGTTGCTGACAGATTGTACATCGCTGACACACTGCTTCTGCCGCTACTCTAAATTTAGGGTTAAACCACGTTTGTCTGAATACTCTCACCATAGCATCTCTTCCTATGTGTGCTGATCCATGCAATTTCCTTGCCATTGGACTAACAAACTCATTTGGTAATACTGCCCTTCCGTCGGCAGACACCCAGAAATTCATTTCACTTTTTCCGCACCCTGCTGTTTCCCAGCCCTTTTTCTCATCATCTGGTGCATTTTCCTGTACTGCTCTCAATTCATCCCACGTATCTACAGTGTCTAACAACATGGTCAATTCAGTCATTTCCTGGATTCCCCCCACTTTTGTATCAGTGTGAGAATATCCCTGCTCTGCGCAATAACGCGCTACCTCATCTGCATATTTATTTCCTAGTGATACAAAATCCGTATTTTTTGTATGTGCTACACATTTGACCACAGCTATGGCCATTGGTTTTTGCAAAGCCTCTAACAGTAGTTTCACGAATTCTCCATTCCTAATAGGAGAACCCGAGGAGGTCATGTAACCTCTTTGAGACCACAACTGCCCGTAATCATGAACTACGCCGAAACCATACTGACTATCGGTGTATATAGTGACTCGAAGTCTATCGCTTGCTAAGCAAGCACGAGTCAAAGCCACAATTTCAGCTACCTGTGCGGAGTGTACTCCTTCCAGGCAAGCGGCTTCTATAACTCTGGTAATCGTGCATACTGCATAAGCTGCTCTCAGCTGACCGACATCGTTTCTTACGCATGAACCATCAACGAAGAAAATTTCGTCTGGGTCTGTCAATGGCTCATCTACGATATCAGGTCTCGGTTTGGTACATAGTTCAGTCACATCGAGGCAGTCATGTTCTGTACAATTGTCGTCGTCCACTTCATTCGGAAGTGGCATCAATGTTGCAGGATTCAAGACAGAGCATCTCTTTAGGGTCACATTCTCGGCAGCCAGTATGACCTGCTCGTAGCGTGTGAGCCTGCTGTTCGTCAGATGCTGAGTCTTCGTCCTTGTCATTAACAGTTCTACAGAATGTGGTACATACACTTCTAACGGATGACCCATAACTACGCTTTCAGATCTTTCAATGCTGACACCCGTTGCAGCTACGGATTTGAGACATCCGGGCAACGCTGCGGCTACTGGATCTAATGTAGCCGAAAAGTACGCCACTGGCCTGCGCGCATCTCCATGGACCTGTGCCAATACCGCTAAAGCGCATCCCTCTCTCTCGCAGCAGTAAAGCAAAAAAGGTTTTTTATAATCTGGCATTCCTAAAGCCGGGGCGCGACATAAGTCCTCCCTCAGCTGCAAAAACGCCATCAAACAATCTTTGTCCCATGGTACCGGATCACTTACTCCTTTGTGCGTCAGTTGTAATAACGGTTTTGCCTTCAGCGAAAAGTTTGCTATCCACTGTCGACAATAACCAACCATGCCTAGAAACATCCTGACTTCTCTTTGTGTTGTAGGCGCGTTCATTTTCATAATCGCCTCTATTCTGTCTGGAGACACCTTTCGCTTTCCCTTTTCAATCCTATGGCCCAAGTATTGCACTTCAGTCTTACAATATTGCAACTTACTTGGAGACACCTTGTGTCCGTTCTCAGCCAAGTGATTTAACAAGGTGATGGTGTCTTCTTTGCAAGCTTCCTCAGTTTCTGACGCAACTAGGAGGTCGTCTATGTACTGGACTAGAACTGAATTCTTGGGCAGTACTAGACTCTCAAGATTCCGTTTCAATAACTGGTTAAAGATCGATGGGCTCTCTGTATACCCCTGAGGGATACGACACCATGTTAGGACGCGATCTTCCAGCTTGAAAGCGAAAAGATATTGGCTCTCTTCATCTAATGGTATCGAAAAGAAAGCCTGACACAAATCTATCACTGTGAACCATTCAGCTTGGAACGGTATCTGAAACAATATGACTGATGGATTCGGTACCACTGGACAACATGAGACAACAATGTTATTAATCTTCCGAAGATCTTGCACTATTCTGTATTTTCCACTAGGTTTCTGCAAACCCATGATCGGGGAGTTACACGGACTGCCCACGATCTCCTTCAATATTCCCTGCTTAATCATAGATTCGATCACAGGTTTGATCCCTGCAATCGTCTCTGGCGTTAGCTTATACTGTGGGGTTCTTGGGTACTCAGCATGGGGTCTTACCAAGATTTTTACCGGGTCTACTCCTTTGATCAATCCAATTTCTTCCCCAGTAAAATCCCATACCTCAGCTGAGACTTTCTCTCTTAGGTCTTGCGGAAGCTCCTCCACTGTTAAGGTAGGATAAAGTTCCACACATTCCCTTGAGTTTACAACTTTGAAATCTGCGTCCTCATCATTGGTCTGCACTTCTACTCCCTCAGGTGTGCAATGTATCGTGCAATTCAGTTTGCACAGCAAATCTCTCCCTAATAAGCACACAGGACTAGAATCGCAGATCACGAACTGATGTTCGTCACTGTAATTCCCTATCCTTACCGACACTGGTTCGGTCAAGGGATTTGTCATCCTTTTGTTCGCAACTCCTACCACCTGTACCGTTTCTCCTGACATTGGCAGACCCGGGACTACCGCAGATCTCAACGTAGATCGAGTGGCCCCTGTATCCACCAAAAAGGTTGTAGGACATCCCGCTATTTCAGCCTCTACGTATGGTCCTCTCTGATCTACTTCCAAGGCGGCTCCTAGAGTACAGTCTTCGTCCCTACTCGCCCGCTGCCCTGTAAGAGGATCAACGTAGTAACATTCCTCCCCTCCTACAAACAATGGCATCTGTCTGTAGGTTTTTCCTCCGTTCGTGATGCGAGGTGGTTGAGGAAACGGGGCTCGAGGAGTCTGAGTCCCCCCTTTGACAAGCCTGCCCTTCGGGACTACGGCTCCCTTAACCACGTTGTTCTGGACCTCTTCCTCCTCCTGCTCTAATTCCCCTGACTCAACATTGTAAGGACACTCGCGTCGCCAGTGTCCCACCTCATTACACTGATGGCATCTCGTTGTCTTTTTCAGTGTCGCGATATCCATTCTCGGTCTCGGTCTTTCTTCCTCGTCTCTGCTCTGATTATTCTGTTTCTTTGCCTGCGTTCCTGTTCCCTGCTGCCGCGGTTTATCCTTTCCAGCAGCTTGCATTTGCACTAGCATTAACTTTTCTTTAAGCTTCTTTGCTTTAGAGTCTATCTCGTCACTACAATACCTTGCATACCTCAGAATCTCGTCTAAAGGTTTGTTCTGCCAACAGATCAGATGCTGTTGGATCATTAGGCATATTTCTGGTCTTAATCCGAGGACAAACTTCGAAACAAACTGTCCTATGTCCTTGGGATCCATCACATCTAACCCGCTGTATTGCTTGAATGCTTTCAGCAATCTCTCGTAAAACTCATGCACTGTCTCTTTCGGCTCTTGGGTAGTCCGATCTATCTTTACCCAGTCTATGTCTTGTACCGGCACTTTCTCTTTTAGCCATGTTATTACTCTCTCGTACTTTTCCATGACTCTATCAGATGGACCATTCGTCCGGGTATCCCTTGATGGCTCACGAGTGGGCCATTCAACACTAAGCTTGCACGCCGTCCATAGGTCTCCGGGTACTACGATATCGAACAGTGTGTTCAAATCGACCCACAGTACCTTTGAAATCTTCACGAATCTTTCTACCTGCTTATACCACTCGACAGGATTATCTCTAAGCTTTGGGAAGGAATTGGTGAATGCCGCCAAATCCCCCCTAGTCCAAGGCACATGAACGTAACTTCCGTTCGCGATTTCTCGCAAAGGGAAGGCTTCCATTCGCATCAAGCCTGTGTCCTGGGAACCCTCAAGTACACTCCGTCTAACGGAGCCCTTTCTGGACCATCTTTCCTCCCATCTATCTAGATCTCTCCATATTCTGATACTTACGATCAATTCCCTTATGTGTACTTTCAGCGCGATCGTTCTGCGGTCATCCAAATCCTGATCTGTGCAAGTTAGCCTGTGGTTACTCTGTAAAGCCTTAGTTCGTGACAGGTCTACCATGTACCTGTTTGCTAAATTAGATAAGTTCTCATGAACTGACCTCGCTCTTCGAGTAATATCTTTGGATAGAAACAGTATCTCATCTGGTGTATACGAGTTTAATCTCTCTAATGACACTGTACCGTCAATCAATTCATCCAGATCTGCCTTCAAACTCATCACATCAAGCCGTTTCGCTTTTATTTCGGCTTTCAGCATTTCAGTTCTATGTTCCTCCCTCATATCCCTCTCACCTCCACTATGCGCCCTACGCCTGAGCACAGGTGAGTTATGAGGAGTCTTCCTTCCATCTTTACGTTCCCACCCTTCTAGATCCCAAGCCTTTCCATCGTCCCGTGGGGTATGGTGGAATAATGCTCCTTCCCCCAACCCTACGTTCCGATTTTTCGACTCGGTTCCTCCAGATGTGAGATAGGATCCACCGTTCAGTTCTAATCCATTATAACTTGCTTGTTGTCTGGTGTCACTTAACAAAATGAAAGGCCCTCGCCGGTCCTCCGTGTTCCCGTGATCTCTTTCATGATCACCGGATGCATGGCGAGATGTTTCGCGACTCCCTGAATTCTCATGACTCCTTCCACTGTCCCCGGATGTATGTCGAGACGCTTCGCGACTCTCCATATTTCCGTGACTCCAATGTCTCGCATTCTCACCTGGGGCATGGTGTGTGCACCTGAAGGTATTCCGGTACTCCTGTGTCCTATGTTCCCCTTCACTGAAGGTGACACGAGGCACTTCGACACACCCTGCTCTTCTGTCTTCGCACATTAGCCTATTGCTGTTCTCAGTAGGATAAGTATCTCTTCTGCTCTCTTGGCTTCCTCCCTCCCACTCGGGACTGCTTTCGCCAGCTCCACAATGAGAGAGAATCCTGTTATCCTGCTCTCTCCACTCGGATCCCGTTTCTAAACTTTTATTCCGAGCCTCTTCGGCCGCATCCCATTCTCTCAGGTATTCCCTTAATTCCTTATGGGTTTTCGGTTTTGGTCCCCTTAAGTCCATTGGTCCTCTTCGACCTCCCTGTTCTACCCTGGGACCTGCTGCGGAATCAAATGGGGTACTCCGACTTATTGGTGCTCGTATCTGCCTGTGGGAATTCATTGTGGCATTCCTATTCTCCTCTTCTGCTCTTTCATTGTCCCATCGTGCCTGTTCCTCCTGCTGGACCCCTTCCGGGTTGTAGATTGACACAATAGGGCCTATGGTGACCGGGACCTGCAAAGCGTCCGGCATTTGGTATGACCTAGCGCATTGCGTCTCCGGCACCTTCTGGACCACAAATCTTCCCACTACTCTCTGTTCAGGACTAGCTTGGGGTATTTCTACGGTCTTAGTAGCGTCCCACTCTGATACCGGGATCGACTTATACTCTCCCCACCTAGTTCCGTCTACTTGCGGTAATATGGGACTCGCAAGTTCACCGCTATATGGAGGTGGTTTATCTGTTAACAACCTGTCTATTAGATCCTCCTCCGACTCACTTTCCTCATCTTCCTGTTCTAGAGGTTTCCTTTCTCCCGTAGCCTCTATCATGGTGAACAGTTTGTCCGCTTCTATCTTTTGTACCCTCCATTTCTTAGCTTCGTCGTCCCATTTAGCATCCTGCACTGCTTTTACCGATCTTCTCACTCTTTCTTGTCGCCTCTTTACGCCCCTTTCGTGTGCTGTTCTAAACCACACACCAAGAACTTCAAATTGTGTTGGCCTCGGTAGAGGTCTCATTGAAAGCATTGTCGCCTTCAGTTGGTTCAACACTTCTAATTTAAACGTTCCAAATCTTGGAAACGCTAGTTCTTTTTGCCCTTCTGTTAGCCTATGCCACTCGGAAATCCACAGTATTGAGTGTAAGCCTACATTTACTGCCATATGATATGCAGGTGTGCCTTCTGGTGGAGCTTCTTCTCCGGCATATAAATTTCTCCTTTTCTTTTTAAAGATTTTTCCTAAACCCTTAAAACACTTCATTTTGATAACGTACGATATTTCTTACTTATTTGCGTACTTGATAACAACCACCAGTCCCTGTACGACTCTCGCTAATCAGCCTATCCCAGTACGGTTCTATGCTGACTGACCAATCTCAGCGCGGCTCTACGCTGACGTCACTTCTTTCTTCTTCAGCGGCTTCCCTCGTTTCTCAACTCGTCTCACGATTTCACATGCGTTTTCATTCATACATTGAAAAATGACTACTTCCGTCCAAGCGATCACTTTTCTCTGACTGTACGGCCACAGTCTAACTGTAATTGCTACCTCAACTGGCACAGCGTCTTTCCTCTTACGGTCGGACACTTGCCTTAACTGATAGGTTACTTACACACAGTAACGTACGACCAGCGTCCGCTACTCATTCACTCATACATACGCTCCCCCTATCATCGGTCTGTCGGGAAATCAATGGTACCTCATGACCCCCTTTCAATGGTAGACAAATTACTCTGGGTGTTCGATACACCCGAACCACTTAAGTCCTCTGGACATAAGATTTCATCCGGTTGCGCGCGCTCACAACCTTCCCTCAATCACACTACAGGCATTCAACTCCGCTTGACATTACAACACAGGAACAACATAAAACACCGCAATCTTACAACGCATGACCCTTATACTCACTCTCGACCGACTCTGCTGTTTTTCTCTCGACGCACCATCAGCACCGTCTTCGGCTGCAATTCTTCTTCTGGTCGACGATGACTAGGGACCTTGGGGTAAACTAACCTGGCCTAGGTCGTCTTCCTCAAGAAGATAACCATCATACTCTGCTACCAACTGCGGGGAATGAGATTTTGATATCAATTTATGATTATGATCAAATTAATAATTTATCTCATTCGTCAACTTCGGACCGATTTGTATCTGTCATTGAGTAAAAGACCACCCCCGCATTGGTTAGATAAACCCCATTAACGGACGCCACTCTGAAGAACCACTTACAACTGATAAAGTTTTAAGAGTTTTATATAAAGTTATTTTGAATGCGTTACAATCCACTCAGGATAATATTTCAAAGAATACAAAATACAAAATCGGTTACAATAACAGTTGTTTAAGCTTCGGTGTGAAGTGGTTCCTTCTGCGTCATCTGCAGTAAGATAAAAATAATCAAGTTAAAACTGTCCCTACTCTATGCTACGTGACATCCCTACTTCGCAAGTTTCTTCCCTAAAAAGGTGTCAGCAGTTTGACTTCCAAAGAAGTTCAAACTCTCTTAGCCTCTAAAGGAAATCTTAAGTTTCAGAAGCAGTACCCTATCTGCCTACCCATCCGTTCTCTAAGGGTCCTCGGCCTACTGCTCCCTTGCGCTCTGATCTCTCAGCGCATCTGCTCAAGGCATCTACCTTTGCCTTTCTCTCTCTGAGCTCCCTACTGGGCTGTTCGCTATCTTATCCCCGGGGTGCTGTCCCTAAAATACACAATCACCGTGTGGGTGGAACGCCCCTTGACGCCCACCACGGACTTTCCCCGATGATGTCAACTTCCTGCTTCTTCCATTGGTCCACTCCTCGCGTCGTTCGTTAAGTTGACCCTTCTCCTTTGGATGTCATCTTCATCATTTCATCGTCGACATTTATTAACTCTTTCAGATCATGTAACATATGAAACTTAGACAAGACCTTAACTCTATGTCTCTTAACTTGACCCTGCTAGGTCCTGTGAATGGTCTTGTCAAAACATAGTCTATATTCAAAGTGTCTCTCCTCACGTTCGAGCAATAAGCTCCGTCCGGCATTGTCACCTTAAATCTAACAAGTGCTAGACTTCTCGGCTCTCATGTCTATATTCAAGCTATTTACGACCTTCACAAGACCACTAAATTACATTCATGTGACTATGCTCCTTCGAACTCTTGACCAGTTAGGTTATAAACACAAATGACCTAAACTCTTCCAACATTCCTAAAACCTTTCTACACAGTATAACCTTTGGCATACATTTATATATTCGTACTTTAGCAAAAGCCCTAGTTATACTTAAATACATTCTACATCAACTATATGAAATACATTGAATACGACTGCATAGAATATAACCTATACATTTTCCTTGGTTACATCTTTATGTAAGTTCTCTTATACATTTATCCACGTTTCTCCACGTTTACGCCTTTCCACGTTATTTTCTCGCCGCTTCTCCCAATGTAAAGTTACACATTTAAGGTTACACACATACACGAATTCTACTGTGCACGTTCTACATTTCATACACATTTCTACATCTACCCATCATGTATACGGGCCTTCTAAATCTAATGCATGTTTAACATGTGAATACACTTACATTTCCTATATTATGTTATCACTTTTCGTTGGCCTTTATGCTATAGTCACCAACTTTATATTACGATGTGTGTTTCATTCCTACGTTTATAACATACATGTCTAGATATGGTTACTATATACTATATATTCAAATTGCGCTCTCTCACATGCATAACTTTGCGCCCAGAGGGCATTACATGGGTGGAGAATGGGTATTCCCACGCTTACTAAGAGTAGCAAACCTGGGAAAGCGTCAAAATTGTGTGCCTTCCTGACAGAGGCGCAACGAGGAGAGCTCTCCATATTTGTTTTCGTTGTTTCTTCTTACTAAATGTGCTGCATTCTCAGCACACTTCCAATGAAGAAAAGGCCTCTAAGGAAGGTTTTTGAGCAGGAAGGTATCCCTTCCTGCAGAAAAAGAATCCTGCCTGCAAAGGACTGCATTGGCGTTAAGCAGTGCATAGTGCAACAGCACAGTGAGAAAATAGGAATGCACCATATCTTAATAAATATGGCTCATTCCTGCCCTTTCCATTTGCCACAGCCCAGCAAGTTGTCTTGCTGAGTTATGCTGCGTCAAATATTGATACATTTGGCCCCAGGCATATAGGTGGAGAAAGATAGCTACTCCAAGGCATTGAGGCTGCAGGGTCTCCATTGTGCACTGCATACAGCAACGTCCCGATGAAGGGAACACAAAAACAGAGGTTTTCTGTGCTTTCATGTGAGGCCTAAACGTGTCGAAGCCACTCTAATTCTAATAAATATATATTCCTTGTTTCAACCTTTGACGCACAAAACTACTGCGAAAGATGGTGGAGACAGTCAATTTATGTGTACTGGTCTGTTAGTCATTTTCGGGCACCGTCTATTTCAAAAGTACAATGCGAAGTGTCCTCGGCAAAACAATGTAATTTGACAGTGATATTGTGCAGAGTGCCATTGACGTTATCAGAGTAACAGCAGGGAATGGCCGAGTTGATCAGCCCTGCAAGCCAACCTACCAGCAGTGCTCTGAATCTTTTTAAGTTAAAACAGCTGTTTTTCTGCAATTGACAAATAAATTGCATTACAAGAATCTAATTTACCAAACATGACTCCGAATTACTGTTCCCAGTTGTTGTTTTAGCGTTGAAAATTGTGTTCATTTTTTCTAAGTCTCCCTAAGCACGTCTTAATAGGATTTTCCGCAAATAGATCCTTTTCAATAGTGGGAATAGACGTTTGTAAAGTTGAATGTTAGGTATTTATTGTAAGACGTATGCGCAGTGGTATCTTTGGTTGTATAAATGAAAATAATACTTAAATATGAATTATTGATACTTCTGTAAAGTGAGAGAAGTAAGAGTCTTCAAAAAACTACAAAAAATTACCACAATACGGAAATATTCGGGGAAGTAAACAAGGACATATCGTGTACCTAGTGACCTAAGCAGCGCAAAAATTACAGCTAACTACGTTAAAGCTGCAAAGCTGTTCTATGTAAGGTCATGCTATGTTAGAATGTATTTGTAAAGTGCTCATGCATAGATGTATCTTAACACTTATGGGTAGGGTGGGAAAAGGCCCGAAGAAAAATCCCGGTTTTAAGCTGGGTTTTGTCTGATGCTCTAGAAAAAGCACTCTCCAGTGACTGTTCTAGTCCTAGGGATGGCAAGCAAAAACGGGTAGCCAATCTGAACGAGCAAATACTACAGGACTATAATTTACATATTACATGCTGTCTAATCTCTGTGCGAATTGGATTGAAAACACAGAGCAGTATGCTTTGTTCAAGGTAAGTTTTAGATAGAACATTAAATAGTAATGATCATATCTGTTCTGTTTACAGCTCGGGAGGAAATGAATGCCGAATCGAATTTCCCAGAAACAATCTCTGAGGAATTTACATGTACACGTTCCAATCCCGTGCCGCCTCCCACGCCCTCTAGCAGGGGGAGGGCGGTGCCACGAGCAGCACCATTACCTCCTCGTCAGCCCTCCCCGTCCCAGTCCAGGTTCATGTAGTTAGGACTGGGACGGGGAGGGCTACGACTCGGAGTAATGAATATTACCGGTGAGTAACCGGTCATTACGAATATTACCGGTGAGTAACCGGTCATTACGAGCCGCGTATAAGCGAGACAGCTCCTGCGGCCAGCCGAACTGACAAGAAACACAAGCGTTTGAAAAATTGTATTGTATTGTAATTGCATTTATATAGCGCTTGCTGCCCCTGATGAGGCGTCGAAGCGCTTTTTCGGCAAGTAGCACGATACTCCGGGACCCATAGAGGATTAGTTTTGAATTAGTATAGTGAAACATGCAAGTACATTTTAAGTGGTGGATAAGTTAGTCAGTTATTTGTATTTGGAATGATAGCAGAAGGATAGAGGAGGACACAGGCATTTATATAGCGCTTGTTGACGCACGCTATTTAGGAAACCTACAAAGGATTAGTGGTGAATGGGGTGAAATATGAAGTAATTTCAGTAGTGGATATTAGTCAGTTACTTAGAGTGAGAATGATAGCTGAGGGATAAAAGGGGAAGAAAGATTTGCAAGTACTCAATATAAACACAGCAAGCGCTTAGCAAAACAGTCGGCAACTGAAAACAGTGAACGCGGTGGCGCCGCACAAAACTCAAAACCTTCTAAACAAAGCGCAAAGCACATAACATTAATTAATAGCACCAGTAACAGTAAAAGTGAAGGGTACTTATCTCGGCTGCGTAGCAGCGAAGAAAGAGGGCCGGAGCCAGTGAGAGAGGACTATGTTGAGATTATGGGCCTTCTGAATGAACATTGTTGGACTGTCCTGATTTTATGTTTTTTCTACACTACCTTTTCCCAAGTATTCATGGGAAACATAGTTTTGGTAATCTTTGAAGGTGGGTGCTATAAAAATAAAGTGAAGAAAGAAGGCATAATCCTCCTCCGGTTCCTTAATAGAATTGAAACGTTCTGTTACAATAGCTAGGAAACTTTTTATTCCACAGTGGCCAAACCTTATTAGGATGGTAATTTTATATGCTCTAATTAGATCGCTAAGGCAAAACATTTTCCTCCTGAGGAAGAAAAACAATGAAAAAAGACATTCCGCCAAACAGACCAGACCTGCTACTTTTCTAGATTTCCAATATAATTCTTTGCAGTTTACAAATGTATCACGTGAATCCATCACCTCTGTTGCACCCATCCCTCAAATCCCTGAGACACGAAGAACCTTGCTTTGCTCTTGCTGCAGCAGTAACAGTCAATGGCAACATGCTGCAGGTATAACTAGAATTACACTACTAAAAAGCAAAGTCAGGGGTACTAATAATGACTGCTTGTTTTTTCTTTAAACACTCTGCCCACTGCAACGTTGCTAGCAATTCCTAATTTTAAAATCAATGCTTTTTAATTCCATCCCTTTTTATGAAGGATCTATCCAGTGAAGTGCTTTGATAATGCTTCTCCCTAAAAGATTTATTGAGTGAAAGTTGTTAATTGTCAATGTATTTCTATTGCTGAAAATGATTTACTTGAGTGTATATGAGCATATTACTGTTGCTTAATGTTGCCGTCATGTGGGATGGCTCAAATTTAAATAAAGATGTTAACTTTGATTGGCATGTTTGTCCAGCCCAGTGCAGTGTTATTCATTGTATGGCGCTTTACCGTAATGGGCCTAGCCAGTGAATTAGTGCCTACTTGGCATTTGTTCTCAGATCCTAAAGTACCAAATAATAAAATGATCGCTGTTATTTAAATTCCACATAAAGCAAAACAATTATAAAATAAAGTTATCGGTTCACATAGGAACCAGAGGAAATATAATTTCGGTAAGGCTAACAGGGAAAGCAAAAAACATGACAGTTATAAGATAGGTTTGGGGGCACAAAGTGGCACTTATAAGTCAATTTAAGCTAATTACAGAGTATACAAATCACAAGTACGTGACTTGGGCTGGTCAAATATTATTCATTCGGAGGGTGTGGGGTTATGGCACTGACTAAGATGGCAGTGCCGCGCTGAGCTCCGCGATCACGGGAGCTCCATTACCAAATGAGGGACGGTTCCTACGCTCGTTGGGCTGTGGGACTGGCATGCGTCTCAAGCCTTTACCATGGTGATTAGCAGGATACCTTTTTGGAGGCTCTGTTATTGTTATTGTTATTATTGTTTGTAGAGTGCATGGCTACCGGAAGGCCTCTATTGTATCTTACATCTTCCTGCTGCTCAGTTTGTATGTATGACTTGTGGAATGTTAGATGATTGGAATGTTGGTGTGCTGTGAATGTCAGTTGAGTGAGGGCTGAGCAGCAGGACAGCTGCTCCTGATGGGGTTGTCGTTATAACTTATGACTTAACATCTTAATTTAATAAAGTAACTTAAGAATCTACAGTTCCAGCTTTCTTCTGATTACTTCATTTGGCGACATTTGGTGATCAATGTGAAGAAGAATCTACGCGTGCAAATAAAAAAGTAACTATAAGGAAAAGGAGTATTGGACTGGAACAAAGAAAAGAAGTCATAGCTTGATTTGTTGAAGAACCCGTGCGTGAAAATTTAAGGAATATTAAAGGAAAAACAGAGTCTTGATCGTTACAAAAAGGGAAGTCAAAGCTGGTTGGGAAAGACTCCTGAAAGGTATTGTAAATCGGAAAACAACGAAAACTCGAGGTAAATGACTTTTTATTAAAAGTGTGTCTGGAGTGTTGTCTGGCAATCTAACCCCATCAGTGACCCGGACATCGGTCGCCCTGAAACCCAGGTTTGCCAGACCCATGATAGTAATTCGTACCTCAGAGAAATGTGTATGTTGACTCTGCGTGATCTTACAGCGCAAATCAAAGTGATTAATGCCAGCAGAACTGTTTGAGAGCCAGTTAAGTGTAATTCAAGAGATTAAATTCAGCTGTGGTCTTTAGTTGTTTTGAAGTTGGCTGGTTGTTCGGGGGCATTAAATCGAGCCTCAGAGAAGAGTGAAGGGCATTTGTCAGCTGTTTAACGATTTGGGAAAGTAAGAGTTACTGCCTCGGTAGTGTTTACATTTAAAATTGAGCTGCTGTTGTGTACGATTAAAAGGAAAACTAATCGAGCACAGACTGCACTTGGATTACTTAGTGCCTATCTTTGATGTCAACCTTAAGAGACCGACAGAATTGTGCTGCAGTGGAATCCTGACTGTCCGGTGTTTTCATGTTGTTTTCCTATTTTGTGCAGCTGAATCAGAGTGTGAATTTTGACAAGCGCAACATACAGTTAGTTTAAGTGCGTCGTTTGAAACTGGGCAGTAACGCTTACCACGAGACTCTGTTGCCTGGAGGAATGCTGTCATCGTCATCCTTCGTGGGTTAGAAGCCGCAGCTCCTGGTGACTCATTCAGTTACGTGCTGACGTCTTCACGTCTCTCTTATTTACGTGATGGCAGCAAATCGTTTTTTCATAGCGATAATGATGGTTGCCTAGTAACGCGAAGCGAGCACGGAGAAGAGAGGCGGCATGAACTGTTTACTTTTCGTGTGCAAACACTGAAGCTGTTGTTGGCTTTTGTGCATCTACAGCGGATTTGATGGTAATGTTTGCCTTTAACCTTCATTAGAAGCGCTGCATGGTTTCTTGAGACTTCGTTGTACATTGGAATGTTGAGACTGACAGCACCCAGGAAAATTATTGTAGACAAAAAGAGAAGAGGGAAAGGGAAAGCAACAGCGTAATAGTGCAACAGTGCTCATGAAATCAATGTTTAAACGACCTGCCTCACAGAGGGAAATCGTTTTGAAGTGTAAAATGGGCTCAAGTTACAGGAACTGCACAAGGGTTCAAGAAACAGCAGCGAGTTTGTCAATTAAGAAGAAGATGTACAGTAGCCGGCCTGTGAGCCCAGAAGTGACTAGAAAAAAGAAAGTGTCCCAGAACTGGAAATGCAACAGGAAAAAAATGAATGTTGTCAGAAGTTCATGTTTGTGTCTAAGGTCTAAGGTCTTCAACACAACTGAGTTTTAGGTTTATTAAGGTGATATGTTTGGGTGGTATGCCTTTCATTTGTTTGTGTTGTGTATGGGGTGACTGCAGTAGGGTTAAATCTCTTATTTTTAGTCTTTGGTTGAGTGGTATAGTCGTTTGTAGTTGGTCACTCAGTTCTGGTGTAGTTTGGTAGTTGATGTAGTGTCCCTCACACGTCAGGGTTGTGTTGGGAGTGTGTTTTGCCTCGCACGTCATGGTTGCGTTGGCTGTAGTGTCCCTCACATGTCAGGGTTTTGTGTTGGGAATGTGTTTTGCCTCGCTCGTCATGGTTGCGTTGGCAGTAGTGTCCCTCACACGTCAGGGTTGTGTTGGGAATGTGTTTTGCCTCGCACATCTTGGTTGCGTTGGCAGTGTCCCTCACACGTCAGGGTTGTGTTGGGTATGTTTTTTGCCTCGCGCGTCAAGGTTGCGTTGGCAGTGTCCCTCGCACGCATGGTTGTCTTGCTTGTGTATGGATTGTCTTGTGTTGTTTGGGTTTGAATGGGTTATTTGTGCTTGTTAATTTGCCTTGAGGTGTACATGTTGTTTCCTGATATATTTGGTGTATAGGTTTGTTCGGGTGTGTGTTGCTTATTGTACTGGTCTGGCCAACTGGTATGGTTTGTGGCGTATGGATGTTGGATGTTATTTTGTTGCTTATTTCAGGAAGTAATGTGTTGCATGTGATACCTGTTCAGACTGTTGTGCGCGTGGGTCTGTATGGAAAGATATAGGATGTGTCTTCTTGCATCAGTTTTTTTTTTGTGTTGTTGGTTGTGTAGTGAGGTATGTGGGTATCTTTTTTTTTATTACATTGCACATTTCATCTTACTGGTGCTTTGTTTGAATTTATTGAATCTATTGTTCAATTGTATTTGACATGTGGTCAATGTTTTATTTATTTTCTTTAATTTCCCAACAAAGGGAGATAATGTTGTATCTTACATCTTCCTGCTGCTCAGCTTGTATATATGACTTGTGGAATGTTAGATGATTGGAATGTTGGTGTGCTGTGAATGTCAGTTGAGTGAGGGCTGAGCAGCAGGACAGCTGCTCCTGAGGGGGTTGTCGTTATAACTTATGACTTAACATCTTAATTTAATAAAGTAACTTAAGAATCTACAGTTCCAGCTTCCTTCTGATTACTTCAGCCTCCCAGCGCTAGCAGTGACTCCAGACTGACAGAGTGATGGCTAGTGGTGGCGTTTTGTAAAATACAGGGTTTTTTTGAGACGCTTTCGAAAAGAAAAATGATTCACCTCTAAGCAGAGATGAAAGGGAAGAGAGTCCCAGAGTTCAGCAACATCATGCTGAATGATTCAAGCAATCTCCTGCAGTCAAGAGATCTGGGCGAAACCCATTGTTCCTTTGCCCACTGCGCCACCACAGTTTGGACCGAGCCATATGCAAATCAGTCTTGACCCTGTGCTTCATGGGAACAGTCCAAACCGAACTGCCAAGCCAGGTCCTCCCTAGACCAGAAACAGGTGTCCTGGGACCGGTTTCAGGGTATGTCACCCTTCATCAGCCAGGCTAGCTTGAATCTAGTGGCAAAGAGAGCAAGGGACCCATGTCTGGGCATACCCGTCCCACTTAGGGCAAAAAGTGTAACTGCAACAAATTATGGACAGAATGTTGAATGATTCAATTATTCTACCCCAGTGAAGATTTCTGGGTTAAATCCATCGTTATATTGCCCACCACCACACCCCAGTTTGGACCCAGCCATATGCAAATCAGTCTTGACCCTATGCCTCATGAGAACAGTCCAGACCGAACTGCCAAGCAATGGCTTTAGGCCCAGATCTCTGTACTGGGGTGAATGTATGGCATTGTTCTGCATTCTGCCCATCAATTGTTCTTTTTGCATTTGTCTCCCTGAGTGAGGCGAGTATGCCGAAACGTGAGTCCCGTGCTCTCCATGCCACTGGAGTCAAGCTATCCTGTCTGATGAGGGCTGAAAGCCAGAAACGGGTCCTAGGATGCTTGTTTCCAGTCCAGGGAGGACCTGACCTAGCCGTTCAGGCTGGGCTGTTCCCATTGGGCACAGGGTCAAGACTGATTTGCATATGGCTGGGTCCAAACTGGGATGGCAAGCTGAGCTAACAAATGATGGATTTAGGTCCAGATGTCTGTACTGGGGTGAATGTAAGACATTGTTCTGTATTCTGTCCGTCAATTGTTCTTTTTGCATTCGTCACTCTGAGTGGGACAGGTATGCCCAGAGGTGGGTCCCGTGCTCTCCATGCCACTGGAGTCAAGCTATTCTGGCTGATGGGGGCTAAAAGCCCGGAACCGGTCCTAAGACGCTTGTTTCCAGTCCAGGGAGGACCTGGCCTTGCAGTTCAGGCTGGACTGTTCCCATTGGGTGCACGGTCACGACTGATTTTCATATCGCTAGGTTCAAACTGGAAAGGCATGGTGAGCAAAAAAAACGATGGATTTAGGCCCAGATCTCTGTACTGGGGTCAATGTATGACATTGTTTGGCATTCTGTCCATTAGTTGTTCTTTTGCATTTGTCACCCCTAAATACAGGGCAGTTCCATAGTCCAGGCAGGAGATGATTAAGGCCTGGAACATGAGTCTCATTGCTAAGAAGGGAAGGCTTTCCGAAGGATCCTAAGGATACCATAACAGGTGGCAGCCAGCTTCATTGCATGATGATCAAATTTGAGGGACTTGTTCAACCACATGAATAGGCTTTTTATCTGGGTTTTAGGGGCAGGAGTAGGACCAAGACAATTTGACTAAGCTGATCCAAGATTGGTGATGGAAGGGTTACCCAGAAACATAAGCTCTGTCTTCTCTCCAATGAGTTTGAAAAAGGAGAGTTCCATCTATTTAGCCACTTTTTCTAAACACGGTCTCAAACGGGATGCCCAAGAGTGATTTAATACCACCACTATTTGGGTATCATTGGCATACATAACTATTTTGATACCATGTGGGAGAACTAGATCTGCAAGAGGACTCATGTAAACATTAAACAATGTTGGGCTAAGGGAAGATCCCTGGAGTACCCCACAGTTGAGTGGCATACTGTTGGAAATGGCCCTTCATGCAGGGTTATCCCCAAACTTTTTGCTTCTTCCTCCCTTGTTTTTCCTGACCTGTAGTTGTTGGCAATAGGACTCTGGGCACTTTAACACCGCTGATCAGTGCTAAAGTGCATATGCTCACTGTGTAAATTGTTATTGTGATTGGTTATCCATGATTGAGATATTTGTGTTACCAGGGAAGTCCCTAGTAAAGTGCACTGAGTGTGCCAGGGCTGGTGATTCAAATGCTAGTGGGCCTGCAGCACTGATTGTGCCACCCACATGAGTAGCCCTAAAATGGTGTCTCAGGCCTGCCACCCCAGTGCCTGTGGGCAGTTGCTAACTGCCATGCTGACCTGGCCAGTGCCCACACTGACCAGGCCTCACCCTTCCCTTTCTATACACATTGGTCACCCCTATGGAAGGCCCAAGGTACCCCCCTGGGCAGGGTGCAGTGTATGTGAAATGTAGAGCAGGTACTAGTGTGTGTGAGATGCTCTGGTAGTGAATTACAGCCATTTTCGTTTTTCACTATTGAGAGTGCTAAATAACTTACATCTGACTATCGGAGGTAGAACCAATGGTGTAAAGATGTTATTTTGTCCTAAAATTTTCTATTTTTTCCGTGCTATATGTTTAGAATTTTCCCCATTAGTTTTTAAAAATATAGACACTATGTTTTCACGGTTTGTGTGGGGATATAATAGGCCACGTAGGACGTTCAGGTGGATTCCTCTACCTAGAGAGCGTGGCGGCTAGTCCCTGTCCAATTTTAAACTATACTATTGGGCTACAGTGTTGAAATACAGCATAAGACTACTAATCGATAACCCGGCTAGCTGCAACATACCCACCCCACAAGAACTGATCCTGGGTGAAGGGAGCCCTGGATGTCTGTGGCAACATGCAAACAATGGGTATTTGAAAAAAGTACAAATAGTCACTGTGTTCCCATATAGCTTGGGAACATCCCTGTTTCTTGTGCACACCGTCAGTGCTTAAAATAAGCTTCCAATCATTAGGTTGCAGATATATTTATTTTAATTCTTTGTCGTCATTAGTTTCATGACAATAGTTTTCATGGTTTCATATGCGTATCATACACTTTTTACATGGCTCCAATGCATTTCGGGTGGTGTACCCTTCATCTGGGAGCTTCTGAAAACAACAATAAGACATAGCTAAGTATACTGTTCTAATCCAATGTGGTGGAAGTCGTAGCATGCGGGTGGGAGTAAGTGATATGGATGGTCGGCAAACTTGACACAGTGATCTAGATGGATTTGACGGGATGTGAGGGAAAATCAAGAAACATGTAGATTCGTGCTCACTACATGTCAGCTTGGCGTGCTCATTTCATGCTTGTGTGGCATGCGGGATGCGGGAGGGGCGTGCATGGGTGATGGACATTGTGTGAGCGCTGGGTATTTTAAACTTACGTGCAACCAGTGTCATACGGCTCCTAAAAGAGATGGACACGAACGTGCATGATTAGTTAGTTCGTCTCTTCAATGTGTGCATAAAGCACCTACGTTCTCTTGATAAAAGGGCTCGTCGCGAGATACTTACAGAAAGTTAAAGTGCCCCGTGTAGTGAAAGTGATCTTCTCCGGCGTCCCTGTTCCTCGCGGATCAGGAAGTGGGTGTATGCTAATCGGTAGTTCATGCAAGATATAAACAACGGACTATGGGTGGCGGCCATATTGTGTGAGTGAATCTTAAGGGGTGGCATGCGCGGTGTACGTCTAGTACATCGTGTCATCGATTATGGGAAAATGTCATACCAAACGTGATAATAATAACAAACCAGTTGTTAAAAGAAACAATAATTAAAAGAAACAATAATGAATGCTGGGTGAACAAAGTACAATTAATATACCACAGAGTGGATAACCAATCGTACTTCAGGACTGTCTGTAGACGGCAAATAACACCATGGGGTGTTTTCATAAGTAGCATGAGTATTCCAAACGGTCATTCAGTCCCATGGGTTTCATGAACTGTAATTTATAAATCCACGTCATCTCTCTTCTTAGAAGTTCTTTATGATTGTCCTTTCCCTCTCTTTTTTCAACAACTTCAAGCACTAGAAACTTGATTTGTGACACGTTATGCCTGGATTCCGTGAAATGTACTGCTACATTGGATCTCGCATTGTTAGTTCTTATGTTCGACTTGTGTTCGTTAATACGAATCTTTATTTTTCTCTCGGTTTTGCCGACGCATATACTGCCACATGGGCACTTGATCAGGTAGATGACATTCTGCTTGTCACACGTCACGTTGGCTCTCAGTCTGATCTCATTCCCTTTCATCGGATGGTTTATGGATGTGCCTTTGATTATGCAATTGCAATTGCCGCAATTCATGCATGGTTGAGTCCCTTTGTAATGGTGCTTGGTGGTTGTGTTATTGTTGAGGATCTCCTTTATGTTCGTGCTGCGGGTATATGCGAAGATGGGGGGATTTCTGAATGTATCTCCAAAGTCCTGTTCGGCAGTCAGAATTGGCCAGTGTCTTAAAATGGTTTTTCTGTAAGCTGTGCTTAGAGTGGAGAATCTTGATGCTACGACCATTCTGTCCTCTTGCTTCTTGGTTGTTCTGGCTAGCAGTTTCTCTCTTGGGGTGTCTCGAGCTTTCTTCATGGCATCCTTTATTATTTCTTCCAGGTATCCTCTGTCACGGAATCTTTTTCCCATCTCGTTCAGGCGCGTCTCCACTATTGGGGGGTCAGAGATGATTCTTTTCACCCGTAACATCTGTGATGTTGGTAAATGTCGCTTGAGGGATCCTTGGTGAAAGCTGGTGTATAATAGTGTGTTATTCCTGTCTGTGGGCTTACGGAATAAGTCCGTTTCAAACCCAGTTTCTGTAGTAGTGATTTTTACATCCAGAAAGGTTATGGTCTTTCGGTTGGTTTCCCATGTGAACTGAATTCTATCATTTGCCGAGTTTAGAGTTGTTAATGCTTGTATTAAAGATTCCTCTGTGTTGTTCCAAATGATAAAGACGTCATCAATGTACCTTGCGTACATTTCTAGGTTATTCATCCAGTTCGGGTTGTTGTAAATATTTTCCTCTTCAAAGAGCTTCATGTAAATGTTCGCATAGGTCGGTGCGGCACAATTGCCCATCGAGGTTCCGGACCGTTGCAAGTACCAGGTGTCATCTTGTCGGAAGTAGCTATGATATAGCGTGAAGATCATTAATTCCATTAGGAATGTCTGCATTTCTTTCTCTATGTCACTTTCAAGGATGGCCTTCTCAATGGCTTCTATCCCTCCATCGTGGGGGATGGATGTATATAGTGATCGTACATCTGCTGTACACAGAACTACTTGTTGGCCAAAGCCCACTTTAATTTGTGCCAATTTCGTTAGAAAATCCGTGGTGTCCTGGATATAACTTTTCATGTTTTTCACTATCGGTTGAAGATACCGATCTATGAATTTTCCCACTGGTTCATGGAAGGAACCTTTTGTTGAGACGATGGGTCTGCATGGAGGGTCCATTAGATTCTTGTGTATTTTAGGGATCATGGTTCTGGTCGGACTCCTGGGAACACACGACGTCGCTGCGGGTGTTGGTCAGGACGAGGGCTGTGGATGGGCGCCGGCCGATTTTGACTACAACGGCCTGCTGGGACACAGTGCCCACACCCTCCTCCGAAGGACTCACAGGACCTCCAGTCCAACATCATTGACACATCTAACTCAGAACTTGGACTGAGACAGTACTCACAGTAAGGGGGCACACTCAATCAAACCTCCGAAGAATTCCTAAGAAATCTGCATTGCTGTCGCCCGCTAGCACTTACATAATATATTAATAGTGTCGGGAAGAACCTAAACAATAGGACATATTGTAGCTGGCAAGGTGATCCCAGGACCACGCTTCTATTCTCTTCTCCCAGGCACGCGACGTCCGACCAACTTGAAGCCCTGAAGAAGTCCCAGTTTGGGACGAAACGCGTCGGCTGTTTATGTTTGACTAAATGTTTTGAATAAAGGATTTGCAGAAGAACTCCAACATCTACGAGATTGATCATTATTATCACAACTGTTACAATTTCTGTGGTGCACCTTTGCTGTTGTTTGGACTCCTGGGAAATGCTTTTATCAAATATTTCTTGGTTCTGTCATCGATGATTGTCATTTCGTGTGCTTTGTTGATGATTTGAGCAAGTTCCTCTTTGAACTGATTGGTGGGGTTGTTTGGAAGTTTCAGATACAATTGTTCATCATTAATGTGTTCATCCATCTTCAATTTATACATGCTAGAGTTCATCACTACTAGTGCACCTCCCTTATCGGCTTTAACGCACTTGATGTTGGTGTTTTGTGAGATCTTTCGCAATGTGTCGACATCCTTCTGTGTCATGTTTCTATTAGTTAGTTTGTTATAGTTGAATTTAGATATGTCCTGTTTTATCAGTGTCTCAAAGAGGTCAATACTTTTGTGGCTCATGGGAGCCTCAAATGTGCTGGGTGGTTTTAATCCCATTAGTTGGTCAGTCGTTTTGCTGGTGGGTGGAGCAATGTGATCAAAAAAATGTCTCAATTTAAGTTTCCGTATAAGTTTGTAGGTACTTATTTGGAGCTCCAAATGGTTGGTCTTGGTCGTAGGTATGAACAATATGCCTCTAGATAAGACTTTGATCTCATGTGGGTTCATAATGGTGTCAGAGATGTTTACGATCAGGTGTTTTTCTTTTTGCTCTTCTTCATGCTTCGCGTGTTGGGCCACAAAAGTATTGACCTCTTTGAGACACTGATAAAACAGTTCCATGAACCAGTGGGAAAATTCATAGATCGGTATCTTCAACCGATAGTGAAAAACATGAAAAGTTATATCCAGGACACCACGGATTTTCTAACGAAATTGGCACAAATTAAAGTGGGCTTTGGCCAACAAGTAGTTCTGTGTACAGCAGATGTACGATCACTATATACATCCATCCCCCACGATGGAGGGATAGAAGCCATTGAGAAGGCCATCCTTGAAAGTGACATAGAGAAAGAAATGCAGACATTCCTAATGGAATTAATGATCTTCACGCTATATCATAGCTACTTCCGACAAGATGACACCTGGTACTTGCAACGGTCCGGAACCTCGATGGGCAATTGTGCCGCACCGACCTATGCGAACATTTACATGAAGCTCTTTGAAGAGGAAAATATTTACAACAACCCGAACTGGATGAATAACCTAGAAATGTACGCAAGGTACATTGATGACGTCTTTATCATTTGGAACAACACAGAGGAATCTTTAATACAAGCATTAACAACCCTAAACTCGGCAAATGATAGAATTCAGTTCACGTGGGAAACCAACCGAAAGACCATAACCTTTCTGGATGTAAAAATCACTACTACAGAAACTGGGTTTGAAACGGACTTATTCCGTAAGCCCACAGACAGGAATAACACACTATTATACACCAGCTTTCACCAAGGATCCCTCAAGCGACATTTACCAACATCACAGATGTTACGGGTGAAAAGAATCATCTCTGACCCCCCAATAGTGGAGACGCGCCTGAACGAGATGGGAAAAAGATTCCGTGACAGAGGATACCCGGAAGAAATAATAAAGGATGCCATGAAGAAAGCTCGAGACACCCCAAGAGAGAAACTGCTAGCCAGAACAACCAAGAAGCAAGAAGACAGAATGGTCGTAGTATCAAGATTCTCCACTCTAAGCACAGCTTACAGAAAAACCATTTTAAGACACTGGCCAATTCTGACTGCCGAACAGGACTTTGGAGATACATTCAGAAATCCCCCCATCTTCACATATACCCGCAGCACGAACATAAAGGGGATCCTCAACAATAACACAACCACCAAGCACCATTACAAAGGGACTCAACCATGCATGAATTGCGGCAATTGCAATTGCGTAATCAAAGGCACATCCGTAAACCATCCGATGAAAGGGAATGAGATCAGACTGAGAGTCAACGCGACGTGTGACACGCAGAATGTCATCTACCTGATCAAGTGCCCATGTGGCAGTATATACGTCGGCAAAACCGAGAGAAAAATAAAGATTCGTATTAACGAACACAAGTCGAACATAAGAACTAACAATGCGCGATCCAATGTAGCAGTACATTTCACGGAATCCAGGCATAACGTGTCACAACTCAAGTTTCCAGTGCTTGAAGTTGTTGAAAAAAGAGAGGGAAAGGACAATCATAAAGAACTTCTAAGAAGAGAGATGACGTGGATTTATAAATTACAGTCCATGAAACCCATGGGACTGAATGACCGTTTGGAATACTCATGCTACTTATGAAAACACCCCATGGTGTTATTTGCCGTCTACAGACAGTCCTGAAGTACGATTGGTTATCCACTCTGTGGTATATTAATTGTACTTTGTTCACCCAGCATTCATTATTGTTTCTTTTAAATATTGTTTCTTTTAACAACTGGTTTGTTAATATTATCACGTTTGGTATGACATTTTCCCATAATCGATGACACGATGTACTAGACGTACACCGCGCATGCCACCCCTTAAGATTCACTCACACAATATGGCCGCCACCCATAGTCCGTTGTTTATATCTTGCATGAACTACCGATTAGCATACACCCACTTCCTGATCCGCGAGGAGCAGGGACGCCGGAGAAGATCACTTTCACTACACGGAGCACTTTAACTTCTGTAAGTATCTCGTGACGAGCCCTTTTATCAAGAGAACGTAGGTGCTTTATGCACACATTGAAGAGACGAACTAACTAATCACGCACGTTCGTGTCCATCTCTTTTAGGAGCCATATGATACTGGTTACACGTAAGTTTAAAATACCCAGCGCTCACACAATGTCCATCACCCATGCACGCCCCTCCCGCATCCTGCATGCCACACAAGCATGAAATGAGCACGCCAAGCTGACATGTAGTGAGCACGAATCTACATGTTTCTTGATTTTCCCTCACATCACGTCAAATCCATCTAGATCACTGTGTCAAGTTTGCCGACCATCCATATCACTTACCCCCACCCGCATGCTACGACTACCACCACATTGGATTAGAACAGTATACTTAGCTATGTCTTATTGTTGTTTTCAGAAGCTCCCAGATGAAGGGTACACCACCCGAAATGCATTGGAGCCATGTAAAAAGTGTATGATACGCATATGAAACCATGAAAACTATTGTCATGAAACTAATGACGACAAAGAATTAAAATAAATATATCTGCAACCTAATGATTGGAAGCTTATTTTAAGCACTGACGGTGTGCACAAGAAACAGGGATGTTCCCAAGCTATATGGGAACACAGTGACTATTTGTACTACTAAACGCGCGTTGGACGGACGTGCCACCTGTATGTAGCACCCAACCCTTGAAAGACTCACAAGAACG
Organism: Lissotriton vulgaris; assembly: GCF_964263255.1. Taxonomy (NCBI): domain Eukaryota; kingdom Metazoa; phylum Chordata; class Amphibia; order Caudata; family Salamandridae; genus Lissotriton; species Lissotriton vulgaris. The sequence goes on from NC_141696.1 coordinate 682,489,674, forward strand.
TTTCGAAATAATCATCTCAAAAACTGCTGTGCGCCCCAACTAAAACACTTAGTTATTTGAAAAAAGTGAAATTTAAGACCATTTCTAGTGTTGTCAAAGTATGGGGAAATGTTAAAAAAACTGTAGGTTTAGGTCGATACTCTTTCTACACCCCGTGTCACAGAATGCGCATCTTCCAGAGATATTTCAGGACGCATGTATGCAGAGATGGATTGAATCAGGGGTTAGACAGCTCTGGTGCTTCTTTTCAGTAAACGGAATTAAATCATTTGATGAATTGAAATCAGATTTTAATATGACTAATAGGGATTTTTTTAAATATCTCCAGGTGAGAGATTTTCTATTGAAGAAAGTGGGTGGTAGTATCAAATTTCAAACTTGCCAAATTATAGATAAGCTGAGACTAGTAAAAACTCCAAGAATCGGCGAGATACATGCCGCGATGAATCTACTATTACCAGATGATATGGACAAACATGGGGTGGCATGGCAAACTAGGCTCGATGTCTCTCCTCGAACATCTCTCTATGCCTACGAACTGTCACTCACCTGTTTAATGTCTATGAAACTCCAGGCACAATTCTATAAGACGTTCTTCTCACTTTACTATACTCCTTACAAAATAGCAAAATTGGGAACGGGGAAAGGTTCAACAAGTCCACGATGCGCACTCCGCGAGGCGGACATAGTCCCTATGTTCGCCTCATGCAATATACTAACAAAAGTACTAAATGAAATCTCCGGCTTCCTCTCGGACATCGCACATTGTAGGGTTAACATCAAAACTGAAGAAGTCATGATGGGCACATCCAGTATTGCTCGACCGAAACAGATACAAGGGCTGATCTTTGTAGCTATGTCCGTCTTCAGGTTGTGCATTGCATCAGCATGGATAGATCCGTTACCACCATTGTTTCTCCAATGGAGAGCTAGGCTGCTTGCGACCTGCAACCTGGAGGTTGCCATATATAGGAATAAAGGGAGGGGTAAACGAATTAGGGGTATGAAGATTTGGGCGCCGCTGATAGCTTAGATTGAGGAACAATGATTGGAGTAGGGGGAATAATGGACACCGGCCATCTTTCAAATATGGTATTTTTCTTTCTGTATATCTTCTCTTTCTTAAAAATTGACTGTGTTCATCAACGTATTTGTGTAATAAAAAATAATGAGTTCCTGTCCTCCTGAGGAAGGAGGGGGGGGTTGGTGTATAATAAATTTCAAACTGAATAAAAACTGTTTAAAAAAAAAGAGAGGGCTATCTTGCCCATAGGCTACAATGGGGAATGTTGTGCATAATGTTTACCTGCATATCTTCCCATAGCAGCAAGATAGAAAATGGAAGTGTGGTATCCCTGAACTCAGAATTTAATAACACATCTTTTAGGAAGGATGGTTTTTAAATCCTGTGTTTGAAAGCGGGCACTTTTAAAAAGTGGCTGCTTTCTTGTCAGACCTTTCAGTGTGCCTTTGGCTGTTTGTGAATTGACTGTCTGGTTTGTGAGTGACAGGGCTGGGGGATTCCAGGAGACGGATTGAGTCTGCCCTGTGATGAATAGAGAGATCTGCATCTAGATGGGAGGGAGGAGTTGCACCTGGGAGCAGTTAGGTCCCAGTGTATTGGGAGGGGTGTAGGGGCTCACGTCCTGTCTCAGTGGAGAAGGAGTGAGTGTTGGACTATGTGTCTCAAGGTGCCCAAAACCCAGTCTCAGGGCCTGGAGGGTTTCTTAAGGGAACACCAGGTTGGGGGCCTAGAGGGTGCTAGTAGGCCACTTGAGGAGGATTTCCTAATGTCTGGTGAACTGGAAGTGCCTGTAACCAGGCCTCCATCTGTTCTGGTGTCTGGCAGAACCACTCCAGTTGGGAGGGTGTAGAAGTCCAGACTGAGGGGTGAAAGGGGGAAGGAGTCCCCGTTGGTGGAGCCAGTGGGTCAGGGGCCAGCCAGAAGGGCTGAATCACCGGTGAGTGACCATGATGACCTCACTTCTGTCCTGGGGGATCTTCCCGTGCTGTCAGATGGACAGGGGTCGGGAGATCTGTGCCAGGCAGACTGTCACATGACACTGAGTTGTGTGTCACCCATCGGGGGGGCATTTGTGCTCCCAATGAAGTCCTGGCGTGCCAGGCAAGTGCACAACCGCAGGTGCTGGTCCCTGAGCTGGGAGGCCAGGTTCAGGATCTGCCTGACCTGCAAGGAAGTACATCTGTAACCAGTGTCTTGACCAGTTTGGCTTCCAGGGGTACCCCTCCAGTAGGGAGGGTGCAGTGCTCTGTAAGGGGGTACAGATGGAGGGAGCCCTCGCCTCCGACCCCGGTGCAACCTGAGGGTTTAGACCCTAGGTTGGGAGACCAGTTGCTGGAGAGAGGTCTTGAACTGGTAGGAGAATTGTGTTCTTAGGGCACCTATCCTGAGTAGTTTTTAATCCTGTGTTTGAAATCGGCACTTTTAGAAAGTGGCTGCTTTCTTGTCTGACCCTTCTGTGTGCCTTTGGCTGTTTGTGAATTGATTGTCTGGTTTGTGAGTGACAGGGCAGGGGGATTCCAGGAGACAGAATGAGCCCCCCAGTGGTGAAAAGAGAGATCTGCATCGAGATGGAATGGAGGAGTTGCACCTGGGACCTGAATAGGACTGTGCCTGCCCCCCACAGTGCTGGCTCCACCCCCTGTGGTGCGTCTGATGTCTCTGCCCGGCACTGTGGAAGGAGAGAAGAAATCATGTCAACAAAGTGCTCCAGGGCTGTGCTTTCCCTCCACAATGCTGGCTCCACCTCCTGTGGGGCGTCTGATGTTTCTGCTCCGCACTGTGAAAGTAAAGAAGGAGTCATGTAAACAGAGTGCTCCAGAACTGGTTTGGACCCGGCTCAGAGCCCTACTGCACAAAGGAAACAAAAAATTTTTGGGGTATAAGTACAGGACCCCAGACTACAGAAAATAAGATCATCCTGGAATCAAGAAGGAACCTCTGCCAAGGAGAAAGCTGGAACACTGAAGAAGGAAGACTGTCCTGCTGTTGCTTTGCTGGACTTACCTGCAGTTGCTTTGCTGCCAAGGAGAGGGGAAGGACTTTGCTTTGTGCTGTGTCTACTTGTTTGAAGGAATCTCCAAGGGCCTGAAGAAGAGCTGACTCCCTGTTACCAAGTCCCAGGAACAAAAGAACTTCACCCCCAGCTTCCCTGAACTCTACTGAGAGAGTTCTGTCCTTCCCAGAGTGCTTTGGCCAGTATTGGTGCCTCTGGAAGTTGTACCTGTGTTGGAAAGCTGCAAAGCAACATTTTAAGAACTTTCTGCAAAGTTTAACACATCACTCGCTTGCAGAGCGCATCCCCGTCAGTGCTAGGAAATTCCCGGCGCCACAAAGGCCGAGATCGCGCTGCCAGAGTCGTTGCATCCTTCGCTTGTGGGACCCACCAGTCCGATGCGGGAAGATTACCATGGCTGCAAGTATCGCCGCAGAGCCTGTCGTCACTGGGTGAGATCGTTGGCACTGCTTGTTTGCGGACCGCAACTGTTTGCTGCGAGAGTCGTCACAGAGCCATCGCATCGAGGGACCACGAAAGGAGAAGATCAACGCTGAGCCGCGCATCGTCGCCGCACCGGAGATCGTCACCGCCCCGAAGAGCGTCACTTTGTACCTTTGTCGCACCGCTTTCACCGAAACCTGTGCCCCGAAATCCACACAAGGTATCGCACCCCTCCCCATACTGACCAGAGTCACTGCAACACGCTAGCTACGTCCAGCTGGGTTGTCGCATCGCCTCTCCAGGATCTTAGGAGTGACGCATCGCTTGCTTTTCAAAGCTACAGTTTTTACTTGGAACTTTTGTCGCATCTAAAGGTACTGTTGGCTAAAATGTCAAGCAACTGTGGATTATTTTAACGCAACCTAAAGAACTCATTTGAAACCATATTCTTGAACTGTGTATGTTGGATTTTTGTTGTTTTGGTGTTGTGTAGTTTAGATTAAATACTTTTATTTTTCTAAACTGTTGTGGAGTCAGTTTGTGGTGTTGTCACTGTGTTACGGTGAGTGTTGGTACAAATACTTTGCACATTGCCTTCGATAAGCCTGACTGCTCGTGCCAAGCTACCATGGGGGTGAGCATGGATTATCTGAAGAGTGTTTCCTTCTTACCCTGACTATAAGCAAGGGTCCCTATTTGGACAGTGGTACCTACCCCTGCCAACTAGAGACCCCCAGTTCTAACACATACTCTTAGAGGTAATTCCTTCTTCAAAGGCCTAAAAGGTCCTGTCTTCCAAAAAGGACTGCAGCTAAGAGATAGCACCCCCTGAGACTGCAACATTCCTCAATCTGTTAATTAGAGTAGCGTAATCAATAGTATTGAATGTAGGACTGAGATCCACAAGGATAATAGCCACTGTACCTCCTGGTCTCAACATTTTTTGCATTCTTCGACCACAGTTAGAAGGGTGGTTTCTGTTCCATGTTTGGGTTAGAATCCTGTTTGGGAGTAGTGCAAAAGATTGTTGGTCTCTAAAACCCAGGAGAGGGTCAGATTAATGTACTTCTCAAGGATCTTGCTAACCCCAGGAATAAGGGAAATAGGTACATATTTTCCCATAACAACAGGGTCTAAGGTAGGTTTCTTCAACAGAGCCCTCACCATAGCATGTTCCCAGGGTGGTGGCACTGAATCAGTGGAAATAGAAGAATTTATCAACTTGAGAATGGCTGGAAAGACTAAATCCGTAGCTTGGCTCAAAACGTTGGGGGCTGCTGGGTCACGGGGGAGCCTGCTTTTACAAGTGATGAAATGTTTTTTAGAGTATCCAAATTCATCAAGGAAATTTCATCGAGCAAAGGTTCAGAAAGAAGGGGATCCGTGTCCCTAGAAGGATAAATATTGGAACAGGAGGAATGGGGAAAGGTGTCATAAATATCCTGAACTTTTTTACGGAAGGACTCTGACAGTTCATCACATCTAGCGGGGGAAACATCCTGAGACCTGTCTGGGGATGGCTGCTTGAGAAAACTCTTAACAATGCAAAAAATCTCTAGAGGGGAATTGGATGCTAGGTAAATTTTTTTACTTGTAGTACTGAGGTTGTGCTTTTTTGACTTCAGATTGATACACTTACTTTGTGCATTGTAATCCCTTCTCCATTTCCTTTCTAGTCTTTTACAGCCTTTTTTATTTTTACGGACCTGAGGGGATTACCAAGGGGAAGACATTTCTCTAACTTTTGATGACTCATTTTCTTCAGAATCACTTGGTCCAGGGATGCCTCAATCAAGTGATTACATTTTTTCTTTGAAGACGTAGAATTGGAATTAAGCATGGGTGTAGTTATTTTAAGAGCTGAGATCCAGGGACCTAGGGGGAGCTTAGACCAAGGACGATCTCACCTGCTAACAGTCCCATTGGGTGGAGATTGTCTTGAGATATCCCAGGATGGAGGTATCAAGAAGTGGTCTGACCAAGGCAGGGGTATGGGATCTCCAACTGAGAGGTCGGTATTATTAATACAATTTAGGTCTAGAAGTTGAACTTTAGAGTGGCTGGGGCCATGGACTATCTGTTTAAACTGGATGGCTAGTAAATCTTGGACCAGAGAAGAGGCAACTGAATTGGAAGGGGCATCCAGATGTAAAGTAAAATTGCCTAAAAGAGTGAAGTTAGAGGGGAAGCTAGCCAAGTTAGCGGTAATTTCTGGTAGCAGTTTAAGAAGTTGACCATAGGTTCCAGGTGGGCGATGTTTTAAAATCAATACAAAAAATAGTGGAGGGTCAAGAGGTATGGAATTCACAAGAGACGACTATGTGATGGAAATAGTGATACTAGTTCACTAGACCGGGTCCATCATTCATAGTTATTGAAAAATACCCATCAGTAGCTCTTCCTGGGCGCCCTTTTCATCATGTGGGTTCCTTCTAACCATGAAGGATAGGAAAAGAGTTTAGTCATAAATGACAACATGGGAAACAGTGATGTTATATCTGGGTCGCAGGGGGCTACTGAAAAGCAGTGCGAGGAAAAGTGAAATAGTGCAAAGGTGCAAAGTAGTGATATTTAAAATTAGATGGCTCTGAGGAAAGTACTTATTTATTGGAGACCACAGAGTCTCTAAGACTTAAAAAGAGCGAAATTGGTAGTTTTAACTAATAGCTACCAACAGGTTGGTCGACATGTTTCAGCAGGAATTACGGATCACACTGGTATCCACTGCATTCTTCAGGACCTGTGTCGCTACTGCTAATATTGTGTAAAGAAAATATGAAAAAAGGACAATATGCTGGGAGAATGATCCTTCACTAATACCCAGGTGATACCTTTTCCTTTTTTCATATTTTCTTTACACAATATTAGCAGTAGCGACACAGGTCCTGAAGAATGCAGTGGATACCAGTGTGATCCGTAATTCCTGCTGAAACATGTCGACCAACCTGTTGGTAGCTATTAGTTAAAACTACCAATTTCGCTCTTTTTAAGTCTTAGAGACTCTGTGGTCTCCAATAAATAAGTACTTTCCTCAGAGCCATCTAATTTTAAATATCACTACTTTGCACCTTTGCACTATTTCACTTTTCCTCGCACTGCTTTTCAGTAGCCCCCTGCGACCCAGATATAACATCACTGTTTCCCATGTTGTCATTTATGACTAAACTCTTTTCCTATCCTTCATGGTTAGAAGGAACCCACATGATGAAAAGGGCGCCCAGGAAGAGCTACTGATGGGCATTTTTCAATAACTATGAATGATGGACCCGGTCTAGTGAACTAGTATCACTATTTCCATCACATAGTCGTCTCTTGTGAATTCCATACCTCTTGACCCTCCACTATTTTTTGTATTGTGTCTAGTTACTTTCGGGGAATGTAGTGCTGAGTGGTCATTAAAAATTTATCCCTGAGACCCAAACCCATTCTGATTTGTTTGACGATGTTTTAAAATGCCAGAAAAGGTGTGGATAGATGAGAAGGTAATTGTGAATCAAAAATGTTCACATTCAGGTAAAGGGTTGGGTTCGATTTGACATTTGAATAGATTTTTAAATATGATAGCAATACCACCCCCTTCCCCTTTTCGTGGTTTTCCTGCTGGATATAATACCCAGGTGGAAGAGTTTGTACCAAGTCGAGTTCGGAATCCTTAATGAGCCATGATTCAGTTAAGAACAGGGCATCTGGGGATTCCTCATCTAGAAGAAAGAACAGTTCAGTGGAGTGTTTAGGTAGGGATCTACAGGGCTCTGTGATTTTTCCCTCCTCACCAGCAGGCCCCTGGGGATTTCTCAGTGCCCTGAGAGGTCGCACCCTCCATTTTGGAATGCAGAGGGTGCGCTTTCTGACAGCTTAAATTCTTTCTCCTCACGAGAGCCATTTCAATGTAATCAATCAAGGAGCAATTTTTCCAGTGTTTTCCTTCGCTAAATGGCTCCTATTCATTTTTGAACTTTGTACTGCTACACTTTGCTGATTTCAATGTGTTTTTCTTTTTGTACTATTTCTTATTGAAGTGATCTATTGTTTTTCTCCACTTTTCATCGACGCTCTCGATATTTATTCCATACTGAACTGTTATTTAATCTAATTTTTTCAGCTCTTGGTCCTTTTTCTTCATGGGTTTTCTCATATCCAGGAGTTTGTCAGTAAGTCAGTAAGATAACTTTATTTGGTTAGTTACAACCATAAAAGTATACCCTATACATAAAATTACTATTAAAATATAGCCAAGATCATATTAAAAACATGGTATAAGTACATATCATAAAATACACATTTTCTTCATACAAGATACAAATGTCCACCTACGAATAATTAGGTTGGGTAATTCTTCCATCTACCTCAGGATCCTTCCAAGGAATTCCATGCCGTACCATTACCCTTTACATGCACAGCATCATCCTACCCCAAGTGCGCAGCAGAAGATATTTACTCTGTACACTTGAGGAGCACCCTGACCTTACTCATAAATTTCCCAATACCACAAGCAATGTATAGGTTCATCATTTCAATTAAAAGGCTAACAGCTTGCATCCTATTTCTGATTGTATCTTTTTTAAATATCGGACATAAAATCTCTTTCTGGAAATCTACAAACTTCGTACAATTTAGTAAAATATGCACAATATCGCAATGATTACCTAACGCGCAAGTACATATCTAGGAGTTGTTTTCAGGGAGTCCGTTTTTTCATATAACCAATTTTTTATTGATGGGAAAAATACAGAACCTTAAACTCTCTGGTACCACAAAAAGTCATTTGTTGCCGGTTTCCAAACCTGCTAACAATGAGATGGATGACACTGCTTCACAGAAATCTGATTCTCCTTCAGGGAATCGTCCCAAATCTCTTTACTTGTACTAAGGCATCGATAAGTACAAACAAGAGACCTAAAAAAAAAACCCTCACCAACAAAACCAGCTTCAGCATCTATGGAAGCATTTCCTTGACGAAATCTGTGCACTGCGATCCTTTATGGAAGAGACAACTAAGACTTTGAAGCAGTTATATGATAAATGGTCCTCTTTTGTTTTATTGGTGGAACAAAAAACTGAAAAGTTACAGCAGGAGTCCCAATATATTGCACATCAGGAGTCAGAAAACTGTATGCTTAAAAAAACACTCTGAAGACCTTGGAGTCCGGTTGTCATCTCTTGGTGTTGCCGACCCCCCACACATGTTGATATGTCTTATAGGTATGTTCTTCAGACATCATATGTGTGACTTATACTGTCTTTTTGTTTCGTGTTTCTATGTATTCCTGTCACTATCTCACCTCATCTCCTACTCAATCTCCTTTTTCCTTTTCCCTTGTCTTTCCTTGTCTTTCCTTCCTCTGTATAGAGGATCCTTTTCTTTCCCCTGTCCTCTCTCTTACCACTATATACCTTAGCACTCTATTCCTTTTACTCTTTTGCTCTTTTTTATTGAAGTATGATACTGTAGATAGTACAATTGTTCATCCTATTGCTTATATATTCTATTCCAGGTCACCTCATAGAATATTGAAAAGGTTAAATAACCCCAGTAAATGGCAGAGAGTCCTATCTCATTTAGCTAGATTTTTATTTGTAAACTTTATTTTCAAGTTTTCAAGCTAATTTCACAATACATTATATTGAACAGTGTCACAATGATACAATACTCAGCCACCACAAAGCTGTTCTTCCAACAATTTCCCATGCTTAATATGTCAACCAGATAACATATAGTGTTCTATACTGTGTAGGTATCTGTGCCGTATACCCCAGCAATGCTGGATCCCGTTCCAAGACTTGGCCAATCATTGTACCCAAAGCTGCTAGGACTTGCTCCCAGTATTCCCGTATAGACGAACACTCCCACTCTAAATGAAGAAATCCTGCTCCTGGCTGCTTACATCGTAGGCACCTGTTGGTATCTGCCATTTTGAACCGCACTTTCTTTGCCGGTGTAAAATACAATCTATGCAGATATTTATAATGTATAACTCGTAATCTGCAGCTAGATTGAATTTGTGCCGTCTGCACACAACAGTATCGTCATTGCTCGTCAGTAATCTCCCGCTCTAACTCTGCACCCCAATGTATTCGGGACTGACTCTCTGTTCCTGCCCTATGTGTACAGAGGCTGTTGTATGACCTTGACACAAGATGTTTAAATTCTGAGAAGCCCAACATGTGGTGTAAGGGGAGAAGGTATGCTGGTTCTGGTGGGAAATCAGGAAGAATAGCCTGCATCCCCTGTCTAAGTCGAATATATAGGAATGTATCCAATGGCGTAGGTTGGATCCCCGACAAGAGATGACACAAAGAACGAAACACCCCATCATGAAAAAGATACCCCCAGGTGGTTATATGTGCACACGCGCATAGGCTCTGAAAGCCTTTCTCATGTAATAGTGATAACTCGGGATGATATGACAATGGGAACGAGGGGAATAAAGGAGAGGCACGTCAAGCAGCGTAGCAACCCAATGCCAGGTGTCTACCATGTCAGTTACAGTCGTAGGTGGTGTTGCCCGTGTGCTGGCAGGCCCATATATCACACCAGTTAATGGCATTGGAGCAGCAAGCCAATCTTCTACAGCTACCTGTGGCATGTAACAAGGAGGGTAGATCCAGTAATAAGCATGGTGCGCCCGCGCACTTAAAAAATAAATCTCGAAATCCGGAACATCAAACACCCCTTGCTCATATGGCCTCGTTAGTGTCGACCAACTAAGTCTCGCTTACCTCCCCAATCATATGTAAATTGATACTTGTATAGCACACTACTCACCCGCAAGGGTCTCAAAGCGCTTGTACGAATACCGCTGTGGAACCCATCCTGGCTCTCCCTGTGAGGCGTCCACTCCTTGGCACCCCCTAGGTGGAGGCCAGGCATCCTTAGCGTGTGGGGGCCGTTGTGAAGATTAAGCAAGCTATTGCCCAGAGTTGCAGAGTGGGACTCCATGATTGGAATAGGCACCGAAGCGAGAATTATCAGGTCTGTGGAATTTTGAGCCCAAGACCCGCCGAGGAGGGGAATTGAACCCTGGTCCCGGGCCAGATCTCTGCATCAGTGTCTGCCGCTCTAACCATTGAGCCACACTTCTCCTAAGAGCCTAAGCAATTCAGTGCGCAATGTTTTAAAGAAAAAACGCCCCGGGTCATAAGGGATATTAAGAAATAAGTAAAGAAACTGAGGTAATAAGGGAAGCTCTTCCAGGGAGTGAAAGAGGCAATAATATCCAGTGGGTAACATTGGCAGTAAGCCGAGTGACGGCCGTACCATAATTTGCACGTATAGTTTCGTCCTTATCTTGGGTTACCTGTATTCCGAGATACCGTAGCTCCGAGTCACACCACTCTATCCGAAGATTCTGTGGGAATTGCTTTACCACCGGGGTAAGAGGAAAAACCTGTGACTTCCCCCAGTTAATGCTGATGCCCGACAACCGACCAAATTTTATGAACTCCCGTAAAATTGGGTTAATATTCTGTTGCGGATCTCTGATATAAAGTGTAATGTCATCCGCATTCAGCGAGACTAGAATTTGTGTTAGGCAGCATCGAAATGCCTGGTCTTGATGCAGCTGCATCTAAAAAAACGGAGGCAAGTGGGAAATCTGGCGCTACATTCTGGAGCAATGAGAACACAGTCCTAAAGTTATGGGAGGTTGAACTACCAGGCACAAATCCAGATTTATCAGGTAGTACCAGCTTATCTAGTAGGAGGGACAAACTATTAGCCAACACTCTCGCCATTATTTTAGTATCACAGTTCATCAGTGACAATGGCCTATAGGAGTCGCAGGACTCTGGTGGCTTTCCTTGTTTCAATAATGATGTAACTATCGCCTCTCTCATTGAAGCAGGGAGAATTCTTACCTCTAGGGACTCTTCATAAACTTCCTTCAATACTGGTGCCATGATGTCAATATAGGCCTTGTAGAATTCAGCCGGAAGACCGTCTGAACCCGGTGCCTTCCCATTTCTGAAGCTATATAATAGCCTCCTCAATTTTTTCTATCTCAAAAGGGATGCTAAGGAACTTCTGCTGTGTATCCCCAAGTCAACCTAGCGCAACATCCTTCGTGAAGTCCTCCAGATCAATGGTATCCTGTCTCTGAGAAGTGTATAGTGTCATCTAATGCTTGGTACATGCCTCCAGTATTTGTAGCGAATCCCTATGTGTCGCCCCCCCGGTTCCTGTATTTCTAGGCCATGGGTGTTGAAATGAGGGCCCCTCGCTAGTGCAGCTAGCACCTTCCCTGGCCTGTCACCTTCCCCATATTTGCGCGCTGTCCAATACTTCCCCCTGAACTTCACCTCTCTGTGCGCAGCATCCTCATATTCAGTTAAAAGTGTGCAAAAATCATTTTGTACCTGCCCCACTTCACCCCGCCCCATCCGTCTTTCCAACCCCTTTAGATTTTGCTCCAGTTTACGTATTGTATTCCGAATATCCCTCAACACTCCAAAACTCCTAGACATGCAGTACCTCCGATCATCACTTTAAACGCCTCCCATATCATCTCTACGCTTTCTACAGAGCCTTTGTTCCAGACAAAAAAATCTTCGATCTCCTCACCCAGTTCTACCCTAAAAGCTGAATCCAACAGTGCCGTGGGCTGGAGCCGCCAGCTTGGTCGGGGTCTATCATACCCCGGGAGAGACAACGAGATCTTAACCAGATAATGATCAGAGAACGTTTGGGCCAAATGTGTCACATTCCCAATGGCCAGCCTGGGACCCCTTGTAACCAAACAATAGTCTGTGCTCGCTCAGGTTCCCCTATAGGATGTAAAGTGTGTACGTGTGACATGCAGATATCTCTAGCTGTCGATCAACCCCCTTCCAGTATTATGCCCTACAGAACCTCCTGTGCCCTAGTATAATTCTGCAATCCCGCATTAGATCTATCTAATTGTGGGCTAAGTGCATTAAAATCACCCCCCCCAAATAACTTGAGTTGACCCAATTGCTAGAATCTTACCCCATAAATCAGTAGAAAATTCTGGGCAGTCTGAAATAGGGCCATAACAGTTAGCTATTGTTACGGTATCTCTACCCATTCGCCCCCAAAGGATGACATATCTGCCGTGTGAATCCTCCACCTCCCCCATCCTTTGAAAGTATATAAGTTTACTGCAAAGTATTGCTGTGCCCCGGGCATAGGAGGAATAGGAGGAAAACACCCGACAGACTGCCCATCGGCTAGCAAATTGATTCACCACACGTGGTGCAATGTGGGTTTCCTACAGGAGTGCTATATGAATCTGTTGCCTATCAATATAGGCCAGCACCTGTCTCTGCTTTTTCGGATCCCCGAGGCCCCCGTACATTCGATGACATCACTCTAAGAGTGTCGTACTCCACATGAGTCATCCAACAAGGGATTCATCACCTGGTCGACCTGCAGCTCATGTGAACACCTCATTAGTCGCACATATAGCAAAGCATAGATGACTCCAGCAAATTAGTATCATTGTAACAACAAACTGCCCTTCCATCCATCCCCCCTCCCACTGAAGCATCCCAATCATGCAAGTAATACACAGCTCGTCCCCTTCCATGTTACCCAACTTCTTCTCAGGTAGGCCAACTGGGCCCAGGTCATCCCCCCAGAAACGTAAGGGAAGACTACTGAGAGGCATCATTAAGGTAGCAGCAAAAGTGGGGTACTTCCTACTGGGAAACGCATCTAGGTAGCCCACTGATACCTCTTGTTAGCCCAGAAGCCACATCGTTGAATCGCAACTTTCAAGGTCCAACCCGAGGGTGACCGGTAGTTCAATTGTCTCTCACACCCTCTGCAATCTCTACAACTCAATGGCTACATAGCGGATGTGCAAGTTATCTCAACCCACCATTCTATTATCGTTCAGGCTGCTAGCCATATCAGCAAGGCATAATATGTTCCTATACAGTACAACAGAGCCATGCTCCAAGAGCCTCATTCCTCCTCCGGGGACTACGATCTAAGAGAGTCCTCCAGTTCCCGCTGCGATCGTTTCTGCTTCTTGAGTTGTTTCAAGTAATCCTCTACTTGTTGTGGATTAGTGAAAAGCTTTTGTGTCCCCTGATGAGTAACTCGAAGGCGGGCAGGGTATAGTAAAGCATAGACTATCTGAGCTTGCCTGAGCTTTTGTGTTACTCCCCAAAATTTGCGGCGTTCCTCTTGCACATGAATTGTAAAATCGGGGTACATTGTGAAAGATATACCATCATAAGTTAACAGTTTTTTCTCCCTAGCAATTTTTAATGCTACGTCTCTGTCCCGATAATTTAATAGGCGAGCAATGATAGGCATATGAGGGCTACCAGAAGGGGTCTCGACCCCAGTGACCAATGCGCCCTATCCTCCACAAATTCAGGAGACAGCAGATCAGTACCCACCACAGCCTTGAGCAATTTTTGAATATACTCCTCCAACCGCCCTGTGCCTGTACTCTCTGGAATTCCAAGGACACGAATGTTGTTTATACGACTACGGGCCTTTATGTCCTCATTCTTTGCCGCTATTTTCTTAAGCAGCCTGTCCATCTGCATCTTCACCTTTGTGAGCTGCGCAGTGGTGTCCTCTACATCTGAGACTCATTCTGCCTCCTTAATACGCATCTCATGCCTCTCTATTGGGCACAGTATGGCAATCATTTGGGGAGAGACCGTATCAATTTTGTCCACCATGGTCGCAAACCCTTGCCTGACTTCTGTGAGAAGCGACTTGAGATCTTCACTCGATGTTTGTAGGGAATCCTGCTGAGAAGCTTCTGCTCCAGCACCCTCTTCTGCAGTCTGCTCTTTATTAGCCTTTTTAGTTACAAACATAAGCTTCGGCTGACGAGCATATAGCTGCCCCATCTTAACTCCAGGCCCAGCCACAAACCCAATTTATCCGGATCCTGCTCTGTCTGCAGCAAGGCGCACCTCACTGTCACAACACCAATCTCCCAACGTACAGGCGGGTCCAGGTAGCCACTCACCGTTATCCATCAGCACCTATAACAAAGATGGTGAGGGTCGCAATGCCGCACACCCCTCCGGCAATGGTCACTCGCAGCTGCAATCCGTTGTGTCGACCCAGGGACCCAGGGACCCAGGGTCAACACTTTGTGGCACCTCTCACCCTAGTGCTCAATCCCCGCCCCCAGTAGTAGATGATTCTTCCTTCTGTTACCACTGCTAATTATAAGTTACGCCTGGTAGCTTCACATACCCAAGTGTCCATATTTAAAGGGTCTACAGGCAACCCGCAGTGCAGACAGTCCCCGAGCCACCTGCACCCTCCAACATGTCCTGCAGCGCTTAACCCCACGCACCCTGGGGGATGCACAGCACACAAGGACTCTGTGTCACTCTCTACTGGGGCAGTACGCCTTCAATGCTGCTCACCTCCCGTCCTTTAGTCCCTGGCAGGGTGCACCTGGTGTCAGGTCCCAGCTTCTGTTGCACCGCCAGGTACCGTCTGCACTCCACACTCCTCACCGCAGCTGATGCACCTTGGGAGTAGTGCAGCGTTTCGCACCTACAGACTTCACCATGGGTAGGGGGAAATGGCGTCGCCTCCGCAACTCATCTACCTACGCCACCTAGTTCACTTCAGCAGCCACCAAGCAATCTCCCAAGAGCTGTGGCCGTCACCCAGAATTAGCCCTTGCTGCACAGTCAGATATCACAGGCAGTAGCGCGAGGCATTACAAGCAGCACGGAGACCGTGCATCAGTGTAATTATGGACCGCAGTGAACACCACCAAAATGGCCGCGTCACACTTGCTGGAGAAGGCCTCCACAGCAGATCTGTCGCTATCCCGCACCCCGTCCTAGTCACCTCGTGGCGAGCCGGGACCTCTCGTGGCTGAGTACACCGTTCAGCAGCTCCAGGAGCAGCTCCAGGATAACTCGCCCGCCACTACACCTGCTCACCAGCTCGCACCAGCTCCTTCCGCAGCTCTGATAACTCCACCGCTGGGATCCCGAAGTCGGCAGAATTCACACCCTGCAAGTTATTGCTCAACATGCAGGTGAACAGCAGGATAAGTGAAGGATTATGTAGCCGGTCAGCGGGAGCCTCACCTCACAGCGGCCATTCCGCTCGTGCCCCACCTAGTGCCCCTCGATTTAATACAGATGTTGCCTTATTACAAGAAACATATCTTTCAGAGACAGAATTGGCTAACTTGCAAAAATGTTGGGTAGGTAATCTGTTTGCTGCACCTGCTAAGGGGAAAAATGGTGTACTTGTTCTTCGCCATAAGAAGCTTCATATTACTACTGTTTTCCAAGAGGCCGACTCTGAGGGTCATTGGATTATAGTTAAACTTCTGGTTGATAACATACCCTTCACAATCTTTGATGTTTATTGTCCAGTTTCAGTTGATAATACTTTTTGGTCAAAAATATCTGACAAATTTATAATGTGTAACAATGATTATATTATTTTCAGTGGTGATTTTAACCAAACTCATGATTCCGTATTAGATAGAAATTCAAAAGTCACATTTATTCACACCAGAATGTATTTACAATTCCGTGCTACCATTCACCGTATTTCACTGGTTGATAGCTTCAGATTATGTCATCCAGACCTCAGAAAATACACTTTCTAGTCAAATTCACGTCACTCGAAATCCTGTATAGATTACATTTTTCTCAGCAAATCCCTGGTTCAACATCTCATTCACTCTGAAATAGGTTCAATGCTCATTTCTGACCATGCACCAGTATGCATAGATCTCAATATCATTCCTTTCTCTCCGAAAGCAGGCAGATGGCATTTCAATAACTCACTTCTTTTAGATACTACCTTCACTTCTCAATGTAACTTTTTTTATTTCTGAATGTTTTCTTCTTCATAATAATTTAGATTCTTCCATTGTAAGCGTTTGGGACTCTTTTAAAGCAGTGGCCTTAGGATTTATAATGAATTTTGCCCCACAAAAGAAAAAAAAGCGTTTGCAGGCCCAATCAGACCAAATACTTGCAAAAATTAAATGTTTCTAAACTTCTTTTCCCATATCTCCTACTTCTCTATACTTCTTTTGCTAACACAGGGTCTTCCTGTGGTCCCTTCCAAGATGTCATGATCTGTTTAATACCCAAAGCAAATAAAGTTATTTCACATTGTAAACATTATTGTCCCATTTCTTTAGTGAATACTGACTACAAAGTTTTTGCTAAGATTTTGGCTTTATTCATTGATCCTCTTTTACCTGATTTAATAGGATCTGAACAAACTGGTTTTATCAAGGGTCGATTGGCTTCGGACAATGTTAGGGTTCCATTCAACCTCTTGAGCAAGGCTTCAATGCTAGCCCATCCATTTGCTGTTATTGCACTCGATGCAGACAAGGTTTTTGATCGACTTGGTTGGGATTTTATGTTCCACTCTTTAAAATGGTTTGGTTTCCCCCCAAGTTGATTGCTCTCATATATTTGCTTTATACTAGCCCTAAAGCTCCCATTTTTGCCAATGGAATTCTATCTGATTATTTTCCTCTGTGCACAGGTGTTCTTGAGGGTTGTCCTCTATCCCCCTTTGTTTATTATAGCACTTGAACCTTTTTTTACCAACGGTGGGACAGGATAATCTTATTAGAGGTTTCGCTACAGGATCTCAACAAATCAAAAGGTCAGTATATGCTGATGATATCTTATTATACTGTGCTGATCCTGATACTTCCCTTCAACCATTTCTTCAACAGGTATCCATTTTTCTCAGCTGTTAGGGTATCGGCCTAACGCTGATAAATGCAAAGTGCTACCTCTGAATGTTTTGTTTATCAAGGAACATTTTGCTTACACAGGGTTTACTTGGCAATCCTCAAAGATAAAATATTTAGGTGTATGGTGTTCACATAACATTAAAGATACCTTAAAATTAAATCTCTATTATATTCATAATCATTCAGTGATAGTATTGATCTTTGGCATCCACTTTTCTTATCCTGGTGGAGTAGATTAGATTCTATTAAAATGATGTTCACTACTATTATTTTATATCTTCTTGCAATGATTCCTATCTCTATCCCTGATTATTATTTTAAGAAAATAGACTCACTCCTATTAAAGGTTTTATGAAAAGGCAAACCTTCTCATGTAGCTTTATCTTCATTAAAAAAGATAAATATAATGGGGGCCTTAAATTCACACATTTTAAACAATATCACTATGCTTTTTCTCTAAAACAAGCTACTAGATTATTATCTTCTGATCTCCCCATGCACCCCCTATATGGTTACAAGTAGAACAATCTCTTAATATTCCCTTCGCTTTCAAGGAGATTCTTTCCTTCACTTCCCCTATAGCTCAATTATGTCCAATGGTTATCTCCCACTCTTATAAAATCTTGAGACCTCTTCTACCTTTATCATTTCATGCTTCCACAAATTATACACAATCACCTATCTGACACAATAAAGCCTTGTGCATTAATAATCGCCCCTTTTAATGGAAATTGTTAGAATAAATCACAGCCACAAGGTGCTTCAAAAGAGCTGGTTTATTCACGTCTGGTCTCTTGCACTACGCTCACCTCAGTGAACGTTCTATCTCAAACGCCCTGCCAACATTCCATGGAACACACAATGCGGGCGAAGGGAGAAGGGGGGTAGGAACATACCATTAGCATATGTCAACAGATAGGATAACAACGATACCTTAAACATATATAAACTAGATGAGATTACAACACATCTCCCCTTGTACGGGAAAAACAACTCATATGATAGGTCCTCTAGGAGGAAAGAATTAAGCAATTTAGGTTACATAGTCTTTTTGCCAACTAGGTGGCTGACGCATCCTGGTCACTCTGGTTTCTTGACTGTCCGATGAATTATCATCTTGGTTTTGCTCACCAACGGCCGTTGGTACACACACATATGGGCATGCACTCACATTGTCTATGCTCCATGTACTTCCATCCTCCAGCACCAGCGAGTTATTGTTCACTCTCTGTATCCTTGCAGGTTTTGAGAAGGAGGACACTTTAGCTCGACCCACAGCAGGTCTTTTGACCACCACCCATTGACCAACAGAGAACTTCCTGGAAGTGGTTCCCCATTTCTGGTCGTATTTGGTTTTATACTCCTTTTGATGTAGCTCCACCTTGTCCTTCACAGACCGCCTGTCCACCCACACAGGACTGCTCCCATTCAACCAGTTGGGGTTAAGCTTAGACCCTGGGTTTCTCCCTTTGAGGGAAACAAATGGGGATACCCCTGTCACAGCATTGGGGGCAGAATGATACGACCATAGTGTTTTTCTAACAGCCTCCTCTACTGGTTCACACATACTAACTGCCATTTGAATAGAGTTCTTCACCATCCTGTTTGCCCTTTCCACCATACCGTTAGCTTTGGGACACTAAAGAGGTGTTCTTATGTGTGAGATGGCTAATTCTGACAAGAACCTTTTCATGACTTCTGACGTAAATTGGACCCCATTGTCTGTCACTAAGGTGCTAGGGATACCTTCTGTAGCGAATATTTCCTTCAGGAATTCTATCATATCCTGTGTAGTTATTGAGTGGACAAACTTAGTGCTGATCCAATGAGAATGGTAATCTATAATTACAAACATAAATCTCTGGTTGGCACTGAGAAAATTCATGGGCCCTATTATGTCAATTCCCAGCTTGTCCCATGGTTTACTAGGAACATCTATTGGAATGAGAGGGGCTTTGTGTACAACTTTGGATTTGTCACTTCTGCCACACGCTTCACAGTCTTTTACCATGCTCTCCACCAACCCATCCATGCCTGGGAACCAATAGTGTTGTCTCACTTTACTCTTTGTCATGCTCCTTCCTGGGTGACCAATATGAATTCAAAAACCTAGGCCATCCACAATAAGTGACCATACATGCTGAGACCAATGGAGAAGAAGAATTGCCAAAAGATAACGTGTATATTAAAAAATTATAAATTTAATTTAAACATAGATAAAAATCATATAGAGACTCAAACTAATAAGTCAAACTATATGATACAGTAAAACAGTTACATATATATTACTGAAGCAAAAACATCAAATACATTCATTAAAAAGCAATTACATCTTAGAAACAGTGTAGACCCTGACTGATTTTAACAATATTATACAAAGACGACAGTTGCATTTATTAGAAAGTTATACAAAGGACTCGACGCGCGTTTCGGCAGTAGGAGAACTGCCTTCCTCAGGAGTCGTTGGTGGAACTCTGTAAAGAATTTTATAAAGAAAGGATGTTATACATAACAGTGCATATATATTCTTGTACATTTTCACACTTATCTGATTATATATCCCTTTGCATATTTACAAACTACATAATCCATGACAACTCTTTATCTAGCCAAGGTCCAGACATACTGATTAGTCACTTAGTGTCCTTTACTAGACTGATGCAAGTTACATCTTTAGTGCAGTACTTCAGCTAAAACTGAAAAAGCCAACAACATAAGTTGGCTACATTGTAGATATAGGTAATTGTCATAAATAAATTTCACATACACTTTCTCAATGTTGATTTCAATTCACAGATTCTTTACATATTGTTAGCATAAACTAGACATAGGGTTCATACATGTCAATTCACTTACATTGATGATGTTATATCATATAGTACTCATGGCAAAGTAATCGATGATAACTTCCTTTTGATTCTTGCAGAAAGTGCCAACCAGTACAAAGAGCCAGGTGGTAAGATTGGTACCTGATTATAAATGAAAATTATGATGGAATAAGCTACATGTTTAAAAAAATGCGGAGAGCGCTTTGCTCACAATAGGTTAAAAAGGCCAGTTACTTAATGTCACCGAATGTGGTCTTGTATAGAAGGGAATGGGGTGTCTATGTTAGGTGATTGTATATACCATTCTGTTGGGCACTTAAATACAGCTAATCTCGTTCCTGGGTGACCCTCATGTGCTAACACTATGATCCTGTTTCTCATGCCATCCGGGGGAATGACCTTGTTCCCTCTCCACAGCTGACCATTCATGCTAGATATTTCATTCCTCACTGACCAAAAAGGTTTGAGGTTTTCAGCTAACTCACTAATGTGCTCAGGCCACCCATTCTCAACCAACTTCATCATTTCCTTTGACACCGGGTCACTTTGGGCACCGCTCTCCCATTCCTCTTTACTGATGGCTGGTTGTTCCACCGCAAGAATAGCCTCATCTGGTGGTTCACACACATTATTTTCCCCTTGTATAGGCAACCTAGACATGCAGTCTGCAATGGTATTTTTCTCCCCAGCCACATAACACATAGAGAAATTGTACCCTTGTAATGCCAATATCCATTTGGCAATGCGAGGAGTGGCCCTCTCAATGTTCTTGGTGGAAAATAATGGAATCAATGGTTTATGGTCAGACCTTAGAGTGAAAGGGATACCCCACAGAAAGAATTTAAAGTGGTTTATAGCCCAATAACACGCTAGGGCTTCCCGTTCAATGGTAGAGTAATTACACTCTGGGTCCTTCAGCGTCCTGGAAGTGAAAGCGATAACTCTCTCGCATCCACCAATCATTTGTGTGAGGGATGCCCCTAGGCCCTTACTACTTGCATCTGTAGTCAAAGTGGTTTTTCCATTAGGATCAAACATCCCTAATGTGGGTGCACTTGCGATGGCTGAATTTATATACTTGAATTTCTCTTTGCACTCCTCATTCCAACAAAAAGTGCTACCCTTTTTCAAAAGCTCCCTCATGTTGCTTGTGTGACTAGAAAAATTTTCTATGAACTTACTCATGTACTCAACGAATCCCAAGAAGGATCTGACTTCCTCTTTGGTTGACGGAGGGGGTGCCAACGATACAGCGTCTACCAGACTGATTTTAGGTTTTATCCCCTCACCTGATATGGTATGCCCCAGGTACGTCACAGATTTGACCCCAATCTTGCACTTGTCCTTTTGTGTGGTAAAACCCGCCTTACTCAATTTGCACAAGACCACTCTTAGAATCGAGTTGTGTTCGCACTCTGAGTCCCCATAAATCAGTATATTGTCCTGAAAGCACAAGACCTTACTGAGGTCTTCCAGGATATGTTGCATAATGCGTTGGAAAACCGCCGCCGCGGACGCCAACCCGAAAGGCATACGATTATACTGGTATGCTCCGAATGGCGTAATGAAAGAAGTAAGGCTTTTGGACTCCGGATGGAGGGCAACCTGGTGGTATGCCGCCGAGAGGTCCAACACACTGAAAAATTTAGCCCCTTTTATCACACTGAGCATCTCGTTTATTCTAGGGAGAGGATGCCTCTCTACCCAGATGTTGGCATTGAGATCCCTGAGATCCACACATAAACGAATCCCTTTACCACCACCTTTTGAAGCAACCACAATGGGGGCTAGCCACTCAGAACTCTCAATTTTTTCAATTACCCCCATGGACTCCAATTTTTCCAATTCTTTCTGCAGTGAGTCTCTCACCACCAATGGCACTGATCTAGCTCTGTGTACCGTGGGCTTGCAATTTTTCTTCAGTTTTATTTTATGAAGGAATCCTTTTAATAACCCTAACTGACTAGAAAATACTTCAGGGAATTCCTCACACACCTCATTACCAATATTGGGTTGATCTATCAAGTAAACTGGTTCTGAGGCATTAGGGTCTAATCTTATACCTAGGTCCTTTTGGTGTTTCCACCCCAGTAGACATGAACCCTTCTTTGTTAGATAAACTTTACCTACAGTAGCTCTTTCTTTGAAACGGATGTGCATAATGACCATTCCCACCACTGGTATAGTGTCATGATTGTAACCTCCTGGGTTGATGTCTGGGGGCAACACTTCATAAACTTTGTCAACAGACTTGGTTTTAAATGTAGTCTCATTTATAAGTGTGTATGGTGAACACGAATCCGCATTTACATTATAAGCCACATTATCAAGCATGATAACACACTCTGGGTAGCTACATCCTGCGTTCTCAAGCAATTCATTAACCATAAACACAATGTCCCCCCTGGGCTCCTCATCATCCCAAATCATATGGGTCACATCTTTTTTTATGTCGTGACACACCTTGGTGAAATGTCCCCTTTTGTTGCATTTCCTGCGCATGGCACCCCTTGCTGGACATTTCACACTATTAGCAAGATGATTGGGGTTACCACAACGGAAACACTTCATCTTTTGGGGCTCGTCCTTCAGCATTGAACTACCTTTTTGCACATATTTACCCTTGTCTTGCTTATTAGACACTTTCAGAACTTCTTCCTCACAGACTTGCTTCACATCAATTGCCTCTTTCATTTCATTCATGCAGAATGCCGTGTGTTCGATTCTTTTAGCTATATCTACCGCTTGCTTCAAATCAGGGGCATCAGCAAGCAATTTTTCTTGTATTTTCCTATCAGAAGTGCACCTGACCAACTGGTCTCTGATTAGTGAATCTGTGAGGTTACCAAAATCACAGGTGGAAGACAACCCTCTAAGGACTGCTATGTAATGCACCACCCTTTCTTGTTTCCCTTGATTCCTTGAAAAAAATTTGTGTCGCTCCAATACAACATTAATTTTTTTTCCAAACTGAACTTCTAATTTTTTCAAGGCAATACGGTACACATATGGTGGAGCATCACCTTCTCCTCCTCCATCACTACTTTCTATCTCAATTTCAGGTAAATTATCATACATTTCTCTAACATGCTTACCCAAATTGTGTAACAATATGTGTAATTTCCTTTCTGATGAAAATCTGTTGCCTCCAATAGCTATCAAATAAGATTCAAAAATCCTCTCCCAATTCTTCCATGGAGTGAGAGGTTCCCCATCATCATTGAGAAATGGAGGGGGTTGTGACATCGACATTGCAGTAGCCATACTACAAAATCTATAATACTCTACTCACCCCTGGGATGGATAATAAAGATACGTTTGAACAATACAAGTACTAACACCTCAATATATAAGACTCTTTTAAGATTGACCTTTAAGCATATATATGTTGAAGACAACACCAACAATGTCAAAAAAAACAGTTTTAGTCTTATTAAGCTGTGCCAATCAGCGTGACACGCACTGAACAGTAACTTGGATGAATACTGTGCCTGTCAGCGTGATCGCAACAACAGGCTCCTGAATATTATGGTGATTAGGCACCATGTAATAATTGAAAATAATTAGCTGTGCTTATCAGCGTGAAGCACAACCAGCACCCTCTGACAAGCTTTTTGATGTTAAGCTGTGCTTGTCAGCGTGAGTAAAACAACAAACTCTTGAGCCACAGGGTAATTCATGCTACTCCACATGAGCTTCCATCGACACGTGTGATGCTGGGCTCTCGTTCCCCTTGGCTTCCCAGTCCGGATCTGCCAAACACCAGGTGCTATGGTGTTCCTCACACACCTAACTTTTGTGTCAGCACCCTCATGAACTGTAAAAACCTCAGCGATATGCAGATCGTCAAAGATGATGGCGGAACTGACAACTTCTCAAGAGTCAAAACGCTCGCCCTGCAGTAACAGCTGTTGACTCCAGGTGTCGTCAGGGATGAACGCTCAGCTGACTGATCTCCTGAGAGAGATTTCCTGTAACTGTCATACGGGAGAACTATGAGAGGAACAGCCGAACAAATTGTAAAACGGCACCGTGATCAGATGAAGAGCAATGAAACACGGTAAAGTCCTTAAATCAGCAGCTCCCTTAACAGTCACGGAGTGCTCGATGCGCAATTGTCAAAAGCGCCGGCCTCAAGTAATCATCCGCCTCAGAACAGATGAAAGGAAACCTCTAGGGTTCAAGTTCAAAGCACAGCGAGAAAAGATAAAACGCTTGGCTCAATTACTCATGCGCAAATGTCAAAAGCGCCAGCCTTAAGTTAACAAACGCCTCAAAAAGATGAAAGCGTAACCTCTTCAGGAAACGAGTACAGAGCACAGCGGGAAAGGCAAAGAACGCTTGGCTCAATAAATCAACTCGTCAGCGAAA
This sequence comes from Lissotriton vulgaris, assembly GCF_964263255.1. Classification (NCBI taxonomy): domain Eukaryota; kingdom Metazoa; phylum Chordata; class Amphibia; order Caudata; family Salamandridae; genus Lissotriton; species Lissotriton vulgaris. The sequence goes on from NC_141696.1 coordinate 682,514,028, forward strand.
CACAGTTCGTAATCCCACTGAAGACTCACGGTTACTTCAACTTGGCGTTGTGGTTCACGGCAGTGCTGGATAAACGGGGGAAGACCAGGATCTGCCCCCCGCGCAGCCCCGTCGCCAATTTGTTAGAATAAATCACAGCCACAAGGTGCTTCAGAAGAGCTGGTTTATTCACGTCTGGTCTCTTGCACTCCGCTCACCTCAGTGAACGTTCTATCTCAAACGCCCTGCCAACATTCCATGGAACACACAATGCGGGGTGAAGGGAGAAGGGGGGTAGGAACATACCATTAGCATATGTCAACAGATAGGATAACAACGATACCTTAAACATATATAAACTAGATGAGATTACAACAGAAATCTTGACATTCCAAGGGTTTATGTTGGATCTTTCAACCTTTTTTAAATGATCGACTTTCTCTGAACTTGAATCACAATTTTCTTTACCATCTTCTTCCAAAAAACAATGGGGCATATTATCAAGGGGGTTTATCTCCGCTTTTTTGGCTTTAAAAGCCAAGAAAGTGGAGATAAAATTATCTCCCTATTACCTAGCTGTCGCTAACACCAGTTAGCGACAGCTAGTAGGAGATAGCGACCATCTTGGGCCCTACTTTGCATGTCAGTGATATTTATCACTAATAACATGCAAAGTGGGCGTGCCAAGATGTTAGCGACTAAAAACAGTCGCTAACATCGCTATCTCCTATTACCAACCTTTAGAGATATTCGCGCTAAGCGCGAATATCTCCAAAAGCTAACACCTGCCCTGAGCAGTTCTTAGCCATGTTATCCAATGGGAGGTGGATAACATGGCTAAGATCATTGGCTCGGTAATGCATGAATATCGCTGACTTTTCAGCGATATTCATGTATTGCGGCGATTTTTATCGCATTTGCGATAAACCTTGGTAATACCAAGGTTTATTTGCGGTAAAAATCGCCGCAGCTCAGTGGAAAATTTTTGTCTCTATCCAAGCAATAGCGATAATTATCGCTATTGCTTGGTAAGATGCCCCAATATTCTCGCCTATGTAATTCCTTTAATCATTATATTTGCACTCTACCATCTACTGACTCTCCTTCATCAAACTCCTCCAGACTCTTTCCCCTTCTTACTGTCAACTCTTCTGCATCTACCATCTATAAGTGTTTGCAGCTTACTACGATCGACTCAAAACAAAAGTTGAACTTGTTTGGGAGCGGGATTTGGGGGAATACTCTCTGGGATAAGATACGGCTCAAACTTCACAAAACTACACGAGCTGCTAACACAGCTCACACTCTCTGTTTTGTTTATTGTCGTTCACTTCTCACTCCCTCAAATCTAAAATCATTTGCTCCAAACACTACCTCTGCATGCTGGTCCTGCTCTTCTCTCAGTGCAGATTTTAAACCTTTTTAATGTCACCACTACCTTTACCTTCTCTAATATTTTCTTAGGTAGCTTAGCCCCTCCATTGCCCCACTCAAACATTGGTTTTCGATTATTAGATTTATTACTGGCTGTTGCATTTCACCTAATTTCATCACATTGGAAACAAGCCCATAATGTTACTTTTCCATCTTGGTGGAATGCCATTTGTTTTGATCATAGATTAGACACAAATTACGTCACTCCTATTTCCCTCACAATTAAAAGAACCCTTTTATGGATTCCACTATCTACATATTTATCCTTCATGCCTCTTCCAATGGGTGTCCTGGATGAAGTTCGTAAATCACCTTGAATTGAATTTCCATTCTGCCTGTACATCATTTTTGTGATAGTATTTTCTCATTTACCATATTTGATAGACATCATTTTTAAGCTTTTTTGCCTTAATATCTACAGTGTTCTAAGTTATATTTTAATCCCTGTTTTGATGTAACAAGTTGTGATATGCTCTCTCCTTTCCCCCTCCTCAGTTTATTATACAGTTCCTCATGATGTGGAGTTTGTTACCTTTTTACTATTCTCTCTGCATATTATTTAGCGCCAAAGGCGTCTGAGGCATCTCCACAAGCTGTACAACTGGTCCTTTAACTCCAGTTGAATATCAAGTCATACAACAGGAATACTTACCGGTAGGATGCTGGTTCCCTCTTTTTAGGACCTTTCAGTTTCCAGACAATGTGTGCAGGGAAAGCTGTCTCCAAAGCAGGTGACCAGATTAGCTCTGGTAGCAAGTTTTTAATTCAGGATGGACTTCAACAAGAGGGTTCATTTAGTTCTTCTAATGTAGGGGAAAAGCAGTTTATTGTCTTCTCTCGTCCAGGTAGGTCCAGCATAGTTTGGGTTCTAGGATAATATTTTATAGAAGCAAGGGCATTAAATCACTGGACAGTATTCCTCAACCAATACATAAATGTTCCAATTTGTCTAACACCTCTTTCTTCAACAGTATGATGTTACATTCTAGATTGCAGGGTTCATTGCCCCACCCATGATGCCTTTGAATTGTATTTCAATAGGTGTGAAGATAGCATTAATCAAAATGTTTTTTTATTTAACAGATGGCCAACTCTAAGATTTCTTTTGTGCAGGGAGGTGTCACCTTCCTGCACAAAAATAATCCAGGGTGCCTTATAATGGTGCGCCCTTGCACCATGGCATAAAGGTGTCGACATCAGTGGTAGGCAGCACTTAATGCACCAGTGCACGGATAGAGCAGGAATGCAACATATCTTGATAAATTAGTTTGCATGTTGCATTCCAGTACTTTTCTATAATGAAGTGTCACAAGATGTCTTACAAACTCTGCCTGCTTCTGCCTTAGTGGGGTAAGTGGATTGGAGTGGACAGGACCGGAAGGGAGGGAGTCAGATTTGGATGTGAAACTTGGGAAGGAAAACGAAACATGGGAGAACAAATCAGGAAAGGAAAACATAAAACAAAGCACAAAAGAAAATCACAAAAAACACACGGAAACGTAAATACATACAGGAAAAGAGAGACAGTAATAAAAATATGTGAATAAAAGGTGGAATTGGGATTTGGTAAGTAGGTGATCAGATAGGGTGGATTAGGTAGGATTGAGTTGAGAAACAGAGCAGGCAGTAGAAAACTAGAAAGAAGCAGTGAATAAAAGAAAATGGCTTTGTGCTTGTACACCCCATGGTGATTTTACAGCCTGGAATGTGCTACCGGCACTAAAAGTAAAACTCACTGCAAACGGCGAAATATTTTTTTTCCCACTCATTTGTGGAACTTCACAGAATCTTGGTGAGATTTTTTGTAATTCAGCAGAATTCCGCAGAGTGAAATTCTGCATCTTCAGTCCCGCTTAACTTTCATTAGGTGGGTGGAGGCAGAGGGGGTAGCAAAGTAGCTTGACAAATACACATGCACTGCTGTGTCTGAGACGCAATGTGGGATCTGGGTTCCAACAGTGTGTGGCAGTAAGTTGTTTCCCTGGTCCAAAATAAGAATTGCCATAGAAGACATGTTAATGTACAAGTGAGAGCGCCTGATTCAAACATTGTGTGATACTCTAAAATTAAACTACTCTTGTAATGTGAAATGAGGTGAGCATCCATGCTAGCAATCTATATACTTTGATTGGCCTCATCCCCTCAGAGATGCCACGCTGTGCCCACTGTCCACTAATATGGAGTCAATTGTGTGTGCCATCACACATTCCTGCAAAGTATCAAGGTTGGATGCTGTGGGGAGGATATTTGTTTGAAAAACAGAACCCCTGTGGCCCTGCACTGGGCTTTCCCATATCTACAAGGCCACGTAAAGTCAGTCTGAGTAGCTTTTCATGGCTTTGTAGATATGGAGAGAGGCAACACAGTGCAAGTTGCTATGTTGCATCATGCTAAGATGGGGAGGTGTGCCATGGGCCTCATGTTGGGTGTTACCAGGTAACAGCCATGGCATTTCAGACAATCACAGATTTAAAACAAGCTGGGAATGCATAAAAAATCTGACGCCTCCCCATGGAGGTGTAGGGGAAGCGCAACAAGGAGAAATAACACCATTTTTCAACAATTTTTCATCTTTCTATGTGTGCTGCATTCAGAAGCACAAACAGAAAGATGACATTGCCTCCTCTGTTTTTTGGTCTGGAAAGTGGCCCTTCCTGCACCAAAACGTTCATCCCTACAAAACATTCACCCTTGCACCATGGTAACACCGCTGGTGTCATAAGGCAGAGGCATGAGCTAAATCCATGCCAAAGTGACACCAATGAGGTTGTCAACCAGCTGGGGACAACACATAACATCCTGGAGTCCATGGAGTGGTAGCAGGACTCCTACATGACAACAATGGGTACCTATCACCGTGAAGTGGAGGCTGTCCTGGCAAACCATCAGCTCCTTCTCAGTGCTTTGCTTCCTTACTTGTTGGCACAAGGAAATTCTGCTGGGAACTGGGGGTCCATATCTTCTGTTCCTGATGTGTGTGTGTCTCTGTCGTCTCCAGGACCTCTAGCACGACCCTCACATGAGGCACCACACACATAATAGGACAAAGATGTGGACTGCTGCTCTTTGGAAAGGAAATCTGCCTGGTAGTATATGTCTGTGCCACATGGCCAGTTTCTCCAATGCCCTGCGATTATCAATCAATCAATCAATCAGTACATTTGTAAAGCGCGCTACTCACCCGTGAGGGTCTCAAGGCGCTGAATGGAGGGGAAGGTGCCTACTATTGCTCAAATAGCCAGGTCTTGAGGTGTTTCCTGAAGGTGAGATGGTCTTGGGTCAGTTGTAGGTGTGCGGGGAGGGAGTTCCATGTCTTGGCTGCTAGGTAGGAGAACGATCTTCCTCCGGTGGTGGTTCTGCAAATCCGTGGGACGCTGACGAGGGCGAGGCTGGTGGAGTGGAGTTCTCGGGTGGGGGTGTAGAACTAGAGGCGGCTGTTGAGGTATTCGGGCCCATGTTGTGGAGTGCTTTGTGTGCATGGGTGAGCAGCCTGAACGTGATCCTCTTGCTGACGGGTAGCCAGTGCAGGTTTCCCAGGTGGGCGGATATGTGGCTGTGGCGAGGGATGTCAAGAATGAGTCGTGCGGAGGCGTTGTCTATGCGTTGAAGGCATTTCTAAAGATTGGCTGTGGTTCCTGCGTACAGGGGGTTTCCGTAGTCCAGTTGACTGGTGACGAGGGCCTGGGTGACCGTCTTTGTGGTTTCGGTGGGGATCCACCGGAAGATCTTTTGAAGCATGCACAGGGTGGTGAAATTTGAGGATGAGACTGCATTGATTTGCTTGGTCATCGTGAGGGAGGAGTCCAGGATGAATCCCAGGTTTCGTGCATGGTCAGTGGGTGTCGGTGTGGTGCCCAGCATTGTGGGCCACCAGGAGTCATCCCAGGGAGATGGGGATTGTCAGAGGATGAGGACCTCCGTCTTGTCCGAGTTGAGCTTCAGACGGCTTTGCTTCATCCTTTCTGCGACATCTTTCATTCCGTCCTGGAGTTTGGCTTTGGCGGTGAGAGGGTCTTTGGTGAGGGAGAGTATTAGTTGGGTGTCGTCGGCGTAGGAGATGATGTTCAAGTTGTGTTTGCGTGCAATGGTGGCGAGGGGTCTCATGTAGATATTGAAGAGTGTTGGGCTGAATGAGGAGCCCTGGGGTATGCCGCAGATATTCTTGGTGGCCTCGGAGCGGAAGGGAGGGGGACTCTCTGGGTTCTGTCGGAGAGGAACTATGTGATCCAGTCCAGGGCCTTTCCTTGGATCCCAGTGTTGTAGAGGCGGGTTATTAGGGTGCGGTGGCAGACGGTGTCAAAAGCTGCAGAGAGGTCTAGGAGGATGAGAGCGGCTGTCTCTCCATTGTCCATCAGGGTCCTGATGTCATCGGTGGCTGCGATGAGGGCGGTCTCGGAGCTGTGGTTGGCTTGAAATCTGGACTGGGATGGGTCGAGCGAGTTGTTTTCATCGAGAAAAAAAGACAGCTGTTTATTGACGGTCTTCTCGATGACTTTAGCCGGGAAGGGGAGAAGAGAGATGGGGCGGAAGTTCTTGAGGTCTTTGGGGTCCGCTGTTCGTTTCTTCAGAAGGGCGTTGATTTCTGCATGTTTCCAGCTTCCCGGGAAGGTGGCTGACGTGAAGGAGCTGTTAATGACGTTCCGGAGGTGGGGTGCGATGATGGAGTCGGCTTTGTTGAAGATATGATGAGGGCATGGGTCGGAGGGGAGCCGGAGTGGATGGTGTTCATGACGCGGGTGGTGTCTTCAGTGCTGATGGGGGTCCATGCGCTGAGGCTGGTGGTGGGGGTCGTTGGTTTGGTGGCTGGAGGCAAAGTCTGGGGTCCGAAGCTGTCGTGTATATCTGCGATCTTGCGGTGGAAGAATGTTGCGAGGGAGTTGCAGAGGACTGGTGACGGTGTGATGTCGTTGTTGTTGGCGCTGGGGTTGGAGAGCTCTTTGACAATGCTGAAGAGTTCCTTGCTGTCGTGGAAGTTGTTGTCCAGACGCTCTTTGAACGATGTCCTTTTGGTGGTGCGGATCATCTGGTGGTATTCGCAGGTGGCGCTCTTGAAGGCTGTCATGTTTTCTGCTGTCCGTTTGTTGCGCCCAGCTTTTTCGAGGGATCGGCATGATTTCTTTGCGATTTTGAGGGCGTCTGTGAACTATGCGGTTTTTCTGTTGCTAGTCTTGCCTGGGGGTTTCTTCAGAGGAGCGAGGTCATCGGCGCAGTTGGTGATCCACTGTGCGAGATTGTGTGCTGCGTCGTTGGTGTTGGGGGTGTCAATAGGTGGGTTCTGGCTCAGTGATGTGGTCAGTTGGTCTGTGGTGACTTTGCTCCAGCATCTGAGGGGGATCTGTAGCGTCTGGTGGTGGGAGGTGGTCTTCTTGAAGGTGAAGTGGATGGAGCTGTGGTCGGTCCAGTGTAGTTCGGTGGAGTGGGTGAAGGAGACGTGGTTGCTGGTGGAGAAGATGGGGTCGAGCGTGTGGCCGGCGAGGTGGGTGGGCATGTCCACCAGTTGCTTGAGTCCGAGGTTGGCGAGGGTCACGGAGGGAGGGGGGGGATAACAGAAGAAAAAGGGCCCAAAGAAGGGTGAGAGCACAGGGGTATAGAAGTAAGAAGTCGAATAGGCAAAAAAACGGCAAAAACGCAGGTTACAGGCACACCGCACACAGCCGGGATGCAGGCAGCTGACACAGGTGTAGGTAGCGGGCAGGGGGTCCAATCACACAGGCGACTGCGTGGCAGATGGGTGGAGCAACAAGCCTGGTGACAGGGTCAGAGGTCGCACATGCCAGTGTACCTCTCAACAGGGACTGTCCTCGATCTGCTTGCCATCCTGTTGATTTCATCCATGTGTGGACTATCTATGTGGACTTTCTTTCATAATGACAATTTGTTCTTCCTCCTCACTGGAACACTCCTCTCCTTAACATGTCCAATAACATGTATCCCCTCTGGACATTAAATGGATCACTTACTATGTTGGGGTTGTTGTCCCAAAGACTGCCACTTGCTACTTGGTTGACAGGTGAATAAAAATACTTTCAAGATTTAGCATGTTGTAGTCCTAGTCATGATTACAGTAAGTACCCCATAGTGGATGTGCAGACTCTTAAGACAATACATAACATTTAAAGGGAAATGACTTTGTGTCACCCAGGGGAAAATGGACAATGCATGCATAATAGATTATGTGATCCCTTCCTGCTACTAAACTAGCATGTCCCACCCAACTTCACATGCGTGAAGTGCAACAATTATCAATCATTCAATGGTGAGACAGAAGTTGTTCAGCTGGACATGTGGGTGATGCTGCCTTGCATACTAGCCAGCAACCAACAGTGATGCAACTACAAAATGGTGATAGATAGAGTGTATAAGTGGCTGCCATTAGTTTGGCACCAAACACATCCTAGATTAGTCACAATGGTTTGACATACGATACATGTAGCATCACTTACACACAAAGCAATAGCTTTGATTAAAGCCTGTTTTGGGATATGTGTCCATTCACATCAAGAGTGACACATATAGTGAGTAATCAGGTTAGAAAATCCCTTAAGTGGCACAATTGCTAACTTGATATGCTCTACTATTCAGGGGCTCCACCTAGTAAAACATGTATACAAACACTGGCAGGAACTCCTACATCCACATGGAAATGAGTTGTAAGCACCCACAGTAGTGAATACTAGTGATAGGCAAGAAGACTGTCCACTGGACAAACAACCTTTATGGTGCTTAATACGTAACCTCTGAGTTTATGCTTTATGTGCCTGATTGTAGGGCATTAATATGTCTGTGTTGTGTCTCTAGTTGAATGTGTTCATAAGTCAATGTCTTGGCCAGATGCTCATGGAGATTCTGCTGTGATCTCATTTGTGCAGTCTAAATGTACTGTTGCCCAGCTCCTGTTTTGCAGTGCTCATTTTCAGGGGTATTCTGTTTCTTTTGAGTGGTCAGTATACCACGTTCTTTTTTGTGAAGTGAACTTTTTGATTTGAATATTTCTCCTCTGTTTCTCCACTATGTTACCTGTTCCATAGTAAGGTCTTCTTTCCCCAGTGTCCTGACAATAATCTGAAGAGTGGTTGTTAACATACTGACACTGATACATCTGTTTCAAAGGTCTGCAATCACTAACCCCCTCTGGACTCTTGCTATTGTGGTGATCTTGTCTAGACTTTCAAACATCTGGCACTGTATCTCTCAGTGTTCCCTCAACATCTGCTCTTGACTTGAGTTTCTGTTTCATTTGGTAAGTACCGGTACCTAAGCCTTAGGCCTGTCAGCCTTAGGGTGGCTTTCCTCCAAACATTTTGCCTCTACCCTCCTATTTTTGCTGACATTTTATTTTGTTGGCTCCAAGACTCTGTGCACTTTACCACTGCTAGCCAGTGCCCTCCCCTTTTAAAAAGGTCAAATATGATTATACCAGATTGTCAAATCTATTTCATTTATAAGTCCCTTGTAGAGTGGCATACCATATACCCAGGGCCTGCAAATTAAATGTGATTAGTGGGCCTGCAGCACGTCTTGTGCCACTCACTTGAGTCTCCCCATAACACATGTTGCAGGCCTGTCATTGCAGCCTGAGTGCTGTTTTAAACTGCAGTTTCGACTTCACAATAAAACCCTCTTGCCAAGCCTTAAACTTCCCTTCTATTACACATAAGACACCCCTAAGGTAGGCCCTAGGTATCCCATAGGCCAGGGTGAAAAACACTAGGACAGGGGTATAAGGCAAGGATGACTGCACTTTATCCAATGTTTTATGGTCCAGTTATTTGTTGTGGGTGCCAGGAACCTGAAGTCATATACCCCTAGACTCCCAACATTTTGCAATCCAACACAGTGGTTCAGCACCCCACAAAGTACACAATGACAAGAGTAGTCAGAACAACAATCAAGAAAATCAATTCAGTCGGATTTAAAGTTTTCTTTCTTGCTTTTATTCAAAGTCTTCATGCAAAAACGTAGCCAACGCATTTCGTCCGAAGGACTTCTTCAGGGCGAAAGATATTGAGGACGTTTGTCTGTAGTTTTTCTCTTAAGACTTTTTTGTTCAAAGCTTCAAGTATGCGTGGCATTAATAGCCTTATATACAAAGGAAAATAGTCACTTCCTCCTATTTAGTGTACATCTTGGCAGATAGGCCATCGGAATGGTGCCATTATTCACAACCGATTCGTATGGTATCCGTAATTAGCTTGGTTTTGATCTGCACGACATGTACGTTCTCCCTCGGTCCCGGTCTCGAGTTTGTAGTTCCCATAGGCCAGGGTGCAGTGTAATTAAAAGGTTGGACATGTACTTTTAAGTTTTACACTTCATAGTAGTGAAAAACTCCTAAATTCATTTTCCATTGCTGTGAGAACTACCTCTCCTTTAAGATAACATCGGGTTGTCCTATTACATTTAAGAGGTGCTAACCTTTGTTTGGGAACAGGTAAACATTTCATGTTTGGTATTTTAAACATTGTAATTTAAAATACCCCATAAGGGTGAAGTCGGATTTATAGTTACAGTTATGAGAATACTACTTTTAGAAATGTGTCTTTTTCCTACCCTAACTATTTGGTGTCTGCAACCTGCTCCTGGGTCACATGACAGGGTGTTGTTGACAGTTGTACTTTGTTTAGTTCTCCCGGACAGCCAAACAATAGAGGGATTAGGTGTGCCTGGGTAGGCCATCACTGGAAGGATGGGACTTGCAACTGAATAGGCTGTGCTCTGCCCTCACACAAATAACGTGTCACCCTAGCATTGTTCATGTAGCCAGCTTGGTGCCATGACATGGGAAGCAGTAAACATCATGCACTTCAAAGTACATTCTCTATAAAATTCTCCTAATTTAAAGAAGGCACAATATAAACTTAGGACCCTCAGAGAGACAATTTAGTTAATTGTCTGTGCCTGCCGAGGGCCTTCAGAGGACAGCCTGCTGCTGTGGCCTACTGTGTACTCCACAAAACTGCAATGCTGCACCTGGAATTACTTTTGCTGCTGAGAGCCTTCTGTTGAACCTTCAGAGTCCTGCCCTGCTGCTCAAACCCTGTTCCCCTGCTTGCACCAAGAACTATAAGAGTGACTCCACTCACAGTTATCCTAATATTATTTCTGTCAATGCCAGCTGGTAACCCTGTGTTAGACAATGGGGTTACTAACGTTCCTCAGCAAAAATAACAATTGTAGGGGTTTTGCTGCTAAGATATATACAAATCTATATGTCTATATGTCTTGCTCAAAAATATACAGCTCCCTGCCGCAGGGCTCAATTGGCCTTCCTCAAGGAAGACTTAAATATGTTAAATGGAAAGGGTGACTTTGCCATTGGTTTCAATGGCAACGTTGAACTAGTATTGTACACAGTGCTACTCCAGCCTGCAATGGCAGAATGGTAGCCATTTTGTACTATGTTACGCTATGGGTGGCCCAAACAGTATTGCCGTCCCGAGTAGACACTCTGTCTTATACTCCCTTGGCACTCTGGGTATCATATACTAGAGACATATAAGGAAGTCAGTTCTTGGCAATTCGGTATAGCCAATAAAACATACATTTGTTAATGAGTCAGAACACTGGCACTTAGTTCTGGTTGCAGACATCAGTGCACTCTCAGAGACGCAAAACCATCAGCTAATAGTGCAAATGTGGCAAACAGTGGGGGAATCTTGCAAAAAGGTCTGTTTCCTTACAGGGATTTTTTCGTGCTGTTTTTTACTGTTTCACTGTGTACTGCATAAATGCTTTACACATTGCCTGTGCGTTAAGCCTGACCGCTTTTTTGCCAAGCTACTTGAGTATTAAGTACATCTTAACTTAGTGACTTTGTGGCTCACCGTGACATGGATGGTGGCAGTTCATTGAGCAGGGTTAACACCTCATTCAACCAACTACTCAATTTCTCACATTGGTGACCTGTGGTGAGGTCTAGTACTTGTCTTTTTGAAGTACCATACAGTGAATTGTGTAACATAACATTCCCACAAAATAATTTGACATCAGAGTTGACCTGTTTGTAAATTCCTCTTAGTTTTCCAGTGGCTGATTTCTACCTCCCCTTTTTGTACCAACGAGATGCTCAACTTTGACAACCTTACCAGGGCTGAGCTTCAGATACTCTTCAAAGACAGGAGGCTGAAGGCAAGCAAGAAGGCTACCATGTTGGATTTACAGGCAGCCTTCAGTGTCTATGAGGAAGTACAGAAGTTGCAGTCCACTCCAGAGAGGGGTGATTAGGAGGAGGGAATGCTGAGTGTTTCTCACGTGGCCCATTGTTGTTTTCCCTATGTTAGCCTAATCATGCACATTGTAAGCTGCTTTGGTTTTGCACACATTACTACATATCACACTTGCTTTAGTGAAGCTTTGTATTGTCACACAGAACCAGCATCTGTTTTTGCATTTTATTATTTTCCTGGGATTTAATCTGACAAGCCTAGGCAAGGTCATACAACATTGCCCCTTGTTATTCTCTCTGGTCGGACACTAGCACCTATACATAATAAAACAATTAAACTGCTGTTTTGAATACACATATCCTGTCATATAAATAGGGACAAGTTTCTCAAAAACAACAGACACACAGAGCGAAGGTCTTGAGAAATTAGTGCTTCATCAGCTGAGGTGATCCACTTATGTATGGTAGGGTACCACTAATCCCAGAGATCTATATTTTATAGCCACTTAGCTTTAGCAGTATGGGAGGGTTTAGGCAGATCTGTCAGATAACATGACAGGGTTCTTTATTGTATACAGTTTATTTACCATCCTGATGACATTATTGACATCTATTCGTTTTCTACTTGTGGCACAATTATTGCATCTTGGAGCATAATAGTTTAAATAAATATTGTAAACTTCCTTTGTGTCTCTTATTGTGGACAAGTATGAGTGAGAGAGCAAAGGGTGTGTCTTGTTACCACCATTCCTGAGAGGGTCAAGAGTGTTATGGTCTTGGGTGCCAACTCACTTGTCTTTCTGGAAAGTTTAGAAGGGCAAGTGAGTCACTATAGCTAGTTGGACTCAGGCTCATAGATACAGAGGTGGTATGGTGACTCAGTCCCTTAACACTGATGTGCTGTGGCCGCAAGCATAGTTCAGTTCCTGAGTCGAATCCCTGTAACAGGACCACACTTGGATGATGATGCAGATGAAAGGGTACGACTTACCCCCTGAGAATGTCCAGGGTGGGCAGAAAGTAGTTTGTTTTCCCGAGGTCTGTTCATAGATAAGCTGGAGGATACAAAAGAAATGAGACAGCTCAAACTGCAGCTGGCCAAGCTAAAGCTAGATGCAGAGGAGAGAATGGCCAGGGAGAGAATGACCCATGAGCTCAGTATGAGAGAGCTGGGCATCTCAGCCAGACAGGCACAATCCATCACTATTGGTGGCAACATTACCCCTGTGTCCACTAGAGAAAAAGGAGTTCACATCCCAAAGGATCTGGTGCCTAACTTTGCTGTGGCCGATGACATAGACAACTGGTTTGATAACTATGAAGTTGCCTTAGAGATGCACAGGGTCCCCTGGGGAAGATTGGAGGTCCAGCCTTCACTCCCAACGAAGGGAGAGAAACCCTGAGAGCCCTAGTGAAATGGGACAGGATGAATTATCCCCACATAAAGGAGGCCCTGACCAGGAAATATGGGCTCACCCAGAGAAATATAGGCAGAAGTTCAGGGGCAGCCTGAAGCTACCCATGCAGACCTTGGTAGATTATGTGGATCATTATTGCAAGGCACTAGGGGATTTGGTGAAGGACAGTGAAGTGAGTGATTTTGAGGTTCTGTACAACTTGATTGTAAGTCTGGGTGGTAAACTTCGCTCCACTCGTGGAGTTTGCGGCGTTTTCTGTACTCCACTTTAATCGGAGCGCACAGTTCTCTGAAAAAAACTGTTTTTTTTCCTCGATCGCACTTGTCAATATCCAGTTGGCTAGCAAGGAAAAAGAGCGGTACATCTATGGGCAATTGTGCAGCACCTACCTATGCAAATATTTTCATGAATGACTATGAGGAGCAACACATCTTGAACTCACCACTATGGAAGGACAACATACGATTATATTTGCACTTCATTGATGATACTTCCATCATATGGAGAGGCACATCGGAAATTTTGGAGGCACGCATAAGAAATCTAAACACCATCAATGAGAGAATACAATTTACATTCGAAATTCAGGATAACTCTATTAACTTTTTGGATATAGCTATAACTAAAATGCTAACACGCTTTGAAACAAACGTTTATAGAAAGCCCACGGATAGAAACAATTCTTTAATGTACGACAGTTTTCATCTGCAACCATTGAAGCAACATCTTCCACATTCCTAACTTCTGAGAGTGAAATGGATCGTCTCAGACCCCATTAAGGCCAAAGAACAATCAATGAACATGATACAATGTTTCAAACAAAGAGGGTACCCGGAAGAATTACTCACACAAGCTCTTAATCAGGTGTCCAACAAAAACAGATCAGAACTTCTCGCAGCACAAACCTCCACAATAACATGTTTAAGCAAATATTCCACATTGAGTTAACATTACAAGAAAGTCATCAAAAAACACTGGACTTTGCTGAAAATAGAACAGGATTTTAAGAACATCTTCGTGGAAGAACCAGTCTTTGCATACACAATATCGAAAAACTTTGAGGAAGCAATCCAACATCCAACCAAAAGCATTGCGAAGAAGACATATAATGGCACTATCCCATGTTGAAACTGTAACAACTGCCACAACATAATAGGAGGAGGATACATCACTCACCCTATGAAAGGATACAGAATCAAATTAAGAGTTGATGCCACATGCAACACTTTAAATATCATATTCATGCTCAAATGCCCATGTGGGAAAGCCTACATAGGGAAAACAGAACGAAAACTAAAGACACGTCAGAATGAGCACAAAAGCAACATCAGAACCAAATCCATGGAGTCCGTAGTAGCTTCTCATTTTATTAAAGCACAACATCACATAAGCCCAATGAAAGCCTGCATACTGAAAATAATAGACAAGACAGAAGGCAAGGACAACAAACATTTTTATTGATGAGAGAAAACTTCTGGATCTATCATTTGAACACCCTCAAGCCCAATGGGATGAATGAAAGAGTAGAATTGTTATGTTACCTCTAAACACAGCAACCTTGATACCAACTTACATCACAGGAAGTACACACGTGGTACCCCTATTGGACTGCTAGCAAGGAAGTTGAACGACATTCACACAATTACCAGCTTCTTATATATAACAATTGTTTTTCCCATAGGATAAGTGCGATTCTCATAACACTGTTTAAACTGTTTATTCTTATTCTTATTTTTAATAACATTAATGATTTTACTATATTTAAATCGAGTGCTACCCACGATTACCACATATACACATTACTGCCACAATAGGTAATCACATTTTTTCACAAACACCGTTTTTTTAAACATAGGCAAGTTTTTTGCACACTATAACTTTAATGAGCACCAGCTATGCGTAACGGAGGTACGAATGCACATATTCATGTCTCATGCAGCTTAAACACACACAGAAGATGCGAGCGAACATGCACGATACAGCATCCACAGAAGAGCGTTAACTCACAATTCATCGGTAAGCGACTACGCCCGAGAACTAACATGACATGAATGCGAGTAGAAATGTTTAACACAGGCGCTCTTTGAGTATGAATGGAATTTTTTTAATCTCTTTAAACCATCGTAAGACCGCACGTTTAATTGAGTTTCACCACGTTAGTTAGAGTCGTGCAAGTTTCACTCTACTGCATTTAAGCAATTACTGCAGTAGTTTCCAAACTTTTTCGACCCGCGGCTCCCTTGTCCTAATAGGCAGTTGGCCGCGGCTCCCCATCATGTCATTTGTACCTCAGGAGTACTTCCAGTTTTCTCTCTGAAATGAATTGGGATGAATACTATGAAGGAATTATAATCATATTTGTAACAAAATTAAAATATAACAGCTGTTTAATAAAATGTTTAAATGGTTAGGTGAGGAACGATACAATAAGTATGCCAGGCATCCTGACAATGCAGGAGTATGGCACACTCAGCACATGACGAGAGAAAGAGTTGCATCGCTTATCTGAAGGGGGTCACGCTAAACCGGTTTAAGGAAAACCAGCTATGAGTCACAGATTCAAAGTTGTAACTGCCACAACTGCCCGATTCAGGCAGAAGACTCCCGAGTTTGAAGCCAAAAAAGGCTTCATTTCCACTGTCTCCGCCTGAAGTTACCTCGGCATCAAACAGAAGTCACTGGGGAATACACATTCCCCTGATTAAAAACCTCCACATTACTGTTCTGAAATGTTGGCATTTATGAAGCCATGATTGGACCCACAGAGTTTGCAGCCTACCCTGCACGAAAGTGTTTCTTATTATGCCAGTAAGTAAAAAGAATCTAACTCTTGCGACTTACAAAGAACTCATTTTAAACCATTGCTAGCAGTTCCAAGTAACCAGGATTTGTCCCGCATTTACTGAGGTTGTCACCCTCCCCACAAACACTCCAGAGCCCTCTTGGTCCAAATTCTCGTATAAGCAGAACAAAAGACTTTCGGACCCCCCCTCTGTACATATTGATTAATAAAAAATGGTAAGGCTCTAAAAATAACTGCCCACATCTGATGAAAAGCAGTGTGGGTAGTAGAAATAGTGCAATCAAACTCTGTGAATAATAAAGGCCTCCTTCCTCCCAAGCGTTAAGACACCAGGGAAGGGCCCACCACAAGTGTGAAGGGCGGTAGACCTCTGAATCCAGTAGTCAAAGTAATCAGTAAATATTAGCTGCTCTCAAATGGAGAGCAGTGGGGTCGGGCATGCGCAGCGAGGCCAGCATGTATCAAAGCCAAGTGTTGCAGCCTGCATTTCAAAGCTCTTTACTGAGCAGCCGCATAATAATCACTGCTGCTTCCTTCTATAGTGGCACATGAATTAAAATACAGGCTGCAACACTTGGCTTTGGCACTTGCTGGCCTCACTGCACAGGCACGGCTCTGCTGCTCATCCTAGTCCTCAGAATTTGGATAAGCAGCTGGGCCGGGCCTGTGCAGCGAGGCCAGCAAGTGCCAAAGCAAAGTATTGAAGCTCGCATTTTAATTCAGGTGCCATTGATTATATTGCATTTATGTCATAGTAGCAGCCAGTGCTTACTACCGCCGACAAATGTTTTGCTGCTACTACTGGGACAAATCATTCCTGGCGCCGGCTGACAGGGAGGGCATCACAAAACTCACTATTTTTTTTTAATTGCTCTCATTGCAAAGAAGTTCCGCGGTGCCCCTTGCTAGTCCTAATGGTGCACCGGGGTGCCGAGGCACACATTTTGGGAAACACGGAATTACCGCATGGCACCATTTTAGTTTTTGGTCGAGTTCAAGACCACATGCATTGCGTCTCACCACATTTATCGAACCGCACTTTACTAGATTTAAATCTAGTTTCACTTGAAATCCACGAACACAGGATAGGAACAGTTATGAGCACGAACACTTTTTTTAAAAACATGACACAATAAGATGGTGGTTAAATATGAAGTGGAAAATCCCTATGAATAAAAGCCATTATCTTTGTTTATTCCAGACATTCCCCGGACGAAGGCTAAATGGCAAAATGCATGGGGAATAAGTCGAATTGTGGCAAATTGCAGAAATTATGCATTATGCAACATTTTGAACATGCATTGAAGAAATATGCGGAACGAACATATTTGAATACTAAAAACATACGGAAGAACATCTATGTCAAGTGTATTTTGTTTATTTCGGCTGTAATTTTCAGCACCTTCTCACCTGTGCCCAGAGAGACACCCCACATGTGTGGGGTTGCAACCCAATCTTAGTATATTCACGCTCTCGAGCAGGGAACGATTCTCTGGAGCACGGTCAACCAGCATAACCACGGTAATACTACGCGGTGCACAACCTAATACTCATTTAGCAACGAAAAACAAATCCCAGTGAGATTTTTCCTCCTTCGCGCTCGTCAACATCAAGTTGGCGAGCGCAAGAGAGGGAAATCAACCTCCCAGCAAGATTTCTCAAAGCGGCGGTCGGATTTTGCAATGAGAGTAGCCACTTACGCTTGTGACCACTCGTATGAGAAACCATGTGTTCACATTGAGAAAGCTGCAGCTCGAGTAGAAAATCTATTCACGCGGCAGAAAGGAAGCAGCAGATGCTCGTGTCCGCTTGCGCTGTGTATGGTGCAGTTCGTGATAATTTCACAGTGTGGACAACCACCCTGTGCTGAAAATTACAGTGAACTGCATTTTTTCTAACTCACCACTGCTTGCTGAGCTCCACATCGCGAGGCGGAGTTTTTGTGGCACTTCTTGGAGTTCACTCACTAAACTCTGCAAACTCTTCAAACTCTGCCCAGGTTTACTTGATTGCTAGAGCACATTTTCATTCTTTGTTTTACAGAGCTCTGCTATCACTTTGTGGATTGTAAGCATTCTGACCCCAGACCGCATGCAAAGAAGGCAGACCGCTGGATCAGGTTCAGGGTCCACAAGAAGGTACCTGGGGGGAACTCCCAAAAGGGGTGGTCAGGGTTCCCATCAAAGGTAGGAATGGGGAAATAAAAATAGGATGGAGTTCTCTCAAGGCCCCAAAAGAATTTCTCTGGAGAAATGGGCCCAGTCCCAATCTCACCTGAAAAGGGGATTTTTGGGCAAAAACACTGTTAAGTGTGCCCCCCAAGTGTTATGAGTGTTACTAGTTTGAGCACACCAAGGGTGATGCCAAGTACCCAGGAGGGCACAGACTCCCCAGTGGTGTGAATACCCTTGTGTTGGCCTGTGTAGTACCTGGGGAGGAGAAAGCCTCTGTTAGGGTGGGGGAGACAGCTGGGTTTACCCTAGTGTTCTTGGGGACAGCTAAATGGTGCCAAAAACCCACATGCCCTAAAATAGCTGCAGGCAGTAGGTCACCATCAGTGGAAAGAGGGTGGAAGCTGTGAGGGACACGTGATCAAGTATTACTACTGTCATGTGTCTGCAAAGCAAGTGATACTTTATGTATTTCAGTAGGTTGTTTTAGCAGACAACTGTGAGAGCTACTACCAATTAGCTCTTGTTCCCTTTGAATCAGTGGGTCATGCCTGGAAGAAAGTGAAGTTCAGGCAACACCTGGAAATTTTGGGGTTGCTTGAGTATGTCTTTGTGGCTGCCATTGAAGGGAGTCAAGTAAGCCTGAAGCCTGTAAGAATGGCCCAGGCAACTGCCAAGAAAGGGAAGGACAGGGTATGTGGGAAACTAGCTCCTGAAACTCCCATGGTACGGGTGGATGGGCCACCAGAGGAGGCCACTCCAGAGTCTACCAGGGAGGACATTCCCTCCCTTGGATACTTACCTAAGCTTGTTGGATGGCAAGCTGAGGGTGGTCCCACCAGGTAGGAGTTCTGCCAGGCACAGAAGGAGTGTCCAATCCTAGAGGGCATTAGGCATCAGGCTGAAGCCCAGGCAGGTGGTGATACCTCTTGAGATCACCTCATTTATTGGGAGAATGACTTCCTGTATAGTGAGCATATGGCACCTGTGCATGTGGCTTAATGTGTATTGGTGGTCCCCCAATGCAACAGGGCCTTCTTACTGGGGCTGGTTCATACAATTCCCCTGGCAGGACATCTGGGGCAAGACAAGACATTTGTCACACTTGCCTCCCACTTTTATTGTCCCCGGATGAGGATAGCCTCAGAAACATGCTTTCTGGAGGACCTGTCTCACCCGTCAGGTTGAGGGAAAACAGGGGGAAAGCTGAAGGATCTCCTGAATTCCTTACCTGTTATTGGTACCCCCTTTAAAAGAACAGGGTTTGCATTGATATTGTTGGACCCTTGGACCCCTAGACTGCCTTTGGCAACAGGTTTATCCTGGTGTTGGTGGCCTATGCTACTAAATACTTAGAGTCAATCCAACTGAGGTCCCTGACTGCACAGTGACTAGGGCACTGATGGGGATCTTCACCTGGGTAGGGTTCCCCAAGGAAGTGGTGTCTGATAGGAGCACGAAGTTCATGCCTGCCTACATGAAGTCCATGTTGAAGGAGTGTGGAGTAACCTAAGAGTTATCCGCCCCATACAATACCTCATAACAATGGGCTTGTTGAGATGTTCAACAATACTTTGAAAGGCATGATTATGGGCCTGACTGAGTCCATGATGCTGAAGTGGGGCCTCCCTTAACTATGCTTGCTTTTTGTCTACAAGGAGGTACCATAGAAGGGTGTTTTAGTATCAGTCCATTCAAACCTTTGAAGGGTCACCCTGTTAGGGGACCTCTCAGTCTGGTAAAGGAAGGGTTGAAGCAAGCTCTCAAGACACCTCCAACCCAGGATGTGGTTATCTATATGCTAGCCCTCAGAAACTAGATGTTCACATTCTGAAAGGCAGCTTCTGAGAACATGGAAGTTAGCCAGGAAGCAATGACACTCTGGTGGTATGACCAGAAGGTCACCCTAGTAGAGTTTCAATCTGACTAGGAAGTGTGGGTAATGGGACCGGAGGAACCCTGGGCCTTCCAGAATGTTGGACTTGACCCTATGAGGTGATTGAGAGAAAGGGGGAGGTCTCCTACATGGTGGACCGCAAGCCCCCCTGAAACTCCTCAAGGGGACTCCACATCGATTGCCTCAGACCCCACTATGAGATGTGTGAGGTCATCATGCTATTTGTGACAGATGATGGCGAGGATGAGGAGAGTGGATCTCTCCCTGACCTCCTGTCAGCCAAAGGAAAAGATGGGTCAGTAGGTGGTATCAATCTTTCACCTACTCCAACCACAGAATAGCAGAGGGATTGCTGCAAGTTGCAAGGATAGTTTTACACACTGTTTCCCTCACTCCTGGGCTTACACATTTGAGCACCAATGATCTACAGGCTTCCTAGCAAAGTGAGGGCCAGCATCAAAGAGGAAGGCCTCATGATGATGGAATTGAGAGTGATTGAGAACTCTAATAGTCCCTGGTCCATCCCTGTGGTGCTAGCGGGCACTGCCCCAGAACCCCTTTTTTTGTGGAGTACAGCGGACTCAACTCTGTGTCCAAGATTGATACTCATGCCATCCCCATAGCTGATTACCTCATTGATTGCTTAGGGGCTCCAATGGTTCTGAGAACATTTGACCTTACTTCTGGGTGCTGGCAGATTACACTAACTGATGGCACAAAAGAGAAATCAGCATTCACTACCCCCAGAGGGCAGCTTTCAAGTTAGAGTGATGCCTTTTTTTTAAGAATGCCCCTGCCACCTTCCAGAGTTTGGTGAACCAGGTCCTAGCTGGGATGGAAGACTTCAGTGCTGCTTATCGGGATGACATAGCGGTCTTCAGTAGTAGCTAGGAGGACCACCTTTTTCACCTGCACTAAGTGCTTCAGCTCTGCAACAGGCAGGCCTGACTATCAAGGTTAGTAAATGCCAGAAAGTACAGGGTCCTTTGATTTACTTGGGGTACCTTGTGGGCAGATGTACGATGCGACCCCTCCAGGCCACAATAGAGACCATTCTAGCCTGCAGGACCCCAAAATCAAGACAGAAGTGAGGGCCTTCCTGAATCTCACTGAATACTACAAGAGGTTTGTTAAGGGATATGGCACCATTGTTGCCCCTTTAACTAAGCTGACTTCAAAGAAGCAGCCCAAGATTGTGATCTGGACAGAGGCCTGTCAGAAAGCCTTTGACACCCTCAAACAAGCCATGTTTTCAGCCTCCGTACTCAAGGCCTCTGTCTTTTCCCAGGAATTCATTATGCAGTCTGTTACCTAAGAGCATGGCATTGGGGCAGTCTTATCACAGCTAAATGAGGAGGGTCTGTAGCCTTCATCTCTAGGAGCTACCTTTCAGGGAACAGAGGTGCAGTACTATCAAAAGGGAAGTCTTTGCTGTGGTCTAGGCACTGAAGAAGCTGAGATCATACCTGTTTAGACTCACTTCCAGGTTAGGTCAGACCGAAGCTCCCTCAGATGGTTCATTCAGATGAAGGGTGAGAATCTGAAACACTTGAGTTGGTCCATCTGGAACTGGGCAATTGACTTCATGGTGGAACATTCCCCTTGGTCAGACTGCTCCATTACTGATGTTCTGTTCAGGTTCTTCTGCCTTAGTGTTGAAAACTCCAAGGAGGTTGGGTATCTCTCCCCCACTTTCAGTTGGGGGGACACATGTTAGATCTGTCTGCTTTAGGGTGGTATTCCTCTATAATGTTTGCATTCACCCTCTTATTTTTGCTGACTCTAGGACTCTCTGCAATTTACCACTTCTAACCAGTGCTAAAGTGCTAAAGTCCTTGTGCTCTCCCCTTTAAACATGGTAATATTGACTTACACCTTATTGGCAGGTTTAATTTACGTATAAGTCCCTGAACACAATAGCAAGAAATGTACCTTGCATGACAATACCAATTATAATAGCATAGATGTTGCTTTTATCATCAAATGGCCATTTGGACTGGTGTTTTTCGAACAAACAAAACAAAAAGTGAACGCCAGAAATCTGCAACATTGTAGTCACATCAGTTGCTGCACTCCAGCAGCACTCTTTGCAGATGATGTTTCAAGGACGTACCACAGGGTCGAAGAGTCAATATGCTTTGTGCTAGAGAAAGTTGCAACAAAAAAAAGAGGTGGTGACATCAGTGCCACATTGAACTTAAGAGAATACAAATGGATATACTCTTTAAACATGGTTCAGAATAGCCTGCCTGAACTGGAGGAAATAAACCAAAGTGTGTTTTATTTGTAATGGTTGAGGTATTTTTTATTTGTTAATATAATTTTTATTTTTCAAATCCCAGCAAAATACTGTATGAAAAGATTTTCCTTTTGTCCTTCTGGTTCCACCATTTACATATTGATTCCTTTCATAAGAGTTAATTTTGGAGGGTTTTATTAGGTATATTGACAGCCTGGAACAGACTGTTTTTTAATTCAAGTACCCCCACCCCCTGATCACTTGTTTTGTATTTAGTCCGGCCAAAGATTCACATGACTTTAGAGTCTAATGTGCCACTGTTTTTTGACAAAGAACGCTAACCGGCATAAGCCATCTTGTCAGTAGGTCTCTATTCTGCCATTTGGTGCATGCCAATGCTAAGATGCTGGCCTCCCTTCTAGCCATGTTAAGGAAAAACAGGGTTCAACCCATTAAAGTCAAAAGGACCTGGGTAAAATATCAGTATGAAAGGAAGGGGTCCGAGACCAAAACAAATGAATCAAACTTAATTACAATTAGTATTCAATTAACTCAGAAAGCAAAGCTATTGGATGCAAATGAGTTTAATTCGGATTTGCATGTTCATCTTATTCAATGGTTATAACTCATAATACATTTTATTATATACATCACAGGTTTAAATGTACTTGCCCACATTCACAACAAGGGGGGGATTGAGTGAGGGAAGTGTCAAGGATAGGGTAGGGGTAATCTGTGTCATTCAGTGACAAGTCATCATTCTAAATTTACAAGACTGCGTACATGTGGTCCTTTAGACAGAAGGCCACATAGGAGGCTCAAATGAGTCCTAAAGTATTATTGATAAACAGAGGCCTGACTCCGCTGGAGCTATTAATGTCTTGCTTGGGATCGGAGTAGGTCATGGATTACGTAGTCTACGTTTCGACCCGGAATAGCCGTAGGATAGTGTTCCTTACAAGTCGGGTCTTCGTCAGGACGGAGAAGTTGTGGGTGAGCACCTCCTGGGGAATAGTTAAGGAACCAAATTAGAAAAACACCCAACCTGTCAATTAATTACAAGGAGGGTGGATAAATGAAGAACAGTTTATCAATTAAAAACGTGTTGTCAAGTCGTGCCCTTAGCACATACTTATACGTTAAAAATTCAATGAAATCTGACTTGGGCTCACCTATCTCAAGGGGCGAGAGAGGTTGGATAAGTAGAAATTGATTGATCGTCAGATCAATGTTGAGCCCTGTTCCCTGGAAGTTCTCAAACAGTCTTGATGGCCCTGTAATCAGTTCGTAGGAGTGGTTGGAAGGATCACCTAGAATGAGCAAACGGGGTATTACCATATCATTAAGATATTGTTTACATGGTGGTTCTGTTTTGCACAGGTGGTTCTTATCCGAAGCCTTACCACTTAAACTTTTTTAGAAAGAAATCAAGCAGGTCGGACTGGAGGAGTTCAATACTAGGTTCTTAAAAACTGGTTGCATGCTGTCACCTTAAATAGGGAGACAGGATATTGTCATTGGTGCATTATATACATATTGGTTCTGGGTGTCAAAGTATAGTCATGTTCTGTGAACTTACCACTAAAACTCTTATTAGAAAACAAAGCAGAGTGGATTCTTCTCATACAGCACATAAATTGCGCTTCAGTACTAGTTACCATACGGTTCAGATTGGTTCTAGCAAAAGATTGCCTGCACATAAAGGACATAAAACGGAAACAAATTAAAAAAAAATTAAAGAAATTTTTTAAGATTGTTTATTGTCAAAAAAGACTTAACTGCAATTTCAATGATTACCTCTCATAAATGAAGTTTATTCAACAGTTAGCGTTTTGTAGAGGAAGTGGTTTGAAAGTTCAGCCTAAAGAAATATATAAAAGGGGGGCATTGTGATTATTCATGCCGTTTATGATTAAAAAGGGGGATAAGGCCGCCTAAGTCGGGTCGCTTACCTCCACACGTAGCCAATCGTTCAGAGGAGGACTCGGTCATATGTGGGTTGGACTGCCTCCTGTAAATCAGTAAGTCTACCAAAAATTAAATTTAAGCGCCACAATCGTGCCGCGTTCTATGCGTTGTGACAGAGGGTAAAAGAAAAGTTCCTATTATTTTACCTGGGCGTATGCAACCGTATGCAAAAGCCTGTACTTCAACCATTCAATCCAAGGAGTTTGTTTTCAAAATCCACAGACACACATATAAAAGTCACACTAATTGCAATACTAAGAACGTGATCTATGGTATAATCTGCCCATGCGATCTCATTTATGTAGGTCAGACCCAGCAGCCTGTCAAGGCACGATTCCTATCACATTGCAGCCGCATCCGATGCAAGGTATCCGGGGCACCCCTGGTTGAACATTGTGCAAAACATAACCATTTACCTGAATCCCTCAAATGGGTTGTCTTGGAACATGCAACACTTGGTGCTAGGGGTGGGGATCTACCCAACATTCTAAATATCAGGGAGGTAAAATGGATTCATATCTTTAACTCCGTAGTTGAGGGTCTCAATGAATCCGAGAATAGCTTTGCGCAACTAGCCAATCTGTGATTCCAATTCTAATACAAAATGTTGAATCTTTTGCAGTATTAGATCTGAAACAGTACAACAGACATTGTAATGTCACATACTTTACAACCAACTGCTTGAGTTTTCACTATCCTGCGAGATAAGTGCACTCCAATCTCAATAGTCCTTTAATAGACAATAATCTGTGTATCTTTACATACTTTCCAATCATAATGAAAATTAACCGTTTGAGTTTACACTATCCTTCGAGATAAGTGCACTCTGTTTACATGACATGGTATGTTTTGATAAACACAAACCTCATGGAATGTTTAGTGGTGTAACATATTAGGTATTGAGTGCAATGCTTGTTTATCACAATGTTTATTCTTATCTTTGAGATCAATGTTTATTTTTGTATAAACCGGTCTTTGGAATAAATAGTCGGGAGTGAGGGAACTTCTATCCGATAGATGCCGCAAAGACCTTTTATTTTTAATGCACCTTGAATGGTGGACTTCTGCAAATTTCCACTACACATCTTGGAACGATACTTAAAAGTCACTCCACACTTGGTTGATTAGTAGGTCTACGCAAACCATGTATAACAAGCGTAACGGTTATGTATTATCGTACAATAGCTCTGCAATAAATTATTATTCTATAATAATGTCCCTCAAAATCAGGCTAGTCTTTATTCAATTCCGATGTTTCGATTATTCTAAAAATGAATAATCCGTAACACTGTCCCGCAAAGATAAGCTAGTCTTTTTCCTATTCCGGTACCTCGACTTCGTAGCCCCGCCTCTTTTAAATACGAACCAGGAAGTAACTGGGTTTGACGTGGTCGGCGGCAATACTCTCTGCACTTTGGACACATCGGATTAATCCGGGACAGTTGCATACGCCCAGGTAAAATAATAGGAACTTTTCTTTTACCCTCTGTCATAACGCATAGAACGCGGCACGATTGTGGAGCTTAAATTTAATTTTCGGTCGCCTTACTGTTTTACAGGTGGCAGTCCAACACACATATGACCGAGTCCTCCTCTGAACGATTGGCTACGTGTGGAGGTAAGCGACCCGACTTAGGCGGCCTTATCCCCCTTTTTAATCATAAACGGCATGAATAATCACAATGCCCCCCTTTTATATATTTCTTTAGGCTGAACTTTCAAACCACTTCCTCTACAAAACGCTAACTGTTGAATAAACTTCATTTATGAGAGGTAATCGTTGAAATTGCTGACAGTTAAGTCTTTTTTGACAATAAACAATCTTAAAAAATTTCTTTACATTTTTTTTAAATTTGTTTCCGTTTTATGTCCTTCATGTGCAGGCAATCTTTTGCTAGAACCAATCTGAACCGTATGGTAACTAGTACTGAAGCGCAATTTATGTGCTGTATGAGAAGAATCCACTCTGCTTTGTTTTCTAATAAGAGTTTTAGTGGTAAGTTCACAGAACATGACTATACTTTGACACCCAGAACCAATATGTATATAATGCACCAATGACAATATCCTGTCTCCCTATTTAAGGTGACAGCATGCAACCAGTTTTTAAGAACCTAGTATTGAACTCCTCCAGTCCGACCTGCTTGATTTCTTTCTAAAAAAGTTTAAGGGGTAAGGCTTCGGATAAGAACCACCTGTGCAAAACAGAACCACCATGTAAACAATATCTTAATGATATGGTAATACCCCGTTTGCTCATTCTAGGTGATCCTTCCAACCACTCCTACGAACTGATTACAGGGCCATCAAGACTGTTTGAGAACTTCCAGGGAACAGGGTTCAACATTGATCTGACGATCAATCAATTTCTACTTATCCAACCTCTCTCGCCCCTTGAGATAGGTGAGCCCAAGTCAGATTTCATTGAATTTTTAACGTATAAGTATGTGCTAAGGGCACGACTTGACAACACGTTTTTAATTGATGAACTGTTCTTCATTTATCCACCCTCCTTGTAATTAATTGACAGGTTAGGTGTTTTTTCTAATTTGGTTCCTTAACTATTCCCCAGGAGGCGCCCACCCACAACTTCTCCGTCCTGACGAAGACCCGACTTGTAAGGAACACTATCTTACGGCTATTCCGGGTCGAAACGTAGACTACGTAATCCATGACCTACTCCGATCCCAAGCAAGACATTAATAGCTCCAGCGGAGTCAGGCCTCTGTTTATCAATAATACTTTAGGACTCATTTGAGCCTCCTATGTGGCCTTCTGTCTAAAGGACCACATGTACGCAGTCTTGTAAATTTAGAATGATGACTTGTCACTGAATGACACAGATTACCCCTACCCTATCCTTGACACTTCCCTCACTCAATCCCCCCCTTGTTGTGAATGTGGGCACGTACATTTAAACCTGTGATGTATATAATAAAATGTATAATGAGTTATAACCATTGAATAAGATGAACATGCAAATCCGAATTAAACTCATTTGCATCCAATAGCTTTGCTTTCTGAGTTAATTGAATACTAATTGTAATTAAGTTTGATTCATTTGTTTTGGTCTTGGACCCCTTCCTTCCCTTCTAGCCATGCCTTTACTTTTCAGGCCTGTAACACTAATTCTCGTTGACCATCTCTAAAGTAGGATTTTCTTCCCTTGCCGACATCTGGACATTGATGCGATTATGCACTCCTCTTTATCTTTGTACAGCTTATTGACACATGTCTCTCGCAAGCAGGTGATTATTTAAAAAAACTGCTCAACCTTGCCAGGTATGAAGCTAGCCTTTTCGATGTTTCCCTACCTTGGGGCAGATTTACAAGAAAGTGACGCATCTGTAGAGATGCATCCCTTTCCCTGCGTCACTAAGCAAAACCCTTGCTTCACCATGGATGCACCGTATTCTCAATACAGCGCACCATGGCGCAATGATTGACAGATGCGTCAGAAATTCTGACACATATATTGACGGATAAGTTACGCAAGTTGTGCATTGCTGGAGTCATGTCGCAAGCACGACACAACTTCATCAATGCGTGTTGCGGCCTATTCCCAATACACTGCGTCACTCCTTACGCCTGCTTCAAGCAGGCATTAGGTTTTGACGCCGTGGAGTCCTAAAAGTCAAGTAGTGAAATCTTGTAGATTTCACTGCATCACTTTTACAAGGCTTTCCTGTATGGGAATGCCTGCCCTGCATAAATTATACCTGACACAGGATTCATGTCACGCAGGGCTTTTAAACCTGACCCATCTCCCTAGATGCGTCATGTTATAAAGACGCTTTGAGGCTCGGCGGGGGCATTTTATTTCAAGGACTACCAAGCCTAGGAGACAACGGGCATCCTCAGGTGTGTCGCAGCCCCTCCCAGCACTAGCAGCCCTTTATTTACGCCTCGCGCCTCCCGCTTCGCGGGAGACGTTTCGAGGCTCGGCAAGGGCATTTTACTTCAAGGACTACCAAGCCCAGGAGACAGCGGGCGTCCTCAGGTGTGTCGCAGCCCCTCCCAGCACCAGCAGCTCTTTATTTACGGCTCGCGCCACCGCTTCACGGGAGACGCTTCGAGGCTCAGCGGGGGCATTTTACTTCAAGGACTACCAAGCCCAGGAGACAGCGGGAGTCCTCATGTGTGTCGCAGCCCCTCCCAGCACCAGCAGCCCTTTATTTACGCCTCACGCCTCACGCTTCGTGGGAAACGCTTCGAAGCTCGGCGGGGGCATTTTACTTCAAGGACTACCAAGCCCAGGAGACAGCGGGCGTCCTCAGGTGTGTCGCAGCCCCTCCCAGCACCAGCAGCCCTTTATTTACGCCTCGCGCCTCCCGCTTTGTGGGAGGCGCTTCGAGGCTCGGCGGGGGCATTTTACTTCAAGGACTACCAAGCCCAGGAGACAGCGGGCGTCCTCAGGTGTGTCGCAGCCCCTCCCAACATCAGCAGCTATTTATTTACACCTCGCGCATCCCGCTTCGCGGGAGATGCTTCGAGGCTCGGCGGGGACATTTTACTTCAAGGACTACCAAGCCCAGGAGACAGTGGGCGTCCTCAGGTGTGTCGCAGCCCCTCCCAGCACCAGCAGCTCTTTATTTATGCCTTGCACTTCCCGCAATGCGGGACGAGTGTGGGCGGGCGCCAGGCAAAGCCCGGGCCAAGGGCTGGCCCGTTTGAGCCCGTTAGAGGCCAGTTGAGGACGGGACGGGGCCACCCCCCTTCATCTTTAAATCAAGGTTGGTGCATAAATATCTATTTTTCTTGCGCGGCTTGTTATACTGATAATTGTATATGCTATAAATTTCATAAGCGAGTATTGAAGAAGCTGCCATCCTTTCCACTCCTGTCATGACTACTACTAAGGCAGCAAAGGAGATGAAGTCTATTACTGGTGGGACACTAGTGGGCACCCTGGACCAATTCCTCACGAGGGCATCATCTGTGCTGGCCTGCGAAATAGAAATGACCGAAAGAAGGCTTTCTTTAGAGCCTGCTTTTGACAAACAGTCTTCTCTGGGTATGTTGGTTCATGCAGTGTCGCCTAATCATCAACATGGGACTGAGACTTCTCTGAGACGAGTTGACGGTGAGGGGAGTAACTTACTGCAAGACACTGAAGATTCACACATATCCCTTGATATTACGGATGTTGCCCCTGCCTACCAAAGCACATCAGATTTCAATCACGAACAATCAGGATTGCCGATTCAAAGGCCAACAACACGTTCTAAGCAGTGTTCTAAATTGGAGGCCACAAATCCTGTCGTAGATCCAGCTGTTAAAAGGAAGCGTGGGGGTGCCCCTCTGAAAAATAGGAAGGAGAAAATTCAAAAACGGAATAATGAGGGGAAAGGACAAAGTACAAGAACCTTAAGCAGCCCAGTCGTAAGCCCGCCTACTGTACAAGCGGCTATACCTACAACGAGCTTCAGTGACATGGGTCCTACTGCGCTGGGAGCTGTTTTTTGGGCAAAATTGAAACTTATCTTTACAAAAACTTGTCGCCCTATCTATGATAGACTTACTATGATTGAAAACAGACTCTCGCACCTAGAATCATTGCACTAATCCGCCCAGGTACGGGATGGCTTGGAAGACATTGGAGTGAATGGAAATCCTGATAAATCACAACTTAACGGAGATGGTATCCAATACGCCCTGCCTACTAGTTATAACACACCTGTCCCAGCTCTTTTGGTGGCAGTGCCTAATGAACCCCGAACTCGATCAAGAGATAATAATATACTTGATCCAGCTCTTCCGGTGGTAGTACCTAATGACCTCCCGCCCCGACCAAGGGCGACTGTTGTAACCAACAATAATGATTTGATTAGAAGGGGGATGACTGGGGGGTGAGTGGGAATAGGATTCTACAACATCGAGCAAGCAGAAATACGCCCCAAGAAGGATTGATACAAGCTCTATCATCTTCCCCCAGAGTCATTATCTTATGTAGTGGTGCTTGCAGGAGTCCCAGCCTTGGGCCAGGGGAAAAAAGAGGATTATAATGAGCTTAAAAATAAATGTATGCAGTGGCTCAACATTAATAGGCCACTTCCTTTACAGGTTTCTGGCGAAATGTTGTTTGCAAGAAGAGAAGAGTGGGTCGGACCCAGGCAAAAAACTTTGGAGGGAGATTGCATAATAATTAACTTCAGGAACAGTTGTGCTGTGGAATATATTTGTAACTGGGCTCCAGCACGGTCTGATTCGCAAATCCAATCCCTACACTTATCCTACTTTTATCCTGCTCCACAGCCTGACCGCAGTCAAACTAGAGGTGGACAGTCTTGGGGGATTCAGGACATGTTCCACTATAGAAACCAAGTGGGGGCAGCAAACTGGGAGGGTGCACATAGATTTTCCCCTATACTTGCAATGTTCCCCCAAATGAATAGATTTAGTATTCTAGACCAAATGGATTGTTGGCTTGGGAGTATTTCACCTATACTTCCAATGACTGATGGCCAGGGCTTAAGAGTAGCTGGAGCGGGATCTAATATTGTGGTAAATGTTTCCCATAACCCAATAAATATCCAACTAGAGGGTGCAGGTGGTAGGGTGGCACCAAGGGCTAATGTGGGGAAGGCTACGGGGAGTGGCCATCTGGCCGCACACCATGGAGCTTTTTCCCCTGTAGAAAAGGGAAGGGAGGTCTCCTTTGCTCTATAATGGGGACAAGGAGAATAAGTAGGAAGAACAAGGAAGGTCCCTGAACCGTTAAGCATGTAGGAACCCAAATATAGTACTCATATACCTCAAAATGCCAGATTTTAACTTAAAATATGTACCATAAGCAAAAAACAAGAACCTTAGATAGTGTGTTTGTTATCAAAAAGTATACAATTTATTACAATTCAAATAGGTTAAAAAAAAATTGTACAATATTAGTGCCCATGGACTACCATGTTATTAAAAACATTAAAACATCACAATTCGATTTAAAAACAATAAATGCCAGGGTTCACAGTTTTGTTGGTGTTGTCGACGCAGCGTTTCGGTGAATCAGTGATAACACCTTCTTCAGGACAAACAATTCTACAAGAGAACATTTACAATTAGAGAACATCCCTTTGTGCATAAAGAAATTTTTGACATCGTGTCTTTTCATTAAAAACCAAAGTTTTAACTTTTTTCTTTTTTTGTCAGGGCACAATTCATTTAACACACTTAGAAGATTGAGTTTCATTCTACATGATCTGGTTCTGTTGGGTACATTTACAAAAGCATTTTGAACTATATCGCTATATCCCTGGGTCCTATAGCCTGGTGACGTAAAATCACCTATTCGGTAGCTTCTAAGAGGGAATTTTGGCGAAGCATACCTGTGTGTGATTTCAGCAGATTCCTCTCTTATTCAATTTGGAGGAATATTTTCATTCGAAATACGTTATGTAGAGCTTCTGGTGTCTTACATTCCAGTTAGCAATACCTTCAGAGAAAGACATTCGTTTTCACATTACTGTTAGCCCTTCAGTTGTAATTTTAAATAAGTTTTTGATTTCAGGCAGTAAACTTAAGTTTCACGCATTGTTTACCTTCTTCTATTTGGAGCTCTGTATTGTAGAGTATACCGGAGGGGGGCCACCGTATTGTATGTTGAAATGGCTGACTCGGTGAGATGGACGCTGGATCGAGGGTCGAGGGCGGTGTTAGTGCTGCTAGATCTCTCAGCAGCATTTGACACCGTCTCTCATAAGATCCTGCTGAGAAGGCTGGGAGACCTGGTTATTGGTGGTACAGTGTTGAGATGGCTCTCTTCCTACCTGGGTGACCGTACTCAGCAGGTATACACCCCTCCCTACACCTCCACCGCTAGACCACTTAAATGGGGAGTTCCACAGGGCTCCTCCCTGAGCCCGCTCTTGTTCAATGTTTACTTTTCCCCCTTGGCTAAACTGATTGCGCAAACTGGGATTAAATCCACCTCCTACGCTGACGACATTCAGTTACTCTTCACCTTTGATACCCCCACTGCCTCTGCCTTCGACCCATTGAAAAACTGTCTAAGAGACATCTCTAGCTGGATGGACTCCAATTCCCTCCGACTCAACGCTGGAAAGACAGAGATTCTGTTTTTTAACTCATCATCCCCTCTTGATTCTAATTTATGGTGGCCGGATGATCTCAGCCATGCCCCCACGCCTAAAGACTCGGTGAGAAACCTGGGAGTGCGCTGGGATAATCATCTCAGTTTCAACGCCCAGGTTCAAACAGTAGCAGCATCCTGTTTTGCTAAGATCAAGACAATTAGACGGCTCATCAACTACCTGCCGATGGACTGCCGTAAGACTGTGGTACAAGCCCTGATAATATCTCACCTGGACTACGCCAACGCACTATATCTTGGCATCACAGCAGGCCTATGCCACAAGTTACAGACTGTCCAGAATGCTGCTGCTCGGCTGGTGGAGAGAATTCCTGCCAGACATCACATCTCCCCACACCTCCGTAAACTCCACTGGCTCCCCATTTCCAAGAGATGTATTTTTAAGGCCATGACCCTGGCTTTCCGGGCCTCCAAGGGCAAAGGATCGGCCCATCTGAAAAGCACTCTGAGACCGTATGTCAACACCAGGACATTACGCTCAAATTCCCTACTTCTGCTGGAAACCCCTAGATTTAAACGTACTCGCGCCGGAGGGAAAACATTCGAGGTCTGTGCCACTCGGTGTTGGAATAACCTCCCGGTTGCATTACGAGCGTGTCAAACCGAATTAGCATTCCGAAAGTCCCTGAAAACACATCTCTTCCCCATATAATGCCCCATTGGTGCCTAGCCTCTAAGTTCCATGATTTATCAGCGCCGGGACGCCCCGTTGGGGCAGCTGTTGCGCTTTACAAAATACACAAATAAATAAATAAAATAAAGATAAGACGAATGGTGTCGTCTGTGTTTTGTATTTTTACACAATATTTTACTTCATCATTCTGTTCGGGGGTTCCCTCCCTGGTCTGTTGGTATTAATGCTACTCACCTATATTTAGGGTTTCTTTATTATCCTTCTTTTTGAATATAAAGAACGCGCCACTGGATGCCTTCAATTATGCCCGCAGCGTGGAGTAATGACGATCACGGTTGTTCATAAATCCAACCTATGTGGGATACATAATATTTGCCACAGTGGGTACTAGAATAATTTTCAGAGAGTATTGTGGGCTTTTTTTTGATTAAATGTATCTTATTAAATGAGTGAAAAAAATAAGACATGCAATTGTGTCTTTTGTTTTCTTTTTTAAAATTGTGTTTACCCCGCTATATTTGAAACGCATAAACATTACTTAATTGGGGGCTGTATGGTTTAAGAAAAGTCTGTCAGTATATTATTGTTCGACTTTCCAATTTTATGTATTGTTACGGTAATTCTAGAGAGCGTGGAGTGTTAGGGAGTAAAAATATCCTATTCCCGCTAGTTTGTTTTGCCGCTGTTGTTATGACAGAAGTCGGCTGTTCTGCCCGAGGTTAGGCATCTCCCAATTTAGTTAGTTTTAGCAGGGTTATTTGCTAGCGCTTACCTTGTAATTTGTAATCGGCCTCCCTGCTCCCCTCTCGGTCCTTTCCGCATCCGAAGCCTGGACGATCAGACAAGAATAATCATCGGCGTTCGTCAGTTTCTTAAAAGGACAGATTTTCCCGCGAAAACGTTAATTGGATGACGTAGGGGCCCTTCATCATTGGCCTATTAGCATAGGTTTTGCCGTAGAACTACAATTGTAGTTCTGTCGCATTTTACCGCGTCATAATAGTCGCTGATCACTGTTTTTGTTGTTTTTATTCCGAAATACTTCTTGATTATTAAAGCAGACCTATTCCACTGGGTAGTTTTTCACGATTGTATATTTACCCCCTAGTTGCGTTATTTATTTACAAATCAATTTTTAACTCGTATCCAACCGGGGGTATTGTATTTACAAATTTGTTGATGCGTATTATCCATTCGCTCCCCGAATGGGCGAGCAGGTCAAATGCACATAGTTAAACATCCTTTTTTTCTGCTCATATCAGGACGGGGGTATTTTATCTATAGGTACGTTGATGCATACTATTTGTTACCTCCACGAGTAGATGGGCAGGTCTGCCTCATATAGTTACCCAGTTCTAATGGTAATTCACAGTGGGTTAACTCCTTGAGTAGGATGGGTAGGTTGGAATCATACCGATACTCAGATCTGATGTTAATTCACAATGGGTTTATATGCTGATTCCTCGTTAATGTGCATTTAATTAACTATTTTCTCTACTATACTGATGGAATAATATGAATAGATCCAGAGCAGAATCATGTGGTTTTTAGACATGAGTACCGATAAATACAAAGATATTTATCTATTCAGAGGAGAGTCTAAGGGTATTCGCTGGGTAGTGAATTCACTGTAGAATTCTTTCCCAGTCTTCCCTTGAGTTCAGTCCATCGTTTACGGAGTTAAAACGGGACATGTAAAATTGTTCACGTTTTTTCCGCTTTATATTCATGTCACCACCTCTCATGTTCTGGGTGATGATTTCCAGGCCGCACCATTTCAATTCCTCAATTTTGTGGCCAGCTGTCTCCCAGTGTTCTGTAAGTGGAGCTCCTGGTTTTTTGCAGCGTATTGACGATTTGTGCTCGTTTAGCCTGATTCTAATTTCTCGCGATGTTTCTCCAATATATACATAATTACATGGGCATTTAATTAAATATATTAGATTTTTGGATCTACAGTTTATGAATGATTTTGTATGGTGTTTTATTTTCTTGTGTTCAATCTGATTGCCCTTGATGACGTTAGTACAGTTAGAGCATTTACTACATGGGAATGTACCCACCGGAAGTGGGTTGTTATCCACAGTTCTTTGGGATTGAGTAGTTTCCCTATATATGTGTGTACTAGAATGTTCCTTATTGTTTTGTTTCTTCTGAAGGCGAAGATGGGTTTGGGGATTGGTGGTTTGTTACTGTTTGTTGTTACAAGATTCCAGTTACGGTTAATTATATTTTTGATTTTATTGCTGACTCCACTGTAATTTGTAACAAAGACAAGTCTCTTATCTACTTCTGTGTTGCGATCTTTTTGTTGGAATAAATTGTCTCTGTTAAAGTATCTGGCTCTCTTCAGTGCCTGATTGACCATCTTCTTTGGGTATCCCCTGTCTGTTAGTTTTTTTGATAAGATTCCTGCATGTTTTAAAAAGTCTTTGTTATCTGAACAATTCCGTTTTAGTCTCAGGAACTGCCCGAAGGGAATGTTATTTTTCTGACTTGGGGGATGGTGGCTTTGGTAATGTAACATTGTATTTCTATCAGTCTTTTTGGTAAATAGCTCTACTTGTAAGGTTCCTGCCACATGTTTAATTATTATGTCCAAGAATTCACATCTGTCTTGGTCGTAGTGACTTGTGAATCTAAGGTTTCTGTCTCCTAAGTTCAGCCATGAAATAAACTCCTCTAGTACTTCTACGGTCCCAGTCCAAATGAAAAAAACGTCGTCTATATATCTAGACCAGTTTGAGATATTTTCAAAAAAAGGGGCAGCCGAGTTAAAAATGTGTTTTTCCTCAAATTGTGCCACGTATAGGCAGGCCAGGCTGGGAGCACAGGTGGCTCCCATGCTGGTCCCCTTGGTCTGCTTATAGAAGTCTTTACCATAAAGAAAAATATTATTTTTGAGGACTGTTGTGACGCAATCTATGATGAATGTTTCGTGTGCAGTAGGATCGTGGTCGCCTTGACATAGGAGGGTGCTGATTGTTTCTATAGTGTTGTCCTGAGGTATATTGGTGTATAGTGCTTCTATGTCATGCGTGACCAGGTATTGTGTGTTGGAGTTAAATGGAAGGTTCTCAACTTTTTGAATGATTGCTGCGGTGTCTTTTATATATGCCTTTTGTTTGGTGACATGTGGTTGTAGGAAAATGTCGGCGTATTTACTCAGGGGTTCTGTGAGGGAGCCTATACTGGACACTATAGGTCTCATGGGGGGATCTGTGGGGTCTTTGTGAACTTTGGGAAGCCCATATAGTGCCGGTATTGTGGGATTAGCATTGAGGAGGAATCTATATCACAAATGACATCTTCTTCTTTTGCATAATCTAACAGGTGTTTGATGTTTGTTTCTAAATCTGTCCACTCTTTTCTTTTAGTTTTTTGATAATGGTCTGTGAAACTTAAGTTTACTGCCTGAAATCAAAAACTTATGTAAAATTACAACTGAAGGGCTAACAGTAATGTGAAAACGAATGTCTTTCTCTGAAGGTATTGCTAACTGGAATGTAAGACACCAGAAGCTCTACATAACGTATTTCGAATGAAAATATTCCTCCAAATTGAATAAGAGAGGAATCTGCTGAAATCACACACAGGTATGCTTCGCAAAAATTCCCTCTTAGAAGCTACCGAATAGGTGATTTTACGTCACCAGGCTATAGGACCCAGGGATATAGCGACATAGTTCAAAATGCTTTTGTAAATGTACCCAACAGAACCAGATCATGTAGAATGAAACTCTATCTTCTAAGTGTGTTAAATGAATTGTGCCCTGACAAAAAAAGAAAAAAGTTACAACTTTGGTTTTGAATGAAAAGACACGATGTCAAAAATGTCTTTATGCACAAAGGGATGTTCTCTAATTGTAAATGTTCTCTTGTAGAATTGTTTGTCCTGAAGAAGGTGTTATCACTGATTCACCGAAACGCTGCGTCGACAACACCAACAAAACTGTGAACCCTGGCATTTATTGTTTTTAAATCGAATTGTGATGTTTTAATGTTTTTAATACCATGGTAGTCCATGGGCACTATTATTGTACAAAATGTTTTTAACCTATTTGAATTGTAATAAATTGTATACTTTTTGATAACAAACACACTATCTAAGGTTCTTGTTTTTTGCTTATGGTACATATTTTAAGTTAAAATCTGGCATTTTGAGGTATATGAGTACTATATTTGGGTTCCTACATGCTTAACGGTTCAGGGACCTTCCTTGTTCTTCCTGCTTTATCCCCTGTGACACAGGTGGAAGTTGTCGATGTCTCATCTAAGTTGTTAAAGGGAGGGGTTCAGGAAAGAACACAAGGGGTTAAGCGGCCATTGTCCACTAGCAGGGTAGAACCTGGCAAAGCCTCCAATGCTGGGGAAACCAGCTGTATGAGGGTACCAGGTGTAACAAGGGCTAGGGTAACGGGTGATAACATCCAAATCCTCTCCTGGAATTTGGCAGGGATTAAAAGTAAATTATCTTCTCCCGAGTGGGGACTGTTTATAGAAAAGTGTGACATTTGTTTAATGCAGGAGACGTGGGTGCTGGAAGAGACCTCGATGGCGGAATTTGCCACTTTTAATAGACTGGCTACATCGCTGGGTAGGGGTAGACCATCGGGGGGTTTAGGCACCTGGGTGGGTACACACTTGGGCGCTAAGGCAGACCATATACCAACTAATTCACTTGACGTTCAATGTGTACTCTTAACATTTCCAAATTCCACATAAATTGCCTTAATATTTATTCGAGGCCTGTACAGAGTGGGCACGAATCTGGAACCATTGACACACTAAGGCAGTTCATGATGACCCTTGACCCAACAGTTGACTTAATAGTAGGTGGATATTTTAACTGGCAATTTGAGCCTCTTAGTAGCACAGATTAAGATGGACTAGCTGATGAGGACCGGTATTGGCGTATCCCAGAACCACAGATAGCACCAGTTAAAGCATGGACGCCGTTAGTCCTGCAGATAAATTATTTTTCCCTCTCATTTGACTTTGAGGGCTTGCAATGGGAGGACAAAATCAGATAGACCGGGCCTTTCTACTTTTAATAGAGTAGGACAAAATTCCATTATTGATTACGTATTGGTGGAACTTAGGCACTTATTTATTTATTTTTCACATTTATAGAGCGCTCTGTTATCCGGAGGTTTCCTGGCGCTAACATGATTGCACCAGTATATGTGGGTAGGGAGCTTTAGTGAGTAAAGAGCCAGGTCTTAAGCGCTCTTCTGAAAGATAGCAGGTCCGACGACAGTCTGAGATTGAATGGTAATCTGTTCCAAGTGGCTGCCGCGCCTAGGGAAAAGCTCCTGCCCCCCCCATCATGCTTTCTTGACTCTAGGGACTGTTACCAGTGCCTGCTCTCCGGATCTTAGGTTTTTTGCTGGTTTATGCCAGCGGAAGGGCAGCTTCATACACAGAGGGCCAAGTTTGTGCAGAGCCTTGAAGACCACGCAGAGTGCTTTGAAGACTATTCTTTTTCGGACTGGCAGCCAGTGGAGTTTCACCAGATCCTGAGCTACCGAGGCAAACTTAGGGGTGTCAGTGATCAGGCGGGCGGCTGTGTTCTGCAGGATCTGGAGCTTGTTTAGTAGGCCCTGTTGGGCGTTCAGCATAAGGCTGTTACAATAGTCCAGATGTGAGAGAACCAGTCCAGTAACAACAGTTTTCCTATGCTCCATCTCCAGAAATGGCAGCACTTTCCTAATTGTTTTAAGGATGTAATGCGTGGATGAGGATAGTGCATTAATCTGTGGTTTAAAGGATAATGAATCGTCCACCAGTATGCCTACATTTTTAACCTTTGCCACTGGGGAGGGGAGGGATCCCATTTCGTCAGGCCACCATCTAGGGGACCAGAAGTTATCCTTGGAACCAAAGAGTAACACTTCTGTCTTTGTAGAGTTGAGCTTGAGACAGTTTTGTTCCATCCAGTTGCCCACCTCTCGCATACAGCCTCTAAACCTATCTGTTGTGCTATCTGTTTCGCCTGGCAGCAGTGACACCACTATCTGCGTGTCATATGCTTATGCTGTAAGATTAAAACCAAAGGATCGAATGACCGGTGCTAGGGTAGAGACGTACACATTAAAAAGGGTAGGGCTGAGTGAGGACCCCTTGGGGACTCCACACGGAAGCACAAAAGGACGTGATTCAAAATCCCCCAGGGCCACCATTTGAGTTCTATTGGAAAGGAAGGCCTGTATGATCTTCAGTGCCTTTCCTTGAATTCTGCAGGCCCTCAACCTGTCCATCAACAGCTTGTGATGGACCGTGTCGAAGGCCGCGGAAAGATCCAACAAGATCAGGGCAGCTCTGCCTCCTGCATCCATCACTCTTCTAATGTGTTCCACGGACTTGATCAGGGCTGATTCCGTGCTGTGTTCTGCATGAAAACCATGTTGGGATGGATCTAGATGTTCTCCTGTCCTCAAAAAGGCACTTAGCTGCGCATTTAAGGTACCTTCCATAATTTTGGCTGGAAGGGGTAGTCTTGCAATAGACCGGTAGTTGTTCATCTCGGCTATGTCCATTTTTTTAGGAGGGGTAGGATGGATGCTCGTTTCCATTTTGCGGGAAATTCCCCACTATCCAACATGAGATTGAGGAGGGGAGTAAGTCCGGCTGCAATGGTGGCAGGAGCTAATTTAGCGATTGCAGCCGGGCATGGGTCATGCCGGGAGCCTGATTTTATCTTCAGTAGTCGGCTCGCTACTTCCTTCTCGCTGATTTGTGTGAATTGCAAGAGTTTTTCCGAATTACTGTCTAACTCCGGACCCACGATAGAGGCAGGAGTCCTTAATAGACTGTCTAGGGGAGAGAAGATTTTTTCCACTTTTTCCCGGAAAAAGGTGGCAAGATTCTCACAGAGTAGAGGACTGGGGGGTATCTCTATAGTTTTGGGGACTGCCAGGGATGACACCGTCCGTAATAATTCCTTCGGGGCATTGCTGGCTTCTTTAATACGTTTCGTGAGAAAGGCCCGTTTTGCCTGTTGTATCCTCTCTTTATAGGCTCTTTGCTCAATATTGAGAATTTTTTTGTCTGTCTCTATAGTTTGTCCCCAAGTTCTTTCCAATTTTTTACACAGAGTTTTATGGTCCCTGATCTGTTCGGAGAACCAAGGGGCGGAGGGATTTGAGCGTGTGGAGTAAATAGTCTTAAGGGAGCCAGTTGTAAGCATGCTACCTCAAGCCAATTAGTGTAGGCTGAGGCTGCTTCCTCCACATTTCCTGAGAGGGGCACCAAGGAAGTTTTTAATACGCCCTCCAGCATTTCCCCATTTATGTTGTTCCATTTCCTAACCTGTCTAGGT
Organism: Lissotriton vulgaris; assembly: GCF_964263255.1. Lineage (NCBI taxonomy): Eukaryota > Metazoa > Chordata > Amphibia > Caudata > Salamandridae > Lissotriton > Lissotriton vulgaris. Next base: position 682,554,163 of record NC_141696.1, read on the forward strand.
ACGTTTCTGGCTCTGTATGATTTCATGGGGGGCTGGAGTAACAATAAAATGGACTGCTGAATGATCAGACCAGGGGACCGGCTGCACTGTTGATACGCTAAGGCTGGGATGATTTGAAAAAATCCCGTCCAGGGTAAGTCCTGCCTTGTGAGTCGGACCACAGACTCATTGCTTCAGATCCACCCCCTGCAGTAGGTCAATCAGATCGCGAGAGTCTGGGTCCAAGCCGCATTCTAGGTGGAAATTAAAATCCCCCAGCAGTGTAAAAGCTTGGGCACAGGCTGCTACTTCGAGTAGCTTACTCAGAGCTAGCACAAATGGGACTTTAGTCCCTGGGGGCCTGTAAACTAGGCCGCCTCTAAGGGTTTGATGATCGGATAAGGTCCTGGATTTCAGGGTATACCCGAGGGAAGACAGTGACCACAATGCCCTGGTGTTGACATTGAAACCAGGGAGTTTTGGGATGTCAAACCCTGTTCCCGATCCCAATGTTGTACAACTGCCAGTCCTGCTAACTAACAACAGGCGGAGAGTTAAATGGTCATATTTACAGGGCTCCCCGACTAAACTTGCAGGCATATATCAACAGGCTCTGCCTCAGTTGATAGAAGTGGGAGAGACCAGGGATAAGAACACCTACCAAGAATCTTTGATTAGGCCATTGGAAATCCATAAACAGATGGTTGCTAAACTATCTGAAATGTTCTACCCCGAAGGAAGTAAGAAGGCAAGCTCGGTTTCAACCCATCCCTGGTATAACACTTCTTGCCGGAAAGCAAAAAAAAATATCTGCTAACCGCAATAAAAGCAAAGGATGATCCAAGCATTAAGCAATGTCGGCTCAAACATAAACAGGTTATCAAAAGGGAAAAGGAAGATTGGGAAGCAAATAGATGGGAAGACTTAAGAATAGCACTCTCATGTAGGGACTTTAAATCATTTTGGGCTATTGTAAGCTTTGGGACAAGAGATGGTAGAACAGCCTCCAAACCAAACATAGCAGCAGCTGTTTGGGAAGGCCATTTTGGAGCTCTCTATGCTAGTTCTGCTGAAGAGGGTCCCTCGTTTTTTACCCCAGGACCCCTCCATGAGTATCGATTGGAGGAGTCCTGGGATATTACGCTAAGTGAGGTCGAAAATGCAATAGTAAAACCTCTACCCAATAAGGCGCCCGGCCTGGATAAGCTCACTGGGGATTTATTCCGGTCCCAACCAAAAATTTGGGCACCATACTTGGGTGTTCTTTTTAATGCAATATTAAAGGGCATGGATCCGCCAGACACCTAGCGTGGAGCGGAGATTTTTCCCATCCATAAAAAAGGCTGTCCACTAACGCCGTCTAAATACAGGCCTATCAGTCTGATAAAAGAAGGGAACGGCCTGACTTAGGACGTTAAAGAAAGCCCTCACTCACCACCTGGTGATGACATGCTTCATCATCGGGCTCCACCAAAGAGACCGAGTGTCTCTTTGGTGTGCTACAACGCCAGATCTCCTGCAGAGCAGGTTAGTGAGATTAGGACGTGTTTGTACAAACTAAGCTAATGAGTGGTGAGGGTAATAAAAAATGTCTGTAGTGTATCAAAAAACTTTATTCTATGATAGCTAAAGACATTACTTTAAAATGTATGTGTATGGAAGCAGTCCACAATTAATTGAGTGGTAGATTCCTAGATATCAGTCGACATGTTTCTTGCCACGAAACAGTGTAATTTTACCGGGCAATTCATCAGGACTTAAAAGTGTGTAATAAACCCTGGCGGTATGGTCGCGCTAAGGCCCACCCTTACCTAGGGACGTGAAAGTGAAAAAGAAGACAGTGAAAAAAGCGCAAAAAATTAGGAAGAAAGAATAATCTCCCTAATCACTCCTGGTTTAGGAGGCTTCAACTTTACGGTTTCTGGGGGTGCGCCAGGGGTGTATCCTTACCCCCACCTTAGTCTGCCTCTATATAAATGGACTAATAGACCACCTGCTCGGAGTGAAGGATAACGATACCCCTAGGTTAGCCTCAGGTCGAGTGCCCGTGCTGATGTTTGCGGACAACAGTTGTTGTTGTCAAAAACATCAACGGGTATCCAACGAACCTTGGATAGCTTTGCTGCATTCTGTGCCCAACGAGGCCTAGAAATAAACTTAGACAAGACTAAGTTTATGATCTTTAATCCCCCAAGACAGACCCGTCCAAATCCACTCTTGAATGGAATTTCTTTGGAGCGAGTTAAGACCTTTGAGTACCTAGGCATCACTTTGACAGAACATCTTGACTGGGACATCCAATCAGCAAAGGCGGCTCTTAGGTTATCTCAAGTGGCGGGGGGAATTGGAAAAGTGCACAGAATATCTGAATTTAAGCCAGCGGCCCGGTCATAGAAATTTCTAAACTTCAGGCCAGAACGGCTTCTACGTATTGGGCGGAATTATGAGAACATCAAAGTACAACCAGCTTCATAAAGGTTGAACATACCTTCATGAGGAATTTATTGGGTCTACCAGTCAGTAAACTGCTTGTTCTTCTACGCATGGACCTGGGGCTGGATCCTATAGAGGAGGAGGTAGCACTACGGCCATTGATGTATTGGAAAAGACTATGGTCAGTGCTTGAGTTAGTCACCTATAAAAAAGAATTCCTGGAGGTGAGGGCTACGTTAAGGATTAAGAACATTCCATGGCTCTAACACATTAAGGCAGTCAGTACCAAGATTGGTCTACCAGAGTTGAAGAAACTTGTCCAGGGGAATCCAAGACAGTGTTGGTCCACCACTTTAGGTACCACAATCTACTAGCTCTCCATAGTCGTACTACAGTGGGAAGACTAACAGCAGAGTTTCTCCAAGTAAAAATAGAACCTAAAAAGGAGGATTTTTTGGATCTAATCTATCCCCCACTGGTGAGAAAACTCTATTTTCAATTCAGGATTGGTAGTCTCCCGCTCAGGGCATTCACCAGCAAATGGGCCAATACCGAGAATCATGTCTGGCCGGCATGTAAATATATCCTAGAAGATGAACCCCATGTCCTGATTTTTTGCCCTGCCTATCAGGTTATGAGGAAATGTTGGCTGATACCGCTTTGTAGAAACCTTGGTTTCAGTCAATGTGCTCAAGCACATACAGCCTGATTCATGTAGGCAATAGCGCTCGCAAAAGGGCCAGATTCTGAGAATCTGGCCCTTTGCGAGTGCGATTTTTGCATTTGGTATTCATGATACCAAATGCAAAAATCGCTATTTAAGAAGTCGCAAATATGCGAGGAATAGCATTTAAGGAATCTCTATTAGAGATTCCTCAAATGCTATTCATGACACATCCTGAAATTGCGATTTAGCACTTTTGGGGCCGCTATTTACCGAGAGGTCAGACCTGTCGGTAAATAGCAGAAACTCCGAAAAATGCTTTTAAAAGCATTTTTCTAAGTTGCATGTTGCACACACACATGTCCTTTGGACATGTGTGTGCGCAACACCTGTCCAAATGTGCATTTTAGGGGTGCTACAGGGCGTCCTTTGGACACCCCTGGCACCCTTTCAGTCGCTATCTCATTTGCGAGTAGCAAATTGCTACTCGCAAATAAGGGATACTCCTTATTCATTCCTATGGGCCTCTTGGCCCATAGGAATGAATGGGGAGTATTTGCGAGTAGCAAATTGCTACTCGCAAATAAAGAACATGTAGGAATCGCTATTTTATTAGCAATTCCTACATGAATGCCGTTTTGCGTGTCCTCAATAGCGAGTCGCTATGATTCGCTATTAGGGCCACGCAAAACGGCCCGTACATGAATCAGGCTGTTAGGGTTTTAAAATATGACACCCATCCCCCAATTGTCTTTGCTGTTTTGCGGTTTTTAATTGGTATGTGGCATAGACGAAGAAACTTTTTGTAAACATTATCTGTAATTATATTATTGATAACTACTAAATGTTTAATTCGATTTTAGATGCTTGATTTTATTGGATATGTATTTATTGTTTTACTTATTCTATCTGCAATGTATGTATTTTATCTGCACTTTTATGGTCCGTGGTGACCGAAATAAAGTTATGGATGATGGTAAATGGGCCATAACTTTTACTAAGCCTCTGCATCACAAAATTGTTGATGCATTACTGAAATCTTCACTTCACGGGTCAAAAAGTCGATGTAGGTCCTTGCCTGGATCCTTGCAATATTATGTTGGGATAAGAGTTTGGTGCACAATATTCTCATTCCCAATAATATGGGACTTTAATTCATTTCGGTCCCTGACCAGGATTTTTGAAAAATCTTATAATTATCTATTTACTCGGTTATGTATTCTATTTTTATTGACACTCTGCATGAACCCTTTTACACTAATCACAGAGAATCCTTATCAATGTTATTGTAAAAAATATCTGTGCCCAAAAATATGTTTTCATAAATTGCACTGGTTTAATCACCTCTACACTGTGTTCTATATGTAGCATATTGTTCATTTATAGTTCCATACATTATAAGTGAATCTGACATTACCCTTTGTTTTGTGCGGTATCACACATAGCCTTGATCCTGAGTACCACAGGGTCACCCCATAGTTGATAACTCCCAGTGGGCATGCATCACTTACTGTGTCACCCTCTTAAGTAGCCCTTTTTATTGCCCATGTCACCTTCAAGGTAGGCCCTAGGTAGCCCATGGGGCAGGGTGCATTATATTCAAAAGGTTGAACATGTACTTTTATGTTTTACATGTCCTTGTGGTGAACAACTCCTAAATTTTCTTTCCACTACTATGAGGCTTACCTCTCCCATAGGATAAGGTTGAGTTGCCTGATTACATGTAATAAATGCTAAATTTTGATTTGGAATAGGTGAACATGTCATGTTTTGTATCTGAGAAATTGTAATTTGAAACCCTTTTTAATGATAATTCTGATTTTAAGTTACTATTTTGAAAATGCTACTTTTAGAAAGTTGGGGTTTTCGTGCCCTAATGGTGCCTGCTGCCTGTTCCTGGGTAACATGACTGTAGTTGGCAGTTGGACTTTGTTTATTCCTTCCAGACAGTCACACAATAGAGGGTTAAAGTGTGTCTGAATAGGCCATCACTGCAGGACAGGAAGGAAGAGCTGGGTACCGACCCACTTGCAATTTAATAGGCTGTGCTGTGCCTTCATACAAAGGACTTGTCACCCCCGCATTGTTCATGCATCCAGCTTCGAGCCAGGGCAGGAGAAGAAGGAAACTTCAGGCACTTCAATGGTAATTATCTAGAATCATCTCCTACTTCAAAGAGGGTACCAGGTATAAAAATGGGACTCTCAGACCTTTATATTCTCACACAAGTCCAGTGGAACGAATACTTGTCAATCCAACATAAGGGTATAATGGCCCTTGCGATTCGGTCGGCTTATGTATATAAAAAATAATCCGGGCCGGCTTTTACACACAGCGAAGCTTACAGCCAAAGGGGCATATCACAGCCCTCTGGCCCTTCATAAATTTATGGGCTTATTTTGGTCCATGTGGTAATATGACAAACCTCTCAACCTAATAACAGTTCTTACATACAGAATCGAAGAATTGAAATAAAGACTTCTCTAATTGGTTACTGCATTTGGAGGCAACACTGGGCCATTTTTTATATACATAAGTCGACTGAATCGCAAGGGTAATTTTACCCTTTTGTTGGATTGACAAGTATTCGTTCCACTGGACTTGTGTGGTGCAGTTGCCGCGTTGGATAACATCGACAAAGTGATTGAATAGGCCTCGGTCAACTTAACAAGAAGACTCTGGGTGTCTATGAAATTCGAGCTAACTTAATGGGTTGTTTTTTAAGCCTTGAAAAAGTTACTATGTAACTAAACACGTGTTGGCTGCCGGTCCACCGCTCTACAGAAGGTTCACTGTATTGCGCCCTCCATCTTTGGGCAAAGTACGACGCTATGCTCGTGCAGTTTTCAAAGTTCGCGCTCCTTCGCACTACGAGAATTGCACGTGGCACAGTGCAAACACACGGTAGCGTAGCAGTAATTTTTTGCTTGCTCGCAGTCCTCAATGTCAAGTTGGCGACCGCGAGTGAGCAAATTGACATCCCGGCAAGACTTTTTCCTTGTTCGCGATCAGCAGCATCAAGTTGTCGATCGCAAGCGAGGAAAATAAATCTCCCGGCGAGATTCTCAATGCGGGGAGGTCAGGTTTCTCATTGCGAGTGGTCGCGTTTGCTTGTGACCGCTCGCAATGAGAAACTACCATTCCGCGTGGAGAAAGCTGCCACTCGAGTAGAAATCTACTCGAGCGGCAGAAAAAGACCGCTTGCACTGTGCAAGATGCGGTTTGCAATGATTGCACAGTGCGGACAAGCATCCAGCTCTGTGCAATCAGTGAGAACAGAATTTTGCACAGTGCACAACGCAGTTCGCGTAGCTCGCGTAGTGCAAAGTGCACTTTACGTAGCTATGCATAGCGCTACTACGCGAACTATGCCCAGGGTTAGTTATTGCAATTCTTGCTTTTGAACTAAAATGTATTGAGAATACTGTGTCATTGCAATTCTTGCTTTTGAACTAAAATGTATTGAGAATATTGCCGAACTTGTGTATCCTATATTCATTGAATTGAACTGCAAATTAATCATTGCTCCTTATTTAAATTGAGCATCATAGAATTGAATAACTCTCTACGAATAAATTATTCAAAGAGGTCAGAGTGCCAAGGTTTATCTCTATGTATAACATGTACACTGGGTTCAGCTAAACCACAGTGAGTTGACACCTGAGACAGTGGGGTGTATATTCTTAACCTTGAGGGGCACCAATACTGTATGCTAATTTCCATTATACACAGAGAGTGATGTGCTACCATTGAAACCGCCATTGCCATTTGCTGATTACACCAATACAGATATTAACAAATCCAATCAAACACTGATACATTCAGTTACACACCCAGCCAAACACTGATACATCCTCTCAAACATCTGCACACACATTAATGCAACCACTGACACATCCAATCACACACTGATACAGAGATTTATGCATTCATGCACACTTTGATTCAACCACTGACATACCCTGGCGGACACCGATAGAGCCACTGACACACCCAGTGTCACATCAAAATAGTCTCTGAGACAATAAAAACACAGAATTAGCTCTTTCCTTGACAAGACAGTGGTTATAAAAAGAATTGTATATTTTGTAAGAGGGTTTTTTATTTTGTTTCATTGTTCTTGTTTTTGTAAACAAGGTAGTATGGAAATTGAAAGGAGGGTTCAAAAACACATCATGTGATAACTGGAAGCAAAAAGAAAAGAACTAACAGTGATGTTTCTTCGCAGTATTTAAGAATGCTCCTACAGAAGATCATTTTACAGTAACAAGCATGTGGCATTTCACAGTAGATATCAGTGATGCCGTTTGAGATGTCATGAGTGATGTTATCAGTGATGTCACTGACCATGTCATGAGTGGTGTAATATGTGAGGTAATATGCAGTGCATTGCAGGGGTGTAAGTCATAGTTAGCTCCGGGAATTATAACTGCTGAATTTCTATGGTTTTGTACATGTGAAATGCAAACATAATTACAATTTATTTATTTATTTATTTAATTTATTTATTTAATTTCTTTTATAGCGCAGGAATCGACCCCAAAAGGGGTATCTCCGCGCTTTGATCGCTTAAAGGTGATGATAAACAGGGACAATGCAGATGAAAAGGAGTTACAATGGTGGAGCTACAGCGGTTTAATCTTCTGCAAACAAGTTGGTTTTTAGCCTTTTCCTGAATGATAGATGATTAGTGATCTGTCTAAGGCTAAGAGGCAAGTTGTTCCACAAGGTCGGTCCCACTAAGGAGAATGCTCGACCGCCTTGTCTGGTCTTTTTAATGAAAGGGGATTTTAGCAGAAGTTGGTTGCATGACCGCAGGTCTCGGTCTGGTTTGCAATGCTGTAGTTTCTGGGTTAAATATTTGGGGCCATTTCCAAACAGGCACTTATGGACAGTACAGCAGATCTTAAATTTAACACGTTGGCGTATGGGAAGCCAGTGAAGTTCTCTCAGCAGGGGTCTGGAAGGTGTTCTTGGGGGGGCATTCAGAATCAATTTGGCCGCCGTGTTCTGGACCACCTGTAGTCGATTGATGGCATCCTCGTTAGCTTGTATCAGGAGCCCGTTGCAATAATCTAATCGACTTATGACCAGGGTCTGCACAAGGGTTTTTCTATAGGTGTCTGGTAAGAGAGGAAAAACTCGTCTGAGCAGGCCAATGGTACGGAAACAAGCACCAGCGATCACGTTTGCGTGTTCTTTGAGGGTTAGATTTTGATCCAATTTTACACCCAGGTTTTTGACTGTCAGTTTTGGGGAAGGTACAGGTCCTAAGTCCAGGGGCCACCAGTCGGGAGACCAGAGTATGCTAGCTTTTCCAAAGAGCATCACCTCTGTCTTCCCGACATTGCATTGGAGGCAGTTGGAAGCCATCCAATTTGAAACAGCCATCATACCTTCCGCAAAGTTTTCCCTAACATTAGCGTTAAGGGCATGGAAAGGGTAGAGGAGTTGAGTGTCGTCGGCGTAGGACACTGGTGTGAATCCATACTTCCTCACTATCTCAGCAAGGGGGGCCACGTACACATTGAATAACGTGGGGCTTAGGCATGAGCCCTGTGGCACCCCCTTTGTGAGCGCCCTAGAGATGGAATGATAGGGGCCCAGGCTGACAGATTGTGAGCGTCCTGAAAGGAAGCTCTTCAGCCATGCCAGGGCTTGACCTCCAATGCCCACTCCTTGCAGTCGGCTCAACAAGATTTGGTGGGACACAGTATCAAAAGCGGCTGACAGGTCTAGCAGCACCAGGATCATTGAGCCTCCTCTATCCTGTGACATTTTGATGTTATCCGTCACGGAGAGGAGTGCTGATTTGATGCTGTAGTTGGGCCTGAACCCAGATTGAGATTGGTCCAGGCTCCCTGTCGCCTCTATGAAACTGGAAATCTGGGTGTTAACAAATTTCTCTGCCAACTTGCTCAGGAGGGGCAGGAGAGAGATAGGGCGAAGGTTGGAGAGTTCCGTCCAGGGGGAGGTGGTGTTTTTGCGTATTGGATTCACAACTGCCTCTTTCCATTTTTGTGGAAGTTTACCTTCTTTGAAGGAAAGGTTGAGGATTTTTTGAATAATAGGGCATAGTATTCTCCTCAAACTGTTTGTCAGTCTGGCAGGTAGAAGATCATGAGGGGAGCCAGATTTCATGTTGCTCAGCAGAGATAAAATGTCACTCTCCGTAGCTTCTGGGATCTCATTAAAAGTGTCTGTGGGGGTCTTTTGACATGAGATATTATAGTCTTCCACATTATTGGGATGTTTGGCCAGGATTTTATTATAGATAGTTTCAATCTTATCCTCGAAAAATTGAGAAATATTATTGCACAACTCTTGAGAGAATGTATCGGGGCTTTCACAAGCTGAGGGATTGGTAAAGGTGGTAAGGATTTTATATAATTCTCTAGTTGAGTTGCCGGCTTCATCAAGCTGGGATAGTAGGCAGGTTTTTCTAGCCTTTTTAATGTTTTTATAGTAGGTAGATGTTGCCTGTAGGTAAAGTTCCTTACTCTCAGGAGAATGATTCTTTCTCCATTGTTTTTCCAACTTCCTACATTTTTGATTCTCTATTTTTAAGGTTTCGGTGTACCATGTTTCCTTTTTGGTAGTCGAGGATTGTTTAACTATCTTTTTTGGGGCTAAAGAATTTATAGAGTCTAGAAGGGTATTGTTTAGTTTGGATAGAGCCGATTCTGTGTTATCAGAGTTAAGAATAATGGGCTCTCTCCAGACTTGCTCAAAAGAATCCGGGGTGATTTTATGCCAAGGTCTCCGTTTAATGCTCAAAGTGGTAGGGGGGGCGGAGGGTTTGGCTAATTGTAAGAAGGAAAATTCCAGTATACTGTGGTCGGAACAATTGATAGATTTGGGGGGGTGGCACTGTATTGAAGGATGGTTGGTGAAAATCAAATCTAGGGTATGGCCTTTTCTATGGGTGGGGCCGCAGTTTCTCAAATGGAGACCTAAGAGAGCAAGATCGGCCAGAAGGAGTTTGGTATTAGGATCTTCAGCTATGTCAGCGTGAACATTAAAATCTCCAAGCAAGATAAAGTTTTCTTTGGCTCTCATATATGGGGCTAATATTTCCGTTAAGGCTAAAGAAAAGCCAGCATTGGGGCCCAGGGGTCGGTATACAAGGGCACCTTTCCAGTGATCCTTAGTTCTGGTGTTAATTTTAAAAATCATAATTTCCATAGTAGGCAGAATTATTTGTTCTAGCACAATAATATGGAGCTTATCTTTGTAAATTATAGCGGTTCCGCCACCAGTTTTTATGGGGCGGTCCTGTCTTAAAATCTTATATCTCTGAGGGATACCCAGCGTAATGGAGGGAACTGTGTGGGGTTTTAGCCACGTTTCCGTAAGGAAACATATTTCAGGTTTGAAGCTCTGGATAGTATCCCAGATCTTGACAGAATGCCGAGGGAGTGACCGAACGTTTAATAGAAAGCTTTTCCAGCCTTTCATTTCGGTAGTGGTGTTAGAGGTTCTTATAGGTCCTGAAATGATGGAATCGAGAGTGGCTTGTAGTCTACATTGGATGCAAGAGAACGGTCCTTCAGGAAAAGGCCAGTTATCACAAGCACACCTTGGTTGTCTCTGAGGTCGGCGAGCTAGTTGGGTTTGTGGGGTGTATGTAAGGCAAATGTCCTTAGAAGAGGCCATGGTGACTGATGAGGAACAAATAGAATAAACAAAATAAATAAAAGGACAGGGTGAGTGGCCCCTGGGCCCGTCCGGTCACGGACGGGCGCAGACGGGCTTCTCTCCGGCGCGTCTCAGGCGCTTCTCTGCGCGCGACCGCTGCGCGTTCCCTGTGACGAGGGGGCTAAATACCTCTCAGCGTGCAGCCACTAGAGGGCTAACCTCTCACTGTAGGCGGAAGTGACCTGGCTCTGCCTGACCCGCCCTCCGTTCAACGGCACTGGTTGCCGAGTCGGACCGGGGCGGGCAGGACGAGTGATTGAGCACAGGCTGCTTTAGGTGGTGAGTTTTTGTCCCTAAAATGTTTGGCTTTCAGTGAATTTCCAAGTTTTTGTAATTCTATTTCCTTAATACAACATGTCTATAACCTTAGTTTTTTCCAGTGAATTTTCAAGGTTTTAAAAAAAATGTATTTCCTGCCTATAATGTTCCTGTAACCTTTGTTTTTATTCCGTGAATATCTGTTTTTTAATCAAATTTGATGTCCTAACTTTCATTTGCTCTTTTATAATTGTATTTCCTAATTATAATGTCCCTGTAGCATTTTTAAATGAATTTCTATGGTTTATTCTGGTAGTTGTGTGGTGTCTACAGTAATATGTTGTTTATTTATTTATTTTTTAAAATTTTAGGATTCATGATCCCGTTGCGACTGGTCCCAGGGGGGGATCGCAACTCATGTGTGATTTTTGGCACTGTTGAAACAGATATATAGACAGTTTTAAGGTTTTGTTTAAGGTAGGTGGTTTAGTAATAGAGTAATAAAAGTAGTATAATTGTAGAGAAAAACACATTTTAAAAGTCGTTTTAATTCATTTTTTACACTGTTGCAACCAGTGCTGGCCCATATTTTGGGAGTTTGCGATGGGGACGTGACTCTGGCGTATTTTTGGTAGTAGTAAAATGCATATTTAAACACTTTAAAGCTTTTGTTCAAAGTAGAAGGTATTATCATATAAGTAGTCTAATTATTGACCAAAAACTTTTTAAAGGTTGTTTTAATTCCTTTTTCAGAGTATTGACGTCAATGCGACGTGAGCGCAACTTCGTCTCAACTCCCATGTGACACAGGAACAAATTGACTTGATTGGTTAGGAGCGTTCTATCATTAATAGAGGATTATCCATCCCATTTCCTTCATCTTTGGCTGTGGTTGTGTTCTGAACACATTTCAGTTGCTTCTAATACTTTTGGTGTTTTACATTGCATTTTTTAACACAAAGATGACATCTGCTGCTTAAGAAAACCAAGAGGAGCACCCTAACTCTTCAGAAGAAGAAGAACCTGTAAGGCCTAAGAAGGAGTGCATAGTGAAGAAGTGCTCTAATCCTGCAGGAGAAAAAAAAGTGAATGCCTGCAAAATCACATGCACCATCTGCAACAAAATTATTTTAAGAGATTCGTAGAGGAAATACTCATGCAGAAAATTAAGTATGATGAAGCACTTGCAGACCATGTACTTCACCTATCTTGCATGAGCAGAATTAGAGAGAGACGGGAGCCATCAAGGAGCATCTGCTGTAGATGGTGCACATCTAGGCACCTCGCCTGCTGCTGCAATTTCTTCAGATTTTCCAGCTGGTGTTCTGGGGTTTGTGGGCATGGGACAATTTTGTCTAAAATGCAAGGCAATCTTCACCATTGGAGAGCAGTCAATCCCTGCTCTAGTTGTAAGCATCAACAGTAAGTTACTCTGTTTGCGGTACTGGGGCCTACTTTTTCATCCTTCCTTAATCTCTGTAATCCTTGTCTTTAAAAACTTTTTTCACTATCTTTTTCATTTATTATGTTACCCTTTGTCTTTTTAAGTGTGTATTTGAGGTTTTTTTTCTATTTTACTGTGGGTTTTGGTGAGTTTTGTACTTTATTTTTTAGCTTTCCTACTTCCTTATTACTACCCAGTCCTTCCTTTTTTTCCTTGTTTATTTTTATTCTCTCTTTCTCCCCAACCCCATGGCAGACAGGGGCACACCAAGACATGGCCGCCTTCCTTGCAGAAGGCTGTGCCAAGCAGGGATGCAGCCCCGTGCCCTGTTTTCTGAGATGGAGGTGGCAGTGCTGTTGTTTTATATCTGAGAATTGATAGTGGGCGACCTAGTATACCCTTGAGGGTTTGGGCAAAGAGTATGATGGGGTAAGGATACCTTCAAGGGATTTTAATTAACACAGACATTTTGAAATCCCTTAGAAGATGAAATTGTGTGGGCTTAGTGATTTGAACCCACTAATGCACGTTATGCAACAACAAAAATGACATGTATTCAAAGCTGTTACTTATTAGTGATCAGTCAGGGGAGAGAGCAAAAAGAGATTGAAAGACGGGTGTATATAAACAAAGAGTATTTACTCTTTTTTTAAATCAAGTTAAAAAGTTGGGTACAAGATAAATAGCAAAGATGTAGAAAGGTAAATACATTAATCCACACAGTCCTTGTTACATCAATTGCTCAAGCTTCTCTACCTATCACAAAATTAACTAAATATTCAATGGTAGATAAAGCGACAGTCAACGTTTTGGTCTCTATTCTTTCGTGTAGGAGACCATCCTCAGGACATGGATTTCATATCTTGAGTACCCTAAAAATGATAACAGAATACATTATTTTTTTTTTATATCCAGCGCCATTTCCCCCACACCCTATCAGCAGGGGGCAGGCCTGGGTCTGGGTACAGGATGCAGGAGCGCCACCAGCACTGGGCAAGGGTGCGCTGGGCATTTTACCTCCGCTCTGGGGTCTGGCACACCCATCAGCAGTTGCCGCACTGCTGGGCTGACATCCTGGACTGACAGCAGGACCTACTAGACCTGTTAGGAGTTGAGGTTGCGGGCTGGGTGAGTAATTATTAAAATTAATTTTTTTTATTATTAACTTTATTCTATGCTATAGCTAATATTTTTTCCCAAATAATGGCAAGCATGCTGCTTACCTGCAGAGAAGTAACATTTTCAAATATTATGTAATAATCTGTTATTCCAGACAGGTGCTTAGTTTACTTGCTGCTACCCACCTAACCTAGTTATTCAATCGTACTTGTTGCCACTCGCTTGGGCTGATGTGAATAGTGTTGATTATGTAAGACTTTCTGTAACTATTTATTTGTAATGTCGGAACCGCACGGGGCATGCCAATGCCACATGGACGTGCAGGGTTGTTTGTGAACAACACATCCATTTTTCAACGGAAGCTTGTGCTACAGGCCTTTTTCGCCTGCAACACAAGCTTCCATTGACAAATGGCCTATGGGCGATTGCATTGATTCATAGTAGACTAGCGCGGTCATCGTGACTGTGGCGTCAACTTAAGGCAGGGCGGTTCCATAACCACAATGGCGTTTGCCTGACATCATTGTTAGCATTATAATAAGGCCCTTAGTGATTAGTGCATTGGCCGGTCAAAGGAGGTTGACGTGAGAATGAGAGATTGAGAATGAGATTTGAGACGAAGCAAAAATGAAACATTAAGATTTGTTGCAATTTATTATTAGTAATTCCAAAATGCTGGAAAAGGAGTAGACTAAGTAGGTTTTTTTGTAAATTTTTAATAGGATAGGACGGTCTGCGATATACTACCACTAGTTGATCTGATTTAGAAAAGTTCAATGTTATTGCGATTTCCTTTGCCTGTCAAATATATTTTGGGGTGATATTATTTATTATATCATTAATCTTTTTTTGTCTTTATGTCATACATCAGCATCCAGCGGCACGAAGAGGGCTGAGGCGGGTGAGGGTACGGGACCTGGAGGTGTCTCCCAGAGTTCCGTGGCCGATGGCTCTGCTGGCCCTAGTAAGTCCTCCTGGTGTTAACATTAATATATTCATTGCCTTCATTTTTCTGCTCGTTTTTGAATAATGTGACGTCAATCCATATATATATTATTTTTCCAAATCCTCTTCGATGTATCCATTTTTAAATCTTTGTTATCCCTGCATTATCCTATTGACTTATTTTCTATATTTCAAGTTTCTCTAATTTACATCAAACTGTCTCGAGTTAATACTATTCTGTCAACTCTGTAGCTTCCTTTCTTCTTTTTTAGTCAGCTATCCTTCTACCCTTTTATGGACTGCCTAGTGGTGATACTCTAAGACTGCATGCCCATTGCCCAAATAAGGGATTCAACACATGTAATAGATGAGAAGATAATCACTAAAACAAAAGATTGGCAATGGTCATGTTGGACACCCCAACGTTGTGTCTTCTTATTAGGTAGGCCTAGTATTATATTAGCAACTGTTGGTGAACTGATGAAGGAGGGACGACGTACAAGGAGGACAGCCAACCAAGGCCATATGCTATTTTTTTCTCAAAACATAATCCTCATCAATCAATTGCTCCAGCCACTCTTTAACAGCTTGTATCTTGCCTTGACTTCAGGCTTTTTCAAAACTGTACAACAACAAAATGCCCATCCTGATATTTTTTATAGAAGATACTGTCTGGTGTTTTTTTTATTTTGCTGTAAAACAATTAATAGGGGGAGGTCTATCTGGCATCTAAGAAATGTGTAATCTTGTTTTTCTATCTTCACCGACCGCCAGTGCCAGCACAGACAGCGCCAGCCAGTCTGCAGATGCAGCAGCAGAAGAGGGCGAGCCAGCTGCAGTAGCGGGTGGTGGTAAGTCATATTGCTTGCTTATTATTGACAATTAATTATAATTTTCAGCTCACTGTAAAGGTGCAGGAGGAGAAAGGTTGGATAAAATGTAATATATAGGACTGAAAGCGAAGGATACATAGGTGGAAGCAAGAAAGCACTGGATGCATAAAGAGTACTATAGGTGGCTGATAGCTAGGATGCATGGGTCGGTGAAGGATGGATGAAAGTTTTGTATACGGGTAGGAACAAAGCTTGCCTGGGTGGGTGAAAGTGTATGTGTGAAAGGATGCCTGCCTGGGTGGGTGATTAGAATCCTGTGGTGGTTTCTTTCGATTGAAATAAACATGGGTGGGTAAATGTTAAATGACAAATGTATGTTGTAGAAAGGTTCGTACTTGAGATCATGAGACTAGAGTGAGACAGAGAGCCATGTTTGGAACTTTGGATGGTTGTCTATATAGATGGATGAGTAGTTTCAACGGTGAAGAGTAGATTGAGAGAATGTAAAAAAACTTAAATGGTGGTGAGTAGCAAAGTCAAGGGTGAAGAATAACAAATAAAATACTCCATGAACAATACAATGTTGAGTATAAAAATAATTGGGAAGGAGAATAAGGAATTATGGTGCTCCTCTGTAGTGGTGTTTGTCAAACCTTTATTTGCCTGAAATGTTGTTTTCAAGGTTTTTTTATGCAAATGGTTGAGGAGGTTGCATTTCAGACTCCTCCCTGGACTCAAAGTAGTTTTCAAGCACAACATTATGTATACTTCCTACCACCCATCCTCAATCACTTCCCTCCATACCCATGGCATCATTTTCTATGTGTTTTGCTAGGAGCATTGCTTACAATTTGATTTTTTATTTTTCTTGATATGTAGCAACTCCTGCTGCTCCACTGACCAGGCAGGAGATTGCAGCCCAGACCTGGCAGCAGGAATTGGAGGCCATAAGGGCCGAGTACCTTTGGCTGGTCGGCAAGGAGGGTGAGGCAAAAGCTTTGCAGATGCCCCAGGCCCCAGTCAGGCCCCAACAAATACCCCACCATCACAGCGATGCCGTGGTCCAATGGGTACCCACCAGCACTGCCATCATTTCACCAGCACTGCTGCTACCCCTTATTTCTGCCATTATGAGCGCTGCATCATGCGAATGCTGGCTTATTTTGAAGCCAGGCAGAAATGGGTGAGAGGTACCTCCAGAAGCTCCTAACCCGCCATTAGTGTTCTCTTCAGCCCCTTTTTAAATTTGTTTTTGGATGGGTGGGTGGAAGTTGGGGGATTGATGGGTTTTTCTTTATTTATGGACATTTCTTGGACACTACTTGGACATTGTTTGGGGTTAGGGAGAGTTGTGGGCCAGTTGTGGTTTTGTGTTTTGTTCAGGGAATAAAACCTTTTCATACTTTTACATTTTATGATTATGAATGATTTAAAAAAATTGTGGAAGAGTTATTGATTGTTGGTTTTACTTCTCAGTGCTGCCTTTGCGGCAATCCGTTTTTGAAGTCTGCTGATAGTGTACACTAAATAGTTATGCAGTACCGTCCCTTGTCCTACTACTGTCTACTCCTAGTCTCTGCAGTCTACTCTGCTATTGCGATATATTATTATTAACCCCTAAGGACTCGGAGGGGGTGAGGGTAAATTACCATTGTATAGAATGATTGCCATTCAACAATGATCAATCCACCACAGTTCTATTCTCTTACCTGATTAGATGAAGCTAGGACTCCATGGTTTCCCAAGGTGCCATCACACTGTTGGCAGTAGTAGCAGAATGCATTGCTAGGGTTTCTTTTGATATTGAAGGCAAAGTCATCAGAACTGAAGCAACATCCCACTCCATCCTAGGCAAACTATAACTGTAGGATAAGGACTCAGAGAGTAGGGAACTATTCATCAAATGGGAAGTTAACAACTGAAATAAAAAATACTATGTTAATGCTGCTAATATTATATACAAACTTGATGACAGTCACCAGAGAGACTAGACTGTTAGAACAGTTTCAGGAACAAGAAGAGAGTATGATAAGCAATGATAATTTGAATTAATCAGAACAGTGTTGAGCTACTGTGAGCTGTATGTACCGGCTTAGACGCAAATTAATACAGTGCCTGAATGATGATGCTAATCATAAACAGACTACAGGGGCTGTCCGACTACCCTGAACCAGGGAGAGTAAGTAATTACACCTAACAAAAGGTTCAGGTGAAAACAAAATCACAATTAACATTTATACACTAAACATTAGAGTTACACACAAAATGAGGATGAAAAAGAAGCCTATATATACACGTATTAAGAAGTTTTCACAAACCATTATAATTTATTATATACATATTCATCATAAAAAAGTTCATAATGGACAATAACGCTCAAGAAAAAGTTGGCAGAACAAGAAACATACAAATCACATGCCAAACTAGTGGCTAACAAACGCTATTTGTGGCTGTAATTGTTCTTGTAACAATAATGTTTGTTTGTTAGCCACTAGTTTGCCATGTGATTTGTATGTTTCTTGTTCTGCCAACTTTTTCTTGAGCATTATTGTCCATTATGAACTTTTTTATGATGAATATGTATATAATAAATTATAATGGTTTGTGAAAACTTCTTAATTCCTTAATTATGAACTTGTGGGACACCCCCGCGCCGCACGGCCACCAGCTGCTGCGTGTGTTCCCCTCTGCCTGCCTTCTGCCTCGCTGACGCCGTGGTCGCTCCCCTCTGGTTTCCCAGTTGTTTTGCCCTAAATTTGTGCTTGTCTGTTTCTGCCGTCTGCTCGCGTATTTTGCCGTTTTTCCTTGTTTTGCCCTAAATTTGTGCTTGTCTGTTTCTGCCGTCTGCTCGCGTATTTTGCCGTTTTTCCTTGTTTTGCCCTAAATTTGTGCTTGTCTGTTTCTGCCGTCTGCTCGCGTATTTTGCTGTTTTTCCTCGTTTTGCCCGTAATTTGTGCTTGTCTGTTTCTGCCGTCTGCTCGCGTATTTTGCCGTTTTTATTTGTTTTGCCCTAAATTTGTGCCTGTTAATTTCTTTGTATCCCCTGTGCCGTGTCCAGTTTCCTTCCTGATTGGCCGCCTACCTCGCCGCCCTCCGCTCTCGCTTCCCGCCACCGACATTGGCCCCGCCCCTTTTTCTCTTCTGTTCCCTCCCCGCTCCCGCCTCCCAGCTGCTCCGCCCACCCGCGCACTTCGCCTTAAATGGCGACCGTGCGGACGCGCAGCGGTCACGCGCAGCGGGCGCGCCGATTGTGCGCCGAAGGCGCGCCAAAGGTAAGCCCGTCTACGCCCGTCCGCGACCGGATCGCGACCAGCGCCAGGACCCCTGGCCCACGAAGACCCCGACCGACCCGCCTGACGTACTCCGCCGCCACCCTCACCGCTCTCAACACCGGCCGACTCCCAGAATGCCATCAAGCCTCTCCACGACGTACCCACGGACCCTTCAGCTGCCACGCCTGCAAGTTCACCTGCATCCGGACCTGCCTCGCACCAGCACCCACCAAGCCGAACACCAGCAGTACCCACCTCAAGTGCATCCTGCTCAACACCCGCTCCATCCACAGACATGCCATCGAACTCTGGAACCTCCTCGACACCACAGCTCCAGACGTTGCCTTCCTCACGGAGACCTGGATGAACGCCTCTTCAGCTCCCGACATCGCCATCGCCATCCCAGAGGGCTACAAGATCGTCCGGAGGGACCGAAACGCCAACCAGATGGGAGGAGGCATCGCCATCATCCACAGGAGCACCATCCGTCTCACGACCAGCACCGACAACTCCCTGACCACCGCCGAACACCTGCATTTCCAGATCCACACCAACCCGAACACCACCCTCAGAGGCACCCTGATCTACCGACCCCCTGGACCACGCACACAATTCAGCGAGGACATCGCCGACTTCGTCAGCCCACATGCCCTCCCCTCCGCTGACTACATCCTCCTGGGAGACCTCAACTTCCATCTGGAGAACAACAACGACCGCAACACCAGCACCCTGCTCGACAACCTCACCAACCTGGGACTCAAGCAACTGGTGTCCACCCCCACCCACCTCGCCGGACACACACTCGACGCTGTCTTCTCATCCAGCAAGGACATCAACTTCAGCCACACCACAGAGCTTCAATGGACGGACCACAGCTGCGTCCACTTCACCTTCAAGAAAACAACGACCCACCACCACCAGCAACAGACCGCCCGCAGAAGCTGGAACAAGATCACAGCAGACCAGCTCGCCACCTCCCTGAGCCAGCACCCTCCTGCCAGCTCAGCGAACCCCAGCCAGGCCGCCGACAACCTCACGAAGTGGATCAGCA
Source organism: Lissotriton vulgaris (assembly GCF_964263255.1). Lineage (NCBI taxonomy): Eukaryota > Metazoa > Chordata > Amphibia > Caudata > Salamandridae > Lissotriton > Lissotriton vulgaris. The sequence continues at coordinate 682,573,859 of NC_141696.1, forward strand.
ACTGCGCGGACGAACTCGCCCCACTGAGGACCCCGCCCAGCAGACCCGGCAGCAAGAAAGCCCCATGGTTCACCGACGAACTCAAGAGCTCCAAGAAGAACTGCCGAGCCCTCGAGAAAGTCTGGAGAAGGGAACCGACACCGGACAACAGGACCTCCTTCAAACTTGCCACCCGGAAACACCACCAGCTGATCCGCGCCGCCAAGAAAACAGCATTCAAGGACCGGTTGGACAACAACGCACACAACTGCAAGGAACTCTTCAACATCGTCAAAGAGCTTTCCAACCCCAGCGCAGGAAACAACGACATCACCCCATCGCAAGACCTCTGCAACTCCCTGGCTTCATACTTCCACAACAAGATCGCGGACATACACAACAGCTTCAACAACCAACCAACGCACACCATGACCGAACAACCACCCCCCACCACCACCCTCCGCGCCTGGACCCCGATCAGCACCGAAGACACCATCCGCACGATGAACTCCATCCACTCCGGATCACCGACCGACCCCTGCCCTCACCACGTCTTCAACAAAGCCGACGCTGTCATCGCACCCCACCTGCGAGACATCATCAACACATCCCTCGACACCACCATCTTCCCCGAGAGCTGGAAACACGCCGAACTCAGCGCCCTACTCAAGAAACCAACAGCGGACCCCACCGACCTCAAGAATTACCGCCCCATCTCGCTCCTCCCGTTTCCAGCCAAAGTCATCGAGAAGACCGTCAACAAGCAGATGGCCGCTTTCCTCGAGACGAACGGATCCCTCGACCCCTCACAGTCCGGCTTCCGAGCCAACCACAGCACCGAGACCGCCCTCATCGCCGCCACCGACGACATCCGAGCCCTGATGGACAATGGAGAAACAGCGGCCCTCATCCTCCTAGACCTCTCCGCGGCATTCGACACGGTCTGCCACCGCACCCTAGTACGGCGCCTCAGCAACGTCGGAATCCAGGACAAGGCGCTGGAGTGGATCACCTCCTTCCTCGACGGGAGAACACAGAGAGTCCGCCTACCACCGTACAAGTCAGAGGCCACCGAAGTCATCTGCGGCGTCCCCCAAGGATCATCTCTGAGCCCCACCCTCTTCAACGTCTACATGAGCCCCCTCGCGGCCATCGTACGCAAACACAACCTCAGCATAATCTCCTACGCCGACGACACCCAGCTGATCCTCTCCCTGACCAACGACCCCGCCGCCGCCAGAGCCAACCTGCACGAAGGGATGAAAGAGGTAGCCGAGTGGATGACGACCAGCCGCCTGAAACTGAACTCGGACAAGACGGAGGTCCTCATCCTGGGCTCCTCTCCCTCCGCCTGGGACGACTCCTGGTGGCCTCCCGCCCTGGGCACCGCACCCAAACCGACAGACCATGCACGCAACCTGGGCTTCATCCTGGACTCCTCCCTCTCCATGACCAGGCAAGTCAACAACGTCTCCTCGGCATGCTTCAACATCCTACGCATGCTACGGAAGATCTTCTGGTGGATCCCCACCGAGACCAGGAAGACCGTCACCCAGGCCCTCGTCACCAGCCGACTGGACTACGGCAACGCCCTCTACGCCGGGACCACCGCCAAGCTCCAGAAGAGACTCCAGCGGATCCAGAACGCCTCAGCCAGACTCATCCTCGACATCCCACGAACCAGCCACATCTCCGGACATCTGCGAGACCTTCACTGGCTCCCCGTCAACAAAAGAATCACCTTCCGCCTCCTCACCCACGCACACAAAGCCCTACACGACCAAGGCCCGAGCTACCTCAACAGCCGAGTCAACTTCTACGCTCCCAAACGCCACCTCCGATCAGCCAACCACGCCCTCGCCGCCGTCCCCCGCATCCGAAGAGCGACTACAGGAGGAAGGTCCTTCTCCCACCTGGCCGCCAAGACCTGGAACTCCCTCCCGACCGACCTGCGCCTGACCCAAGACCACCTCTCCTTCAGGAAGAAGCTGAAGACCTGGCTGTTCGAGCAGTAGCGGCTCCCCCCCCCCCAGCGCCTTGAGACCCCACGGGTATGTAGCGCGCTTTATAAGTGTCACTGATTGATTGATTGATTGAATATGTATATAATAAATTATAATGGTTTGTGAAAACTTCTTAATACGTGTATATATAGGCTTCTTTTTCATCCTCATTTTGTGTGTAACTCTAATGTTTAGTGTATAAATGTTAATTGTGATTTTGTTTTCACCTGAACCTTTTGTTAGGTGCAATGAATGATGATGCTAGCACTGAGAGATGTTCCTCTGGATAAAAATATCATACATTGTGGTGGCTGGTGTAGATATTGTATAATATATACTGCCAGTGTGGGCTATGTGAGCTTAGTTAGGAATAAGATCCTCCTCACCCAGCACTGAGTTGTTGTGTTTCTTTCACCACATCCGCCCCACCAAGTGTTTGATCAATTAATGGTGTAAAAATTGTTAAGTCACACCTCAATATATCACACAGCTGGGGAGAAGAGGGTTTGATGAATGGTTGGGAAGGGGGATTGAGGGAAAGGCTTGACAAAAAAAACTCAATCAAACAGGCTTCAGGAGAAACATGGGGCCGACCACCAACATATTAGCCCTTTCCTGATTGACACCACGCTAGAGGCAAAACAATCTTGATATCTGTGCTTTATCGACTACAGCTCCGCCTTCGACCACGTAAATAAAAATCTCCTGTTGCAAAAACTAAAGAGAATGCAAATCCCTTCAACACTGCTTAACCAACTAATTCTTTTGCATAGTGATACTTGGGTCCAGGTTAAATTAGGAGCAGGGGACTTCCTAACCAAGAAAATCCCAACTAGTACAGGAGTAAAGCAAGGATGCGTGTTAGCCCTAACTCTATTCAATCTCTTTATGGCCAAATTATCAACCAAACTAAATGAAAACAACTCTCACGCACCTAAACTAGGAGGTTTCCAGCTATCCAACTTATTCTATGCGGATGAACTAGTGCTAATTAGCCGGACCCCGATAGGCCTACAGCGGCTCCTTGACATCACCGTGCAATACTCCACACTAAACAAACTCAGCATCAACTATGACAAAACAAAAGTCATGTGCCTTAACCACTGCTAAAAGAAATCAACACACAGTTGGTTTATGGACGAAAATAAATTGGACTTCACAAACAAATATCGCTATCTAGGAGTAATCATAGACAATAGGGGAAGTTTCACACCAACAACTAGAGGAATTAAAAAAAAGGCCTAATGACAGCTGTATCTTTAAGAAAGTTGAAAAACAAAATTGTTGGGCTGAACCTCTCCCCACTAATAAAGCTGATCCAAGCCAAACTGATCCCATCCATCACCTATGGAAGTGGCGCAATGAGAGGCAGGGACGCTGAAACAGTAAACGGAGCAATAACAAGAGCGATGCGCATGATTCTTGGACTTCCGCGATACAACCCACCGGCGCAAATTCGACTTGAATTCGGTTTGGTAAAAGAAGAGCTGTCAGGCAAGGGAGTTTACCTCAAAAGCTGGTGCAAAATCAGTAGTGGAGAGGCAAATACCCTGAACGCATTAGTCTGGAAAGAACTCCAAAGTAAAGAAAATAGCCCAGCAAGACTTTTTCTTAAGGACTCGATAAAGCAACTGGGGGCGCGGCAACTGTGGGATCTTCAAGGGAACTTGGCAGGCTTTAAAAAAGCAGTAAACAATGTCGTCAGAAAAGAGTCTCTCTTACAGGATAAAGACTCACTGACGGAGCGAGCACACGGTTGGCTAACTGTACGCACTTACAAAAAGCTTGCACCACAACAGTATCTTTTGACCAGCTTCACCAAAAAAGAGTTATTCCTAAAACAACGGCTAGGAGTACTGCCCGCCGCAGACCACATGGCCCCTTGGCTGCGCTCTCCAAAACCAGCAAAATGCTGCCTGTGCGGGAACGACGAGGAAAACATCATACACCTCATTACAATCTGCAAGGAGCTGCAGACAGAGCGCAGGAACCTGCTGAGACCACTGTTCAACAAAAAAGGGATCAGGTGCTGCAGGAAAGCAGTCTTGGCTTGATTTTCAGGCGATGAAGTCCAAATGGCTTCTCGACTGGTAAAATATATCAAAGCCATAGAAGCCAGAATCAACATAAAGTAAGAACAAATGGACAAGAAACCGTATCTTCCACACCCTTGGAGCAAAAACACTCTATCCACATAGAGGCACAGTTGACTAACTGGCATAAACACGGACAGAGCTCCAAAAGGCATGTGTAATATGGGGACAAAGAACGGTATCCCTTCGAAAATGGAATCAGGTCCGCAATGCACTAAGAACTGGAAAGGAGGCCAGGTTAACCACAAGAAATCGCCCCCGAAGAACTGCAGCAATGCCTTAGTGACGGACAATCATTCACTCCAAAAAAACTTTCCTTCCTTTCTTTTAAACTTTAATTCTCAGTACTGTTTAAGCGAAGCTATCTTCCTTTTATCTGTGTTTAAACTTTTCACAAGAACTAACACTTAGGCTGCTACAGATATCTTCTATTTTTAACTGTTTTTATTGCTGCTGTTTTTTTGTAATGGTTTTTATTAATTGTACAATACATATTACTTACTGACAAAGACAAACACTACACATGGACAACACTAGTCTTGGCAGCTGACAATCATAAATCTGTTATGGGAGGAAAAGGAAATACATGCATGATGATGAGTTGTACTAGACAAGTACAGGGAAGCATATTAATTATGCAATTGTCTTTCTGCCTTCAGAGATACCCAAGTTAAAAACATTATATTTATGTTCTGTTGTACCAGGATTAGAAAGATAGCAAATAGAATTAAATGATTTGTAGGAGTAAAAAGCAAACATAAACACAACAAGCACAATCATAATGATTGAAGAGAAAAAAAAGATACTGTATAAATTGGGAGTTGCAGCTCTGCACTCCTATTGGACTGTCCGCCGGTGAATCTTGGGTGCCTGGCGGATGCTGTTTGGTATGGTAAGTGTGAGTTGTTTTTCCAGTATGGGTCAGAGTAAAGGGCCTGTAGATGGAAAAACAAAAAGGATATTTAAAAACTCAAGGAGAAAACAAAAAGTTAAACTGCATAAGGAGGAGTTGTAAAAGATAAAAAAAAATACGTTGGCCTTTGCTGAAAGAAAATATTGTTTTTGAACCGTAGTTTATATTAATTTCGGTCTGTAACGCGCTTGCAAATAAACAGATCCCACTAGTCATAATGAAATGTTGCTCCATGGTGCCCGGCTGGTGCACAGAGGGTTAAATTAAGTTGTCTGAAATTCAGCTGAAACCAGGAAAGAAAGGCAGGTGAACCTGTGCGTGCCCATTCTGCTGAAGCTCCAAATTGTTTAATGATTCACTAGCTTTCACCTATGTACCAGAGGCAGTTCAGTCAGTTCAGCGAGCTTTTTCCAGGAATCGCTCGCTGACCTAGAATGTGACAAATTTGGCCTGTCCTTGCCTTGTTGTCCTAAAGAGGCAAAGTGTGTGCCCAGCACAGATAGCAAGTGCGTCATTGTGTGAGAAAGCAGAAAACACGGGCCACTGCTGATAAGTAGATCAACATTGCATATGTACATTTCAAGATAACCGACTAAGGCAAGGCTGACACGGGCCTCTGCCGATAAGTAGATCAACATTGCATATGTACATTTCAAGATAACCGGCCAAGGCAAGGCTGAAAAGTCAGGAGATGGTGGTTTAAAGATTAACCTGTAGCTGCATGGTCAGATGTGTCGCAAATAATGTAAAATGTGAACGTAGACATATTTTTGAAATGCACCTTGATACTGTAATGTACACGTGGATCTAATTCTAGCATGGTCACACCATGATGTAATAGTTAATGAACAACCTGTCAAGAGATTGTGAACATATATAAAGGCTGAATTCTCTCTGTGAAAATTAGATCACTTTGCACTCCTGCAAATTGTCTCAAGCTGCAGCTTTATTGGCAATAAAGCCACTATTCTTTTGAAAACCTTGTATGTGCCCTTCTTCATTGTCCCTATCAATAAATTTTGTGCTTTTACAGATGGTGCCAGTGACTCGTGGGGAACTGATGGTCTCTGCAGGGGATACAGAACTGCTGTCTTTGGATTCTTCAGGAGCCTTGATGTCTCGGTGTATTCTGCGCAGCTACTGAGAGGACTTGTTTCCTGACACGCCCAGATGACAGGGCTCCCGTTGATAAGCCTTTGACAAAAGACACCACCAGCTTCCCTTGAGCCATCAGGTGATTTTGTTGCCACAGCAAAGAAGGACGCATACAACGGCATACTGAATGGTCTAATGTTCAGGTAGGCAGTGCTTAATTGCACTGAACTCAATATTGTCAATTGAAATAGTGTTTTTTCTAAAATACATCAGAAAGTACAAACTGAGATCCATTAGGGGTCTCTAGGGGAGGTCTGAGGGCGCCTTTAAGATAGGTGCCTGAGGAGGACTGTCCAACCTGTGAAAGATCATAAGGGTCTCAAGGACAGGGGAGGGACCGTGGGAGGTTGCCTCAAAGGGACCGTGGGTGGTTACCTTAAATAAGAGCATGCTTCTGACAGACGTCTAAAAATTAAAAGTACATATGCATATTGTTGAAATAGGTCATACAACTGTATCTTGCACGAGTGTTGAAAAATAGTATAAAAAGTGTGTAAAGTAGTGTACAATAGTGTATTTTAAGTGCATTTTAAAATAAAAAGAAATAAAAAGTGATAGAAGAGGAAAAATAATAAAATTAGTAAGTATATAAAATTCAAAATGCTTAGCAAACTATTTTTGAGCACAGCTAAAGGCCGCAGGACAGCCTTAGATGTCACTCAGCCAACACCTCCTCATGGCACACCAGCATGGTACGTGGCACGGAAAAAAGGGTACCATACAGCCATTCACTTAGATCAATGGACTCATTATACCAGGAAAAATCCTGATCTACAGTTTCCAGAATATGGGACATTTGACAGAGATAAAATGCTTTATTTAGAAGATTGTTTAAGGGAACGTGAAAAGAAAGGGAAGAAAGTACGTTTATTACAATGGGATGCATTTCATGCATGGCGGTCATATGCCGCTAACAGATGGCCAGGGGAACCTAGGACAACGAAAGGAAAAGCTTTGGCACATGATAGGGAGAAGGCAAAAGAAAGATGTGTAACAAGTTGTAGGGAAAAAGAAATGGAAATGGATAAATGTCTTACAGTTCACAAGCCTATACCAGATGTGTACCCCACTCTACCTAATGCTCCCTTAGAACAGGAAGATACAGAAGATCCTGTAATAGAGGCTTTATTAACAACTCCACCACCATACAGCCCACAAACAATGCAAACTACATCAGCACCACAGACACACACACCACAACATACATCACCAACTAGTAAGACAGTACCTGTAGCACTACAAGAAACACCTCTCTCTACCTCTGGTAGACCAGGGTTAAGGCCAAAAATAACAGACAAGGAACAGAAAATGATACACGAGTGGGTGATGGACGTTATGAAAAATGGTACTTCTACATGGCGTACTGCAAAAAGTAGCTTCCCCACAGATTTCACGCCTGCGCTTCAACGCAGTGCTTTGGAAAAATTAGACAAGAAAAGTTACAACTGGTTTAAAGACTGGGAAAAATATTGGCCTGAGGAAGACGGCTACCCCCAACCTGACAGATTGTCCCGTGCTCATAGCAACACAATATCAGCAGCAATAGATGATGTAGGGGCATCAAGCACAGATATATTAGAGGCTGTCCAGATATTAGCTGAATGGATAGATACTCTTCTGAAGCTACAACAAAAATGTACAAAAAAGAAAAAAGGTAAACAGGAGGAGGATAGTACTCTTTCCACTTCTAGAGCCTTGCCATTAAGAGAAGTACCGGGAAATAAGGAAGGGAAGCCCACTATTAAAGTTCACACACCATGGTCAAATGTTGAATTGCATAGATTTGCACTTCAGTTTCCAGACATTAGACAAGACAGAGAAGAATGGTACAGACAGACAGAAATAATACTAAGAGTTGGCACTCTCACACTGGATGACATAGAACAAATGTTTTCTATAATCTTGCCACCAGACATTTGGGGAAAAATAAGGAGAGAGGATGATGAAGTATTAATAATACAATGGGAAGATATTACTAAAGCAAAAAGGGAACAAGGAGAGGACATATCAGATGATATTAGAGACTTACCAGCAAAAATAATGGCTAAAGTAAATACACTGGTCCCCAGAAAACAAATAGACTGGTCAAAATTAAATGCATGCATTCAAGACACTGAAGAAACAGTATCTGGGTTTTTCGCCAGAATACAGAAAGTCGTCACAGCTTCAAGTGGTTTAGATACTGAAAAGGAAGCAACACAAAGTGCACTTGTCTCTTGTTTTGTAAATAATTTAAAACCATCAATTAAAAAAGGGATTCTAGAGTACAACCCTACTTGGTCATGCAAACCACTAACAGAAGTTTTACAATTGGCACAGTATTACGAAATGCTAGGTAAAAAGGAGTTGGAAAGTAAAAATAACAAATTAAAAGACTTAAAAACTAAAGTTTTGATTCAGCAGGCAAAGCAGTATAGCGGCAGAGGACAAAGAAGCAGGGGTAGAGGAAGAGGCCGTGGGGGCCCACAAAGGTCATTTTCTACTCCCCCTACACAGCATACCACCACAAATGAACAAGCACACACACAAGGATGCTTTAATTGTAGGGGTCAGGATCACTGGAGAGCTCAATGCCCACACCCCGTCAAGCAGTCACAAAGAGGGGGTGGGATGGGAAGATCAAGAGGCCGGGGAAGGAGCATGGGAAGAGGTGGATACCAACAGCAAGGACGTGACTCACAGCATGGCCCTACAGAGTATCCCCCCAACACAAATTTCTTTGATAATGAACAAATACCAAAAATGCAGGTGCATCACCCTTATGATGGAATATATCAGGAAGGGCCCCAAGGGGAATGGGACTATTATGCACAATAGGGGGGCCCAAGAGAGTTAATACAGAGGATGGTAATCCCTGTAGATCCCACTGGACCATATGTGAGGGGTAAGATTGAAGGTACACCTGTGGAATTACTAATAGATACAGGGGCCACCAATTCCTCCTTGACCAAGAAAAAGTTTCCAGATGTTCCTCTCTCGGGAAAAATAAATAAGTCAGTGGGATTCACCAACATACTTGTAACAAGCCCAATTTCAGCACCCTTGAAATACAGCATAGGCCCAATTCAGGACACGCATTCATTCCTCATATCAGACAAATGTGCATTTAATTTGTTGGGATTGGACTTGCTAAAAAAGATGAATGCCACTATTAAGTGCACTGCAGACGGAGTTTTCTTGGAAGTAGATGGACCAATGACAGAGGAAATGGGCAACTGTTTCCTATCAATAGGAATACAAAATATTGCCACACAAATAATGGATCAAATAGATTCAAGGATATGGGCAAAACACAAAAATGACACAGGGAAAATGAACATCACACCTGTCACTATTACAGTTAAACAGAATGTAAAATTACCAAGAATACCACAGTACAAAATTGCTCCAGAGGGTCTAAAGGGATTGCAGGATATAATAGCTGACTTACTAAAAGAAGGGATTGTTAAAGAAATAACAGGCAGTCCTTGTAACAGCCCTATTCTTCCGGTCTTAAAAAAAAGTAATGGAAATACTAATGAAAAAAGTTACAGATTCATAGTAGATCTAAGAGAAATAAATAAAATAGTGGTGCCACAGTTCCCGGTTGTCCCAAATGTAGTATCAATATTGTCAACACTGTCACCAGAAATGGCATATTTTTCTGTAGTGGATTTGAAGAATGCCTTCTTCTCAATCCCTATAGATGAGGGTAGCATGTACCTCTTTTCATTCTCTATAGGCGGGAGAACCTACTGCTTCTGTAGAATCCCTCAAGGGTTCACAGAAAGCCCGAGCATTTACAACCAGGCCTTGAAAAGAGAACTAGACACATTCAATTTATCACCTAACTCTGTGCTAATACAATATATTGATGACCTGCTACTTGGCAGCATCTCTGAGGCACAATGTACAACTGACACCATTAATTTGTTAAATTTCTTAGCTGAACGTGGTCACAAAGTTTCACCAGAAAAGATTCAATTTGTTCAACAGGAAGTATCCTACCTAGGACACATCCTGTCGAAAGGGCAGAGAAGATTGGATGATAAGCGCATTAAATTGATTCTACAGACACCAGTGCCACGCACCCAAAAACAGGTGCGAGCCTTTTTAGGTATGGCCAGTTATTGTCGACATTGGATTGCTAACTTCTCCTTGATTTCAAAACCTTTATTGGCCCTGACCCACAAGGACACGCCCGAACCCCTCCAGTGGTTGCCAGAACATGAACAAAGCTTCCTTGCCATTCGGCAAGCTCTCTGCTCTGCTCCTGCTTTAGGCCTACCAGGCTATTCTAAGTCTTTCCAACTCTATGTTCATGAGTCTGACGGGAGTGCTCTTGGGGTTCTATGCCAGCAGTTTGGTGACCACAAAAGACCATGCGCATATTTCTCTGCCACCTTGGATACTGTAGCCAAGGCTTTACCTTCCTGTATACGTTCTGTTGCAGCAACTGCCTTAGCACAACAACGTGCAGAAAGCATAATAATGGGACATGAAGTTGATGTCTATGTTCCACATGCCGTAGAGCTGACACTAAATAAGACACGCACGCAGCACCTCACAAATGCCAGGCTCACACAGTATGAGATCTGTTTATTTGCAGCACATGTGACACTCCACAAATGCAATGTGCTTAACCCTGCCACTCTGTTACCTATTCCCACTGATGATCTAGTGGACACAGACCATGATTGTATTTTGTTAACTGAAGAGCAAACAAAAGGGAGAATAGATATGACGGACTTAGCCTATGCAGATGCAGAGGGAGAATTGTGGGTGGATGGTTCCTGCCTTAGAACAGAGGATGGAAATACATCAGCAGCCTATGCAGTTGTAACAAATAAAACTGTAGTTGAGTCCTGTAAGATACCCGAGTTGTCTGCACAAGCAGCAGAACTTGTGGCACTCACACGAGCTTGTGAATTATCTGAAGGAAGGTGTGTTAACATATATACAGACAGCCAATATGCCTTTAATGTGGCACATTCCTTTGGAAGACTCTGGAAGGAAAGAGGTTTCATTACCTCACAAGGCACAAAGATACAGCACGGAGTGCTTATCACCAAATTACTTAACTCCCTGGCACTTCCAAAGAAATTGGCCATAGTTAAATGCAGCGCCCACAGAAAAGTAACAGACAAGGTAGGCCAGGGAAATGCATTTGCTGACATAACAGCAAAACAGACAGCAAGAAATAATTCAGCACTAGTACTAACTGTCCAAGAATTACCAGATGAAGTGAAGTCACTAGATCTAACAAGTGAAGGTATAAGACTAATGCAACAAGGAGCAACCACAGAAGAACAGATGAGTTGGTCAAAGAATGGGTCATTTGTTCAAGGATGTTGGATGAATGACGCCAAGGATAAATATATGTTACCAGACAGGATGGTCTACTCTATGTGTTTGGCCATGCATAGCCCAGCACATATATGTAGAGATGCAATTGTAAATTGCATGGACAAGTTCTGGGTGAACAAGAACATAAGAAAAATAGCACAGGAGATATGTCAAACATGTATGGTATGTGCACAGTACAATGTGGGTAAGACTGCTCCAGTACCCAAAGGCCACTTTCAGAAACCAACAATGCCATTTGAAGCCCTGCAAATAGACTATGTGGAGATGCCCCCTACAAATAAGTATAGGTATATCCTGGTGGTGGTGTGCATGTATTCAAAGTGGATAGAGGCATATCCGGTGAAACACAATGATGCCATCTCAACAGCCAAGTGCTTGATAAAGGAACTGATCCCACGTTTTGGGGTCCCAAAAACAATATTTTCAGACAATGGCAGTCACTTCTGTAATGAACTAATAAAGGTTACATGCAAAGCCTTGGGAATACAGCAGAAGCTACACTGCGCCTACCATCCAGAGGCCGCTGGTGCAGTGGAAAGAAAAAATGGCGTGCTTAAGTCCAAGATAGCAAAAAATATGTGCTGACACAAAATTGACCTGGATGGATGCCCTACCTATTGCCCTAATGAGCATGAGGAGCACACCAGATGCCAAGACCAAACTCAGTGCGCACAAGATCGTCACTGGGTTGCCAATGGTAGCTTGGGGAGTTCCAGACAAAAATGCTCTGCCTATGATGACGAATGAACTGTTGAATGATTACTGCATGTCACTTACACGTACTCTTGCTTCTATCAACCAGCACGTGAAGGGAGCCCTTCCAGAGCCGCTGCAGGTCGAGGGGCACAAGTTCAAGCCCGGGGACTGGGTGCTCATTAAAGCATTCCAGAGGTCCAACTGTCTCCAAGCTCGCTGGAAGGGACCGCAGCAGGTGCTGCTCGCAACAAAGACAGCAGTGAAGTGCACCAACAACAAATCTTGGATCCACGGCAGCCATATAAAACTGGCACCTCCTGAGACTGCATCCAGCCAAGACCCAGGTCAGCAGCACATGCCAACACCAGAACTGATCAAAGAAGAAAAAAGGTACAATTTGAGATCTACAAAGAAGAAGGAGATGAAATGTCAGTAATTCTGGTACCTGATCTTCTGCAGGAAATAGATGAAGTACTACTATTAGATATTATCCAGACAGATATTTTGACGACGATTTTTGACTTTGAGAATAGCAGTGAAGAAGACAACGAAGTCGCACTCAGTTACCTTGAGGAAGTATTTAGTCAGCTAGAATACCAACTAATGCAAGATTTGAATAGTCTAGCATTACAAGAAGCCTTGAATAGAGTACTTGCTGACTGAGAAAAATAAACTAGGGTATATTGCGCACTACCACCAGGAATAACAGCCTGTCTGCATAACAGGAAGAGACTACAACAATTCATCAGGGAAGTTCTTAGTAAAAAGTGGGCCAGTACAACGTTGAGTAGATGAACTGATCCAGGAGGTATTTGCGAGTCCTCCTGTAACTGCATAGTGCCCGTGCCACTGCAGTAATTAGTAGATGAACTGATCCAGAAGGTATTTGCGAGTCCTTCTGTCACTGCGAGCACCCGTGCTGCTGCAGCAACCAGCAAAGGACTTGAATGGATCCAGAAGGAATTTGCGGGTCCTTCTGTCACTGCGAGCACCCGTGCTGCTGCAGCAACCAGCAAAGAACTTTTTCCAGATCATCAGGACAGCCAGCTTCAGAAAGAAACATTTGGGGTGAGGTATAGTGGACACTCCTGTAAATGTAAATGTGGCTGCACTAACAATTGATATTCATGATCAAAGGGTCGTGCCTTATAGGAATTACATGCATATCCTTGGGAGGAGAGAAGTACCAAAAAATATTCAGAGACCATCTGAAATATTAAAGAATAGCTGTTCGCAATATATTTTATACTACAGCCTCACCTTATATGTGTTTATGCTTTTTGTGTGTTTAGCTTATATTATAGTAAAGATTCATAGTGATAATTCACAACATAGTGTCATCAATAGCACCACATCCAATTAAAGAAAGTATAAGAATAGAAAGATATGGATAGGGAAAATACAGTTCTAAAAATGAAGAAAAAATGGTACAAGTCTAAAATGTGCATATCTGGGGTGATATTCTGTCTGTTATTATTAGCATTAATTACTGTATATCTATTAGATGTGTTCTATCCCATGGAAAAGTTGATCCCAACACCAACAACACCTGCTACAATACCTGCATACACTTTGTCACCTGAAGAAATAGCCCACAGAGAAGATATGCACCACAATTCCTTTGTGACTTTGATGCATCATACCAATAAGATATTAACAAGGGGAGATTGCTGGATATGTTTGCAATTCCCAGCTTCTGTAGACCAAAGTTTGCCCCTGGTTCAAGTCCCACTACCGTTTGCAGCATCCTGTTATGCCATTTACATAACAATAGTAAAAATAGAACTGATAGCTGTTTTGCAGAACTTAAAGAAAAGTACTGCTGGTGCAGGGGCAACTATGGCCCCACATGCAGGAACATTATATAACAAATATATGGCAGATATTCTGACACTAGGGAACTGCACGGAAGTGATAGAACCAAATGCAACATTTCCCCTGTCTGGCATCTTTACCCCGCTCTTTCCAAATAAGAATACAAGCATTAGGATAGCAGGCCCATCAAAAGAAGCAAATAAGAATATACAATTTTTAAAGTTAAAATTAAGAAAACACAACGCAATAGGGAGTATATGTATTAAGAGTAATGGGACCTATCAGGTGGGAAATAGCACAAATTGTAACATGACATTTGAAATGACGGCCGGAAATATTAGCATTCCACTTTACGTAGGTGACTCAATTTATTTCATTTGTGGAGAGAAGGCTTATACATGGCTTCCAACAAATTGGGGTGGTTGTTGTCACCTAGGTTTTGTATTACCTGCTATTGCAATAAAAGACACAAAAGAAGTTCGAAGGGACATGCAAAGACATGCACCACGGCGAGGCAGGGGAAGTGTGCATGTGGATCAAAGAGATACAGCATCACAGATAGCGGGTGACATATTTAAAGGAGTGATACCATGGATTGGTCCAGCTATCAACTCCAGAGATATACGTAGATTATCCAGGCTACTAGAAGCAACAATAAATGAAACAACAAGTATACTTGAAAATATTACTGTAGAGCTTCAAGCTGTGAGATTAGTTTCGTTACAAAATAGAATGATTCTCAACATGATGCTAGCAGAAAGGGGAGGAGTCTGTGCAATTATAGGGGCGTCCTGTTGCACCTATGTCCCGGACTCCTCTGTTACTGTCAGGGAAGCAATAAAAATATTGCATCATATAGGTGTAGAAGCACATCAGGATTCTGGTACATGGGATATAGGAGGTTCACTTTGGAGTTGGTTGAGCGCATGGGGTTGGAAGATAGGAATGGTGTTCATAACAATTTTCCTACTAATAATAGGCTGTTGTCTATTAGTTAATTGCCTGCCAATGTGCTGTCAACTATTGGGACAGCTGACAAAATGCCAAGTGAGGAAATTAAAGGAAAAAGAAAGAATGCTGATGCAAACAGTCACTACAGAGTTAATGAACATAGACATTTCTGACGATGATAAGAATGAACAATATAATTATTAAATTGTGATATGCTGCGTGATGAAATTATTTTAAACTGAGGTTCAAAGGGTCGGTTTGTAAAAGATAAAAAAAAATACGTTGGCCTTTGCTGAAAGAAAATATTGTTTTTGAACCGTAGTTTATATTAATTTCTGTCTGTAACCTGCTTGCAAATAAACAGATCCCACTAGTCATAATGAAATGTTGCTCCATGGTGCACGGCTGGTGCACAGAGGGTTAAATTAAGTTGTCTGAAATTCAGCTGAAACCAGGAAAGAAAGGCAGGTGAACCTGTGCGTGCCCATTCTGCTGAAGCTCCAAATTGTTTAATGATTCACTAGCTTTCACCTATGTACCAGAGGCAGTTCAGTCAGTTCAGCGAGCTTTTTCCAGGAATCGCTCGCTGACCTAGAATGTGACAAATTTGGCCTGTCCTTGACTTGTTGTCCTAAAGAGGCAAAGTGTGTGCCCAGCACAGATAGCAAGTGCGTCATTGTGTGAGAAAGCAGAAAACACGGGCCACTGCTGATAAGTAGATCAACATTGCATATGTACATTTCAAGATAACCGACTAAGGCAAGGCTGACACGGGCCTCTGCCGATAAGTAGATCAACATTGCATATGTACATTTCAAGATAACCGGCCAAGGCAAGGCTGAAAAGTCAGGAGATGGTGGTTTAAAGATTAACCTGTAGCTGCATGGTCAGATGTGTCGCAAATAATGTAAAATGTGAACGTAGACATATTTTTGAAATGCACCTTGATACTGTAATGTACACGTGGATCTAATTCTAGCATGGTCACACCATGATGTAATAGTTAATGAACAACCAGTCAAGAGATTGTGAACATATATAAAGGCTGAATTCTCTCTGTGAAAATTAGATCACTTTGCACTCCTGCAAATTGTCTCAAGCTGCAGCTTTATTGGCAATAAAGCCACTATTCTTTTGAAAACCTTGTATGTGCCCTTCTTCATTGTCCCTATTAATAAATTTTGTGCTTTTACAGAGTGCGGCAAGAAGACTTTCAGAGGCAGCATGGCTAAATCAGACTCTGTTTCTGGCAGTTACCTCCAACAACAGGCCATGCCCACCCAAACTCCACTTAGCTTCAGATTTGAGCCAGACAGCACTGAGCACACAAACATAGTATACGCACAGCAACATAGCATTTTCCAAATAAAGTAAAGAAAATCAATACACCGCTGTCAGTCACACCACACTCACCACCTACCACCACTTCACAGACATGTAGGTCTGGTCTCTATTGTTGTTTACCTTTAGTCCACTTCAAAGTCATCATCAATCATCCAAATCGGTTGATTTCAGTGAAAATGAAAAAATCCATCTTCTTATGAAGGCACACCCTTAGTTATTCCATCAATAATTTCTGATCCTCCTGACTCTGACTGTGAGTATGGTGGTCATGGTGTCCAACTCCAAGTCCGTACCAACGGTGTCTGACTCCTGAGTGAGTCCTCCAGACTCGTCCACTTCTGACTCAAAAAATGCAATGGATCGGCCCACCAGCAGTACAATTTTTTTATGGAACAACAAGAAGGGAAAGATTGACTTGTATCACTTTGTAGAACACATATTCACAACAAACAACAATCACTCATCGTGCAATGCATGCCATCATTTACCTGAGTGTTCTTCTGGGGAAGTACCTCTAGGTTAGGAAAGGATATGTAGACATTCAGGGCCCAGGGTTGAAGGAAGGCACACACGTTTGGATTCTCTATCCAATGTCTGGCTTGAAAGAAAAGCCTTTGGGTGAGTCAGGAATGGATTTTACTTCTTCATTGACTGCACACACTGGCAACTCATATCCGGCAATAAAAAGAGTATGGCGGCGGGGATGGATTTGTGAACCACAAATAAATAGTAAAGTAAACAATGCTCCTAAGCTATATACTTTTTCGGGGGGCGTCAAAGAAAGAAAGTAACTGGAAATTTGAAGAGCCTTGTTGTCAGGGATGGTTCCCCCAGAAGTAGGTCATCTAACACACTACTTCCATGACCTAAGTCTCTGTCATCATCTTCCTCCTGTGCTACTTCATGTATGGTGTAATCCGGTGGCATAAAATGCTGGTTAATTTTTTGGTTCAGAACAACAGAAGTGCCAATACTGCTACCTATTCAAAGGAAATTATTCTCAGGGATGACACATTGAAATCAAACAACATGTTCCTCAGACCTCTTTTTCCGTATGAATTAATCAAACTTTATTTATCAAAATATTTTTTTTTTATAAACATCACGATTACTAAAGAATCTTAAAATCATTCAACATTTTATTTTCAACATCACACCACTTTTATCCATCACTTCAAATAAACATCTTACAGCCATCCACCAAGTAACTTACAACCCACTTCTCTCCATTCATTCAACATCCAAACATCCTTATCAAACAACACTTTCAGTCACCACACAATCCAACAGCAAAGTAACCAAAACAACTATCTTATCTTATCAAAGTTTTATAAAGCGCTGGCACACCCAAAGGTTTCATGGCGCTGACCAACAGGGAACTGACTTTACGAAGAGACCTCAAGCACTAGGCCACAGCCTGGGTGAACAACCATGTCTTTAAGAACTTCCTGAATGGAAGAAGAGCAGTGCAGGAACGAATCTCCAAGGGGAGAGAGTTCCACAACTTAGGAGCAAGGGTGGCAAACCTGCGGCCTCCCTTGCGCAACAGCTTATAACGAGGGACAGTCAGGAGAATTTGGGAAGCAGAACGAAGGCTGCGAGAGGGGGTGTACCTAAGAAGAAGTTTTTGAATGAACTGAGGGCCACGAGTGTGAAGGGATTTAAAGATTATGCAGGCCGATTTAAAAGTGACACGATGTTGAATCGGGAGCCAATGAAGTTGCCTCAGAAGCGGTCTGGCTGACTGCCATCGTGGAAGGCGATATATCAGTCTTGCCGCCTGGTTTTGTGCCATCTGCAGACGTCTGCTAAGGGTGACAGGCAGACCAAGGTAGATGGCATTTGCGTAGTCTATGTGAGACAACACTAACGCTCTTACAACCTGCGTCAAAGCTGATCGAGTGAGCATCCGACTGATCTTCTTTATTTTCCGCAATTGGAAAAAGCAGGTGGACACAACGGAGTTGACCTGAGGTTTTAAAGAAAGCTCATCGTCAATAACTATCCCCAAGCTTTTGACTGATTTAGACGGCACAGGTGGGGACCCTAATTTAGATGGCCAGTATTGGGGGCCCCAAAAAAGATGACTATTGCCGAACAAGACCAGTTCCGTTTTGCCCGGATTTAGCTCGAGTTGATTCACATCCATCCACTGGCAGATATGGAGCATGGTGTTCTGAAATTGATGGATCGAGTCAGGGGAGTTGTCAATTGTAAAGGTGAGTTGCAGATCATCTGCATAGTTGAAGGTGGTGACTTTGAAAGAGTGAAGGGACTGAAGCAGAGGGAGCATATAGATGTTAAACAATAACGGTGATAGGGATGAACCCTGGGGAACTCCACAAGTGGTATGAAGTTTGTGAGAGGAGAAAGGGGGGAGACCGACCGCCTGAGTGCGGCCGCAGAGAAAAGATCTGAGCCAGTCAAGAGCACGGCCGCAGATGCCCACAGATCTGACACGGTCGAGAAGGATGTTGTGGTCGACCGTGTCACACGCGGCCGACAGATCAAGCAGGACCAGCGCCTGAGGTATTCCCAAGTCAGCACTGAGGCGTAGGGAGTCCAAGACAGCTACGATAACTGACTCGGTTGAATGGGCTGGTCAAAAACCGGCCTGCGAGGGATGTAACACACCCGACTGTTCGATAAAAAGTGAGAGGTGACGTGCGCTTCCAGTACTTTGGCCAAATACGGAAGCAAGGAAATGGGTCTGTAGTTTGAAAGGGTAGTGGGATCTGCTCCTGGTTTTTCAAGAGAGGCAGCAGGACTGCATCCTTAAACGATTCAGGAACAATTCCTTGGAGCAAAGAAGTATTAAGAAGACTCAGCGCCGGAGTAGGAAAGGCGGTAAAGACCGTCTTTAATATATGAGGGGGGCAGCAATCGTGGGGAGAGCCTGATTTTACCCTATTCAATAAGGATGTTAGGGTTGTTATGTCCAAGAGAGGAAAGCAATCCAAAATTGGATGGTTAGATGAATAGGCCAGGACAGACAAATCCGGAACAGTGGCAGGAATGCTGGATTTGATTAAGGCAATTTTATCCAAGAAGTATTGATTCAAGCTGCTACAAAAGTCTTGATTGGCAGCAGGTTTACACTCAGTTCTACTAGGATTCGAGAGTTTTTTAACAATGGAGAAAATCTCCTTAGGGTTGTTGTTAGACTGTTCAATTAGGTTGCAAAAGAACTTAGATTTGGCAGACAGAATAGTTTTCATATAGTCTGCACGAGCAGCCAGGTAACTGGACCTATCAAGAGTATTATAGGTTCTCCTCCATGCACGCTCCTTTTGCCGAACAATAAGCTTTTTTTCTCTCAGATCCGATGAGAACCATTTATAGGCATTAGAATGACGAATGGTGTTGCATTTTTTCAGCAGAGCGTGGATATCGCTGGCAGCCTTAAGCCAATTAAAGACATCTGACTCGGCAGAATTGAGATCAGAGTTTTGGGCCGGTTGCGAGTCAATTAGACTTTCCAAGAAGGCAGGGGTGTCCAAGGTGCCCCATTTCCTAATAAGTCCCTGTTCAGTGACTGCCTTAGTTATGGGTTCAGAGATAGAGATGTTAAACTGGATCAGAAAAGGATCTGACCAGATACACGGAGAAACAATGGGAGGGGAAATGTCGACATGAGTGCTCCAGATTTGGTCCAAAATATGCCCTTTGACATGGGTCGCAGTATTGATATGGGGCAGAAAGTTGAGCCCAGCAATAAGCTCCATGAGCTCTGAGGCTGCAGGGCCACCATTCGCACAGTTGAGCCAATAATTAAAATCGCCAATGAGCAGTATGTTGGTGTAGTCTGTAACCAAAGAGGAAAGTTGATCGCACAAGGAAAAAGGAAAAGACGGCATGTTTTGAGGGGGTCTGTATAGCAATATGCATACAAGAGGTCCCAAACTTGAGTCTAGCTTGACGACCAAGTTATCAACTTCGGCGAAATCAAGGGGTGTCATCTTAGAAAAGATGATATCCTTATTAATTATAGCGGCGACTCCACCTCCTGCTTTCCCTGTTGCTCGGTCTGCCTGAAGAATATAATAATTGTCGGGTAAGGCAGCTAAAACCTCAGGGGATGAGCCGGTGTTGAGCCACGTTTCTGTTAGGAAAAAGATATCCGGTTTGTGACAGGTAAGAAAGAGAAAAATATCCAGGTGGTGTTTGGCAAGTGACCTCGTGTTAAGATAGGCAATGTTTAAATGCCGAGTTTTGGCAGGAATGGGCTTCGATAATGAGGGGTGTTGACACTGCAAGGATGAAGGTGCCTGGGTGCTGGCAGAGGGGAGTAAAATACCCAATGAGTTCAGCATCCCTTGAGTTGCACGGGGCAAGCAGCAAGAAGACCTGCGGAGGTTTAACAAGCATTCGGCAGAGTAGGTGATGCGAACAGCCGAAGACCTGGGCCCTGGGCACGACCCGGCGCGGACGAGCGCAGACGGGCTTGCATATAATGTGCCCCCGCTGCGTGGCTGGGGTGGGGGGCACATTATATGCAGTCAGGCGAGCGAGTTGCTAAACAACTACAGCGGCGACCCTGGGCTACTCCCAAGATGGCTGCTGCCCTCCCAGTCCCTATCCCTGTCACAGCGTTCAATCGGCTGCAACGAGGGAAAGATGGTAAGAGAAGAGGGAAAGGCGGGGAAGGCGGGCAAATCCGAGCAGGTAGAGGCGCAGCGAAAATATCCAGCAATATTGCAATCACAGCGTTAAAATGCGGGTAAGTCCGCGGAAATACAAAGACAAGGTTAAAATATGCAGCAGTTATTTTAAATCATAGTACAGTGCAGCAATACAAAAGTGCTCCTGGCTTTCCGCCTCAGGAGTGAAGAAAGCAACCTGTTAGTGCCTAAGTGCCTATGCACTAAGAAACAGATCTTAGAAAATCTCAAGTTCAAAACTTATTCTACACAGGCCAAAGGAACACAATGTTAACAATATATGCATAGAATCCATCATGAATTACTCAAAATTCTTAATCCTTTTGGCCCCAAAACTCAGGTCTACGCGTTTTGAACCCCCTTGACTCCTGGGGTTCTCATCAGGACCTCCTAGCTGGTAAAAACAAAGAAAGCACTTTTACAATTAAACTACTCACTAGATGTCCTCTCCTTCTGTTCTAAACCTCTCGAATTCCCCTCAGCTTACTTCAATCGTGGGCGTGAACGGCTGATCAAGCACTTAAGCAGTGACATGTTTCTAGAAACAACAGAAAAGCTCTGTCATTTAAGCTCTCCATATGACATAAATGACCAAATGACGGGCTACAACCTCAAAACAGATACTCGTCTTACTTGTATGTTGTAGATTGTTTTCTAAAAGCTGTTGTCCCATTTCATTGTAACAAAGTTTGATTAATTCAGATGGGAAAAAGAGGTATGAGGAACATGTTCTTTGATTTCAATGTGTCATCCCTGAGAATAATTTCCTTTGAATAGGTATCAGTAGTAGCACTTCTGTTGTTCTTAGTTTAATTGAGGCTCAGCCTTACTGTTTGGAGCAAAAACCCTGTTTTGGTATTTGGATTAATTTTTTGGGACAATAGACTGGTTCTTCTTACTGTCAGATTCGCAACAGCATCACAGGAAACATGCTCATAAGAGACACTTGTGACAGGGCAAGCCAGATAGTTTATCACCAGCCTGCTGAGTACTGACCATTATATCTCAATCGGTATTACTATAGTAACATAAACAGTTGTATGTTCAGTATTACAAAGAATCTGGAGAAAACAGAGAGACTCACATTTTTTGATTTAGAAGTGCATATAGCATCATATATTTAAAGACATATTCACGTTTAAACAGTCAAATAACAGTGTTAAGATGTCAGCACTAGATGCATATAACGCATTTGGCAACCCAAAGGGGCTTGTGCGCTACGTGATAGTGAATCAAACAGTGACAGCGCAACTGACATTTAGGTGAAAAACAGCGAGGGACGCAAAAGAGACAAAATTGAAAAATACAATATGTACAAAGTTACTGGTTCCTCCTTGGTGAATAGGTAATTACAATTAGTTTGGGAACCAGAGAAAGTAATGCGCCGTTAATCGTGCTGTATTGCAAGTTGACGGCGTTTGGATCCTATTGATTTAGAATCTTCTTCAGGACCGGGTTGCCGCGGGAGGGATGGCGTGTACGCAGTGCGAGGGCCAAGGTCTGTGATGGGACAAGAGGCAAGGAGGAGTGGGGGGAGGAAAGGGAAGGGAAAGAGAGGGGCACATGAAGGAGGCGTAGTTGTGTGGGTGATCGGGACAGTAGAAAGTAAGGGGAGAGGGGTAAGTTGGGGGGCGGGAGGGATAGAAGGGTAGTGTGGGAAAAGCTAGTGCCAAGGCTGGGGGGAGCTGGATGCGAAGGAAGTATAGTGGTGTGGGGGGTGAAGGGAGGGAAAAGGAGGGGGGTAGGGAGGGATAAGGGGGGAAGAAAGCGGGAAGGGAAAACGTGGTGAGGTGGGGGTAGGCGGAAAGAAATGCGTCCGGGAACTAAAGGAGCATATAGTGCAAAAACCTTGTGTTGGGTGAGGCACTTACAAAGAGATGGAGGCACAGTAACGGAGCCCCGTTATGGCCGCGATATGCCAAAGTGTAGAGGAGTTTGACAGGATGTGCGGCGTCAGGATGAGGTCCGCAGGGTTCTAGAGAGGGGACATGGGGAAGATCAGATGCAGCCCAGGAAAGGATCAGGGGTGGCCAAGGTGTCAGAGACAGTCCTGTGTCATAGTAAACTACTTACTTGATCAATATTAGAACGGAGCGCCATTCTAGAGAAGGAAGTAAATCTTCAAAGGATCAACGGTGGGGAGAGTCACGCGATCCACTATTCGAAATAGGAATCTAATGGGAGCAAAAAGCAAGGGGTCACGGATGGGTGGCAGGGGTCATGGAGGCGAGGGGAGGTGAACGAACGTAAGGGGAAAACTCATGTGGCAGGGCACAGGAACGGAGCCCCGCCTGGCTGGGATTAGGTAGTGGCAGGGTCTGGTAGTTCACTGCTAAGCTTGTGGCGTGATGACCTAAAAGAATGGCACAGGTTCAAGAACTCAATCAATCAATCAATCAAGAAATTTGTATGGCGCGCTTGGGGGAGAGGGGTCCGCTACTGATCGAACAGCCAGGTCTTGAGTTGCTTCCTGAAGGAGAAGTGGTCCTGGGTACGACGGAAGTGGAGGGGGAGGGAGTTCCAGGTCTTGGCAGCCAGGTAGGAGAAGGATCTTCCTTCCATGGTGGCTCTTCGGATGAGTGGAACCGCGGCGAGGGCGTGGTTGGTTGATCGCAGTTGGCGGGTGGGAGTGTAGGAGGTCAGGCGGTTGTTTAGGTACCTGGGGCCCAGGTCGTGGAGGGCCTTGTGTGCGTGGGTGCGGAGATGGAATGTGATTCTCTTGCTGACGGGGAGCCAGTGCAGGTCTCTCAGATGTCCGGAAATGTGGCTGTGTCGGGGTATGTCCAGGATGAGTCGTGTGGAGGCGTTCTGTATGCGTTGAAGACGGAGTCTTTTCTGCAGGATGGCTGTGGTTCCGGTGTAGTGGGTGTTTCCGTAGTCCAGTCGGCTGGTGACGAGTGCTTGGGTGACCGTCTTCCTGGTTTCCGTGGGGATCCATCAGAAGATCTTTCGGAGCATGCGTAGGATGTTAAAACACGATGATGAGACGGCGTTGACTTGTCTGGTCATCGAGAGGGAGGAGTCTAGGATGAAGCCCAGGTTGCGTGCATGGTCCATTGGTTTGGGTGCGCTGCCTAGGACCGGGGGCCACCAGGAGTCATCCCAGGCAGAGAGTGATGATCCCAGGATGTAGGAAGGTGGATATCTGACTATGGTTACCCCCAAACTTTTTGCCTGGTGTTTAGCTGGTTTTTGACTTAGTTGGCCTGGGATCCTGCTATTCAGGGCCCCAGGCTGATTGCTCTCTCCTTAAAATGGACTCCATGTACCTTAGGTGCATAACACAATTGGAATTGGTTCACCTTATAGGCCCCTGTAACAGTGTACCATAGGTACCCAGGGCATAGGTGTAGCCAAGGCCTGCCAGGGGCTGCAGCATGTATTGTGCCACCCCTGGCCTGGCCTCCATATTTGACACAACTGGCTGATCACTCAGCTGGGGTAAGTTGGTGTAATCACCTCTTACTTAGGTACAGTATGTCTGTGCCTAACCTAAACTGGACACATATGTTCCTATCAGCCACTCCTATGGAAGGCCTCATCAATCCTGGAGGCAGAGTGCTTGGAAATATGTGAGATGGTGCTCTAGCATGAGCTGAGCCTGTCTGCAGCTGTCGGGAACCACTCCCTAAGCTGTTCCGGGATATTGCCATACCATATACTCTTAAGTGCATTATAATCCTCGCGGTTAAATGCTATCTTTGGTTTGGCTTTATCAAAACATGTCGAGTAAGGTGTCATACGAATTGGAATACTATCCCCTCGCCAATTCTGGCGACGGGGATAGCATTCCACCCTTCTAGAGGGACACGACATGTGCGTAGCCTTAACCCCGGTTAAAGTTAAACAGAGCCTCAGCTTCACAAAATGGACGCTGCCACCACAGACACAAGTCTGGCCTCCTGCTGCTGACCGAAACTTGGCAGATGGTGGCCTGGACAAAGGGTTTCCTGCCTTGGGAGGTGCGAGCACCACCCCAGACAGGATTTTGTGTATTGGGTAGGACAGGGCTGAATAGAATCAGACATGCCCGGGGCACACAAGGTGTCCCCGTGCATAGGCCAGTCCAAACCGGTTCTGGGGCCTTCCAGCCCCAGTCCTGGCGCGGAGCTGGACAAAGGAAAGGGGGTGTAACCGCCCCCCTTCCTGGTTCCTCCCAGAGGAGGGACCTAGTAGGTGATCCACCCCCAGTTTGGGAATAAGAGGGGGAGCAGTGCCATTGCACGGCAGATCATCCCGAAATCAACTTTAAACAAGAAGAAGACTGGACTTCGACATTCTGCTGCACAGAAGACTGAAGAGAATCTCCCTTGTGGCCTAGGAGTGGCCACCCTGTGAACACAGGTACCAACCAGCAACTCGACGTCTGCTTTGCCGCCGCCTCCCGCCGGAGACCGAGCCCAGAGCCCGACAAGAACCAGACTTCCAGACCTCTCAGAGCCCGATCCACAGTCCCTGCGAAGAAGGGACCCGTGGAGGCACCGAGTGACGTGGGACCGGACCTCTTGAAAGACACTCGAAAAGCTGACTGCGCAGCTTCTGAGGCATCCTCGACGTTGTGCTTTGGGGAGTGAGAACCCCCACCACCGAGCAGCCCTTGCACCGAAGATCAGCCCTCCAGCATCTCCACGATCTGCGTGGGGCCCTTTTGCATTGTGCCACTCGACGCGCCATCCCGGCCACTAGCCACGCGGCCAGCGGCCATCTTGGCGACGAACCCGAAGATTTACACAGCAGGCCTGGTTGCTCCAGGCCTACCCAAGCTCCTGTAAAAAGGAGCACCCGCTCTGACCTTGCTGGTCCGAGTGAACAGCATCTTTCAACTTCTGCGTGGCTTGCACTTGCCAAGGCCTGTTTGCTCCGATCAGGTCGCCGACACCGCCAACAGCGAGAAGCCTACGTGGGACAGCTCGTGACCGACTCCTGGATGTCCTCGACCCCGGGTATCCACGTGGCTGCAGAAAGAAGCTACCCGACAACGCCTGGTTGCACCCGACATCGCCTGGTTCCAATCTGGTTCCACGGTAGTCACTGGCTAGTGACTTTGAACACTGTCCCCTCTGCTTTCAGGTCTTCACATCTTCAGATCCACCCTTGGATCCACCGGAACTCTTCTCATCGAGCCGCCTGCAGCATCTTCAGCTCCAAGCACCATCGACCAGCGTGACGAAACCCGACACAACTTCGACCCTGTGCACCCGCTTCCTGTGGGTGAGGTAACTCAGCTCCGCCGGTGCTCCTGCACTGGTACACATCCCAAGGGCCTGTGTTTTAAGTTTCAGCTCCGTAGGTCACTCGGAAGGTTCCTAACTTTCTAACTTTGTGCTTTTTACGCACCATAGACTTTGTATTGAGAAGTGCGTGCACTTTGAACACTGCACCCGAGTCCCGTGGGCCTTTCCCGACTTAGTTAACTCCAGTCTCGAATAGCTACAGTGATTCCCAAGGCCCTAGGCCTCTTCACTTTCCTCCTGGTATCTCTTATACCACTTTCTTAGTATATGGTTTAGGTGGCCCCTAGGGCTCATCCATATTGTGCAACTTTTGTGTATTTTAAACTGTCTTGTGATTTAACGCTTGTGCTTCTGTGCTCATAAAGAGTCCAGGGGATTTTAATAGTTAATAAATCAATATATATTTTCAATATATATCTGTGTGGTGTCCCTTTCATTTGGTATTCAAGGGGGTTGTGTATGGTATAACAGCTGGCTTCACATGCCTTTCAGAGTTTAGCCTAAGACTGCTTTGTTCACGTTACCACTAGGATAACTGGTCTACAAGGTTGAATTACAACCATCATCATAAGGGTTGCTTGGCATGGTACAAAGTGATCACTAGAATTAGTGAGCATTATATACCAGGCCAACTTCTCACATTGGTGGCAGCGGTGGGATCTGAGCTTGCTGTTGTTTTACCATTACAATCTTTGAGATTATCATTTGAAAGATCATACAGGTACCTGCTAGGTACATATAAAACAAGACTAGTATACTTAAGTTCTACTGAACTTAGTTGTTGTAGAGCAAAGGGAGTAGCACACCCTAGCTACAACTACTAGATAGGTTTAGTAGGTAAACACCAGTGTAGGTAGATTGCAACACATCCACCCACACTAGAGCAATGTCTGGAACAGAGGGGTCCAGTGGACTTACTCCTGTTGAGAGTGACCCTCCAAGGGCACCATCCCAGTTTGCTATTTTTCCCTTTAAGGAATTAAGACAGCTTTGTGTCTTAAGGGGTCTGAAGACAGGGCCTTCCCCTACTACAGACCACCTAAGAGAGCTCTTGGATCAGTCTGAGGCTCTAAAGACCTCTAAAGCAAACCCCACAGGGGATGCTGAAGGAGGCCATCCTTCAGAGGATGACACTGTAGACACCCCTGCCCCTATCATCCTGGTAGATGAGGAAGCCTCCACCACTGGAGCTCCTCAGGTAGATGTAGAGGAAGAGGAAGAGGAAGAGGAGGAGGTGGAAAGCAGTGAGTCAGATGATGACAGAGATAGTCAGGTGCTGGTCAGTAGACTGAACCAAGCTAACTTAAGTCAACTTGGGAATGAATCAGGTAACAACCCATTCAGACCCCCAGGTGGACTTAACCAGGGCCATAGGAGGAGGAGGCATCACTCAGGTGAATCCAATACCTCCCATGTCTCTAGAGGCTCTCATGGTCACTCCAGAAAGGAGATGACTAGCCCTCAGAGAAGGGAACATGAGGCCAAGATGAGAGAGGCTGAGCTTAGGATCCAGAGGCAAGAGTTAGAGGTTGCCCTGGCTAAGGAGAAACTTGCTAGAGCAAGACAGCCTAGAGAGAGTGGATTAGGATCCACTGGTGGCAGCAATATCCAGAAGGATAAAGACAGGTCCTTTGATACAAGAAACCTGAGTAAGATTGTGCCCCCCTACAAAGCTGGGGATGATATCCACAAATGGATGACTGCACTTGAGAGAGCCTGCATGGTACAGCAGATCCCTCAGGAGCAGTGGGCAGCAATCTTGTGGCTCTCCTTTGAAGGTAGAGGCAGAGACAGACTCCTCACAGTTAGTGATGAGGATTCTAGAAACTACATGGTCCTGAAGAGTGCTCTGATTGATGGGTTGGGCTTAACCACTGAACAGTACAGGTTAATGTTCAGAGACACCCAGAAGACACAGACTCAGGACTGGTCTGAATTTGTTGAGTGTGCCACTAAGGCTCTGGAGGGCTGGTTGCTGGGAAGTAAGGTTACTGACTATACAGGATTGTATAATTTAATTATGAGAGAGCAAATCTTAAGTAATTGTCAAAATCAGCTTCTACATCAGCACCTGGTTGACTCTGATCTGACCTCCCCACAAGAATTGGGTAGGAGGGCAGACAAATGGGTCAGAACCAGGATCAGGCCTAAGAACCAGGGTGGTGACCAAAAGAAAGAGACTACCAAGCCTCAAGAGAAGGGTGGGGATAAAAGTAAGGAAAAGACTTCCCCAGGGCCCCAAAACTCCAAGAATGGGGGTGGGTCCCAAGACACTTCTACATCCCAGAAAAAGCCTTATTGTCATACCTGTAAACAGGTGGGGCATTACAAAACAGATAGCTGTTGTCCCAAGAATGGCAATAAGGAGAATATACCTCCAGGTAAGGCTCCAACACCTCCTGTCACTGTTAGCAGTGGTCCCCCAGGTGGTGGGAGCACCCCCAAGAATTTGGGTGGGTTTACTTTTGGAGGACAGGTGGACTCTGGCCTATCCAGGTCCCCTAACTCAGATACTCTTGTCTATGAGACTGGCATGGGGTTTGCCAATTTCACAGCTTGCCCAAACACTTTGAGCAAGTATAGACAGGAGCCCCTCATCAATGGCTTGAAAGTTGAGGCCTTCAGAGACACAGGGGCTAGCATCACCATGGTGGCTGAATGTCTAGTTCCCTCAAGGCAACTTTTACCTGATGCCAAATATCAGGTGACAAACATTGATGGCATAGAATCCAATCATCCCATGGCAGTAGTCAATCTTAGCTGGGGAGGTGTCACTGGCCCAAAGAGAGTGGCAGTGTCAGCAAACTTGCCTGTAGATTGCTTACTGGGTAATGATTTGGAAATCTCAGCCTGGGCTGAGGTTGAACAGCAAACCCATTCTAGAATGGTAAATCTCCATGGAAAGGTTAGTGGGGCTGTAATGGCTACAGCCCCGATTCAAGATGTCCTTCCTGAAAAGGTTGGGAGGGCTGAGCAAACCTCAGCCCCATCTTTAGATAACTTCCCTCCTGGAAAGAGTAGCAGGGCTGTACTAGTAACAGCCCATACCCAAACTGAGTCTCCTCCTGAAAAGGTTGGTGGGGCTGTGATGGCCACAGCCCAAACTCAAACTGATACATGGGTAGTGAAGCCTGAAATGATGGATCACTCCACCCAAACAGAGAGCATTGAGGAGGAAGAGAAATCTCCCTCCCACCAGACTTTAGGAAAGGATCAGCCTCCTCAGGGAACTGATCTTACCCCTGATGAAGGAACTGTCCCAGAGGTTGTTAGGCCTGGCCTAACAGAGCCTCTGATGGCAGTGGACCCTTCTCAGGTGGGACCCAGTCTGGAGCAGGTAACCTGCCCCTCTCTACCTTGCCCTACTCAGCCCAGGGCTGCAGAGGACAAGAAGGACAGTGAGACCCAAAGGGCCCCCTGTCAAATAAAGCACCCCCATCAGCAGATTAGGGGCACCGAAACTAGTAGCCCTAGTGAGGTGCAAGCTTTAAAAACTCCTGAGGGATCCCCCTTAAAAGTAGTTAGGGACCTCCCCCAGATGGATATTGTTGGGCACAGCCAAACCTGGGACCCTAAGGGCCCAAACCTGACCTGTCCCTCCAGTAAGCCAAACAGAGGGACCCAGCCTCCAGCTTTAGGTAGCCAGAGGTTGACCCTGAGAGCACAGTGCAACTCAGTCAGAGAAAGAAAGGCACACATGGTGGAGAGTGATTGGAGGAAGCTGAGCCCTACAGAGGAAACTCACTTCAGTACTCCATCTCAACACCAGCCTTTGACTTTGCAAAGACACACCACAGGTAGAGATTCCCTATGGTGGAGACCCTCCGATACCCTTAGGGTGAGGGATTGCTTAGTGGACCATGAGACAGGGGGTTACCAAGCCAGAGCTGGTACTTCCTTATATGGCCACTTAGGCAATATAGGCTTACCTGGTCAAGGATAGCCTTATCTCCTTTCGTTTGGGGGGGGGGTTATGTAGGAAGGTGGATATCTGACTATGGTTACCCCCAAACTTTTTGCCTGGTGTTTAGCTGGTTTTTGACTTAGTTGGCCTGGGATCCTGCTATTCAGGGCCCCAGGCTGATTGCTCTCTCCTTAAAATGGACTCCATGTACCTTAGGTGCATAACACAATTGGAATTGGTTCACCTTATAGGCCCCTGTAACAGTGTACCATAGGTACCCAGGGCATAGGTGTAGCCAAGGCCTGCCAGGGGCTGCAGCATGTATTGTGCCACCCCTGGCCTGGCCTCCATATTTGACACAACTGGCTGATCACTCAGCTGGGGTAAGTTGGTGTAATCACCTCTTACTTAGGTACAGTATGTCTGTGCCTAACCTAAACTGGACACATATGTTCCTATCAGCCACTCCTATGGAAGGCCTCATCAATCCTGGAGGCAGAGTGCTTGGAAATATGTGAGATGGTGCTCTAGCATGAGCTGAGCCTGTCTGCAGCTGTCGGGAACCACTCCCTAAGCTGTTCCGGGATATTGCCATACCATATACTCTTAAGTGCATTATAATCCTCGCGGTTAAATGCTATCTTTGGTTTGGCTTTATCAAAACATGTCGAGTAAGGTGTCATACGAATTGGAATACTATCCCCTCGCCAATTCTGGCGACGGGGATAGCATTCCACCCTTCTAGAGGGACACGACATGTGCGTAGCCTTAACCCCGGTTAAAGTTAAACAGAGCCTCAGCTTCACAAAATGGACGCTGCCACCACAGACACAAGTCTGGCCTCCTGCTGCTGACCGAAACTCGGCAGATGGTGGCCTGGACAAAGGGTTTCCTGCCTTGGGAGGTGCGAGCACCACCCCAGACAGGATTTTGTGTATTGGGTAGGACAGGGCTGAATAGAATCAGACATGCCCGGGGCACACAAGGTGTCCCCGTGCATAGGCCAGTCCAAACCGGTTCTGGGGCCTTCCAGCCCCAGTCCTGGCGCGGTGCTGGACAAAGGAAAGGGGGTGTAACCGCCCCCCTTCCTGGTTCCTCCCAGAGGAGGGACCTAGTAGGTGATCCACCCCCAGTTTGGGAATAAGAGGGGGAGCAGTGCCATTGCACGGCAGATCATCCCGAAATCAACTTTAAACAAGAAGAAGACTGGACTTCGACATTCTGCTGCACAGAAGACTGAAGAGAATCTCCCTTGTGGCCTAGGAGTGGCCACCCTGTGAACACAGGTACCAACCAGCAACTCGACGTCTGCTTTGCCGCCGCCTCCCGCCGGAGACCGAGCCCAGAGCCCGACAAGAACCAGACTTCCAGACCTCTCAGAGCCCGATCCACAGTCCCTGCGAAGAAGGGACCCGTGGAGGCACCGAGTGACGTGGGACCGGACCTCTTGAAAGACACTCGAAAAGCTGACTGCGCAGCTTCTGAGGCATCCTCGACGTTGTGCTTTGGGGAGTGAGAACCCCCACCACCGAGCAGCCCTTGCACCGAAGATCAGCCCTCCAGCATCTCCACGATCTGCGTGGGGCCCTTTTGCATTGTGCCACTCGACGCGCCATCCCGGCCACTAGCCACGCGGCCAGCGGCCATCTTGGCGACGAACCCGAAGATTTACACAGCAGGCCTGGTTGCTCCAGGCCTACCCAAGCTCCTGTAAAAAGGAGCACCCGCTCTGACCTTGCTGGTCCGAGTGAACAGCATCTTTCAACTTCTGCGTGGCTTGCACTTGCCAAGGCCTGTTTGCTCCGATCAGGTCGCCGACACCGCCAACAGCGAGAAGCCTACGTGGGACAGCTCGTGACCGACTCCTGGACGTCCTCGACCCCGGGTATCCACGTGGCTGCAGAAAGAAGCTACCCGACAACGCCTGGTTGCACCCGACATCGCCTGGTTCCAATCTGGTTCCACGGTAGTCACTGGCTAGTGACTTTGAACACTGTCCCCTCTGCTTTCAGGTCTTCACATCTTCAGATCCACCCTTGGATCCACCGGAACTCTTCTCATCGAGCCGCCTGCAGCATCTTCAGCTCCAAGCACCATCGACCAGCGTGACGAAACCCGACACAACTTCGACCCTGTGCACCCGCTTCCTGTGGGTGAGGTAACTCAGCTCCGCCGGTGCTCCTGCACTGGTACACATCCCAAGGGCCTGTGTTTTAAGTTTCAGCTCCGTAGGTCACTCGGAAGGTTCCTAACTTTCTAACTTTGTGCTTTTTACGCACCATAGACTTTGTATTGAGAAGTGCGTGCACTTTGAACACTGCACCCGAGTCCCGTGGGCCTTTCCCGACTTAGTTAACTCCAGTCTCGAATAGCTCCAGCGATTCCCAAGGCCCTAGGCCTCTTCACTTTCCTCCTGGTATCTCTTATACCACTTTCTTAGTATATGGTTTAGGTGGCCCCTAGGGCTCATCCATATTGTGCAACTTTTGTGTATTTTAAACTGTCTTGTGATTTAACGCTTGTGCTTCTGTGCTCATAAAGAGTCCAGGGGATTTTAATAGTTAATAAATCAATATATATTTTCAATATATATCTGTGTGGTGTCCCTTTCATTTGGTATTCAAGGGGGTTGTGTATGGTATAACAGCTGGCTTCACATGCCTTTCAGAGTTTAGCCTAAGACTGCTTTGTCCACGTTACCACTAGGATAACTGGTCTACAAGGTTGAATTACAACCATCATCATAAGGTTTGCTTGGCATGGTACAAAGTGATCACTAGAATTAGTGAGCATTATATACCAGGCCAACTTCTCACACAGGATGAGGACTTCCTTCTTGTCTGAGTTCAGTTTCAGGCGGCTGTTCTTCATCCACTCGGCTACTTCTTTCATCCCTTCGTGTAGGTCGGTTCTGGCGGTGGTAGGGTCGTTGGTGAGGGAGAGGATCAGCTGGGTGTCGTCGGCATAGGAGATGATGTTGAGGTTGTGTTGGCGTGCGATGGCTGCGAGGGGGTTCATGTAGATGTTGAAGAGGGTGGTGCTGAGTGATGATCCTTGTGGTACGCCGCAGATGACTTCAGTGGCCTCTGATCTGAATGGGGGGAGGCGAACTCTCTGGGTTCTTCCGGCGAGGAACGAGATGATCCACTCTAGTGCCTTCTTTTGGATCCCGACGTTGTTGAGGCGTTGTACTAGGGTGCGGTGGCAGACAGTATCGAACGCTGCGGAGAGGTCCAGGAGGATGAGGGCCGCTGTTTCCCCGTTGTCGAGCAGAATTCGGATGTCATCTGTGGCTGCGATGAGGGCGGTCTCGGTGCTGTGGTTGGCTCGGAAGCCGGACTGTGAGTCGTCGAGGGAACAGTTAGTCTTGAGGAAGGCGGCAAGCTGACTGTTGACAGTCTTCTCGATAACTTTGGCGGGGAACGAGAGGAGCAAGATGGGGCAGTAGTTCTTGAGGTCGGTGGGGTCTGCTGATGGTTTCTTCAGGAGGGCGCTGAGTTCGGCATGCTTCCAGCTCTCCGGGAAGGTGGCGGTGTTGAAGGAGCAGTTGATGATGTCTCGGAGTTGGGGTGCGATGACGGAGTCGGCCTTGTTAAAGATGTGTTGGGGGCATGGGTCGGTTGGCGACCCGGAGTGGATGGTGTTCATCGTGCGGATGGTGTCTTCGGTGCTCATCGGTGTCCAGGCGCGGAGGGTGGTGGTGGGGGGTGTCGGTTCTGTGGTTGGGTGCGTGGTCTGATCGCCGAAGCTGTTGTGTATGTCTGCGATCTTGCTGTGGAAGAACGAGGCGAGTGAGTCGCAGAGGTCTTGTGAGGGAGTGATGTAGTTGTTGCCGGCGCTGGGGTTGGAGAGTTCTTTGACGATGCTGAAGAGTTCCTTGCTGTTGTGGGCGTTGTTGTCTAGTCGGTCCTTGAATACTGATTTCTTGGTGGTGTGGATCAGCTGGTGGTGTTTGCGGGTGGCGTGCTTGAGGGCATGTTGTCTGTGGTCGGGTTTTTTCGCCAGGCTTTCTCGAGGGTAC
This sequence comes from Lissotriton vulgaris, assembly GCF_964263255.1. Lineage (NCBI taxonomy): Eukaryota > Metazoa > Chordata > Amphibia > Caudata > Salamandridae > Lissotriton > Lissotriton vulgaris. The sequence goes on from NC_141696.1 coordinate 682,607,974, forward strand.
GGCAGTTCTTGTTGGATTTCTTGAGGTCATCGTTGAACCATGAGGCTTTCTTGCTTCCGGGCCTGCTGTGATGGTTTTTCAAGGGTGCGAGGTCATCAGCACAGTTGGCGATCCACTGTGCGAGGTTGTTGGCTGCTTGGTTGGGGTCCGTTGATCTGGCAGGAGGGTTCTGGTTCAGTGATGCGGTGAGCTGGTCGGTGGTGATCTTGTTCCAGCTCCTGCGGGGAACCTGTTGCGGGTGGTGGTGGGTCGTGGTCTTTTTGAAGCTGAAGTGGACGCAGCTGTGGTCTGTCCAGTGGAGTCCAGTGGAGTGGCTGAAGGAGATGTACTTGCTGGAGGAGAAGATTGGGTCGAGCGTGTGTCCGGCGTAGTGGGTGGGGGTGTTCACCAGTTGCTTGAGTCTGAACTGGGTGGTTGGGTAGGGTGATTTGAGAGGCAACTCTGGGGCGGATCAGCTCGCCAACTGTGGAGTGGATGATTGGATCAGTGTAGGTGCAGCAAAGTTGATTCGACAGCGGCGATCTGTATAGTAGATCGCAATCAGCTCGGATGCTGGATTCCAACCTCGCAACAGGATGTGAGGGGAAGTTACTTCCGGGGAGGGCGGGGCCTATGGACGTGGAGGCACTAACCAGGGAGGGGCGAAAGCTGGCGTGATGACGCTCGGGTGGTGTTTCTGGAGGGAGGTGTGGTCGTGTGGCCTGTGTCATGGGGAGTGGGCGTGATTAGAAAAACAGCCATCTGTCAAGGACAGAGGGAGAGCAAGGGGGTGCAATCTAACTAAAGATGAAGCATGATTAGACACGGAGGTATGAGAAGACGTGTGTCAGGGCTTGGAGCTATGTATAGAGGCAATTTGTAAGCAATGTACATCAAGCCAATTAAGGATGTACATAGAAACATTTCATGTGAATAATCGAGACAACAGTACGGGAAACAAAAAAAGAGACAAAGGATACAATGATGAAAGTGCACCTTAATAAGTATATCATAATGGTGGCACATTGTAGGGTGCCATGATTGACACATGATTTAAGAGATTTATTGTGATTAATTGAGGCCACAGTAAGGGATCAAAAAGAGAGATAAAAGACGCGCTAGTCAGAACGCACCGTAGTAACTTAAAACAGTATAGCATGATGGTGGTACATTGTATGGTGACATGATAGTGTTAAAGTGAGGTCCTGAATTTGAGCGTTAGGCGATTGGTTAGCGTGATGGGTCAATTGACAGGGTCGAGTGGGAACAGTCTAAAATGGTCTGGTACAGTGAGGCTGTAGTCAAGATGTGCAAGACCACCTAGTAAGAGAGGAGAAACCATTGTGGGTAGGTAATAGGACAGAGTTTAGACTAGTATGCTGCTGTTCCATTCATCAAGTGTGTTCAAACCCTAGTTCAACGAATTGCAAGTAGTGATCCACTTGCATTCTTTGCGATTCAGGAGGTTTTGTAGGTTACTGCCTCTGAGGGGTAGAATAGGCTTTTCAATAACTTGCCAAAACTTATCAAGTTCTGTATGGTTTTTCTCAATGAAGTGACAAGGGGCGCTGTAAGAGTTTTCCAATGGATGCGGCTCTTATGTTGTATGATCCTTTGCTTGATCATTTGGGTGGTCTGTCCAATGTAAACCAAGTTACAGGGGCATCTGATTGGGTAGATTGCATGGCAGTCTTTGATGTTATGGGTCAGATCGCACACAATACAGGATTGGCATCGGTAATGTCCTACCACTGGTGGGAGCTCCCATCCAGTGGTTAAGGAGTACGGATTGTTTGATCTGGTTGGCCATGTGATAGCGCGTACCAGATGGTTGGCAATATTTTGTCCATGTTGATATGAGAACAGTGGTGGGTCCTGGAACGGTCCCTGTGACCGTAAAATGGGCAAGTTGCAAGTGATTAATTTCTTAACGTGGTTACTGCAGGTGCTGAATTTGGTGACAAAGGGGATACGGATGTTGATTTTCTTTGGTTGTGGCATCAATAGAGTTTCACAGTGACAGTACCATGCCCTTTTGCATGCGCTTGAACCTGTGCCATTCTTTCAGGTCATCAAGCCGGGAGCTTGGCAGTGAACTACCGGACCCTGCCACTACCTAATCCCTTCCACTTCACGTCGCCGCCAGCCAGGATGGGGCTCTGTTTCTGTGCCGTGCCACTTGAGTTTTCCCCTTAAGTGCATGCACCGCCCCTCGCCTCCATGACCCCTGCCCCCCATCCGTGATCCCTTGCCTTTTGCTCCCATTAGATTCCTATTTCGAATAGCGGATCGCGTGACTCTCCCCACTGTTGATCCTTTGAAGATTTACTTCCTTCTCTAGAAAGGCGCTCCGTTCTAATATTGATCAAGTAAGTAGTTTACTATGACACAGGACTGTCTCTGACACCTTAGCCACTCCTGATCCTCTCCTGGGCTGCATCTGATGTTCCCTATGTCCCCTCTCTAGAACCCTGTGAAACTTATCCTGACGCCACACATCCTGTCGACTTCCTCTACACTTTGGCATATTGCGGCCATAACGGGGCTCTGTTACTGTGCCTCCATCTATTTGTAAGTGCCTCCCCCAACACAAGTTTTTGCACTATATGCTCCTTTAGTTCCAGGACGCATTTCTTTCTGCCTACCCCCACCTCACCCTGTTTTCCATTCCCCCTTATTTTACCCCTCTTTTTCCCCCTAACCCCCCTCCTTTCCCTCCCTTCACCCCCACATCACTATACCTCCTTTGCATCCATCTCCCCACTGCCTTGGCACTAGCTTTTCCCACACTACCCTTCTATCCCTCCCGCCCCCCAACTTACCCCTGTCCCCTCCCCTTCTACTGTCGTCGATCACCCACACAACTATGCCTCCTTCATGTGCCGCTCTCTTTATTCCCCCTTTCCTTCCCCCCGCTTCTCCTTGCCTCCTGTCCCATCAGAGTCCTCGGCCCTCGCACTGCATACTTGCCATCCCTCCTGAACCCTTAACTGTTAACTGTTCATCCATCGCCTTTTAGCACCATCATTATTCGGCAACCCGGTCCTGATGAAGATCCTCAATCAATAGGATCGAAAAAAAAGCCCTCGATCCTGCAATACAGCGTGATTAACGACGCATTACTTCCTCTGGTTCCCAAACAAATTGTAAATACCTATTCACCAAGGAGGAACCACTAACTTTGTACATATTGTATTTTCTAATTTTGTCTCTTTAGCGTCCCTCACTGTTTTTCACCTATATGTCACTTGCGCCGTCACCGTTTGACTCACTATCACGTAGCGCACAAGCCCCTTTGAGTTGCCAAATGCATTATATACCTCTAGTGCTGACATCTTAACACTGCTATTTGACTTTTTAAACGTGAATATGTCTTTAAATATATGATGCTATATGCACTTTTAAATCGAAAAATTTGAGTCTCTCTGTTTTCTCCAGATCCTTTGTAATGCCGTACATACAACTTTTTCTGTTACTATAGTAATATAGTAATACCGTTTGAGATATTGTTGCTTTTTACACATGTATACCCAGATCTCAATCTGGTCTACGGGTTATAGGCCTGTTGTCCTTTCCCCCGGAGCACTGGCCATTGGCACCTTTTCCCACACCAATACAGCAATGGGTTTAGATCAATGTAGACTGCTCTTGAGTCATTCAGATAGGCATGGACAACATACGCTCAATGCTCAAGGTTGCTCTGCTTTTATCAGCCTCTTTTGCCTTTGCCTCAGTACTGGACCTAACAAGCACTTGCTGTAGAAACCATTCTTTTACTGATTTTGTTTTGGCTGTTGCTCCTGTTCTTGTTGTTGATGTTGTTCTTGGTGTTGGTGGTTTAGGCTGCTGTGATCCAACCATACAGCCCTCAGGCTCTCAAGTTGAACTTGACATCGGCTGCCCTGCAGTACTTGTTGTGGACTGGAGTAGCGAGCCTCCTATTCCCAGCTGTTCTTTTTGTAAGAGACTGGCTTCCACAGCTATCCAGTTTTTGTAGTTGGCAACATCCCCTTCTGAAAAAGAAATCAATGTGTTCAGTACTGGTTTGTCCCGTGGATCCAGAATTGTGGCACAAATGTAATGGTTGCATGACGCAATGCCTTTTTACACCCTTTTAGTTTCAGATATGCAAAGGGTTAAGCTCTCCATCAACTCATATGCTTCTTTTTTTCCTCCACACCTGCCTACATTGCAGACACTCCCTTCAGCTGTTCCTGTAGCATGTGTAACAATGGGATAGCTTAGTTCATAGTACAGTCCTCCTTGCTGACTTCACATGTGAAGAGATTGAATGTAAGTAGCATCTCTGTCAGGCATTTAGCTAGGCCCAATTAGTCCATCTCAGTGGTCATGTCTTTTACAGTAGTATCCCTTCTTTGCATGACATATTCATTGATTGGTTTGTCCTGCTCAGACAGACGTTCAAGCATGTAATACGTTGAATTCCAATGTGTTGGCACCTCCTGTGTGAGTGCTTTAAATGGCATTCTATTATCATGTTGAATGATCCTCAACTGCTTCCGAGCCTTAAAAGTATAGCTGAAATGTGTGGAGAGATCTTCTGCAGGTGGTCAGTAAGTTGCTGACTCGGTCTTCTTTTTACAGAAAGTCCTGAACAATTATGTCAATGCAGTGCACCAAACACAGGACCCTGAAATAGCCACCATCGGCCATGGCCTTCACCATATTATTGCCTTTTTCTATGGCAAACAAACCAATGGTAAGTTCTCTTGGTCACAGCCATTCAAAGACCTTGCTGTCAAAGTCTTCCAAAATGTTTGCAGTGATATGAGGTTTCTCCATGGGCAACATGGCTACAGTTGAATGTTTATGATTGGCATTAAAAATCTCAGCAGTGTCAACAACACCTGTTGCAGATATCTTTTCTCTAACCCCCACAAAAGAGATCCAGTGTGCAGTGATGCACATGTAATCAGTGGCTTGGCAACAGGTCCACATGTCTGTTGTCAGGTGGATAGTGTGAACAGCACTCTGCTGCAAAGCTTGTCCAAGCAATTCCAGCACATCGTGATGTAGTGTTAGAACAGCAACTCTGGCAAAATAGTACTGGCTGGGAACGTTCCATTTTGGGCAGATTGCTGTCACAAATTCAAGAAACCCACCCCTTCCACAAAAGAGAAAGGGAGAAGGTCCAGCGCTAACATTTTAGCCAGCTTCGCATGGTGGTTGCGTGCATACTGCCCATCCGACCTAAACATGCTGAGAATGGTTGCCTGGATTTTTTTCTTTTCTGGTTCCACTGATGCAGGTGACATTTTGATGCCAGATGCTGTTAGGCTCAACGCAGGTTTTTTTGTTACGGTACTATCTTGTCTGGAACCCCTTGGTGTTTCAGCATGACTCTTAGTCTTGTGCCACTCCGATGTTGCTGATGAGCATGTGGGTGGTACCACTGCAGTGCTGGGGACAGGGCTACTTTGTGTGCCAGAGAAAATGTCTCCCTCTTGTTCAACTTCCACCGTGATTGGATATTTTCCTTCTTCATCCACACCAACAACAATGGGTTCCGTTTTGTGGTATCTAAGCTGCGCCTCCCACTGGATCAAGTGGTGTTTTTTCAGATGGGTTGTTTTGCCTCTGGTACCATAGTTTGTACCAAGCTTACCCTGACTAACACCTTGTCCACAAATGGAGCATATAGCAATGTTCACCTCCTTCCTGCTAACAGAAAAGAAGTCCCAATCTGGGGAAGTCAACTTTCAGGCACTACTGGTGACACTTGCAATGCTGTATAGACTGGTAGTTGGGTATGAAGTTTTACTCTCTGCAGTACCTACGTCTACTGAGGTTGTTGTGGTAGATGTAGGTCGCTGCCAGGTGGTATCATCTGTGTTGGTCGTATCTATGCCAAATCCCTCACGGCAATTTGGGATGGGGTAATGTCGATCTCCACTGGGGCGGACTAATGTCCATGATGACTGGCTCATCGTCATCATCCTCCTCTTCTACATCTACCACCATAACTCTAAGGCTTTCTGGAACCTTCCTTTTTCCTAGCCTTGTTTGTGGTGTGTCTCACTCTCAGACTGAGGTTGCTTTCAAGTCGCGTCTAGATCATCAGACGGGGGGCTTGCAGAAGAGCTTGATGGACTAACTCTTTTCGAGCCTGTCAGCCCTCTCTACTCTAGCACCATGCCCTCTGGCCTGGTCCGACCACTCACTCATTCCTTTCACCTTGCCTATCCCTCTCCCATTAATCACGAATAGTGTAAGGCCTAACCTGGGTAGGAAATGGCATAAAGTCACCTACAACACTCTTAAACATGGAATGGCTCCCGTCTAAGGATCTAGACGCCGATGTGAAGAAACTCAACTCCACCCTTAGCACAGCGATTGATGCGATCGCCCCCTTACTCCCACTCTCCTCTGCCAGATTGAACCCTTCCGCCCCATGGTTCTCCCCGGAGCTCCGTACGGAAAGAAGCAAATGTAAAAAACTTGAGTGCCAATGCTGACGCACTTATGATCTCTCGAAAAATATATATAGAACCGCGCTAAAAAGGTTTCACAAAGTAAAACAAGCCACTATGAAGGAACACTTCGCCAACAAGATTAACTCTGCTGACAATTCGGCCAAAACTGTCTTTCAAATTGTGAAAGACTTCACAAAACCTTCAGCCCTTACCCGTCTCTCCTCACTGAGTCAAGAACTCTGTGATGGCCTATCGCACTTCTTTCATCACAAAATTGTGGATATTTTCTCCTCTTTTACACCGTCTAAAGGGCAGGGTGAGGTGATATCAGTCCTTCCTCCCCTACCGACCTGCACTACTACATTTGATGCATTCAAATCTATCGTAAGGGATTCTGTCCAACACAGAATACAAAAATGCAAATCTGGCTCTCCCCTAGACCGCGTCCCAGCCCAAATATTCTCGCAGCTGGGCCCACTTATCACCACCCCCCTAATCTCTATTTTGAATACCTCCCTCTCCTCTAGCCAATTCCCATCGGAATGGAAACAGGCAATGCTAATCCCCATATTGAAGAAAGCGGATGCTGACCCGTCGGTACTTAGCAACTACCGACCCATCTCTCTCCTCCCTAAACCTGCCAAAATTCTGGAAAAAATAGTACAGGAGGAATTGGCCGACTACCTTGAATCCAACACCCTCTTGCATGACACTCAATCCGGATTTAGATCCGGATATGGCACAGAGACGGCCCTTCTGGAAGCATCAGAGACCATAAGAGAGAGCGTGGACAGAGATGAGGTGGCCATGTTGGTGCTCCTCGATCTGTCCGCGGCCTTCGACACCGTGACCCACTCCATACTACTGGAAAGGCTGCATGACTTAGGAATACAGGGCACCCCACTGGCCTGGATAAAATCATTCCTGTCAGGTAGAACGCAACTGGTATGATGTCGCCCCTACTTGTCGAAAGATAAGATGCCCCTTGGATGTGGAGTCCCCCAGGGGTCGGCCCTCAGCCCTCTCTTTTTTAATGTTCACATGTCACCATTGGCAAGGGTGGTTGAAGCCTATGGTGTCAGAGTGGTCTCTTACACTGATGATACTCAGCTGATTTTTTCCTTTAGAGACCACTCTGACACAGGACTGGATAAAGTTAAATGATGCCTCACCAACATTGTTCAATGGATGACATCTAATGCATTAAAACTGAACACCGATAAAACTGAGGTGCTATTTTTTAATCTCAAAACCCCTCTGATGTCCTCCACATGGTGGCCACCTGAGTTGAACCCACCCACCACCCTGGCCAACTCAGCCCGGAACCTTGGGTTCTATATTGACATTGAACTCTCATGCAAAACACAAATCCAAAAGGTTTCATCTGCCTGTTTTGGCAAATGAAAAATGATTAAAAAAATCTCCCCCTATTTGTTTAGGGACTCGATGAGGACTGTCGTGAACGCCCTCATCACTTCACATCTGGACTACTTCAATAGTCTTTATGTAGGGGCTCCTGCATATCTACGTTACCGACTACAGATAGTCCAGAACGTGGCGGCAAGACTGATCTGTCACGTCCCCTATCGTCACTCCATTTCCCCATACCTTAAGAACTTGCACTAGCTTCAGATATCCCATCGCATCCAGTTCAAAGCCCTGGTCCTGGCCTTCAGAGCACTCAATGGGAATGGACCAGGCTATCTCAGAGACAGACTGAAGCAGGTCCAATCAGTCCGTTCCCTTAGATCTAACCATCTCTGCCTCCTGCTCCCTCCCCGTTGTCATCGCTCTAGAAGAGGAGGCAGAGCTTTTGCGGTGGTCACTGCTAAGCTGTGGAACTCCCTACCACTTAACCTCAGACTCACTGAATCAGAACCCCTATTCAGGTCCAAATTGAAAACATACCCGTTCTGCAGCTACTAGCCGCCTTAGTCATTACCGTATCTGTCCACAGTGTCGGGACACCCCTGTGGGGGTCGCCGTGCGCTTAATCAAATTCCATAATAATAATAATAATAATAATAACTCTCCTTGTCCTTGCTGGGCAGCTGGAAGACAATGGATCTTCTGAAAGAGTGGCTTTCACTTCTTCTTCTTCTGCAGAAAGCTCGATCTCCTGAACTGCCCCTACTTCGGGAGGAACAATTATTACTGGGGGCAGTGGTTGTGGCTGTTGTTGCCCACTTATCTGATTTTCCTGCATTGATTATGTTCTACTTTGTGATAAGTCAATTTCAACATCATTGCTCATTGGCATTGGACTCGTGATTAGACTGGCTACCTCTGCAATAGACATGGGCTTGGCCCTAGGTTGGTGGGCTGGGTACACTGATGAGGGGGTGCTGCTCCCAGCTTGCTCCCTGGACATCGCTGCAGCAGGAACAATTTTTGTTTTCCTAAAAAAAATCTTGGTTGACATACTGGTCTTGGTAAGTGGCAACTTTCTTGGTACTGGACCTGGTACCTTTCTTTGGGGCCATCTTGAAGATGTCAGCAGCATGCAGTGGCACAAGTTGAAGAGATGGATGTGGTCACACCTCACATGAGATTGTGTGCTACAGGAATTCTGTCTGCAGTACAATGGGTGATGACATCTCCTCCTCTTTTGTGCACCTAAACCCAAAGAAGCAAAGAAGAACATCAGTGAAACATGGCATTCATTGTTGTGGTTCAATTACTACTAGTACCAACAAACAAATTTAATATATAATTTACTGTGTGGTCACACTTGTTAGTGTTATTAATATAATTACATTTATTACCTCAGTCAATAAAAAAGCATAACAATACAGTGTAGACTTTTGTGAGACTTTGACAAAAACAAGGGCTTTCCTGGTTGGTGTACTAATGTACAGTAAACTGAGGAAGGATAGACAAGAAAAAGAACAACAAAAATGCAAATGTAACAGACCCGGTTTGGCACTGTGCATCATTTGGAATTCAGCATTCATGGAGCTGTAGATGACAATGGATAGAAGCAATTAGCTAAGAGGAACAAAGGAAAGACATGCAGGCCTACTGCAGAAGCACACTGGCCGTATTTACAAAATGTCCACCAGCCACATAGCCAGGCCACAACAACAATAAAGGGAAGACAGATAATGCAGGCCTATGGCAAAGGCACACTGGCTGCCTTCACAAAATGGCTGCCAGCCACATGGCCAGGCAGGGCACCCACAACAAGGAGCAATAAGTAAAAAAAAAAACAAAGGAAAGAAGACATGCAGGTCTATGGCAAAAGCACTACCACTACCACAAAATGGCAAGCAGTCACTCATAACAACAGAAAGCAGGAGGCCTGGAAAACAATGAACTCAAGCAGGCCTATATGGACACAGACTTTACAAAATGGCCCCTGGCCACATGGGGGAGCTCAGACAAGGCAAATGCTGGCCTACTATTACAAACACACTCACACACTGGCCAGACAAAGGAGGCATGCTAAATAACACAGCTTTAATACAACAATGCCAAAAAAGAAAATCCACAGGGCTAAAAAAGGTTTGCAAGTTACACAACAGCCCCACACATCCAACAAAGGCATTCATTTAACACATATGAAAAAAAGTGTAATACCCAAATAAAACATATTTGCAATATAATTCAATGCCATCAATGCCCTAAATGATGTTTAAATTCAACAGACACCACATAAAAAGTTGTTTCATACACCCATGAGAAGCTCTGGGCCTTCTAGACGAAAGGCCTATTGGCAGACTACTGGGCTAATGATTTAAATAAATATTGCAAATTGATTTCAAAAGTAGTAAACAATGTAGTGAACTGTGCGACATGTTTCCTTTATAAAAGAAGAAGAATTACTTACAAACAAACAACTAGGGCCCTACTGAAACCACAGGGAACCCACCACAATACATTTTAAAAAAACAATGAAAAAAGTACATAAAAATGAAGGTACAAGGCCCCAATCAAACTAACAACACCAATTTTCCAACTTACTTATGAAATCTCAAATTCAAAAGTCCTCAAATCCAATGATATATAATGCAGCAGCCACAAAGAGGCATCCTTCCAGCTCCAAATCCAAATGAGGAGTGAACAGGAGATGGACAAAGCACTGGGAAGAGCCTGCTGGACAGGAACAGGAAGTTCAATAATCTGGGGCATTTCCTTCCTCTTCAAAAAAAGTAAAAAAAGAAAAAGGACTCCTTGCACAAAAAAGTTGAGACGAATGTCAATCTGAGAAGTTTTTTTTTATCCAAATCATCGTTTCAAGAAGGTTAAAATGCTGCTCGAGAGAGATTCCTCTCCAGTTTGAAAATTCTGCGTTTTCAGGATCGCAATCGTCATAAACCTTCTGCCAGAAGTCTGATGACGCGCCCGAATGACGTCTTTGGTGATCTCACAGTCTCACGGGACTGTGCAGCCAGCTACCACGTGTCGCTCGTGAACATATGGGAAATCTCATCGGCGATCATAGGCACCCGTTAAGTTGCTCCCGCAAGTGCTAAAACACATTTTAGACACACAAACACCCAAAAAATCTGCTCCAGTGCAGAGCGCAGAGCTTTTGGTAACTCTGCGTTCTTCGTGGAACATGGAGTTGCCAAACATCTGCAAGGGTTAATCAACACACAACAAGTCTTAGTTTTATAGTTTTAGTTGTTCATACAAGTTTTGTGCTTTACGTTGAGAAGAACTATGTTTTGTAGTTTTCTGTAAAGAAATAAAGAAATGTGTTGAAACGTACAAAATTATGTTAAAAATACATTTAAAAATGAAAAAAACAGTTCTTCTGAGTACCACCAATTCTTTGTAACAGTGTGAACATGTCTTGTTTTGTCAGTGTATGACTTAGTGTATAGATGAGTCACTGGGTGTATAAGTGACTGTAAGAGTGAATGAGTGCATGTGTGCAGGAAGCTGTCTCTCTATTTAGTGTACTAAAATGAAGTACACTGTGGGGAGAGTCCAGTGAATCCCCAAATGGTATGCAGAGATAAAAGCAGATCGTTCTAATGCTCTTTTTGTGGTAGTGTGGGCGAGCATTTAGGATTATCAGAGGGTAGTGCTAAGCATTTGTTGTACTCACAGAGGCAATACATGAGACACACACTCAATAAAAAATCCAGAACCAATTTATAAAAATAATATTGAATTTTATATAATTTTAAAGACTAAGAACAACGTTCTAAGGAAAGTATTTTTGGAGTTACGGTTTTTCAAAGTTTGAAAAAAAAATATCACGTTTGTGGGCAATTGTGCACTATTGGAAACAATAGGGAAAAAGTGGAAATAAGCATATAAATTCAAGAAATGCTTTAACGAACTTCAACTTCTCATTTTAGGTCAATGTCAGATCAGGTCATAAGTTTGAGCAGGAGAAGTTCAGGGTCATCCTGGATCAGTCTGGAGCAGAGTGCTGAGTGTCTTGTAAGATTGTGTACAAAGACAAAGGGGGCCACTTGAAAGTACACTGCACAGGAGGACGTACAGGTAGGTCTGATGGGGTGCCTTTGAGGGAGGAGTTCACAAGGGGCTTTAAAGGGACACTAATGTAGACCTGAAAGGTTGGCTTCCCACCATCCCCACATGGTGGACTTTCAGCCAAGGGGTTCACATCACCTGCCCCACCCTAGAGGTTAAGTGTTGACCCTCCTCCAAATATAACTATTTTTCTACCTTTCCTCCCATCAAAAGTGGAGCAGGAAAGGGGGCTTGGTCTCCCTTATTATCTGAAGGGTCCTGGGTTGGATTTCAAAGATGCCATCACCTTTAAACTTCCCACCCAGGAAGGCCATACTGTCCTGGGGGATGAGTGAAGTACCTCTGCCCGAAGAAGGCTTAGTCTTTGTCCTCTGCGAACGCTGGCAAAGAAAATTAAATGCTTTCCTCCAAACAGAACATCATAAATCATTTTTAAAATCTGTTGCATTCTTAAGAGTACAAAGGCAAACATTAACTTTGAGACCATACTCATGTTATCGATGATCAAAAGGTACAGTTTCTTCAATACTCTTAACACCTCATGACTAGCTTTACCGGAAAACTTTTGATATTGCAATTTCTTATCATGTTCGACAGGTAGCATTAGTAGATGATGTAGAGTAATTACTTTAATGTTGTGTGCAGCCAATCTAGCTGGTGCTGTTACTACATATGATACATTTGATTCTGTAGGTGAAAACTTTAATCTAAAAGTGTTTTCTGATGCCAGCTTGACCAGTAATGTATAATTGTATTGACTTACATGATTAACCTTTGCACTCTTTCTTCTCTTGGAGGAATCCGTTCTCTATTTCCTCTGTTGTCTCTATATACATTTCTTTCTGCACATCATTCAATTGTCCAACTAACTGTTCAAAATAAACACTTTCCTGTTCCATTGTATTTTCCATCTCATTCATAACTATTGCAGCTTCATTTTCAATAATGGGTTGTCCTAGTGGATCTTGACTCAGTGGTCCAGAACTTTGGCTGCTTTGTGAGCTCTCCTTAGCTATCTCAGCAGCAAACATTTCCTCCTGTTAAATCGCATTATTTTACATTGCAAATAGTTTGTAAAGACTGAAGACTGAATACTATCTTTCACAGCTCTGAAAGAATCTTCATCGTAGTCCTAGTCACATAGTTATTCTGATTCAGCACACCAAGGCTTGAATAGTTGTAGACGTGCCAAATAGAAAAACTCTCCTTTTGTCTGGATTTTGACTACTAAGTTTTCAGTGGTTAATTAGATTTCCCTTTGCATATTTTACCAAACTAGTGTCACATCCAACTAGAACATAGTTCACTTCTATGTTTTCCATTATATTCCTTTTGTATCTGTAGTGTTGAAGTGGAGCGACCGCTGAGCCTGTGACCAGCCGAGGTCGCCCCCACGCACTGCTGCTTTCTCCCGCTTCCTGCCTCGCTGTTTACCGCTGTTTTTGCGCTCTCTGTCGCTCGGACGACACAGCCACCACTGAGCCGCCCACCTCAGGTCTCCTTTTCCCGCCGCTGCCTCCCTGCGGCCCCGCCCCCCTCCAGCCCATTCGCCGCCCCTCTCCCGCCACTCAGCTGCTTCTCCCTCCCGGCTCCTGACTTATGATGCCCTCAGAGCGACCGCGCAGCAGATGCGCGCAGCGGACGCGTGCAGCAGGCGCGCCGATTGTCCGCCGAAGGCGTGCCAAAGGCAAGCCCGTCTGCACCCGTCTGCGCCTAGACCACGCCTAGCGCCAGAACCCCTGGTCTTCGTCGATGCCAGCGCACCCGATGAACTTACGACGCCGCAACCCTCCACGCACTCAATGCCGGATGAAACCCCGCCTGCTACCGAGCCACCCCGAAACGCACCCACGGACCCTTCACCTGCCAAGCCTGCAAGTTCACCTGCCCCCGGACCTGCACCGCACCCGTCAAAGCGAGCACCAGCAGGGACCACCTCAAGTGCATCCTGCTCAACACCCGCTCCATCCACAGACACACCGTCGAGCTCTGGAACCTGCTCGACACAACATCACCAGACGTCGCCTTCCTCACTGAAACCTGGATGAACGCCTCCTCAGCGCCCGACATCGCCATCGCCATCCCGGATGCATACAAGATCGCCCGGAGGGACCGCGTCAACCAGACGGGAGGAGTCATCGCCATTGTACACAAGAACACCATCTGCATCACGACCACCGCCGCCGAACACCTCCACTTCCAGATACACACCAGATACACACCGACCCCAAGACCACCCTCATCTACTGACCCCTGGGACCACTCACACAATTCGGCAAAGACATCATAGACTTTGTCAGCCTACACGCCCTCATCTCTGTTCCTCCTACATCCTCCTAGGGGACCTCAACTTCCACCTGGAGTACAACAAGGACAACAACACCACCACTCTGCTGGACAACCTCGCCTCCCTCGGACTCAAGCAACTGGTGAACACCCCCACCCACTACGCCGGCCACACGCTTGACCCAGTCTTCTCCTCCAGCAAGTACATCTCCTTCAGCCATTCCACCGGACTTCATTGGACTGACCACAGCTGCGTCCACTTCAGCTTTAGAAGAACCGCGACCCATCACCACCCGCAACAGATTCCTCGCAGGAACTGGAACAAGATCACCGCCGACCAGCTCACCACCTGCCTCAGCCAGAACCCTCCCGCCAGCACAACAGAGCCCAACGAAGCAGCCAACAACCTCACACAGTGGATCATCAACTGCGCAGACGACCTCGCACCACCAAAGACCCCTCCCAATGGACACGGCAGCAAGAAAGCCTCTTGGTTCACCGACGAACTTAAGGACTCCAAGAAGATCGGCCGCACCCTCGAGAAAGCCTGGAGCAACGACCAGACCACAGACAACATGACTGCCCTGAAGCACGCCACCCGCAAACACCACCAGCTGATCCGCACCACCAACAAGACAGCATTCAAAGAACGACTGGACAACAATGCCCGCAACAGCAAGGAACTCTTCAGCATCGTTAAAGAGCTCTCCAACCCCAGCGCCGGAAACAACAGCATCGCTCCCTCTAAGACCTCTGTGACTCACTCGCCTTGTTCTTCCACCGCAAGATCGCCAAAATACACAACAGCTTCGCCACACCTACCACGCACCCAACCACCGAACCAACGACCCCCACCACCACCCTCTGCGCCTGGACTCCGGTCAGCACCGAAGACACCACCCGCACGATGAACACCATCCACTCCAGATCCCCAACCGACCCCTACCCCCACCACGTCTTCAAAAAGGCTGACTCCATCATCGCACCCCAACTCCGGGACGTCATCAATGCCTCCTTCAATACCGCCACCTACCCGGAAAGCCTGAAGCACGCCGAGCTCAGCGCCCTCCTGAAAAAACCAACAGCGGACCCCACCGACCTCAAGAACTTCCGCCCCATCTCGCTCCTCCCTTTTCTGGCCAAAGTCATCGAGAAGACCGTCAACAGACAGCTGGCCGCCTTCCTCGAGACGAATGGATCCCTCGACCACTCGCAGTCCGGCTTCCGAGCCAACCACAGCACGGAGACCGCCCTCATCGCAGCCACTGACGACATCAGGTCCCTGCTCGACAACGGGGAAACAGCGGCCCTCATCCTCCTGGACCTCTCCACAGCATTCAACACTGTCTGCCACCGCACCCTAGTGCAGCGCCTCGGCAACATCGGAATCCAAGAGGAGGCACTGGATTGGATCATCTCGTTCCACGCCGGAAGAACCCAGAGAGTCCGCCTCCCCCGTTCAGATCCGAGGCCACATAAGTCATCTGCGGTGAACCACCGGGATCATCACTCAGCCCCACCCTCTTCAACGTCTACATGAGCCCCCTCGCAGCCCTCGCACGCCAACACAACCTCAACATCATCTCCCACGCCGACGACACCAAGCTGATCCTCTCCCTCACCAACGACCTAGCCACCGCCAGAACCAGCCTACACGAAGGGATGAGAGACGTCGCCGAGTGGATCAAGAACAGCCGCCTGAAACTGAACTCAGACAAGACGGAAGTCCTCCTCCTGGGGTCATCACCCTCAGCCTGGGACGACTCCTGGTGGCCTCCGGCCCTGGGCACGGCACCCAAGCCAACGGACCACGCACGTAACCTAGGCTTCATCCTGGACTCCTCCCTCTCGATGACCAGACAAGTCAACGCTGTCTCATCATTGTGCTTCAACACCCTGCGCATGCTCCGAAAGATCTTCCGATGGATCCCCACCGAAACCTGGAAGACGGTCTCTCAGGCACTCGTCACCAGCCGACTGGACTATGGAAACTCCCTCTACGCCGGACCCACAGCCAAACTCCAGAAAAGACTCCAACGCATCCAGAACGCCTCCGCACGACTCATCCTGGACATCCCCCGACACAGCCACATCTCTGGCCACCTGAGAGACCTGCACTGGCTCCCCGTCAGCAAGAGGATCACGTTCAGACTCCTCACCCACGCACACAAGGCTCTCCATGACCAAGGCCCCAAGTACCTCAACAACCGCCTGACCTTCTACACGCCCACCCAGGACCATCTCACCTTCACGAAGCTACTCAAGACCTGGCTTTTCGAGCAGTAGCGGACCCCTCTCCCCCAGCCCCTTGAGACCCTCCCGGGTGAGTAACGCGCTATACAAATGCCATGATTGATTGATTGATTGATTGAAGTACTTCATAATGGCACATGTATTCTAGTATTTCAGTAATTTCAGTGTCAATGTATGTCTGCCTTCAGACAAAAACCTGTTTACTCTTCCTTGATAACCCACAGGTCTTAGGAATCCAAATTGAAAACTAGTGTAAAATTTTCCTTTGCAAATATATTTTCAATGACAGTGCTTCCCACATTAATGAGTTTGAAAGTGTAGAACTTGTTGTCTCAAGACCTTTTCACCACCATCTTTTGGGATGGCTCATGTCACATACTGTTCTATGAAAGACAAGATAGACTCATCACTGTCTGTTCCATATTTCAGTGTATCTTTTATCCATAACTGCATGTGAATATGAGGAGCACCTCTTGCTTAGTACTCTTTTCGCCCCAAAAAATCAGTTAGATGAAAGATATCATAGCTTGAAATCTGTGGTTAAAATGTCTGCAAACATTAGTGGGATCCAAGGAGCAAAGCTCTCCGGCTAGTTTCACTATGATATCTTTAATGTTGGTGTTTGTTTCTCTCACAAATTCAAGCAGGTCATCCCAGGCACACATATGTGCACATAGATTTCGCAACATACATTTCAGTTCATCATGATGGCAATACCAATACTCATTGGTGGCATGTTGGCCTGCCATCGAATTGTATATGGTTAACAGCACATGAAAGTCCAGACAAGTCACTCTCAAAAAGAAGATGGAATAAGTAGGGAATACCCTGCTGAAATCTTAGCTCCTCAAAGTATAATCTGGTTGACAAGTATTCAGTTGCAGGTATCTGTACAAAGCGGTCATCAAAGCAGCCACCTCCACCAGTGGTAAACAGGTATGGAAAACATCAAGCTTCTAAACTTTTCTCCCACATACTCATGTGAGCTCCTTTTGCTTGCTTCATTTGAAGAAGATCAATAGCATCACCGATAGCTTCTTTTGAATGCAGAGGATGTATGCTGTAGTGTTTGTTAATCTCTTCTGTTCTGGATCAATTCACTTATTCAATCTGTCCACTGGATAGTAATATTTCAGATTCTATATATGTTACATCTTGAGCAATGTAGGAGGTGGAAATCTGACTATATGGTTACCCCCACTTTTTGCCTGGTGTTTTGATCCTCCAATTCAAGGTCCCAGTCTATCTGCTTTCTCTATAAAATGGACTCCATGTACTTTAGGTACATACCAGATTGGTTACTGGGTCACCCTTGTGAGCCCCTGTACCTAAGGTACCCAGGGCATAGGTGCACCTTAGGCCTACCAGGGGCTGCAGCATGTATTGTGCCACCCCTGGTTAGCCTTCCAAACTGACACCACAGGTCTGTACTTACAGCCTGGGTAAGGTGTGTAGACACCCCTTACTTAGATATAGTATACCTATATCTACCATATATATAGACACATAGTAACCTATAAGTCACTCCTATGGCAGGCCTTGACAATCCTGGAGGCAGAGTGCTTGGTTTTGTGTGGGAGGGTGCCCTAGCATGAGCTGCAGCCCTCTGCAGCTTTCAGAACCATCTCCTTATAGCTGTTCTATGATATAGCCATACCATATACTTGTAAGTGCATTGCAATCCTCGCGGTTAATACAAAATTTGGTTTGGCTTCATCAAAACATGTCGTGTAAGGTGTCAAACACTTTGGAATACTACCCCCCCCACCAGTTCTGGCGGTGGGGGTAGCATTCCACCCTTCTAGAGGGAAAAGACATGTAGTTACTGGTAAGCCCGGTTAAAGTAAAACAGAGCCCCAGCATCATAAAATGGATGCTGCTTCCACAGACACAAGTCTTCCCTCCTGCTGCTGGACGAAACTCCGGCAGGGGAGGCCTGGACAATAGGTTTCATGTCCATGGAGATGCCAGTACCTCCCCAGACAGGCTTTAGTGTATTGGGGCAGGGTGAGTTGCATTCACTGAATGCTTTTCAGACACTGCCTGGGGCACACAAGGTGCTCCATGCATTTCCCGTTTCAAACCGGTTGCTGGGGTGCTCAGCCCCAGCTCTGGCATGAAACTAGACAAAGGGGAAGGGGTGTAACCACCCCTTCCCAGGTCCACCCATAGGAGGGACCTTAGAGTTAGTCCAACCCCTAAACTTACTATAAGTATAGAACCCCAGTCCCTAGTAATTTAGATTACCCTGGACGAAACTCTGAAACATATATCTTGGATCTTCGACATTCCATATTGACTGGAAGACAGAAGAAATCTCCCTTGTGGTCAAGGGGTGACCACCCTGTTCAAACAGGCACCAACTGTATCTTTGCTGGTCTGCATTTTCGAGGCTCCCACCAGATCCCGAAGAATCTATGACACAAGACATGGACTTCCAGACATCTCTGATGTTGACATGTGCTCCCAGCAAAGCTGAGACCTGTAGCGGACACAAGAGATGTGGGACTGGAATTCCTGGAAATCCTGAATTTTTGCTACTGTACCTACTTCCTGAGGTATTCTGAAGTTTTGCATTTGGATATTTGAAGCCCCTACCCTGAGCACCTTTTGCATTGAAGCTCAGAGGCCTACACCCCACGACTCTCCCATGGACCCGCTTTGTGCATTTCCGCTTGAGGCCCCTTTATGGTTCCTAGTCAATTGGCTAGCGAGCGCCCACAAAGGGCAATCTTTGATTTTTTGAGGTTTTCTGCTTGCTCCATGCTTGCTCCCAATCCTCTCCAAAGGAGGAGTCCCATTAGACCTTGCTGGTCTGCACCAAAGCCAATCTTGACATCTTGCATAGGTTGCCGTTGCCAAGGCTTGTTGGGTCTAATCCAGATTCCGACACTGCAGTCAACTAGATCCTTTGTGGGACAGCTTGACTCCAGCTCCTGGTCATTGTCGATACCTCCTGGTCTCCATGGCTGAAGAGAAAAGCTTCACCTCTTTCACCTAAAAGCACCCAACGTCGGCTGGCATCTTCTCCTCGCCATCCTGGTCACTGGCTAGTGACCCAGACTCTGTCTCCTTTGCTTTCAGGTTCCTCATATCTCCGATCCACCCTTGGATCCACCCGGACACCTTTCTTCTGGTCGCCTGCAGCATTTCTTTGCATCTCTCCATAAGAATCAACGACCAAACCCGACACCAAAACACACCTATGCACCCGGCTTTCCTGGGTGAGGTAACACGAGTACTCCGGTGCTCCGGTGGGTCTTGACCCTCAAAGTGTCCTAGTCTAAAAGGGTTCCATCGTAGTTCATCTAAAAGTGCCCTTAATCTTTAAAATTGTAACTTGTTCATTCTCTAAAGAAAGTCAATGGTGATCCACGGCTGTGTTTAGACACTGCAAGCATCTCCCGTGGGCCTCATGCATCCTAACCGTTAGTGATCCTAGGTAGCCCCAGTGGTTCTACAGGCCCTAGGCCTGCTTTCTAACTCTCACATGGTTCTTATACCACTATTTTAGTATATGGTTTGTGAGGTCCCTAGGGCATAACGTATACTGTGCAACTTATCGCATGCTAATTAAGTTCCTTGTATTGTACTTTTACCTCTGACCTCAGAAAGAGTCCAGAGGGGTTGTGCTTAGAATACATACATACATATTTGATATACACCTTGTGTGGTGTGCTTTCGTTTGATCATTCAAGAGATTATAATTGGTAAACCAACTAGCTTAACTCGCCTCTAAGTCTTAGCCTGATGGCTCCTCTCCACAGCTACCATTTGGATAGCTTTCTATAGGGTTGATTTTATAACCTACCATCAATAAGGGTCGTTTAGACTGGTGCAAGGTGCCCACTAGAATAGTAAACATCATATACCAGGCCAACTTCTCACATTGGTGTGCAGCGGATGGGATTAGAGCTTGCATTGTTTTACCAAATAATCTTGATAATATCATTTGAAAAATCACATTACGGTACCAGTAGGTACATATAAATCAAGCTTATAATACATACATTCTACTGTACTTAGAAGTTATAGGTGGTAAGGGCTTAGCACACCCTGACTACAACTCCTAGAGAGGTTCTAGTAGGAAACCAAGTAGTGTAGGTAGGTGCACACACCACACCTCACTAGTCATGGCTTTAAGGGCAGGAGCTACTGCATCTCTGCCAGATGTCAGCCAAGTGCAGACATCAAAATATGACACATTCACCTTTCAAGAGTTAAGGGGCTTGTGTGCCATAAGAAAATTAAAGCAAGGACAAAGTCCCACCCCCCAACACCTTATAGATATCATAGTTGCAGATGACTTGGACAACCCATCAAACCCAGATAGACTAGGTCATGCGGATGGGGTGCAACCATCAACTGAGGAGGTTCCTAGTGGGGTGCCCCAACGGGACTCTGAAGAAGATGAGGATGCAGACTAGGATGTGGTCACTGGACCCAACCTGGGAGAAAGAGGGCTACCTGGAGATGAAGTGGGCAAAAATGGGCCTCCTTCCATCCCCCCACGTAGGCCTAATGGTGTACCTAGAAGGGCATGATCACCTTCAGTGGAATCTAACCATTCTGGGTCATCAATAGGGTCCTCTGCCTCATCTCATAGGATCAGAAATTCTCGGGAGAAGAGGGAACATGAAGCTAGAATGAGAGAAGTCAAGCTTAGGATAAAAAGGCAAGAAATTGCCTTGGAAAAAGAGACCCTAGCTCTTGAGAGAGAGAAAAAAAGATGGGGTTAGAAACCCCTGGTGGCAGCAATATCCCTAGTGGCAGGGATGGGTCTTAGGACCATAGAAACCTAAGCAAGATTGTCCCTCTCTATCAGGTTGGGGATGACATCTACAAATGGATTACTGCACTGGAGAGGGCTTGCAAAGTACAGACGTCACCCCAGGAGCAGTGGGCAGCAAATGTGTGGCTCTCCTTTGCAGACAAAGGTAGAGATAAGCTCCTCCCTGTCAGAGAAGAGGATGCTGAGAATTACAAAGTTCTGAAGAGTGCTCTGATAGATGGGTTTGGCTTGACCACTGAACAGTATAGGTTGCAGTTCAGAGACACCCAGAAGACACAGACATAGGACTGGACTGATTTTGTAGATTGTGCTACTAAGGCTCTGGAAGGATGGTTACCCGGCAGCAAAGTACGAGACTTTACAGGATTGTAAAATTTGATTTTGAAGTGGCAGATCCTTAATAATTGTCAAAACCTGTTTTTACACCAGCACATGGTGGACCCTGATCTGACCTCTCCCCAAGAATTGGGAAAGAATGCAGACAAATGGGTCAGAACCAGGGTTAGGCCTAAAAATCAGGGTGGTGACCAGAAGAAAGATTCTACCAAACTCCAAGAGAAAGGTGAGGATAAATCTAAAGATAAATCCACAACAGGGCCCCAAAAAATCCTCTGAGGGGGGTGGGTCCCAAACTCCTTCCTCTACTATCAAGAAACCTTATTACCATGTGTGTAAGACACCTGGCCACTTGAAAACTGACAGCAATTGCCCAAAAGCCAGCAATAAGGAAAACATTCCTCCAGGTACTACTCCAACACCTCCTGTTACTACTAGTAGTAATCCCCCAAGTGGTGGGAGTACCCCCAAAAATTTGGTTGGGTTTTCTTGGGAACTCAGGTGGACTCTGGCCTAACCCGTTCCCCTACAACAGCAACTCTAGTCTGTGATGGCGGCATGGGGTTTGTCAATTTCACTGCTTGTCCCAATACCTTTGGCACGTACAGACAGAAACCCCACATCAATGGTCAGACAGTTGTGGCCTATAGGGACACAGGGGCTAGTATCACCATGGTGACACAGAGATTAGTACCCTCAGCACATCTTTTACCTGGGTTTACATACCAGGTGACCAATATTGAAGGAGTCAAGTCAGATCATACCATGGCATTAATAAATAAATCTCAGCTGGGGAGGAGTCACTGGCCCAAAGAGAGTGGCAGTGTCTACAAACTTGCCTGTAGATTGTTTACTAGGCAATGATCTAGAAATCTCAGCCCGGGCTGAGGTAGACAAAGAAGCCCATTCCAAAATGGTAGGCCTTCCTAAAAAAAGTTGGTAGGGCTGTGATGGCCACAGCCCAAACCCAGACAGATTTTAGTGTTGGGAAGCCTGAAACTATGGATCATTCCACTCAGACAAAGAGTATTGGGGGGGGACGTCTCCCTCCCACCAGACTGTAGGTGAGGGTCAGCCTCCTCAGGGAACTGACCATACCCCTTGTGAAGGAACTTCCCCAGAGGTAGTCAGGCCTGGCCTGTCAGAGCCCCTGATGGCAGTGGACCATTCCAAGGTAGTACCCAGTCTGGAGCAGGTAACATGCCCCTCTCAGCCCAGGGCTGCAGAGGTCAGTGAGGTCAGTGGACCCCAAAGTGCCCCCTGTCCAGAGGAACTCCTCCATCAGCAGATTAGGGGCACTCAGTCTAGTAGCCCTAGCCAGGTGCAAATTCTTCAACACTCTGAGGGATCCCCATTACCCTTGTCTAGGGGCCTCCCCCGATGGACTCTGTTGGACCAAGGCAAACCTGGGACCCAGTGATCCCAAACCTGCCCTATGCCTCCAATGGTCTAGCCAAAGGGATCCAACCCCCAGCAGTAGGAAGCCAGAGGTTGACTCTGAGAGCACAGTTCAACTCAGTCATGGAAAGAAAGGCAGTTATGGTGGATAGTGATTGAAGGAAGCTGAGCCCAACCTTAGTGGGGCCTCACTTCAATACTCCATGCCAGCACCAACCTTTTACTTTGCCAAAACACCCCACAGGTAGTGAATCCTTAGGGTGGAAACCCTCTGATATCCTTAGGGTACGGGATTGCTTAGTGGACCATAAGACAGGGGGAAACCATGCTAGTGCAGGTACTTCCTTATATGACCACTTAGTCAATATAGGCTCACCTGGACAAGGTTAGCCTTATCTCCTTTCATTTGGGGGGGTTGTGTTGGAAGGTGGGAATCTGACTGTATGGTTACCCCCACTTTTTGCCTGGTGTTTTGCTGGTTTTCGACTTAGTTGGACTGGGACCCTGCTATTCAGGGTCCCAGTCTATCTGCTTTCTCTATAAAATGGACTCCATGTACTTTAGGTACATACCAGATTGGTTACTGGGTCACCCTTGTGAGCCGCTGTATATGGTACCTTAGGTACCCAGGGCATAGGTGCACCCTACGCCTACGGGGGCTGCAACATGCATTGTGTCACCCCTGGTTAGCCTTCCAAACTGACACCACAGGTCTGTACTTACAGCCTGGGTAAGGTGGTGTAGGCACCCCTTACTTAGATATAGTGTACATATATCTACCTTATACATAGACACATAGTGTATTTGAGATGGTCCTCTCAAATACTCCCGCAATGCCTTGCTATCTTTCCGCTATAGTAACTGTCCTCTTACAACCCCATTAAACTGTGAATTTAAACTGTTTCAATGCCATATGTGCGGCTTCTCCTCTATACCCTCCACATCCAATACCAATAACTTTGCTACTGATACTGTTAATATATCCCGTATAAGAATTGATAACAATAAATCTTCAGAGTTCACTTTTTTCAGTCTTAACTGTCGATCACTTCCTAAACACAAGAGAAATATATATGACTTAGTCTCGGGCTCCCAACCCGAGGCCATCTTTCTTACAGAAACATGGCTAAATGATAGTTCGGGTTCAGATATTGCCAGCGCTCTCCCCCCTAATTACACCTTTTTGGGGAGAAATCGGGTTGGCAAGGAAGGAGGTGGGATTGCAATTGTCTATAAGAATAAGTACAAATGTAAATTGAGCAATCTTGATTTTCCTGACGGCGAAGCCGGCTTGTTCAAGCTACTTGTTTCATCCAATTTTACTCTTTACGGTGTCTTGATATACCAGCCTCCAGGACCAATTCGCTCGTGGGCAGCCTCTCTCCCTGATCACATTGCTCCGCTTCTGCTTCAAGCCACTAACTTTTTGTTGGTGGGTGATCTAAACCTTCATCTCAATGACATTTCCCAACCAACCAATGTTAATTTTATTGCAGACTTAGCAGCCTTAAATATCTCTCTCCATAATTCTGATCCCACCCATAAGGCAGGCAATCTGCTTGATCCAATGTTTTCTAATATAGACACAGTCCTATGTAAATCGGCTATTCCTGTTCTCTGGTCCGACAATTTTCTGGTCGAATTCCTAATCAAATGTAAGCAATACCCGAAAAATCTACCATCTGGGCTAATAAAAGGCAGGAACTGGAAAAATCTGGACACTAACAAACTCAATTGTCTTCTTGAGAATACTAGACCGTTAGCCTCAATAACCACCTTGGAAGAAGAAACGGTCATCCATCAGTGGCTCAGTTCATCTATCAATTCCTGCCTTCCCCTTTTGAAAAGAAAATCTAATAATCACTACCCCCCTGCCCCATGGTACTTTGAGGCCCTAAAACAGGAAAAAACGAAATGTAAAATTCTGGAGAGACAGTGGCGAAAATACTATGACCCTAAAATTAAACTACTGTATAAGTCAGCTCTGAGTAACTACCATCTACTATGTCACAATGCTCGGGCAGAACATGTATATCGTATGATTCAAGAAGCTCAAAACAGCCCTAAAACACTGTTTAAAGTTGTTAAGGAGCTTTCAGGGGCTTTATGTCAGCCTAAGCCCCCCTGCCTTGATTCCAAACATTGTGATGATTTAGCTGATTTTTCTGTCACTAAAATAAATACCATCTATGCTGACTTTGAGAAGCAGCCATTGGCAGTTACCTCCCTCCCTAATCAACCTTCCCTTAGTGATACTGTTGTTTTTAACAACGGTATTAATATAGATCAATGGTCTCAACTGGATATTACTTCCTTTTGCTAAATCCTTAGTAGTATCAAGTCTGGTTCTCCTAATGATTTGTTTCCCCCCTCAGTCCTCCAAACTTTAAGTCCCCCCACACTCAACCTAATCATGCAATTACTAAACATCGCCCTATTGGAAGCCAGAGTTCCTGCAGCTTGGAAACATGCCATGATTGTGCCTCTATTGAAGAAAGCAAGCCTGGACCCGGAGGTACAATCTAATTTCTGTCCTATCTCCCTTCTCCCAATTTATTCGAAGGTTTTGGAGAAGCACATCAATGCCCAGCTTACTAACTTCATTGAGACACACAATCTTCTCCACACCTCTCAGTCTGGCTTTCGCACAGGTTTTTCTACTGAGTCCACATTACTGGGCGTCACTGATAACATCCACCTTCAAGTGCATAGAGGTGAAACCGTGGCACTTATTTTTCTTGATTTAAGTGCCGCGTTTGATACTGTCTCGCACCCTATCCTCTTGAACACCCTTCAATCATGCGGTATTACGGGTTCGGCACTTGAGTGGCTATCCAATTTCTTGACGAACAGGACCTTTCAGGTCTTCTCTTCTACGTCTAAATCTGAAGTCCACTTGACTCAATATGGAGTTCCTCAGGGCTCCATATTGAGCCCTCTGCTTTTTAACATTTATGTTTGTCCCTTAGCTGTTATCACTGAGCAAGCTGGGCCCACGGTATACTCCTATGCTGATGACACCCAGCTTATTTATTCGCTCTCCACCAAATCTAATAATAACACCTCTTTGCTGGGATCCGGGATAACAAGCATCGCAGACTGGATGCACACCGACAAATTAAAACTCAACGGTGGTAAAACCGAGGTTCTTCTTTTCGGCAAAAACAAAACCCTCTGAGGCCCTCAACATTGGCCTTCACAGATGGGACCCCCGCCGCTTCCTGTGCAATCCGCCAGGAATCTTGGTTTTATGGTTCATGACCAACTCACCATGAGGCAACAAGCTGGTAAGGTAGCTTCTACTTGCTTTGTCATCCTGAGATGGCTGAAAAAAATCCTATGGATGCTTCCATTGCCCACCCAAAGAAAGGTAACCCAAGCTCTTATAACATCTAGACTGGACTACGGAAACGTTCTGTACTTGGGGGTGGGTAAGGAAGTGTTGCACAGGTTACAGGTGGTACAAAATTCTGCCGCCAGATTGCTTTGCAATCTTCCAAATAGAATGTCTACCTCAGTCGCGTTACGCGACCTGCGCTGGCTTAAGATTTAAAGCTTTGTGTTATATGCATAGGATCAATGCTGGGGTAGCACCCCACTATCTACAGGCCTTAGTTCATAAATACTGCCCTTCACGCCTCCTTCGATCCTCTAACCAGCATAACTTCCAAATTCCAAGGATTAAGAGAATCAAAATGGGGGGCCGTTCGTTTTCACATTTGGCTCCAGCACTTTGGAATTCTATGCCTCTTTCCCTTCGCGTGGAACCAAATTATCAAATTTTTCGCAAAAAATTAAAAACCTGGCTTTTTAATCAATAGATTTTCCTATTACATTGCTTTATCTTTTCCTTTTCATTTTGCGTTCTTAGCGCCGGGAAACATTTGGGTAGCTGTTGCGCTGTATAAATTTAATTATAAATAAATAAATAAATAGTAACCTATAAATCACTCCTATGGCAGGCCTTGACAATCCTGGAGGCAGAGTGCTTGGTTTTGTGTGGGAAGGTGCCCTAGCATGAGCTGAGCCCCTCTGCAGCTTTCAGAACCGTCTCCTGATTGCTGTTCTTTGATATAGCCATACCATATACTCTTAAGTGCATTATAATCCTCACTGTTAATGCTAACTTTGGTTTGGCTTCATCAAAACATGTCGTGTAAGGTGTCAAACACGTTGGAATACTACCCCCCACCAGTTCTGGCAGCAGGGGTAGCATTCTACCCATCTAGAGGGAGAAGACATGTATTTACTGGTAAACCCGGTTAAAGTTAAAGAGAGCCCCAGCATCACAAAATGGATGCTGCTGCCACAGACACGAGTCTGCCCTCCTGCTGCTGGACGAAACTCCAGCAGGGGAGGCCTGGACAATAGGTTTACTGTCCAGGGAGGTGTCAGCACATACCCAGACAGGCTTTTGGGTATTGGGGCAGGGTGGGTTGCATTCAGTGAATGCTTTTCAGACACTGCCTGCGGCACACAAGGTGCTCCATGCATTTCCCAGATCATACAGGTTGCTGGGGTGCTCAGACTCAGCTCTGGCGCAAAACTGGACAAAGGAGAAGGGGTGTAACCACCCCCTCCCCAGGTCCACCCATAGGAGGGACCTTAGAGTTAGTCCAACCCCTAAACTTACTATAAGTATAGAACCCTAGTCCCTAGGAGTTTAGATTACCCTGGACAAAACTCTGCAACATATATCTTTGACCTTTGACATTCCATATCGACTGCAAGATGGAAGAAATCTCCCTTGTGGTCAAGGAGTGACCACCCTGTTCAACTGCATCTTTGCCGGTCTGCATTTTCGAGGCTCGTGCCGAATCTGGAAGAATCTGCGACACAGGACATGGACTTCCAGACATCTCTGACGCTGACCAGCGCTCCCAGCAAAGCAGAGACCCGTAGCGGACACGAGAGACGTGGGACCGGAACTCCTGGACACCCTGCATTTTTGCTGCTGCACCTACTTCCTGAGGTATCCTGAAGTTGTGCATTGGGGTATTTTAAGCCCCTGCCCAAGCACCTTTTGCACTGAAGCTCAGAGGCCTACACCCCACGAGCGTCCAGTGGGCCCGCTTTGTGCATTTCTGCTTGAGGCCCCTTCGCGGTACCTAGTCCGTTGGCTAGCGAGTCCCCATGAAGGGTCATCTTTGATTTCTTGAGCTTTCCTGGTTACTCTAGACTTGCTCCCACTCCTCTCCAAAAGAGGAGTCCCTCAGACCTTGCTGGTTAGCACCAAAGCCAATCTTGACATCTTGCATGGGTTGCCGTAGCCAAGGCTTGTTGGGTCCAATCCAGATTCCGACACCGCAGTCATCTAGATCCTTTGTGGGACAGCTCGAATCCAGCTTCTGGTTGTCTTCGACACCTCCTGGCCCCCGTGGCTGAAGAGATAAGCTTCACCTCTTTCACCTAAAAGCACCCAACATCGGCTAGCATTTTCTCCTCGCCATCCTGGTCACTGGCTAGTGACCCAGACTCTGTCTCCTCTGCTTTCAGGTTCTTCAAATCTCTGACCCACCCTTGGATCCACCCGGACACTCTTCCTCAGGTAGCCTGCAGCATTTTTCGCAGCTCCCCATAGGAATCGACAACGAAACCCGTCACCAAAAGACACCTATGCACCCGGCTTCCTTGGGTGAGGTAACACGAATACTCCGGTGCTCCCATCGGTATTGACTCTCGAAGTGTTCTATCCTAAAAGGGTTCCATCGTAGTTCACCTAGAAGTGCCCTTAATCCTTAAAATTGTAACTTTTCTGTTAGCCATTGAAAGTCAATGGTGCTCCTCGGCTGTGTTTAGACACTGCATGCGTAGCCATGGGCCTCATGCATCCTAACCTTTAGTGATCCTATGTAGTCCCAGGGGTTCTACAGGCCCTAGGCCTGCTTTCTAACTCTCATGTGGTTCTTATACCACTATTTTAGTATTTGGTTTGTGAGGCCATTAGGGCAGAACATATACTGTGCAACTTATCGTATGCTAATTAGGTTCCTTGTATTGTACTTTTACCTCTGACCTCATAACGAGTCCAGAGGGGTTGTGTTTAGAATAAATACATATATATTTGATATATACCTTGTGTGGTGTGGAGGAAACCGGAAGGCTTTTCGTAAGAGAAAACACAGGGGGCCTCATTTATGAGGCCTTGCGTCAGTTTAGCGCCGCCGGTGCGTCACTTTTTGTGACGCACCAGCGGCGTACAAAATGCGCCTTGTTGTGCCATATTTAAAAAGTGACGCATCTAGGTAGATGCGTCACTTTTTAAACCCCTGCGATACATTATACCTGCGTCAGGTATAATGTATGCAGAGGGGGCGTTCCCCCGCAAAAAGCCTCGTAATAGTGACGCAGTGAAATCTATGAGATTTTACTGCGTCACTTTTAGGATGCTGTTGCGTCAAAATCTTGCGCCTGCCTCACAGCAGGCGTAAGACTGACGCAAGCCCTTTCACATGGGGCTTTCCCCATGTGAAAGGACGCATTGCTGGAGTTGCATCACTTTTGTGACACACTCCAGCAATGCGTCACTTTTGCGCTTACAGATACGTCTGAAATACTGATGTATCTGTAAGTCCTTGCGACATGATGCGTCATACATTAAATATGACGCATCATTGGTGTCGCAAGGAGTGCGCAGTGAAAAGTGACGTATCGCTGTTTTCACGCAGCGATGCGTCACTTTTCATAAATGAGGCCCAGGGTGCACAACCAAAAGTAGACACACTGGATACTAATTAGCATATAAGGTGGTGCAACTGGGTGAGTGGAGAGCCCTAGAACCACTCAACAATTGGTAGCAAAACTACCAACCTACAGGGATTGCAGGTTTACCCAATGCACTCAAAATCTTATCCCTGGCTATATACCCTACCGAAAGTACATGAGAATCTCCCCTTTCCACCAGGGAGACCCATTGTTTCTGGTATGGGGGGCCCGACAGAAAGAATAGCTGAATATGTGGATCTTTTCCTTGGTCCTTTGGTGAGGAATCTACCGTCCTACACACAGGACACAAAGCACATCCTAAGTACCTTGGCGGACATCCGATGGCAACCAGATTCAATACTGGTGACAATGGATGTGGTGTCACTATACCCCAGTATTAACATGGACCTGGGTTTACAGGCGGTGAATAAACTTCTGCACAACAGACCGGCATCATTGTGGCAACACACTGACATGCTATCCACAATGATGGAGCTAGTACTAAAAGTTTTTTTTTTATGTTTCAGGAAACCTGGTACCGACAAAAGAGAGGTGTGGCTATGGGTTCCAAATGTTCACCCTTGTTTGCGAACCTTTTTATGGGCACACTCAAATCTGATTTGATTTGGGGTAACAAAGGCGCTCGATACATCAACTCCATAATTTTTTGGGGTCGGTATATTGACAATTGCATTTTAATATGGTCGGGTTCAGAAGAACTTCTGAACAATTTCTTCGAACATCTGAATGACAATTCCTGGGAGATACAATTCACCATGAAATGGAGAAGGACTAACATTGAGTTTCTAGATGTTGAATTTTATGTATCTTCCAACTGTCTACAGAGCAGGCTATTCAGGAAGTCCACGCCATGTAATGCAATTCTACATGCGTCTAGTTCACATCCACCACACCAAATCAATGCAATACCTTATGGTGAATTTCTGAGGGCAAGGAGGAATTGCAGTGAGTATTTACAGTTTGGGAAATGTCTAGACAGTATGAAGGATAGATTTTCTGCGAGAGGCTACCCAGCTAAAGTGATACATAAAGCAGAAAAAAGAATTGGGAAAGTTAAAAGAGAAAACACATTGCTGACACACAGCCACACAGCACCAAATACTGAAACTGTCAGGCTAATTACTGATTTTAATTCCCTTCATGGCACTCTACGGAAGAGCCTGACCAAACATTGGGGGCTCTTAAAATCAGAAAAGGCACTCAAAAACTGTATCTCTGATAGACAACAGATCACATTCAGAAAAGGTAACACACTCAGGACGAAATTGAGTCCTACTGTTCCCCGTAACACTACCCCTATAACATAGATGACACAACACAGTGTTGGATTCTACAAATGTGGTTTCTGTTCAATGTGCAGATGGGCGAAACATGGCACTACAAAATTTATTTGTCCGCATGATGAGACTTACCATCTGTCCGACGGTTGCTTATTTTGATCCTTCTTTCTGCTGAATGGATAGCTTCTAGACTTACAGTCCACACTGATTGTCATACAACAATCTGGTACTTTGGAACATGAGATAGATCAATTGAGTAGTGACAGGATTCCAATACAATTTGTGTTTGTGTACATATATACAATGTGTCGACACACACACAATTGAAGTGATAAGATATGGAGTATTAACAACTGTACTTGTGCAGCGATTGCTGTTTTTTAGACTATATTTGGTGAAAATCAAAATAGAATTTGAAGTTAAGGTTCACATATACAATTTGTGACGTGTTAAAGTGACCTTCTAATGCAATTAATCTTTTTTACAACTATGTTAAGTGTTTACCAAGACAATGGAAGTTATGGCATATGTAAAAGATTTATATACTAGTGCAACGATTACTGTTTTGACTTCATACATTGACTTGTTTTTATCTTCTGCTCTCCTTTGACCTTTGAATGCAAATAGTTTTTTGTACCGAATATGTTAAGTGTTTACCAAGTCACGTATGAGTAGGACTTGCACTTCGACTACACTTGCGCATAGTATTATGATACTACCCCGTACAGTGGGGGCCGGTGATATTTACATTGGACTCTGATCTTCAGTGAGCTGCACGATTTGTACAGCGGAATACTGAAGACTGTGAGACTTTTGTCTCATTATTATGAGCGTCGGGTTCCTAATACTACTTTTTCCGACATCCCATTTAAGAGCAATAATTTTAAATGTAAGCAACATGCCAACTATTCGGTTACGTTTTCTGAGCGTCCTAGTGTGGAAATACGGCATAATATTAACCGGCATAGTTTCCAATGTCAGTGTTCTAGTCTTCCGAAAATGAGGTCGACGAGGCGCGCCCATTTAATGGCCCGACTTCCGGGTCACTTGTTCAACAAGGAACACAACCCACGAGAAGTATGCGTCAGCGCTGCACTTCATACCAGGTGAGTGCTTTATCCCTTAGCCCCGGAATTCGCTTCAGTGCCATGGTAATGATAATTTCTCAATTGGTGGTAGGATGATTTATGCAATTCTACACGCTTGGTTCTAGAATTTTTGGGATGCTGGCGCTCACTTATACTGTAGTATCGAACGGATTGGCAAATTTCGAGTTTTTCTAATATCCACATTATCTGGCCCTTTTATAGAATGGCTGCGGCTTCCCTGTCATTTCTTCACCTACGGTCACGGGCCCGGCTGGGTCGGAATCATCACCAGCTGAGCGGTGAGCCTCATATTTTGTGTTCTTATGACTATGTGTTCCTTGTTGCCCCGGTTTTTAATACATTTTTCATACGTATGACTAAATATTGATGTGCTGATCCTCCCTTTTTTGTCATTTGTTGAGACAGACCTACTGTTGTTAAACAGCCATATATATGTATGTGCTATTTTATCTGAGAAAGTCATGTGACTTGGCTCTATACACCCTGCACACATGTTGGAATGTACCGGACACAATTAGTGGCACCTGCAGTCTATTAGACTTAATATAAATTGTTTGGTTGGAAGTGCTAAACCGCGCCGTTTCACCATACAAGAGGTATTTATGGATCTTTGATTTAACTCACTTGCCCACTTGGTCACCAGCACTATTTGAGACAACGCCGTAGGTGCACTTTTGACATGAATGTCTTGGGTTGCACAGAACTACAACAATGTAAAATGCTCACGTTGCACACTAGTGGAAGCAATAGAGAATCTGTGTTAGAATATGTATTGCAGCAACTATGTGACTGTGTTTTCGCATGTTAGATGCTCCATTGTTACCTATTTGTTCTTTCAGCCTTGAGGATTCGCAATAGCGATGAAACACGTGCCGGCTGGCTGTTTTACATAATAAAGGACTCCATCGGACCACTCTCCCACTGAAGATTCCTACATTTCTCTGTCACTTTGTTTATGAAAATGTACATGTACTTGTATTTATATAGCGCAAATCACCGACCCGGTATCTAAGCGCTTGCTTAGGGTGAAAGGTGAAAGCCAGGCATCCCACCGCAAGGGGCCGTTGTGGAGATTAAGCAAGCTATTGCCCAGAGTCGCAGAGTGTGAGCCCGTGAATCGAGTAGGCACCGGAGCAAGAATTGTTGAGTCCATGGACATTTTAGGAATCAAGACCCGCAGAGCCGGGAATTGAACCCTGGTCCCGGACTGACCTCTGCTTCCAGGTCCGCCTCCTCTAACCATTGAGCCACACTTCTCCACATTGTTTATGTTTTTGAATGTTACTTAACATGTGATCTACTTTTGAGTGCATTGGGTAAACCTGCAATACCTTGTGTGGTGTGCTTTCATTTGATCATTCAGGAGATTATAATTGGTAAAACAACTAGCTCAACTCGCCTCTAAGTCTTAGCCTGAAGGCTGCTCTCCACAGCTACCACTAGGATAGCTATCTATAAGGTTGACTTTAAAACCTACCCACCATCAATAAGGGTAGTTTGGACTGGTGAAAGGTGATCACTAGAATAGTGGACATCATATACCAGGCCAACTTCTCACAAGCAACATCAACATTTTTATAGAAAATATATTGTACCATGTATGATATTGCTTTTTTTACATTACTAACATCCACTAACTCTTGACAGTTTGTTTTACTCTTCACAGACACACCATTTACTAGAATATTAAGTGGTTCATGGAAATATTTGTGTACACCAGCAGTTTCAACATTCTGTTTAAATTCTAAAGGTAAGTAGACAACATTTCCTTAAAGGCCTTTCTGAAGGTTATTTGGTGGCAACTTCCCTGTCTCTGGGGTCTCCCTATGAACTATAGCCTAACATTGGCATGCAGATTACATGATAATTAATTCAAAAACATATCAATCTTATAGTCCTTGTGGAAAATATACTAATTCTTGCTTGTTTTGGGCAGCTATAGCTGGCATTTTGTTTTCCTCTAACCTTATCATAGCAATACTTACATATATTATGCTGTGCAGACTACTCAAACCATTCCTCTACAAATAAATAAGCAGCACATTTATGACAATAATCCCTGTTCTCCTGTTCAGCTTTTGAGAATACAGCTACATTGTGAGTTTGGCTTTTTCAGTGAGTGCATCAACAACAAATACAAACACAGTTTGGTTTCTCAGAAGACACTGTGTTAATCTTCCTAATCTCTTCTGTATCAGTTATCAACACTAATACCTGTGTGCTGTTCCTTAACACCTGCACATACAAACTCCTCATTTTCCCTAGACTCCTGTTCAGGACCAAAGAAAATAAATTGAATACCTTAACAAACGTTTTCTATCTCCACAACTGTACCAGGCAAAGGCGCTCTATTCATTTCTCCTAAACACAGGGAAAGAGTGTTGACATAGTAAAGCCTCCAAACTAAATTTTGCTTTTTAGAGTGGTGAACAGCTAACATTCTGAAGTGATGAAAGCTGCTTTGGCACACTTTTGTTCACTGTCACCGTAAATTTGTATAAACTTTACAAGGCTTTAATCCTTGTAAAATCTTTATTTTCTGTTTCAGACTTTTGCATGGAAAGATAAGCAGAAAAGTTCGGAATATATTAATAGATTCCTTTTGAACATTGCAAATACTGCTGTAGTTACATTTGTAAATAGGGGCCTGTCTATGCCTTCCTTGTACCTCTTGAGCTATAACTTTAAGATTCCTTGGAACAATCTCCTCTTTTGGAATAGGCGTATCATCCTTCACCTCATAACATCGACCACTTGTTTCAACTGTATGCACTAATGTGCTCTTTTAGAAGTAGCTTTCTTCATTAAATAAAGGCACAGTACTGGAATTATGCTTCTATATGCTACTAAAAGCTTTGCAAAAATGACTTTTATTTCTTTCTTTTGGCTTCGTCTCCTTATACATAACACTGTTTTATCCAGTGTTCTCATTCTACTCAGAATCAAAAATAAGTAATCTCCTCTTCATGTCAAGTGCCTTAACAACTACAACCTCAGCACATTCCTTTTGTTTGACTGTTTCTTTATAATGCTTTATAGGTCGTATGAAATTCTGAATGACCCTACTGTGAAACATTCTGATCCTAATTTCTTTAAACTGCCTCTTTCTTCTTATTAAACTATTTGCTTTCTTATATGATTTTTTATTCTTAATGCCATGCACATTTTGTCCTTTCCTAGCTGATTTGAAAGTTTGATTTTTATTTACTTGCTTTTGCTCACTGAGAGTTTTCAACATATTTTAAGAACCTTTTTATTGTCTTATCAGCATTTATTTTCTCTTTCATTACATTCTCTCCATTTTTACCATTTTGTTTCTCTTGCCTCTGTTTCTTTTTTCTTTCAGTTTTTGATGGCATTGTAGTTATGTTGTCAAAGAAGTAAAAGAATGCAAAGAGAAAAAAACACTGCCACATTTAGGTTTTCTTTTCTTTTAAGCATGGGCAGAAAATCCGTTTCGCTTGCGGATTTTGCGGATTTTCGGTAAATTCGCAATCCGCGAGATTCGCGAATCTCCCGCAAAATCCGCAAATCCGCGAGCAGCGGATTTTATGGCTTGCTCGCACTGTTCGCGTGAGTTCGCGGCTTCCCAGTACAACTTGGCGCCCCGCGAATAAGCGCAAAATTGCAGAAATACGATCTTAGCAAAACTGAAACTACTTACCAGGTTCAAAAGTTCAGGCTCATCATTAGTAGCCATTTCCTGTAGTGCTTCCTGAGGGCCCCCTACAGAGTTCAGTTGCCAGTTGCAACTATTATGTGACCCTGCTCTGAACCTCAGAATAGTTACACATATGCCACAAAGGTCCTGAATTACAGCTAAGGGAGACAAGCAGGAGCCAGGCTGGAAGTTCAAATCCATTAATCAGCCCCTAATTCATTATTGTCAGTTGGGGCAGGGCAGGTGTTGTAACTAATTTTGCAACAATGAAAGCACTTAGCAAGTGCAAAAGATCACTAATCAGGAAGCACTAAGGAAGCAGGTGCCAGCTAAAAAAATATTCTGTGACACATTAATCAGCCCCAAATCAATTCAGGTCACTTGAGGCAGGGAAGGTGTGCTTGCTTTGCCACAATAATGTACACTGACTGGACAACCAGAGGGTGCTGTGATGAAACAGAGGGTGGCATGGGTGGGCCAGAGGGTGGCATGAGTAGTCAGAGAGTGGCAGTGGTGACAGAGAGTGGCAGTGATGAAGAAGAGTGTCCCAAACAGGCTGGACACGTAGAAACAACAAGTTCGCGAAACTTGCGACCCGACAGGTAAGTTCGCGTTTTGCGAAATTGTACAAAACCCTCGTGAACTGGCAGAAACCCGCGCGAACACAAAAAAAAATCCGCAAATTCGCGAGAATTCGCGGATTTTGCAGATTGCGAGTTCGCAAATCCGCAAAATTCGCGAACGCGGGATTCGCAAAATTCGCCCATGCTTATTTTCTTTACATTCTATTCAATTACATTTTTAAGCATTTAATTGACTATGAAAACAGTTTTATTATAATAGTATAGCCGCTCTAACTCTATTCCTAAGTCAGCATATCCACCAGTGTGTGTGTGGTTATACTACTGTATGTATCACTGTAATCCTGAGTATATACCCATATGTATCCCTGTGTGTTAGAAAATCTTACTGTATGCATAACTGACTGCCTGTGTTTGATAGTGTATGGCTGAGCCTGTCAGTGTAAGTATGCCTGTGTCTTTTGGTGTGTTAGTGTATGGATGAGAATGCACCTGTTAGTGACTGTTCAGGTATGTAACTGTGTGTACAACTCACTCAGTTACTGTTGGATACATAAGTGGTATGTCAGTGTGTTACTTAATGTCTAAGTGCCTTTGCTGCTATCTAACTAGGTTTTTGAGGACCTCTATGCTTTTGTAAATAGGTGTTTGAGTCGCAGTATGGGTGGGGGAGTGCATGTATGTTTAACTGAGCATATGTGTCTATAAGTGCTCATCAACCTCACTAAAACTTCAAAGTGCATGTTTTACCTTTAAAGCACATACTACCCTGCTCTATGGCCTACCTACGGAATACTCTACAGGTGACCTATATGTAATAGGTGGGGGAGTTTAAGGTTTGGAAAAGGCATTTTAAATGCCAAGTCAGTCTTAGGAATAAAAATATACACACTCAGGCCCTGCATTACCAGGCATAACACATGTTTAAATGGTTTCTTTTCTAGATGGGTAGCTTTTTATATGAGCATTTGAGTACATATCTGAGTGAGTGCATCCGTCTGTTTGTGGGTGAGTGACTTGATGTCTAAGTAACTATATCACAAGTTCACTGACTTAGTTAATAATTCTATTTGTTTGCAAAACTGTATGCAAATGGGTGAATGGATAGCTTACTGGCTGTGCTAGTGAGTAATAAGGTATATAAGTGTTTATGGAACTGCCTCTGTTGCTGCTTGATACGTAAGTGGTGTGTCAGTGTGTGAGTGAATGTCTAAGTACCTCTCTCTCTGTCTAACTGGGTGTGTGAGTGCCTCTATGCTTTTTTAGGTAGATTTATGAGCTCCATTATTGGGTTGGAGACTGGATGTATAACTGGGCATATGAGTGTACAAGTACATATCACACTAACTAAAACTTCAATGTGCATGTCTTATGTTTTAGGCACATACCACCCTCCCTATCACCTAACTACGGCCTACTTTACAGGTGACTTGTATGTAGTGGAAGGGTAGTTTAAGTCTTGGTAAAGGGTTTTACATTCCAAGTTGACTTAGTAGTAAAACTCCATACACAGGCTCCGCAGTAACAGGCCCTAGATGTTTGAAGAGCTACTTCTCTGGATGGGTAAATTGATTGTAACAGTGCTTCAGTACATATGTGAGTAAGTGTATCAGTCTCTCTGTGGGTGTGTGACTGGATGTCTAACTATATTGGTAAATTAGTGGCTCCATTAGTGGCTCTCTTAGTAATTCTATGCGCCTATAAACCGATATGCTAGTGGCTGTATGGATAGCTTACTGACTGTATTAGTGAGTATTACAGTATGTGCATGTATGTGCAACTGGGTCTGTTAGTGATTTATACATAAGTGGTGTGTCAGTGTGTGAGTGAATTTTAATAGTCTCTCTGTCTAACTGCATGTCCGAGTGCTTCCATGCTTTTGTAAATAGGTTTGTGAGTTGCAGTTTTGGGTGGGAGACTAGATATATAACTGGGCATATGGGGCTGTAAGTGCACATGCAACTTCCTAAAACTTGAAACTCCATGTCTGACCTTTTAAGCACATACCATCTTACCTATCATCTACCTACAGCCTACTTTAAAGGTGACTCATATGTACTAGAAGGGGAGTTTAACACATGCTAAAGGGGGGGTTAAATGCCACCTTGACTTGGCAGTAAAACTGCACAGACAGGCTCTGAAATAGCAGGCCCAAGACAAGTTGAAAGGGTTTATTGTGTGGATGAGTGATTTGATTGTGTCACATCTTGAGAACATATGTGAGTGAATGCATCAGGCTCTCTGTGGGTGTGACTGGATGTCTAACTAACCATATTGGTATACTTTGTACAGAGTTTTGTGAAGTACATTATTTGGTAGGACACTGGAAGTATGATTAGGCATATGGGTCCATAAGTGCACATGAAACTTACTAAAGCTCCAAAGTGCAGGTATTCCATTTTATGCAGATGCTACCCGACCTATCACCTTCCTACGGCCTACTTTACAGATGACTTATATGTAGTAGAAGGAAAGTTTAAGGCTTGTAACATAGTTTAAATGCCAAGTCAACTTCGCAATACAACTTCATGCACAGACTCTGCAGTAACAAGCCCGAGACATGTTTAGAGGGGTTCTTCCCTGGATGGGTGATTTGGTTGAGTCAGTACTTGAGTAAATTTCTAAGTGACTGTGTCATTCTCTCTGTGGGTGTGTGACTGGATGTCTAAGAACTCTATCAATATATCATTGACTGTCTTAGTAATTCTATGCATCTGCACAACTGTGTGCAAGTGGCTGTATGGATAGCTTACTGTCTGTTTTTGTGAATATTAGGGTATGTAAGTGTTTATGGAAATGCTTGTGTTACTGCTGGATATGTAAGTGCTATCTAATGGTGTGAGTAAATGTTGAACTCCATCTGTCCCTGTGAGAGTGGGGGTGCAAGTGTCTCTATGATTTTGTTAATACATATATGAGTTACTGTATAGGTGAGAGAGTGGGTATTTAACACACGTATTTTGTCTGTTAATGTGCATGTAACTCACTGAAACTTAAAAATATATATCTTACCTTTTAAGCAGCTTGCACTCTGTCCTATGCCTACCCATGGCCTACCTTAAGGGCGACATATATGTAGTAGAAGAGTAGTATAAGGCCTGATAAAGAGTTTTAAATGCCGAGTAGATATAGAAGTAAAACTGCACACATAGACTCTGCAGTAGCAGGCCCAAGAGATGTTTATAAGGCTACTTCTCTGAATGGGTTACTTTGATTTTCTCAGTACTTGAGTATGTATCTAAGATAATGTTTCAATTCGATGCAATATATTTATTAAGCATT
Organism: Lissotriton vulgaris; assembly: GCF_964263255.1. NCBI lineage: Eukaryota > Metazoa > Chordata > Amphibia > Caudata > Salamandridae > Lissotriton > Lissotriton vulgaris. The sequence continues at coordinate 682,647,542 of NC_141696.1, forward strand.
TGGATCTCTAAGGAGGTCCACTTAAAACATGCATGGATAATCATAACATAAACCCAACATCCGTTAAAACAATACTTAATTAAAACCATTCCATCTACACCATTACATACATTTGTACAAAATGAATCATAAAAGGACATAGAACGTTTCCAAAAATCCCCCCTCTAGGTTATTATTTAAACATCAATAAAGCCCTACAGTGGAGGGGAGCTAAAAAAAGTCACACCATGATGGATTTTAGAACATGTACAAAAAAAAGATAGATTAACATTAAAAAGCAGTTTCATCAATGGCATAATATAGAATAGACTACTTCATATTGGAACAATAATAACAAATCATTAAGTAAAGTGCATCTTACAACAGCAATAGGGTAGCAGCAATCAGGCATATATCTCCTAAACTATAACAGTAAAGAATCAAGTACTGTTAAGTATGAGTACAATTAGGAAAGAGATCCTTTCATAGCAGCACCATATATTTTATCTAAAGTGCATCAAAAAGCAGCAGAGATATTTCCCTTAAAACTAAATACACAGAGGCAAACTATTAAGTTGAATAGCCAACCATACACGGGGCCTAATAAAATCATGTAAAATATATTCATAAACTCCCTAAAAAACGTAAAAAGTTTAGTGCATACTATTTCATTTTTTGGACAAAGCAGAAATTCTCAAGCTGATGTAACATTTTTAATGCAATTCTGGATAAACATTGGACGTAGCCACCTAAATCGGTATATGATCAGAGCTGGACATACAAACAAAACATGATCGAGATTTTGAGTAGCCTGATTACAAAAGTTACAGGTTTTTCCACTTTTCCTATTAGGGGATCAATTTCCAATTAAATCATTTAGGGGTAAGAGGTTCAATAAGTAAAGAATAATTAATCTACCAATACAGTGGCTTAAGTTCCATGAGAGATATTTCTGAGAAACTCTCAGGTAAGTATTCTTCACTATTGTTTCCATGCTGGCTCTCATTCGGTAAATCCTAATATCTCTGATAGTTAATTAAGCCACTAGAAATCTTTAGAAAAGATTTGAATTCTATAGGAGATAGAGATAACACAAAATCCTCTTGCACATTAAAATGTTGCAGTGCCAAAATGAAATCATTACAAAAGAAGTATTTATTCATTTGTCCCCAAGAATTTCCTGTTGGTTAAAAATCCTTAAAGAAAAAGGTTCACTATTCTTTACTTGATATCCCCAACAAATTACCCTAGCTAGACATTGTGAAAATAAGCTTACCAAGCCAAATTCCATCATAAGAGCAGCTATTGGAACCAGTGTATTAAAATTACATGTTTTACGAAAATGTGGCCTTCAATCTTATTCAAAAAGCTTCATTCATTTACTGGTATAGATTCAATTGCATATAACAGGGTAGGGGGAATTTTAGTTTTAAAAACTAAAAGCAAATGTGAGAAATGTCTTCGACCCATCGTACTATGGAATAGGCATAGGCCATTTCCAGGCAGCAATGATCAATATGAGAATCAATCCTCGTACTACTTGAAATAACTTTCCCCAGATAAAGGTAGAAATCTACAATCTCCAATTTTTCAGAACCAATTCTCCAATTAAAATGACAACGTTTTCTGTTTTTCCTTGTTTTAAAACCAAGACCTTACTTTTAGAAACATGTATTAACAAAAATAGTACAGATGTATAGTTCTGTAGTCGGGACAATTTTTTATTCAAACCTATATGGGTCAGGTCCATAATTACAATATCATCTGCATTCATAAGACAAGAAAAGAAGCGGCCACCTATCTTTGGCGCGTCTCCTTCCATTAAGGAAAAACAATCCAGTAGATCTCTTACATATAAAGAGAACAGTAGAGGTGATGATAGGCAACATTGTTTCAGTCCGTTTTCCATAGTAATAACTGAAGAAAGGCCCCCATTAGAACCTGACACCATGTTTGCGAATGTAAAGCAATAACTAAGGATAACAAATTAGAGTCATCCCCATTTTATATAACTTTTTCCATAGAAGTGGCTGATCTACTTTATCAAAGGCAGTAGAAAAGCCTATGAATGCTACATAGACATTTGTTTTGCGAAAACCGTATATTTCTCATCTTTTAATTTCAACAAGCAGATGTTATCTAAAGTAGAATGATTTTTCCTAAACCCTGCTTGCTCAATGGGGAGGATTTTTTCCTCTACTACCCAGTCAGTAAGATTCTCGAGAATACTCTGGGCGAAGATTTTCCCTACTGCGTTTAAAAAGGCAATTTGTCTGTAGTTGTCTGGAAGATGTCATTCGCGTTTTTTGTGCAGCGGAATTAGGATACTACCAGACCATGACGAGGGGGTCCGCCCATATCAATAGCAGTATTCAAACAAGGAGGTAAAATATGTTGCCCATAATACAGGCTCTTTTTTAATAATGGACATGGGAACTTCATCTGGGCCCATTGCCCCTGAAGCTCTCATTTGTTCAATCAATCTAATGATTTATTCCTTAGTAAAGGGATATTTTGAAGTTTCAGATAAGGTCCTTTGGGAAAAGTCGGAAGAGATGGAATTTAAATTCGCGGAACAACGTTCAACTGAGTAGGATTTCCATTCTTCTTCATTTATTGGAATAGAAAGAAATTTAATTCATTCTAGTACCACAACTTTCCACAATTATATCCCAGTACCGTTTTGAATTATTTTTGGCTGCAGCTTCATTTAATTGGAGCCATTCATAATCCTCCTTTTTTTGTTTTAATTAACGTTTTTTCAGTTGTCTTTTCCTCTTTAGTAAACCTATTAGTACATTTCTTTCAGGGGAGTAATTCCCATATTGGGTCCTTACTAGTTTGTTTAAAAATCTATTTATTTGAAGTAATGGATTAAAACAAACTCTCTGCTTAATTTTTGGGTGAGAAGATTTACAAGACACAACCATTGTATGCATACTATGACTATAGAATTCTAGCAAAATATTTTGGGGATAATCTTGAAATTCTGCTACTCTAAGCTGCTTATCACCTATTAAAACAGTTAAAGACTTTTAATTTTGGGATGGCCAAACAATTCCAGTAAATTCTACCATTTGTTTTGTTAAAAACTACTGCTTCATCCATAAAATTCCATGAGCTTTCCGCAGAAGAAGACAGGTCTATTTTTAAACTAATCACAATATGCTCACTAAATTGATTTTCCAAAATGTCTATATTTGATAGTCTATTAAAAGAAATCAGCTGAGTAAATTACATAATCAATAATGGAACCACCCTTTGGTCCCTTATGTGTATTTTTCGCAGGAACGTCTTTTCCTAGTCTCCCATTGACTCCTAAAACCTCCAATTTTCTTAAGCCTTCTAATCAAATTGTTCCTCTTTTATCTGTTTGGTCATGATTTGGGAATAGAGCCGATGATATATTTAATGCTTCCTCTTTAGTGGAGTTAGCAAAAAGCCCCAAACTATGGGTGGAGACTTTAGGGTTCAAGTCTCCAACAAACAGTAGGTTCTTACATTCTAAGTTTTTGAGAATGAATGAAATAAAGGCAAACATATCTTTCAATAAGTGTGTATTAGAAGCGTCTGGCGTAATGTATGCATTCACAATTAAAAGGGACTCAGAGTTCGCAGAATCAACCTTAGTCTCTAGCTTAATTGCCTGAAATAAATCAGAAGAATGTGGAATTATTTGGTGGGACCACTTAAGGCTTGATCTAAGCAGAATGGCGATGCCACCTTTCGCATGTTCCCCGCTCACTGGAGACGCCGGGCAGCTTAGCACATATTACTTTTCCATTGACCAATTCCTATTAATCCAGAACTCTTGAATGCATATTATATCGGCATTCTATTCTTTCAAGAACAGCCATTTGTTTTTACTTGTGCTTTGGCCGGCAGCGTTCCAGGGAAACAGTTTAAGGCCCTTGCTAGGAAGAGTTCCCAAACCTTAGACTTTCCTATACTAATTGTGTTCAGGGCCCCTGCCACCCAACTCCATTTCTTGTTTTCTTCATCTACAGATAGTACTCTACCGCTCTTTTTCTCTGATTGGAGGGAAACTCTCCTTTCATCCTTACAGAGGGAATCTGCAATACCCTTTCTCTTTCCAAATGGTAAGGATCAGGAGACAATAGATCTTCTAAAAGGGGAAGCAGTCTATTAGTAGATTCTTTTTCAGGGGCTTCCTCCCCATTGGGGACCAGTACATCAACACCAAAGCACCGTCATTTAACTGAGTCCGTCATTTAACTGAGTTTGAGATAATTAAATGTGACGTCATCTTGGACCCAAACGTCACCTGGGCACCCCCAAGATTGCCATATTTTAGAACTTGAACCAAAGCCAAATCGCTACTCTGTATCATTTTTAGATCGCAAATTTCGGCAAAACAACTCAATAAATAAGACCTATTCATATATAGCTCGTAATAAAAGATGAAAATAAAATCCAACGCAAGGAAGCAGTAGAATGAGTGCTAACATAATGATTTCCCTTAGACTGTTTACCGGCATTATAAATCACATCTCTGTCCATGGCGGATAAGAATAGTACTGCATCATGATTCAAACAGCGTTTTGCACTTGTTGCACCACTTGGCTCTGTAGAAGTAGCTTCTTGTGACACCAAGATTGCTGGGCTAGTTCAGCTGAAGTGGGTTACAGTTCAATGGTGAAATATCCACTTGGGCTTCTTCCCTTTTCTGGGATTTTACAACAGGGATTGGAGGTAGAGATAAGTTCAAGTTACAGTCAAAACTAAGCTGTTTGGCTGTTTTCTACTTAATTCTTCGGGTATTTGCTCTTCTTGTTTTCTTCTTTCTTCTAACACGTTTACCTTCATTTTTCAAGGACTTCTCTTGTGGTAACGTATGATCGGATTTTAGTTCCTTCATGATGGAGTGATCAGTTTTTTTAGTCCCTGTTTTTTTTAATTTTTAATATTGGATAGACTTTACGTTCTACTTTAACTTTATCTTTTTCTGTGGTAGGGGAGATAAATGAACAGGAGAAGACATGAAAACCTCAGGCTCAAAAAAGTGTTGTGAAGAAAAGAGCTGGGAGTCATCAAACAAGTCCACACTTTTTTTATCTTTATGTTTTAAGTAGTCAAGAGGTCTATCCGCCTGTACACCAAAGTCTTGATAGTTCGACTTTGTGGTAAAGCTTGTTTGAGTAGATTTCATTGTATTAGAATTAGATCTCTATGAAGATAAAGAAGGGCTCTCTGTACACAAATTATGCTTATCAGTTAAAAAACATAGAGCTTTACTAAGTAACTGTATGTGGTCTGGAACTATTGATTTAGTCAATGACAACAAGGAATCAAAGATATAATCAGAATTGTTTATGGATCTTTCCATAAGAGCTAAGCTAGAGGATAAAACTCTTTCCAGACAAACCAAGGATTCCGACATTAAAATTTTATCTTCAGACTCCATAATTGGGGGGTCAGGTTCCATAAGAAAATCAGGAGTGATAAAGGCTCTTGAGCTTATTGAATTCACTCAGCTAGGCGTGCTGCTAAAAAGACACATTTTAATGGGAGAACAGGGAAGATGAGTTTGAGAATTTGAAAAATTTGAAATAACAGAGTTATTTGGCTTAGGTGATTTCAAAGCCCTTGAGGATTGGTTTAAATCAATATTTAAGTCAGGAAGTGTCAAATCCTCCAATATAAGGTCATTCACTTTAGACTCAGAGTATAAGTCAATAATAGATGGAGGCACGTTATTTTCAGTGGAGTGAATAGAATAGATTTCACAGGAAGGGCCTTCCACTCTGCTTTCAGGGCTTACCACAACTACTAATGGGGTCGCACTCTCATCCCCAATGCCTTCCTGAAGTTTCTGAAGTTTCCTGAAGTTTACCCACAACCTGCCAAACAGGGGACAGAATCTCACTCCAAAGAGTTGCTTCTGTTGCACTTGCAGCCCGCCGTTCGCCACTGCACACTGTCACTTCGGCACACAGCCCCCAGGTCCTCGGACACCAGATAAGTGCACCCGTAGCGGCAGTAGCAGCATGGTGAAATACAACTGACGGGAGCACTATAAAGATGACAAATCTCAGTCGTACTCAGCCGCTCCTAACCCCCCAACAGTTGGCGACTCGTTAATGGTCTCTGTACAACGTCAAAGAGGCAAAGTTCATTGGGCTGGGAGCCGTGAGGCAGCAACTCGGTGTCTCAATGGTGCACAGAGGCAAGGTTGGCGGAGCCGCGAGGCAGGAATTCCGCGTCCTCCTCCACACACGCTTGCCCACACTTGCTTACCGCAACCATCATCCAGCAGTTAGCCAACAGCAGCCAAGGCGAAAACACAGAGCAGTCCGATAGCCACTGGAGAGCAAACAACAAAGGACCACAGCACCAGGCAACCAGAAAAGTCACAGGCAGGCAAGAAGCCGAGGAGAACCGATGGAGAACCCCTGGAACTCAGCCTCATCCACGTACAGGTGTGCTTGGCTCAACCACATCCCACCCATGGCAAGGCTGCCCAGCATCTAGGCAACCAAGACAAAAAAGGGACAGGGACCAGGACAAAACTGGGGCCAGGCTGAGGGCTGAGGCTGGACATAGCTGGGCTCAGCTGGGGACGGGGCCAAACACGGCGCCCTCAGCGTTCTCTGCGGTGGAGGCGTTTCTCATCCTCCATCTACTGCTCCTGCTCTCCCGCTCGGCTCTCATGATCAGAAAAATGTCAAACATGGAACTGAAACTATTTCAGTCTCTCTTTGTGTGTGAGACTGTATGTCCAAGTAACTTTAAGACTCGCAGTGGCTTGCTTAGTTTCTCTAGGGGTCTGAAATCTCTATGCAAATGGATGCATGGTTAGGTTACTAGATGAGTTAGTGAGTGTTGGGACATGTAACTGTGTCTTCAACTGGTTCTAGTACTGCTGGATACATTAGTGCTGTGTAGCTGTGTGAGTGAATGTCTAAGTGCCTCTGCCTCTGTCTAACTGGCTGTGTAACTGCCTCTATGCCTATGTAAATTGGTTTATGGGTTGAAGTATTAAGTGGCATACTGAAGGCGTAACTGGGAATATGTGCCTCCAAGTGCACATGCAACTCGCTGAAATTTGAAAGTACAACTCTAAACTTTTTAAACAGATAGCACCCTGGGCAATGACCTACCTACAACCTATCTCAGGGATGACTTATATCTAGAAACAGAGACGTTTAAAGATTAAAAATGGGTTTTTAATGACAAGTCTTCCTGGTAATAAAACTGCACACACAGCCTCTTCAATAGCAGTCCCAACACATGTTAAAAAGGGCTGCTTGTCTTGATAGGAGACTAGGAGTGTCTGTACTTGAGTACATATGTCAGTGGGTATATCAGTACCCCTGTGAGTGTGTCACTATGTCTAAGCAACTATGTCAGTATATGACTTGCTATCTTAGTAACACTTCAGCTCTGTAAATCTGCATGCAAGTAGCTATGTGGATTCCTTATTGTATGTGTTAGTGAGTGTGATGTATGTAACTGTGTAGACCTGGCTCTCTTACTTCTACATATGTAACTGCTATATAGTTTTATCAGTAAATGTGTATTGTGTATGTCACTCTCTGACTGGGTGTGTGAGTGGCTGTATGGTTCACTAAATAGGTATCTCAGTAAGTGCATATATAGTTAGATGGATGTTTAACCAAGTGTAATGGTCTGTAACTGGATTTCTAACTCACTGAGCTTTTAAACTACATGTTTTATGTTTTAAACATATTTGTTCCTTCCCTATTGGCTGCATACAGCAACAACTTAAACGTTTCAAAAGATAACCTTAAGACCTCCCAACACGTTATAAATCTCAATTCAACAGAACTAAACTGAAACAGCAGGTTCTGGACACACATTTGAAGGTCTACTTCTCTGGATTTTCCAATCAGACATACACTGTATCCTGTGCTATTTACTTATCAGGGTCTGAGCACAGTTACAGAACAGAAATATAGGCTTAGAAATAAATTAAATGCACCAATGGCATATATGCTAATGAACCTGTATGTAGGAGGAAAAAACATCCACTTGACCATTATTGTATTGTATTGTATTGTATAAAACACTTATATAGCGCAAACTGTCACCCTGCAGGTATCATGGCGCTGTGACTTAAAAGATGACCACCGCAAATATTGACCTGAATATCAGTGAGAAGCATTATGCATGTTCCTTGGGAACAGCCAGGTTTTCAGACTTTTTCTAAAGCATAGCAGGGATTTGGCTTGTCTAATGCTTTGGATCAGCTTGTTCCATAGGCATGAGGCCCCAACACGGATTGCCCTGCCTCCCATCCTAGACTTCTTGAATCTGGTGGTTATTACCAGATTTGCACTGGAGGAACGCAGCTGCCTCCTAGGCTTATACCAAGTAAATTTCTCCTGCAAGGGTACTGGACCCAAGCCATGTACTGCTCTGAACACAATACAGAGAGACTTAAAACAGACTTTTTCCTTGATAGGCAGCCAATGAAGATCCGTTAAGGCCAATGCCGTAGAGGACCTATGCTGCTTATTTAACACCAATTTTGCTGCTATAGACTGGACTCTCTGCAACCCCTGCTAGATGAAATGTGGTGCTCCCAGATACAGGGAGTTGCAGTACTCCAGTCTACTCAGCATGATGTTCCTTTCTACAAGGGTTCTAAGCAGTAGAGGGAGAATCTTTCGAAGCACTCTCAGCAGGGAAAAAGCGACACTGACTGTCTTGTTGGCCTGTGACTCCATTTGGAGGTTATCATCTACCAAGACCCCCAAATTACCCACAGTTTTAACTGGAGCCAAGGGTTCATCCCCAGGGGTGTGTTTAAACTCCAATGGTAGATGTTGAGACATTCTGGTAGTGGAGCAATATTCCACCTCTGTTCTCCCCCATAAATTGCAAGGAGTTTTTCCTGATCCAGTTAGAAGTCTGGCGCATACATTCCTCGAATGAATCCATGGTCACCGCTTGTTACCCTTCCAGGGAGAACACCAATTGGGTGTCATCAGCGTAATTGACCAGGTCAATTCCAAAGGACTTAATAATAGGGATCATAGGACGCAGGTTGATATTAAAAAAGGTGAACACCCTAAATATAGATTCAGAAATATCAACTGCCCAGAATATCGAATAAAATATATAGAATGTACAGAATATCGAATGACCAAAATATAGTTGGTTAGAATATTGAAATTAAGGTAAGAAATATCGATTGCCATAATATTGAATTTAAAATATCGTTTTCCATATTATATTTTTTTTTTTAGTGTTATGTATGCTAGTATATGTGTTAAAAATATATATTATATTTGCAATGTATGTTTCAGTTTTTTAAAATAATGAACGATACGTATTTTAATTTTTGCGTAATTTAATTCCATAGTGGGTTGTGGGTTTATAGGAGAATAGGGTGGGAAGTAATTTAATTATAGTAAATTAAATATTATTTTATATGAATTAATAATTATTTTTAATTTAATTTTGCATTTTAGTTCTGTAGCGGGTTGTGGGTTTATAGGGGACTAGGGTGAGAAGTAATTTGATTGTAATTAAGTAAATATTTATGTTTATTTGTATTTATTGATAATTAATTAAATGTTAACTAATTATTAATTGGTAATTTGTTTTTTATTAATTGATAATGAAGTTTTAATTAATTGATTAATTAATAATTATGTTAATTGTTTTAATTTATTATTTGGAGTGGGTTGTGGGTTTTAGCGGAATAGGGTAGGAAGTCATATAATTGTAATTAAGTAAATATGTATTTATATTTATATGTATTGATAATTAATTATTGGTAATTAATTATTAATTAGTAATTAATATGTATTAATTGGTATTTTTTACTTTATTACATTTTTGGTATTGAAAATTAATTATCAATAGGTAATTGATTTTTAATTAATACCATTTATTGGTATTTATAATTAATTAATTATTACATATGTTGTCATTGGTAATACATTTCAATTAATTTTAAATTGGTATTGATAATTAATGTATTATTATTTAAATATTAAATCATTACTTTCCCTACTGTTGCCCTCTCTGGAGTGGGAATAGTAATTTGTACCCTCCCGCTATCCAATGCTTTCCCTACTGTTGCACTCTCTGGAGTGGGAATAGTAATTTGTACCCTTCCACGATCCAACGCTTTCCCTACTGTTGCATTCTTTGGAGTGGAGATAGCAACTTTTACCCTCCTGTTATCCAACGCTTTCCCTACTGTTGCACTCTCTGAAGTGGGAATAGTAATTTTTACCCTTCCGCTATCCAATGATTTCTCTACTATTGCACTCTCCGGAGTAGGAATAGTAATTTTTACCCTCCGACTATCCAACGCTTTCCATACTGTTGTCCTCTCTGGAGTGGGAATAGTAATTTTTACCCCTACGCTATCCAACGCTTTCCCTACTATTGCACTCTCTGGAGTGGGAATAGTAATTTTTACCCCTTCGCTATCCAACGCTTTCCCTACTGTTGCACCCTCTGGAGTGGGAATAGTAATTTTTACCCCTATGCTATCCAACACTTTTCCTACTGTTGCTCCCTTTGGAGTGGGAATAGTAATTTTTATCCCTACGTTATCCAACGCTTTCTCTACTGTTGCACTCTCTGGAGTGGGAATAGTAATTTTTACCCCTACGCTATCCAACGCTTTCCCTACTATTGCACTCTCTGGAGTGGGAATAGTAATTTTTACCCTCCCGCTATCCTGCGCTTTCCCTACTGTTGCACTCTCTGGAGTGGGAATAGTAATTTTTACCCCTACGCTATCTACTCTTTTCGTTACATTTCAATCACATTCACCTACGTTTCTTAAGCAGGGGGTTCACCACTGACTGCTTCCATACCTCTGGAACCACTTCCTTCTTCCAAGGACTGGCAGCAAATCTGATGAAGCCAGGGAAAACTTTCTTGCCTGAATTCCTTCCAGATACCAAGTGGAAGAGGGTCTAGAGGAGAGCCGAAGGAAACACTTTGGGCGAGGATATTTAAGAGATCCTCAGTGAGAGGTTGAAAGTGCCCCAAAGAAGTTTCTACCCGGAGTTTTTCAACTAGCGTCTTAGGTGATTTATCCTGACAGCTGGTATTACTTGGATAAAAACCTCCAACAATTTTGGTGATCTTTTCTTTCTTTAATTCTTTATTTCGGTTAAAATAACCATAAAAGAGTACAATACAATTAAAAAAACATCAACATATACACCATGTGCTAGTAATCTGAGTAAAAGCTATTTGAGACATTCATAGGTGCTTAAGCAGTTTAGATGTATAAAAGGATTAGCTAAAAGGATCAGGTTTATAGAGAATTTAAAATTCTAATACAATCGAAATAATTCATAATTAAAAATGGATTAGTACAATAAATATTTTCTTTTATAAAAATGTTAGAAAGTCAGGGAGCATTTTACAGTGGATAATTCGGACTAGAGTGTGTGGGGGCTACAGTAGTACCAGTGCATTTTATTTCGGTGTGCTATAAGTTAGTACAGAACCTGAGAATACTATTACACTTTTAGACCTTTTTTCTTCCTAACTATTGCTACTGCAAGAAGGAACCGGCTCAGACTAAATACTATGGTCTGTGAGGTGTCCCCTTTGGAAACTCCTTCCCCCTCTTTAATTTTCCGAAAGCCTAGAAGGAGGCAGATAGGCTTAATCCACTTCCTCCTTTCTTGCAGATATGCAGAGCATATAAATATGACATGGGCCTCATCTTCTTTAACGCCCATATCACAAAGTTCACAATGATCAGTATCACATTTATTCATAGGATATGTCTTGCACACCCACTTAGAAGTTCTAGATTTTAGTTGTAAAATGTCATAATGGTACTTTAAATACAGTGACTTTGCCATTGAGGGTAAAATTTCATCCATAAAACATTCAAATTTACATTCGCTTTTAACATCAAAGAGTTTAAGTGTCAGCTTCCCGATTTTGGAGTTTTGGGTGACTTTGAATATGTTCCCAATATCGTGCCTTCAATCACTTTTTTGAACAACGGGTAAGAGAATCGGGATCGGTCCAAAAACTATATAAGCCTAATTTTAAAAAACATTTTTCAATATGCAGTAGCCAGCTTACTCTAACAGTATTTATGATCGATAAGATTTCCTTTAATGCTGCTCTATAGCCCACTAGTTCATCAGTGGACCAAAGACGAACCCAGAAGAGCAGCGGACGTAAAGAGGCGTGATCGTCAGAACGTCGGATGTTTAAATCCCAAAATAGGGGAATTAAAGGAGTACAACCTGGGACAGCTAAAAGTTGTCTAAAAAAGCTGTTTTCCTGTAATGAAAAAGAGTCTCTGGCTACATGGCCCCACAGTTCTGCCCCATATAGGGTGGCAGATTGAGCTTTGTACTTTAGTAGCCCAATTGCTGGTGATACTGCCTTAAGGAAGCTTTTTTTATGCTTCCTTATTATAGGAGCTTGGCTTTGTATTATCATTAGCCTAGATTTTTCTATCTGCGATATCCAATTCATTTTAGAATCGAGGCTAATACCAAATTTGGACCTGTTAAATATACTCATTATTTACACTAAAAACTTTTTTAAAACCCTTGTGTGGACTGATGGACATAATCTTGGTTTTTGAGGAGTTAATTTCAAGATTTTTGTCCACACAGTACGAATGAAATTTGTTTAATAAATTCTGTAATCCTTTAGGGGTCTGGGAAATTAAAATCGTATCGTCCGCGAATAGTAATGCCGGAACGGCTTGACCACCCAACTTGGGAGAGTCATGCTCGCAGCCCAAGAGGGTGTCAGGGATGTCATTGACATAAAGAGAGAAGAGGGTTGGCGCCATAACGCAGCCTTGCCTTACCCCTGTCCGTATGTCAATTTTTTCTGTCAGTTCCCCATTAGGTCCCCACCTTACTCTTGCATAATTCCACTCATGCAGCCTCAATAATTGGTGTAGTATTCACAGTTCAGAGAGGGGTTATTCGTATTCAGAATAGAATGGCGCACAACATGTAGTGGTTGAGTGGTCACAAGAAAGTAGTTATGGTTGGTGCTGCTTGTACAGAGAGAACCCTAAAACTCTGCAACCAAAGGGTGTGGAACTACCCTTATGTAAAGTACAACAGCCAGTCAAGCGCACACAACAGTTGTAAGGGTATAGTTGATTATAGTAAAGCGGTCAAGGATAGGATCAAAGACACGATGTTCTTTCAGTCTTAGTTTTTTAATTGGTGAGTGGTTGGGCCTCCTGTCCAGGAGAGACCAACGAACATAAAAGAACCAGCCGACACGTGTTTCGTCAGTAAGGGCAGTTAACCCAATGACTCTTCAGGGCTGGAGATAATACAAAAGGAGGGGGTTTGTGATGGATAACAATAAGATTGCGAAAGAACAATCAAACTTTAGAACTACAAAGGAGAGGGGAACCTAGTGTGAGTGGAAACCTGGAGAATAAGGTGGGGGGAAAAACACTTGAAGTGACTGTAAGGTTCGTGGATAATAAACACCTAAAGTGCGAACAGAACAATTTGATGCCCTCATAGTGAATGGTGACTTAATGTGTGAAAGCACGGCTTAAAACAGTGTGCTGAGGCACCTGCAAATTGGAGGAAAAGGAGCAAAACTGTTGGGAAGAAACATAAAAAGCTGAGGTATGCATAACTATTGAACAATCATTCTGTATGTTGTACCTATCACGGATTATCATAAGAGACAAAAGAAATGCTACATTGAAAAGTGGGTGAAGTGAAGTGAAAACCAGTGGAAAGAGACAATGACTGGTTGACTCTTATGACATATCCTAGAGCATACAGTATAATGTTGGTTGTACTCATTATTAAGATCAATCACTGTAGCCTGCACCTAAGAGGAAAAGATAAGGACAGAAAATGCATTTCTACATTATGCGATTTGTCCGTGTTCGGAACAATATATATAGGGTAGGTATTTCTGCTTGTCAACGTATCCACATGAAGGGAGGAGAAAAAGGATAAGAAAGACTGAACCATTGCTAATATTGGTAGGGGATCAGCAGGTTGTCAATGGCGCTATAACATCACTCGTTGATTATACGTAAATGTAAACAACATTGAAATTTTGGTAGGGGATCAGCAGGTTGTCAATGGCACTATAGCATCACTCGCTGATTGTACGTGAAAGTAAACAACATTGCAATTTTATGGTTATCATTGCGTTTTCAACCGTAAGTTAGTGACTAATATAGTGCAGCTCGTCGTACATTCGAACATTCCTAACATGGTGAAACCGTGTGTCAGAAAGACAGCCAGTGGAAGAAAAGTTAAAGTGACAACAGATTGAATGAAAAATAGGAAGGAGAAAGGGGTACCTGTCAGGGAGTAAATGATCGTAGTATCTGTGGTAAAAGAAAATAAAGGAGGTGGAGTCAGAGCTCTGCAAAACTACTTGTGCATGGTGCTCTGAATAGGATATTAGAGAAACGCAGAAAATGGCGAGGTAACTCACCGGGGGACCGGTGATACTTCCAACCCGGTCCTGGTCGGGTTTTAGGTGGGAGGTAAGTATGTCCACACCAGAGGTAGAAGAATCGGTATCAGCTTTTTATGTTTCTTCCCAACAGTTTTGCTCCTTTTCCTCCCATTTGCAGGTGCCTCAGCACACTGTTTTAAGCCGTGCTTTCACACATTAGGTCACCATTCACTATGAGGGCACCAAATTGTTCTGTTCGCACTTTAGGTGTTTATTATCCACGAACCTTACAGTCAATTCAAGTGTTTTTTCCCCCACCTTCTTCTCCAGGTTTCCACTCACACTAGGTTCCCCTCTCCTTTGTAGTTCTAAAGTTTGATTGTTCTTTCGCAATCTTATTGTTATCCATCACAAACCCCTTCCTTTTGTATTATCTCCTGCCCTGAAGAGTCATTGGGTTAACTGCCCTTACTGACGAAACACGTGTTGGCCGGTTCTTTTATGTTCGTTGGTCTCTCCTGGACAGGAGGCCCAACCACTCACCAATTAAAAAACTAAGACTGAAATAACATTGTGTCTTTGATCTTATCCTTGACCGCTTTACTATAATCAACTATACCCTTACAACAATTGGTGTAGTATGTCACTGGGGACTCCCATAACTCTTAGTGATGTCCATATTTTGCCTCTCGGGACCAAATCAAAGGCGGCCCTGAGGTCCACAAAGGCTACGTATAAATGAGAGTTCCTTATGTTAATATATTTCCATACTAAGCATAAAAATCTAAAAACTTGATCCACAGTACTAATTTTAGCTCTAAATCCTGCCTGGTATTTTGTTATGATAGAATTATCCTCAATCCAGATATTAAGCTTGTATAAAAGTTGACGTGCAAAAATCTGTTGGAGTACATCTAACAGACTGATTGGTCTATAGTGGGATGGATTAAGTCTGTCTCCTTTCTTGAAGATGGTTACAATTTCGGCTCTCCGCCACGTCTCCGGTATGGGGGCCCCTCTTAGGATGTCATTACTAAGTAAATTATTGTACGGGCCCAAAGGAGATTTTCGTGTTTCAAGAGATCGCCAGGTATTCTGTCTGGGCCGGGAGCTTTACCCTGTTTGACTGCATTGATAGCTAGTATGGTATCAGACAAACTAAATGTTAAGGGAGTATTACACAGGTTAAGTTGTAAATTCCCTAGTGTACACTCATCTTCATCTTCCCCACCGCACGAGTACAGGGATGAGAAGTGCTTGACCCAGACACTTTCTTCAAGGAATCTATCCCTTGATGGACTACTTTCTTTGGAACCACTCGCAATCAGTTGCCAGAATAAAGATTGGTCTTTTGTTTTACATGCTAAGAGTAGGTCCGACCAGACTCTGCCATCCCATTCTCTTTTTGCAAGATCAAGTATATTTTTATACTGCATCCTTTTGTCTCTGATAGTGTTAATCTGATTATCTTTTACAGCTTGGATTAATTCGGTTTTAGCCAGATGGCAAGCTTTGTTATACCAGCGGCCTTCCTTCAAATAAAGATTTTTCTGGCCAGAATGTACTTGCTTAGTCCCTTTTGAAAATATCTCTCTAAGCTGTGACATCAAATTCTCATGCACCTCGACTAAGGAAATGCCCTCTCCATTGTTATTGACTAATGGGGACATTAGAGTTATATAGGAGTCATACATTTTCTTAGTAATACTTTTGTTGCCCATTACCGCAGGCAATTTTAAGGACCTGCTGTTATTGGATTCTAAGGGGTCCTCAGATCGAGAGTCTTTACAGGGATTTAGCTCCCTTAGGGGGGCAAATAGCGTCCCACAAATTGTCAAAGTTAAGGGGAGGTGATCACTTCCTATGCGATTGTCCACCTTTAGATCCTGAAGCATTGGCCATAAGCACATAGAGACCATTATATAGTCTAAATGGCTGGCACAATGACCTTTTTTAAAGGTAGGATTGCTTGGGCAATCTGACAAAAGCCGCACATTACAGGCGCGCAGACCGTATTCCATTGTTAATTTTAGTAGTTGCAAAGCCCATTTCAAGCAAGCAACAGTACTATTTGTATCAATACGGGGATATTATTAACACTATCTTCCTCCCTGTAGATATCTTCTAGCCCCACAACTGGTTCAAACTTCCTATTGAAGTCTCCTCCAATGATCAGCTTGGTTTTGTGGTCTAGGGGAGTATGATGCCACCACATTCTGGGTGTCATCTGCGTAGGATGTAAAGTCAAAGCCAAAGGATCTGCTAAGAGATGCCTTGGGTATTATTTAAATATTAAAGAGGGTTGGGCTGAGGGCAGAAACCTGTGGAACACCACATGGCGAGATAAATGGTTTAGATATAAAAGGTTCCAAAGCAACCTTCTGTAGACGTTCTACAAGGCACTTGTGATCAATCGTGTCAAAGGCTGCCAACAGATCTAGGAGCAACAGTGCTGCTGTTTAAACCGCCATCTACTATGGATCTAATTTCTTCAGAGGTTTTGATAAGAGCGGGCTCAGTACTATGGCTGCTCCTATACCCGAATTGGGCAGTGCCCAATAGCGAATGATAGGTCAGAAATAGGGTGATTTGAGAGTTTAAAACTCATTTCTATGACCTTCGCAGGGAGTGGTAGCCAGGAGATGTGTCTATAACTGTTTGGATCACTTAGATTCAAATTATTCTTTTACAGCAGAGGCAGTATCGAAGCTGTTTTCCAGTTTTTGGGGAAAAAACCTGATGGAAGCATGCAGTTAAAATGTTGGTGAGGCATAATTCTATGGTGTATGCAGCTTACTTGACCACAATAGGAGGGCATGGGTCATTTGGGGACTTTGACTTGATGGAACTGAGTAAGGTTATCACCTAAGATGTATTAAGAGGGGCAAATTGAGAGAATTTGGGTTGTTTTAGTCCATCTCCACATAAGAGGTAGGACCGCAACCAACAGAATTAAAATTATTACAAATCTTTACCACTTTTTCTGCAAAGAAATCAACCGAATTATCACAGAAATTTTGACTGTGGTTTGAGGCTGTGCTTTTAGAGGCAGAGGTTAAATTGCTGACCACCTTGAAGATTTCTTTAGCAGAGTTGCCAGAAAATGGAATCTTTTGTGTAAAGTATGTCGCTTTTTCTTTGGCTAACATATCTTTATATTTAATCAGGAATAGTTTATATTTCTATCAGCAATATCATAATTCTTCCACCAGCTACTCTCCTGCCTTCTACAGGACTGCTTTTGAAGCTGGAGGCTCTCCAATAACCAATGAGCAGAGAGTTTATTTCTTCAGGTTATAGTGGTTTTAACAGGGATAGTATTAGTTATGGTGGACTGTAGAAAAGATAGTATAGGTGGCTGTATCAGCTTCAAAAGTATTGCTAATATGGGGCATCGTGTCCCAAAGGATTTTATTAAATGTTTCATTATGCATTTTGTTCCAGGCGTGGGAGACAATTTTATGTTTACAATATGTATTGGGGGTGGGTACTGGTGTGCGCTTTATGTCAAACCAGGCTGCATAGTGGTCTGACCAAGTTAACTGTAGTGAGTCAACGAAGGTCACCATTAGATTGTTAGTGAATATGCCATCCAGGTTAGGTCCTGCTGAGTGAATGGCATAGTTCGCCAGCTGGGTCAAGTCAAAAGTTTGAGGGGAGTAACAATTAAGGTTACAGTGTCACTATCCTCTGAGTTATCTTAGTGGAAATAAAAGCCACTCACCAGGTTGAACTCACTACTGGTTAATCCTAATTTAAGAAGTGATTCAGAAAAGGGGGTGGTGATGGACAGAGTATCTGAATTAAGCAGAACACTCCTACCCAGTCCAAAGATCAGGGATTGATCCATCACCGTTTTTTAGCTCACTGCACCATCCCAGCTCAGAACCTGGCTACATGCAAATTAGTCTGTCCCTGGCCCAGTGCATCATGGGAACAGGGCAGGCCAAACTACCAAGCCAATTCTTATACTGGGAAGGAAACAAGCTTCCGGGGACCGGTTTCCGGCATTTCAGCCGTCTCCGGCCCAGGTTGCTTGAATCCTGATGGTGCAGTGAGCAAGGGACTCACATTTGAGTATACCCTTCCACGCTTATGGTGGACAAAACGATTCAGAAAAGGGGGTGGTGATGGACAGAGTATCTGAATTAAGCAGAACACTCCTACCCAGTCCAAAGATCAGGGCTTGATCTATCACCGTTTTTTAGCTCACTGCACCATCCCAGCTCAGAACCTGGCTACATGCAAATTAGTCTGTCCCTGGCCCAGTGCATCATGGGAACAGGGCAGGCCAAACTACCAAGCCAATTCTTATACTGGGAAGGGAACAAGCTTCCGGGGACCGGTTTCGGGCATTTCAGCCGTCTCCGGCCCAGGTTGCTTGAATCCTGATGGTGCAGTGAGCAAGGGACTCACATCTGAGTATACCCTTCCACGCTTATGGTGGACAAAACGATTCAGAAAAGGGGGTGGTGATGGACAGAGTATCTGAATTAAGCAGAACACTCCTACCCAGTCCAAAGATCAGGGCTTGATCCATCCACCGTTTTTTAGCTCACTGCACCATCCCAGCTCAGAACCTGGCCACATGCAAACTAGTCTGTCCCTGGCCCAGTGCATCATGGGAACAGGGCAGGCCAAACTACCGAGCCAATTCTTATACTGGGAAGGAAACAAGCTTCCGGGGACCGGTTTCGGGCATTTCAGCCGTCTTCGGCCCAGCTTGCTTGAATCCTGATGGTGCAGTGAGCAAGGGACTCACTGCACCATCAGGATTCAAGCAAGCCGGGCCGAAGACGGCTGAAATGCCAGAAACCGGTCCCCAGTAGCGTGTCTCCTTTCTGGTGAAGAATTGGCCTGGTAGTTTAGTCTGCCCTGTTCCCATGATGCACTGGGCCAGGGACAGACTGATTTGCATATAGCCAGGTTCTGAGCTGGGATGGTCCAGTGAGATAAATAACGGTGATGGATCAAGCCCTGATCTTTGGACTGGGTAAGAGTAGTCTGCTTAATTCAGACACTCTGTTCATCACCACCCCCTTTTCTGAATCGTTTTTTGCCACTATAGGTGTGGCAGGGTATACTCAGACATGAGTCCCTTTCTCACTGCACCATCAGGATTCAAGCAAGCCGGGCCGAAGACGGCTGAAATGCCAGAAACCGGTCCCCGGTGTCGTAATTTGACAATGGCCGAGTTAGCGCTTAGCTGTGCTACACGTTTTTCCCTTAACTTGACTATACTCGAAAACGCCATTTTGTGTGTTACGGCGGCCATTTTAGAGAATGAGCGGCCTCGTGGTCAGCATGCCCTTTAGTCCGTTGTCCGTGCCATTGACCACTCGACTTTGCCCAGCAACAGGCTATTTTTAGCAACGGTCAAGCCTGTACATGCGCAGTTCCTTCTGACCAGTCACCCCTCAGGAATGTGCCGCCAAACTGGCCAGTGGGGTTGTAACCCCTCCCATGAGTTGGCTGTGTTCCAAAAATGACCATATATGTACATAAACTCTGTAAACCTTGTGCCGCCTATCTTTTATTGCTTGTAAGTTGTATAAAAGAGGGACTCACACCAACGTTCGGTGAGATACTTCTTGCATTGCCGAAGGGTGCTGTAGGAATGTACCACCACCCCATGGGGTCTTAATAAACTTGTCCTTTGTACTTTTCAGTTTCCGTGCCAACAGTTCTTTCGGTGTAAGTGGGTTATCTACGGAGCATGTAGGCCTTGGGAACCCGATACCACAAATTGGCAACCACGAAGGGACTCATCGGCGACTCGGATGCCCGAAGGAGAGGTCGTGACGAAGGTTTGGAAACTCGCCATGGACGCGTACGCTGCCACCGAGTGACCGGAGTCTTGGCACCCACGGTGTTTCTTCCCTTCCTTCCGATCTGACCTTCCAGGTGGCGCCGGTCTCCGACTGAGTTCTTGATCGTCTGCGTTGCTGGATAAGTGCCGTTTGGCTGATTCGATTAAAGACCTTGGCAGTTGGAACCTGGATATTTGATTTGGGTAAGACTTGTGATCAGTGAGGTAGTCTCCGGACGCTTACTGAAGTTCTATGATTTGTGTTCGGTAAGGTAGTTTTCGGACGCTTACTGAAGTTCTATGATTGTGTCTATGATTTGAGTTAGCTAACATTTTGACTTTGTGAACTTTGAATCTATATGTGTAGTGCACTTCACATAGGCAGGCATGTAGAGATGTTTCTCTAATTTTGTTCTTCTTACTCTGAGCGGCACATTTGTGTGAAGTACTGTAAGTGCCAGTTATATAGTATCACGCTTTTGTGATACTCTTTGAACATGCCTGTTTTAAGCACACTCCGAGGGATGTGCTGTCTTGGAAATGGTACCTCAATTAGGTTAGCGGAATCACAGCCGGCTCCCCCAGAAGGAACTCCAAATCGTGAAATGTACATAGAATTTGGCCTTCCCCCTATAATGTACAGTAAATTATGGCATAAATACACCAAAACCGATCCTGAATTGCAATGGCCACTACATGGGTCGTTTGATTTACGAAAGGTTCAGTTTGTGGAGCAATGTTTGTTTCAGCGCAGGTCTTGACAGAATATGTTTGATTGTGTACGAATGTGGGAGAAAGCGGTGCGTGAACCTATGAAACGAGAAGTTGCCTTGGCGGATAAAGAGCAGCACAAGGCTGCTCGAGATAAGGCTTTACAGCTTGAGGAAAAGGAGGCGCAGGAAAAGAAAGAGAGGGAGGAACGGGAACGGAATTTGCAAACGACCGGTCAATTTCCTATTCGGCGACCACTCTATCCTGTCCTTACTAATGAAACTAATGATTTTTCATTACTAGATCGATCACCGCCTCCGTACGTTCCTCCTACGGCTCCGACTGCAGAGTCTGACGATGAAGGACAGGATAAGTCGGGAAAAGGGGACAAGTCCAGTGTCAGGTTATCTGCGGAGAAAGCCGCGGATTTGCGTAGTTGGGCCCGTAAATTGAATACAAATTTTGTAACTGTGTCTGACGTTGTTGCCGAGAGGGGTAAATGGACAGAACGAGAATTGATGTGTTTTTTGACTACTTTGGCTGAAGAGGTTGTTACTTCATTTCCTAAATATTCGGATACGTTAGAACCTAAGGCTGTGTCGGTTCATCGTGAGAATCTAGATAAAGGTTTATTTGTTCTTGCAGATGTTGATACATTTTTCAAGCAATGATCCAGCTGCGGGATGAGACATCCGGATTGCGGGATGAGCGGAAAAAGAATAAGGAGTCCGGGCCGGAGTCCACGGAGCTGTCTAAGGAGTGTTCTCTCCGGGGTTCAGATAAGAATTCTAACATGCATGTTATGCCTATGCGTGAAGCTGCACCTTTGTATGTTCCCCCTAAGGGGGATGGTACAGATGAGGATAAAACGTGGAAGGATGCGAAGGGGTACTTTATATATAATTGGGTGTATACGCCTTGGAATAGAGCAGATGTTATGGCGCTTAAAAATTCTTTGCCTGATCTTAGGAAAAATCCGGCCGCATTCTATGAAGGGGTGGAAGGGGCTATTTCGTCCTGCGTTATGACTCTTGTTGATATAGATCTGTTTTTTGGGTTAATTCTTCCTCCTGATATGTGGAGATTGATTCGTAAAAATAATGATGAAACACTGCTGGGGGGAACGTGGAAAGAAATAAACCAGGCTGATTTAGACAGGGAGCCTGCATGTAAGCCATGTGACTTGATTCTAGACCTTCCAGCGGCAATCCTAACTAAATTGAAAACGCTTGTTCCTTCTAAAAAGATCGATTGGACCATGCTAGCTTCGTGCAAACAAAAGTCAGATGAAACGGTGTCAGATTTCTTTACACGCTTTGAAGAGGCATTTCATGATTACAGTGGTCAATCGTTAACAGACGATACGGGTAGGCATTTGTTTGTAGATAAGTACGTGGCTAATCTCCTACCGGAGATTGCGAAGAGATTAAAGTCGAGTGAAAGTTCCTGGGCCACGGCGACCCCTGCATCCTTGTTAACTATGGCTCAGTATTATGAGCGGCAGGAATTGGAGGCTAAAGAAAGTATTGATAAGAAAGCGAAGGAGTTGAAAACGAAGGTGATGTTGGCACAGGTTCGTGGTACGCCATCTAGAGCGAATGATAGAGGTAGACGAGGAGGGGGTAATGCGTCGTACGGGCGTACGGATATAGCGGAGGATCAATGTGCTTACTGTAAGGAGTTTGGGCATTGGGCTGATGATTGTCCGGTACTTCGTGAGCAGCGTAGTCAGCGTGGTCGTGGAGGTGGACGGTCGAGGAGTAGTTACTCGGGGGCGAGAGGTAGCGGAGGTGAGCGTAGCAGGTTTGAAGAGAGGGGCCGTGGCCAGGATGAACGCAACACATTTGATAGACGGAACCAGTATCAGATATCGGAGGGTGAGAGTGTGGAGCATCAGGATTATGTACATGCATAGGATTGCGTAGGATGGGGTACGGAATCAGTTGAAGTGCCAGTAGATCAGAGTGGTCCATATGTCTCAGCGGGCATTTTGGGTTCTACTGATCAGTTTCTAGTCGACACAGGAGCTACTCGTAGCGCTTTGTCTAAAAATTTGGTTCCGAGGGCTCCCCTGTCTGGTGACATGATAACATGTATAGGGTTTGATGGCACACCCACTCCTAGCCCACTATCGAAGCCTCTTGCACTTTGTCTTGATAAATTTTTCAGTTTTGGTCAATTTTTGTTGTCACCTTATACCCCAGATAATATTCTGGGCATTGATTTGCTCAAATATTTTCGAGCAACGATACGGTGCGCTCAGGAGGGAGTGCGAGTTATTTTGAACGACAACTATCCAGACTCAGATAGGTTTTGTACTATACAAGAATGTGAAGCATTAGCTTCTCTCCCTCACACGTTATGGGCAACCTCCGATACGGATGTGGGACAGATGCTTATTCCACCTATTCGGATTACTGTAAAGGAGGGAGTAATTTTGCCACGTGTACCACAGTATAAGATCTCCAGGGAAGGTGAAATTGCCCTGACACATATTGTCCAAGATTTGATCATTGCAGGTGTAGTGGAGGAAGTTCCCTATAATGTTTGCAATAGCCCTATTCTTCCAATTCTTAAGAAAGATACTGACGACAAGGTCTATCGATTTATTATTGATTTGAGAGAAATTAACAAAATTGTCATTCCCCAATACCCGGTGGTGTCTGACATCACGACATTGCTCACATTGGTCCCCCCAACGGCGACGACCTTTAGTGTCATCGACCTGAAAAATGCGTTCTTTTCCATCCCCATCCATTCTGATAGCAGATATTTATTTGGCTTTACGCTGAATAATAAATCGTATAGATTTTGTCGTGTTCCTCAAGGGTATACTGAGAGTCCTAGTATCTACAGCCAGGCTTTAAAAAGACAACTTGATTCTTTTCAATTGCAATCTGGAGTTGCTCTTATCCAGTATGTCGATGACCTTTTGTTAGCTGCAGACACTTATGCACAATGTGAGGAGAGTACGCTTGCCTCGCTTTCCTTTCTGGCTCAGAATAATCTCAAAGTTTCGAAGAAGAAGCTCCAATACTGTAGACCCAAGGTGACCTACCTCGGTCATCTTTTGTCTAAGGAGGGGCGTACATTAACATCAGATCGAATTCAGGCGATCCTAGACACACCAGTCCCCCGCACTCAGAGAGATGTGCGTGCCTTCATAGGATTAACATCCTTTTGTAGACAGTGGATCATGGGGTTTTCGCACATTATCAAACCTTTGTTAGCGTTGCTGTCCAAAACTACACCAATGCCCCTTGAATGGACAGATGAATGTCAAAATGCTTTCGAACAATTGAGACAGGCCCTTTGCTCTGCACCTGTGTTAGGTACACCAGACTATTCAAAGATTTTCACATTGTACGTGCACGAGAAAGATGGGTGCGCGTTATCAGTGTTAGTGCAAGCACACGGGGATAAGCAGAGGCCATGTGCGTATTTTTCAGCTATTCTTGACCCTGTAGCACGAGGATTACCTGGGTGTTTTTGAGCAGTTGCAGCAACAGCAGTAGCTATACGACAGAGTGAGGGAATAGTATTATCGCACAAACTGTTGGTGCTAGTTCCCCATGAAGCAGATGCCCTGTTAAATCAAACAAAGACTCAATATCTTACCAGTGCACGTTTAACCGGATATGAGCTTACACTTTTGGCGCCACATATCACACTGAAAAGATGTGCTACCCTGAACCCTGCTAATTGGAGGCCTAGTGTAAACTGAACTGAACCTGAACCCTGCCACTTTATTGCCCTATCCGGTTGAGGAGGGTCAGGAAGAAATGTGTAAACAAATAGGAGGACCCCACTCTAGCTTTGTAGAGGACGGTGGGGAAACATTCAGGAAAAAGAAACAAACGTCCGGGTTCGTTGGACAGTTTAGATAATGTCTTATTTTAGTGTAGGACTAACGGGTATCCCCCTTTAGCACCCTATGGGTATTTATTCTTTCTTAGAGGGGCATGTTTTCCATGAAGAAGGCAAAAAACTAACCACATATTCGTGAAACAAGGAACATATGTCTGTGTGAAAAGATTATACTGATGTTATCGAGATAGGGTTTTCAGGTGGAGAGACAAATCAAAAGGAGTTGGTTTGGTTATCTATACTTAAACTTTTGTATTTCCTTACAACAACAAATGGACAATTTATTAGACAAATTATTAAACAAATAAAAAAAAATTCTGATTAAAAACATATCACTACCTTGGTTCGGTAACAAAGATTTATTACACAATACAATGTTATAAAAAAGAATACATTAAAATCATTACACAATGTACATGATCATCACAATGTTATTAAAATACAATAAAAAGGTCACAGAATCAAAAAGGTCGACGCAGCGTTTCGGCTTTTTTTCTAGTATGCCTTCATCAGGAAGAAAAACATCATGATTGTGTTTTCCTGACTGAGGAACAGACAAAGGGTCGTGTTGACTTACAGGATATGCCACTTCCAGATGTGGATGGGGAGCTGTGGGTTGATGGATCGTGTTTGAGGCTGCCAGATGGCACAACGTCCGCAGCATATGCGATCACGACACTTAAGACAGTGGTAGAGACAGCACGAACACCACAAAAATCGGCTCAGGCAGCAGAGCTGATAGCTTTGACAAGAGCTTGCGAATTGAGTGCTGGCCTATGTGTGAATATATACACAGACAGCCGGTACGCTTTCGGAGTAGCGCATGACTTCGGGCTACTCTGGAGAGAACGTGGGTTTTTAACTTCTCATGGAGTACACATTATGCACGGAGAACTGGTGCGTGATCTCCTAAACGCGTTGCTTTGCCCAAAGAAAGTACCGATAATTAAATGTAGTGCCCATAAAAAGATCACTGATAAAGTGGGTCAAGGAAATGCTTTTGCAGACAGCATAGCGAGACAAACAGCTATGTCCCGAACTGACTCCCCCATGTATGTAACAAAATCACAAGCTGAGCGATGGTATGATGCTAGAGCGGAGATACTAGACATCCAAAAATCAGCGACTGAAGCAGAACTTGCGGCATGGGCAGCAGATGGGGTGATAGATGATGAGGGTTGTTGGAGAAGCAAAGACAAGGAGAAATGGAAATTGCCTGCAGCTTACTTGCAGGCGATGGTTAGATGACACACGGATTAGCGCACGTGGGAGCTCTTGCGATCACTCGATTGTTATCACGAGTTTGGGAGCATCCCGAGATTGCCAATACTGCCAAGAGAGTAGTGCAGACCTGTCTGATATGTCTACAACATAATCCTGCGAAAGGGACCCATACTCCGAAAGGAGGGTTCGTTCCACCTTCTGCACCATTTGAGGTACTCCAAATGGATTACATCCAGCTTGAACGTTGCAATAACCTTAAGTATGTCTTAGTGGTGGTGTGCGCTTTTAGCAAATGGGTTGAGGCCTTCCCCACGAAAGATAATACGGCTTTGACAACAGCTAAGGTGTTGCTCAAGGAGTACTTCCCTCGCTTTGGAGTTTGCAAATTTTTGTGGAGCGATAATGGGCCTCATTTTGTTGGGAAAATTGTGGAGTATGTGCTGAAGGGGTTAGGGATCCAGCAGAAGTTTCATGCTGTGTTCCACCCTCAGTCAGCAGGTCTTGTTGAGCGGTACAATGCTACGTTGAAGCTGAAACTGGCTAAGATTGTGGCGTCCACGTCATTGAAGTGGCCGGATGCCTTACCGCTAGCATTGCTCTCTCTTAGATCAGTGCCCCACTCTCGAACAGGCCTCACACCGTATGAAGTGGTGTTTGGGAGGCCTATGAACATATGGGGAGTGCCTAAGCCGCGATTGATTCATGATGTGCCTTGCATAATGATGAATGATTATTTGGCACGATTAACAAATGATTTGCTTTCTATCCATCAACAAGTTCGAGAAGCGCTCCCTGACAATTCTACTGGAAAGGCTCACAATCTCCGTCCTGGGGATTTTGTGATGGTCAGATCGTTTGAGAGGGCGAATAGCTTGGAACCGAGGTGGCGTGGCCCCGAGCAGGTCCTCCTGGCTACTCGGACAGCTGTACGAGTGACCAACAGAAAGCGGTGGGTGCATTCAACTCACTGCCGTCGTGTTTCACCGGATCTGGTGAATCCTGCCGTGCTGACTGACTACAAGGAGATTCTGGATAAAGACAAGAGCCCAGCTGTGACATCAGCCGAAGTCGAGGGAGCGTTCCCGGACCACACGGTTTCTGGACGACAGCGTTACAATCTGCGGCCACGATAAAGATTGTGGGTTTTGTGGGGTTTGTGAAACGGAAGCCGGGAATCTCAAGGGGGGGGATCAGTTCTGCCAAGAGTAGCGACACCCGTCTTGACCCCGGAGAAGAAAACAACGGCTACCTCGGAGCTCAGCACCGTATTTTTCTTTTTTAGGTATATATTTGAGACATTGAGAACTCTTTGAACTATGGCGTCTTCTGCATCACGAGACAAAAGAATACTTGGTGCCATCCTGTTTGTCTTGACAATTGTGGTGATAGCAGTAATAGCCTGGGTAGTGGAACTTGTGGTGCCTGTACGTGAACATTTGCTGCCGACTACCCCGGCTCCATCGGAACATTTTCACTTCACTTTGCCTTATCATGAAGAACGGCATCGACAGACTTATTTGAACAATAGCTTTATTCAGATTTTGCATCATACTCACAATATGACGAACACTTCAAATTGCTGGGTGTGTGGGATGTTGCCTGGGCATCAGAAGAAGGGGGGCACTCCACTCATTCCACTCCCATTTTCGCATAATGGTTCCTGTAACGCCTGGTACACTCTTCTTTTCACCTTACGATGGCGAACGAAAGGGGGGGTGCTCTTCCGTTTGAACAAAGTTTGCTACCATGATCGAGATGGGTATCCACGAGCTGAGGGTACTCGATTCGAATGGGAAGAGTACCGCCCCAACAATGTGTCTGCACCTCGTGTTTACAGCAATCAAAGGAACATTAATATGTCCAGTACACATGTTATTAATGTCATCACTACTAAAGCAGACCTTTGCATTCGTAAAAAAGGCACGATTCCGGTGGGGAAAAGTGAATGTAACACTACACTTAGATTTGACAGGCCAAACGGTATATCATTTGTGGCATCCCGAAATACGTACTTTATTTGTGGCAATAAAGGTTACCATCAGCTCCCTTTAGGATGGTTAGGCACATGTTATGTATCGTTTGTGTTGCCCCCTGTATTCATCGCCCCACCAATGTACCATAATGACTATATTCTCTATCATGACTTTGTACTAAATCGTGTTAAACGTGCTGTGATCTTGGATTACATCGATCAGACTGATACTGCCTTACAGCAATATGTGGATTTTAATTTGGGATTGTTTTCCTTTGTGGGGGCTGCATTGAACAGTCGGAAAATACGACGGCTGACCCGTGTTGTTGAGGCTGTAGCCAATGACACTGCTATTGCATTGGGGAACATAACAGAAGAACTCCAGATTTCTAGGATTGTTACGCTTCAAAATCGCATGGTTTTAGATGTGGTTCTAGCTGACCGTGGGGGGGCATGTAGAATCATCGGAAGTAGCTGCTGTGTGTACGTGCCAGATAATTCGCCTTCTGTTTATGATGCCATTTCAAAATTGCACAAAATAGCTGCTGAAATACACCCGGACAATGGAACTTGGACTCTTTCAGGGTGGTTCTGGTCGATGCTTACCACCTGGGGTTGGAAACTGCTGACGATTCTTTGTATCATTGTTGGGATACTGTTCTTTGTATGTTTATGTATACAATGTGGCCCAGCTTTATGTTCCATGTGTTTATAGGCTTGCATACCATCAAGACGAGCTCTTGCTCAAAACAAAATGATGCTTCATAAAGAAGTAGCTCAAATAATGCTAATTGATATTGAAGATGAACATCCCGATTACGTCCACTATGAGGTAGCTTCAGCTAAACGCTAAAAGGGTCGTCTGTCGTAATTTGACAATGGCCGAGTTAGCGCTTAGCTGTGCTACACGTTTTTCCCTTAACTTGACTATACTCGAAAACGCCATTTTGTGTGTTACGGCGGCCATTTTAGAGAATGAGCGGCCTCGTGGTCAGCATGCCCTTTAGTCCGTTGTCCGTGCCATTGACCACTCGACTTTGCCCAGCAACAGGCTATTTTTAGCAACGGTCAAGCCTGTACATGCGCAGTTCCTTCTGACCAGTCACCCCTCAGGAATGTGCCGCCAAACTGACCAGTGGGGTTGTAACCCCTCCCATGAGTTGGCTGTGTTCCAAAAATGACCATATATGTACATAAACTCTGTAAACCTTGTGCCGCCTATCTTTTATTGCTTGTAAGTTGTATAAAAGAGGGACTCACACCAACGTTCGGTGTGATACTTCTTGCATTGCCGAAGGGTGCTGTAGGAATGTACCACCACCCCATGGGGTCTTAATAAACTTGTCCTTTGTACTTTTCAGTTTCCGTGCCAACAGTTCTTTTAGTGTAAGTGGGTTATCTACGGAGCATGTAGGCCTTGGGAACCCGATACCACACCGGTAGCTTGTCTCCGTTCTGGTGAAGAATTGGCTTGGTAGTTTAGTCTGCCCTGTTCCCATGATGCACTGGGCCAGGGACAGACTGATTTGCATATAGCCAGGTTCTGAGCTGGGATGGTGCAGTCAGATAAATAACGGTGATGGATCAAGCCCTGATCTTTGGACTGGGTAAGAGTGGTCTGCTTACTTCAGACACTCTGTTCATCACCACCCCCTTTTCTGAATCGTTTTTGGCCACTATAGGTGTGGCAGGGTATACTCAGACATGAGTCCCTTTTTCACTGCACCCTCAGGATTCAAGCAAGCCGGGCCGAAGATGGCTGAAATGCCAGAAACCGGTCCCCGGTAGCTTGTCTCCTTTCTGGTGAAGAATTGGCTTGGTAGTTTAGTCTGCCCTGTTCCCATGATGCACTGGGCCAGGGACAGACTGATTTGCATATAGCCAGGTTCTGAGCTGGGATGGTGCAGTCAGATAAATAATGGTGATGGATCAAGCCCTGATCTTTGGACTGGGTAAGAGTGGTCTGCTTAATTCAGACACTCTGTTCATCACCACCCCCTTTTCTAATTTAAGAAGTGAGCTGATATTTTCCACAACGTTTTTCCTGGGACCAGGAGGGCGAGAGATCAGCTCACAACTGGAAGGATTGTTTAGCAGAGACTTGTATTGAGAAAGTAAAGGCTTCATAGACTGCCACAATGACTTGTTTAATAACACCTGGCAGCGAATTTCTGATGAGTAGAGCAATTCCCCCTCAACACTTTAGTGGTCATTCTATGTGATGGAGAGCAAAATTTGGTGGAGTGCCAGCCAAAAGCTTGGATCCTGATAATTGATCAGCCCATGTTTCAGTAACCAATGCAATATCTAATGAAAGACTTTGTAAAAATACGCTGAACTCTGTGT
The DNA here is from genome assembly GCF_964263255.1 of Lissotriton vulgaris. Taxonomy (NCBI): domain Eukaryota; kingdom Metazoa; phylum Chordata; class Amphibia; order Caudata; family Salamandridae; genus Lissotriton; species Lissotriton vulgaris. Next base: position 682,677,841 of record NC_141696.1, read on the forward strand.
AGTGTTTTATCAAGGATCGAGAGTTAATAAGTGTGCATTGGATAAAGTTAAGGGGGTTTAGCCTGGTGTTGTTATTTAAGTGGCTGCCTAAACTTCTGCAGCCAGTATTTAGCCAGGTTACCTTATCCCCACAGTTATGATTTTTATCATTGGTGTCCGCAGCAGGATCCAGGGACAGACATTTGGGAGCCTTACCTTTTGTATTCAGTTTGAAAGCTGACGGTTTGAGTAGGTTAAATGCGTAGATGCCTGGGAAGGGAAACCAGCAGGGGGCTGCCGCTTAGAGCAGTCTGAGCGCAGACGGGCACAGGTGTGCTTGCCTTAGGCACACCGCTACGCACACGAGCTGTAATTGCCATTAAATGGTGATCGTGGGCGGCGGGCGTGGCCCAGAAAGCCTGCATTATCAAGCACAAAAGAAAAACAAGACATACAAAAATAAAACTAAACCGGGGTCCAGATACCCAGTTTCCCTTCCCGGGCTCCCCTGAGTGGGATAGGTTACTGGAGACTGAAATAAAATTAAATTGAAGGGGAAATAGAAACACATAAAAGCATTAAAACAGGGTGAAATACCCTTCAACCTTCAACCTTCAACGATGGCACCCATAGTGCAGGACCCAGGCACCTCTTGTTCGAAGGTGTCGATGTGCAGACTACAAGGAGCTGCATGGAATTTCGGTAATCGCCATTAAATGGTGATCTTGGGTGATGGGCATTGCCCAGAACGCACACATTATACAGTGCAAAAGAAAAACGGGACTGATAAAAATGAAAATAAACTGGGGTCCAGATGCCCGAGTTACCCCTTCCCAGGCTCCCCTGAGCGGTAAAGCTTACATGAAACTGAAATCAAATTAAAATAATGGGGAAATAGAAACACATAACAACATTAAAACAGGGTACATACCCTTCAAAGTCAGATACCTCCTGTTTGAAGGCACCAATGGGCATAATGCAAGGAAATAAAATGCTGTCAAGTTTCGCTCACACCCGTTGCATTCCCAGGAGCTGTGTGGATGATTTGCCAATAACTTTGGCATAGTTTGACAAATGTTCACGAAATTCACGAAGCTGATACAACGCTCACGTCATCTGCTGCTGTCTTGAAAGTTTCAGGGTGATTCATCAAGCGAGACTCAAGCACCAGGGGGTGCCCATAAAGTGTATTTTCCCCATGTTAGTTCCTGCAGAACCTTTAGACATGGCTACAGCCCAAACTGCTGAACGGAATTACATCAAATTTAGCAGGAAGGTAAATGTTTGGTACAGAAAGTGCCTTTTGTGATTTGATATGAATACCTTCAGTAGCTGTGGATTTATTTAAAGGTCTTCAGGATATAAAACTGGGGACATGGAGGATCCGTAACCCAACCGAGATCTCGTGCTGAGATCCAATTGGCTGCCACCACTTCAAACCAGGAAGTGTTGGCACCCATATTGCGACTCGGTTGAACAAGTCACTGGAAAAAACATAAAACATAAAGAAAAGGGGGCAGGGTAGGAACACCCTGATGCACTGGCCTCTTGGGGGGGTATCCCACAGGGACTCCGCAGAGGCATTAAAAATACAAATTCAGTGATAGTCACCCTGGATCTGTGACTCCTGCTGAAAATGTAAGAGAAAAATAAGCCCCCTGGTGGTCAAGGTCCTGGGGGCATTGTGGATATATAAGAGAGGGCGAACTGGGTCTCCCTTCTCAGGCTCATCATTTTATGTGCGCGGAGCCTTGCACCTTTTCCACAAACCCAGGGACTGCCACCTCCATGTGCACAGGTTTGTCTAATAAATAATGCAGGCAGCCCTACGTCTCCCCTACAGCCCTGAGGGCTAAAGATTGTAAAGTAATGTGGGGGCCGTGCCCCAGAGACAGCCACCAATTCTAAACATTGAAGGGGGACCATCATGGACAATGAGAAAGGAGCAATAGGAACGTCGGTGGTACCCTCGCTGAAGGGTTTTGAGCGCTGGAGCTGTGCAGCTCTAGAGAGAGGCAGAGGTAGGCGGGCGGCTGCGAGGGTTCAGTTCTCTGCTGGTGGGGCTGTGGGGAGAGGGACAGCACAAGAGGGGAGTCGTTTACAAAATACTGTAAATCTACCATAGGATTCAGCTGGGGGATCAAAAAATTACAGGGTGCAGGATACACGAAGGAGAAAGGAAAGAGCCCATAAAAAAAAATTCAGTTCAGGTTACGCTTTGAGGAGCACAGGGAAGCCTGAAGCGGGGGGTTTGGCCCCTCATAATACACAACAGAAGATAAAAACTTCCTTCAAGTTGAATTTAAATTTAAAAAAAATGCAGACAAGCAGGTCAGGAATCCTTGGGAAAAATATCTCCATTAATCCATCTCTAAATTCTTATTTCAAACCCGTTCCTAAGACATTGGTTCTTGCAAGGGGTTGCAAGCAAGGAGAGTCAAAAACTGAGGACTGGGCAGAACACTTGAGCCCAAATCGCTACAAAATTTGGAGGTGGAGGAGGCTGCAGATACAGAAGCAGGAGAGATGGAGCACGAAGTCGACAGTTTGTCAGAAACTCTAATAAAAGGGGGCCCATTGAAAAGCCCAATAGAATTAGGAAATCATAAGGAAGGAAGAGTTAATCAGAATGGGGGAGATATTGATGGGGTTGAGGACGAGGGTGCTGCTGCAGGAGACGGGGTGCTACACTCAGATAGTATGGTTATCGCCCTCCTGAGAAAATTAGATTTAGATGTACATCGGGGTTTGAGGAATCTAAGAGCAAGCAGGATGGAATCAGGGAGGCAGTGGGTCTACTGGAGGCTAAGTTCGATGAGTTAAATACACGGACAGGAAAGCTTGAACAAGAGGTTAAGGAGATACAGGAGGCAGTGGAAGATAATTGTAAGGAGCTCGAAGAGGTTAAAAGCAGAGAAAGAGCCTACGAGGATCGGTTAGAGAGGTTGGAAAACATGCAGCGAAGAAATAACCTGAAAGTTTTGAAGCTTCCAGAGGGAAAAGAGGGGGAGGATTTAAAAGGTTTTGTAGTCCATTTATTAAAATCTGAGCTGCAGTTGGAGGAGTCTGAAGAGGAGATTGCTGCTGACATACAGAGGATTAATCGCGATCCCTTCAGACTGAAGCCAAATCGGTCTAAGCCTAGAAGGGTCTTGATTAACTTTCTTACTTACAGTCTAAAAGAAAAGATCCTTGCCATGGCATTGAAAAAGGGCTCTCTTATGGTGGGGGAAGTAAAAATTGAGATCAGATCCGACCTCTCAGTAGTTACTGCAAACAGGCAGTGGGAGCTACGGAAGCAAATTGAACCCCTAAGGAAATTGGGGGCGACAGTGCAGTTAAAATTCCCAGCTTTCTTAAAAGTTATGTGGAATAACAAAATGTACTCCTTTAGATTTGTTGATGATGTAGACAAGTTTCTGGAGTACTGCCAAGGCGGTGGTGCATAGTTAACTGATGCAGTTCGAACTTACGGCTTGCGTAATTTGTAAATCTGTAAATAGAATAAAACAACAAATTAACAAAATCACAAATTAACAAAATCAAAACAAAAAAAATGGGTTATGTATAGAAGCTAGGGTAGCACGTCCGTTGGTGACCGGCACTCAAAAGGGCCTAGGGTTGGGCCTTAGGAAGTTGGAAGGGTTTTCCCAGGGAGGGGGGGGGATGGGGAGGGGGGAGACGGTTAGGGCATAGAGGTTCTCATATGCTAAGGACCACCTTGAGGGTAAGAATTCGGAGATTAGTATATGATGGCGGAGGGTAAAAGTGCGGGGGTAAAAACACAAATAGTGAAATGGGTGTCATGGAATGTCAATGGTTTAAGGGTAAAAGCAAGAAGAGACAGGATCCTAAAGTACTTAAAAGATACTCCAGCTAATATAATTATCCTTCAAGAGACTCATTTAACTGGTGAGGAGTGTAAACAATTCCTGGGTCGAATTCGGTGGATAAGGTATTTTTACAGTTCAGCACAAACAAGGGTTACTAGAGGAATACTGGTGATAATTAGAAACGGGCTGGATTGTCAGGTAGAGAGTAGTATAGCAGATGAGAAAGGCCGGTGGTTGATTGTGACTTTAAAGATAGTGGGGTCATTATACAATATTATTGGTTATTACGGCCCTAATCAGGACGATGTTACCCCGCTGCTAGAACTAACAGAAGAGATGACTGGGCTTTCAGGTTATATAGTTCTTGCAGGGGATTTTAACACTGTACTTGATGCCAAGCTTGATAGATCCGTCAACAGCAGAGCCCAGGGAAATTGTAAAATGGCGGCCAGTGTTAAAAACGTAATAGAGCAGTTTGGGCTTTGCGATATTTGGAGGAGGCTGGCCGGGTCTGGGCTTGGATACACATACTATAACAAAAAATATAGTCATAGATCTAGAATAGACTTTTTTCTGCTAGATGCAAGACTAATCGACAATGTGAAAGAGGTGGTACACGTAGGGGTTCATTTGTCTGACCACTCAGCAGTCTCCCTAGAACTGGAAATTGGGTCCTGTGTTGTGGATTCAGTCTGGAGGCTAGACCGTACAGTTTTGTATGATCAGGAAGCAATGCAGTCCCTTCACCAGGAGCTTGAGGTATTTATCGAACACAACATAGGATCAACCAAACTAGATATTGTTTGGGAGGCCACTAAGGCCTTCCTCCGAGGCCGACTGGGAACCCTGGGGGCTAAGAGAAGGAGGGCATACTATCAGGAAGTACGGAGTTTGGAACAGAATATCCGAAAATATGAAATCATGATTATAAATTCAGGGGGAGCTCCTGTGGAGGAGACTCTTCAAGAGCTGGAAGGGTTAAAGGAACAACTGACTGCTGTAATTAACAAAAGGGTGAAAGAAAGATGGGAGGCTTCCAGGCAAGATCACCTCGAATACGGGGAAAATGCAGGTAAACTTCCAGCATGGAAGGTTAGGAAGGATCAGGTTAAATACATGATAAAAGAGGTTAAGGTTAAGGTTGGAACAGAAGAAAAAATAGCCTCAAACACAAAGGAGATTGTGGAAGCATTTTATAACTATTTTGTGGAAGTGTATAGTGAAGAGCTACATTTCCCGCTGTGACGAGGAGGTGGGAGAGATCGATGCGCATCAGCTCCCGAACTAAGAGGCCGTATTGTAACTATAAAAAATAACAGAAGAGTGCCGTCCGAGGACCTAAAGCGTGTTTCGACTGCATTGTCACGCTTCAGACTACCGACAGCAGCTTTTGAGGATTGCGCCTCGAATAAAACAAATCCACAAATCTTCATGTGCACTATTCACAATATGACGACCTAAGTGAAGCTGATTGCCTGAGACCGCTCTCCCCTGTCTGTACATTTTTAAAGAGATGATGAAGAAGAATGATAGGTAGTAGTAAGATGGAGGCAGTTAACACTGACTAAACAGTTATCACATACCGAATCCTATTTCTACAAAGGAAAGGTGCCTTACTCCCTAGGACTACTGTATATCTTCTGGAATTTTATCTATTTTGAGAAATTGGCTGAACATCCGTTTCTGTCCTGACGAAGACAACCAAGTTTGTCGAAACGCGTTGACACACGATATACAGCCATGTTTTTGAAAGAAAAGGATTTTTTAAAAAAACTACTTTATGAAGATGTTTTAATAACAAACAAATGAACTTCATGAAATGTCTATTGTGTAATTTGTTTACCATTTGTGTATACGTCTACCCTATATTTATATTAAAGTGTATATTTTGATATCATTTCAGTCCATTGCTTAAATCATTTTTGTATATTAATTTTGTTGCTATTTTAACACTATCTGTACAGTCAGCCAGCTTTTGTATTTTTTCAGTCTGCCTGGGTATTTATCCCTACAAGAAAAAATAGTGAAGAGCTACATCCAGACAAGCACCAGATGAAGGAGTGGGTCAGAGTTCTAAAGTCCGCTACAGAAGAACACCGAAGAGTTTTGAATAGAGAGATCAGGCAGGAAGAGGTAGAGGAAGGTATTAGGAAGGCAAAAAAAGGCAAAGCAACTGGCCCTGATGGCCTTCCTGTAGAAGTATACAAGAGTTTGATGCAAGGGCTGGCACCATTATTAACAAAGGTGGTAAATGAGGTGTTTTCGGGAAATATGAAGATTCCGGCATCATGGGACCAGGCAAATATAATCATCATACCCAAACCTGGTAAATCTCCGATACACATGGATTCATATAGACCCATTTCACTCTTGAATTGTGATTACAAATTGTTTACCAAGATTTTGGCAGATAGGCTGGGCAAAGTGATTCCGTATTTTATTCATGAAGATCAAAAAGGATTTGTGAAAGGTAGACACTTAAATGAATTAACTTTTTCCCTGATAGGCAGTATAGATGCTGCGGTTGAACAAAAGCTCCCCCTGGCAGTGGCGGCTTTGGATGCTGCCAAAGCTTTCGACCGTGTAAATTGGGAGTTCTTGAAAATCTTACTTGAACATCTTCAGCTAGGGGAAAATTTTCTTCAAGCGATGTCACAATTATATCATACGCCAAACTCTAAGGTCTTGGTTAATGGAGTTCTCACAAAATCCATCAGAATTGCGCGAGGAACTAGGCAGGGATGCCCCCTGTCCCCACTCCTATTTGACCTTTATATTGAACCACTGGCCTGCAAAATAAGAGGGTCAGAGAATATTCCTGCTTTCAGATTCCAAGGGTGGTCAAAAAAGATAGGGCTATATGCGGATGACATTGCAATTTTAACATCGAATTTGACAAAATCATTGGTTGAAATTGAAAGCATTACAAAGAAGTTTGGAGAAGTTTCAGGATATCGATTAAATTCGGACAAAACTGAAATTATGGCTTGGAATATGGCGATGGAGCCTGGGACCTCAAAAAAACAGATCAGATACTTGGGGTTACAAATTACCCAAGATATAAAACAGCTAACATTAGTAAATCTGGCTAAAGCAAGGAAAGACATTACAGCACTACTGAGAAATTGGAGTTCAATACCACTGACCATGATAGGCCGGGTAAATCTGGTTAAAATGATGGTGCTTCCTAAGTTGACCTTTTTATTTGACTCTGTTCCCCTTATGTTTGAGAAAGAAGGCCTAGCTAAGTTACAGAGCGAAATTGGTTCATTTATTTGGGGCTGCAAGGGGTCAAGGCTTTCTTGGAAAAGAAATTGGAGAAAGTATGCCAAGGGAGGTTTAGCAGCCCCAGACTTTCAATTCTATTCTTGGACTTTTTTGCTTAAGAACTGTAGAATGCTTCTTGGAACTCCCAATAATTCATCAATAGGGACCTTTTTGCTGCCATGTTAAAAGTAGAAAAATACCACAAGCGTGGCTTCTTATATAGATTTGCAGATCCAAAATACTTCAAAAAAGTTAGACTGAAGGTTTTAAAAGACCTAGCCACGGTGTGGTACCGCATTAGGCGTGTGACAAAAATTCCATATTTCAGCGTGGCAGCACCAATTTGGGAGGCCCCGGGGGCTCCAAGTTGGACGGAAGATGCTTTAGCTAGGGCTTTGAAAACAGAGGGCCCACAGGTCTGGGGTGAGCTGTTTTGTGAAGGAGCCTTGCTACCGTGGGCGGTTTGCGAGCAACTCTTGGGTCGCAACTTTGCAACATTTAAGTACTTGCAGATACAAAGCTGGGTAGTAGGTAAGGGAAAGTTAATCGAACGACACAATGAGTTCGAAGAGAAGCTGGTTTCAAACATTCGGATGAAAAAAGAAGTGGCAACGTGGTATTGGGAAATAGTCGAAATGGAGGATGGCCCTTTCCTACTTCCAGAGTTCCTGTGGGGAGAGCTCTTGCCGAGGATCGCAACAGAAGAACAATGGCAAGTAGATATGTTGATTCTTTACAAAGTGGTAAAACCTGAAAATTTAAGGAGGAATCACTTGTTCACTCTGCACAGGGCATACTGGACCCCAAAGAGGCTTGCAAAATTCAAAGATGGGGGCATGGTGTTATGCCCAAAGTGCAAAAGTCCAAATGAGGATGATATTCATATGTTTGTGACATGCTCAGAGATTCAAGATTTTTGGGCAGCTGTAAGTGAAATGTTATCGAAAATGTTGGAGCTAAATATTACAGTAAGCCCTGAACAGATCATCTCGGGCAGACTGGACATACAAGGTAAGGGCCTTGATGATAATTCTAAGCTGTTTTTCTATGCCATTTTGATTGCTCGAAGAGAAATATGTGAACTTTGGATTTCGCCAGAGCCTCCGACAGAATTAATGTGGATTAGAGCTATGAGAGTAATAGCTAAGTTGGACATGGCTGGGCAAAATAATAGGAAGCACCAGTTTTGGAATTTATTCTTAAATCACTATGGGTGAGGGAAATGGGAGTTAAATAATTGTTGACTTTAATGATGGGAGAAGAACAAGGTCCGATGATTAAGTCACTTCGGATGCTCTTGGAGGTTAATGCAACCTATATGCTTTCCTGCATCAGATATGGCTGTGACACCTCCCACTTCTCTCAAGCCTACAGGTCTGCAGTGTAAGCGGTAGGAAAAAAATAACTCTCATAGTTGAGTTTGAAAACCACCCAAGGGCGTTACAAGATATGAAGAGGTGGGAAGTGGCGTATGAGGACTAAAAATAAAAAATAAAAAAATAAAAAAATAAACATTGAAGGGGGACCATCATGGACAATGTCGCTGGGGCTAAAATCAAAGGTGGAGGGGGCCCGGGCCCCCCTCCAAGAGCCATTAATGACCCTGGTGACGCCACCCCTAGGGCTGGATCTGTTATGTCCTGGGGTGCCCTCCCCAGGACATAACTTGTTTACTGTGACTTGGTTGGGGCTCTACCACTCCTGCCAAGTTAGAGCTTACACTGTTCACTGCTCCACTTTCTACAAGCGAAGAGCATTAAGAATTGTTGAAAGCGGAGCAAGATTGGCTTCACAGAAAGGAAGCTGCATGTTTAGCAACTCCCTGCCTGTGAAATCAATGTCAGCTCAAGCAGGATGTGGGGAGCTGGTAGGAACTGCAGGGCCTTAAGACTCACCCCACTGTCCTTTACAAATGTCAATGGTTGCCCTGGGTGGGACCAGGGCACCCAAATGGAGGGCTGGTTTCGGGGTCAAAATCGGTCCAGAAGTGGGGGTCACGCCATCAACAATATATTTTTTTAAAGGTTCTGCCCCGGGGATGGGGTTTCTGGGTCTAAAATATACCCTGGAAGTGGGGCACGCTTCCCCCTCCTTTATTTTTAATAAAAGAAAAAGAAAAGGCATTGCCCTGGGATATGGGCATCCTGGGGTGAAATCGGTCCAAAGAGAGGGGCTGCACAGTTCCCCTCATCTATTAAAAAAAAGCTTGGCCCTGAGGGATGGGGTCCTCAGTGCCAAAAATGGCCCCAGGAAGGGGGGCACGCAACCCCTTCCTTTAAACAAAGAAATATGCAAAAAGAAAAAACCTCCGGCAAATCATCAGAGGCCACGCCCTCTTCACCTCCACTCTGTAAATGCACCTCAAGGTGCACTGATGTTTGGGGAATTAGGTCACCATGGGTCCAGAGCATCCTTAGGGGCCAACAAGCCTTCGTGTTACCTGTTGTGTGGGACTTACTGGAGGTAATAGGGGTGGTTGTTGGGCCCCAAGGACATCCTTGGGGTTACTATCCCTCTTGTTACCTTCAGTAGGTGCATTGCGGGCGCAAGTTATAGTTATCTCACTAACTATAACATCTGAATTTCCCTGGTTCTGTACGAGTGAATCCCGAGCCTAAATATAATGTCCCTGTAACTTTGTTTTTTAAGTGAATTTCTAAGTTTTTTATGCTAATTCCTAACTATAATGTCCTTGTAACGTTTTTTTTGTGTGAAATATATACAGAGAGAGAGAGCAATTGGAATTTTTCACCTATGCAAGACTGGTGGAAGCAGAAAGTCACATGACGTTTTATGAACAAATCCATTCTTCCACCTGTATCTTGCATGCTTTTTGTACACACATAATGCAACTTTCACACAGACAATTGGCAATTTATGCATTAGTTTCATGTAATTTTCATACATTAAACAAAGGAACATAATTATATTTGCACCAGAGATCCTTATAAAACGACCTGGTAGCATTGTTATACAATATGCGTCCAAGATGTCAGTTTTTTTTTTTTTTTTTTTATTAATGACCTGCTGAGGAAATGTTCTTTGCAAATCTGACTATCACAAGATATATGCATTGTTTCTTTATCATATTCCAAGCACAACTCCTTGAGGGAATGCTCATTGTCTCCTCAGGAACCATGCCGCTATTTTGTTTTCATCTAAGCTTTGCTTCAGATCCGTGTTCCTGTCTTCATTCATTGCCTAATCCCTGTTTTCAGTTGCTTTTATGTTTTAGTATTGAGTTTCTCTGAAAAACCATGCGGCGTTTTGACATTGATACTAAACGTACCAACAGCTGCTAGTAGGAAGAGCACTATGAATTATGTGTTAACTGCTGTACTATTGTGCCAGAGAAAATTATCCCGCTGTGAAAGGCCTAATGTGCCCACTATCACAGTGTGCATCTGCGAAAACATAATTCAAAAGCACAACGTGAACTCTTCATAAAATGCAAATAATCGGTATAATGGGCTACCTTAATCTGTAGTAGAGTTTGAAAAAACCCAGCATGTAACCTTGCGAGCACTCATCTGTGAAACTGGCATCCTCGAGCCCGGAAAGTGTCTGCACGTCCAACGTGTCCTTAAAATGGATTAAAAAAAGTCCTCTGGTAAAGGTTATACGCCCAGGCATCAAAACAGGTTTGAAACTGCTTGTCATTCCAACATAACGCGCCAAGAAAGGTTTTCTACTATGCTTGTGTACTAATTGAATAAATAGCTTGGTGTTATCAGATTGAGTTATCGATGCAAAACCGAAGAGGAGATGGTGAACTGATTGAGTCCTGTCACATGATGTAGTTTAGAGTCACTCCAGTACTGCTTGTTCCTTAGTGAATACAATCACTGCTTCCACACAGGCGAATGTCTTTCATTGAGTTCTGGCAGTAGAACCTAGTAAAATAACTAAAAAAAGGAACAACAGAAATCAGCCGGCAATACAATATTTACCACCTCAAAAACCACTATTATCTGGGCCATAGGCAATAACACATTTATCAATGTAAACGTAATCAGGTCCTATTTGCTATCCTCAAGTGAACACATCGGATAACTTAATTCACTGCCCGGCTGCGAACTATCAGTCAAGGCAAATACAGTTTGCATGGTTGCCTTCTCACCTCTCCTTACCTCTTAGTTTCCTGTTGCCATAAACCCATGGGAGCTGGAGACAGTGATGGAAAACAGAGGCAGCAGTTGTAGGCCTTACAATTGGCCTCAAATGACTCCCACCCATCAGGGAAATGCCCAATAAGGTAAATGGCTAGCCGGGTCTGACTTGGTTATTCAAAAAAAATGAGTTATATCTCAGGCCATAATGCACCAAATGAGAAATATTAGTGTTTGACATCGTACTTTGTCCCGTCGTCCTAAATGAGACTTTTGGTGATGCTCCGTTGTAGTTCTGGTACAAAAGGGGGGTGGTGATGGACGGGGTGTGAGTGTTTGATTGGTTCAGATGCTCCGTCCATCACCACCCCCTTTTGTACCGCTTTGTTTGCCATAAGTTGGCAGGGTATGCTCAGACGTGTGTCCCTTGATCACTATGCCACTGGATTCAAGCAAGCCTGGCTGAAGACGGCTGTAATGCCAGAAACTGGTCCTCGGAAGCTTGTTTCCGGTCCAGGGAAGGCATGGCTTGGCATTTCGGGCTGGACTGTTTCCATGAGGCACAGGGTCAGACTGATTTGCATATGGCCATGTCTGAACTGGGGTGGCAGAGTGGGCTAAAGAACGGTGATGGATTAAACCCAGATCTCTTGACTGGGTGTGAGTGTTTGATTGGTTCAGATGCTCCGCCCATCACGACTCCCTTTTGTACCCCGTTGTAGGTCTGGCACATGGTAGACAAGGAGGTTCTTCTTATTTTTTTCTGCACCCACCGAAATAGGGAACAAGGCCCCTACAGGGACTTCTTTTTCTCTATGTTTTCTTTTGCCTTGCCAGGATTTAACCGTGGCAGGCCTCACGTAGACCACAGAAAAGACTTAAACATCAAACTTGCCACAGGACATCCTTCATTCTTGTAGTATTTGTATGCCTTCACCCCATCTACAGATTTTTTAAGTGACCATGCTGTCCATTGTTTTCATTTTTGCACTCCATTAAATAGTCTTTCTCCTTACCTTTGCAGCACATCTCTCTCTCTCTCTCTCTCTCCCTCTCTCTCTCTCTCTCTCTCTCTCTCTCTCTCTTCTCTCTCTCTCTCTTTCTCTCTTTCTCTCTCTCTTTCTCTCCCCTCCTGTTATCAAATTCACACTAAAGAAATCTGCTTTGCGAACATGCGTTGAATTTGACCACAGCACCAGACGCTGTATTCAGCATTGTAAATAGCAGTAGCAAATCACAGTCTTTGTCTCTTTAGATTCAGGCCCAGATTTACCAAGACTTTTCATTGGGCTTGGGTTACTTTTTTAACCCAAACCTGATGCAAATTCTACTGGTGGGATTTACAGCCCAACTCAATTTGAGATTTGAATTGGTTTGTAACTCGAACTAACACAATGAATAGTTTTCCAAACTACTATAAAGTTGTTCAATGCACTACTTTGCATTACTATGCGTCAAGGGGGCATTCAATGAGTGGTGCATGGGTTTTCCCATGCATCCACCCATGGGTTTTGGTACAAATCTCTATCTATAAACAATCGTAGATAGTGATTTGCACCAAAATCCTACCCATCCTTGAGACAAAAGCAACGAGAAAAGATTCAATTTTTCTTTGCTGTCCAACTATGCAAGTGTGCTGCATTTAACAGCACACATGTAAAACAGCTGAGCATGTCTGGGCTGGTTCTTCATGTGATTTAACACTGGCCAATAGACCTTGATAGTAGCCTGAGAGGAACGTTTAGCAGCAAATTTGATTCTAAAGATACAGTGTGACCATTAAGAAAACACAATAAACTTTAAGTCAAAAGATTTATTACAACTCAAAGCCAAATTGATATAAATCAATCTCAAGAATATACTGTAAAAGTAAATAATTATCAAGGGAGGACCAAAGTGACATACAATATTGGTCCTCAAAAGCAAAGAGCATATAAGGATTTCAGTGGCAGATATACAAAAAAGAAAGAAAAAGACTTTGATGACTAGACAAGTGGTTTTTATCCTTCTCCCCATACATGGAAAAGAATCACAACATCTACTCAACCTGACACTAATCAACGGATAGGTGAAACCCTACTGGATCAAGGAAGCAAGAAAGTTGTCCGCATCAGACCCTCTGAAGAGGTTCTATAGGTAAGGAGTCATGTATAGCATAAAGCCACACAATCAGAGATGACAAAAGAGGTCTGTACCTCTGCAAGTCTAAATGGAATCTAACCAAACCCAAGATTACTTCACTAATTAAGATGCACAAAGAACATTCGAGAAATAGGACTTCATACACATCATATTACCTTTTCAGTTCCCAAGAAATAACTTGGTGCCTTGAACGTCACTCCCATATTTCAGTCTCTGATTCCAAGTCGTCCTTGAATTCCTCCCTTCGTCTGATAGTACCAACTGATAACACTCCCTTTAATCTTCATTAAAAATATTTGACATTGCCAGTTCTCCCATGATTCACTATTTCTGAAATATAATGTGCTTTGTACAAGCTAATGAATGCCTTTGGTCTCTACCTGTAGAGGAGAAAAACATGCTGAAAAACAGATTGCTTGTTTCCGGTCCAGGGAGGACTTGGCTTGGTAGTTCGGGCTGGACTGTTCCCATGGGTAGCAGGGTCAAGACTGATTTGCATATGGATGGGTCTAACCTGGAATGGCAAGGTGTGCAAACAAATGATTGATTTAGGCCCAGACATCTGTATAGGGGGTGAATATTTGACATCTCCATCAATTGTTCTTTTTTCTTTTGTCGCCCACAGTGTTCCACTAGCTAATCATGCACTTCTCAGGTGTGCTTTGTTTACTATTTAGTCAGAAGATGTAAAAAGTTGATTGTGGTGTGCTTTTATTTCATTCAGATGGCATTTCAAATTTATTGTTTATAATACAGATTGATTTTAGGAAATGTAACGCTCCGGCCTAATTTTTGTGATGCATTGGCCAGTGCTATTTTTGCACAATCAGATTTGCAAATTGCCAATTGTGTCTGTTTGTTGCTTGACAGATGTATTGTTCAATCCATTGTAAACTTTGCGAATGTCTGGGGTGCAACCAACAGAATTATGCAAAAACGTATCCACCACTGCTCACTCTGATCCACAGTGAGAAAGCTGCACTCAGCCCTGCAGTCTCACTGGCAGAGGTAAATTCAGTAGCTATGGAAACATGATCGCTTCTCATTGACTTTTATGACACAATGAAACTATTTTTCACACATCAAAACACATTTACTAGCATATATATCCTGATGAGCTTCTCCGTATTCAAGCATCTGGTGAAATATCTAGTGTAACTAAGCAATCCAAACTAAATTTACAACAAAAAATATTAATATTTTCCAAATTGCCATCATATAGGATTAGCCTCCTCCACCAACTCACATTGGTCCAGGGATGAGAACAGCCAGTTTTCAAAAACTGACCATGAACCTTATCTTTTTCATCATCATGCTTTATGTAAAGTGCTTAATAGACTTCAAACTAAACATTTTTTTTGAAGATGAGAAAAACTTTATCTATTTTAAGAACTGGTAGTGCAAACATACCCAACGGATTTCTGCGCCGCTTTGGTCACAGGTTTCCATAGAGTTTCATCTTTGATAAGCTTTATTGAATAATAACAATTACAGGAGAAAAAACAAGCCATGAATGTATTACATAACTGTAAAATAGCAATAAATGAAAGATAAATAATAAAATAGAATAGAAAGCGTTTTTCATTTTGATAATATCACAGGGAAGCGGTAAGAGGAAAGGAGAGGAAGCAGGTACAAAAAACGAGTCTGCAATTTAAGAATGAAGGACTGTGAAAAACTACTCGAACTGTAAAGAAAGAATAAGAGTGACCAACAAACAATACAAGAATGAGAAATAATATAGAGAAAAAAAGCAGAGACAATAACTGTTTATGGTGGTTGAAAAGTTTCAGAACAATTGCATAGTACATAAATACTTGTAACTTTAGTTAAGTAATTAGTTAATGGTCACTAAAATAGATCCTTATTAACAAAAGGTTTAACCCCTTCGATGCTCATGACGAGCTCAGCTCGTCATGAGGCACAGTGCTTGTGTGCTCATGACGAGCTGAGCTCGTCATGACCACACCCAGTTCTATTATGGCCCAGCACCGGAGAAGAATATCTGCAGCATTGATGAGGTTAAAGTAGGAGGCAAAAGCAATATCCGGTCCGTAATAATGACAAACATTATTCCACCTGGATTTAACTGAAAGTTTGGTAGAGTATTTCCAATTAAGTGTTATTTGTTGAAAGGCTAGAGCCAACATCAAGTGAAATAATCTCTTTTTTTGTAAGGGTAAACTCAACAACTCTATAAACTTCCTGTACAAAGAATAATCTTAAAAAAGGAAATATGTACATAAAAAATAAGTGAAATATGAGTCCAAATATTCTTCCAAAAAGAAGACACAGCAGAACAAGAAAACAGGAGGTGTATCAAGTCCGCCAGGGGGTGATAGCAAGTCCAACAGGCTGTGCTATCAGTATGTGTAAAGTGAGCTATGGACAGGGGAGTAAAATATAGCCTATGGTACAGAAAAAACATGGACTGAGTAGTAGAGGTACATCTCAAGTTCTTCAATGTTCTAGCCCAGATCCTGTCCCAGAAATCAATGCTCCAAACAGAGCCCAAATAGGTCTCCCAATACGAGTTCCAATTTAGATTTAAGACAATCAGAATCTGGGTAATAAAGGTGTTTAAAGATAACGAAAGCTTTGGGAAGTGCTGGTAAAATTCTAAGAAGTGGATCTTCTATGGTAATAAATTCATTTGAATGAAGAGAATAGAAAACATCTAGAATTATTCCAAGAATTGAACATTTATGCCAAAATGAACAAGAACATTTAAAGCAAACCTGAAACCAAGTAAAGGTGCAAGGAGATATACCATCAAACAAATCCTGAATCCAAACATTTCCCTTAAGTTGCCAGGATTCCCAATAAAGAGGTCTATTGTTGATGGTAATGAGACGATTGAACCAAAGAGGAGAACACAGAAAGGAATCTCTAGAAATAATTTTCTAACTGGCAGTGCGGCCTTAATAATGAACCATGTGTGTTTAAACAATGGAAAAGAGGTAACATTTACGTTTGTAGTAAAGACAAGAACTTCCGTTACAGAAAAATGAGCAAGTAAGGACAGTTTAACAGCAACCCATAAAGGTGTAGAAGGGAAAGAGTAAGTAGGAAGCCATTTAGGAGCTAATTGAAGGCAGAAGGCTTTGTGATAGAGCTGAAAGTCAGGAAAATGTACTCCTCCTTTGGATTTAGATTTCAGAAGCTGTGATAGGGAAATCCTAGCTTTCCTATTATTCCATAAGAGAGGAGGGGGTCAATTAAAATTAAAATGGACGGAATATGAATGAGAATCATATAAAGAATATATAATAAAATAGAGGTTATCCTTATTTTACTAGAATGAAGACAACCCCACCAAGAGAGAAAAAAAGGGTTCCAGGAAGAAAGAAGTTTAGAGATGCGGTATAGCCCTTCCTTCATATTGATTTTAACTGAATACCAAATAGATTTATTAAATCAAATACCTAGATACTTGATTTTAGAATTATTCCAATGTAAATTGGTAGACTCAAAATTATGTTTGAGACATTTAGTGATAGGAAGAGTTTCTGTCTTGTCTGAATTGAATGTATATCCTATAACTAAGGAGAAATCTGAGACTTCTTGCAAAAGAAGAGGGATAGATATATCGGGATGAGATATATAATATAAGATATCATCTGCGTAGGCGGATATCTTTAAATAATGCTCACTGTAGGTAAATACAGAAATAGAGGTATTCTGGCGAATATGGGATGAATAGGGTTCAAGTGATAAAATGAATAGATGAATAGAAGAGTGGGTAAGGGGCAACCCTGATGTACACCCCACTGTAAAGAAAAGAATTGGGAGATAAGATCATTAAAGACAACAGAGGCTCTGGGATTTGTATACAGCAAGGAGACAAGAGACATAAATTTAAGACCAAAACTATGGCAATGAAGACTTTTAAACAAAAAGGACCAATCTACCCTATCGAAGGCTTTGTCCGCGTCGATAGAGATTGCATCTAAAGAGTAAGAAAGAGTGGAGGCCTTGTTCAAGACATTAAAAAATAATCGGGAATTATCAGAAGATTCTACCTTTAACAAAGTCACACTGTTCTAAACCAATTAGATTTGGTAGTAGAGGTTCAAGGCGTAAAACAAGTAATTTGTAAAATGTTTATAATCAACATTTACTAGAGAAATAGGGGGATAATTCTTACAGTGTTTAGGGTTGTGACCATCTTTATGAATTAAACATATTTTTGCTTTAAAAAAATGGCCATCTGCCTTACCAGTAGCATAAATGTGTTGAAATAGCTGCAAGAGTTTTGAAAGAAATAGACTGGAGAACTGTAAATAGAAAACAGTAAATCCATCTGGGCCCTGAGTTTTATCTTTTTAAGGAGAGTCAAAGATGGAGATAACTCCAGAAATGAAAGATCACATTCAAGCGATGCAAAGTTAAGATTTACATGAGAAGGGGAGGGATCATGACTACGATAGGTGTCAATAAAAGGTGTAGATGGGGAGGACTCTGGAGTATACAGATTTTAATACATTTCATGAATTCTTCTAAGTCCTGGTCTTTAAAAAGGAGTTTTCCATCTGATGAATAGATGGAGTCTATCAATACATGGTCTTTCTGAATTTTGAGGTAATTAGCCAAAAATGTGCCAACTTTATTTGGTCCACCATAATAGGGAGCACTGGAATAAAGAAGAATGGTTGAGGCATTATCTGAAGTTATTTTGTTAAAATCAAGATTCACACGAACCAGTTCTTGCAAAGCAGAGTCTAATGAAGAAGTATAAAATTAGCATTCTAGACTTTTAATATTGCCCATTAGAATTTTATGCTGAGTGAGTGTCTCTTTTTCCTGGTAACAAATTCTATGATAAAGCCACCGGTAGTTGCCTTAAATGTATCCCATATCAATGAGGAAGAAGAAGCTGGATCTGCATTTAAATGAAAAAAATCTTTAGCCAAAGAAATAAAAGAATAAGAAAAGGCAGGATCTTGCAGAAGAGAATTGTTAAATCGCCATCTAGAGGGACTGGGATGTAAGTGGAGCAGATTTAAATCAGCAACAACCGGGGCATGATCATATATAACCCTGGGTTCAATTGAGGAGTAGATGAGATTCTGGATTAGGGATTTAGTAAGGAAGATGTAATCTAAATGGGTCAGGGAGCCATGTGGGGGAGAGAAGAAAGAGAATTCTGTTGAGTCTCAATTACAAAGTCTCCAGGCATCTACAAGATGTGTCTGAGAGATGGTACTGTGGAATTGTTTATGAGTCTTATGAGGGATTGGCAGTTGATAAAAGTCATCTCTTAGAAATTAAAAACCCACCTCTATGCTAAATAACTGCCTGCTCGGCAGCTGTGTTCTCTGTTTGCCGCCTCTCCCACTTTTCAGCGCGTGGACACGCCGGTGCGCGTAACTCAGCGCTTTATAAATGTCCCTATTATTATTATTATTATTATTAGAAGAAAGAAGTTATCATTATATTGAACAAATCTTTTTGTAATGTTAGACCAGAAAATATAATCTGGTTGAGTTGGACCATAAACATTAAATACTGTTAACAATATAGTTTTAATGAGCAGTTCAGCTATTAACCATCGACCCTGCGAATGAGTTTCTTGAGAAATAACAGAACAATTAAATTTTTATGGCATAAAATAATTACTCAAATATATTTTAGTGGTCCTAGGAGACACTGAAACTAAACCAACCCAATTCTGTTTATGTTTCAAAGCTTCAGGCTCCATCAAATGTGTTTCTTATAACAAAAATAAATCAGGATTGTAAGAAGCTAAATGGGATAGAATTATCTGCCTCTTAATAGGGTTAATAAAACCTTTCACATTCCATGATATATATATCAGAGAGCAAATAAATTGAACTAAGTAGCAATGAGCACGATCAGCAGTGATAGAAAGGGGTGAGTAACGAAAAGCAGAGAGAAGTACGTAAGATGAAAAATACAGTGAGGTCAATAAGAAAAGAATTAAAGAAGTAGAATAGGAAAGAAAGTAAGGGAGTGAATGAGAAGATAAGAGAAGACAGTACATGTCATACATCGAATAATGACTGTGGTACCTACCTTCAAAGGGAAACAAGGAAATAACAAGGGCTGGTGATCGACAGTAAAGATGGCTCAACCGACAAAAAGGGGAAACGTACCACTTCGGGAGATCAGGAAAAAACAGGGGATGGATATTTAGGACTCCAGATGATCTCTAATAATAACAACAAAAACAGAGAAAAGACAGATAAAGACGACTTAATACAAATATATCTCATAAAATGCAACCTGTAGGAAAAGAAAGCATCAGAGAAAAAACCAACATGAGATATTCAAATCCTAAAAAGCTGTCATAAAAAAGGCAAGTGACAGTTGTATCCGTGGAAGCCATACAGTGCACATGAAGAAACTTTCGAAGATCTGCAGGGTCTTCAAAGGAGGAGATATGATTCTGAAAAGTCGCTTTAAACAAGCAAGGGTGAAATAGGCCATAGCATGCACCCAAGGTACGTAGAGCTAGATTGAGTTCAAGACACTACTTCTGGCAACTAGCCTTCACTATAGACACATCTTGGGACAAGAATATAAGGATTACACCACAGGGCTTTGAAGGAGTGGACGAAGAGGAGAGGTGAGGGCCCAGTCAATGGACACATTGTATATTCAAAGACACTGACGCAGGAAGGTCTAGAAGCTTCGGAAGAAAAGAGGTGAAGAAGGTCACAGGTCATCACCCTCAATACCCTCTAGAAGACTATAAAGATGAAGGTATTGTGCCTATTCCAGTTTTCAAGATCCTCAGTTGACTTCTTTAAGAGCGTAATATCCTTCTCCAGTGATGAAATCCTTGAAGAGACATCTTGAAGATCACTGTGTGACAATTCCTAGGCAATTATAATAAAAACAAGGGAACTAGTATAGAGGAGGGGAGGACATTGAAGGCACAAGCTAATAAAGTCATATACTATTTATTAAACAACAATACATTATACACATATTTTCAAATATTTTCAAATAAAACGTATTCATCACAGTTTAAAATACACATATGAGATAAAACAAAGATATAACAAAAAAGCAACAATAATCAATAGGAAAAAATAATATATTAAAAAAGTGGCAAGGTAATATATTCGACGCGCGTTTCGGCGTGTGAGACAACGCCTTCTTCAGGAGCCACACACATTTTAAAAAAAGGGAAAAAGGTACATCTGATCTGGGACTCCGACTGGATATGTAAGAGACCTATAGCACATGCAGCAGGGTTTTCATAAAGATGAATACGATCCTTAAGTCAGAAGTGAAGTCACCTTTATGTAGGCGACTGTGTTTAAAAGATAGAACACTTATTTGCTGGAACACAGCCCGAGTCAGGGGAACGTGTAAAGAGACGGGATGGCAGAAATGAGTTGCTTTAGTCAGAAGGAAAAGCAAAATGGTGGCCGGAATTCAGCAATCACTGTCACTCAACGTTTCAGACAGCCAGAGATAGAGAGAATAAACCTGAGGACAGGCTCCAGTTCAGGAGGCACTACACTGCAATATATGCGCCATTTGAATAGTTAAGCGTATCTGCAACCACTGAGAACAAATCGTCTCGCGCGGCGCGGAGCTCCGAGCTTAAGCGGCCATCTAGCGGGGCGTTGCGCGGCATAACCCAAACTGTACATCTAAGTGTGACGCAGAGCCAGATATGAGCAAGATCTCAATTAGTAGTTTAAGAATGAATTGCATTAATAACAATTTGAAGGAAGTTTCTTTGTGCCCACTGGAGAAACCGTCCACAATGAGCTAGCTTGCACAGAACAATACTGTCTGTTCCATGGCACATGCTCTCTTCACTCTTGGCAGTTGCTGGAAGAATTACCACAAGTTCCTAGGGGATGTGATGGATTGTACAATTTCAATCTCACTTTGCAGTAACACCTTTCAGCTTGGACGGCTGAAGGAGCCAAAAACAATTTTCTCCAAGTGGATGGGATGCTCTTACGTTGGGTACACTAGTGTCTACTCTTGCAGCTAAATTTTAAATCCTTGTAGTTTTTGATGGTGTCTGTAAGTACTAAGTTGCAATATTCTATTTTGAAGCCCACTATGTCTGTTTCAATAGAAGATCTATCTGACTCAGCGAACAACATTCATACTCTCCTTTTTCATTAAACGCTATAGTTTGAAATAGTCACAAGGCATTCACATATTTTGCCGGAGACATATCAGTCAAAGATGAATTCCATGATTTTACTGTACTCATGACTTATCTGCAATTCTTTTGGGATTATATTGAGATGCTAATATCGAATATTCAACGTTGTATCTTTTCTGCCTTAGCTATCATTTACCCAGATGTGGATTTCCTAGAAGATGTATAGGACACACAAAATATCATGAATTTGAAAACCTCTCGAAGTGGATCATGGCTTTAACAATAAGGATTGCAGGGTTTGTGTCTAGGGGTTCATGTACCTATATAAATATGAAATGACATAGTCACCCCCTACAGCCTGCGTCTGTCTAAAGTTAAAGATATGGAAAGAGAAAATAAGAGGCCTTAGTGAAGACAGACTTATTACTTAAATTAAAAACTACAAAAAATAGAGGAAAATACTTAGGTAAGCGTTGAAGAAGAAAGAGCTGCATGCATGTCTTTTTATGGCGTCCTCCAAATATGAACTCTCCAAATAGACTATAGTTATGCACAAAAGGGCTATACAAGTCAATTTTGCCTGAGGCAGCACAATGGTGATAAACTGTACTGTAGAGGGACAGGCGCCAGGATTTTGGGATTCTGGAAAATGTAGTTTTCGATCAGCCTTGACTAGTCTTATTTGATTCACAAACACAAATAAAAATGAAATACAAACATACTTACTTTTAAAAAAATGTAAAAGGTACTGTGAAGGGGGGCGCTAGAGGGCGCATTGCGGAATGGCTGGCGTGTAAGTCAGCTCCGCCGGACGGGTGAAGAAAAAGCGGCCTTATACCCCCTAAAAATGCTTCCCTGCCCGCCACAGGCAGAAAAATGATGATCGGATGAGAGAGGTAGCAAGATGCTGACATTGCAGCGACGTGGCGAGCAGCAGTAACGAGAAGGCGAGGAATGTTGCGGTAGCGCCGGTCAGCGACCCAAGATGGCGGCGACCGTGACCCGGGACACTGAGTCGGATAAGTGCTGAAAGCCCCTGAGCGCGACCAGTAAGAAACCCCAACCTCCCGCTACAACAGCGGTACTGCGACGCTGCCCGGGACAGAGCCCTGGATGCCCCTGCAGACGGTGCCGGACCGGCAACGGAGGTGCGTTCCACTGATTTCAAAATGGCGCCCGCAGTGGAACGCATAGCACACGGGACTGCAAACGGCGCCCCAAGCCCGCAATAACCCCGAGTGAGTACTGGAAGGGCGGGCAGCTGCTCGGGAGTGCAGCAGCTGACTGGAAGGAGATGGCTGGCAGTTTGCTGGAACAAAACGCGCAATTCCTGGGGCAAGAAAAATCCGCCAATGGTAAACCAGCATTGAGGTACAGGCTCGACGCGGAGACATTCTACAACGTTACAGGCTAATTGTCAAGCAGGCATATCATGCAGGGAGGTGGCATCGTTGCTTCGAGATAATCGCACTCTGTTGGGCTCCCCGGCGCCTTTTGCTACAGCGGGGATATCAAAGACGGCGCATTACAGGTGTTACAACCCCTGCAGCTGCGCGCAGCGGTCCGCATGACATGAAGTCAGCATGAACAAAGTGGGGCCAAATGAGTAGATCAGCGTCGGTAGGGACACAGGGCAATCCACCAAGGCGGAAGAGAACAGCGATAACACCCCCAGCTGCGACCAGCCCGGTGCAGCGCACCAGCAGTCCGATTGTGTCCTCCAGCGGCATGGGGAAGCCGGATAAGAGTCAATCGAAATTGCCCTTCGAATCAAAGAAGCAAACGCAAAAAACAGCACCTGCCACAGAAGCGGAGAAAGATCACGACCTGGTGGACGACACCAACATGGAAGGGGTCCTGCGCGCCATCCAGCAGAGTCTGCAGGAAATGAACAACAAGATGGACGTGGTCGTCCTGAGGGTGGACGCCATGACGGCAAAAATGGAGAACCACGAGGAACGACTGGTGGAAGCAGAGCAACGAATATCGACGGTTGAAGATCTCTCAAGGGACACGTCAAAGTCATGTGGAATCATGGCCAAAACGCTGGAAACCCTAAAAGCGAAGGTGGAGGATCAGGAAGCGAGGTCTCGACGTAATAATGTACGCATTTCGGGACTGCCGGAGACGACCAACACCGGCAAGATGGAGGCGTATGTGGAGGCCATGTTGAAGGACATATTTGGCACGGAAAGCTTCTCAGAGGTCTTCCTGATCGAGCGTGCCCATCGCTCCCTGGCGCCCACCCCTAAGCCAGGGGCCACGCCTAGGATGATCATCGCCCGAGTCCTAAATTACCGGGACAGAGACACTATACTACGGCTTGCACGAGAAAAAGGCAAAGTTACGTATCAGGGGAGCACCCTGGAGTTTTACCCCGACCACACCATGGCGGTGCAAATGGCGTGAAAGGAATTCGCCTCCGTCAAACAGAAACTCCGTGACATGGGAGTCGGATATGCAATGCTCTACCCAGCGAAACTCAAGATTCTTACTGAGGGCAAACCAGTGATACTCCAGACGGTGCAGGCAGCGCACGAATATGTCAAAACGCTAGGCAGACGCCGCAAGGAGCGGGAAAAGGGTGACAGGCTGAGCGACAACGATTGAAGGCCGACCTGCAAGGATACTGCAAGTACATGGGCCGATTGAACTTGGACTGGCCGACCTGGGCAGACGCCGGGCTACGTTGCGCTGCAGTACGAGAGAGACTTTTTTCTTTTTCCCATTTGGCTGCGACGTACGCCTACAGGACTGATTGAACAGTGAGTAAATGTTGCGCCGCGAGACGCAAGGTACAAGTTTGCAACTGATGACTAGCACTGATAGAGATGCATAATTTTAGGACTGCTGTAGCAGCACGCATGTCAGCAATGGAACCCTCTACTGAAGGCAAGCCGTTGACACACTGGAGCGCACTATCTCACGCTCTACAGAGCACGATTAGACTGTCTATGGAGATAGTTGTTGCCTCACCAGAAAGAGTCGCAGGGGGGGAGATGAGGGACAAACTCAGTCACATCTGCGACTGAAATTTTTCACCCGTCCACATCCACTATGTGGATGGAGACATGTGCTCTTGGCGACACCCCCACGCGGGTGTACCCCAACTCAAGTTTTGACATTGTTTTGAAGTTCTTATTGGGATGGCTTTGGCAAAGTTTGGGCGCTGAAGTGGGAGGGGGGTGGTCAAGGGGGTTGGGTAAGGTTCAAATATGTACACTGTATCTAAGAAGCATTGCGACTTCGTCCATTGCTAGGCATGCAATGGTTTGCACTAGGATCACATTAGGACTCCTACGACACACGCGCAACACAGAGTTGCACAAAGGCAAGATGGTCAATATACCAAACACTATCGTACAGGCTCGACAGCCAGATACTCTATAAAGACGCACTCTAACACGCTAAACTTTATCACGTGGAACATACGAGGCCTGGGGAATCCGAAGAAGACACGACACATGTTCGCATATCTGGATAGACTTAATGTGGATGTGGCCTTTCTACAGGAAACACACATGGCACCCACTAACACATCGAAACTGGGGAGGAGATGGGCGGAATCGATCACTAGCTCTAACTATTCCACTTTCTCGAGGGGAGTTAGTATACTGGTAAAAAAGGGAACCCACTTTAAAATCACAGACACATGCAAAGACGCGGAGGGTAGATACGTGGTGGTGGTTGGCAAGGTGAGACTACAACAGCTTGCACTAGTGAATGTATATGGCCCGAATATAGACGACTCCAGCTTCTACGAAACCTTATGGCACACGCTGGCAGATGTAGCAGCAGACAACATACTATGGGGAGGTGATTTTAATGTCACACTTAAAGATGGGCTGGATAGAACACAACATACCCTGGAACCACATGTCAAGGCGAGGGCGATGGTACAAGAGGCGATGACGAACTTACACCTGGTTGACATATGGAGGGTAAAGCATCCCGGGGACTATCAGGCGACACACATGAACGCGGCTAACAACAGCTGGTCTAGGATAGACTTCTGGCTAGGCACTCAGGACACACTGACATGGGTGAAAGACATCAAGCACCTCCCCAGGACAATATCAGACCATAGCCCTGTGCTAATAAAGCTACATATCCCTCACTATGTGCCGCCACCGTATACATGGCGATTCAACGCACAAGCATTAAGGAATCCATTATACACGGACACCGTTCTAAAGGCAATCACAGATTACTTTGAGCTAAACACACCAACAACGGAAGACCCGTGCCTACTATGGGAAGCCTTTAAGGCAACTATCCGGGGCGTGTGCATAAGCACTACTTCTGGCATACTGAGGGACATACGACATCAATTACGGAGGCGGGAGGAGGAACTACAGGAACTGGAGCGACAATACACACTCACGGGGGATGCTGCATTACTGGGGGATATCAGGACCCTTTTATCAGAACACCAATCCTTTGCAGCAGATGAATTAAAATACATATTCAAACGAACGACAGCCAGGAGATACGGCGAGGGGGGCAGACCTGGCAGGGCGCTAGCTGAGAAAATTTGTAAGGGCAGGGCACCGCAGCACATTGAGGTGATTCAAACCACGACAGGCGAGCACACGCACAACATACAGACTATCATGGGGGAATTCATGGGCACCTATGGAGCGCTATATAGAGCGCGACCGGTCACACCACAAGAGGACCTGCTGACTTACCTGGCAGACGTGGAAATAGCATGGTTGGCGGATGGACACAGGGAATACCTAGCACGCCCTATCACAAAACAGGAGGTCATAGACACCATTAAACGTCTCCCAAATAACAAGGCCCCGGGACCGGACGGATTTGTGGTCGAGTTCTACAAAGCATACGCAGACATCCTAGCGCCCCACCTAGTGCAACTCTATGAAGCCTCACATGAGGCGCAGACGTTGCCAGCGTCAATGAGAGAGGCACTCCTGATTGCCATGTTGAAGCCCGGAAAGGACGAAGACCAATGCGACTCATATCGTCCTCTCTCGCTCATTAACGTGGACACCAAAATACTGGCTAGCCTACTGGCAGACAGACTAAAACCACTCATGCCGCTACTGATTAGGCCGGACCAGTCGGGTTTCATCCCGGACAGGTCAACCACGCACAATACCCGCACCCTATTTGCACTGGCACATTACTTAGCCCCGGACATCAAAGCGGTGGCGGTCCTCCTGGACGCTGCCAAAGCCTTTGACACCATTGACTGGCCCTTCCTCCACGCGGTACTGATTCGAATGGGGTTCCCGCAACTGTTTACGGGTTGGATCACCATGTTATATACGAATCTCACTGCGCGTATTAGGGTTAATAAACACCTCTCTGGCCACCAGACAGGGGTGCCCGCTCTCGCCAATGTTATTTGCCCTAGTGCTCGAGCCACTGGCATGCAAGATAAGACAGCATTACCATCACTCGGCAATTCAACTTCCAGCACGACCTATACACATATCTCTGTATGCTGACGACATGGTCCTGTATGGTAAAAACCCTGACCAGCATCTCAACCCGCTGCTGCGGGAGTACATTAAATATGGTCAGCATTCAGGACTGCAAATTAACTGGTCCAAATCCCTAGTACTTGCGCTAACTGACGGTACAAAGCCTACCGCAATGGATTACCCTCTGGAATGGCAGGAAGAGCCGACTAAATATCTAGGAGTGTGGTTCCACAGGGACCCGGAATTGGTTATCCGTACCAATTACGGGAGAGTCATATCCTCGCTGGAAGATAAAATTAAGAGATGGGTTGGACTGCCACTGTCCCTGGCCGACAGGCTTGCTATAGTGAAAATGGTACTATTGCCAAAATTTTTATACCTATTCTACAACATACCCATTAAACCCCCCGCAGAGGTGTTTCGTAACATAAAATCGCTCATGCTATCCTTAATATGGGCTGGGAAGCAGGCCAGGATAGATCTACAAACAATGACATTGCCATACGCCCAGGGAGGGTTTAAGGTCCCAGATATGTACCTCTACTATCTGTGCGCCCAGGCGCAATTCGCGCACTACTGGTTCCATGAGATACCCTTCCTAACGCACGTAGCGGTGGAAAAGGGAGACGCAGACCCAATCCCGCTGACAAGCATTCTATCCCACAGCAGACCACGATTACATGCACAGGATATCAATCCGGTAAATGCCACAATTGAAGCGTGAAAACTGCTTGGCAAAGCAGCGCACAGCGCGCCCCTTTACGCACCCGCACTCCCACTAGCACACCACCCAGCCATTTCTGTGACTCAGGAGCAAGTTGGTATGGATCTACTAAAACAAGCTGGCATAGACAGATGGGGCGACCTGTATAAGGACGGGAAGTTTGTGACACTACACGAGCTGACGTACATTAAAAACCCGACACTGCTCTTTAGCTTCGACTATTATAGATTACAACGAGCGGTAAAGGAGTATTATCCGACATTCCCGGATGAACCACAGACACTGGCCCCATTGCAAATGGTTCTTACCTCTCCCTCCGCATCACACTTGGTCTCTAGACTCTACAACAGCGCGCAGGCACACATAGGGAATACAGCTACACGGGCCCGGGAGAGGTGGTGCAATTCACTAGAGGATACACTGACAGATGAGGAATGGGAGACATCCTGTGTAATGACAGGAATGCTGACACCGAATGGCAATCTGAGACTTATACACTATAAATACCTACATCAGGTGTACCACACACCCAACAGGCTGCACCGGTATGGTCTGAGGGATGACTCTAATTGTGTGCGATGTGGACAGGACAATGCTGATTTTATGCACTTAGCGTGGCACTGTAACTTGATTGCAAGATACTGGGTACAGGTGATCCAAGCCCTCAATGTCATGCTGGGTGCAGAGCTGCCATGCACAGCCAAGGTATGTCTGCTGGGGTTAGTGCCGCAGCTAAAAGCGCAAAGGAAAAGACTGTGCGTGATTGCCTTGCTCATGGCAAAAAGGAGAGTGTCATTGCACTGGAGCAGCAAACTACGACCTAAAGTTCAAAACTGGTTGGAGGACTTGGCGTATTGCTGTGACACACTGGCCACATACGAGGAGGAATTGCCGGCGGGCTCGCGCCCCCGAGACTATTGGAAGCCCTTTAGACAATACCTGGCGTCAACCTTGGCAGACCAAGAACTACAAGCAGAGCTGAATTGACATAGACCGACTGTTGATAGGGGAGTTTAATCGATAAAGTGATGGAGGGAGGAGAATGCTGTGATGCAGTGATATATATGTTCTTATTCTTATTATTTTCATTTTATTTTTTTGTATTTTTTCTTCTGGGGGGTTGAGTTGAAATGTTCCTCCAGGTTACGGAGGTTGTAACTGTAAAGGTTTAAAAAAAAAAACTGAACAAAATGTAAGACCATCAATGCCATAGTACCAGCGTCGCACATTGCCTAATTACACACCTGATAGTGCATATATCGACACGCCGCCGGACCCTCGGTTGTCGGCTGATGGGCTGTGTATGTACAGAGCAATGTTTGATGATACCAACCAATGCAATGCCGGCCTCGCCGGGTTGTAGGCGTGGAAAGTGTATACTAACTCTGTGACAATGTGAAATAAAAGTCTTGCACCAAAAAAAAAAAAAAAAAAAAAAAAAGGTACTGTGAAGTTAACTAGACACCTATTCTTTAAAACATTTTATTGCCAGTGACTAAATCAACCCTAACCCTAACAATAATACATTTTTAAAGGTTGTGGTAAAAGCCTTCAATATTTCAATGATAAATCTGCGCTTGGACTATAGGCAGGATGTGTTCTGCATGCCTACAGCCTGGCACTCTCGCACTACCATGTGGGACAGATTTAAAGGCAGAGTGTTTTTACAAAATCTTTATGTTAAAGGTTTCTATGGGCAAAGTATCATACAGTCATCATATAGTGAACGAAAGCCATTAGTCATTATATCGAGATAACAATAATCTTCATAGTTCCCAAAAACATGACTTTGCCGAAAACAGCCAACATAGTCTAAGATAGCATTGTCAATTGTTTAGCAGTATTAGAGCAATTCCAGTGCTCAACATCCCCTGCCCCCTCCTTGGAAAATACAGTAAACATTAATCCATGAGTGAGAATAATAAATGTTATGGTGTATCATGTGTATGAGGTGCCAGTATAGCCAGGGTTAATGGTGCAAGCTCAGGTCATAGGGTAGCAGTCTTCAGATTGTTTGTGAGGAGCAGATCTGGAAGAGATGTAATTCTCTTGTACGAAATGTGTATGTGGTAGTGCTTCTAAAAGAAAAGTAACTAGTGCACCCTATTGGTATGCAAAGTTTTTGTATGTGTCCGGTAGGATGTTTGTCATCCATTCCATTGTCAATGCACGCCAAAGTCTGGTGTGCCATTGAGTGAGGGAAGGTGCTGTGGTTTTCTTCCAGGATGCTTTCAGGGCTGTCTTAGCAGCTCCCAAGCAATGCCACACAATGGAGCAATTGCTAGAGGTTTGGGGCCCGATGTAGGTAAATCTACATTTACCACTTCATAAATACCGAATCATACCGAATCGGTATTTATGAAGTGGTAAATTAGAGGGGGGGAGATGTAGGTATTTCAGATTCGGTAAATACCGAATCTGTAAGATTCGGTATTTACCGATTCTGTAAATACCGATTCGGTATCCCCCATTGCTTCCTATGGGCCTTGAAGCCCATAGGAATCAATGGGCATTACCGAATCGGTAAATTACCGAATCGGTAATTACCGATTTGTGCAAGGGTGCAGGGTGTTTCACTTTGACACCCTCCAGCACCCCAAAAAAAGGCATGTGAGCCATGTGGCACACAGACATGCCCTAAGGGCATGTCTGTCTGTCACATGGCATAGGTGTGCATGCACACATGTGCATGCACACCTGGATTCGGTATTTTAACACCCAGTTGGATTGGGTGTTAAAATACCGAATCTGAAGGGCCTGTGGGACTGAAAGTAGTCCCACCTTCATCCCAAATTAAAAAAATCGGTAAAATTACCGATTCGGTATTTTTGCGATTCGGTAATTTTACCGAATCGGTAAAATACCGAATCGGACAAAAAAAGGTCCCCTACATTTCCGACCGGTATTTGGTACCTACATTGGGCCCTTGGTGTTTTAAAGTATCATCTCACATACCTAATAATGCAAACTCAGGTGTGAATGGAAGGGGATAGACAAATATCATTTAAATTTGTGCTACGATTTGTGCCCAGAAGGGTTGAATGATCGGGCAGTCCCACAAAATATTTAAAAAGTCTAAAATTAATCCACAGATTCTCCAGTGAAGATCTGATGTGTAAGGGTAGATTGTTTTCAGTATGGTGGGGTAGAGGTACCAGTAACACCGAATTTTACAGTGGGCTTCCCAGAGTCTCAGGGAATGATTATGTCTGGAGATGTCTTTCCACAATTTATGACACTGCTTCTTATATATCGGATTTCTTTAGATGTTAGTCCAGAAATGTACACATTCTGGCGTGGGAAGGTTTCAAGTAGGTGGGCATAGAGAAAACAATTAAGCCCTTGGCATTGCCAGCTTGTCCTACAAATATTTCAGGGTGTAGGACCCAGTGTTTTGATTAAGTATAATGATTTATTTCAGAAGCAAGTAACCCAAAGTCACGTTTGTAATGTTCAAAGGTAAGAATTTCCCACCCAAGGAATAAGTCAGAGATAATGGGAAAACTGCTCTCTCTCCAGAGATCAAAGGGGGTTGGTGTTACGACAGGGGGACGGCAGGGTTGAAGTATATGGGAGTGTAGGGAGAGGGAAAGATAGCCCAATCTGGAATTCAAGTGACCGTGCCCCACACTGTCAGGGTCGTGCGGGTAGGGGCACTCTAGTATGCATTAGGGGGGCTGTCAGGTTTCAGCTTCCATAGTACTTCTCACACGTATCGGCCCCCAACAGCGCTGTCTATATGAAGCCAATGTTTGTATGACTCTCCCCTAGTCCATTTCAAAATTGCCCTCTGTTGTGCTGTTTGATAATATGTAAATGTAAATGTGTTTCGATTTATATAGCGCGCTTTAACCCAGGGGCCTCAAGGCACTTGCTTAGGGAACCCGTCCTGGTATTCCCCTGTGAGATCCCCGGCCGGGTATCCACAAGGTGAAAGCCAGGCATCCCGCCACGAGGGGCCGTAGTGGAGATTAAGCAAGCTATTGCTCAGAGTCGCAGAGTGTGACCCCGTGAGTCTAGTAGGCACCAGAGCGAGAATTGTCAACTCCGTGGAATTTTTGAGCCCGAGACCCGCCGAGGCGGGGAATCGAACCCTGGTCCACGGCCGATCTCAGCTTCTGGGTCTGCCGCCTCTAACCACTGAGCCACGCTTCTCCTATGATTGAAAGTCAGATAGAGCTACTTCCCTATCTCCTTTGGGAGCCGAATTTGTGTATAGGGGAGCCTATACACAAATCCGTCCTGCCAGATGATTCATTTTATCAGAGAGTGGAGTTCTGAGAAAAATTCTCTAGGCACATTTATTGGAAGTATTCTCAAGACAAGACCTAGACCACAAAGGCATCCAACAATAAATCACTTGATGGTGTACCAGCACATGCAAAACTTTTGCAAATAACTCCTCTCTTTTATTGATGAGGAAGGAGGTACATCCATGTTATGCCATGTTTAAAAACATATGCCCAATCCCTTGAGAACGTGCAAACATTTGTGAGACAACAAATAACACACACCTACGTGCCCAATTCAGGTAGATAGAAAAAAGTGTGTGTGAGTGAGATGGCGCCTCACGGGCGAACCACCAACAGGAACCTGGCAGGTACTCACCTGGATTGACCTGATCTCATCATTGGCACCATCAAGCTCAAAAGAAAGACAGGTGTCCAAAAAAGAAACAAAACAGTGTTTGTGAGGGAATGCAGTGTGTAGGAACAACGAAAAACATAATCTGTGTCAAACAACAAACAGATAAAAACCACAAACAACACAGAACTTAGCTTTATTCTGTCACTTTCGTGTTGGTTGTGAAATGTTAAAAAGTGAGAATGGCTACTACCTATCTAGCCATACTCCACTTGCCGACATGTTTCATTGCCAATTCCAATTTAGGCAATTTCTTCAGGGAGTCACAAATGTTTAAGCCACTGCATTAGGACATGTGTTGTCTTCACAACTGAAATAAACATATATAAAAAAAAACACACATAGTTGTCATCCTTCCATATAAAAAAGCCAAAAAGGGAGAGGCTTTAAAGTATGAGAGATTCCAAACCACACACAACAAACCATTATTTACCCTCAGTCGACCACCTTGGCGGATACCAGTCGAGAGGTCCAAACCCTGAAGGCTTCCTGGGTGACTCCAGGTGTGAGTCACTTTTCCTTCAGCAATTTTTACTGTGAAGAATAGAGCATATAACATTTTAATTTCTATGTATCTAGTTTGATAAATCACCTTCGATTGTTGTAAGACTTTCCAACACTCTTTAGTCTGCCACTGTGACCATATCGATGTTTGGAGGAAAGGAACCCTTAGAATGTTGATATTAGGTCGGTATCATTTAAAATTCAACAGAGCAGTTACACATGAAGCTTCCTGAAAGGTACAGGCTCTATTTATATTTAAATGAGCTGTTTTGGCGGCACTTAGTTATGGTGCATCGCGATCCCAAAACAAATTTATTGGAAGGCCTTGGAAGAGATATAAGATATGTGGCAGGACTGTAATTTTCACGGCGTTGATGCGTCCTTGCCAAGACAGATACATAGGGGCCCAGCTTTTAAGATCTAGTTTGAGTTTTCAAAGTACTGGGGGGAAATTAAATTGATAAAGATCAGTGATCTTGTGGATGATTTTACTTCCAAAGTAAGTAATGTGTTTATTCCTCCACTGAAAGGGAGTTGTAGCTACTAATGTTTCCATCTCTGGTGTAGAGGATCAAATTTAGGAGGAAGGACTTAAGTAGATTCATACGATATCCCGCCACTGTCTCACAGTGGGCTAATTCTTGATGCAGAGCTCTAAATAGAGTTGAAGGAGATATGAGAGAAAGCAATACCTATTCTTCAAAGAGTGAGCTTTTAATATCCACAGAGGTAAAGGGGATATCTGGGCTCTCTCGTGAAGCTCTGATTTTGGCAGCTAGGGGATCAAGACTGAGCACAAATACGAGTGGGGAAAGTGGACCCTGATGGGTGCCCCTACTGAGATGGAAACAATTTGAAACCACCCAGTTTACTAGGACTCATGAGAGAGGGTTTGCAGAGTTTGCTTAGACCATAGCGATTTACCAGTAATGAAAGCCAAATTTACAGAGGGTATGAAATAGATAGGACCCACTACAAAGTTTTTTTAGCATCTAGTGCTAAAAGGATAGCTGGAATCTGCTTTTTGGTAGCTTTTTTGATCAGGTGGATCATTCTCCTTTGATTATTAGATGTGTGTCCCCCTCAAATGAAGCCTGATTGGTCTAGGTGAATTAAATCTGGTCACATGCTTTCCAATCTAGTGGCTATGATCTTACTGTAAAGTTTTTTCACCTACCTAAGGCAGGCCTATAGGTCGAGAAGAAGCACAATATTTAGGGTCTTTCCCAGATTTAGGGATACCTAAAAAGAATTCTTCACTCATTGAGGGAATAACCATTTTAATAAATGCCATATTATTGAGCAGGTGTGTAAGGTGGGGTATGAGTTCAGCACTAAAAGTCTTATGAAATTGCACAGTAAACCCATCGGGTCCTAGAGATTTATGAGCTTTGAGTGCTGCTTTAGCTAGTCAAACCTCTTTCCCCTCAATCAGGTTGCTAAGTTCTTCATTTTGTTCCACAGGCACTTGAGGCAATTCCACACCCTGGAAATAGTCTCTTTGTGTCTCTAGGCAAGGTGAATCAGAGGTATATCGTTTTTTGTGAAAATCATGAAAGTGCCAACTTTTTTTCCAATATCATATGTCATATTTGAGGTGTAATAGGGTGAATTTGGCTCTGTTAGCATATATTGCAGTGAGTTTTTCTCTCTGTGCTGTGACCTTCCTTTGCAGTGGTGCAAGGGTGGGGTTGTCTTTATGTGCTTTCATTGCCAGTTGGAGGTCCATTTCTAGGTCCAATCTGTCCTGCTCTTTTGTTTGGTTAATGCTGATAACAGGGCAATGCATTTCCCTCTGATTACTGCATTAAAAACCTCCCATATAGCAGATAGATTGGTGAGTATGAGCGGTGATAGTGGGAGCAGAAGTAGAATACCTCGCAGTAGGGTGTACCAAGTGCCCCACACCCAACAAACATACAGAATGAATTGATTATTTTAGTTCTTTAGTGAAGCTGCCAGCTCTGTACATTGTGGATGCACGTGAGTCCCAAGGTAGGTTAAAGTCGCCCATAAGTGTGATTTCTCCCTCTGCGAATCTTCCCAGGAGTGTGAGAAATGAATGGAGAAAAGTAGTTTGTACAGAATTTGGGGTGTATATCGAAGCAATTTAAATAGCCTTCCCGATATTGTTCCCTTTACCATTAGTAAAGGGCCTTCCTTGTCTGTTTTACTACTCAAGAGATGAAAGTCCAAAGAGGAGTGATATAGGAGAGCTACTCTGTTGTGTTTGATGGGTGCAAAGATCGACTTATTATTGGATAGAAGTTGTGGTGAATGCCAATTTTCAATGCTGTGCTTAAGTAGAGTTTCTTGGAGAGCCACTACATTTTATCACTTATCAAGAAGGTACTTCCACAATTTTTGTCTTTTGGCTGGGTAATCGAGGTTCTTAATGTTCCAAGGTATTGTGGTCAACACCATGACTGTAGTAGATGGGTGTTCCAAGTCAGAGTTACTGTCTTTACCCCTTCATCTTGATTGTGTTGCATTCCCCCTCTCCCCTGTCCCCCCAGGACAGCAATAAAGCCTCACTCATGGAACAATCAATGAACAATAGAACAAAACAAATGGGAAACATGTTTCCAGTATACAAAAAACCAGATGAGAAAAATATGGACATGTGTGCATGTAAGACATGAGCCACATGAAACATTTATATCACAGTAGGTCAAGGCAACAGGTATTATATTGAAAACAGAAAAATAGCAGATGGATTCTCAGAGCACAGTAGGTATTATATACTCCTACATTAAAAATTGATAACAACTGAAAACTATAAAGAGCATTCCCCATATCAGGGCCTACAGTACTAATGGACAACAGACAGCGACTGATTCGCGTAGGACCGAGAGGGATAAACTAACATTAGAATTTTTAAATCCACAAACAGACCGTATTCCTCGAACCCTACTTTGATCTTATACAAGTAACCCAAGATAGAAAGCTCTATGTTCAATTCTAAGGCCCACGCCACAAGTCTACTTGGGAACAGGATTCTCAAAAATCACGAAGGAATCATAGTCGAAATTGAGGATGGGGATTTTACCGGTGAACCAGCATCTCCCTTGTTGGCAAAGGTTAGAAACAACTACGAACTACAGAATTTGTGGCATTTCCAAATAGGATATCCTCCACTTGCTGTGTAGCTGTATGGGCCTAGACAAAGAGCGCAAACTGCTATTAAAACCATTCTGGAACCAGAGAGGGAGCCAAACACGCAGGCAAGCATTAAAAGCCTGTTTTGTTAGAAGAGACATTGAGTTAGCATGCAGAATGGTCAAATTCATAAACATGGCAAAAATTATATTAAACTCAACTGTTATCTAACAGACTAAACCTAAAGCTGCATAACCTAAACTGCTACATTCTGTTCCTAAATAGATATCATAATCCGATATCACCCCCCGCTGTTATACTTGAATAGAACATAGGGCATTGCACACTGGACATAGACTAAGATTATACCAGTTAAATCAGGAGTTTTTCGGTCTTTCTAGCACATTCAATTTTACTATAATGTAAGAGACTTTATATATTAACCTAACGTTCTTAAAATAATGCTTACTGTAATGAATCTTGAGGTTTTTTATTGAATTTATTTGTATATGTTGCTTCATTTAAATGTGTTCTTTTGCAAATATTTTAATTATTCATGCAATATAGTTCTACTTACTTACTATGTCCAATTCAGGCTTGGCACGCTTCCAGTCAATGAGGTAAAAGCCAGATGGCATACTAAAACCCGTGCCTCAGTAAATGTCCAGGATGTGAGGCTCTTATAGAGACTATAGACCATCTGTTGTTTGCTTGCCCTGCTTATGCAGGTCCAAGACGGAAATGGATTAAGCCCATCTGCCAGCAACTGGGCACGAGGAACTTTTGGGAAGCTCTCCGCATTTTAAAATCAGACAAAAGAGCTGTTTCAGTACAAAGAGGCAGGGAGGTCACTCAACATGTAGCAGAGTGGCAAATAGAATCTAAGTGGTCTATCCCTCGAGGCAGTATATAGAGTTTATATATTTGTATTCTTATCTTTTTAATTCTATTTGTCGCTCTGATTGTCATTATTTATATTTTTATGAATGTGTTCTTAAAATGAATGATTTTATTGATCTAGTATATGTGACACTTTTGAAGGCATTTTTGCCGAAATAAAGTAATCTATTGAAAAATGATATGTCTTTGATGTTTCCCCTCA
Organism: Lissotriton vulgaris; assembly: GCF_964263255.1. Lineage (NCBI taxonomy): Eukaryota > Metazoa > Chordata > Amphibia > Caudata > Salamandridae > Lissotriton > Lissotriton vulgaris. The sequence continues at coordinate 682,714,795 of NC_141696.1, forward strand.
TAGTGGTTTAAGGGACCTAGTTTACCTTGGGGCCTCCTGTTCATATTAGCTCTGAGAACATACCTACCACAAAGACCACTAAGTGCTCCTTCTTCTAGGCTTTTGGCCTGATATTATTGCATTGAGAGCTATTCTCCAAGTCCTCGCATTTCAGGAGCATTACATGGAGGTGTGTAGCACAGAGGGAATCAAGAAAAATAGTGGGCTCCTGCAGTGCTTTTCATCGATTCCGCAATGGAAAACAATCCCTAGGAGAGATATTGCTCACCTGCCTCTGTAGGGGATTTATGGATGACAAGTAATGATGGTCAGGGATGGTAGTACGCCAAGGCGAGTGGACAAGAATCTGACTGGCTATGTGTTCTGTTTAATGTCCTCAGGCAAGGTGGCCCGCAGTGTGTGCCTGATATTGCATGTGATGTGGGTTAGATATCTGAGATAGGAGCATTGAACACAGTTGGGCTCAAGAAATAAGGGTATTCATGGAGACTCTGAGCAATTTAGAATGTATAGTTATCTAACAGTTGGTCTTTGTGGAGGTATTTGTTAGCGGAGTAATGCATCTCTAGTGGGGGAGATAACGTGGTTTCGCTGTCATAACATATTGAGGAACCTTTCAAAATGCAGGAAGTGGTACCTCCAGTCTCTTGTCCTATCTCTGAGTGTTGAGTATTGCAGTGCAGGTGTAAGGGCTACACTCTCCAAGAGCCTCATGATGCGGCGGCCATTTTATATGAGCATTTTGAGCCTAGTTGTCGCCTGATGAGGTCCTTACAAAGGCCTGAAGTGATGCACCTCAGGGCCCAACGCCTCCCTCACAGCTGCTTCCAAGGACTAATTCAACATGGGTGGGAGCATGCCACTAAATGCCCCCACTCCAGGATGACTTGTTGGGTGCTGCACGTCACGGGTAATATTTCTGAGGCACTATCTATTGTATTGTCCAAAGGAGGTATAAGGGGGATCGCAGCACTTACTGCAGGTAGTCACAGTCACCGACTTCTTCTTGCCATTTGAGGCTCGGTTGGGCCCAAAATGACACCACTGCTCCACGCAGAAGGTTGCCACGCCACCGCAAGGCCCGACACGATGCTCACATGTGCCTTCAATGTCGCTGGCACCAGGTCTGTAAATGGCAGCTCTGTGAGATCAAGGTGTTACCACATGGGCTTCCACTCTTACTTTATTAAATCTTGTAACCAAAAATCGTTCTGCTCCGCTGATAAGGGGTGTAATAAAAGAGCCACTCTTGTGAATTTTTAACCCTATGATGACCCTCAACCACCACCATTTTAACTGACTTTAGTGTGTTGTTTTACCCTAGCCTTAATGTAGGATGGTCCTGCATATGCCTGCTTCTCTTCTGTCCAGTAATCTTGCTGTCTTTCAGTGGGAGCTGTTACAGAGTGGAACAGTCTTGACAAGAGCAGAGCGTGTGGGATGTGCACTTGAAGGCGTGAGAGGAAGAGAGAGGTGTGGAATGTACTTTTTAGTCTTGAAGTGCAGTGTTGTGGGCAGTGTTACACATGTGTTTGGTGTTGTACATTAAGGGAAGAAGTATTTGATGCTATAAGTAGTTGGCAAGAAATGTGTATTGTATTGTGCATTGGTGAGAATTATGAGTTATTACTTGGCTTTGACATGGTCTCATGTCATCATGTTTTTGACTTTACCGTGCTTCAAACATTTCTGTGTGCACAGTGGTGCTGGTAAGTTGTGTGAATGAGAATTATAGGTGCTTAATATTGGCTTTGACATGACCTCATGTCTTTTTTCCTGCCTGACTCTGCCTTGCTGCTGCATGCACAGAGGTGCTTGCAAGCTGTTTGAGTTATTCACATTCAAGGTATTTCTGTTTTTCTAGCAATTGTTTTTGTTTAATGTACTCTGGAAGGTCTTGTGAGAGCTTCGTCAAGATCGAGGCTGGAAGAAGTGAGAATGGAGGAAGAGACGTGAGGGCTCCTTACTGCAATGGGATGCTTGCTTAGAACTAGGCCAGTTCTGGTAAAATTCCTCTGGCGGTGGGAGGAGGTATTTCACAAATCTTCTAGTGTGTGTTCAAAGCTGAGGGTTGCAGGCTGAGAAGTTGGGAGTTTGGATTCCGAGTGAGGGCAGACATGTCTATCTCGGAGTTTGAACCCTGGTTGATGAGCTCTGATCCCCAGCTGTGACTCTCCTGGCCACAAGTGGGCTAAGATTCCAGGTGATGTATTGAGTTTTGTGGTTATTGCCATTGTGATGTGAGCCAGTGGCTGTGATCATTTGAGGTGTTTTCTTTGTGGTGTGGGAGGTTCACATCCAGAGTAATCCTCTGCTGTATATATATATGTATATTTATCTTTCTGATCTCTTGCAGGTATCTTATATACGTTGCTGCTTGCTTATTAATCTGTATAATTCATACATCTAATGAATATAAATCAGTATTATTCATGCACTTAAATTATAGTTTGCTACATATATTTGAATCGTATGCATTTGGCTTCTGAGACAGTCTTTATTTAAAGAGTAGTATGTAATAAACCCCAAGCATTTTTCAAAAAGAGATTGAGTCTTTGCATTCTGTTAAATAAAACCCCTTTTCGAAAGGTGCTGTTTGTTTTGTGTTGAAGTCTTGCTTTGCAAGGGGTGATAAGAAATCCATTACATGCTCAAAAGTTTATATTATTTAAGGGTTCAGTGGTAAAAAGTACCCCCCCTTGGGTGAGTGCTGGGTCTTGCCTTAGCCTAAGGGGGATGTTGCAGTTAAAATCTGTCCTTTTTGTGAAAAGCAGATTTGTTACAGGGGGACAAACCACTTCCATCATGTTTCCTCCACTGTTCTTGGCATCAGTGACATTTGGGCAGTGAAGGGCCGCCAGATGACACTGGTTACCTTGATTGAGAGAATAAATGGTGTGAAGCTCATATGGATCACGTCCATGCGGCCATGATGGTTGGCCACGCCCCCGCTATTTTGTTTGACCCTGCAATGGTCAATAGGACAAAAAAGAGCAGATCACACTGATTCTTTCAATCTAGCCCATCTGGCATTCCCAGACTGCCAGAATGGCGCAGTCCAACACGGATAGGAACCAGTTAACGTTTGGACTGCACAGTGATCATAACAAACTGCGCTCACTGGAGAAAAGCATCATGCTTTGACATTCAGAAAAAGTCATTTCTAGACCCCAAAAACATGAAGCCCAAACATGCGACTAGGTAGTTTACTACTCAGGCAAAACAAATGTAAATCCCTACGTAAATTTGACAGTGTGGTTCTGAGTCTATCTTAACTTCACTTGACTCTATAGGATTCACTACATATACTTAACTACTTTATTTTCACAATTTGTCATTTAGACCTTTGCATTCAGAAGTTAAAAACATTTTATTGATACTTCATGTAAACCGAACAGGGTTGGGAGGGATAGCAGGATTACTGAAAGAGGAGGCATGTTCACAGGGACCATGACAGTTTTTGGGACTAACATGCACGATTTTGATGGATGAAGAACCCTATGCAATGATAATTCAGATCATTCCTTCCTGCCCACAGTCTCTCTTCCTAAATTCAGCTGCACCCTTGAAAAATCCTATAAGCAGAACTAGAATCGAAAAGAATGACCTGAAATTGGGCTCTTCCGTGTTACTACACCTAAATTCCACCTAAATTCCAAATCTGTAGAAGTTGCGAAGGGTGAGTGTGAGAGTGAGGCCTTCCCTTCGATGACTTGGACTCCAAATTCCTGGTCTTCAAACACACAGGCTTTAGCCTACGCACTCTCCAGTGACGGAAAGGAGATATGCAGCACTATATTAATACACTTACTAAATAAATACATGTATATACTTAAAATGTATCTGAAATGGCAAGACTCAAAATGAAGTTCTCACATACACAATCAATGACAAGGCAGAGATTTATGTAACTTCAATTCACATCAGTCATTCAAAGAATCATGAGTCAATCCATCAATCACAGACTACTGGAGTCATAGACACATATAGCCGATAATAAGTCTTTGACAGTCATCACTCAAATGCTATCATATTTCTCAACATTCTTACTCAGGTAACCAGCAACCTGTGGAAGCCACTGAAGTCTCTCTGTTAAATCATTTCCTCTTCTGTAATTTTTCAATCAGCAATTTCACAAAATCACTCTGTGCAGGACAGAAATGAAGAACATGACTTACCAACGGACAGAAGTTCATTTATAGTTCCCAAAGGGCTAATAAATTAATTAATAAATCCTAAATAAACACTTTAGAAAATACATCAATACACATTCACTCACTTCCAATTGTCAGTGTTAGATAGCTACTCAAAAATGAAATACGTTTTTTATTAAATTGTGACTTTTTTCATATTGCGTTAATCAATTGTGTACAAGACAAAACATATTTTACTAATGTGTGTATGTGTTTATTTAGTTACTTATATATTTTTTGGATGATGGAAATATTTCCTAGATTCTTTTTTATGTTAACACGCTGTACAATTAATGACTTTTTATAAATAAAAGCTATCTGTGACTTTGCATTATTTAAATATTTTTAGATAGAAAATTTTGGTATTAAAAATTATTTTCTATGCCATTTGTGCTTCTGAATTGGAACTGTTTTCAATATGCCTATATTTACTTTTAACATTTTGTTCTGTTGAATGGAAGAGGTTGTTCCTTGAGAGCTAATAATCGAGGATGAATGAAATGGAAATAATGTTTCAGCTTACGCTTTGGTGATTGGTGCTGACACAGACACCAGAAACTGTACGCTGTGAGGGAGCCACAGGGAGACAGACGGCTGCAACAAGAGGTGGCTTGACCTAACTGCAGCCATAAACAGTACCTAGAAACCTGAAACCTGCAGCTGGAGCCATAGGCCCCCCATAAGATACTATAGGGACCTGTCAGTGTTGGGGAGAGCAGGCGAACCATGTCGGGAGATGTTCGGCCTGTGAAGGGGGCTCATGTAAGCAACTCGGGTGTGCTTCCACTCTTGTTGCCTGTTTCCTGTGCTGGGTGCTGGGCTACGCTGTCTTGCCTCACCCGTTTGGCCATCCACAGCACCCTCCTCTGGGCGGGCTGGGGTTGTTGGATTGTTATTGGGATTGTCGCTATGGAGTGGGGAGGAGTGGTGGGGTTGTATTGTGGCACAGAGGGAATGAGAGTTTGGATGTTAAGTTTTGCTAGGTTGGAAAGCTGGTGGCCTGGGTGTGGCTTATGGGTGGTAGCATGGTGTTTAAACTGGTGTTTGTAGCCCAAGTTTTCTAAGAATTTCATCAAGATTTTTCTAAGAATCCTGAGACTGCGTAATGAGCAGCATGAGCTACATACGTACTACACATGAGTCTTATGAGTCTCTTGCAGCAACAGCACAGTAGCATTACGAGCAGCAGTGGAGAAGTGGATAATATATAGCATTAAAGATAAAGCAGCTGAACTGGCTGGATTGATGCTACTGGCATTACTGGTGTTGGTGAAATTGGTGGCAGTGGATGCAGCATCGCAGGGATTTATAACAGCATTAGCATCTGCACCTTCATCAGTACTTGCATAGTACACATGTAATTGGGCCTCCCAGTACTGTAACATTCTCTGGTCCAAGAGAGCCAGTTGTATTGCTACTGTGATTCTTTTTTTGTCTTCATTCCACAAACTTTCTGGCTGGTGTAGCTCTCATCCCCCAATAGTGGGATAGATAAGCATGTCCCCGCAAACAATTCTTCTGTTTCCACATTCATCCCCCTCCTATAGAGACAGAGGCGGAGGAGAGCACGGACCTCCAGCATATATGGCTTAATCATTGGACTCACTTATTTGTTGTCTCCAATTTACATAGGGTGCCAGACCTTCTCCAAACTTTCAGCGTTGCAGGCAATATCAGCCTGGCTCGTACACTTGATACTTCTAAGACAGTTAGCAATAAGTGGGGGATTTTCCAATTTCCAAGGCCTGCATATCTCCCACCTCGCCAACAGAATCACATAGAAAACACATTTTGCTATGATGGAGTTTGCTCCTACACATGCTTCTGGATGCAGCCCAAAGTATTTAAATCGAGGACTTACCTCTATCTGTTGCCTAATCACCTCCCCTATGAAGTTACATCCGTTATCTAGAAGGGGGTAATCTTCAAACACTGCATGCACATATGCAGATCGTCTGCCAATGAAAACATACACTTTGGAACCAGTATACCCTGTGGTTGGTAAACAGATGATTTCTCTTGAGTGAGGCGGGTTTCACCACTACACGTAAAGTGGAGAAGTATACTTGCCATACTTGCTTTAGGTTTCCTTCTATGTATCCCTCTTCTCACATATTGGCAATGTCTGACAGTGCTTATCATCTACCTCCAAAAAGGCCCTGTACCTGATAGAAACTTCAGTTTTTTAGTGGGCCAGTTCTCATCACCTTTTCTAGCCATGGCTTATCTTCCTCTCCAACCCAATCTTGAGCTGCCCACCATGAACGTACTGGAAGTATTTAAATATTGTTCGGTGAACCTTGCTACAGTTTCTTAAGACGTCCCAGCCAACTAAACTTAATCCCATTCTGTGATGTGCCCAGTAACTTAAACCAGCATATTATAGGGGTTGACTAAGCTGGTCAATCAGACAATCGGGGGTGGCCGGGGAGTCCCAAATCGGTGCCAAGGACAAATAGTGTGTACATCCAACCCCTCCGAAAATATATCCATGTTCTTGGGGCAGTTTTCAAAATCTTCAACCTCACTTTTTCGAAATATTTTGGGTTTCCATATTTAAACAGGAAATGACACTGACCCAAATCTCTGAGCATTGCTTCAAAAAGTCTCCGTATTGGTGAACCATCCAGCTTATTCTTTAACATACAAAAGTTCTTAAAGTGGAAAGCGTGACAATACATGAGCAAATCCCAGAGAACAAGTCCCCTTTCCTCCAGCCTTCTCCTCGTTTTTTTCCAAGCAATGATTGGGTACCTTTGACGCCCAAATAAATCTACCAATTTTACCCTGGAGCTTAGCTATATCCTATCTCTGAAAAGTTAACGTTTAGGAATTGAAAAGGAAAGTAATTTTGGGAAGGATAAGTATCTTGAATACTGATTATAAGATCGTCTGACGGATAGAAGCTTCAAGAGTAGCGCAAGTCATTAAGGGCATTGTACACTATGATCAGAGAGGTGTAGTTCCAGGGAGGCAGCTTACATATCTGATGATGGGGGTTATAGAAATGATGGGGGCTCGGAAATTGCACCCAACTAGAGTGGTCGTAGATGTGCAAAAGCTTTCGATTGAGTACTCTAGCTATATCTCTGGGAGACCCTTAAAATCTTTGGATTCTCACAGCACGTAGTGATGGCTGTGGAGAATCTCTACTTCCTGCCTAAAGCTAGGGTGCAGGTTAATGGAGAGCGTTTCTATCTATATATTGAGGCCCTGGCAAATCAGATAAGAGCAGAACCTACTATAATCCCCTTCAAGTCAGCAGGGTTAGAATGCCAAATGACTTGGTGCTATACATCACTAACCCGCAGTTTATGATCCCCAATCTGATGGCAAAGACGCAGAACTTTGGCAAGATATCAGGGTATAAGGTGAATGTAGACAAAACTGAGAATCAGGGAAATAGCAGTTGGGGGGGGCAAAATCTCAAATGATATACCTCAGTATATCAATAACACAGAAGCTCAATGAAATCCCTAGAGTTAACTAGAAAAAAGGAGGCGGGGCGACTTCTATTAAGATGGGCCAATTTACCATTAAATATTTATGGTAGAGTTGATCTTATTAAGATGATTATCCTTCCCAAAATTACTTTCCGTTCCAAAACCAATTGCTGCTGTGATTCTAAAATTGCTACTGGGGATTGATTTCCAAAGTGCTATTAGGAGTTATTACTCTTCTCCAGTGTCTGAGGGTGCCTAAGGGTGCTTGTGCCCCGGGTGATAAGGCTCAAGATATTGAAGGGTCCCAACCAGTGAAGGCAGCATGACATAACCTCCAAACAATATAATATTCAAATATTAAACATTAAAACAGTTGTTGTGCCCAGAATTTGCAAACCTCAAGGCAACAATAACTTAGTCTTGAGAAAAATATGTCTAATATGGTCACAGAAACTACCAAAGTTTTTGTTCGGCAGCTCCTAGGAGATGTTACAGAAGTCATAGAAGACATAAAAGTAAAAGAGGTTGATGTATCAGTTGCCGATATTTAAAAATTACTGCCAGCGCCAACACACAACATGAATAGGAATTTGCCTATTTACTGTCCACGGGTTGTGCTCAATCACTTTAGTTTATGCCAGTGCCAGTGAATGCTGATTCACCTAATGGTAGAACACATTTTTAATAAAGGCACTGAAGCAGCCATCTGTTCCCATTGTGCCCATTGCACTATCACAAAATAAAATCACAAACTATTTCAGGAATACATCGGTAATCGAGCAGTTACTAGTGAAAGCAAATACGGAGCAATAGTTATCTTACCCAAAAATTAAAAACTGTCCAAAAATAAGTGCCAATGTGCAGATTACCCTTGCTATGAGTTTTTAATAACTATCCATGAAAGCGCTTGCCAAAGAAATGAACATACAAAGGTTTTGGAAGCAAAGATAGATTCGCCCTTAGCTCCGACTGATTGTGCTCTGTCTATTTCACAGATAAATCCCCTCTTGACCAAAATTGCCACCCCACGGCAGTTTATTGTTTGTTTGGAGTGGCAAAAACATTGTATCCACTGGAGTTTAGAAAAAATGCTTTTAGACTCTGTTTGATTTAGGTGAGTTTCCTGCAGTGTACAGACCTGCACTGGTAACATCTCTAAGTATTTAAAAATCAGTCTTTGTCTTCTAGGAGATCTCAAGCCATTTATATTCCAAGAAATAAATTGAATATTACGCCCCCTTCATTTTGTCTTTCCGCAATGCATTCTCTGCTTAGCGAGTAACACTTACAGTATAGTTTGAATGACCAGTGAGATGAGATTTTTTTAAACTTTTTACTGCCAGCCGGTGTCCCACCACTCCCCCCTCCCCCCTTCCCTCCCTATCCCCTTGGTGACCCCCTAACCCCTTAACACCCTGAGGAACCCTACCTTCCAAAAGGCAAATGCATATGCGGGCTCTTCCCCTCTCCAGGCTTTAAGAAAGAAAAAACATTTAAAACATAATCGTAAACTGGCAGCTTGACTCAAGGCATTACAATGGACTTCCGCACTCCCCCTTCACAGGCCTCCCTGCTTGTTAACCTGGATTTTTGCTATTAAAGTGTCGACTTCTTGTGGTGAGTGGATCATGTGCATGTGATTATTCCACATAACACGCAGCGTGGCTGGGAACTTCCGTTGAGCCTTCGCCCCAACCCGTTCAACTCTGATAATCTTTTCCCCAATTCCCACTGTCTTTCCGCTGTTATGTGAGAAATGTCCGATCTAATAAGGAATGAAAAAGGAGAATGTTCTGCAAATGGAGAGGAGATAGCACCTTCCTTTAGAGCAGCTGATAAAATCTGTTCTTTCACTGAGTAGGATAAAAAATTGACGAGGATTTTTCGGGGTTTCAACTGACCAGGATTTCAAAGCTTAAGTCTATTCCGGGGTAATCTTTCAGAACTGTGCGTTTTAAAAGAGAGATCAGAAAACCCTTGATGTCATCTCCCTCCATTGCTTCGGGGATATTCATAAATTTCAAAATATTTTTCCTTGAATGGTTCTCCAACCTCTCAAGATCATCTTTATGATCCTTATTCTTGATAGATCATTTTTCCAGCTGTGAAGCGGTAGCCTCCATCGCGGTCTTGATCCTGGGGATCTCCTCTTCGATTGCATCAGTCATTGCGGTTACAAGTTCCAGTTTCTGGGCCAACAACTCACAGGAGGATCGGATGGCTGCCTGATTTGCCTCAGAAACCAAAAATCTATTCGCCAAATCGGCTAAGTTTGCCTCGGAAACTGTAAATCTATTTGCCATCTCGTCCGTCAAAGCCAAGAGAATATCAGCCAACGAGTGGGAAATTGGAATTGAGGTGTCCTTAATTACCATCTCTTCATTTTGCTCCTTTATTAATGTCTCGTGGGAATATTGTTTACCCATTCCATGCCCCTCCTCTTCTTGGGAATGAGCCTGTTGCTTACTGTGTAGCTGGTTTAGCCCCTGGTCGCCCTCCTCCTGCTGTTCCAGAATGGAGTATCTATTAACGAGGGTAATAGCTGGATGCACTTCTAGATCCTGATTAGCTTTTATAGTACATTCTGCTCTTGACTCAGAGAAGGGACTCTGCCTCTGCACCCTGTTCTGATTGGTCTCGTGGACCTCCAATATTGATCCTTTCTGCCCTTTAGAGGGGGATAGGGGGAGGGTGGGGGTGGGAACAGGCAAAAGCTCAGGGGACAAAGCGGGCTCTAATCTTGGTGTAACAACCGCTTTGAGACTAGAAGGGTCTTGAGGATGGGGTCGCGGATTCATTTTCGTAGAGGTGAGAGACATGACCTGGTAATAGGATTTCAGTGAAGGAGTAATTCTTACCTTAGCACCTGCAGATTTCTTTTCCCTTAGTTTCGCCTTACCCCTTTCCGTTTTTAAGAAAACAGGGGTTGCTGGGGCTCCTGACCTCCCCTCCTGTTTAATCTGTTTTCCCTTCCTGGTCAAAATGTTGACTTCAGCCACAGGCGGGGAGACTCGCTGCAGAATAATCAAATGGGTAATCAACTTATTTGAAACTAAATATGCCAATTGAGGTCCAAGATGGCGGAGTGAGGACGCGGACCAGCAGCAGCTAATCCTGGAGCTCCTCACCCTCTCCGAAGTGAAACCAGAAAGAAAGAACTGAGACCGAAGATTCTAGCGGCACTTGAACAAAACCTTTAAAAATGCAAGAACAAGGAATTTACAAACTGAATACTTTTAATGCTCACCGATGTTCTGGCTTCTGAATCTTTCACGGACTGTCAGGCATTCGATCAGGCACACGATCCGCAGCCTGCTCTCTAGCTCTGAGGTTGGCTGGACAGGCCTTGCACCGGCAGCTCGTGCTTGGCGGCTACTCACAATGTCTCAGAAAAATCTGCCCGCACCACCCAAAACTCCAAGACTACTGCTACTGCTCCCTCCCTTCTTTCCACGGGTACGGCAACGGTGGCAACGGCAACGGCAGCAACTGCAGTAACCGGGGAAGCCGTGGCACCTCCTCCCCTCACTTTTACGACAGGAGCTACGGAACTAGAAGTTATGCCTTCGGTCATTTCGACCCTCTCGGCTTCTGAGGCTTTGGGGAGTGAGACAGTGCTGGGCGGCATTAAAGAAAATCCATCTGCAGTGGTGCTGGCTGACAAAAGCACGGACAAAGACACAGAAAGAGCAGCTCCCGGTAAGCCGTTAATACGTCCCCCAATGATGACTGTTACCAATTCTTCACTGAAAAAAACTGTGAAAAACTCTGTTAAGCAGAATGCTAAGACGGGGGCTCTAGCGGGATGCCAGATAGGTGGTGAGGGTGTTGAAATTGATGAGACTGATTATGTAATTATCCCGGCTAGTTCAATCGCTGTAGCAAGCACATTTAAGGGTACAGACGCCAATGGGACCCGAACGATTTAGTAATGGTCAGCGACCCAGAGACACCAAAAAAACCCCTTTAAACGAAGTAATAAACACAACAACAAACACCACGGTTTTTAATGAGGGCAAGATGCCTGACTCTATACGATCACCACCATCCATTTGCGACCCTGGACCAGCTCCTATTGTTGCTGATGTAGCAGATGTAGCCACCAATAGCACAGGACTTTTAAATAAAGAGACTACCAATGCTTCAGTGGTGGCGGATGTGGGTATCGGAGACCAGGGGTCTCATGATGAATACGAAATGGAGACAGAAGAAGAGATTGTTGACCCATCTGAAAACACAACAAAATCTCTGGCGACCAGAAGATGGAAACTCAAAACTAAAACTAAGACTAAAAGAGGGGGGAAAGCTAATACTACCCTAAACAGACTGATCACCAATAACATCTCGACTACTAAGAAAATCCTTATTGACAAAAGTCCTCTTAGAAAATGGATAGAGGCAAAGGGGCTGGTAAAGAGTATGACATTGAGGCTATCGGGGACAAACCCTACAGATCCTGACCCCACTTCGGGTCTTCCAGGCTGTCTTACTTCACCAGAGAATAACGTCTTAAACGAACCACTTAATGCACCAACAAATGTAATATCTGAACAAGATACGACGTCTCCACCCCTGTCACAACTTAACACAACAACTATAGCAACCAGTGGCTCACCAGTATCCACTGAGACAATGCTGATAGCCACAGACGGAGAAGGGGGAGATAGTACTAACTATATGTTTGCCAAAACCAATACTTTAGCTTCGCCTATGGCTTCAACCTCGGCAACCATTGCCCTCTCCACAACTGATAACAATATTTCACCTCAAGATCTTGAAGAGGAAGACAAACAAGAACCTAATCCCTCCCAACTGGATATTATACTCCAAATCCTAACTAACCAACGCACAGAAGCACAAGAACATTACTTACAACTCCGTGAGGATAACAATAAACTCCAGACCTCTTTATCAGAACTGACCTCCAACTTTAGCGGGGTCTCACAAGATATTGAAGAGTTACAGCATCGAGTTGCTGGCATAGAAGAAGTAGCGTCACGGACACATGTAGTAGTAAATACACACGACACTCAGATAATGACGCTTCAACTAAAAGTCGAGGATTTGGAGAACCGGCAGAGAAGATCAAACCTGAGACTTTTTGGGGTGCCGGAAGGGTCGGAAGGCTTAGACCCGAGGGCGTTCCTTGTTGGCTTACTACAAAGAGCTTTTCCGGACTTAGCAGACTGGGACTGGGATTCACAAATCCAACGGGCACACCGTTTACCTCTAATTCAAAAGAACAAGGAGAGCAAATTCCCACGTCCTTTTCTCATTTTTTGGCAACTTTTTACTGAGACAGGCCGTATGGTGGAAAGCTCGGCCTAACACACCTATAACTATAGGGAATTTATCACTGTTTGTTCGGTCTGATCTCAGTAAAGCCACTATGGACAGACGTTCGGAACTACGTAAATTGATTGATCCAATTAAATCTGTGGGGGGCAAGTTTTTCTTCAAGAGCCAGCACGTCTAAAAATCATTAAAGATGGGTACACTTATTTTTTCAATGATCCCAGAGAAGCCGAACAATATTTATCAGGATTAAGGAAAAGCTAGACTTTAGATACTTAAATAACTAGCTAGAAAAATGATTATTTCGACTATGCTGATACAATAGTCAAGGTTATGGAAACTAAGTATCAAGAGATTTAAAGTTGATCGGAGGGGGTGGGGGTGGGGCTCTCCAGGTAGTCTGATGCAGAAGCTGCCTTTTTAACGGCAGCAGAAATTGAAGGGTGGTCCCTTCCTGCTGTGGGTAGGTGACAGGGGGGTGGAGGGAGGGAGCCTTCGGCTCTCCGCAGGGTGGGGGGGTTGGGGGGGTGAAAAAACGGAAAAAGGTGTTGGCAACCTGAGGGGAAGACACGTTACAAAAGATAAAAACATAAGTAAATTTTCATTTTTGTGTGGTTTAAGAACAAAAAAGAATTTCCACTTGGTTTACTATTATGTTGGTTGTTTTGCTTTTAAATGCATAAAATAAAGTGCCTTGCTTGGAACGTTGCGGGGCTAAATAGTAAAAACAAGCGACGCCTTGTGTCAGAAGAGCTGAGATTATACAACCCCCATCTTTATGCTGCTTTCTGAAACGCACATAGCCGGTTAAAAAACTACTTTGTCAACTAGGCTATGATATTGTCAGCTGTTCTACTTTTGGGGCTTCAATTAGAGGGGTAGCAATCCTTAAAGATAAATGATTCAAAGTAGAAATGTTGCAAACTAATCATGATAAAGACGGTAGATGGGCTACAGCTCAAATGAGTGTTGAAAATCACAAATATGTAGTATGTGTGGTGTACGGCTCAAATCAGGACGAACCCAAGGTCTTCGACGATTTGAAGATAAAACTTCTATACTGGGATGGGGAGCTTATTATAATGGGGGACTTTACCTGCACCATGGATTATCAATTAGATACCACTAGGCCCGGGAGCTTTCAACGGATGCGTAAAACCAGAGCCTCAATTTTAGACTTATGCTGCACTCATAACATCAAAGACGCGTGGAGATATCTACACTCAAATTCTCCCGGCAACACATTTTACTCAGCACCTCACAAACTCTGCTCCCGGTTAGACATGGCTTTTGCTAACCCTAACCTTCTTAACACTAGCACAGTGGAGGTATGCCCCCGAATAACATCTGACCATAACCCCATAATGCTGACATTTGATACTCCACACACACACACCTGCCCTAGACCATTCTCCTTTCCTAGATATTTAATATCAGATCCCGTCAACACTTCACAGTTGAAAACTCATCTCATTGACTTTATAGAGATTAACCAGAACTCTGCCACATTTAACACGGTTTGGGACGCCTGTAAGTCAAGTATTCGGGGTTTTACGCAGGAATACGTGTTCAGACAAAATTCTGAGCGTCGTAAATTTAATAAATCTCTGATCTCCTGTATTGCTGCTCAGGAAGTACAGTTGTCCACAGCACTACGGCTAAACTTGCCAACGATAATAGAAATAGGTCTTAAGTTAAGCCAATTAAAATCAGAAACCAAAGCAAAGTTTAGTAAAAAAAACAGCATTAACATACGTAAATACAAGATCGAACAATATGAGGGCGGGGATAAAATTGGCAAAATTCTGGTGTATAAAGTGGCAGAAGACAGAGCCTGTACTTTGATCACTAACATCCGAGGTTCTGATAATAAATTACACGATCAGCCTCATGATATATTGGAACAATTTGTGGATTTTTACAGGACTATATATACTAAAGAATCTATCCCGAACAAAACTACAATACAGAAATACCTAGATGATCTTACTTTAATTACACTCGATACCTTAGAAACAGACCTTTAGTCTGAAAAAATTACAGAGCAAGAATTAGGTAAAGCCATTGCTGTCTTACCTGCAGGAAAAGCTGCTCCCCTCGAGATCTATAAAATCTGTTTAGAGGAACTAATACCCATACTACTACAGGTTATACAATCCATTGGGGTGACTGGAAGGGCCACCAAATCATGGAAAAGAGCCAAAATAATATTCTTTCTTAAAAAGGGTAAACCAAAAGAAGAGAGGGGGTCATACAGACCCATCTCTCTGATCAACACAGATGCAAAAATATTTGCTAAAATTTTAGCCTCTAGGCTGGCTCCTCTCATGCCCAAAATAGTTAATCCACAACAACACGGGTTTATTGCTGGTAGAGACACTACTATTCATGTCAATACGGCTATAACCGCGTTTGACGTTGCTGAGATAGAGTCCACTCCACTCGGTATGATATTGTTGGATGCCGAGAAGGCTTTTGACCGAGTGGGGTGGGACTATCTTTGGCGCGTTATGACTAAAATGGGGTTTAATGGACATTTTTTTAAGTGGATACAGGCACTATATGACAATCCTCTAGCTTGTATCAGTTATGGGGGACAGACTTCTGCTGATTTTGTGATATCCCGGGGTACTCGCCAGGGCTGCCCTCTATCACCTTTACTATTCGCCCTTTCACTCGAACCATTTCTACATTCTCTTCAGACACAACCTGAAATTGTTCCTTTTAAATCTAATGAACAGGTATTGAAAATTACGGCATATGCCGATATTGCTATCCACTCTTCTGACATCATTAAAACACTACAGGGGATTAACACTGAGGCTCGAAAATTTGGCAAAGTATCAGGTTATAAACTAAACATAAACAAAACACAAATTATAGCCAATTATATACCAGTGGTAAACGTTCCTGAGATCTGCAAGAACGCTACATACTTAGGTGTTAAAATCACATCCAAAATACGAGAAATAAATAATCTTAACTATAACGAATTAATCAAATCCACTACCGTCCAGTTAAAAAAAATGGCATAGATTACCTTTGAACTTAATCGGCAGAATTAATCTTATCAAAATGAAGATACTACCTAAATTTCTTTACCTCTTCCGCTCCATTCAATTAGTACTAAATAATTCTTTTTTTAGACAGCTAGACGGAATATTCAGCAGTTTTATTTGGGGATACAAAAAAGCTAGAAGATCACTGAAGCTCCTTAAAAATAGCACTGACAAGGGCGGCTTAAACTTCCCTGATTTTAAGGTATACTTTTGGTCCTCATTTATTAGGCGCCTCCGATCTTTGTTACATAATGAAGATACCTTTTTCTTTCATTCCTTTATGTTAAAATCTGAATCAAACTTGTTTTTATTGCGAGCTAATGACCCTAACTACTACAAGAGGGTGAAGTTTAAGAACACCAAAGATATTGTTAGGATATGGGTTAACATTATGGCTTACTGCAAAACCTCTTTAAACCATGCGAAATTGCCGCTATGGGGCAATCCGGGTCTTCCAGGAATTTTCAACGACGGAATGGCTCTCAGATGGTCTGCTCATGGTATCAACACTCTGGGAGACCTGTATGGTGCACAAGAGTTTTTAGATTTTCACACTCTTCAAACTCTTCATAACATAACGGAAACAATGAGATTTAAATATATACAAATATACGATTTTCTAATAAGAAAGAATCAACTACATAATATTCTAGACTGCGACATTTGGAACTGTTTATATTCTACTAAAAATAAATCAGTGATAAGTGAGGCTTACAAATGCTTTTGTGCTGTTAAAACTGAAAACTGTACAAAATTAGCTGAAAAATGGAGTAATAAAACTGGCCTAAATATAACCTCTAAACAAATGACATGTTCTTTAGCTAACATTAACAATGCTGTACGGTCATCTAGCTTAAGATTACAACAGTTTCGCACAACATGTATGCTATACTACACACCGGAAAAGATCTCCAAGTGGTCCCCCAATAACAGCCAAGGGGATCGCACTAAATGTCTCAAATGCTCCGCTTATGCAGCAGATTTGGGACACATGTTGTTTTCCTGCCCAACCCTAAAGGATTTTTGGGGGGAAGTACTTGAAGTTTTGGAAATCAAAAAAATTATTTTACCCGTCCTTACTGTATCGTTTGTACTACTTGATATACATCCTGTTTCTCACCCCCAGTCTGCTTTGATAACGATTCTCATATCTTGTGCTAAATTTATATTGGCTAGAGCCTGGATTTGTCCCAAACCTCCCAATATCTGGGAATGGTGGTCATTAATTAACGAAATACATTCTATGGAGTTTGGATTAGCTAAGCTCAGAGGAGCTCGCTCACTACAAAAATTTGAGAACATTTGGGGAAACTTTATTGATGGCCCTGCGCCTACTTATGAAAAGTAATATACTTTGCTGGACAGATTTTTTTCTCTTGTATATGCGTATATTACTTTTTTTCTGTTGCTCCTGTCTTATGTATGAATGAATTGAATTACGTTGTACTGTGTTCTAAGTGGAAAATGAAATTAACTCCTGTTAGGGAGTGTGCCACATGTACTCTGTAAATAATGATTTTCTTATTATATGTACAATGATTTGTCTTCCCCATAAGTTTGTTAATAAAGTAAAAAAGAATAAACTAAATAAGCCACCCTAGCCCTTAAAGAATATCTAGTAGGTTTGGGGGGAGGGGAACCCTCCTGCCAAAGACCCCGCTATCCATACATTGAGACAGAACTTCGCCTAAAATATACCCCTCTGCTGTTTCAAGTTTGCCTTCAAGTATGCCTTTTCTGTTGCTGGGAGAGCATAGAAATCATGTATTCTTTGTTAAATCCAAGATAGCCACCTCTACACCAGGTACTGCTCCCTCAGGTGAGCAATGTGGCTGAAAAACACGCGAAAACGCAGAGGCCACCCCAACCTGGGATCCTTGCAAGTCCTTCTTGGTCCCGAACCCAGCCCTTTGTACATGCTCCGGAGATACGTGTGAGGAATCTGAGCCAGGAGCGCCATCCGGACAGCAGCGCGGCAATGCGGGCAGCCACCCAGTCAGCTTCAGTGCATCCGCCGCGTTTCCCCACCTCCAGCTTGGGGGCCGTTCAGCTGTTCCACGTCCACTCTCCCCGGCGCCTCAAGCGTGGCCCAGCTCTCCAATCACCTGACCCCGCCGCACTCACCGGAACTGAAACTGGAGAGTCGGGAGCAGACCCTCCGCCCGACTCTACCGCAGCCACTGTAGCCGTAGACGCCGACAAAAGGACAGGTACCAGTACTGGAGAAAAAATAAGAGAATCCCCATTTGTAGCTGTCCACACCATGTTTAGGGAGGCTGATGTGAAAGGGTTTGTTATTAATTTTGCCCCAAGGTCACGCCGCCATTAGGAGCCCGGAGAGGAGCTCCTGGGGCCATTCAATCAGCAGCCGCCATGTTCCTCCCTCTCTCGTCTTTCTTTCTTGTGATTGTGGTCTGTCTAAGAATCAAATCACAACTGTAGCAGCCATCCTCAATGAATATAATGCAGAGGAAAGTAACAGCCAGGAGCTAGTGAACAGTTTATCAATTAGTTCTTCTGCAAAGAGTGGAACAACTGAGAATGAAAGAAAATGTCCTCCTACCCCTCCCTTTTCTTGGCTAGTCTAAGTCAGCTATTTTAGTCACTAGTGGGGAGTCTGACATCTGGTTCAAGCTGGATGATGAAGTCCAGGGCCTGGTATATACATACCATGGTGTGCTTTAATCCAACAGCTCAACAGCTCCTGCCCAAAGAGCACCTCGAGATCTGCATTCTTGGGCTGTCGCCTGTCGGTCACAAAAGCATGGGGCACTAATCCTACAGATTATCATATTCTGGAGCCGCACTCAGATCAACCAATTCTTGCCATTATGCACACTATGTGTAGAACATTGGACTTCATGGTGAACATTCTAGCAACGCATAGCATAAAAGTGGATTATCAAACCAAATCCTCTGTGAGATGTCATCTACCATAGCAATTATTGAGTCTTTCATGCATGCAATGAAGGGTGCTACGAAAGAATTACTAAAGAACAGTGCATTCTCCAACGAGGTAAGAACTTGCTCAAAGTTTGTCAGCAAGCTTGCAGAAGTCCCGGAAGTCATCAGCTCAATTTCAGATGATTGAAAAAAGACATCAGGCAGAGGAATATCTAATGTAACTGCAACCAATGCAGGTCCTAACATTTCTAGTCCCATTTCACAATGGGGTAAACAAGGACAGGCCTTAAGTGTGGTCCAGAGACAATTGGTAGATCATGAAGGTAGAGCGGATAAAGGGTCAAATTATTGCATTACCCACAGCGTTTTATCCATAAGATCTGGCTATTCATTAGAACCTCAAAAAAAAATGCAACCTTTGAAGCAAGCTCATAAGCAGCGGCTGCGTAAACATTTTCAAAAAGCAGAAAAGAGAAACTGCCCAAAAATGTTTTGTGCGAGGAGGAGAAACCTTTAAAAGGAAAAGAAAATAATGACGAAGATGGGCAATTCAGAAATGAGGTAAAAGGAGGTAATCCAATAAAGCTATAAATGCAAAAAAACGAATTGAGCAAAGCATAAAATCTGAAATGCAAAGCATCCTGTCTGATGCACCCTCATATACAAAGATTTCCTTCTGGATCCAGGATGGGTCTCAAAGTAGCAGCTAGTGAGCAGGTTACTGCTGATGGACATGCGGAGCAGTGTAGAGAGTATATCAGAAAACAATACTCCTTTAACATCAAGTAACAAGGTCACCCGTTACAATGCTTGGCTTACCGTCATTTCCAAAGAAGGATACAAACAAGGTACCCCATAAGTAGGCTTTCCTGTTTTCAGTTTCTATTTTTGGTAAATTCTGGTGGGGTTTTTTCAGTGTTTTCAATATCTTAAAGAACAGTTGTAATCAGTGCTTACACATTTTCGCACCACTAAAAACAACAGAAAAAGTGTTTTTCCGGTGTTTATGGAACGTTTTACTTTTATTATTGATTGCTTTCTGCCCTGAAAGAACATGGTATATAGACAGTGTACTTATAGTGTATATGAGGTCCAAATAGATTTTTGCAAATTAATCTTATTGTAGTACACCATACAATACTTCTTCAGTGAGTCTTTGGGTCATGTGCGCTCGCTCTTTCCTTCCCATGTAAACTTCTGTGAAAAGGCCCATCCCAGCATTCATAACCCATTGGGCTGAGAACCATCAGCTAGGGGACACAGTTGGGATGACTCTTTCTTTGATGCCACATAAAGCTTGAAATGATAAATATTTGCGTTTTAGTTCCTGTGCATAAGAAAACAGTGCACCAGAATGGACTAAAAGTCAATAGCATCCCTCATTAACTCTTAAGATTGTAAAGATGCTTTCAGCATACCATCTAACAAGTGGCAAGGATCTACTACAGGGAATCACTTCAGCTCGGGTATCAATTTTGACAGGTCATCACACAAATTTTTTATATACGTAGCTGAATCACTGCAAATACAAACAATATCACTCCAATCTTTGTTGAACTTAGAAAGCACCTTTTTTGCAGAGCATTACAAGTGACACTGCGTTCCATGTTTTCCAAAAATCTGGTCTATCCCAGATGCTTGGTGATATATATACTTGACACTATACCTTGCATTGAATGTTTAAAGCCTGAGGTGTTGGCAATTCACCTACTATCAATACTGACTCACTAGAAACTATGGTCTGATGAATTAAGGGTTTTTACCCATTCTATGGGTAAATGTGATGACACATATTAGGAAAGATGTTTATAAAACCAGCCATTTTACCTATCAGTGAAGTAATCAAATGCAGCCAAAATATCAAATATGAGTTTGATATTTCCTGATTCTCTATAGTTTATAAAATAATTAAACTAGACCTAAAACATGAAACTAAACCCTGCATCTTTAGACCAAAGGGCACAAAACTGAAAAAGTAAAAGGAAGAAGAAACAATACTTTAGTGGCATCCCTAAAGAACAAAACTCAAGCAGAATAATGTTAGCCAGTCTTTCTTTCTGCTAGCTTGTATAACAAAGTTACATTGTATTGACCCGTTAAGGAAGAAAAAATGACTTATTCACTCTCTTTTTCCTTTCTTTGAATGGCAGTTAGTTTGTGGTTGTCCAGGTGTTTTTTCAGTGTTTATATGTTTTCACCGGTGAGAGCTATTTTTCTTTCAGTGGGGTTTTATCAGTTATTATAGGTTTAAACCTAAAACCCCACAGCCTACCCATAAGATATCTTCAGGATCAGTGGTCACCATCCAAGACAATGATCTTTTTAGCAGGGTCTGTCGTTAGTAATATGGGGCAGACAGAAGTACCCACCCTACTGTAAATTGTGGACCTTACATGCAGGATCTGAGGTCAACCCCCATGACAACATTGTCATAGGACCTGCCCAGAGTAGCACTGCTGCCTGTCACAAAACTTGTGGACTAAAGTTAATTCCAGGGCAAAAAGCCATTGTACAACTGCCTTAGTTAATGCACCAGCAGCATTTAAATCCACTCCTAATGTAAGATCTCAATACACCATAGTGACTGGACTAAGGCATGAAGGATCAATGCTGTGGGCAAGTGGTGCACATACTGTAGGTAACACCCTGGCAACCAAGAAGAGTTTGGTGCATAGTATTCATATCTAGAACTTGCATCAGTGTGAGCATGAAAATATTTGCACAAAATACTCAAACTTTAGATCACATAGGATGCAACCAGGCAACTGCATCCAGGTCAGAGACAAGGTCTCTCAAGTCTCACAATAAATGCTATGTGGCCTAGCATGTTGTGTAGGATCCTACAATATGGTTATTTTTTCTTAACATACCGGTCCCAGGGACGGATCACTGAAATATTATCGACTACCAAAATATCGACTACCCAAAATATCGAGGAAAATATATCTACAACCAAAATATCGAGTTTGTATGTACAAACAGGTAAGTACAAAAATATCGAGTACAAAATATCGTTGTAAAAATATTGTTGTAAAAAATATCGACTTTACTAAAAACAATGTTTAATTACATTAATATAAAAAATTAATTACTAAAATATAATTAACAATACTTAAAATAACTTTTAATAATTACATAATTAATGAAAGAAAAAAAATAATATTTTTTAATCATATTTCTTAAAACATATATATATATATAGTAACAAAATTTAATTAAATAATAGGCAATATTGTATATGTACCCCAAAAACCCAAAAATGACCCTGAACCCTAAAAATACCCCTTTACCCAAAAACTAAAAACTGACCCTGAACCCTAAAAATACCCCTTTACCCAAAAACTGAAAACTGACCCTGAACCCTAAAAATACCCCTTTACCCAAAAACTAAAAACTGACCCTGAACCCTAAAAACACCCCTTTACCCAAAACCTAAAAACTGACCCTGAACCCTAAAAATACCCCTTTACCCAAATACTGAAAACTGACCCTGAACCCTAAAAATACCCCTTTACCCAAAAACTAAAAACTGACCCTGAACCCTAAAAATACCCCTTTACCCAAAAACTAAAAACTGACCCTGAACCCTAAAAATACCCCTTCACCCAAAAACTAAAAACTGACCCTGAACCCTAAAAATACCCCTTTACCCAAAAACTGAAAACTGACCCTGAACCCTAAAAATACCCCTTCACCCAAAAACTAAAAACTGACCCTGAACCCTAAAAATACCCCTTCACCCAAAAACTAAAAACTGACCCTGAACCCTAAAAATACCCCTTTAATTTAACATAATTAGCAATTAATCAATTAAATTAAATTTATTACCAATTAAATTTTAAATGATTAACATATATTATTTAATTACCAATTAATTAATTATTACTACCAATTAATAAATTTACATATTTAATTAATTATAATTAAATTACTTCCCACCCTATTCCCCTATAAACCCACAACCCGCTACAGAATAAAATTACACAATAATTAAAAAAATCATTAATTAAAAATAATTATAAAATAAAATGACACTTTTCACACATATTATAACATAAAAACACTATAAATAATTAAATAATATTTTAAAAACTATATTTTTTACTATCTAGATTATATACTTGGATATTTTCACTGTCTATATTATTTACAGTCGATATTACTTCACTTACCTTAAAAACGATATTTTGGCTGTCGATATTCTGTCTAGTCGATATTTTGTCCAAACGATATTTAAAACTCGATATTCTGTCCAAACGATATTTTGGAGTCGATATTATGTCTGTGCACCCCCAGGGACATCATGACATCCTTAATAGATGTAATCTGTTGAAATTCCTAAAGTCCTTGCAAGGGTTGCAAAATGTGTCATTGCAAGAACTATTGAGAGTTGGATTCATACCAACTTACTCTACAGAAGAGGGGGAATCTACGATATCTAAGTGGGCAGATAAGCATACGGTGGAGATGATTCTTGGCAATAGCATTAGATTGGCCAACTGGGGAATACTGGTCCATGAAAGTACTCCAAAACCCTATCTAACTGTATGAAACAGTACTCACAGACATCAGCGAACCATCAGCATGTAGAGCCCCAAAATCCCTGTGTTTTAGTTTCAGCCATAGGTGCCTTTTGCCATGTTTCTGAGGCAGAACCTCGAGGATAAAGTTGATGCACGGTTGTCTAGCACAAGCTCTTATCTGAAAAGTTCAGGAAACACCCAAACATATCCGATTATGGCTTACACACTACCTGAATCTTCGCAAAGTGGATATTCATGGCCCTCAAACACAAATCTCCCAGGATTGCAGGGATATGCTGCTCACCATTCACAGAAGTTAGGTCTTGGCCTTAACCATTAGATTAGGCTAAATTTGCTTAGCAAGAATATAGATGGCCTGAAAACGAACATAGATGATACAGATTGGGTAAAATTTGTCAATGTAAATGCTATTTGCTGCTTCCAGAAGACAAGGGCTTTGGATGATACCACTGTGGATGGATTTACTGAGTTTACAATGAAAGCCACAAAGGAAACAAAAGGAAGACATAGAGGTGGTCTTACTATGTGGATATCCACCCTAATGGATACAGTCATCCAAGTGTTCCCCTAAATTAATAAGAACTTTCAAAGGCTGGTGATCTCAGGTAATCTTTGGGAGCTAACTATAATTAACTTTTACTTTTTGCCAGGTCTGCATTCAGACTTTCATAGGCAACTGAGGGGTATATTTACAAGCCCCTATCACCACAGGAACTTCAGTTTTAGTGATGTTCATGTGACGATATGGTCTATGCCTTATTTACAAGTCAGTGTTAAGCCACTTAGCATGTCTTAACACTGCCTTGTAAAAAAGCGCCCTGTGAAGGGGGTGGCAATGGGTGCTGTGGTGGGCATTCCACCACAACACCCATTTATTTTGACACTGCCCCATATTTTCAAGGGTGGCATAAATATGCGGCAGCACCAAATTTAAGACCAGGGAAACCCGGTGTTACCCTGGTGAAACTAGGAGAAATATTTCATTTCTCCTCATTTTTGCTGTTTCTATTTGTGCTGTGTCATGCAGAAAACATAGAAACAGCAAAATGCCATTAATTGTTTAATTCCAGGAAGGTGTCCCTTACTGCACTTAAATAATCATTAAAAAAAATGATGAGTTGCAACTTCTATATATGCTACATAAAGCAGCACTCATAGAAGTTACAACATGCCATTTCAGATAGTTTAGGTGCAGTAAGGGACACATTCCTGCACATAAACAATCCTTCCTCTCAAAGCAAACACCCTTGCACTATGATGCAAAGGTGCCTCCGTTTGCACTAGGCTGCTCAATTTACTTTCAGAGCAGAGGGAAACGCGGAGCTGCACCGTATTTTTGTAAATACGGTTCAGCCCTGCGTTTCAAAGTGGCGGAGTGCGGCATTAAGCCAACAAGGCTTTCCTTTGTAAATATGCCCCCTGAATGAGCTGGAGCAGCATTTTGAAATTGACCGACAAACTTCTTTCACATTTTCATGTTTCTTCCACCCTTGAGCAAAGCAGCATATCATTTTAGTTCGTGAGGACTTTAATATGAACCCAATAATACAATGTCCAACTTAGATTTGCTTCACAATCATGTTATCGGCAGACCACCCCATCGACTGATTTTGTTATCTTGTCGCTCAAAAAGAGGTGCCTCTCTAACGTCTCTTGCACTTAAAAATTATCTTCGGGCGTGGCTTGGATGCTGAGGCGTAATGGCGAATCCAGGTTGAGCTCCGAGTTTCGGCAGGACTCTTACTCGTTCTGGAGCCGCTTCTGTGCCGTTTTTTTTTACCGGAGTGCTGGGCATCGTCTCCTGAATATGCGGTGAGTTTCCGGACCGCATTTGGACCACATCTATGTCTCGGGTCCTAGGCTATGGAGTTCGGCGATTTCTCCCTCAGCTGAGACGCGGACGGCCGCCATTTTAGGTCGCTGCGCCCGCGTCTCCTCATCAGCGCCGGTAATTTTTATTCAACGCTGCCCTTTTCAGAACTTTCAAATATTGGCACCATATCCATGGACATTTATGGACAGGCTGTTCTTGAGTGGCAATATCCAGCTGAGACGCGGGCGGACCCCATTTTAGGTAGCTGTCCCCGCGTCTCCTCATCAGCCAGGTAATTTTTATTCACAACTGCCTTTTAAGGACTTTCAGATATCGGCGGTATCTATATGGAGTTTTATGGGCAGGCTGTTCCTCAGTGGCAATAGTCTTTGGACATATTTTTTTTATTCCAATGTGGGGAAGGCTTCTGTTGCTACACGGAGTGCTGCATTTGCCATGCTGGTCTTGTGAGACGATTTGGGTATGCACTGACCTTACCTTCTTTACTCCTAGCCTACCCCTGGTCTTATGGCATTATTTATCTTATTGGAAGTGTGGGCGGCCACCTCTTTTGGTCGCTGTGCTCATGTTTCCTTATTCGTTTATTTGATATGCCATCACCACTATACTATTTCTGCAATACCTATACTTCAAATACATATTTTGTGCCGCTTTGTCTGTAGTACGCTACTATCAACTGAAGATGTAATGTAATGTAATGTAAGTATCAATTTATAACGCGCGGCAATCGCTCCAAGGAGCATCTAGGCGCCCAGAAAGGACCACCAGATGTTAGGTAGTTCCTATGCTTACTTGACCGAGACCCGAATTACACTAGGCTTCTGGCAGTCATATCTTGTAGATTAAAGATCCAGGTTTTTAGATGTTTACGGAAATCTATTTCTTTGTCCAGTAATCTCAATTGGGGGGGAAGAGTATTCCATGCTTTTGCTCCCAGTACCGCCAGGGATTTACCCCCTCGAGTTTTAAGTCTGAAACTTGGGACGGTAAGCAGGTTGGCCGTTGAAGAACGCAGTGCTCTGATTGGGCAGTATCTGCTGAATTTTTTCCTCAGGTAGGATGGGCCTAAGTTGTGGACAGCTCTAAAAGTAATTAGAAGTACTTTGAACAAAACCCTTTTTGTAATAGGCAGCCAGTGTAATGCCTTAAGGGCTTTGGTTGCAGATGATCTTCTCGGCCATTTTAAAACCAACCTCGCAGCTGCATGTTGCACCATCTGAAGTTTGTGTGTGACAGCTTTATTTGTGCCAGCGTAGAGGCTATTGCAGTAATCGATGCGTGATGTTACTAGTGCAACCGTAACTGTTTTCCTTGCTTCAAGGGGCAGAAGATCAAAGAACTTTCTCAGTCCCTTTATTACCCCAAAGCACATGCCTGCCACTCTAGCCGCTTGTTGTCTAAAAGACAGGTCAGAGTCAAAATGCACCCCCAGATTACGGGCCAAGTTGGTTGTATGAGGTGGTATTTCAGCTTTTTCTGGCCACCATAATCGTGGGATGAACTCATTATTTGGGCCTATAGGCATGATCTCTGTTTTGCCTGTGTTGCATTTCAGATGGTTTAGACGCATCCATTCAAAGGTGGCCGTTAGGCAACCTTTGAGATTTTCCTCCCAGGCTTGGTTATCCTTATCCATTACCAGGATAAGTTGTGTGTCATCGGCATAGGCTATAGCGTCTATGCCAAATGACGAAATCAATTTTATGAGGGGTGCAGTATAAACATTAAACAGGGTCGGGCTCAGGCTCGAACCCTGTGGGACTCCCATCAACAGCGCTTTTTCACTGGAGCAGAATTCCCCCAGGGTCACCACTTGCCTCCTGTCGCTTAAAAAGTTTCTTATCCACTCAAGCACTGTCCCTGTGACACCAGATGTTATTAGCCGGTCTAATAGGATGGCATGTGAGACCGTGTCGAAGGCCGCCGATAGGTCTAATAAAATCAGGACGGCCTTCTTGCCTTGGTCTAGGGCTGAGCGGATAGTTTCTGTGGCGAACAGGAGGGCCGATTCGGTGGAATGTTGGACCCTGAAACCTGCCTGGTTGGGGTGCCATGCATCACTATCTTCCAAGAAACAAGTAAGTTGTTTATTTACAATTGACTCTGTGACTTTACACAGGGCCGGAAGTAGTGAGATGGGTCGTAGGTTCGACAATGTGGTGGGGTCAGGGAGTTGTTTTTTTTGCAGTGGTTTCACCGCTGCCAGTTTCCACTCTGGGGGGACTTTGGCTGTGGACAGTGAGGTGTTGACAATGTCATTTATTATTGGGTTGGCGATGTCCACAATGAGGTGTAAGAGTCTAACTGGGCAGGGGTCAAAGGGGGATCCGGATTTTGTTGCCAGAATTCCTCTTTTGGTATCCTCCAGGCTAACTGGAAGGAAAGTTGTCAGCTGCATGGCCCCTTGCCTCACTATATCATCCTCTACTCTGGGCTCTATTATAGGGACATCAAAGTCCTTCGTCAGCCCCTGTACTTTTCCCTCAAAGAAATCTGCGATCTTGTCACAGAGTGCCTGCGAGGGCGGGATATCCTGCGCTAAACATTTAGGTTTGTTAAAGCCGTTGACAATTTTGAATATTTCCTTTTGTTTGCTGCTGGCTGTTTCTATTGCCAACGAGAAGTACCTTTTTTTTGCTTGTTTAATCAGCGCATGATAGGCATTTTTTATCCTTTTGTATTTGCTACGTTCTAGGCTAGAGTAATTTTTCCGCCAGCTTCTTTCAGCTCTTCTGAGCTCCCCTTGTTTATCTTTGAGATCTCGATCGAACCAGGGTGCAGATGTTTTCTTTCTACCCCGCCTCATTCTGTTTTTTCCCTGCCCAACTGTGCCTTTCAGATCATTCATCCATGTTCTGAAACTGATGGGATTTGCAGGTACTACCAGCTGGGGTCTACAGTTCCTGGCTATAGCTGTAAGTTCTGGGTGGGACAGTATCGTTTTCCATTCATCCCTTGTGACCATGCTGTGTTCCTTTTTATAATCGTTTCCTCGGTAGGACATAAGAGGGAACGTAAAAGGAATCAGCATATGGTCAGTCCATATTTGGGGTCTAAGGGGGTTAGTTGTCAAATCGTCTAGGTCAGTGGCAATGCAATCTATTGTATGCCCTGCCTCATGAGTGGCTAGGGTGTCTCGGATAGTCAGGCCCAAGACCTCCATGGTTTCCCGGTAGGAGGCAGCAGGTGTATCGGTTGTGGACTCTAGGTGGATGTTTATGTCACCCATCAAAGTGAAATTAGAATACCTAAGTATCAATGGGCTGAGCACCTCTCCTATGTTACTCAGGAAGCCCGCACAGGGTCCTGGTGGGCGATAGATCAAAGCCCCCGAGAAGGAGAAGTTGTCATTAATTTTAATTATAAAACCCATCCCTTCTGTATCTGTTAACTCTTGCAGTGGTACCGTCGAGCAGCTGAGGGAGTCCCTATATATGATGGCCACTCCTCCACCACGTTGTTCATTCTCTCTATCTACTCTTTGTATACCATATCCAGGGGGCAGGGCATGAACCACATCTGGGGTGCACCAGGGTTTAAGCCATGTCTCCGTAATGAAGAGACAATCTAAGTTGTCATCTATCAATAGGTCCTGGATATGCTGGGCATGCTTCGGTACAGATCTGGCATTTATTAGGGCAGCTTTAAAGCTATCCTGGGGTGTTGAGAAGGCCGAAACCTGGGACCACAGAAAAGTGTGGCGACAGGCCTGGCAGCTCACTGGTCCTGCCCAGTATGAGGTGTCAAAATTATTTGAGTCACAACAGGGCTTACCTTCTGTATTTTCTCTGAAGAGCTGTATTGGTGCATTTTGAGCTTCTGTTTACTTGAGTACTTATTTCCCACTCCATTCCTATTGGACGTTTGAGTTTCCTACAAAGTTTTTTTATTTTTTGTGGTGTCTCCTTTCTTCTTCGTTACAATGGCCAACGACTCTCACTCTGCCAGGTCCTCTGTAATGGCCACGAAACCAAAGAGACACAAAATGACCCACCATCTCCAATTCATTCCTCTCATAACCAAATTCTGGACTCTATTTTGGATGAAGTTCGGGGTCTCCAACCGTTTATGTCTGCAACAAACGAAAAACTAAAACAAATAGAGGAAAGGTGGATCGTCATGTAAGGCAAAGTTTTAGAATTGGAACAGCGTGTTAGCGACATTCAGGATATTTCTACAAAGATTCCACTACTAGAACAGGAAATTCATAAACTGAAAATACACCTAGAGGACCTTGAAAATAGAAATCGTAGAAACAACTTACACCTTTATGGCCTTCCGAAAAATGTTGAGGGTTCTAATATGGTACTGTTTCATCAAAAATTCCTTCCTGAGCGTCTAGGTCTTCCGTCTTCCTCTACTCTCCTCAATATACAAAGAGCTCATCGTTTGGGACGCCTTACCACCAATCCTATGAAACCTCGTGGCATCATCATGCTCTTTCTGGAGTTTACTGAACTAATGACTATCTTGAAAGCTGCCAAACTCAAACGTTGCCCTATTTGGTCTGGTCATAATATCTACATCTCACAAGACATCTCAAATGCAACTAACGCTCGTCGTAAGGAATTCCTCGCCCTAATCCTCAGATGAGACATCTTAATATTCAATACGGAATACTCCATCCATGGCTTTGCAAAGTTACACATGATGGGCGTTCACGCTCCTCCTTTGATGATCCTGAAAAACTCAAACTTTTTCTTTGTAGCTTCTCTTCCGATGGAATGGATACAAACACCTGATTTTTCTCTTGTGTTTTTCTTTTTTAGCTCTTCAGGATTGCCTCTTTAAACTCATTTGTTTTGTTTACTCAGGTCTCTCTGACACTAATTGTTTTTTTCTCATTTCTCTATGTTTCTACTCAATTTGAGGTGCTCTTTGTATTATCTCTTTTATTCTTATTTCTGATATCCGCTTTGCCTTGCGTCTCCATGCTCCCTCTTCAATGTTTTCTCTTCTTCTTACAGATCTGGTTGTTTTTCCTTGATCTGTTTGTTTGCTTCCCTTTTTTACTTTCTCTCTGCTTTCATTTCTGTTTCTCATTTCTTTTCTTCCCCTCTTTCTCTTTTCCTGTCTTCTTGTCACTTTATTTTAAGTTATTCTCTCTATTTAACTTGTTGTCTGTGTATTTTGGCTCTGTGTGTTTTTTTGAAATGCTTCCATTGTATGAATCTCATGTGTGGTATTTATTTATTTATTTATTTTTCATTGTTTTCCTGTAGATGTACTCCTGATGTGTATGAACTCCACATGTATCTTACCCTCCTAACCCTTCACTATGTGTAAGTTTGTCACGTGATACGTTCGTGGTCTTGGACACCCCGTCAAAAGGCAAAAGGTACTTTCCCATTTATCTAAGCTTGATTATCAGGTTTCTTTCCTTCAAGAAACTCATTGTACTGATGTAGAATCACTTAAGTTAAAAAGGCATTGGATGGGACAAGTTGTGTATTCTCCGGCGTCTGGTAAAAAAGGGGGTGTTGCCATCTTATTTCATAAGTCATTATCTGTCCAAATTTTATCTGCACAGAATGATGATGTTGGACGATGGGTAATGGCAAAAGTTGTTATACACAATAAGACTCTAGTCTTGTTGAATATATATGGCCCAGTTAAACTAGATCCTAAATTTTGGAACAATATTAAAATTTTAATCTCTTCCATTGATTGTCCTAATATTGTTATTGCAGGTTATTTTAATCAATGGATAGACCCTTTCTTTGATAGATTATCTAAATGCAAATTTATTCCTGATAAATATCACAAAGCATTTCAATCGGCCATTACCTCTCATCCACTCTATGATGTTTGGAAGACATGTAACCCTGACTCACTTGAATATACTTTTTTTTCCAATGTGCATCATACTCGCTCCAGGATTGACTATGTTATGGTTAGTAAATCTCTGCTCCCATCTATTCAATCTTCAGAAATTGGATCAATTTTTATCTCCGACCATGCCCCCGTTAATGCTGTACTTGACTTTTCACTCACTTCCCCTCACTTTAGTCGCCGGAAACTTAATGTTTTTTTATTATCTGATACTGTTTACATTAAAGAAGCGACTACTTTTATTAAATATTTTTTTATTTTAATAATCCACTGGACACCTCTATCTCTAATAATTGGGATGCCTTTAAAGGTTCTTTTTGTACTTTCACTATTTCATTTGTTGCAAATACAAAGAAGGTCATGCAGAAAAAATATGCTGACCAATTACTTCATCTGAAATTACTAGAATATGCTTATTTCTCTTCTAAATCATCTTCTACTCTACATGAATTAATTAAGGCTAAATCTAAACTTAACAAATTAGCAACGTTTGAAGCCTGTAATATTCTTTTCAAAATTAAATCCAAATATCATGGCGGTCAAAATAAAGCGGGTAAAATGCTAGCCAATTATTTGAAAATAAAATCTGAGCATAAAAATATTGGACCCATCTTTAATGAGTCTACTAAAATAATGGTGTTGTCAGATGAAGATATTGCTGAGGCTTTTCATAAATATTATAGCTCTCTTTATTCTGATGACATATTCCCCTCTAATCAAAATGTAGATACTTTCTTCCCGGGCCTCCCTTCACCCCCTTCACTTCCTGATAAAATTATTGCATTGGAAAAAGAGGTTATATCTCAGGAGATTATTAATGCCATTAAATTGTTTTAAAAAAATCCAAAGCCCCTGGCCCAGATGGTTTATCTGTTGAATTGTATGATACATTTACATCCATTTTTGTTCTTCATCTTTTAGCCCTTTTAAATTCCTTTATTGCAGACGCCAAAGCCTCTGGCTCTTTTATGGATGCCTTAATATTTATCATCCCAAACCAGATAAAGATCATTCTCATTGTAAACATTTTCATCCCATATCTTTAATAAATTATGATTGTAAAATATTTGCCAAGATTCTTGCATTAAGACTTGAAACAATTATCCCTTTATTGATTAAAACCGACCAAGTTGGATTTGTGAAGGGTAGACCGGCATTGGATAACGTACGAATGTTTGCAAATATTATTTCTTCTGCTAAAAATTACAAATCTCCCCTTGCAGCATTGTCATTGGATCCCGAAAAGGCATTTGATCGCATTAATTGGCAATTTATGTTTAAAACCCTCCAATGGTTCGGTTTTGGTCCTACGTTTATTTCCTATATTAAATAATGATATTTTTGTCCTCGAGACAGTATTTTTGTTAATAATCATTTCTCTAAATGTTTTTCTTTATCCAGAGGGACTAGGCAGGGCTGCCCGTTTTCACCTTTATTATTTGTTATGTGCCTTGAACCCTTCTTAGAGCATATTCGCATTAACTCACATATTTCTGGCTTCATTGATAACTCCATTGAAACCGAAATATCTGCCTATGCAGATGATATCTTACTTTACATGTCATATCCTACTGACTCCCTCCCGCATTTTCTGAAAGAGGTCCAATTATATTCCAGCATTTCCGGTTATAATTTAAAACTCTTAAAGACAGATGTTTTGCCTTTAAATTCCATATGTTACCAGTTTATGTTTAATGATACTAACTTTACATGGTGCCCTACAAAAATCAAACACCTCGGTATTTGGTTTTTCTCCTCATTACCAGCTACACTTAAATACACGTTTAACTCTCTACTCACTAAAATTCAATCGCTTCTCCTCACTTGGTCCCCCCTCCATCTCTCCTGGTGGGGTAGGTTGGATACTATTAAAATGATGATTGTACCCCATGTTCTATATACATTATCTATGTTACCCTTTCAAATTTCCATTTCCTTTTTTTCTCAAATTAACTCCACTTGCATAACATTTTTGTGGAACAAAAAACACCAGTGTATTGCTCTTACTAGACTTATTTGCCCTAAATCTGAAGGCGATGTTCGTTTTCCTAATTTTAGAGCATATCATTCGGCCTTTTTAATCAAGCAAGCTTTTGCTTTATCCCATGATTTTGCTGACATCCCTATCCCCAGATGGATTGTTTTTGAATGCTCCTTACTAAAATACTTTTCTTTTCAAAATTTACTTTTTATGTCCAACAGCACTTTCCCGTCAAACTACCCTATTTAAAAATATTCCCAGAGCTTATTATATAATACATTTTCTACTGGTTTCACTCCTTTTCAGTGCTTTTTATCCTCCGCCATTTGGTTTAACAAATATCTTAAGTATAAAGGTAAATCATTTTACTACAAATTTTGGAAAGAGAAGGGAATTATTGTTGTTTACCAATTGGTTCATCAAAACTCTGTCATTCCTTTTTCTACCCTACAAGTACAATATCTTTTACCTGACTCATTTATTCAAGAGTATGTTATATTTTCCAACACTCTACAATCACAATTAATTACTTTTGACCTTCCAGCTGTTGCCCCTACTCTTACACCGTCCTCTCATTTATGTCTGTTATTTCCCACACACAGACCCAAAGCTGCTCTTGTATATACGTTATTGTTATCAAATGTTACTGAGATACCTAAATCACCTATTGAAATTGCATGGGAAACAGATTTGTCTGTTTCTTTTCCCATTCCAACTTGGGATAAATTGTGGTCTAAGTTATTTAAAGTTTCTGCTGCTGCTCGTATTACTCAATCTTTATATTTTATTTATAATAGAGCTGGCATTACTCCTGTTTGTATTTCTAAGTTTTCTCCCTCCTTTTCTCCTCTATGCTGGTCTTGTTCTAATGATACTGTCACGTTGATGCATCATCTTTATGACTGCTCTAATGTATTTACGTTTTGGAAATCTGTTTGGTTTATTTGCATGAACATTTTTAAGTATGCTCTTACGTTAACATTCCAAAATGTTTTCTTAGGTTCTTCTTCACCTGATGTTGATGACTCATCTTCTGTTTCCTTGGTATTTGATTTTTTATTGCATTAGCTTTTAAAGTTATCTTATCCTCTTAAGATAGTTCTAAATTATCTTCATTAACCTGGTGGAATTTTATTTGTGACGAGCATAGAATCGCTAATGTTTCCTCCATCTCTATCTCTCACAAAATTAAATCTGATCTTCTTTGGCTCCCCTCTTCATCATATCTCTCTAATCATACTTCTATACACTAACACTTTCTTTTCTCTCTTTCAACCCCTTCTGTTTCTTCTTCTCTTTTCTTCTATCTTTCCCCTCTCTTTCTTCTTCTTTTCTTTCTCTTATTTCCCTAATGCTATGCTTATATTAAATCTTCATAATATTTAATTACTTATGCTTTATGATACACTGTTTATAGTGTGACTTCTCTTTTGATTGTTTCTATTTTCTGTTGTATTTCTTGTTTTTGAAAATCCAATAAAACTTCTTAAACACAAAAAAGAAAAATTATCTTCGCCCCCTAAATGGATCTATGCCTTTGGATTCATCAGCTCATCACACCTTTCGATTAGGGGGTTTTATAAGTCTGATAGACTATATCCTAATCAATCTGGATTCATGGCAGCTGGCCGATGACCTCGTAATTGAGCAAAGAACCAAGAGTGATAATGACCCTCTGATAGGATGTATGTGTGCCAGCAAGGAGGAATTTTTATTGTTTTTCTGCCCTGAGTTAAGGAAAACCACACTACACCTCACAACAAATAGGAAGTCTATCATATGTCACAATTACAGTAGGCCGGAATCTAGCCCAACAGAGCCACAAGTTTCCAGAAAAAGGTACTCAGGGGCTGTAAGAGGTAAGGGACCTGAATGACCCAGAGATCATTCCTAAATTTGACACTTTAATTCACTTGTCTCGAAGGCATGGAGGTTGGTAATCAGAGCCTGGAAGTAGTCACGTTAGTAATTGTATCCCCCTGCACTTAGAATGATTCAATCAGGAGCGCAGTGAGTTAAAATCTGCACTTTCAATGGCACTAAAAACATTTTTTCTGATGGGGAAGGTGATCTACAAGAGTTAGGGCAAAAGTGCAAGATTCTTGTTAAATATAAAAAAAAGTCAGGTGCTAGTAAAGGCCCGAAAGGCACTTATGGAAACTCTCAGAAGTGAGAAGACCAGGCACTTTCTGGAAGTTATTAAAGTGAGAATCAAAAGGTGCCCCTAGACAGTTGGTTTCCAACCTGTTTTATTATTGGTTTTTTTAAATCCCGCTGGACCCGCCCCTAGGACCCAGGTGAGTCTTGGGGGCGAGTTCAGATGAGGTGTTTGACTGGCCATTTCAGGACGGCCAAACACCTCATGCGCACTGCAGCTTTCTCCAGCCCCAGCTGCATTGTTGGGGCTGGAGAAAGAAGGCACAGGCTCCCAGTCTGCCTGGGAGCACAAAGTTGAAGCTCTCAGACGAATCAGGACGCTGCTTTCCTA
Source organism: Lissotriton vulgaris (assembly GCF_964263255.1). NCBI lineage: Eukaryota > Metazoa > Chordata > Amphibia > Caudata > Salamandridae > Lissotriton > Lissotriton vulgaris. The sequence continues at coordinate 682,750,368 of NC_141696.1, forward strand.
CAGCCTCATGATTGGCCCAGTGCAGTCTCGGAGCATGTCCCTGAATCAGGAAGAGAGGGATGGTGCGGACTGCGGAGGCGGCGGAGATCAGATAAGTTTGTTTCCTTAATTATAATTTTTTTTGCTCCCCCTTTAGTCCCCCCATGCCCCGCCCCCCCCAGGTCACTCCTCAAGCCTGCCCCACCTCTTTAGCAGGGGATTGGCCACAACTGATTCTGACCTCTCAGGATCGTGGTAACAGATCAGAAACCTTCATCTCAGTCACTCGCAGTCTCTTGTTCTGAGAGCAATATACAGAGAATACACATTGGGACATTTTTAATATATTAATTGAACCAACGTTATTCTTGTATAGAGTACATGTGCTGGGATAATAAGTATACAGATGGAGATGAAAGTGATTACAAGCACCAAAAGTGTAAATAACATATTCAGTTCCACGATGGTGCTAAGAAAGTGTATATATGCAGGCATTTAAAACAAGATAGAAATCAGGCATACTCCTACTATGCAATCCCTACACTGTGTATTTCTAGAGTGTGTGTAGGTGCAGAGCCAAGAATGCACCACTGTATGATCCAAACCCATCACCTGGCAGGGGAGAATGTAGGACGCCGTCTTGGTCAAATTTTGGGCGCCACTCACGGAGATGTCAGACAGCTGTTCTGCGGAGCCACAGCATCTAAGGACCCTTGGTATCACCTGAAGGGCCTCCTCTACTAACCCCTGGAAATACTTCTTTATAATAAAAAGCATTCTTGTGATGTGCACACAGATTAGCATTGTTGTAGATATGTAGATGACCCAGTACCCCGTGGATAAAGACAAAATGACATTTTTACATCAATCGTAAATTCCTTGTACCCCGTGTTCAAGGCATTATGATAGTTCTGTGTGAAGCCACATGTATAAGCAAAGCAGTTTCAGAAAAACGCTGATGTTGTGTATGCGTACTGACTTCAATCAAATTATTAATCAAGTCTCTTCATACATAGATATGGCCTGGAGAGTACAAGACAACTGCACTAACCATGCTATTTAAAAGCTTCTAAAGCAGTTTTTCCATATTTTTATATTTTTTATACCTGAATATTCTATTGATTGCTCTTTAGCCGTCTGTATTTGGTTCTAACCAGATCTTGCATAGGCCACATGTGATAAATGTATTTTTTTACGTATTAAGATTTTGGAGTCAGATGATGGCTATGCACGTGCACTTTCTTTATTGTATCAGGGCCACTCTGAGATGCACCTTATTAGTGAGCTAAATTGTTTTGATTGGCTCTAAAATTACCTACGTGGCAATAGATGCCCCGCTGGTCAGTTGTACTCATGTGTCCTTACAGGAACTTACACCCTAGAACTGCCCATTGGAAAGGCACTAGTGCTCTTATAGTAGTAATGCTATCTCAACCAGCACTTTAACAATGGCTTGATTAGATTTGGCGGTCTGTTACTATCTGTGTGGCTTTATAGTTCTTACCACTTTGATCAACCCAAATTGAATTACTTTACATTAGTATGAGTTTTTTAGAACCAGTTGTTGGCTATGTATTAGCATGTTTTATTGTATCTGATATGCTTTAGTTATCAAAGTATGTTTTTAAATCTCAAAAGTGTGAATATCTTGTATATTGTATGGCCTGTCTATGACAGGCTGACACAAGAAATAAATAAATGAAAAGAATAGTGCTTATGATAATTATGATGGTATTAAATACTTGCCTCCATCAAAGAATATGTAATCTCTGTTTTAAAGCCTCTGTCTTGTTTGGGTCATAACACACATTAATGTATGTGTTAATAGAGGTCTGTTTTGTGTGAAATGTATGTTTTAGTTGGACTCTTTGGCCCCTGTAGCAGGTAGAGTAAGCGCGCAAATCAGGAAAAATCATTTTTGTTGACTGGCCCTTAGTTACCAAACCAAGCAGGATTATAAATTGTGGATTCCCAAATTCCACGACAAATTTGTGCCAAAGCTGTAGTATAAGTCTTTGTCATTATCGGCGCTTTGCATCAACAAATTGGGCTGATGCACAGGATAGTGGGGTCATGTGAGTCTAAAAAGGACGAGACCCCCCTGAGCAAATATAGAAAACCTTCGCAGGGCATTATTCAAAGTCAAAACTGTAAAGGCTTCTTGAAAATTAAGATCCATTGCATAGAACAAAAAGTGGTTAGATTCGAATCAGCATCAACAATGCATAACAATAAAGCCAATTGTGAGATGTTATAAGATTAGGAAATTAGCCATACCAAATATACAGTTTAATAATGAACTAGCCTAAATGTACTTAGTTTGTAAGTCAAAGGAGAGTAATCAGCAGGAGGAATGGCATGAGGTCTGCCTCCAAAGAAAGAGATAATAAAAACTCTAAGATGGAGATCACGCTATTCAAAGGTAAAGAAGAGCCTAATTACAAAGTTAGATAGCAGTCCATCTTGGGGACTGCTCATTATGACAACAAGGAAAAGTCTTTAGGCATAAATCAAACAGACAATCTCAGAGTCTGTCTTCGTAGAAACCAGCAAAAGATCTGGCACACATCCAAATAACGGCACAATTTATAGTATCAGAAATGTGAAAAACAACTGGACAGTGTGATTTGTATGTATAGGGCTGCTCTAACAAGGATAAATGATATGAACCAATCAACCCGTAGAAGTTGTGCTACATAATATAAGTTACTTTAGAAAAAGCCTAAATCGTGAGTAAATGTTATATACTCTTTACCCTACAAACAGGGGAAATGACATTGCTCTATTGAAGCAAACCAAACAATAAGCCATTTCAGAATGAATGAAAATATTTGTGGCTTGGCCAACAGCAGCCTTAAGTACTGTAACATAGGAGAACATCTAAACATGGTTTCCCCTCAAGGGACGCACATAAATGCATTTTATTCAGTACAAAAAAGCAACACCATGAAACAATCAGCCTAATTCATGAAGCCGAAATCGGCTCGCAAAGGGCCTGATTCTGAGTATCTGGCCCTTTGCGAGTGCGATTTTTGCATTTGGGATTCATCATCCCAAATGCAAAAATCGCTAATTGCGATCTCGCAATTTTTCGAGTAATTACATTTAAGGAATCTCTATTTGAGATTCCTTAAATGCAATTCATCATCCAGTTTTGTTTTGCGAATTCGCAATTTCTGGCCGCAATTTACCGCGAGGTCAGACCTCGTGGTAAATTGCGAAAACTCAGAAAAATGGTTTTAAATGCATTTTTCTGAGTTGCATGTTACACACACACATGTCCTTGGGACATGTGTGTGTGCAACACCTGTGTAAAATTTCATTTGATAGGTGCTACAGGGTGTCCTTTGGACACCCCTGGCACCCTTCAAATCGCTATCTTATTTGCGATTAGCTAATTGCTAATCGCAAATAAGGAATACTCCCCATTCATTCCTATGGAACTTTTGGCCCATAGGAATGAATGGCGAGTTATTCCTTATTTGCGATTAGCAATTTGCTAATCGCAAATAAGGATTATGTAGGAATCGCATTTCTTTATGCAATTTCTACATGAATCCCGTTTTGCGAGTCCTTAATAGCGATTCGCTATGAATCGCTATTAGGGGCTCGCAAAACGGGAGAATGATGAATCAGGCTGAAAATCCATTTCCACTATGCAACATGCACGAAGGAAACTTCTTCATTCAAATTTTAAAAGCCAATTTTCTTAAGCACCTATAACATGGATGTTAGTACAAACAAGCAGTGGTCCAATAATATCAATTTGTTGCCTAGTTCTACTATCGAAAACACGTAACCAAACATGATTTTCAAATTAACAAAAACACTTTCACGTCATCCATATTAAGTCAAATAAATCATAGCCGTTTACATTAAGTAGGTGCTCGGCCCTTCCGCCTACTTAAGGAGTGATGGCACCAGTGTAAATGTCACAAAGTAGGCTTGGAAATCACGAACACTGCTAAAATAACATTTTGTGGCCACACTTCTCGAATGAATGGTGAAATAATAGAGCTAAACATGGATTTTGGATATGTTAAATGAAAAAGTATGTTTTCTTCCAAACATATCTGTATTATTGTTTTGCTGTTCATGAAATTGTTGTTGTTGTAAAGCTTTATTCGACAGATAGTGTCATAAAAGCTATCGGAATACATTTTTTAAAAAGAAAGTATAAAAGAACAATCACACAATACCATAAACATCATATGCGCGAACATTGCATCATGATGGTCGGTTTGATTCTAGACACAATAGAACAATTGTTATAATCAAATTGTTAAAAGATAGGTTAATGGGTCAAAACAAGCAGTTATTACAACAAATTAAAATATACAGTAATAATAGATTAAAAGCGAATAGCATTTCATCTTATTGCCAGAACATCAAAGTGTAATGAATGTCTGGTATTTGTCTGGGACATTATACATTTGCCATAGCTTAATAGAGAAGTAACTAATATATTGCTTTTGCATGAGAGAAGATTTTTTGATTTGATTTAATTAACTTTTATTTAATTTAATTGGTCAAGCAGGCTCATTTTAATTCATTAACCTCTTTGCTGCTGATGACGAGCTCAGCTCGTCATCAGCTACGGCGCTCGTATGCTGATGACGAGCTGAGCTCGTCATGTAACGCGGTATTTTAAAAAATGCAGCACACAGCGGGACAAGCCGCCCCAGCGATGCGGTTAGTCTTGCGCCGTTTACATATTATAGAAAAAGATTTTCAGTATTCATTGCCAAAAATCACTAACATAAATGCATTTAAAGACATTGAATAGAAATAAAGGACCAGATTCACCAAGGTTTAGTTATGTCAAGTTAGCCTTACTTTTTTAAAGCTAATCCAACGCTAAAACTTTTTAGAGATTAGCAAATCAACACTAATTGGTATTCGCTTTGCTTTGTATGGGAAAGTAATGCAAAGTACCCCAAAACGCTACTTTCCATTAATTTGCGTCAAGGTGGAGTTACATGGCTGGTACAGGGATGTTCCAGTGCAAATACCCATGTTTTTTTAGCCTAAACCCTCTCTACTAACATGAGTAGACAGGGTTTAGTACCAAAAATTGACGTCACTGGAAAGCAGGAGTTAAAATGAGAAATCTTTTCATTGCTCCTTTTTTTCAGTCTTTGCATGCGTGGGCCACTGCAGCGCACATACAAAGTAGGAAAGGTCTTGAAGTGTGTCTAGGCATAGTATTTTGTACAGGAAGGGTACCCTTACTGTACAAAACCTAAGCTAGCCTCAGGCACGCAGGCTAGCACTATGGTGATACACAGCAGCTGAAATCAGCGCTGGGAGCTAGGGAGAGAGTAAGATATTGCCATATCTCTGGGTATATGGGGCTTTCCTGTTCTCTCCCTGTCAAACAAAGCAGCACAGCCTCTTTGGGGGCTGCCCTACTTTCCCTGAAAGCTTTCAGAATCCAGGCAAAAGGGTACGTTTGTAGGGGCAGATTTACAAACCTGTGCACCACTTTTACACCGACGTTGCAACACTTCTGTGACGCAGTGGCGGAGTAAAGCTAGCGCCATGCAGCGGGGGATTTACAATGTGACGCATCTAGGGAGATGCATCACGTTGCAAAGCCCTGCACCACAAGAAACCTGCATCAGGTTTCATGTGGGCATTCCGGCGCAGGGGGGGTGTGTTCTGGTGCAGGAACACCTCAGAAAAGGGCCTGAGTGAAATCTACAAGATTTTTCCGACCCGCTGTGTCAAACCCTTGCACCTGCTTGAAGCAGGCTTAAGGTGTGGCGCACCATATGCAAGATAGGCCGGCATGGCACAGTGCTGGAGTTGCGTCGCGCCTGCGACACAACTCAAGCACTGCGACAAAGTTACGACGGCAGATGCGACATGCATCTGCATTTCCTAGCGCCATGATGCGCCGCATCCCTGGTGGCGCAAGGATTGTGATGCTTGTCGCAAGTTTCCTGGCACATCCCTGCTGATTTGCAGGGATGCGCCAGGAATTGTAAATCTGCCCGTAGTGTTTATAAAACCATTGCCTGTCACTGTTTGTTATTTCAAGATAAAACGTTGCACTTGTTTCTTTATTCATCGTTTTCAGAGGGATGGTTAGGGAAAGAAACTTCATCAGATGAAGGGAGAGAAGGAGACAGAGAAAGGGACAATAAAAGACACAAAGAGAAATGCGGAAGAAGAGAGAGACTGACCGATATCGAGAGAGAAAGTGTAAGAAAGAGGGAGTAAGAGAAGATATATAGAAAGGAGCAGCTAGGGAGATTAAGAAAACATAGCGAGAGAGCAACACCGACAATGAGAGAAAGAGGCCGCGTGAGGGAGGGAGATAGTGTGTGAGAGGAAGATTAAAAGGCCAGGCGGGCGCATCTCACGCACCCATCCGCTCACATCAGAAAAAGCTGCTTTGACTACATCTCCCTGGGATTATCAATGCCTGCAGGGTCTTCCGTTCATCTTCAAAATCCCTCCTGCCCCTCGGGAGCAATGGTCCCTCTTCCTACACCCGGTGTCACATGCGCATTTGCAGTAGTCGCTTGGTAAATCTCTCATCGCTGAAGTTTGCTTCTTCTTTAGTAGTTTTGTGATAATGAAACGCTTAGTTCAATGTTCAGGCATATTTTCCAGTGCTCTTGTTAAATCACACTACAGATTCCTCGCGAAGTCTTCTGCTGCCCGAAGACACAACGGGCTTCTTCTTACTGAAGACTGGTCTTTCCAATTGTTCTCTTTGACGTGGTTTGCTGTTCTGGAATCATGGCTTTAATGAGCGTGCTGTCTGCCCTGGCATATTTGTTAATACCGTTGGCCTTGCTTTGCATTTTGTCTTGGCCAGGGACGCTCCCTTTTATTACAATTTTCCGAGAAAGGATGTATTTTATTTCTGGATAGCTTGTCATCTTGGAACCACAACGTGTGATGTATTTCCTCTCGGCTTAACTGCTTTGCATTTTATTTGCCTGGATGGTCTGGTGCATTGTCGACACGTTTCTTGCTAGAATATGATACGTGTCGAGTTGATGTTGTTTTCCTTCCATGAAGACCGTCAATCATTTTTTCCCTGAATGCTAAACAGCCAGCGCATTCGAATTACACCCTTATTTTCAAGCATGTACTTGCTTTGAGACCATACATTAGATTTCGTGCAGTAATAGAGAATTCGATTCATTCAACTTTAAAGTTAAAAAAATATTATTAATTGAAAAAAAGCAGAATACAGTTATTCTTTTACACCGAAAAACCCCTCAATTGAAATAAATGAGAGGCTAAGGGTCTGCACTGTATAGAAGGACATACATCACAAATGGCAGATGTACATTCTGCTCTACTTTGTGTCTACCTGCCCTTTTACATCTGTATTTCGCAGTGCAGAGCTGCCACCATTTTCACCATGGGGAACCATTGTAAGCTGGTATTACACATTTTTCTGAGGCATCAACGCTGTGCAAAACCACTGTGTGAATGATTCTCGGTGGCTTTGCCTAGAAAGCCCTTCAACGTTGCACGGGAGAAAATGACAGTCTCTGCCAAGGATGCCTGTGTCATAGGCAGGATTGTTGTGTGCAATAAGCAACACATTTCATCACTAAAACAATCGCCAAAGGCATTTTTTCTATTTCTATGTGAGCCTCAGAATGCTGCCCATGTAGAAAGAGGAGAAACAAGGAGAAATAAAAATGTTTCTCCTTGTTACACCTCCCCTTGGGAGGCAAAGCATTTTGATGCATTCCCCGGTCTACCACTAACGGTAAATCTGTGAATGACTAAAATCCATGGGTGTATGCGTGGAACACCCATGCTCCACCAATGGAATCCTCCTTGGTGCAGAGTAACACACATCAGCGACATGTGCTGCTTTGCGCTACTCCAGATTTAAGCTACATAGGGCCATGCAAGGTGGCTTTGCATGGCTCTTCATGGCTTGATAAGTTTCATTATAGGTTTTGTATCACCCTGCGCCCCCTTGCCTGGAGCAAGGGTGATGCTGAACTGTTGATATATTTGCCCCAAGACATCTTCAGTGGTTTAACAGGAAACTGAAGAATGTTAACTGAGAACAATTGGGGTGACAAGGTATTGTTGAAAGAGTGCCATGGGAAGCCAACACAAAACACGTTATAGACTCTCAAATTATTGCACCTGTCAGAAGGAGTTCTGAACCATAAAACCTGACTCACCTGCACACTGTTATGTTTGTGGTATCAGAAACTGCAGGTATTTGTTCCCACACACAGTGATACCTTGCTTATCTTCACTTTGTTATTGGTGTCCTCTCTGATACATCTTTTCGCTATTTCTGGGGTGAGCTAATCTACACCCACGCTGTCTCTGCGCTATTCTGCCCTATCACGTCCTGCAACTCCTCACACTTATTGCACAGTTCATGAGGCGGGAACAAGAGTTCTGTGTCCCCACTGTCAGCCGGGAAGGACTCTAGTGTCCTCACAAAATGACTCCCCCCTAACACATTTTAAATATTATCTTCCCCCTTAACAAGGGAAGATGACACAGCATTTCTCTCCCACTTGAGGAGAAGACCCAAGTAACTGTGTTTTTCCATACATCTCATCTTTCCAACTCAGAGTACGGTGAGTCAATTGTGCCGCTTCTGTTGAAGGGAATGGTGTATGTTCATGTTCTTGTGTGGATCTCTCTGGTGTGATATATTTGGTTGTGTAGTTGATTCTTGCACTGAATGACTAAACTATGGTCTCCTACTCTCAGCATAAAGGCGCTCCCTATGAGTGTGATGTATATTTTGGTGGTTGTCTCAAGGAATGTTTTCTTGGCCATATTAAGTCTTTTAGTTTGACTGATCCTGGAAATTGTCATGATGTACTCTCACAGTCTGATGTGTATTCCAGTAGTTTCCCTTGAAAATGCTCGTTTGACTGTGGTGTAAATGTTAATTTCATTGACTCAATGGTCTGGGACAAGGAGCTCCTTCAGTCTTTCCTTGTTTTTTTGGCTGTTACCCATTGCCTGGTTGCAGATGCTTTTCCACCTGGCAGCTGCTTGGAAGTGAAGAAACTCTCGACAATCTGTAAGGTTTAATTTCTTCCTCACCCCGGTTTGACTACTGCTTTTGATGTCTTCACCGGATGGTAGTATCCTGCCCCATCTCTTTGAGCTGTGTGGGCAGCAGTGGTTCTTTCATAAGTGCAGAGGACATCGCCCCTCCCCCGACTAATGTGCAAAAAGTGTGACAAATAAAATGGTAACAAAATGATTTTATGACTATTTAATTTTTTTACTGGCTTTCAGAATCACAGAGGCAGCCCCTCCAGTCAATCCTGGGGCTTCTCTCATGCTGCTTAACATTATTAACAGCATGAAATCAGCATCTGGATTGATTAACCCCTCCCCTGCGGATGACGGAACCGCTCCGTCATCAGCTACGGTGGCGCTGTGCTGATGACGGAGCGGTTCCGTCATGGCCCGGCCGCCGCGCCTGCGCGGCGCTGATTTCGCACCTGCGCGGCCTTTCTATTGAGCGGGGCGGGTCATGACGGAACCGCTCCGTCACCAGCACAGCTCAACCGCGGCTGGTGACGGAGCGGTTCTGTCACCAGCATGCAGCTGCCCGCCCCGTTAGCGCTGCGGCGGAATAGCCGCCGCAACGAAAGGGTTAAAGGAGTTGGCTGTAGGACCTCATGCTCAGAGCCACAGGCTGCGAAACATCAAGGATGTGGTGGGAAGTGTTGCTGTCTGCTAATACTCCGCCTCCTTCTTGGACATCCATCTTCCACACCATCGGACTCAGGCAGATAGTACCAGAACCAATGCACACAGCCGGGCACACCCTTGATCCAGTTTTTACAGCAGGAAACTCCATCACCTTCAGCAACACCTCCTACCTTCAATGGATGGACCACCGCTGTGTTCAATTCACCCTCAAATCCAACATCACCCGCAGGCGCCCGCATCACCTCCAGTGCAGGAAATGGAACAAGATCACCGAAGACCAGCTCGCCACCGCCCTCAGCAGCTCCGCTTCCACCGACACAGATGATGACCCCACCACAGCTGCCTGTAATCGACACAACTAAATGTAAATTGATACTTGTATAGCGCACTACTCACCCGCAAGGGTCTCAAGGCGCTTGTACGAATACCGCTGTGGAACCCATCCTGGCTTTCCCTGTGAGGCATCCACAACTGGATCATTGACTGCGCCAACACCATCGCCCCCATTAAAAAAGCCTCCAAGCCGGACGCCAAGAAAGACAGCTGATTTTCCACAAACTTCGAGACTCAAGACGCACCTGCAGACAACGTACAAAATTTTGGAAGAACTCCAAAACCCAACAGACTTTCGACAACTTCAAAACTGCTACCACTGCCCACCACAAGCTCATCAGACTCTCCATAAAGAAAGTTCTTCAGAACAGAATCTCCACCAATGCACACAATAGCATGGAACTCTTTGGCATCATCAAAGAGTTCGCCCAACCGAACAGCGAGTCCACAGACATCACTCCCTCCCAGGACCTCTACGACAGACTTAGCGTTTTCTTCCATCACAAAATCAAGACCATCTATGATATCTTCCACAAGCAACCCGCTCTCAACACTCCCAATGGCACGCAGCCGCCACTAGACAGCTGGACCGCCCTCAGCATCAAAGACACTCTGAGAATAATGAAGACCACCCACTCCGGGCTCCCAAGAACCCCTGCCCCCACCACGTCTTCCACAAAGCCACAGACATCATTGCGTCTGAACTTCAATATATCATCAACCGTTCCTTCGGGAATTCTTCCTTCCCTGATGCCTGGAAACATGCAGAGATTAACCCTCTCCTTAAAAAGCCTTTTGTGGACCCCACCAACCTCAAGAATATTAGACCGATCTCCCCACTCCCTTACCGAGCCAAAGTCATGGAAAAAGCCATCAACAGCCAACTCGTCGCCTTCATCAAAGAAAACCACATCCTTGACTCCTCCCAATCAGGCTTGAGGAAGAAGCACAGCATAGAAACCACACTCCTCACAGCAACAGACGACATCCAAGCCCTAGAGGACAGACTATGACCCTCTTCCTCCTAGACCTCTCTGTGGCCTTCGAAACCATCTCTCACCACACTTTAACCTGAAGACTCTACCACGAGGGAGTCCTGAACAACGCCCTTGACCGGATATTCTCTTTCCTCTCCTGCAGAACACAATGAGTCAGATTCCCTACATTCCTCTCAGAACCGACTCCAACCACCTCCAGAGTCCCACAAGGATCCTCCATCAGCCCGATTCTGTTTTACATCTACATTGCCCCACTCGCATTGATCATTAGAGCACACAGACTCAACATCACATCGTACGCAGACGACACCCAACTCATCCTCTCCCTATCCAACGAACCCAACATCACCAAATGCAAATTCTAAGACTGAGTGGTAGCCATCACCATATGGATGAAAAACAGCTGCCTTCAACTCAACACGAACAAAACAGAGGTGCTCATCATGGGCCCACACCCCGATGCTTGGAACGAAAACTGGTGGCCCCCCGCCCTCAGGCCCCTCTCCTCCTTCATGGAGCAGGCGCACAACCTCAGAATCATCCAGAACTCTGAACTCAAAATGGATTGCCAGATCAATGCCATCACCTCCACCTGTTACCACACCTTCGGCCTCCTCCGTAAGACCTTCAAGTGGATCCCCCCAACACAGGAAAACTGTCACACATGCCCTCATCAGTAGCAGACTGGACTATGGCAATGCACTCCATGCCAGGATCAACAGGAACCTCACCCGCAAACTCCAGAACGTTCAGAATGCCGCCGCCAGACTAGTCCTTAACCTACCACACCACAGCCACATCAGCCAAAACCTACGGATCCTACACTGGCTGCCCGTCGAGAACAGAATCACCTTCAAGCTTCTCACGCACGCACACAAGGCCCTCCACAACACTGGACCTGCCAACTTGAACCACTGCCTTGCATTTCACGCTCCCCAGAGCTCTCTCCGCTCAGACCAGTTCTCCCTTGCAACAGTTCAACGGGTCAAGAAAAGCAGAACAGGAGGATGCTCCTTCTCCCTCCTCACGGCTAAGGCATGGACCTCCCTACCTCTTCACCTCCGACAGACTGCATTGTTCCCTAAGTTCCTAAAGGACCTCAAAACCGGGCTTTACGTTGGAACTCAGTGAACCACCAGGAACTGTGGAACCCCCCTGCCCCTTTTATCAGCCTACTTGAGACCGGTTCCAGGTGGGTAGCTTGCACAATATAAAACCCCTGATTGATTGAATGGGTAAAGCAGGGGGGATTTTGAAGGACATAAGACGCTCCCAAGAGAAATTGGAAGGAAGCCTCAGAAAGATGGAGGAGAACCTCACTACACTGCAGGGAGAAACAGTCAGAGTTAAAGTACGAGAAACGCTCACTGAATATCAAAGCACGGCTGTGCAAGAGACTCTTTTTTGAGGCAAATACTACAGGACCAGGCAATATGGGGAGGAGGAGAGGCCAGGCAGGGTGCTGGCAGAACAGATGCTCAAGCCCCGATTCTCCAATTATGTCTTGGAAATTCGTGATGCAAGAGGGAGTAGTAAGAAGGACACAGCAGACATAAGGCAGGTCTTCTACTCTCATTATTCTTCATCGTACTCCACTAGGAAGAAGGTCCAGCATGAAGCGGACGCATACCTGGAATCCAGAGAACTTGGATGGCTGAGCAATGCCATGCAGGAATTTTTAGCAACAGATATCAAGGAGGATGAAATACGAGCCGCAAATATGCAGCTAGCATTGTAAAAGCAACAGGGACAGACAGACTCCCGGTCGAATTTTATAAAACTTAACTATATATCCTAGCTCCTTTTTTGAAGTACATGTATGAGGAGGCGCTCCAGCTGGGAGTTCTCCCACAATCTATGTGGGAAGCACTCATAATCTCCCTCCCAAAGCCCGGCCTTTGTCCTTAATAAATTGTGATGTCAAATAACTTGTAAAAGTGTTGGCTCATCGGCTAATCCTATTTATGGATGGGCTGGTACGACCTGATCTAGCAGGCTTCATTCCAGGCTGAGCTATCTCCTTCAATTTCCGTACATTATTCTTAAAACTACAGGACATAGACCCCCACCTCAATGCTGCAGCGGTTTTCCTAGATGCCACCAAGACACCTAACTCCCTAGATGGGATTTTTTAATAGTGGTGCTGAGGCCTATGGGAATTCTTGCAAAATTCTGTGCATGGGTGAGTCTTCCCTACCATGTGCCCAAAGTTAGGTTACTTATAAATGCACTACAATCTCCCTCATTTAATATCACTTGTGGCACTAGGCAGGGCTTTCTGCTATCCCCTCTATTATATTTTTGTTGGTTGTGGAGCCATTGGCAGCCATTCTACTACAACATTATCAATAATAATACGCACTGCGCTATCCACCGAGACATATGCTGGAGTGGGTCTATGCAGATGACATCACATTGTACGGAAGGACCCACACATTAGTTTGAATCCAATACTTCATTAATTTATCAGTTTTGTGGAACTGTCTATAGTGGAAATCAATTGGGAGAAAAGTCAGGTGTTCCAACTCACTCCGAACACCCCACTAGCAGACCTAGAGTTTCCACTAACATGAAGCGACTTAGAGCTCAAATACTTGGTATTAGTCATTGCTCTGAATAAGGAAACCCAATTAAGAGCTAACTATAGGGAAGCATTAGACAGCCTAATAGACACTTTTACCGGATGGATAGCAATGCCTCTTTTAATTGCAGGGCGTATTGCGCTATTGAAAATGGAACCTATGCCTTGCCTGCTATACCTTTTTCTAAACATTCCCTACAACTCAGGCGCCATTTCTTCAAAAGTCGGAGGAGTCAGTTGATCCGGCTCGCTTGGGGAGGGAAATAACTCAGAGTCAAATTAAGCACACTAACACTACCTTTCACAAAAGGGGGGGTTGAAGCACCAGACCCAGAATTATAATATTTAAGTGCACAAGCACAATACGCCCAGTATTAATGCCTCACATCGCAGTGAAAGAGGGCTACACAGGCCAGATACCAACAACGGGGCTACTTGGAATGATAGTGAGGTGAGAGGGGGAGGGGACTCTACAGTTACATGCATAAATGCTGCATGGTTCAAACTCACACACAGGCTACAGGTACCCATAATATACTCCCCACTACTGCCACTGACACATCGGCACAATACACCAGTCATACACAAAGGTTTATGTCACCAGATGCTACTGCGGTACCACATACCAACATGGGTTGACTTGTATAGAGAAGGAAGATTCCGAGACAGGGAAGAGTTGTTTGGTGGCCAAATCCTGTTACCTATAGAACCTTTTCTATATATTAGACTAGCTCCAAAGTTTCAGCGGTGGTGGTTGCGCTGAATTGAGGAGTGTTCTCACCATGCAATAACCGGCCTGGGAGACCACAACGCATTGCCAACGACCACCTAGTGTCCCTGTTGCTTTCCTTCTTGCGCCTGCTCCTTTACCAACACAACCACGGGACAAGGGACTCTAAGTCCCAGCACTCCCCCTTTGGCGCTCACCACCGACGCCAGCAGCAAGCGCCAGGAGGTGCTTGAAAAGCGGAGAGCGGCTGGAGTCTGGCGGGTTGCGCTGAATTGAGGAGAGTTCTCACCATGCTATAACCATTCTGGGAGACTGCAACGTATTGCTGACGACCACCTGGGGTTCCTTTTGCTTTCCTTTTTGCTCCCGCTACTTTACCAACACAACCATGGGACAAAGGACTCCAAGTCCCAGCACTCCCCCTGCAGCGCTTACCACCAATGCCAGCAGCAAACGCCAGGAGGTGCATGAAAAGCTGAAAGCAGCATCCGCCCCGCGGAACGCGCGCGGGCGAGTGCCGGGCGAAGCCCGGGCCAAGGGCGGGCCAGACCTTGCCCGTCATCGCCAGGAAGAGGCAAGGCTGGGCCACCCCTCTAACGACCAGGACCCCACTCAGAAATTTGAACTAGGGAAAAGGTACCGCATTTGTCTATCTTGTGCTCTTCCAGAACTGTGAGTGATCAGAGTCTCAGTCAGAACCCTATATTCGACCTACCCTAGATTTTAGTAACTACGGGGCATATTATCAAGAGGGTTTATCTCTGCTTTTTTGGCTTTAAAAGCCAAGAAAGCGGAGATAAAATTATCTCCCTATTACCTAGCTGTCGCTAACACCAGTTGCTATCTCCTATTATCAACTTTTGGAGATATTCGCGCTAAGCGCGAATATCTCCAAAAGCTAACACCTGCCCTGAGCAGTTTTTAGCCATGTTATCCAATGGGAGGGGGATAACATGGCTAGGAGCATTAGCTCGGTAATGCATGAATATCGCTGACTTTTCAGCGATATTCATGCATTGCGGCGATTTTTATCGGATTTGCGATAAACCTTGGTAATACCAAGGTTTATTTGCGGTAAAAATCGCCGCAGCGCAGCGGTAAATTGTTGTCTCTAACCAAGCAATAGCGATAATTATCGCTATTGCTTGGTAATATGCCCCTGTTACTTTTAAAATTGCATTTTGCACTTTTGTACATTTATGTTATTTTCTGCTGCTAATACTTCTGGACTCAGTACCCCTTCTACATGCCAATTTTATCGGTCTTAATGGCTTCTAAAAATTATCTTATTTTTATTTATTTATTTTATGTAGTTTGTAGAGCGCACAGCTACCCCCGAAGGGGTGTCCCGGCGCTAGAACCTGAGTCTCAGAGGAGAGAAAAGGAGCAAAGAAAGGGGAAGTATCGTAGTAAATCATAGTCCAGAGAAGAGCCAAGTTTTGAGTCTGGCCCGGAAAATGGATTCGGAGGGACAGAATCTGAGATCGACCGGCAGCGCGTTCCATAATTTTGCAGCAATGACACTGAACCCTCTGCCACCCATTCTGGATAGTCTGA
Organism: Lissotriton vulgaris; assembly: GCF_964263255.1. Lineage (NCBI taxonomy): Eukaryota > Metazoa > Chordata > Amphibia > Caudata > Salamandridae > Lissotriton > Lissotriton vulgaris. Next base: position 682,766,227 of record NC_141696.1, read on the forward strand.
AACGGGGAGAGATCAGAAGGCATAGGTCATTGGATCTCAGAGATCTGATGGAGCGGGATATAGAAACGCGTTTTTTTAGATAATTTGGACCGCGATCGTTGATGGCTCGATGAGTCAGCGTGAGGATCTTAAACTGGATACAGCTGGCCACTGGTAGCCAGTGTAATTCCCTACGATATGCGGCAACTGACTGACGATAGGGAATATTGCCAATCAGCCTTGCAGCCGCATTTTGGACAATCTGCAGCCGGTCAATCAGGTATTGGGGAGCTCCAGCATAGAGGCTATTAGCATAGTCCAGGTGGGACGTGATGAGGGCATGGGTAACTGTACGGCGGGAATCCAGAGGGAGATAGGGGAGGATTTTCCTGATCATGCGTAACTTCAGGAAGCAGGCAGAGGTCACTTTTTGAATCTGAGTCTTGCATGAGAGGGAGTCGTCGAACTGGAAGCCCAGGTTACGGGCCGAGTGGACAGGGGAGGGGGCGGGATCGAGTGCCGTGGGCCACCACCAAGAGGAGGGGATGGAATTTTTCTGGTTAAAAAACAGCACCTCTGTTTTGTCTGCATTGAGTCTTAGATGGTTTTCCGACATCCAGCCACTGATGTTGTTAAGGCACTGGCGGAAGTTGGAGAACGCGGAATCAGAGTGGTCTCTGAAGGAAAACACTAGCTGGGTATCATCAGCATAGGAGACCACCCTGACTCCGTAGGACTCCACCACGCCGGCCAGAGGGGCAAGATAGATGTTAAAAAAGAGAGGGCTGAGGGCCGATCCCTGTGGCACACCGCAGGACAGGGGTTTTTCCTCCGATGTGAAAGGACGCAACAATACCCTCTGACTTCTTCCTGAAAGGAAGGACTCGATCCAGCTAAAGGCAGTGCCGCCAATGCCAATGTGTTTTAATCGGTCAAGGAGGATGGAGTGAGATACAGTATCGAATGCTGCGGACAGGTCGAGGAGGACTAACATAGCCTCCTCGCCCCTGTCCACGCACTCCCGGATAGTCTCCGAGACTTCCAGCAGAGCCGTCTCTGTACTGTATCCCGCTCGAAATCCAGATTGTGAGTCGTGCAGTAGTGAGTTGCTTTCCAAATACTCCGTGAGTTGCAACTGCACGGCTTTTTCCAAGACTTTTGCAGGTTTGGGGAGAAGGGAAATAGGGCGGTAATTGGAGAAAATTGTGGGGTCAGCATCTGCCTTTTTTAAAATAGGGATCACCAAGGCTTCCTTCCAAGTGGTAGGGAAAGAGCCATGATGCAGGGAAGCATTCCAAATGGAAAGGAAAGAATCGGCTAAGGAGGGGGCCAGTTCACCCATAATTTTGGCAGGGACAGGGTCAGAGGGTGCACCAGACTTGCAGTGGACAAGTAGTCTGATAGCATCCTCCTGAGCGAGCTTGTTGAAGGCAAGAAGGGCCGGTGTAGCAGAGGGATTTGTTGACGGAGGCCGGGGAATTGGCCCTTTAGGGAAGGAAATGCATAGCTTGTTGATCTTGTCGAGGAAGAAGTCCGAGAGTCCTTCGCACAGGGTCTGACTCGCTGAGTTCTGAGTGGTCCTGGCCGGAGGATTAATGAAATCCTTAACGATGGAAAAGAGGGTTTTTGAAGAGTTTTTGGCTTTGGCAATTTGGAGCGAAAAATGATCTTTCATGGCTATTTTTTTAAGTTTGAGAAATTTTTTCAGGGCAGCCTTGTAGGTAAGTTTATCTGCCGGATCGTAATTTAGTCTCCACTTCCGTTCGAGTGCTTTGCAGCTGCTTTTTTCCTCACGTAGAGAAGTGGAGAACCAAGGAGCGGAGGGGCGGGATCTAGTGGAGGTAATGAATTTCTGGGGAGCAATATGGTCGATAGCCTTGATGAGGGAGGTATTAAGCCTGGCGATATTTGAGTCGATATCCGGGGATAGGTGATCCGTCTGGAAGTAGAATACCGGGTCCAGGGTTGCGCATGTGACTTTGTGCCACTTCCTTCCCAACTCTTTTCTCGGCACAGGAGGGACAGATTTCCGGTCTAGGGCCAAAGAAAAAGGGATGAGGTAGTGGTCGGACCACGTAAGGGGAAGAGAGGGGGAGACAGTAATAGTGGAGAAATTAGCGAAAATAAGATCTAAGGTGTGACCCGCTACATGAGTAGGACCGGTGACTAGTTGCGTGAAGTTGAGACTGTCCATGATTTCCAGCAAGTTATTCGCTTTTGTGCAGAGGGAATTGTCAACGTGAAGGTTAAAATCACCTAAAACTAAAAAGTATTGATGTTTAAGGGATAGATCAGCCAACTGGTGCGTGAGAGCGGTAAGAGAGGGGGAAGCAGCAGTGGGGGGGTTGTAGATTAGGGAACCAGCTAGTGTAACAGCCGCAGAATCGGATACAGAAAAGTAAAGGGCTTCAATGATACCAATGTTGGTAAGTTTGGTAGTGATCAGCTGAAAATGAGATTTAAAGATGACTGCTAGTCCGCCTCCCGATTTACCCCCAGTCCGATTAACACATTTTATGTCATAGCCTGAAGGGATAGCTAGATAGATGTCCGGCGAGGAGGAGTCAGTTATCCAAGACTCAGTGAGAAACAAGATATCCCACTCCTCGGAGGAGATCAACAACCATATGTCGTTGGCATGACGGGGGAGAGACCGGCAGTTGACCAAGCCTGCTTTCAGCATCCGGTGATGAGGTGCTGGGAGCTGCGGCATGGGATAAGAAGGCGAATGGGAAAAGAAGGGTGGGAGAGTAAAGTTGCATCGAGGGCAATGGAAAGGAGCGGATTCTAGGTGAATAGGGTTGCAGGGGATTGTGGCCGAACAGAGGGAGGGGTTGAGTGAGTGAAGTTGGGTATTGGTCCAGCACGTGCGTGCAGAATCAGCGGCACAGACAGGGGGACTGGCCCTGGGCCCGGTCCAGGCCCGGACGGGCCCAGACGGGCTTGCCTTTGGCGCGCCTTCGGCGCGCTGACGGCGCGCCCGCTGCGCCCGTCCGCTGCGCTTCCTAGCAAGGCACATAGTTTGTGCCTGAGGGGGACGGCGTCACAGGGGGCGTGGCCAGCTGAGGTGGGCGTGTCTGAGGACGCGCCTCGCCCTCGGTGATGGCGAAGATGGAGATCGTTGCAGCGCTGAAGACGCTGTTCGAGAGCAGGGGTGAGTAGGTCTTAGTAAAAACAATGTAAAGCACAATCAATTTTTAAAAGCGTAAGGTTCACTCCCGGCTTCCGCCTCAGGAGACTCCCAGTTCTAATGTGTCGCGCTATCAGCTGCGCGCACTTTTATAGTCAATTTCAGGGGGGCGTGGCCAGCTGAGGTGGGCGTGTCTGAGGACGCGCCTCGCCCTCGGTGATGGCGAAGATGGAGATCGTTGCAGCGCTGAAGACGCTGTTCGAGAGCAGGGGTGAGTAGGTCTTAGTAAAAACAATGTAAAGCACAATCAATTTTTAAAAGCGTAAGGTTCACTCCCGGCTTCCGCCTCAGGAGACTCCCAGTTCTAATGTGTCGCGCTATCAGCTGCGCGCACTTTTATAGTCAATTTCAGGGGGGCGTGGCCAGCTGAGGTGGGCGTGTCTGAGGACGCGCCTCGCCCTCGGTGATGGCGAAGATGGAGATCGTTGCAGCGCTGAAGACGCTGTTCGAGAGCAGGGGTGAGTAGGTCTTAGTAAAAACAATGTAAAGCACAATCAATTTTTAAAAGCGTAAGGTTCACTCCCGGCTTCCGCCTCAGGAGACTCCCAGTTCTAATGGTCTGTGACTGATTTCATGGGACTACGATTAACTTTGTGATAAATTGGAATATATTTGTACTGTATAGCATGCGCCACTTTAGTTAAGCTTAACACATATTGCACTTTTTTCTTAGAGAGCCGATCAAAGCATTTAGCCTTAGCTCAGTGAGGCCTTTTTTTGCAGCAGATATACTTGTACTGTATAGCACGTGCCACTTTAGACAAGGCCAAAACATATTGTAATTTATTATTAGGGGGCTACTAAAAGTTTTTTATCTTTAGCTTAGTGAGGCCTCCTCTGCAACAGATCCACAAATTTACAAATTATAAACACGATGGGAAAAAGGAAACAGGCCTCTAGCCATACCCCGAAAGCACCCAGCAAGCACAGGAAAGTCAATATGACCCTATTGAACTATCTTACAGGGGCCATTTGGGGAACTTGAAAGACAGATCAACACGGTAGAAGAAACACTAAATAATGACACAATAGGTCCGTCACTATCACAGCAAAAGTCCACAGATACCATAGCGATATGTGAAATAAGTGCCGAAAATGTTACCTGTATTCAAGCAAACAATGAGTGTGCACAGATAATTCCCTATGACATCTCTGAAGAGGGATCAAATAGTGATCACCAATCATTAGATAATCAGCATAATCCCCCCAAATCGATGGTAGCCGGTAAAATCACATTAGATACTGTTTTATTTCACACGACCCCAGCAATTATCCCAAAAGCAAGTAAAACTCAATCAAGAAAGATAATGGGGAAATCGCTGGGAGTTAGAAATAATACCCAGAAGGAAGTGGCCACCACACGTACCGCGAGGGGGAAGAAAACCTGTCCAGATTCTCCAAACGTTATGAACAACCTGCAATCCGAAATAAATGACCCTAAGGCGCTCATGACACATTCCATTAATATCCTTGCGAGAAGGTTTGATAAAATTGAAATAGGATTACATAAAATCCTAGCGGATCGCCATGAGCCCGTACAAGATTATGGTTCTTTGCACCTGGCTGCGTTGGGCCACCAGGCGCAACAAGAAAAAATAGCCCGGAAAACTATCCCAACATCATCAAATAGACCACATATACCAAGTGAACAGGGTGGGCGCAAGGCCTATGCTCAAAATGCCCATGTGACAGTAAGAACAGCCATCACAAAAGAAGCTAAGGGATACAGATTTAATGAACGGGGCGGGGAAAGCTTCACATGAGGGACGATTGGCAGCGGGGGGGGGGGGAGACTAAAAGCAGTAGTTAGCAACGATCCTAGGATAAAACATAGCACACAAGCACTTAGCCTTCCGCCAGCAGCCATCCGGTATACAATCATTTTAGCCAATGTGCCTCGGCTACCCCAACCAACACTGGAATCTTGGCAAGCCCTCAGAAATAAAACTATAAATTGGCTGGGAACTAGGTCAGACCTACCTAGTGCCCTTTTCAGGGAATTTAAGATGGCGAGGAGAATAGACTGGGTGGGTGACAACAGTAAACTCCACGAAGGCTATTGTATAGTTCTCTCGTTGGGTTATCCAGCGTTGGTGAGGGAAATCCTAACAAGAACCCATAATTTGAACCCACCAAACACTGGCATCCAAGTTTATGCACTGGGCTTTTTCTATCAACCGGTAATTACAGACCCGGGTATGTCTAGACACATATGGGATGTCCCCCATTACAACTTACCCGTGGCAAATAGATTTGATCTTTTAACCACTCTTGACGAGAATGATTGATAGCCAACAAGTGTGCTTTTATGTGGAAGCAGTAAAATTGCTACTATTGAAACTATAGATGTGCCTGTCCCAAAGTCCCTGACCCCGGATGAGTGTATAGATGAAGGTGTAAGCATCTTAAACACTCATGACGTCCAAGAGGGGTTCCATAGAAAAATAAACGCCTAACAGTTAGGGGCATGCAAAATTTTATTTTGGAACGTCAAGGATTAAAGAGCAAAGTGACTGCCATGGCCAGGCAGAATTTTATTTGTAAATTTGATGTTTTATGGCTGCCAGAGACCTGGGTCGTGGAGTGTTTAGATATTAATGGATATAAAACATATCATGCCCCCGCAGTTCAATCACTTAGTGGTAGGCCAAAAGGGGGGCTACGTGTCTATATTTCAAATTTGTTGGGGGCAATTAATATTGAAATGGTTAGCTCCGAAATGTACAATCAAATCATCCTGATACACATGGGTGGTACCAGTACATTGGCTGTGGTTAACTTTTACAATAACATGGAAAAAGCCCTGCTGCTAGAGAAATTAAGTGGGGACATCGCCAGCCTAAATTCAAATGGTAAACTTGAGATAATTCCCATCTGGGGGGGGGGGGTTTAATATGAGCTTGTGCCCGCTCGCTGAAATTGGGAAGTATTGCCTAACTTTAGATAAAGATGATCCACCAATCCACTTACAACATGCAGATAAAGGGGAACTGTTTAATGAGCTCATATTTAAACATGATTTGGGATTCCCTAACTGCCTATGTACACTGAAAGTGGAGTTTGGGCCCACCTTTATTGGAAGAGGTGCTAAATCAACTATTGAATTTATCATTATCCCAAATAGCTATGCAACCCCTCGTAAAAGCTTATGTCAACCACCAAAATGTCTTGAGTGATCACCTGGCATTAAGTGTGAGCATAGCGATCTCAAATCTAGCTCTTGGTAAATCTCACAATAACATCACGGGGGTTAAGCATATAGAACTGGGTAGGAAAAACAGATACACTATCCGTTGGGCGAGTCAGAATATGATGGAGTTAAATAAAGCTATCGTCAGTAAAGCACTAGATCAAATTTTGATTTGCCTAAGCGATCGCCCTACCCACGAGGAAGTCCTAAACAACTTAAATAGTATTACTGAGGTGGTTAAAAATGTATTAACTTAGAGGCGGGGGAATAGCGCTTGCCGTCAGGTCCTGTTACCCCTGTGATTGGAGAGGCCTTAAAATTACTGGCTGTGAAAGTGCCTCGTTTAAGATTTCCATCACCTCCCACTTCTCTTTTTCTGGCATGTTGATTTATCGTCCTCCAGGCAGTGACGTGGCATTCAGGGAGGCTCTTTCAGACGCTATTAGCACGCTGGCTGTAGGGTGTGCCAATTTCTCCATTCTTGGGGACTTGAATCTCCATTTCGATAATTTGACCGCTCCTGCTGTGAGTAGTACTTTGGCCGATCTTGAGGCCTTTCAATTGTCGCAACTGGTCACATATCCCACACATGTAGGAGGACATACTCTGGACCCTTTCTTTATGAATCTGGCAGAGGCCAGGGTCACAACCCCTACCCCCCTGGCCTGGACTGATCATTCCTTGGTAACGATCCAGTGCCCATTGCATGAGCACCCTCTTAAACCTTCGGTCCGAGTTGTCCGTAGAAGACACTGGAATAAACTAAAGCTAGAGGATTTTTATCGCCTTCTGTCTGAGGACCCGTTGGGCCCGTCAGATACTGTGGAAATGGGCTTTGACCTCTTCTGTGAATGGGTCACTCGGGCCCTTGATTCCCTTATTCCGGTGACTCTGGGCAAATGCGGATCAAGAGACCCCAGTCCTTGGTATGATGGATCCTTGCGTGCATTAAAAAGTACGTGTAGATGCGCTGAAAGAGAATGGCGGAAAACATATGATACTAGTAAAAAAGCCCTGTATCTGGCCACCATCAAATCCTACCACCGCGCTGTTTGCAGAGATCGTGCGGCGTTCTATGCTCTTGAATTCCGCAACAGCTCGAATCCATCTAAAACCATCTTTAAGGCTCTTAAAGATCTGGTGGCAAAAAAGGCCTCTGTGAATGAAACTTGTTCCATTTCATACTGTGAGACCTTGGCTGCCTTTTTTCTTGAAATAGTCCAAGCCATCTATCGAGCCTTTCCTACTGCTATGCCGCATGGCGGAGTCTCTCTTAGTCCTCAAGTGCATGATGTCTTGCATACTCTTCCCTGCTTATTACCTGAAAGCTTCAAGAAACTGGCTCAGCAAATTAAGTCTGGTTTTCCGGCAGACCCTTTAAGACCGGCTTTGTTTAGAGACCCGTCATCTTTCGGTCTTTTACTGGTCTGTTCTCTGATTAATCTCTCGCTTGCCTCAGGTTTGGTTCCCGCCAAGTGGAAGCAGGCGGCGGTTATGCCCATCCTGAAGAAGCCTTCTTTGGACTCTCGTAAACCTGAGAACTACCGTCCGATATCGCTTCTTCCGTGGCCTGCAAAAGTAGCGGAGGCCCATGTGAATATGGCTCTCTCAGACCATCTTTTACAGGCCAATATCCTGGACGCCACGCAGAACGGTTTCCGTGCTGGTCACAGCACGGAGACAGCCATCTTTTTTATGGTGGAACACCTGCGCACTGTGCTAGATTCGGGTCAAACGGCGGCGCTTGTTTTATTAGATCTGAGCGCCGCCTTTGACACCGTCTCACACAGGATTCTTCTTCAGCGCTTGGAGGAAGCTGGCGTCATTGGTCCTGCCCTTCAGTGGTTCCGCTCTTTTCTTGCCGATCGATCCTTTTGCGTGGCCATTCCGCCCCACCAGTCAAAATCTCATCCTCTGGACCTTGGGGTCCCTCAGGGATCCTCGCTGAGCCCCACGTTGTTCAATCTATACGTGAGGCCGCTGGCTGATGTCGTCAAGCAGTGGGGCATGACTATGGTGTCATACGCTGACGACACTCAGCTGGCGGTCACGCTCAGCGGGGACTCTCGTTTGGATGCCCCAAGATTCCAGAATGGACTTCGGTCGGTTGCCAGCTGGATGAATTCCAACTGTCTCCAGTTGAACGCAAAAAAAACAGAGATCATGATCATCGGCAAGCAGGCGGAACTCTGGGGCGATATGTGGTGGCCTCCAGAGCTTGGGCCCACCCCGATTCCGGTTTCGGAGATAAAAAACCTCGGGTGTGGTTAGATCCTGCCCTTAGCTTTGTCTGCCACACTAAGAGAACTGCTGCATGCTGTTTCGGCATCCTGCGTGGCCTAAGACTAGTGTTAAAATTCTTTGACGCCTCGACCAGGCAGCTTGTGGTGCAGGCGACGGTGATTTCCTGGCTTGATTATGCCAGCTCCCTCTTGGTAGGGATATAACAGGCTGAAATCACTCGTCTACAACGTGTGCAGAATGCGGCAGCTAGAGCAGTGGTGGGTCTGCCCAGGTTCTGTTCCGCTGTCAATACTCTGCGCTCCCTTCATTGGCTGCCGGTTAAGCAGAGAATCCAATTTAAAGTGCTCTGTCTCTCTCATAAGATCCTTAAGGGCTCCCCTGCCCAGATTCTTTTGAATCTCTTGTCTCCTTATGTTCCTGCCCGCTCTTTACGTTCGTTGGGCCATGAATTTGCAGTGGTCCCTCGATTCAAGCGTAGTCGGGCTGGTGGCCGCTCATTTCGAGTACGCGCTGCGGCCTTGTGGAACTCCCTTCCTTTAAAGATCCGTGCCCTAGATGATCTTCTCTCATTTCGTAGGGCCATTAAGACCTTTTTATTTTCTTAAATTGTTGCTCTTCTTAGTCTGTTGCCTCTTTTAGCTGTGTTATGTTGTTACCTTGTCAAGCGCCAGGACACTCCTTTGCTGGAGCAGCTGTGCGCGTTATAAATTTTCATAACATAACATAACAAATAGTAAAGGCCCCCCGCGTAACCTTAGGAAGGGCTGGTTTAATAAAGAGTGCACTAAACGTTATTCAAATTTAAAGAAAGCCCTACACAGGGCGGTAAGGGACAATAACGAGATTAGGATTTTCAGGAAGATGTATAAAGTAGCTAGGAAAAACAGGATGATTGAGCTAAAGGACAAGGCTTAGCAGAATCTTACCGAAGCAGCTGAGCGTAAAGATAGTCGGATTTTTTGTACGGCAGTAAAAACCCCATTCCTTAATAGCAATATAGATGCACCATCAATTGAGGTGGCTAATGAGGAGAGAGTATGGATTGACTTTTTTAGTAACGTTTACTCAATACAGAGGATAAACGAAGATACAACCCAGACTCATGACACTGATGGGGCAGATCAGCCTTTTTCGCCCATCGAGTTTCAAATTTCACTCCAAGACATTAAGATTGCGGTCAATAGAAGTAAGAGTGGTAAGGCTGCTGGCCTCGATGGGATACCAATTGACCTTTACAAATCTAATTTAGAGGTCTGGGGTCCAATTTTAACCAGAGTCTTACAAGCATGCTGCGCTAAAGGCTTTATAAGCACATGGTCCGAATCAATCATCGTCCCCATTTTCAAAAAAGGTGACAGTGAAAATCCTGCTTGCTACCGTCAAATATCCTTGTTGGATTCTTTAATGAAAGTAGCGGGCAGGATAGTTTTAGATAGATTACCGGCATGGACTGAAGATGAGGGTACTTAAGTGACGTCCAGTATGGTTTTAGAGCTGGGGTAGGAACCAACGAGCAGATTTTAAACCTTAACATTTTAATCAGTAAATATACGCAGGCCAAAGCAAGGAAAATCTATTTGGCCTTCGTAGACCACACAGCTGCCTTTAATTGTGTTGTACATAACAAGCTTTGGGGTGTTCATAATGATTTAAAGGTTGATCCTGTTTTAATCCGGCTTTTAAAGCAGCTATATTCTGGAGCTACAGCAAAAGTCTGCTATGGAATAGAGGGTGAGTGTACGGCCCCAGTCAAAGTAGAAAGGGGCGTGAGGCAGGGGGGTGAATGTTGCCACCTCTCCTGTTGTCACTATACACTAATGCCTTGGAGCAAGAGTTTATGTGACACATCACGGGTCCCCCAACAGTAAACACATGACCAATATCGTCTTTGCTCTATGTTAATGGCCCGCACTCAGATAGGTCTGCAGATGGCGCTTTCCTTTTATTCCAGTTTCATGGACAAGCTGTGTCTAAACCTGAATGCTAAGAAAATCTTTGTTTTGTCATGCAGGAGGGGGAAAATTATGAAGAAAAGCTATCAGGCAGGAGGGAATAAGGTGGAAACAATGAATTTGTTTAGCTATTTGGGCGTCCTCTCTGATAGATCCGGTTACTGGGCTCGAGCAGTTAAAGCCAGGAACTTACTTTTTATGAAATCAACTGCGGCACTGACAAATTTTTCTAAGAAACTGGGGAAAAGGCCGCCTGAAATTTTAATAAAAATCTATCAAGCAAACTGTGTGAGCATAGCTGTGTATGGGGCTGGCATTTGGGGTTTTCAAGATAGTTTAGTAATCCAACGTATAGAAAATGCTTTTTTCAGGTTTGTTTTAGCAGTCCCAACTAGCGCCCCGGTTTTTAACTGTCATTCTGAGTTAGAGCAGGTTTATATTTCCGATTTAATTAAGGCCCAACCCATACAGCTGTGGCATAGAATCTGGTCTTCAGAGAGTACAGGCCTCAATAGAGAAATAATAAGAGATGCAATGAGCCTAGAAAATGCCCACAAAATGTTATGGTTAAAATACATTAAAAATTGTATGCACAACATTGGTCACCCGGAATACTATACTTCTCCAGATAATATGAGGTCCATTGAGATTAAAAAACCCACAGTGGCTACACACCAAATCATCACCATTACGTGTGATATTCAAACCTATTTGTCACATGTAATGGATGGGTATGACAGATGTCTAGATTCAGATTCGGGACCTTCCATCGTTTGATTTCCCTCATTGTTATTAACGATTGGTCAAGGGAATCCCGCTGCTGCAGAGGACCATATATGCAACTTTGTTTTGCAAATACTACAGTAGTGAAAGGCGCAGATGGATAATACCCTTACTTAAACTGGGAGGATGGACACAATGTCGCCCAGCCTTTATGCACTTACAAATGCTGGGTAACCTTTACTGTTTTGGCTCAATGGTGGGCTATTTAAAGAGTTTGATGAGAGCCAGGAAATCTTTAAATACTAAAATCAATGGATTCGAAGTGTAGTGGCCCTCCGTATTGTCAAATGGATTAAGTAGGACTGTCCCATATAATTAGAAAATTATTGCATTTGCACTTGATAAATGTTTGGTCAATTTCCACTGATAACTGTATGCTTATGAATCTTTTCGTATTGAACAATGATGATGTATTTGTTTATGTTTGCTTTTATGATTTTAAGGCTTAAATCGAATAGAGCTCGTTTCTGATTCTGATTCTGATATTAGACTAAGACAGAATGTAAGGGCGGCTACCCCGGCCTTCCCAGAGGAACCTCCCACAATGGCACTGTTGCACATCCTGCTTCAACTAAATGGCCGTTCACATATGATATCTAGAATCTATTGTACCACATAGGCAGGGATGGGAAGCTAAACTAGGATGTCCTATTGAAGAGAAACAGTGGTTGTATTGCTACCAGCAGACAAAGGATCACTTCTAGCAGCAGGCTTAGAATTATTCATTTTAAATTCCTGCATAGAACGTACTACTCCCCAGCGCATATGTATCGATTCAAGCTGAGACCGAATGATAGATGTGACAGATGTGGAGAGGAAGGGGCTAATTTTCTTCATATGGCCTGGGTGTGCAGAATGGTTCAAAAATTCTGGGAGGAGGTGGGTGAGGCCCTATCCATAATGGTGGGCAGACAGCTAGTCTTAATCCCGTTAGTAGCATTACTGGGATACACAGAGGAAGCTCTATTGCCATAAGAAAATCTGTAGCCCTTAGCCCTTAGTTTGTACCTGGTCAAAAGTAGAGTATCGTGCCAATGGGGCCTTGGAAGAGCGCCTACGTTTAGGGAGTGGATGCATGATATGGCCTACTGCCAAGAGCAGATGACTACCTATGCAGAGTTGTTGACTGAGAGCTCTAAACCCCTTGATATATGGGAACCATTGCGCACATACTCACTTCACATCTCAAACGCGGCTGAGACAGACTAAACAACCGAAAGGGGATTGCACTGAAGTCAGCACACTGCCCTACCTACGAGGATCTATGATAATGAAAGATTAAATGGAGAAGCATGGGGTGCATACCACCTGAGATCAGTAGATTAAGATATGATGGGAGATATAAGGGTAGAAATTAACAATAAAAAGCGCTATGATCTAGTGATGTGCCTAAGATGTTGATGCTGTAAGAACCACCAACTGTGTACTGAAATGTTACTGTTAACCCGTTCTATGCTCATGACGGAGCCGCTCTGTCATGAGCCTCGTTTGAGCTGTGCTCATGACGGAGCGGTTCCGTCATGCCCGCTCGGCGCGCCTGCGCGGCGCGAATTTCACGCCTGCGCTGGACGTTCCATTGAGCGGGGCGGGCCGGGCCATGACAGAACCGCTCCATCACGAGCACAGCTCAACCGCGGCTCGTGACGGAGCAGCTCTGTCACAGGCATGCGAGCGCCGCTCGGCCCCCCCGCCCCCTTAGCGCTGCGGCGGAATTCCCGCCGCAGCGAAGGGGTTAATGATGAAAATGCCAATAAAAGAAATAAAAAATGAAAACGTATATTTGCATAGTATGGCCTATCGTTGTTTCAAGGTTCTTGCTTGATATTTGATAGTTTGTTCTGGTGCTATGCTTCATAGTTATCAGTCATGAGAATTCAAAGGGTTCAGATTCATGGTTTTGTACCATTTCCTTAGCTGCGGAAGGTTCTAAGACAGAATAAAGGATAATGGACACAGGCTTCTGTCACAGTCAAGAAGAAAGAAAAGGACATTCGTACATTTATGGGAGTTCCCTAGTTCCCTACTGTTGGTTGGTTGACCCTGGATGACCCATCCTGTTCGCCCTGGGAGAGATCGTTTTTTGCATTGTTGTTGAAGACTGCTGGAAATGCAAATAAAGAAAGTACAGCATAATCCTCGCCTTCCCTTAACCCCTTCGAGGCTAATGACGAGCTGGGCTCGTCATGGCGCTTACCTGCTGTGCGCTGATGACAAGGCCAGCTCGTCATGAAATAAAGTAAAACAACAATTTGCAGCACAGGACGGGAAAACGCCTAGCAGCCATGTGGTTAAAAGAATTGAAATTTTCCTTCATGTCTACTAGGACATTTTTTCAATCTAGAGTTTGTGTCTTGATAAACAGTTTAATTTGTTGGATTTTAAGGTTTATCATATTAAGATTTCAGTCACTGTATTGTAATTGTCTTCTCCTGGAAATCGTTCTACCTTATTATATCTATAGATCATTTATTTTCTCTCCCCACAACTAGTAATTAATGTAAAGCAAATTAATACACATGTCTAACAAATGTGTAATGGATAAGGATAATTAGATTCGAAAAATATTTCATAGCTAGCATGTGTTCATGAATCTGCAATGAAAGTATGGTTTGCTTTAATGTTTTACTGTGTATCCTGGCTTATGAAGCAATTTGCTGTAGAAAAGATTTCATATTTATGGTTTCTGAGAGAAATTCATATAAATCTAAACATTGGTATACCTATCTAGCAACGATCCAGATGTGAGGGGCCTAATTTATACTTTTTGGATAGATTAAATATCGACACCATGGCGGAGAAATGTATTCCCACCTGGGCGAGGGTACTCTGCCCGCCACGGTTTGAGATGTCCAGCGGGAAGCGGCAGTTCCTCTAAATGAAATTAAAGTTCGATGTCGGCTCCATCAACATGACGAAGTGTATGTCAAACTTTCATTATTTCTTGCTATTTTCAACAACGATAAAACTTAAGCAGGATTTATTTATTAAAATAAAAAATGATGACCCACTCGACATCGGAGATTTGGCCCATGGCGCTTAGGTTATTTTGTAGTATGTGTTTTTGTAATTCAGGTCCAGCAGCCCTTATCCAATACTTCCAATGATACACTATTCCCAAATTAAACAAGCATTAGCATTGCCAATAGGTCTCGCTTTTGGGACCTTATAAGTGTTTAACCATGTAACAGTTGGTGTTGTTGCACCAAGGATATTCAGCTACATAACTAAATACGTATAGGGTCCAAAAAGTGAGACCTATTGGCTATGCCAATGCTTGTTCTTATTGCAAACCAATTTATAGGTATTTATTTTTGGATCTGAGGCTTATGAAGAATTCTTTGTGTGGTGTCGTTTTATCAGATGCGTCTGTGGATGGTTATGCGAAAGTGTTTGTTTTTTCTTTAATTTACTTCCGTTGGTTGTGTGCGTCTTTGCTTTTGTTAGTGGGTGTTGTCTGACACATGTGTCTTTTTTCTCTGGATGTAATAGTCCCATTTGGATGTAGGAAGACTTTGTGCCCAGCGCATTTTGGACCGTTTGCTTCAGGAGACGTTAGCTTCCCACAACAATTACAGAGGATAGGGGACTGTCTTGCTAAAGCTTATTTCATCACAATTTTTATGCTTACGGCTTTGCGTTATTGGAGCTTGTACGTGTACCCAGACAAAGCTGGAATACATACATGTATACTTGAGGGAGACAGGAAACACATGACCTTGAAGTTAGAATCAGTGTTGTACATATTACTTGTAAGTCATTTATGAATTACACCCGCATTCAGCATGTGTCTCTTCACCAGTCTTACCCTCATTAGGAAATGCCATAGTGAAATGTGCAGTTTGACTAATAATTCTAAGAAACACACCAGCCCAAAAATAGGAGTATGAAAATAATGCAGGATGTCAAAACCACACAATATTTATTAGTAAATAATGATCTGAAAGCAATCTTACTACAAAAGTTTAACATTTTGTTCTTACCAGTAGGATTGCGCTTTTGGTCTGTGAATGATGGCAGAGACCTGGAGTCGTTTAGGTTTCTGTGAGTGATAAAACAGGCGGTATGTGCTTTGCATAGGTGTGAATGATTGAAGGCTCGGTTTGAGTGATGTAAAAAATAGTTTGGGCTTTGGGTGTGTGTGAGTTATGACAAAGGATGTGTTGTCAAGACCTCCGTGGCCACCACCAGTTCCTTAAGAATGAGGAATAAGAAGAACTTATGTTTTAAAACTAAATCTAAATATCCTCAATGGAAAAGGAGTCACAGAGTGACATTGTTATTCTTAAAACGATGTATGTCCGTATTGAGAGGTCGCATAGTGGAAAATGGCCGTCGAAGGAAGACGCAGCTGAATTCAAATAGCCGGTCTAGTTTTTCTGGTCTCGCGGACAGTGGCAGATATAAAGCGTATGTTCGATTAACGAACTGCGCACTTCAACTGTTTGACTCCAGGATTCGCAACGCTTCCTCGGCAAGCTCAAAACTTCCAGAGGAAATTCGGCTAGCAAACCACTGGTGAGAACGAAATACGCATGCGCAACGAGGGATTATTGAAGGCAAGTTTCTTTTGTAACTATAGAGACTGACTAGCGAGTGTTAGTCATTTTTGTAGAATCTTTGTTTGACATTGCTGGAAGCTACCAAGTGTCTACAACGTTCCAGTTTATGGATTTCTGTTCTTGAAATCGATAGTGACAATTAACTATCCGTTCAAGTATCTAAATTCATTTTTAGTTTACTCATAGTCAGGGAAAGCCATTTAGTTTTGGAGCATTGGAACTCTTACCCGTTTCTTTACACAGTTGGAATATTAAAGATTGAGAGTCTGTCAGCATAAGGTAAATTAAATAAAATAAATTAGAAATAAGATGCAATAATACCAGTTGGATAGCGCATTAATAGCATTGTATTATGCAGGTTCTGACAAGGAATATTCACACATCAACTACAGTGAGAGAGAGGCTATAGCCCAGGTTCACAGGGTAAGAACATTTTAGATTAAAATCTTATGTTAAATGCAGAGTAGTTGAATTGCAGTTACATACTTTGTTTGTCCGCAGGTGCCACAAACAGGAACACCAGTGAAACCCAGTAATGAAGACAACAACTGTTCACTGAAGGCTGTCTCTCTTTTTCTTCCACTTCCCCTTTCCCCCCTGCTTTAAAAGTTACCTTGAAATATTCTTCGGGTGACGGTTGAGGCGGAGGGGCGTTGGGACTATCGTCGACTCCTGTGGTTTATCCAGGCCATCTTGACATGTGTGCAGTGAGTCTATGTATGTCATGATCATGGCAGACACAGTGTGTTCTATACATGGCATTATGAGTGATGGCAGACAGCGGTGAGATGTAATTCCATGTGACGTTTGGGCTCTGTGAGTGATGGCAGAGAGAATGTGTGTGATAATGTCTGTGTGAAGATTGGGCTCTGTGAGTGATGGCAGACTGAGGGTGTGTTTTAAATCTGCAGGAGAACTGGTCTCTGTGAGTGATGGCAGAGCGAATGTCCGTGTGAGGGATGCCATACAAAGCTTGTGCTATTGTTCGGCGTGAGGGTTGCTTTGTGTAAGGGATGTCAGACACAGGGTGTGCTATTAGTTTCTGTCAAGGTGGTCTGTGTGAGCTATGGTAGAAACATGGTTGGTCTGTGTAGCCGATGGCGGGCACCGGGCGCGCTATTGGTCTGTATCTGACAGCAGGCTGGAGTAAAACTGCTCTAAAAGACACTTCACTGTGAGGCGACTCTAGCTGCCTTTGATTCCGGTCACGCACACACATGTGATTACTAGCCCGGAGCAGGATGCGCGCCCAAGTGTTGTGTTTGATAGTGATAACGCTACAACACGCAAGGGTTGCGTGCACAAGCACGCGTTCTTGTGCACGTTCTGGCAAGCTGATCGCCGGCCAAGTGGCATTTCTCAGAGCCCTACTAAATGTCTCACCCAGACAGCGCATGCGCTGGCTCAGGTGAGACTTATGAAGGCCAAATGGGGCAGCAGAAGTTTTGTGTTTGGCACAGCAAAAATGATGGAACTCCCTGCATTTTGCTTTGAAAAATTCTCCCAGTCTCATTCATTTAAGAAAGACATTAAAAACTGAGCTCTTCAAGCAACAATAAGACCCCATCCACTCTGATACCTCTCCTCCTTTTCTTTAAGGTAGCACCAAGAAAACGACCAGGTGAGCGCTTCCAAACCTATTAACACAACAAATTATCACTGCCTGTTACTACCAGGTTTTACCTGGCAGTGGTGGGCAGTGACATCTGGCCATGTGTCCACGGACTCTAAATCGGACGGGTGAACACATGGTCAAATGTCAGACGGTTCTAACTCCTTCGAGCTGAATATTGAGCCCTTGGACACATCACCAGATAACACCATCCCTACACCACAATGATGACATTCAGTACTAAATGGACTACAGTGTGCAAACTGCAATTGTTCTCGATTACTAAAGGAGTGGGAATGTATTCATAGCGAATTACAGCAACACCACTAAAACCTAACCCTTAGTTTGGGGACTTTTGTGGAAGTCAATAGATACAACCAGATAGGAAAGCACATGTGTTATACATGCCACACATTGGATGGCAACAATAGCCCGGACCCAATTTCAGAACACAAAACACATTGTCTCCGACACACAGATATTCCATGGAAACACCAGGGTGCTCCTACTACAAGGGAAACTGAAAGTAATAACACCCAGCAACATAAGCAGCATTTACAAACAAACTGAAACAAAACCAATATAGCTGACTTGACTCATAGTTGCAATTTTCAAAGTCAAAACTAGTTCTCCTTTTCCAGTCAGATGCAAATACTTGAACCGCCCTTCAGAAGGCTCAAGGGTGTGGTTTAAACATGTACATTTGCATATAAACGTTTGCTACTCTAAATATGTGTTTCTTTTCTATAGGCTAAATATTACTCCAAAGCAGGTTTTTGATGATGAGGCAGTATTGCAACCGTCAATAAACGTCTTTATTGATATAGAACACTGTACAATACAGTATAAGGAGTCACTGTAAACACAAGCACGTTAGCAGACTACTTTTTAAATGATGTGCACACCTGGCAAACTCCAGTTGCTTGTAATAAGGACACACTATTGTCGAACTGTGTTAATCCATTACCGTGCGCTGTGTCAGAAGGAACCAAAATGCCGATGACAGCTGAACAAAAATAACGAAAAAGACATTTGATTAAAAATAAGCTCTTGCATACATATATGGATGTTTTTTATTATGATTTTTTTCTGAAAACTTGAAGATGGTAGGATATTTACAAACCTGTTGCATCCTAAGCTGTTACTAGATGTACCACTCGATTCGGATGCAACTGGTTCAAAAGTCTTTCATAAAATTGCAGTACTTCAGATGGTTAGGAGATGTTTCACTCTAGTCAGATCCTACAGGTTTAAATGTCCTCGCAAATCTGAGGGTTTGTGGTTTTAATGTATATATGTGCAAATACAATGCTGCTACTCTCATGATTTGTGCTTGTTTTCTGCTGTTAAACACATTTATCAAAGCTGGATTATGAGGATGGGTCAATTTTGCTTATTTCAATAAAGGTCTTGATTACTTTGGAACACTGTGGTACCCAAACATAAATATGTATAAGAATTCATTAGTAAATTCAGGTGTCTTCAAACTTGTTCTTAGCAGAGTACGCTTTAATTGAAGGCATATATGTGTGCATGCAAATTGAAGTGGCTTACATTGCGGAAGGTTTATGATGGAACTGTGCTAATTGAATTCTCTATCGTGTGTCCTTCTGTCTATACATATATTTGTCATTCATTATGCATTATTGGGAAACTTGACGCTTGCAGGACAATCACAAACCAGGAGTAACACAACATGTTACTAAATGTCACTCTTCTGTCAAATATAAATGCTTTAAAAGTGCAACATTGCAGCTTTTAATAAATGTCTTGATTGTTATGGGTGACTGTTGTTACCCAGTACTATACACAGGTACGATCAGTTACTGATAAATAGAAGTGCCTCTAAGTGTCTAACCTTGGGTGACTACTTTTAGGTGGATGTGTGCATGTGCAGCAAAAACATGCAGAATCTCAAAGTGAAGGGTTACAGCAAAAAAATGATGGAAGGAATGCTGACAATGCACACATTCTCTCTTAGTCAAGGTCCCAGGATGCTTGTTTCCAGTCCAGGGAGGACCTGGCCTATCAGTACGGTCTGGACTGTTCTTATGGGGCACAGGGTCAAGACTGATTTGCATATGGCTGGGTCCAAACTGGGGTGGCGTAGTGGGCAAAAGAACAATGGATTTAACCCAGATCTTTTGACTGGGGAAGAATGTTTGCATTGTCAACAATCCGTCCATCATTTGTTTGCTGTAACACTTTTTGCCCTAAGTCGGATGGGTATGCCCAGACATGAGTCCCTTGCTCTCTGTGCCACTGGATTCAAGCTAGCCTGGCTGAAGAAGGGTGACATACCCTGAAACCGTTCCCAGGATGCTTGGTTCCGGTCCATGGAGGACCTGGTCTGGCAGTTCGGTCTGGACTGTTCCCATGGAGCACAGGGTCAAGACTGATTTGCATATGGCTGGGTCCAAACTGGCGTGGTGAAGTGGGCAAAAGAACAATGGATTTAACCCAGATTTTTTGACTGGGGGAGAATGTTTTCATTGTCAGCATTCCGTCCATAATTTGTTTGCTGTAACACGAATCTCAAAGTGAAGGCAGCCAAATGGCCCATAGCCATATGCTGTGCACATTGGTGAGAGGAAGCATTGTTTGAGTGACATTTGCACAGACCAAGATGAAGAGGATTTACTTAAAGCTCCTCTATATGTATATATACTTTTGATTTGTTTTAAAACGATGGGGCTTGCAACACTTCCCAATCTGTTCCTGGGTCAGACCTAATTAAAAAAAGGCACTCAAATGAAAGGGTCAATGAATCAAATACCTGGGCTATATTTTAAGGGAGAAGGTGAAGAAATATTGGTTCAACCTGTCCCATGGAACATGACACAAACTCTGTAATACACAACTATTATATATATGTTGAAAATCATAATGGCCACTTGCCAGAAGGGGTTCACTCCCGCTCAATCATTTATTATTCTACCACTGATGGTGGAAACGTCAAAGATGAAAAACCCTAATTCCCATGGAATCCACCATTATTCAGAAGCCTCACTGCCACTATATCTGACTAAACAAGGCGAGTACAATTATAACTGTACAGGTTGAGCCAGTGCTACATGGAACCAATAAAGTCAAGTTATTTGTAATTCTAAACTGACCATTACTCAGAATTTGCCTTCATGCAATGTTACACCTACACATCTTCCTTGTCTCAGAATGATCAGCGAACACCAACCACTGGACTGGGCACGGAAGAAAGTGCTATCGAGAACAGCACCTTTGATACTAGCTACAGAATCATTAGCACTCAGTTAACTTTACTTCAACTGACTGTCAGGAAGAGGTATATGCAAGCCTTTCGCAAATAAATTATGAACCAAGTTTGAAGTGGCTATTGTGTAGCAAATTCAGCCAAGTGAGATCAGCATTACTGTACATGTAAGTCAATTTGTAGTTGAATCTGATAAAGTACAACCCAGTTGTATGGTGGGCGAGCACAAGAGTAAATACTACCTGAGAAATGTGCCAGGGACTGTGCCTTAAACGTTTGCTAACATGACAGAGTGGGAAGAAGCAGTTCCATTCAGGGATATGATATAGCACATTGGAGGAGCCACCAAGGCTAACACAACGGAACAAGGCAAGTATAGACACAGGGGACATGAGATTGGTTAATTCTGGAAACCTTTGCATATATCTTGACATTGCCGTGCATGGCTCACTGTGGTAGATAGCAGTACATGTACTCCATAGACTCAGAGCATAGAAGGTGGAATGCCATGATAGGAGGTCACACTGAGAGAAAATTGCCAAGATAATCCAATCATTTCCATAGCTTAAACTTTACCTACGTTCTGGACCCCATATTCCTAGGAAGGCTAATTGCTGCTTGCTTATAGTACTGCTTTTGCTGGATGCTGGATAGGTTGTTGCAGAGGGCAAGCTCTGCACACATTGTCACTCTGTTTCAGTCTGCTTGCATTCACATCTAATGGTGAGGCGAACTAAGTAGAGACTACCACATCTGACAATGATGAATATGCATTGGGATAAGGTATGATTATGTGAGTGTCAAACTGCTCCATGAAAGAAGCCAAACTGCTTTCTATGTGCGTACTCTGGGTTGAACGATAAAGCATTCACAGTGTTTCACTGGAACACACTTCGCTACTATGCTGCAGCACCCACTCCATTGATGACAGGGTGAAGGTCAGCAACATAATCCCTCACTTCACCTACACAGATCTACATGGACATCCATGTACTTGTTACTATCATACATCTAACATACAGAACTCCAACATATACATATACTCAGGTGCCTCCTCAATATTCATATGTTACCACATCTATATGTTATGCCTCTGGTCATATGCGAGAGAACCTGGACATCCCAGCCTTTTTGTACATGAAAGGTCTTTAAAACATCAAGTCTACATTTGCCATTTGGAACGCAGGTAGTGTCATAAACGGTGTAAGCTGATGATCTGAGATGACACAGTGGCACTGAGGGCAGCACTTTTTCTGCTATTGGCCTCTCATCCACGAGGGGAATAGTGTCAATAGGGTGGATGTGACTTTAGCTCTATCACAGGACATACATACATACCAGGGAGACACGTTGATGCCACTTGAGCATCTGTGAGGGTGTTGTGGGACTGCAACAAGAGGAGCTGTATCTTAAGCAGATGTCCGTTGAGACAGACATAGAAGAGGACATAGACACTGATGGTGTTCAAAGCATACCAAGGTAATAGAAGGGGGCACGTTGGGCATTGATCTACTATAATGGTGCATTTAAAGAAGGTATTTTATAGACTTGGATGAAAGCAGGGTGTTCCGAATGCTCATCATAAGTCAGAGAAGGACAAATCATGGACGGGAAGGCAGTTTTGCACTAATTTCAGCACTTCACTGTAACAGAGGTCACCCTGTCCTTCAGTGTATTGAAGGCTAGCATCTGGGTTATTGAAAACATCGTGGAAGAGCAATGCTAGAGGCTACACGAGTTGTTCGGCATGGGCAATATTATGCAATTGCAGCATTGTTATGAAATGGTACAATTGGTCCATGAAGCTGTAACTTTGTCTTTCAGCATACACATGTCCTGGGCTGTAAATAACAGTATAAGTACAAGTTTGTTTTCATGATTTTACCTTGTCTCCCAGCAGAATTTGTCAGACAGGCAGCTTTGAAAATGTGCTTATGAACAAAGTACACCAACATGCCAGTACTTTCCACTAACCATCAGCCCTCACAATGTTACTGGTATGGTCAGCAGTATTGACTATAAAGGACACATCAATCTTCTGGAGGGGGCTGCGAGTCCCATATTGCCCTGATGCTGTTTGTGGAGCCTAAGAGGAGGGGCCACTCATTGACTGCACTATATAGCACCAAATGTTGCTCCGCAGGCACAAGACGCATCAATCTTGTTGAAGGGACTGCGAGTCCTCCTATATTGCCCTACTGCTGTTCGTGGAGCATGAGAGGAGGGGCTAGTCAATTACTGTGCTACATAGCACCAAAGCTCTCATCGGAGCCCAGGTGCATGACCGTGCCGAGAGCGGGCCCATCTGCACCTATCTGTATCCAGAAGAGGCTGAGCTGGGCCCGGTATCATGTTTTCTTGGCGGGGGATGTAGTTGGAAAATTGCTTGTCTACAACACTAAAGAAGTAAGGTGTTCCCTTGGTTGGCTTTGTTTGCCATTACGTTTTTCTTTGATTTGCAGCTTTTTAAATGTGGACCTCTTGAATTAAATATATGGAAAAAAGGAAGGCTCCAAAATCTAAATCCACCCTGGACCCCAGCACCATGACTAAAGGTATGTTTCTGGCAAGAGCTGTGGCTGTCATTACCAAGGAAATCGACCTGGCAGAGAGTCTATTGTCTTCAGACCTTCCTGCTATACCCAAGCCCACTGATGCTGGTCCTGCTGTACCAGGGAGCCGATGGTGCTTTTGGAAAATGAGGAGGTATTGCCTAATGCCATAGCCTTCCAGAAAACCACCACACACCACCGCACCCAACAGATCCCCGCCGCTGCTGGAGCAAAATCACTGAAGACCAACTACACGCAAACCTCGCTCTCAGCCCACCTACCAAACCCTCCAACACTGACGATGCTGTCCACAGCCTCAGACGCTGGATCGAGGACTGCGCCAACATCCTCGCCCCACTGAAGAAACCCCCCGCAGAGACACCAGCAAGAAGGCCAGCTGGTTCACCTCAGAACTCCTAGCCTCCAAGCAAGCCTGCCGGAAACTAGAGAAGAAATGGCACAGTGAACAAACTCCAGACAGCCACGCAGCACACAATGACGCCATCCTCAACCACCACCACCTCATCAGGGCGGCCAAGAGGACCTCCCTCAAAGACCACCTTGACAACAACGCACACAATAGCAAGGAGCTCTTCAACATCGTGAAGTAACTCTCCAACCCCAGCTCCAACACCAACGACTTCCCGCCGTCGCAAGCCCTATGCGACTCCCTCAACACCTTCTTCCACCGCAAGATAACAGACATCCATGACAGCTTCAACACCAAGACAGCCCCAACAGACAGCAACACAACAGACCCTGTGTACACCATCGACCACGACCCCCTGCTAGCCTGGGCCAGCGTGAGCCTCAATGACACCATCAAGACCATGTGCTCAATTCACTCCGGCTCTCCGTCAGACCCACCTGCACAACGTCATCAATCTCTTCCTTGGTACCGCGGCCTTCCCAGAGACCTGGAAACACGCCAAGATCAACACCCTACTCAAAAACCTAAGGCAGACCCAAGAGACCTCAAGAACTTCCGGCCCATCTCTCTGCTCCCCTTCCCAGCCAAGGTCATCGAGAAAACCATCAACAGACAGCTAACCCGATACCTCGAAGAAATCAGAATCCAGGACCCTTCCCAGTCAGGGTTCCGCAACAACCACAGCACCAAGACTGCCCTCATCACCGCCACCGACGACATCAGGACCCTGCTGGACAATGGCGAGACCACAGCACTCATCCTGCTAGACCTCTCTGCCGCCTTCAACATGGACTGCCACTGCACACTACGTGCACACCTCCATGCCGCAGGGATCTGAGACAAGGCTCTGGATTGGACCACCTCCTTCCTCTCCGGCAGAACCCACAGCATCCGACTCCACCCATTCCATTCAAAAGCCTCTGAGATCATCTGCAGCATACCCCATGGATCCTCCCTCAGCCGGACGCTGTTCAACATTTACATGGCGCCGCTCGCACACGTAGCCCAACAGCACGACCTCAACATAATCTCCTACGCCGACGACACTCACCAAGGACCCCATCACCGCCAAAGCCAACCTCCACGAAGAAATGAAGGCCATCACCGACTGGATGAAGACCAGCCGTCTGAAGCTGAACTTGGACAAGACGGAGGTCCTCATCCTCGGCTCCAACCCTTCAGCCTGGAACAACTCATGGTGGCCGACGGCACTGGGGGTAGCCCCGACATCCACCGACCACGCAGGCAACCTATGAATCATCCTCTACTCAACGATCTCAATGACCAAGCAAATCAACACCGTCTCCTTCTCCTGCTTCAACACACTCCACATGCTCCGCAAGATATACAGATGGATCCCGACAGATACAAGAAAGACAGTCACCAAGGCCCGCGTAAGCAGCAGACTCGACTACGGAAACACCCTCTACGTGGGAGCCCCGACAAAGCTCATCAAATGACTACAACGCATCCAAAACGCCTCAGCACGAATGATCCTCGATGTACCACGCCACGGCCACATCACCCCCCACCTGAGAAACCTGTACTGGCTCCCTGTCAACAAGAGGATATCCTCCAAGCTCCTCACCCACACACACAAGCCACTGCACACGACTAGCCAAGCCTACCTCAATAGACGGTTCTCCTTCTACATCCCCATCCGCCAGCTACACTCCTCCAACCTCTCACTCGCCACCGTCCCCGACATCCAAGAAGAACCACCGGTGGGAGATCCTTTTCCCACCTCACCGCCAAGACATGGAACACCCTCCCACTGAGCTTACGACAGACCCAAGACCTGCTGACCTTCAGGAGGATACTCAAGACCTGGCTGTTCAATCAGTAATGGCCCCCTCCCCCCAGCACCTTGAGATCCTCACAGGTTTGTAGTGCGCTTTACAAATGATTGATTGATTGATTGATTGATTGATTGATTGATTGATTGATTGATTGATTGACCCTGTTCCCCATCAGGATTCGCCAGCGCAGCAGTCATCCTTTAATTGCACCCCAGCAGCCAAGTGAAAGACCAAGCATGTAAGCTCTGGAGCGAGTGATACGTGTAAAATCATCCATGCTGCTTCTGATGTCTCAGCCAACAACTACCCGGGTGCCTTTGATGACACTGTGTGGGCTACAGTGGCCCCTGCTACGTAACGAGGGTGGCGGGGCAGGGGTGGTGTGAAGGGGATGGGAGGAAATGAAAATAAAGGGAAAAAAACACTTCCCTGCACACCGGCCACTTTCTCTCCATCATCTATGGCTCCTATGTAGATTACAGGAGTAGGAAGGAAGCAGGAACCAGGAAGTTCCCAGAATCCCCTACCCAATCACAACGCTACACTACACCATCATTGTGATTGGTCTGAGTGCCATAGTTCAGTGCTCATATAGGGATTTGGAGGCTGGGAATGTTCTCTACCCAGTCTGTGTTTTACAGCTAGTGGATAACATGCAAACCATGCATGACTGGCTGGCCTAACCATTATGTGCAGTTAAGAGTGCCACCACTCCTCCCCCTGTTCCAGTGCTGTCTATTCCCGCCGGCCCTAACCAGCTGAGCCAGGAACGGGAAAAAAATCGATAGTGAAGCTGAGTTATAATTATTTTATTTTTCCTTTTTCAACTACTCACAGAACAGTGGGGCGACGCTGGTGGGGTATATTTTTGCTGCATTTAGTGATTGCCCTACTCATTTAAGAAAGAAAATGGATAAGCTTGATACTGAAGTTGACAACATATCTAGCTTTTTTTAGTGTTACCTCCAACCCCCTCATACTGAGGAAATGTCTGCCATAATTTCAGTTACTGTGCCCCCATCTAACCCCAAGCCCCTGGTGACTGGGATTAGAACCATTCCAGCCACTAACGCCACTCATCTACCCAGTGGTAGTTGCCTTCAGGTCACACGGCCTCAATGACTCTGGATGGTGTGCACAATGCGCCTGAACCTAGCCACCCACACCTTATTTCTGATTCTAATCCATGCTCTAAATCTTACTTGCCACAAGTCAATCTTTCCCAGCGAGTTGCCCCTTTGTTGTAGTTCTGGCAAATGTTCCACAACTGACGGACCCCAATGCAGAGCCTTCTGTCCAGCTTAAAACCAAAGTATGCAATTGGCTTGTTAATAACTCAAGCTTTAATGTTTGGGACTATAAAAATATTTTGATGGTCTGGAGAGTGGAATGGATTAAATTGTATCCTCTACAAAGCTATTCCTAGGTTCCTGTGTTAACATAACTTGAGTATTAACTTTAGACGTCCAACCACACAAGACAAGTCATGAATCAATATCGACAGTTATTGGATATGGGCAGTAATGTCAGTGTTTTGCCTATAGGTTTCTTTACATGAAACTGCAAAACGGCCAGGACTTGACGCCTGTATCAGGGGCTCCAAGTCTTAGTCAGTCGGAATACCCTTATATCCCATGTACCAATTGCTTTATGCCCTTGATGGACTTCAGTGAAATGGATTGACACCTCCAGCTTCCAGATGATATGACTTGTGTTCACTTTTGTAGGCAATCCGAAATGGTCAGAGAACGGTTGAGGACATTTCCACCACTGATGTCTTAAGCATTCTTTGTAGGCAGGCTCAGAAGAATATATCATTTACTACCTTAGTCTCTCTTTACATTTCCCCTAGTCCTGATCGAGGAGATGCTTAAGGACCTATGTTGAAATCGATATGCTGGAATGTGTCAGGGTTACTGTTGAAGCTGGGCGACGAGGATTGGCTTAACTATGTGTCATGGTTCGTCTATTGCCCCCCTCTCCCCTGTCACCTGGGTGCATGTGTGTGTGCTTGAACCTTGCTCATGTGGGACGCGATTTACTCACTTCCAGTTTCCTGAAGGTTAGTGGTCCAGCCTTCTTGCCAGGACTGCTGTGATGCCACCAGCACTTCCAGGGGAATCTGATAACAGCTGCGGTTCCCCCGGTTCTGCGCTTTGTATTGACGCCCGTCCTGATGCCTAATGTCTCAGGATACTCCCTCAGGTAATCTGCTCTGCTGCGCTGGAGCGCTAGTCTTTGCCTGCAACGCCGTGCTGGAGCACATATGTGTGTAACTTCATCGCAGCGCTGGAGCATTTGGGGTTCTGTTCATGACTTTTGTTTTTGTCGCTAGAGCGCCTTTTGATATTTTGCTCTGCCACGCTGGAGTGCTAGTCTTGCCTGCATCGCCGCGCTGGAGAGCCTGTGTTCTTGCCGGTAACCTTGTCTGGCCTCTTGGTAGCGCTTGTTCTTGTTTCTATGCCCTGTAACGCAGGGGCGCTTGTTGTGATTGCTATACCTTGCACAGGAGCGCTTCTCTGTGTTACTTTTGCCTTCCATTTCCTCACCGCGCTAGAGTGCTTATTTTCTTTTGGGTTCTATTTACTATAACGCAGGAGCACTGGTTGATTTTGTTGTACATTGCGCCGGAGCGCGTGTTACTGTCACTTGCCTTTCTTTCCTTTTTTCCAAATGAAGGTGGCAGACCTATGACGTCCACACCTGAGGTAACCAATGACTCCTGCATGAGTGTATGTTAGTGATTGATACAGTTTGTTTGCGCTGATGCTAACAGGTGTTCCCTTGTGTTCCTGTCCAGTGGGTGCCCATGGTTCATCAGATCAGAGGGACATCCTCTACTACCTTCTTGACATCATCCTGCCATTCTATAACTACCTTCCTCACTCCCTTCTTCATCCTAGTTTGTTGTCAGATTTAGAGTAGGGTAAGTTGGGCGTGGGGGCGAATGCTCATGTCGTCTCTACGAGATCTCTCCACAAGAAACAGTTAACTTGTTGGGTACTGGACAGAATACGAAGCCTAAGTTTACCCTCCCACCCGGACGACATGAGCGATCCCGAGATCACTCTGCAAGACATAGCAGCAATGCTTGTAAACATACAGGCAGAAAACCTCAGCCTGTGCCAAGACATGATGGCTTTACAGGGTCCAGTGGTGACTGGGATTACAGGTCTCTGGGGTCCTTCTCCTACTGCTAGAGTGAAGCAGGAGGGACTGTTACGGCCACCCTTGCTCACCTACGGGGGCGCCTTCTCCTCTACACAGCAAGATAACGCCATACAGGTTATAGCCCCCAACCCCTTACAACTAGCTCCACACGAACGCTTCTACAGTGATAGCATCAAGAACAGTGTCTTTCTTCACCAGTGCACCTGCATTTCATGGCTAGAGCAACTGCCTTTCCCAAGGATGCTTCCAAGATCGCATTAATACTCTCCTACATGGGCATCGACACCGCAGAAAGGTCCATCTCCCTGGTGGAAAATGACGACCCCATGCTTTATAACTTCTCCATTTTCAAGGAAACACAGCGGCAAATGTTTGCCCGTCACACCTTAGTCCAATCCGCGGACAATGAACTGCTTAATCTGAAACAAGGCAACACTGACCTGCTCCATTATATCATGACCTTCAGTAGGCGTGTCATAGAAGCACACTGGCCCGAGTCCAAAAAGGTATCCGTTTTCTACAGGGGTCTACGAGATGACCTAAAGAACCTGATTTCTCAGATGCCTGATCCCCCGGAGGAGATAGGTCCTTTCATCCATCTGGTGGTCAAGGTGAACTACAGATTACAGGAGCGAAGAAACGAGAAAATCAAAGGAGGAGACAATCGGTTCCTGTCCTTCAAGGATAAAGCAAAGACCAGCCCACCCTTTCCGGTGACGTGCCTGAACCGATGCAGATAGGCGGTGTACGAGGACCTCTCACCAATGAGGAAAGAGAGAAAAGGAGACGATAGAACCAATGCCTACACTGTGGAAAAAATAGGCATTTTGTCAGGGAATGCCCAGTAAAACCTACCCGAGCCAAAGGAAGAAGGCCCATTGCACAGCCTTTATCCAAGAAGGACAATGCCGGAAACGGAGAAACCCAGTAGGTAGTGAGGTCCAACTACTGGGTTCTTCGTCCAGCAAGACAACGACCCCTGCCTTTTACAGTGGCAGCCATCACCTGGGTGTGGAGGAGGTCCTGCGAGCTGGGACAGGGCAGGTCTGGCAGGTAACTGCCCTTTGATTCAAGAGCCACCAGCAACTTCGTAGACACCCAGTATATGAAGAACCTGTTTATGGCCAAGGTAGAAAAGCCGAAACATGGAGACAGTGAAGGCAGTGGCGCTTGTTGAGATTGCTATACCTTGCACAGGAGCGCTTCTCTGTGTTACTTTTGCCTTCCATTTCCTCACCGCGCTAGAGTGCTTATTTTCTTTTGGGTTCTATTTACTATAACGCAGGAGCACTGGTTGATTTTGTTGTACATTGCGCCGGAGCGCGTGTTACTGTGACTTGCCTTTCTTTCCTTTTTTCCAAATGAAGGTGGCAGACCTATGACGTCCACACCTGAGGTAACCAATGACTCCTGCATGAGTGTATGTTAGTGATTGATACAGTTTGTTTGCGCTGATGCTAACAGGTGTTCCCTTGTGTTCCTGTCCAGTGGGTGCCCATGGTTCATCAGATCAGAGGGACATCCTCTACTACCTTCTTGACATCATCCTGCCATTCTATAACTACCTTCCTCACTCCCTTCTTCATCCTAGTTTGTTGTCAGATTTAGAGTAGGGTAAGTTGGGCGTGGGGGCGAATGCTCATGTCGTCTCTACGAGATCTCTCCACAAGAAACAGTTAACTTGTTGGGTACTGGACAGAATACGAAGCCTAAGTTTACCCTCCCACCCGGACGACATGAGCGATCCCGAGATCACTCTGCAAGACATAGCAGCAATGCTTGTAAACATACAGGCAGAAAACCTCAGCCTGTGCCAAGACATGATGGCTTTACAGGGTCAAGTGGTGACTGGGATTACAGGTCTCTGGGGTCCTTCTCCTACTGCTAGAGTGAAGCAGGAGGGACTGTTACGGCCACCCTTGCTCACCTACGGGGGCGCCTTCTCCTCTACACAGCAAGATAACGCCATACAGGTTATAGCCCCCAACCCCTTACAACTAGCTCCACACGAACGCTTCTACAGTGATAGCATCAAGAACAGTGTCTTTCTTCACCAGTGCACCTGCATTTCATGGCTAGAGCAACTGCCTTTCCCGAGGATGCTTCCAAGATCGCATTAATACTCTCCTACATGGGCATCGACACCGCAGAAAGGTCCATCTCCCTGGTGGAAAATGACGACCCCATGCTTTATAACTTCTCCATTTTCAAGGAAACACAGCGGCAAATGTTTGCCCGTCACACCTTAGTCCAATCCGCGGACAATGAACTGCTTAATCTGAAACAAGGCAACACTGACCTGCTCCATTATATCATGACCTTCAGTAGGCGTGTCATAGAAGCACACTGGCCCGAGTCCAAAAAGGTATCCGTTTTCTACAGGGGTCTACGAGATGACCTAAAGAACCTGATTTCTCAGATGCCTGATCCCGCGGAGGAGATAGGTCCTTTCATCCATCTGGTGGTCAAGGTGAACTACAGATTACAGGAGCGAAGAAACGAGAAAATCAAAGGAGGAGACAATCGGTTCCTGTCCTTCAAGGATAAAGCAAAGACCAGCCCACCCTTTCCGGTGACGTGCCTGAACCGATGCAGATAGGCGGTGTACGAGGACCTCTCACCAATGAGGAAAGAGAGAAAAGGAGACGATAGAACCAATGCCTACACTGTGGAAAAAATAGGCATTTTGTCAGGGAATGCCCAGTAAAACCTACCCGAGCCAAAGGAAGAAGGCCCATTGCACAGCCTTTATCCAAGAAGGACAATGCCGGAAACGGAGAAACCCAGTAGGTAGTGAGGTCCAACTACTGGGTTCTTCGTCCAGCAAGACAACGACCCCTGCCTTTTACAGTGGCAGCCATCACCTGGGTGTGGAGGAGGTCCTGCGAGCTGGGACAGGGCAGGTCTGGCAGGTAACCGCCCTTTGATTCAAGAGCCACCAGCAACTTCGTAGACACCCAGTATATGAAGAACCTGTTTATGGCCAAGGTAGAAAAGCCGAAACCGGAGACAGTGAAGGCAGTGGATGGTACTGACCTCACCTCTGGTCTTATCTGGTACCAAACAGAGGACTTGGATATGGCTTTCGAGAATGAACGCATGGAAACCATTGATTTTGACGTAATTGATGCCCCCCAGTTCCGAGTTATTCTGAGCCTGCCATGGCTGGTGCGCCACAATCCACGGATAGACTGGGCATCCAGAATTCTAGTCTTGGATTCATCTTACTGCAGGACCTCTTGTTATAATCCTACCAACTCCTCTTGTGTGCGTACCATACAGGCCCACACCCTATCCATGACGGGAAGCGGCATGACCACTCAGGACATCGTACCAGAAGCATATCTTGACCTGTTTGCTGTGTTCGACAAGAAGGGAGCCAACACCCTTACTCCTCACCGTCTGTTTGACTGCAGGATTGATCTGATCCCTGGCCCCACCCTTCCTTATTATTATTATTATTAATTAAATTTATAACGCGCACAGCTACCCTAGACAGGGTTTCCCGGCGTAGGCATGTCAACTACTGCAAACTGAATGAACGGATAGCTAATCACTGGGAGAAAAGCAGGGTCTTAAGATCTCGCTGAAACTTGAAATAGAAAGATTCTTTTTCATATAACAGGGAAGAGAATGTCATAATCTGGGGCCGAGAAATGCAAAGGAACGACCACTCATTATGGATAGTCTACAGCTAGGTGTTACAAAATTGCCTAGGGTGGCTGAACGTTAGGACCGGGAAGGGACGTAAGGATGGACAAGCTCCTGAAGATAAGATGGAGCGGACCCTTGTTTGATTTTAAAGACAAGGCACAGGGGATTGAACTTAATGCGACTCTCAATGCGGAGCCAGCGTAGATCCTGAAGGAAGGGAGAGATTGATGATCTCCTTGGGATGTGACCTAAAAGCCGGGCTGCGGATTTCTGGACCACCTGGAGTTTCTTCAGCTCCTCCTGATTTCCACCCAAATACAGAACGTTCCCGTAGTCCAGGCGAGAGGTGACAAGTGCCTGGACTACCGTTCTTTTTTGTGGGGTCTGGAAGAATCCAGATGATCTTCCGCAACCATCTTAGAATGGTAAAGCAGGTGGAGGCAACGCTAACTGCCTGTTTCCGCATTGAGAGGTTATTATCAATAATAAACCCCAGATTACGAACTTGGGTAACCGGTTGAGGAAGAGTGCCCATTTACAAGGGCCAGTGTTGGGGCCCCCAAAGGTGCTTGTGTTTGCCTAAAATGACAACCTCTGTCTTATCTCCTTTTAATTTCAACAGATTAGCACACATCCATTCCGACACCGTCCGTAAACCAACCTGAAGGGAGGAAAAGGAACCTTCCTTAGTAGAGGACAAGGAAAAAATGATTTGGGTGTCATTGGCGTACGAGTAAAGGGATAAACCCACATCCTCCACAATAGATGCCAGGGGTCTCACATAGATGTTAAAGAGCACAGGGCTCAAAGTGGACCCCTGGGGAACTCCGTACACAGATGGCCTGATAGTAGATGAGGATTTGGAAGAAAAAACCTGGAATGTACGGTCACTGAGAAAGGAGGACAGCCAAGTTAATGCGGGCCCTATGACTCCTGCCGACTGGAGAGACTTTAAAAGGATGGTATGTTACACTGTGTCGAATGTGGTGCTCAAATCTTATAGAATAAGCGTTGCAGTCTCCCCTCTATCCAGGCAGGAGCGCAATTTCTCAGTGACCCCCAGCAAAGTAGTTTCCGTAGAAAAATTAGCTCTGAATCCTGATTGGGACGCGTGTAAAAAGCCTAAACTTTCCATGTGAGCTGAGAGCTGACAGTTAACATGTTTTTCCAGGATTTTGGAAAGGACCGGCAACAATGAAATTGGGCGGATGTTTGACATAATCGTAGGTTCCGTTCCGAGATTTTTCATCAGAGGAACCACCATTGCGCGCTTCCAGTATAGGGGAACGCATGATTCTCGTAAAGATGTGTTTAGGAGTGCTTTAAGGACTCCAAGGGCCTCTAGAGAAAGCTGTTGCAGGATGTTAACAGGGAGAGGGTCTAGAGGAGAGACCGATTTTACCCTAGCTAGGCAATCAAAGAAAGATCCATCATCGAAAGTAGACCATGTGGAAATCTTAACTGCTTAAGGATGATAGCTCCCACATGTCATGTCAGACAGGGGACTTACTATATTCGCAGGATTGGGGGTCTTTAATGAGCTATATATCGTCTCGACCTTAGTGATGAAATAGTTTGCAATTTCATTGCATTGGGTATCATCCAGGGCAGGTGGTATCGAAGCAGTGCAAAGATAATGGTATAGGTGAATCGACAAGCACAGAGAGTAAACCATACATTTTTTTAAAGACAAAATATAAAAAACCTCAGTTGCGCTCAACCACTTTGGGATCTACCGTTAGGACCCCCTCCTAGAAATACATACAAAACAAAGTTCAATAGTGGGAGCTCTGTAATAAATCAATAGTCTTCACTGGATCAAATAAGTTGATTCCAAATCTTCTTTTTATTTCAGTCACAATCATGAAATGAAGATGCCATTCATTTAATCAATGTCTCCTTTTCCAAATAGGATCCAATAACGAAAATAACACATAGATTCAATATACAGCTGGCGCGTTTCGTCCAGGAATGGACATCATCAGGGCTGTTAAAATAAATACAAAGGAACATACAATCAATATCCATGCTCCAACATGACAGAGTCAGGTTATCTTCACCTTCTTTATACAATCATAACAAAGTAACTGTACCACCTGCCTATATAACATCCTAGTCGCATTTACATGACACATTGTTCCAAACAATAAAACCATCACCAATTATACATGGCCTATTCCCCTTCTCTACCCGCTCACGTGCCCCATAATCATCAACATATTATTTATCAAAGTGACCTACCTTAAATACTTGTTCACTATATTCTTAATCCTTCACATCCGACTAATATCAATGTCTTTCCCCGGTCAATTTGGTTTCTTTATACAATATGAAAGTATCTGAAAAAATATATAATAACAATAAGACATGACACTCCTCTTGATCCTGTCCTTCTGTAGCTCTCATGTTTTTACCCTGAATACAAAGTTCTGCCACCCAGAGTCGGTCTCCCCACTAACTAATGCCATGTCAATGGGACTTGTTATTCTACGGCATCACCATTCCACCTGCTTAATATGATCCTCTATGAAAATCCCAGTTTCACTTTTCTACTCAACCCATAACACTATTCCATCACAATTATAATGTACACAAATATAAAGACCACTGTTTGTAATTCTCGGGCACTCTGCACCTCCTGTCTTACCTCAATTCTTGTGTCAATTCACTCCTTAAGGCCTGGACTCATCTGCTATTCATTCATGGATAACTGTCTCCAACTACAATGTAAGCAAAAGAATGCATCTCTACCATCCCCTACTACAATTAAGACAATCTCAACATTACCTTAGAGCTTTTATGAATGCATATTTCTTACCTCTATAATCCTCTAAATTGCATATCTTCCCTTCTCTTATATTCCATAAATCAGTGGGCTCAAAATTTTTTACCCTACAAAATAACAATTGCTATTATTAAAAAAAGAACTAATCCCTCCTTAACCCGTTCAGCACGGCGCAAATTCTTGCGCTGTGCTGAACGTTCTATTGGGCCTATGGAACCATGACGGAACTGTTCCGTCATGAGCATGGAAGGGGTTAAGTCTTAAGCTGCTCTCACCACACTTCCCCAAATCTTACCTCGATTGCTTCAATATCTCTACTGGTCACGTCTAGACCAACACCATCGGGTGTTTCCCTACCAAAGTGCACTGATCTACAAACCTGTCTGTACCTTTAAACCCGTCTTCAACCAATCCTAATGCTCCAAACGTCCCGCCAAAAAAAATGTGAGCTGTGCGGTCGCTTTCCACTCTGAAATAAAACAGCCAATCCCATGCCTAGCTGCCTCTACTGCAAGAATGCTCACACTCTATTCCTCATGCTGTATCAACCTATTAGAATGTCCGAACCGTTAATTCAAAATTCCCGCTCAACATCATGTGTGCTGTGTCCCATGACAACAATTCTGCATTTCCTGTTTTCTACTCCACCAATCTCTAGCTGCTTCTACTGCAAGCATGCTTACTCTCTGGTCCTCATGCCATATCAACCTATCAGAAAGCTCGATCCATTGACCCATCCTCTAGCACTCGCACTGACATCATTTCCTCATATTCTAAGCCTTGCAATTTTTCCCGCTCTCAGTCACCAATCTGCATCTCCTATTCCGCCTCCCATCCAATCAAATCGCACCTGCTCCTGTATCACTGTTTCCCTTCAGGTCCTCTTTCATGTTCATCAATCATCAGGCCATATTCCACCCGACCCTGTCTCTCCCTCATTTAAGCAAGTTTGGCATATCCCGTAGTCCTTCATAAAAACTTCGAACTGTGAAGTTTGATTTGAACATGGAGAATGAATTGCACTATTTTTTATTATTTCAGGGAGCCAGGGAGAATGGATACCTGGAACTGAATCTCTGGTCCTCATGCCATATTTGAAAAAGGAGACATTGATGAAATAAATGGCACCTTCATTTCATGAATATGACTGAAATAAAAAGAAGATTTGGAATCAACATATTTGATCCGGTATCGAAGCAGTGTTCGATCCTGCCAGCTTCTTGACCATGGAGAATAAAGCCCGTGGGCAGTTCACTGAGTTGGTAATAGTATTCGAGACAAAGGAGATTTTCGCCAGATGGCACGTATTTAAAGCGGCCTTGTAATCAGACTTGCCACTAAGGGAGTAGGTCATACGCCATCTTCTTTCAAAGTGCTTGCACTTTGATTTCATGGCCTTTAGCTCATTGTTGAACCATGGGGTAGGAGGGTGGTGAGTAAAACTGTGTTTTGATACCAAGGGCAGGCAGGTATCAATGGACTTGGCTAACCAGTTGGATATCGCAGAAGTTAGGGAACAACAGGGTAGATTGATGTCCGGAGGATTCACCTTTAAAAGATTGTTAAGGGAGTCTAAGTCTAAATTCTTGCAGGCCCTCCTACTGACTAAGTCATCACTGCCGGCAAGCGTGATATGCCCCGGGGTGAATTATTTGAATCGGATGGCATACTGGTCAGACCACCCTAGGGGAAGCGCAGGTAAACTGCAGTCCATCGCAAGGTTGGACAGAATAGGATCCAACAGATGACCCACCTGATGAGTGGGCCCCTGATTATGTAACAGCAAATTGAGAGCTTCGAGATCAGCTAGAAGAGTTGAGCTCCCAATGTCCAGCGGGTCCTCTAAGTGAAAATTATACTCCCTCACCGAAAAGGAAAACGAGCACCTCCGCTCCTACCTGGATGAATACCAAAATAATGGGTTTATACGCCATTCTAGGTCACCTGTATCCTCTCCTGTTTTCTTCATGGCCAAGAAGGAGGGGGATATCAGGACATGTATCAACTTCAGGGCTATGAAAGCCATCACCATCAAAAATAGGTACCTACTGCCGCTGATTTCCAACCTACTGGACCAGGTAAAAGGCGCCTCTATTTTCACCAAACTGGATCTCAGGGGGGTTACCATCTAGTCAGAGTCCGGAAGGGTGACAAATGAAAAACAGCATTCAGGAACAAATTCGGCCTCTTCAAATACAGGTCATGCCTTTCGGACTCTGCAACGCCCCGGGGCATTCCAGTTCTTCATTGACGAAGCTTTGAGGGACTTCATCAACATTTTCTGTATCGTATATATAAACCATATACTGATCTATTCTCATACCATGGCAGACCATGTCCAACATGTACTCGCTGTCCTCCAACAGCTGGTATGACATGGTTGGTACGTGAAACTGGAGAAAAGCATCTTTCACACCGAGTATGTTGAGTTACTAGAACATGTAATTACCCCAGCTGGTATCCAAATGTATAACAAGAAGGTAGAAGCTATCTTGCACTGGCCATCTCCAACCACGGCGAAGCACATACAGAGCTTTTGGGGATTTGCCAATTACTACAGCCGCTTCATCACAGGCTTCTCCAGGATTGTTAGTCCCATCACTCGCTTGCTACGCAAAGGGGTTCAATTCTGCTGGGATAATAAGGCTGAGCACGCCTTTCCGAAGCTAAAACGGAAATTCACCACAGCCCCCGTTCTGAGGCACCCGACTCTGACCAACAATTCACCGTGGAGGCCGATGCCTCACAGAACGCGTTAAGGGGTGTGCTGTTGCAGAGGGACGTTGAGACGGGTCTTCTACACCGTGTAACGTTCTATTCTAGGAAACTCCTACCAGCCGAACGCAACCACACCATCTCTGATCGAGAGCTTTTAGCCATCAAGACGGCATTCGAAGTGTGGCGCCACTACCTGAAAGATGCCAAACATTCCATAGTGATCTACACGGACCACCGGAATCAACAATTCCTTTGCTCGGCCCGTGCCCTCACATTCAGGCAATTACGATGGACTCTGTTTTTTAATGAGTAGGACTTCCACATCACGCACTGACTAGGAAAAGATAATGCCAAGGCCAACGCTCTATCCCGCCTTGAAGACACCAGAGCCATTACCCATCATTCCAGAACAATGTTTCCAGGGTATTGTGCTGTCTTCTGATTTCCTCTCACGACTCCAGGACGACGTCACATGGATCAATCTGTCTTCCCTGGTGGAGAACCACAAAGGAGTGACCACACAGAACAGGTTCTTGTATAAAGGAGACAAGTACTACCCTCCTCTTGTAGCTCGTCAACAGCAGGCCCTGTACATGAGTTATGATCATGTTCTGTCCAACCATCTGGGATATCACAAGACCGTGGACCTTTTACAGAGAAATTTCTGGTGGCCCACATTGGAAGAAGACGCCAGGGTCCATATTAAGCGTTGTGCCATGTGTGCCATGAGAAAGAACATGTCCGGACCATCCGTTGGGCTGTTACATCCCATTCGTGTTCCTCCTCATCCCTGGCATACCATTTCCATGGTATCCATTTCCATGGATTTTGTGGTAGAATTGCCGGCCACCAAGTCCAGGTACACTACTGTCCTTACCGTAGTGGATCACCTAACAAAAATGTTTCATTTTGTACCGCTGAAGAGATTACCGTCGGCAGCCGAATTGGCAGTGATTTTCCTGCAAAACGTGGTTAGACTGCATGGCATACCGCCTTTGGTGATAAAGGACCAGGGTTCGCAGTTCATGTCTCGTTTCTGGAATGAGGTCTGTGTTGCCATGGAACTGGACATTCGTTTGTCATCAGCATACCACCCTCAGACCGATGGTCAAGCCGAGAGAACCAACCAAACCATGGAGCAGTACCTCCATTGCTTACTTCTATCAGTAGAAAGGGAATGGGCAGAAGTGCTGTAGATGGTGGAATTCGCATATAACAAGCATTCCGCCATCAGTATGTCTCCCTTCTACTGCCTCCAGGGCAAGCATCCCAGAACTATTCCATGGGAAGAACCACAGAACAGTCCCTTGCCCACAGTTCAGGTGTACCACGGCAAGCTGTGCACACTCTGGCAGCAGGCCCGGTTTAAACTAGCCAAGGCCAAGGAGTACTACAAACAATACGTGGACAATAGCAGGAAGGAGGAACCCACCTACAAGAAAGGAGACAGGGTGTGGCTCTCTATTTGGAACCTCAATGTGCACAGCCCCAAGAAACTATTGACTCATTTTGTGGGTCCTTACGTGATTGAGAAGGTGATCAATCGTGTGTCCATGAAGCTCTTCTTACCTCCTCAAATGAAAACTACCCCGTCTTCCATGTCTCCCTTCTACGTCCCGTTCACCCTGAGTGCAATGTGTCCTCCCCTCCTGCTCCAGTTCTTGGGGATAATCATATTGAGTATGAGGTTAGGGCCATTCTTGGTTCCCGTCGTACCCGGGTTAGACTCTTTTACCTGGTTGACTGGAAGGGGTAGGGTCCGGAGAGGTCCTGGGAGCCCCTGTCCCATGTTTGCCACGCATCCCGGTTGGCTTGCTCTTTCCATGTCAGTCACCCACTCAGCCCTCACCCTTGCCAACCCTGTGTGATTCTGCTGTTGCGGGCGGGGGTACTGTTTTGGGTAGGGGTGCTATCATGGTTCCTCTATTGCCCCCCTCTCCCCTGTCACCTGGGTGTGTGTGCTTGAACCTTGCTCATGCGGGACGCGATCTCCTCACTTCCGGTTTCCTGAAGGTTAGCGGTCCAGCCTTCCTGCCGGAACCGCTGTGACCAGTGCTTCAGGAAGAATCAGATAACAGCTGCGGCCGGTTCTGCGCTTCGTATTGACGCCCGTCCTGATGCCTAATGCCGGCCATCCACTTCAGGATACTCCCTAACGTAATCTGCTCTGCGGTGCTGGAGCGCTAGTCTTTGCCTGCAACGCCACGCTGGAGCGCATATTTGTGTAACTGCATCGCAGTGCTGGAGCACTTGGGGTTCTGTTCGTGACTTTGTTTCTGCCCACGCTTATATTCTGTGTTACTGCATTGCCGCGCTGGAGCGCTTGGGGTTCTGTTCATTATTTTTATTTGTCTTCGCTAGAGTGCTTTTTGATATTCTGCTCTGCCATGCTGGAGTGCTAGTCTTGCCTACATCGCCGCGCTGGATCGCCTGTGTTCTTGCAGGTAGCCCTGCCTGGCCTCCTGAAAGCGCTTATTCTTGTGGCTATACCCTGGAACGCAGGAGCACTTGTTGAGATTGCTATACCTTGCACAGGAGCGCTTCTCTGTGTTGCTTTTCCCTTACATTTCCTCACCCCGCTGGAGTGCTCATTCTCTTTTGGGTTCAATTTACGATAGCGCAGGAGTGCTGGTTGATTTTGTTGTACATTGCGCAGGAGCGCGTGTTACTGTGACTTGCCTTTCTTTCCTATTTTCCTAATGAAGATGGCAGACCTATGACGTCCACACCTGAGGTAACCAATGACTACCGCATGAGTGTATGTTAGTGATTGATACAGATTGTTTGCGCTGATGCTAACAGGTGTTTCCTTGTCTCCCTGTCCAGCGGGTGCCCATGGTTCATCAGATCAGAGGGACGTCCTCTACTACTTTCCTGACATCATCCTGCCATTCTTTAACTACCTTCCCCACTCCCATCTTCATCCTAGTTTGTTGTCAGATCTAGAGTAGGGTATGGTGGGCGTGGGGGTGATAGCTCATGTCGTCTGTGCGAGATCTCTCCACAAGAAACAGGTAACTTGTGGGGTACTGAACACTATGTGAAAACGTTTGATCGGATTATATTTCCAGAAACTTGGTGCATGGAACAACTTATGTGGGATGGTTACCAGAGCTTTTGGGTTCCTGCCCTTAAAGCCAATAGGGGGAACCTAGTTGGGGTTGCACTATCTCTGTCAGTACTTCATGTGGTTTAAAGATCCACTGCGTACCAGTTAAGAATGCGGCAATTCAGATTCTTTGTCTGGTTTACTCTAATAATTGTAACTTTTGTGTTGTCAATTTTTATAATACTGTAGGTTCCTCTTGCAGGACCTGATCTGGTCTTTATTGTGCAGTGCCTCAAGAAGAAGGTCTTTTCTATTGTCACTGATCCTAGGGGGGAAAGGCTACATAAGCATATCTTTGCATTTGGTGAATTCAATGGAACTATAGGACCTCCTGATCTTGTTATTCGCACCTTTACTGGTAGAGGCCAGTGTACCACCATTGACAACATCTTTGTTTCTCCCTCTAAGCTCACTCAATAGACATCCACAGGAGTTCTTTCAGTGACCACAACCCCCTTGAGCTTTCGCTTGCCCTCCCATTGAGTCCTCAAACCCCTGCTTTAATTGGTGCTACAGGTATTTCTCTATGGGATTGTGAGTTAAGGATCAGGTGGTGAGATATAGATTCCTTCAAACTTTGTAATATTGTAATTAAATGAAACATTTCTCTTCTAATGGAAAACCTCCTGTTGCTAGATCAGTTCAGTGAGTCTGTAGTCTTAGCATTCTGTTCTCTGATTTCTAGTATAAAAATTACCCTATCATGTCCAGTAACTGTGGGCAACGATCCTAATCCAGGTTGGTTTATGAGTAAGCATGGACGAATTTTGCGAATCTGGCATTCGCGAATTTGCGTATTTGCGAACTTGCAATCCGCAAAATCCACGAATTCTCGCGAATTTGCGGATTTTTTTGTTTTTATAGTGTTCGCAAGGGTTTCTGCCAGTTCGCGAGGATTTTGTGCCAGTTCGCGATTGCGAACTTACTTGTCGGCATGCAACGGTCGCGACTATGTTGTTTCTACGTCTGGTTCATCATCACAGGTTCACAGCACCCTCTGTTTCAAAACTGCCACCCTCTGTTTCACCCAAGCCACCCTCTGGTACATCAATGCCACCCTCTGGTTCATCATCATCACTGTAGATTATAGGGGGGGAAAGCAAGCACACCTGCCCTGCTTCAACTGACATGAATTAATTTGAGGTTGATTTATTAATGTGTCACTGTTTTAAAATTCCAGTCTGGCACCTGCTTCCTTATCTGTAATTTGCTTTCTGTTGCAGTGCAATTTTTTTTTCCAGGATCTTTGTGGCCTACTTGTAGCTATTCTATGATCTGGCTGTGAGGGTCAGAGCAGGGTCATACAATTGTTGCAACTAGCAACTGAACTCTGGAGGGGCCCCAGTCAGGAAGCACTACTGGGAATGGTTACTAATGATGAATTTGAACTTTTGCACCTGCTGCTGAGTGCTTTCAGTTTAGCAAAACTCGTTTTTCTGCAGAACGGCAAAT
Source organism: Lissotriton vulgaris (assembly GCF_964263255.1). Classification (NCBI taxonomy): domain Eukaryota; kingdom Metazoa; phylum Chordata; class Amphibia; order Caudata; family Salamandridae; genus Lissotriton; species Lissotriton vulgaris. The sequence continues at coordinate 682,808,635 of NC_141696.1, forward strand.
GTAATGCCCCAAACAAACTTACTTGTGAAAGTTTATTTCTAATCCAAAAGTGATCCAAAGAAAGTCAAAAGGCCTCAAATCCATAAGAGGACAGGCAAATGTCAACCTGAGGAGTTATTCTGATAAAAATCATCATTTTCAGAAGGTCTATGCTGCTTGCTAGTGGATTTCTTGTGCAGAATTGCTAATTTTGTAATTTCGCGAGTGCGAGATTGTTGCTGCCTGCCGCACCTACATGTTCGCAATTGCGAACTTACACCGCACGCCGCAAAATTGTATCACCAAGAAAAAAAAATCCGCTGCGTGCAAATTTGTGGATTTTCGGTAAATTCGCGAGCATTCGCGGATCGCGAATTTACCGAAAATCCGCAAAATCTGCGAGCGTAACGGATTTTCCGCCCATGCCTATTTATGAGTAACCCAAGGTGGCTAACATGCAATTATAAGCCACCATTAAATCTACCCCTAGAGATAGGATCCATCTGGCTGCCTATCGAACCACATATAAAAAAAGTTATTCATGCTAGAAAATTGGCTATTAAACAGGATATGTAGGGCACTCTAGTGTCAGCCATTGATACAAAGGATATCGGAGGCTTTTGGAAAATTATGAATCGGCCAAAAATCCCTGCAGCTTTGGCTGATGGAATGGGGACTAACATTCGTGGTAACTGCTGGATTAGGCATTCTCTATAACATGAGGGTCCCCTAAACTCAATGGGACTGAGCACCGTAATACCAGTATAGTAAAAATCTCCCTGTGGAGAATATTTAGACATCAATCCATCAGTCACAAACAATCAGACTGCACACATACTCATACAGACTAATTGTCTGTCATAAAACGAGTACCAACAAGTTGTAAAAAAAGATTATTTGCACAAAGTATTAATGGTGTGTCTTGAACACAATTTTCAATATTTTATCAATATACAATGTTTATCATGTTAGGTAAAATGCTATACAAGAAAAGGATGATTACATCCTACAGTTAAAAAAACATTTTGCTGAACACCAACCCAATACAACACAAAGAAAATCTCCAAAATCAATGAAAAAAATTAGAAACACAAGGAGAAGAATGGAACAAAACAGTACACACGAACCTGTATATTTGTTGCTGATCCATTAGTCACATCAATCAAGTAACAAATATTTTTTCATCTATGGTCTCTTGCTGTTAAATGGATTCTGCATATAACATATGTCCACATGTTTCTCCATAAGGAGAACATTGGGTTTTGGGCACCTGTCATTACCAATGTGGTCATTAGTGTCAGTTCCAGTGGGCTCCCCAAATCCTGGTGTACTGCCTTGATAATCCCTGTCTATAAAAAAGGGTGCAGACAAGATCCCGGGTGCTATAGACCAATTTCTTTGTTAGATTCCACGGTCAAAATTGTTGAGCGCATTGTCCTTAACACGACTAGGAATTGGGATGGCGTTTACCATGTAATTTCCCCCGTGCAATATGGGTTCAGAGAGGGCCTCAGCACAATAGAACAATGCCTCATTCTGATCAATAAATATACAAATGTTAAAGGGGGGTCACTGCTTCTCTCCTTTAAGGACGTAAGCAGCGTCTTCAACAGAGTCAATCGTTGAAAACTATGGGCAACCCTTTCAGATTTAGGGATTCACAGGGACTTTGTAAACATCTTGCGGTCCCTACACTGTGGAGTGAGTGTTCTTGTTTGCTATGGGTCTGAAGGAGAATATACTGAGTTATGTTTTATTTACAGCATGGTGTTAACCAGGGTTGCATCCTGGAATCCCTCCTGTACATAAATTGAATAAATGCTATTCTGCAAGTCTTTGGGAAGGATCTGCTGATGATCAAGTCTACCACAGTACTGGCTCGGCTGATGCTTTTCTCTCCTCTCGTACACCCAATGGTTTGGATCAAGGGCGAGCAAATTGAGCCGTTCACTAGTTTTCCCTTAAGCTTGTGGCTGCATTGCATAGAAAACTATTGCTTACGCTTTAACCATTTGTGGGGTCCTGTTTGATTTTGCCAAAATAGTGGGCAATAAGCTCATGATGGAGGCATACATGCTGAACTGCTTTACCTGTTTTAACGTACAGCTCTGGAATCTTGGGTTAACAAGATTCCACAAAGATTCAAGCAGAGGAGAACCAATTCTGTCTGCATTTGCTCAGCCTCCCTACATCCACACCACACCTTTTTACATAAGAAATTGGGCTAGGACTATGTATCTGACTCATCATCATCAAAATAGTTTATTTCAGGTTTCGATTAACCCATAAAAAGAGCAAGCCGTAGATAATAATACCATAAAACATTCAAGATATACATAACATATTTGAGAAATAGAGCAACAGCAGACCATCCTCATATTGCACTGATTACATGAAAGTGCATGTGCTTACATACATTTTTCAATGCTTAACAAATAGCCCATTTTATTGCATTAGTTACATAAAGTGCTTGTGCTTCTTGTTCAGTGCCATACAATAAACATTTCTTAATTGTTGCATTAAGGTTAAAAGAATCCAAAAATAACAGTTAAAAAATCAAGTTCAATAAAAAAAGGTACTAAACACTGATAACAAAAATGGACTGGGATCCAACCATTCAAATTCCATATGTCCTTAGAGCATACAGATTGTCGGAATTGAACAATTAGGTAGATATTTAAAGTTGGCTACATAAACCTTTTCTTATGAGCAAACACATAAAAAAGTATCTGCTAACAGCAACTAAAATAAACCATTCAGTATTTGGATTTATTATCCTCAACGCTGTTTGATAACTTTTATGCCCCAAATTATTGCAAAGGGGCTTGATCCATTTTCTACAAGGATATTTATAGAGGGGGCAGAAAAACAAAAGGTGACCAATGTCTTCACAGTTTGCTCCACACAGGTAACATCTGGATGTGTCAGCCAGGTGGTTGGTCAAGTTTTTTTTTAATGGGCAATCTGAAGTGTACCAAATCTAAAAATAATATGAAAGGTCCTTGGTGGCCAGGTCTTATTTCGTCCATGTATTAGTCAAAGAATGGACTGGGTTCAAACTGAATGAACGCTGATATCAATTAACCCTGTCTACCGTTACACTGATACTGCTCCTTCATGTAAGACCAATATGCTTTTTTAACCGCCAGTTTAGCACTATTGGTAATTGCAGCTGAGGATATCCAAAAATGATTTATACCTATTTCTAAAAGTGTCTTGTTTATGTGCTAAAGCCACTTCATGGATACTGAATTTAGGCTACTCATGATCTCAATTAGGTAATAATAGTGAAAATCCAGCTCTGGTCTGGCCCACAGCTGTGACCAGAACAACAGAGGGTGAACATCTGCAGTGTCACCGAACTGCCTAAGGTTGTTTTAAAAACACTAGAGGGATAGTGAGGGTGTTCTGTGGTAGATTAAATGAGGTTCTAAGAAAGGAATTGTCCTTGCTAATCACATTTTCTCCCCACAAGTCCCCAGATCTCTGCCTCATAAAGTGTTGTGCTCTGGATCTTGGTGCAATAAATTTCAATTGTTGCAGACACATATCTTGGAGTTGTGCTTTTGAATCTTTTTAGAACAACATGAGCTCCATGTAGGAGTGAAGCATTTATTTCATCCATATGAGACACCCAGGATCCTGATTTGTCAATTGAGATACTCAGGTAATCAAATTTGACTTTCCTTTAGTGAGATCTATGGGGGTCGATGTGCATGTATCTTGTTTTGGTGGTGTTAACGTCAATACCCCTGTCATCACAAAAAATTGCCAGTACAACAGCATGCAACTTCCACTGATGGATCTCCAACTGCTCTTCGTGAATCCAGATATAACTGTAGATGACTCGAGAAGAGATGGAAGAACAACCAAACCCTGGAAGCTCATGCAACCTTCAAAGCTGCTGTCACAGCACACCACATCCTCCTCAAAACCACAAAGAAAATGGCCATCCAAGAAATAATCAACACCAATGCACACAACAGCAAAGAACTCTTTGCCATTGTCAAGGATTTTGCCAAACCCAACAACGAGAACTCAGAAGTCCCACTCTTCCAAGACCTCTGCAACCATCTCGGCACCGGCTTCCACCACAAGACCAAGCAGATCTATGACAATTTCAACACCCAAGACTCACCCATCACCCCATCACCACCACACGCGATGACAATGCCCCCCAACAGATCCTGCTCAACAAGACCCCGCTCATCACCTTAAGAGTTTCAGACCCATCTACCTGCTCCCCTTCGCAGCCAAGGTCATTGAGAAGGACATCAACGTCAACTCTCTAAATTTGTAGAAGTCAACCACATCCTGGAGTCCTCTCAATCCAGCTTCTGAAGCAACCACAGCACCAAGACCGTCCTCCTAGCTTACACCACTGACATCTGCTTCCTCCTCAGTCGGTGTGAAACAGCAGCCCTCATCCTCCTAGATCTCTTGGCTGCCTTTGACACATCTCCCACCGCTCCCCAAGCATGAGACTCCACAACACTGGCATCCAAGATAAAGCCTTGGACTGGATCCGTTCCTTCCTCACCGGTTGAACACAGCGAGTCAGATTACCACTGTTCCTCTCATGACCCAAAGAGATCAGCTGCAGGGTCCCAAGGACTCCCCCCTTAACCCCACCCTCTTCAACATCTACAGGAATCACAGACTCAGCATTGTCTCCTATGCCAATGACATCCGGCTGATCCACTCCCTCACAGAGCTCACAATCGCCAGAAACAACTTCCACAACGGGATGAAGGCAGTCACCACCTGGATGAGAGACAGCTGCCTCAAGCTCAACTCAGACAAGTCTGAAGTCCTCACACTGAGGCCCAACACCACAGCCTGGAAAAACTCCTGTAGGCCTGCCAGGCTAGGTACCCCCACACCCGTGGACCAGGCACAAAACGTCAGCATCATACTGGATTACTCCCTGATGATGAACGATCATATCAATGCAGACTCCTCATCATGCTTCCACATCCTTGCTGCTTCGAAAGAGCTTCAGATGGATCCCCACTGAGGCCATTAAGACGGTCACCCACGCACTCATCAGCAGCAGACTCGACAAATGCAAAACACTCTATATGCAGGTGTCACCCAGAAACTCCTCAGGAAACTTTAGAATACCGCAGCCAGGCTAATCCTCAACATCTCCCGCTGCAGCCACTTCTCCAAACACCTGCGAAAACTCCACTGGATACCAGTCAACAAAAGAGTCACCTTAAAGCTCCTCACACACGCCTTCAAAGACCTCCAAGATGCAGGATCACCATACCTAAACCACGGCCTTTCATTCCACATACCAACCAGACACCTCTGCTCCGCCGAATTGGCCCTTGCCACCATCCCTTGGATCCACAAGACCAGGAGTGGAGGAAGATCTTTTTCCTACCTCACCGCCAAAATCTGGAACACCCTGCCTCTCCACCTCAGGCTATCCCCGTCGCTGACCCAATTCAGGAAGAATCTCAAGACCTGACTCTTTGACTGAACCTCAGAGCCCAGCCGGACCTGCAGCCCCCACCTCCCCCAGAGCATTTAGACCCTCGCGAGTGAGTAGTAAAGCTTAACAAACACTGATTGATCGATTGAATGATTGCTTGCTTGATTGATTGATTAATTGGATTGATTCAAAAGATCTGTAGACTCAGCAGTGAAACTAAATAGAGTCATTAGCAGCACTGGTATAATCTTGCCCCAAAAACTAGGGAATTAATGAGTAGAATCAAACAATTACATGAGTACTTTGTTAATGTCTAATGAAAAAAGAGTCAGGGCAAGCACACAGCCCTGATGAACTCCATGCTTGATGACAATATGTTTGGTTAATTTTCTTTGGGACCCTATCTCACCTGTTTGTAATTTAATTCATGTAACCTAGTTAATAGATTTAGTAAGCTAGGGTCCATCCCCATCTGTTTTAGCACTTGCCATTACTTGGCCCTAGGTACCGGGTGGTCAAAGGCTGTTTTAACGTCCACAGATGCTACATATATGTGTTCTTTGGTAAGCTGAAGGTACTTTCATTGAAGTAAAGTGAACCTAAAAATGTGGTCAACAATGTTGATGTCCTGTCTAAAACCGACTTTAACTCAACATTAAGCCATACCTTAATATTTTCTTAATTCGGACAGCAAAAACCATGTAGTAAATTATCAATTAAGCAGATAGGACAAACATTTTTGAGACTATATCTGTCCCCTTTTTTGTAGATAGGGATATCTTCCACCCCCCTCCATGACTCGGCAATAGTTTCACCGTCCAGAATAAGGTTTAAAAGTGTATTTACAGAACCGCTTCTGGTGGCTCAATGGACTAATGCATTCACTGTAGAGGCCTGTGTTCGACCTCATGGTCACAGGTTCAAATCCAAACCGGTCCACTCAGCCTTTCATCCATCTGACATTGATGAAATGAGTATCATTGAGTTGGGTAACAATAAACAACTGTTATTCAGCGCCAAGATACCTACGGGTGAACAGGCGTTTTACATGTTATGTAACAAACCCATACTTTCAGCTCTGAGGAATAGAGATCACCTGGGATTTTATCGGGTCCTGGTGCCTTCCCTGACTTTAGCTGTTTTACGTTTCTTGTCTCTACTTCACACCGAGAAGAGTAAACATTGCAACCACTTGTAAATGTGGGTGCCCCAGTGGGCTGTGGGTATGTTAGCGTGTACTGATAACTGAAAAGCAGTGCATGAATCAAAGTGAAGGTGAATAAAGGTGTAAAGAATTGGAGAGACAGGAGGAAAATAAGTTTAATAAGTACCTCTCAGCTTCCAAAAGATAAAATCAGTGCTAGATCACAGTCCAGGTGAAGTCCGTAGGTGCATGTCCCACTTCCAGAAAGAAAGTGATTCGTAAGGCAAGTCGCCTGTTTCCAGCACCTGATGGTACTTTTGTGCTCGGAAATACGAACTTTCACTTTCCTTGTCGTCATGCCTACGTACTTAAGATGGCAAGGGCATGTTATAGAGTATATCAAATTTTGGCTATTGCAGTTGGTGAAACATCTCTGTTGCCATGGGTGATTACTGCCAATATCAATGCTAGTGGAGCGGGAGTTCTGTGGGCAAGCCGCACAGCTGCCACAAGGATGATGCCCCTCCATTGCTGGCAAATCCCAGAATGTTCCAACTGTACCTGCAACCTTAGTCTTTGGTCTCGTATGTACAAGCTGGTCTTTGAGATTCGAGCCACGTTTGAAAGCAAATAGTGGCAGAGGTAAGCTGTCAGTTCCCGTATTCAAAATAGCCCAGTGTTTCTTTATGATTTTTTGTATACTGTTGGATTGAGTACAAAAGTTATTGGCACATGTAATCCGCTCATTCTTCTCTTTGGGGATTGGAAGTTTCAATAAGCCATCCCGGTTATTGTTGGCTGCTCTCTTCATGGACCGTCGTATTAATTTCTTCGGATATTTCCTCGCACACAGGTCTCTTTAGTAGAGCAGTTACGTTGTATCCGCAAAAACTGGCCATATGGCAGGTTGTCTTTCAAGGCCTTAGGATTACAACTGTCATAACATAACAACGAATTCCGGGCCATGGGTTTTCGGTATAACTCATATTGTAAGCCCGTGGATGTTGTTGAAATAAAAAGGTCTAAAAAGGCCAAGTGATGTCTGTCATATTCGACCGTGAAGCGTAGGAAATCATTTCTACTGTTGAGACATTCATGGAACTGTAGAACATCTTCATTAGTTCCACGCCATACCACCAAGATGTCATCAATATAGCGTTTCCATAAACGCAAGGAGGTGAAATACAGGTTGGTAGGCGTGAGACCATGGTCCTGCTCGAACTTATGTACATAGAGGTTCGCAAGACTTGGGGCAAAAACACTGCCAATGCTGGTCCCGGACGTTTGTAAAAATATGGTGTCTTCGAACCGAAAGAAATTTTCATTCATAGCCAGGCTAGCAAGATTCATGAACAAAGATACCAGGTCTTTTGCTTGCAAAAGATTCTCTATAACTTCCAGTGTATCGTCTTGCGGAATGGAAGTATATAAACACTCAACATCGAAAGACACTAGCAGATCGGAATCATTAGGGATTTAGCCCAACTGACTGCTCTCCTGCTGTTAGATAGCATTACCTCTGTATTAGAAAAATCTTCTGCTATAGAGTCACAATGTAGGAGATCCGCAACAATGGATAGGAGAAGTGGGTAGTGTTTGCCATCACCCCTCTTACACACCCTGCAATCAATCATAGTATGTCATATCTCCAGGTCCAAAAACATTTAGTCAATTCTGCTCTTGGAGCTGCCCCTCCTGAATGTGTAATCTGTATGGAGGTCAGATTGGAATCTACTATTGCCGGCCCTAAAGTCATATTTCAGTGACAACGCACTGATTTGAAGAACCATGGTGGACCATCTTTTTAAGACTCTGTTTGGTGTTCCCAATATAGCCTATTGTCGTTTTCCCTATGTTAGACTAATTATGCAGGTTGTAGGTCCCATTTGCTTTGCACATGTTGCCAAATATCACACTTGTTTTTGTGCCACATTGTAGATTTCACACATAGTCAGCACATGTTTTTATATTTTGTACTTTTCTGGGGATTTAGTCAGAACAGCCAATGCAAGGTCGAACAACATTGCTCCTTGTTATTCTCTGTGGTTGGTCACCAGCACCTAAACATACTAGAGAAACCCAGATGCTGTTTTTGATCACACATGTTTTGTCATATAAACCAGGACATGTCATTGTGAAAACAGACAGAGACAGGTCCTGAGACAAAAGGGCTGTGTCAGCTGAGATGTAGAACAGCCATCTATGTATGCCAAGATATGGTGTTCGCCACTACTCCCAGAGATCTATAATATAACACTTTGCTTCAATAGTAGGTGAGGGTTTAGGCAAATCTGTCAGCTAATGTCAGGGCTTTTCATTGTATATGGTCTGTTAATCATGCTAATGATTTCACTGACCACCATATGTTTTCTAGTTGTGGCACAGTTAATGCATATTAGAGTATGGTTGTTTAAAAAATATTGTAAGCTTCCTTCGTATCTCTTTTGGGTTTATTGTGGGCAAGTACGAGTGAGAGAATGAAAGGGGATGACCTGCTACTGGGATACCTGAGAGAGTCGAGAGTGTTGTGTGCTGAGCTGCCAAATCACTTGTCTCTCTGGGAACGTTAGGAGGGCAAGTGAGGCACTAGAAGCTAGTCGGATTCAGGTACATAGGTACTGGTGTGGTATGTTCGCTCAGTCCCAATCTCATGATATTCTATGGTCCTAAACATAGTTTTGTTGCTGAGCAGAATCCCTGCAAAATGGTGCTATTAACATTTGGTCGGTACTTATTTGCGGGTCTCCTGAGTAGTGCTTGTGAATGTCCGCAATACCTTTGCACCTTTTCCCGGAGATATCTGAGATGTTGGCGATTCATCCTCAGCAGTGTTTAGGAAGCACCTAACTTGGTTCTTTTTATCTTGAATATTAAAAGGTTACAACCTGTTTTATATTTCATTTCTGTTCTTTTATGGCTGCGCAGCCTGCAGCCATTTTGGTTAACTACGGACCTGCAGTTTATGCACATTTAGCTCAACATGGACTTATTAATGCAGGTGGCCCTATTATATTTGTAGTAGAAGCAAAAGCAGCATGGCCCTTTGAAGTTTTTTATTGTTGGGTTACATTTCCAACTGTGGATGAGAATACTAACACATTCCATACATACACCATACCAGCAGTGCCTAATCGATATAGACCTTATGCGACTATTGAGATTTCTCTCACCTACTGGGAACACCAAAATTGGTTCCTTTGAGCCTTCGCACACAAAGCTACACCAGTATGTTTGGGTCCCCTTAGTAATGAGGGGCCAACTTGACCATCATTAGCTGGATATACACCGTACCCTGATATGGCTAATCAGACTCTTGTACAATCACAAGCTTAATACACTGGTTGTGACCTTATACAGAAACTTAACTCATTTTGTTTCACTCACCTTGTTGGCAGAGCCAGCTAGGATTGGCCTGCAAGGGCAGTCCTGGTTGCCTGCAGTGCATACTGTAAGTCTTGAATTTGTTCATCCAGTTAGGAGCAAAAGACCCACTAATCGTGAGGAAATTTCATTTTTGATAGCCCAAAAATCAATCAATTTGAAGCTGTGTTTCCCCTTACGGGACCACAAGAAAAGCACAGAATTTTGACAATGTGCTTACCCAATGGGATAGGCCCCGGTTTTGGAGACTGTAACACTTGGGGAACAGTTTTTGCAACTGTCTATAATACTTGCCACAGCATTCCCTCAATGTCCATCTTACTAGATACAGAACAAACAAGGGGTAGCTGGTGCTCTACATTTGGAGATGAAACTAATGGAGAATTTCCTGTTGTGTACGCAATGATTCTTTCAAATGTTAAAGGTTAAGCAGCATCTCTGGCTATACACCAGTGGCTCACATCCGTTGCACAAGCGGACCGTGAGCTGCCTCTATTTATTGCTACTTTGTAGACATCCTTAGATGCGATAATTTGGAAACCAGACATACCTAACTCCCTCTTTGTAAACCTAGTGCAGAAAAGGTAGCAAAGCCAAGTCATGAGTTTGTTTGGAAACCATTGGAAAAATGTAAACAACAACAGAAATGTATACCTCGTGGAGGTTCGCTTACCCTAGACGCCTCTGAGCGACGATATGATTTTCGAGATTGCACTAAAATCTAGACTCCAGACAGGTATCAAGTTCTTGATACACATTCTCTTCGTTCTTTTCAGAAATCATTCGACCAGCAGTATGACAGTTGAAAGCGATCCGAACACAGACAAGAAGAGTATGTGAAACAGAAAAGGGAGACACATTGCTCATCTCACATGAAGATACAGACAACACCTCCTAAATATAAAGCCCATTTTCAGAAAAAGAAAGTTTCAGGTTTAACAGCTCAATATGCAACAGACAACGGGAACCCTCCTCCTGAACAGGAGTTGGGTGGTGATGCTCCTCGACAGTGCGACAGAAGTCACCATAGTGGGTCAGAATATACAGCAGTTTCTGGTAGCAAAAGCAACTAATACCTTTGTTATGGTTGAGAAAGCAAATTGTCGTTCAGCCCCTCCAGAAAGTGTATCATTGAGATATTCAAATAGAAGGTGACAGGCAATGCACCATTAAAGAAACAGTCTGTAAAAAGCTTTCCTATGACATTCTGCTGGCAGAGGTCGATTGGACCACACCATTTATGCACACATCCCCCCAAGGAGAGGATGTTATGCTTCCTTTTTTTCTGCACTTGTCCCATAACAAGTGAAACACGTTTATGCCGCACAGTGGGCTCTTGCACTGGCCACTGCACTCTACCTCTATCATGTCAGCTGAGATAAGAATTCTCGTTATCACTTTATACCATTGAGGTCCAGTCCTCGGGTGCTGCCACAATACCCTATTAAACGGGATGAAAAAGCAACTTTTAAAGAAATACTCTATTAGTTGGAAGGCCAGGTAGTAATTGAACCCTGTGTCTCTCATATGAATTATCCTCTTTTCCCTGTTATGAAACCTAATCATTCCTATTGCATAGCCCCGAACATTCCTATTGCATAGTCATAGACTATAGATAATTAAACAGTAATAAGTGCACATTTGCAGTGCAAAAACATACATAATACGTCACTAATTAATCAAAGTCAAGTCAAGTCCAGTGAAGAGATACTTTATTTCGGCCTCACAAGAACGTAAAAGCACAGATAAAGCATTTGAAAATTCAGTACGATTTATCAATATGGAATTTTTTTTATACACATTAAAATATGAGAATAATAAAATGTTTAAAAAATATTGAGAGTCCTTATAGGTGCTGAGTATCTCAAACATATAGTACCAAGAAAAACAGTATAAAATACGGAATCCCAAGTCATAGTAAATGCATAGAGTGGGTGATTTTGACTTAATCTTTCTTTAACACTACCCGGCGTGCGCACCACATTAAGAACAGCTAGCGGCAAACCGAATATACACTTGGCATGCTGGTATCATATCTCAGGATCCTTTAAGCCTGTGAGCAGTGGGAGATTCCAAGGTTCCTACAAAACTGTCACAGCCGACAATTCCTTATTGCCTTGTAGGTGGGGCAGAAAAACAACACATGCAAATCAGATTCCGTACAGTTTTTACATGACGTAAAATCCTTCATAGAACTACCCCCCCCCCCCCCACACTTATAAGTAACAGCACATAAAGGAAGTACACCATGCCTAAACTGCAAATAGACTTTTTTAGCAGGAGAAGACTGTATGTCATCTATGCTAGATTCTAAGAAAGGGGTCTCCAACCTTTTCTGTAGTGAGAGCTACTTCTGATCAGAGAAATTCGTTGTGAGCTACTAAAGGCCAAGCAACTTGCGCATTTTTCGGAGACACCTCCCTTGCCCTACTTCATTGTCTTTAAGTCTAATTTCTTTGTGGCCCATACTGTGGTTTGAACACATTAGTAAGCGCTATTAAAATGCTTCAATAGAAGGCATCCCCTTTCTTATCGAAAAAAGTAAAACACAGCAAGAACCATGCTAAATAAAGACAGAACATCAATGGGATGAGAGTGCATGGGTAAAATCACTGCCTTAAGGACTTATGAGCCTTGCTTAGAAAAAATCCCACACAAGAAGAAATTGCATCATCCCAGCCACTAAAATTGTAAACTGTCTCCATTAAAGGCAAAGCAGTAGAAGTACTTACAAAACAATTTGTTTTGCGTATCTGTTGTGCAGCAAAACACAGCTCCTTGTCACACGAGCTGCCTTGGCACAAAGGAAGAGTGTGGGAGACAGAGACTGGGAGCGACAGGACAGAGCGGAAGGGCCTGTTTTGGGAGTATTGGGTCAGTACATGTAAAGTGCTTTGATTTAAACATCGCTGCCACAGCGCTTTAAATTTGAAAGAAGATATAATAAAGCACTTTGTCAGCTGATGTTAAAATCAAAGGGCCTTGCATGCACTGAGCCGCTTTAATTGAATACCACACAAAGGCAAATTTAAAGCTGCTGTGGTAGTAAGTGAAAGTGGCTCTTGCAGACAAGAATCTTTGATTTTAACATTGTCTGCCACCGCAGTTGCTGCCCAGTGCCTGCAAGGACCTTGGACTTGGACTTTAACCTCGGCTGCCACCGTGCTTTGTTACTGAAGTCCGATATAAAGCACGGTTGCAGCCGATGTTAAAAAAGGTCCTTGCATGCACTAATCATGAGTCACTGATGGCTACGGGTATGTATAGGTCAGGAAATATATCATAATAATTTAAAATGCAGACTGCCCAGCTTCTTAGCGGTGGTCTTTTGATAAGGTTCTCCAGGGGGTGTGACCCAGGAAGGTTGAATGGCATGCAGAATGTCACAGGGAAGGAATTCTGTCAACGGTAAGGACAGTCAATAAAGGAGACTCTCACAACTCAAGTACTGAGCAGCCGGCTGGAATGCAATAGCTGTCGCCAACTGCCGCTGGAATCCAACACTTTTAGTAGATTAAGGTCCAGCTTCAAAGTCCAAAATATGTCCCCTCTCATCCAAGGCTTCCCTGTTTGAAGAGCACAACATCTTCAGACTACCCTTGTGAGACAAGACGCCATTTAACATAAGAGGAACGGCAGCTGGCCTGCTCACATTCATCTGCCCGGAGACATCACTAGCACCAAACTGTAAAGCTGCTTTCACTGACTTCCACACGAAGGCAAATTTAAAGCGTGTTGAAGTCAGTGAAAGCTGCTCAGTGAATGCAAAGATCCTGCAGGCACTGAGCTGCTACAACAGCGGAAGCCAATGTTAAAAATCAAAAGTCCTTGCCTGCCTTGAACTGCTTTCACTGACTTCCACACGCTTTAAATTTGCCTTTGTGTGGTAGTCAGTGAAAGTAGTTGGTGCAGGCAAGGACTTTGGATTTTTAAATCAGCTGTGAGCGCGGTAGCTGCTCACTGCCTGCAGGATCTTGATTTTAATATCGGCTGCCACCGCGCTTTGTTACTGAAGGCAGATGTAAAGCACAGTGGCAGCCGATATTAAAATCAAAGACCTAACCATGCACGTAGACAGTTTTACCAACAATACTTCTAATAATCAGGGGGGAACACTTACCAGTCCTGCGCAGCTTCCCAGGAGGATGAGATAGGCTAGATTGCAATTGTAAACTGCGCCACGGAGCGCGACTTTAGGAAGAACTTCACGTTCTTTGTCCCGCCCCGCCCCAGCTAAGCTAATTCAGCTAATCAGAGCAGCTGGCTTGTGAGAGGGCGGGCAAGGTCTTAAAGTTGGAAAAGACAATAAAAGGATAAAAAAAATTAATATTTAAATGACCTCTCTATAATTAGAAAGTAGCGTGAGCTACTCCCAGAGGGACGGCGAGCTACCAGTAGCTCGCGATCGACCGGTTGGAGACCCGTGCTCTAAGGTATATTGCAGTTTAACCCCTTGTATGCTGATGACGAACCCCAGCCGTCATGCACTACGGTGCTCGTGTGCTGATGACGGCTGGGGTTCGTCATGGCCCGCCCCTGTTCTTTTGTTTACCGCACAGCGGCGGAAACGGGCCAGCAGCGAAGGGGTTAACTTCTAAAAAGGATGATGTAAGTGTGCCTGTCCTGGGGTCCCTCAATAATAAATTGAGATGGTGATCCTTACATTTTTTTTATCAAAGACTTTATTGATGTTGACAAAGATTTTTCTCCTGGACTATCCCATAGATCTCCCATTCCAATGGATAAGAAGGATTTCTTTATATAGGTGAGCCAAGTTATTTTGCTTCCTCCATTGAGGTTTGACACCTCCCTCAATTCCCCCTTGTATATGGATAACTCTGGGGTGCTCCATGTACGGCACCAGTAAAGCAGGGGTCTAAGAGCTACCTCTAGTGCCATTGGGCTGACACCCAGATCCATTCGGGGCGCAGTTAGTGGGGTACTATTGGGAAGTCCAAACAGTTTTCTAAGAAATGAGTTATCAATCCTAGAAAGTTGTTCAGATGTCCTGTGGCCCCATAGTTGCGCTCCATACAGGGCAGTCACTCTGGCTTGCGCCTCATATATTTCCAACACCGGCCCCAGTGTCTTAAGTACACACTTCCTCTGCTGTTTTACTAGGCCCCCTGACATTTGCGCCAGCTTAAGACATGCCTTTTTAGTTTGATCACCCCACTCCATTGTCTTATTACGGGAAAATCCCAAATATTCACATAGAAGGACTTTCTCTAAAAATTACCCAGCTAATTGTGGATTGGGTCATTTTGAGTGCCCTGCGCGAAACACCATATATTTTGTTTTCTGGGTGTTGATTGCCAAACCCCTGTTCTTGCAAATTAAGTGAAAAATATCCAAGACCCTTTGAATACCCATCGGTGATCTTGACAGCAGGAGGGTGTCATCTGCAAACATCAAGGCAGGTACCTTGCAGCCCGCTAACTTTGGAGCATCTATGTCCCCTCCTACTGTAAAGGCTCACACTAGGCCATTAATAAAAATACAAAAGAGGGTTGGTGCCAAAACACAGCCCTGTCTTTCACCTCTCTCTATGGGAATGCGGTCAGTGAGGTCTCCATTCTTTCCATATCTAATTTGAGCGTAGTTATTCACATGTAATCTTTTCAAGATCTCGCATAAATACGGGGGCACCCCCAAATAAAATAAAATAGCCCTAGTTTTTCTCTAGGGACTAAATCAAAAGCCGATTTTTAACCCTCCAAAATCACTGTTTTCCAGTGCAATAGTTCCAACCTGAAAACTTGATCCTATTGTAGACATTTTTGTTCAGAAACCGGCCTGGTAAGGGCTAGAAATGGAAGACTCCTCTATCCAGTTCTGTAATTGGTACAGAAGCACTTGAGCAAAGATTTTTTGTGCAACATCGATAAGGCTAACGGGCCGATAATTCAGAGGATGGAGGGGTGAACCCTTCTTAAAGATAGGGATAATTTCCACTCCTAGCCATGTTATGGGGATCTCCATTCCCTGTAAAATAGCGTTAAATACGCTCCCGAAGTATGGAGACCAAAACACTGGGTTTTGTGTGATAAAGATCTCCAGGGATCTTATCTAGGCCATGAGCCTTTTCAGGTATTACTCGAGCAATTGCAGCCATTACCTCTTTTAGAGAAATTGCAGGTGTTTCCGGACAGGATGGGTATGGCTGGGGGCAATGAATTTCAGCTTGCTCAAAAGTACCCTCTACCCTGGAGTAAAGCGACTGAAAGTGGGCCTTCCAGACCTCGGCACCCAAATTAGGTTTGAATGCTTGTTTATCCTTTTTCGAGTCTGTGCCTATTAATTTCCAGAAGGTCCTCATATCCCTCCTTTTTATAGCATTTCTCAAGCTCTCCCACTTTTCTGCTTCCCACTCCTTTTTGGTTTGCTTAATTGCGTATTTGTGAAGTAATCTATTTTCCTTTATTGCCAGCTTGTAGTTACGTTTAATAGCTGAAAGTAGAGTTGACTTAGCCTTTCGGCCTTTGCCATTATACCAGGGATGTCTGGGTGCACCGCATTCATTTACTTGTACTACATGGGGAAAACTCTCTGCCAGGGCTGCCTTTAGGTCCTGGTGGTTTTCTGCAATTTCACAGAGTGGACAAATAGAATTTCCAGACTCACTCAATTGGATTGCAACCTCTAAATATGGCATAATCATTTGGTAGAGTAAAGATAATCTACCTTTGTATTCACATGGGGTACCCCATCTTACTCTCCTCCTACAACTAGTTATGATTGGCCCTGGCATTTTCGACATTTGACCCTTAAGGACTTCCCCAATATACGGAGAGTCCAGTTCTGAAATTAGGGCATTGTTATCACTGGCATATCTGGGGACAATCTTAAAAGTAACCATTCGGTACCAGGATTTAGTATTCACCATAATGTACTCTATGATCGAAGGGCAGCCTCGCCTGTTATAGGTAAAATTTGCCAGACTATCAAATTTAGAACACCCATTACAAGCCCTAAGCCAATTTTTCAAGGTAAGGGTGTTCAACTGTGTGACTAGTTGTGTCCATGCCCAGATTGGCGAAGCATTGGGCGCTGGAAATAGCCTAGTGCAGGTCCTCATCATTTGGGTCACCCACCTCCAAGTTTTTCAATGGTTCGTAAAATCGCCAGACAGGATCACTATGTCATTTTCAATGACTGTCGATACGAATGATACTAGTTGGGTGGGAGACTCTTGGCCATACCCTGCTGGCCGTGAGTATACATTAATTAGCACTAACCTGGTCCCAGAGGGAGTACTCAAAATAACACAGAGGATGTCTCTTGATGACATCTCTACCTGCTTCACTGAGCAGCTCAAGTGTATAGCAACCCATATAGTAAGCCCCCCTCCCAGATGATCTGCCCTCCCCCCCTGATGTAGAGGGTATGTTGAAGGTTGTATAGCCAGATCTATGAGTTTGCTCCCTAGCCCAGATTTTCAGGAACATGCATATGTCTGAGTCTTGAATAAAAGTACCCCACTCCGGATGATCAATATGGAGCGGAGATCTGCAATGTTCCAGGATAATATTTGGAGCTTCGATGTGGGATTTAGTAAATGCTAAAGTTCCTGGGCTCCTTATCCAAGAGCCAGTGGCCGTTCCTAGCTATGGGCTGATTTACTTCTGCAGTAATTCAAGTGAATTCTCCAACTGTTGGGCATTATAAATCTCTGGTACTAGCTCTACATTATTTTTGAGAGGGAGTTCTCCCATTATCTCATTCCTTCCACCACTTCTGGCTCTCCCGACCTCTGCTAATCCTTGCATATGGGACATTCAAATACAAGCGGGATGGTTTTCCTGGTCTATGACCAACGGCTTGGTTAGACCAGTTCTGTTGGCCTTTTGACTGAGCTCAGTAGAACTCAGGGGAGAGAACCTCAGAATTGACAGAATTGGGATCTCTAAATATCCATGCTCCTTTTCGGCCATGCACAGCCTAAGTGGTTCAGATTGCCGTGGGCCTCTTGTTATGGCCCTTCTTTGAAGTGACTCATCTTTAGATATCTCCAGTCAATCATTGTCCTCCATAGAACTTCCATAGAACTAAGGGCCGCATAATAGTTGTTCACTCACTGGGATATTATATCTAAATTGGTTTCATCCCCCACCACCAGCCGTCCCATGTAGCAACTGCCTATGGGTAGGAGGCTTGTAAAAAAAAGCAATGGTAAAATATGGATCCCTGTTTGCTCAATTGTTTGCTCAACTGTCCAATTTCCCACCCTATCAAGTAATGTTTGGACAAGGCTGGGCGACCCGAAAGATAGGACCACACAATCATCCTCTAGTAAATTTTTAAGATCTACCTATCCAACCAACCCGTCTGACCATTTTAAATTCTGTGAAGAGTGGGGAGGATATTTCAGACCTCGAACTTAACAGGGACAGTGCTTTGTTTTTGAGAGATGACCAGTGTTTCTTAGTGCCATCATGCAACTTGGGAATGTTAGCTAGCACTATGGTATAGGGAAGGTGTAAGGTGTTTGTATTGGTTATGCCTCTTACTATGTGTGATGCTTTGTATCGTGCAATCTCCATTGATGTTTCCCTTTTGTTTTCATAGCTTGATCTACTAGATAAGGGTTCATTTTGGAAATTTACTAAACGTTCCTGAATAGTACCTGGGACCTGTGGCTTATTGTACACATTGAGCTTGCCTGCCTTCTTCTGGATCATGGACGGGGAAGCCGACTGACCTATTTCTGGTGCTGTCGCATGGCCAAGATTTAGGGGTCCAATTTGTGTAGACAAGGGCTTGTCATTTTTACACCCATCCCCACAAGGAGAGGATGTTATGCTTCCTTTTTTTCTTCACTTGTCCCATAACAAGTGAAACATGCTTATGCTACGGAGTGGGCTCTTGCACTGGCCCCTGCACTCTATCGCTATCATGTCAGCTGAGATAAGGATTCTCGTTATCACTTCATACCATTGAGGTCCAGTCCTCAGGTGCTGCCACAATACCCTATTAAACGGAATGAAAAAGCAACTTTTACAGAAATACTCTCCTAATTGGAGTACCAGGTAGTAATTGAACCATGTGTCTCTCAGATGAATTATCCTCTTTTCCCTGTTTTGAAACCTGATCATTCCTATCGCATAGTCCTGATCCTTCCTATTGCAAAGTCATTGACTATAGATATTTAAACAGTAATAAGTGCACATTTGCAGTGCAAAAACATACATAGTACGGCACTAATTAATCATATAGTGTGTAAAAATTACAAAACCATATTGTACATTTCCAATGGTTTTTCCAGACACAATCTAGTCCCTGAAAACTGAGATTCCCTGCCTCCAATATTGACAATTTGATTTCCTTTGAGAACATTTTATGTAATATTTATATTGTATGTTTTATATAGGTCAGTGGATGTTCAGTGAACAAATACTTATGGCTGTACATATTTACATGTAGGTCGATAGTGTGAAGGCATGACTGTGGTTTTGTAGGAAGATTTTAAGATAACAGTGATATTTTCTTTAAACCCTAGAAATATGCAAATCAAGGGATGTAATAATAGTACATTATTTGTCATAAAAATAAATGAGAATCTAATTTCATGCTTACTTGGCCCTTAATTGTTAATTTTGAGTCTTTATCTATATAGTTGCAGGGGTTTTATCAATACAATAGTTATTTTCCTACCCTTGGAACTGCCACTTAAAGCAAGGGATCCTTATCTGTATATTCACAACTGCAACTTCCAAATATGTTGAAGAAATTACAGACTCTGCTAGGATTTCTTAATTTTGACAGCCCATGCATACCTGAGTATGCACAATGTATTATACCTCTTTATGCATTAATACAACCTGAGTTTCCCACTACATACTGGACATCAGAACATACAAATACACTCCAATTTTCACAATCTGATGTACATGCTATACGATATTTACATGCACTTGTCAATACCACACACCTGGTCATCCGTATTTTACTTGGTGCAACTGGATTTACCTGCATCACTTTAATGAAGGTGAAACAGTGCTGATTCCATCTAAATCACATTTGTAATCTAATATGTCAATGTAAGTTGCTTCCACTAAAACAATACTGATGGTAGTGTAAATGACCATCCTTAAAGAACAACCATGTGCACAAGGGAATCACATTATTGTCAATACTTCTGTGACGGCCTTAGAAGCTGTCACAAATGCTAGTATTCCAAATACTAAGGTATCCTAGGTGGATACAATGGGCCACATCCTTCTCACCTGTTGATGTAGACTTCATCTTTGACCCTTCTTTACAGACAGAAGATTTTCTACTATATGAGCATGTTTATCCCATGTCCTGTACTATTTTGTCTCTTGATCAGTATAAATAAATTATTTACACTGAAGGTCCAGCTCAACCTGGTATAGGTTCTATGCACTAATATTCAGTGACATGCGCAACTGTTATTGGTGTTATGTGGGACAGCGAATTCCAACCTCAAAAAACTCACATGCAGTCTCATGTAATGCACATGTTGAGTCATCAGCATGTGGAAGAACACGTTGTAGGGAATTCCATGGCTGATGAAGAAGCCAAATCTGCAGTCTCCCTAGCAACTGTTGCTTCCATTACTCATTCTAAAAGAAGGATAGATACTGATATCTTGGCTGCTGTTAATGTTAATAAGGACGGCACACCCTTACCTAAGAAATTTCCATTCAAATAATCCTACCACTTGAATGAGGTAGTCCAGGAGTTGGGGATCATTTGATTCCCAACCAGGATCACAGACTACCTTTAGTGATAGCTGCACACAAAAGTGTAGCCTCTGCAATGCAGGTGTGATGGCCACAAGTTTGCTGCTACAGCAACGTTATTGATAGCAGGGCTTATATATCAACAGGTTAAACAATATGTCTTGTGACATTTGTCAGCATATAAATGTTTCCACCATGGCTAGACTACCGCAGACACACCTGTTAATCTCCAACAAGCTTTTGACTTCATTTACTTGGATAATTGTGGTCCACTGATTTTGGACTCTGCATTTAAATGTATTTTAATTGCATTTGAATCTTGCTCTAGATTCCTCTGGGTTTGGCCACAGCATTTGGCTGATGCTTGAACTGTTATTAAAGAAATACAAGTCTTTATCTGTATTCATGCATGCACTGCATTCCACTCGGACCAAGGACCGAGTTGACGCATCAAAAGCGTACCCGGATTCTATTGCATCCCTGGGTGTACAGGTGCATTGTTCTTCTTCAAAATGGCCCGAGGGCAATTATCCTGTGGGGAGGATGAACCATGACTGAAAGCAGTCCTTAGCAGCTAGAGTATTAGGAACTGGACCTAGTTGGTTCATTCAACTATATGGGGTCCAGAGATCTCTTAATAAACTTCCTGAAAGACCTCTGGTTGAGCGTACCCCATGCAAAGTACGTTTTGGCATCAAAATGTATGTTCCAGAAATTGAGGGTCCAGACATTGTAGCAGCTTTCGCATGGTGTGACGTAGATAATCACTGTACTGTCTTGCAGGATCTATAACAGTTCTGTGACACTCAATCGAGTGACCAATTGAAGACGTTTCACTCTCTGAGTTCCAACATGAAACCAGAACTTTCCGGCTGTATTTCAAAAACTGGAGATGTTCTTCGAGAAAAGGTAGTTTTAAAAATGCATTTGGCCATCATACCGTGCACCTGTGCCTGTCCTTGGTATCAAAGACACAGGACTGTTATCCTGCCACCACTTCCAGGTCCTAAAGACAAATGTTTTGTCTCCATGGACATGTAAATTTGCACTACGTATCTGATTCTACACAGTAGGCCATGGGATGTCCATGATATTACACAGGACATTTCTTTGCCTCTAGTGAGCACCACCAAACATGTTACTCACCAGCTGAGGGTAGAGAGAAAGAGTCTGTGACCAGCAACATGACCGAAGTGAGTAATGTTCTTAGTACAGAGTCTTCTGCAGTTGATGTAGTTTATACTGATCCACCATTGGTGGATCCACTCTTTTTTAATGTTTTGACTCCAGTTACAGAATTGGAGTCTCCAATTTTTTAAGTAAGTGCTTCTGGGTATTAAATGGATAAATGTTGGTTTTCCCTCAGACAGTTCTTTTGTTTTAGACATGTCTCCAGCACGGATCTGTGTTTTCTTTTCATGGTTGAAACACAATTTAGTCCTGCCTTGCATATATGTTTGGATGACACTTTCCTTGGGTTTTCATTTCCTGTGGATTGGATTTGTGACTGTTTTTTCCTTGTTGATTAATGGTCACTGCCTCCCAGAACATTCTGCTGAAGAACTGGTTGATGGGATGTTGGCCCATATTCTTCTTCTCATCAACTGAAAAGAAACTTGTCCATAGTGAACATTTCAGCCATTCCAGTAACTGATAGAATTGCTTGGGATAAAGTACCTGTTAGAACTGGGGGTCTCTAGTTGGCAATGGTTTGCACCTTTTTACAAATATGGACCCTTGCTTCTAGTCAGGGTAAGGGGGCTACACTCCTAAAATAACCCCAGCTTAACCCTGTGGTAGCTTGGCACGAGCAGGAAGGCTTATCTCCGAGGCAGTATGTAAAACATTTGTTAACACATATAGCAATACATTGAAAACACTATAGATGGACACCACACAGGTTTTACAAAAAGAAGTATTCTTTATATAGATTTAACACAAGACCCAAATGAAAAAAATCCACAATACAGTATTAGAAAAGTGACTTTCAAATGATGAAAATAGCTTAATTCAAAGTTGATGGTGAATGCGACACGTTTCTCACAAAGTATCTTTGGATGGGTAACTCAAGACAAACAAAAGTTTTGCATGGAGAGCAATGCGTTGGTTCCTTGCTTCAGGGTAGGAAATATGTCTGTTCCTCAGTGCTAGCGCAAAGTAGGCGCTGCATCTGTTCCTTACTGGAGAGGAGGTGATGCGTCGATCTCGTATTGTGTTCCGGTTGTGATGCAACAAGATGGTGCCTCGTTAAGACGATCCGATACGATGCAACAAGATGGCGTCTTTGATGCAATACAACAACGTGAGGGTGATACGTGCAAGCCTGATGCCCGTGCAGAAAACTCAGGAAATTCTGAGCCAAGACAGGCCCTGCGACACGCTAGTTTGGTGATGCGACAATGACACTTGCGGTGGCGACATGCTTCTCCAGGTGATACGACAACAAACAGCTGCGACAGAGATACGCTTCTCCGGTGATGCGACAGCGACCTCTGTGGCAGCGACATGCTTCTCAGGGGATGGGACGGCAACAGCTGCGGTGGCGACATGCTTCATCTCGTTGTGTCCTGCTTCCAGCTCCCAACAATACGCAGGCTTCTGCAGACAGAATTCCCAGCAAGGAAATTTAGGGGGGAGCTGGTAGTGAAGTCTTGTATCCCTGAGAATCCTGCAGAAGGCGAGCACACTTCAAGCACTTGGAGATTCTTCTTAAAGATGATGAAAGTTCATTAAAAGTCCCTTCTCCTTTCCTTGGCAAATAAGTCACCACTGCAGGCCAAGCCCAGAAAATAGCAAAATGGCACAGGGGTAGTCAGAATCCCTCAGCTTCTTTGGTTACTCTCCTTGGTAAAGGTTTCTCTTGATTCCCA
Source organism: Lissotriton vulgaris (assembly GCF_964263255.1). Lineage (NCBI taxonomy): Eukaryota > Metazoa > Chordata > Amphibia > Caudata > Salamandridae > Lissotriton > Lissotriton vulgaris. The sequence goes on from NC_141696.1 coordinate 682,832,155, forward strand.
AAAGTGATCTAAAGTCTTGGGGTCTGGGCTCCAAAATTTATACCAGTAATGTATTTTTGCAGAAAGTGTCTGTACCCAGCCAAAACCAGTTCTGTGCAGCTTCCTGGCAGGAGGTGGAGACAGCATTGTTGACAGCAGGCCTGGCCCAGGTAGTGAAAGGAAATCTCTGCCCCCCCACTCTCTATTCAGCTGAGGTCCTATTCAGCCCAGCCCTGACTCTTCAGACTGCTGGAGCCCAAGCCCTCCTGTCACTCACAAACCAGACATGCAATACACAACCAAGCAGAGGCAGGGAGGATGGTTAAGGGATGGTTAGGTAAGAAAATACCTTCTTTCTAAAAGTGGTATTTTCAAACACAGAATGTAAAATTCACCTTTACTAAAAGATGTATTTTAACATTCTTAGTTCAGGCATACTAAATCCATTTTTTTACCATGTTCCCAGGGTCAGTTAGGATTATAAGATGTTATGATCAAACTGCCCATTCTGGCCTATTGGGACAGGTAGCCTTGCCATAGTGAAAAACGAAATTGGCTGTAATTCACTATCAGGACATGTCACACACACCAGGGCATGTCCCACCTTTTGCTTACAATGCACCCTGCCCTTGGACCTACCTTAGGGGTGGCTACCACGTAGAAAAGGGAAGGTTTAGTGACTGGTAAGTGGGTGGACTAACTAAGTCGACATGGCAGTTCTAGACTGCATACAGGCTCTGCAATGGCTGGCCTGAGACACACTTTACAAGCTGCTTCCATGGGTGGTACAATCAGTGCTGCAAGCCCAACAGCAGCTACAGGCCCTTGACACACATGATGCACTGTACTAGGGTTTGACAAGTAAATCAAATTGGCCAATCATGGAGTCACTAATCCATTACTGAAATGTACAATAGGGAGCACTTTCACTGGGATGTATGATGATGCAACTCGATCATTTAGATCGCGGTACATTACATTGCTGTTTTTACAACGCAAGTCGTTACAATGACTTGCGCTGGAGGGCGCTGGACTTAGGAATAGTATAATTTACTATTCCAACTCCGGCCTACATAACAGTAGGGAAGGTGTTGAAAAGTACATCACACTATTCCTTAGTCTAGAGCGCCATCCAGCGCAAGTGTAACAACTTGCGTTGTAAATACAGCAGCATAAATGTATTGCGGTGTTTTGCATTGTTAAGGTTGTTTTCCCTTGCACTGTGGCACTGAATAGCAGTGGCACAGTGCCTAAAGCATGTAAACCAGCAAAAATATATCAAAAATAGAGGAGACAACAGAGAAAAATGGAAGGGAGACTCACGCCAATGGTACCAGGTCTAACAGTGCCCTTCACAATATTCGGTCCTATGGAGATCCTGCAAGTACCATTTGTGCTTAACATGTGTGCATCGGTGCATGAATCACCAAATGCTGGCTCTACTAACACCGACACAGGTTGTCCAATAGCTATCTCAGCTTCAGCTGAGACTGGGGATCATGTCTGTTCTCTGGAACTTGTGATATGGGCTGCCGAGCAATTGTTCCTGGCCTTTCAATTTTCAAGTGATATCACGGATACCTCTGGCGCACTATAATTTGATTGTTTTTTCTGAATTTAATTTTTTTTATATAATTATATTCTATTTGTTCTACAAGATGCTCAGTAGACATGCTTTGATTTTGCTTATCTAATGCTCGCATTCATAATATTTAGTTATTTGTCATGCTATTGCCGTAACCAAAGGGAGGGTGTTGTGTGCTCCCTATGTAGCCCATTGTCATTTTCCCTTTGTTAGCCTAATTATGCATGTTGTAGTCCACATTTGCTTTACATACATTACCAAATGTCATGCTTGTTTTTGTGCCACATTGTATTTTTCACACATAGTCAGCACATGTTTTTATATATTGTTCTTTTCCTTGGATTTAGTCGAAACAGCCCAAGCAAGGTCAAACAACATTGCTCCCTGTTATTCTTTGTGATTGGACATTAGCACCTAGACATAATAATGAAACTCAGTTGCTTTTTTTTGAGCACACATGTTTTGTCATATAACCTGGGATGTGTCATTTTGAAAACACACAGAGTGGAGACATGCAGGCAGAGCAATGATCATGTGATGAAAGGGCTGCGTCAGCTGAGATGTAGAACACCCATCTATGTATGCCAAGGTATTGGGTTCGCCACTACTCCCAGAGATCTATAATATAACACTTCTTCAGTAGTGGGGGTGGTTTTAGGCAAATAAATTGAATTTTTTTATATAATGATATTCTATTTGTTCAATAAGATGCTCAGTAGACATGCTTTGATTTTGCTTATCTAATGATCGCATTCATAATATTTAGTTATTTGTCATGCTATTGCCCTAACCAAAGGGAGGGTGTTGTGTGCTCCCTATGTAGCCTATTGTCATTTCCCCTTTGTTAGCCTAATTATGCATGTTGTAGGCCACGTTTGCTTTACATACATTACCAAATGTCATGCTTGTTTTTGTGCCACATTGTATTTTTCACACATAGTCAGCACATGTTTTTATATTGTGTTCTTTTCCTTAGATTTAGTTGAAACTGAAATGAAATGAAATGAAATGAATAAAAACTTATATAGCGCGACTTTGCCTGAAGGCATCAAGGCGCCTATCAAAAGAATCATAAAAGGCAAGTCCTAAAAGCTAAGGGTAAGTTTTGGCAAAAAGCCATGTCTTCAGGGCCTTTCTAAAGGCTTGCATCGATGGCAGGGACCAAATTTCACAGGGAAGTGTATTCCACCATCTAGGAGCTAGGCTAGAAAAAGCCCTGCCTCCCCACTTGGCTCTTCGGACTTGGGGAACTGATAAAAAAAGCTTCTTGGAGGAACGGAGGTTTCTGGAAGGAGCATATGGAGCCAACAGATCTTTTATTCCTCCCATCTCTTTCCTGGTCAGGGCCCCATAGACCAGACAGAGAACCTTAAAGGAGATCCTGGCTTCAATCGGAAGCCAGTGCAAGTATTTCCTAGCGACAGTGGCTGATGATCTCCTAGGCAAGTCCAGCACAAACTTAGCCGTGGCATTCTGCACAGTTTGAAGTCGCTGTAGTAAGCACTTATTTATTCCTGCATATAAGTCATTGCAGTAATCAAGCCGAGAGGCTATTAGTGCAAACATAATTTGCTTCCGGGCTTGCAGGGACAGATAGTTCTTAATCTTCCGGAGAATCTTGATGATGCCCCAACAAGTGGATATTGTCCTGTTCACTTGTTGACCCATCGTAAGGGCCGGGTCAATCATGACCCCCAGGTTACGGGCCAAGAGCGTGGGTGCAAGGCAGGTCCCCAAAGACGGGGGCCACCATTCCGCAGACCAGATGTCATCCTTCCCGCCGAACACTAGGATCTCTGTCTTTTCGCCATTCAGCCTCAATGAATTGTAAATCATCCATTGAGCAACTGCCTCCATACAGTGTCAAAAATTGGAGGCAGAAGAGCTGACTGACTGGTCGAGAGACAGCAGGATCTGGGTGTCATCGGCGTAGGAGACTACCTCCATCCCGAACGATCTAATAAGCCTGGCCAGTGGGGTCACATAGATGTTAAACAGGGTCGGACTTAGCGCCAACCCTGTGGGACCCTACCCTGCACCGGCCTGAATGGAGATAGGAACTCCCCCAGCTTCACTCTCTGTTCCCTCTGGTCAAGGAAGGAGGCCAGCAAACTAAGGGCTGTCCCCTCCACCCCTATCTCCCTTAGCCGAGATATTAACACCAAGGGAGACAGGGTATCAAACGCAGCCGCAAGATCTAACAGGATGAGGAGGGTGCTCGTGCCCTTATCTACGGTAGTGCGGATGTTATCGAGCACTATGGTAAGGGCTGATTCCGTACTCTGGCCCCTCCGAAATCTGTGCTGTGAATGATCCAGGAGACCAGAGGTTTCCAGAAAGGATGCAAGATGCTGTTTAAGATGAGATTCCAGCATCTTTGCAGGAGCTGGGAGCAGCGAAATGGGGCGAACATTTTTAAGAACCTCCAGATCAAGTGTAGGCTTTTTCAGCAGGAGTTTGACCACCGCTCTCTTCCACTGAGAGGGAAAGATACCATCTCGCATTGCCCAGTTCACAATCTCCAATAGAGGGGGCAGGAGAGTCTCCTTACACTGTTTAAGAAGTTTAAGAGGGCAAGGGTCAAGGGGAGACCCCGATGTAGTCTTAATCAGAAGGACATCCAGTTCCTGTACGGAAAGGGGAGGAAAACTAGACAAACAAACCGAAGTCAAAGGTGCAGCAGATACTAGGGAGGGAATAGATTGAGAGGGGGAAGGAGCTATTGAAGCCCTTTGTAGCTCTAAGGCCGAGACGATGTCGACAATTTTTGTGTGAAAGTAAAGGGCAATATCTTCACAAAGCTGCTGGGTGCCGGTGACGGGGTCCGGGGTCTGCAGGATAGTTAACGAGTCGACGATCTTAAACAACTCTTTCAGCTTTTTAGAGCAGTGGTAAGATTGGAAAAATACTCCTGCTTTACTCTCATAACCTCCGCCTTATATTCCCTCAGGAGAATTTTATGGATTTCCCTATCCTGTGCATCCCATCTGGCCCTCCAATGACGTTCCTGCTTCCTACAACCCTGTCTTAGACTTCTCAGTGACTCCAGTGAACCAGGGGGCTGATGGACTTTTTCTGGCAGAGTAACGAAGGGAGGCAGGTGCCAGGTCATCAATGGCTACTGTGATGGCGTTTTCTAGCATACACACCGCTGAACCCACATCCTCGTCCGTAGAGATGGCCGTGAAGGGAATTAGGGGAGCCAGTGAGCCATTAGTTACATTTTCAAAATTTCGCCTAGATTCCATTTTACTAGGGCCCTTCGGAATGTTGTTTATAGACGTAACATCCAATTTCAAGGGGACTGCAAAGTGATCCGACCAGGTGAGCGGGATGGGGCATCGGTAGTCAGCCGACTATCGTTCGAAAAAAACCCATCCAGCGTATGGCCGCCCTGGTGGGTAGAACCCTTAACTAGCTGCTGCAGGCCGCAGGCAGATAGAGTATCAAGGAGAGAGAGGGTTTTACTTGCCTCTAGGTTTTCTAAATGGAAGTTCATATCTCCCAATACTGTTACATGCTCACAACCGAAATGAGGTTCTAAAATACTGAGCAAGTACTGTCCAAAATCTGCTCTGGGCCCAGGAGGTCTGTATATAAGAATGCCAGTGAAAGGAACAGCATATGATGCACTGATAGATAAATGGAGAGCCTGAAAGGCATCGTGAGGGGCTGATAAAGGGGTGATGCGGCATGAGTGAGAGTCCCTATACAGAATACCCAGCCCTCCACCTATATGTCCCACTCTGTCCTGCCTAAGTAGAATGTAGCCCTCCGGTACTGCCTAAACCAAATCAGGTCCCGAAGATTCTTTTGCCCTTGTTTCTGTAATGAAGACCCAAGAGGGTCTTCTATCCAAAACGAAATCCTTAAAAGACACATTGTTCTTTATCAAGGATCTCGCATTAATCAGAAAACCATAGTCCTTACTTATGCTAGGCAAAGGTTTGCCAGCAGTGTCTGCATTAAGGGGTTCAGGGGGCGGTACAGCTCCCATGCAGCATGTCCTAAAGCACCTACAAGCGGGCAAGTTTTGGAAAGCCTCGGGGAGAAAATGAATAGTGGCACGGCAACCGAGAAGGTTTAAGTTTCAGCAGGACATGATTAGAGTACCTGATACGGCCGTGTCCACTCCTAGTTGATCCGATCGCCCCATCGTCCAGCTCGTCCTTAGCGCGGACGGGCGCAGACGGGCTGGACTCTGACGTTACTACGGCACACACGCCGTGCGCATGCGCCGTGCGCTTGCATACTCAGGTTTAAGTAGGGCTCTAGCCAGTCATCCTGACTGCTAGAGCACTAACCACAATGGCGTCCGGCCGGCGTCCCCTTCAGACCCCCAAGGTGGCGAGGAGACTCCCAGGGAGCGCGCAGGAGAGCAGCTGAAACCGCGGTGTGGGGCACAATTAACCCCTCCGATGATCATGACGAGCTCAGCTCGTCATGAGGCACAGTGGAGCTGTGCTGATGACGAGCTGAGCTCGTCATGAACAATAGGAAAATATCATTTTCAGCACAGGAGGAAAATATCAATAGCAGCGAAGGTGTTAAGGTGCAAGAATGTGGAGACAATTAAAAACAAGGGCGAACAATAAAAGTATATTTTAACCTAAAATACAAAACGGGGTTTTTAAAAATACAACACAGTGCTCAAAAGTCAAAGCGTTACGCGCAGTAGTAGGTTGCCTTGTCAAGGCTGACCTACCCTTCTTTCAGCCTTTAAGTACGCTTCTCAATCACCTCTAGCCAGTCAGCCTGACTGCTAGAGCGCTAACCACAATGGCGTCCGGCTGGCGTCCCCTTCAGACCCCCAAGGTGGCGAGGAGACTCCGAGGGAGCGCGCAGGAGAGCCGCAGAAACCGCGGTGTGGGGCACAATTAAGGTGCAAGAATGTGGAGACAATTAAAAACAAGGGCGAACAATAAAAGTATATTTTAAACTAAAATGCAAAAAGGGGCTTTTAAAAATACAACACAGCGCTCAAAAGTCAAAGCGTTATGCGCAGTAGCAGGTTGCCTTGTCAAGGCAACTGCCCAAGCAATGTCAAACAACATTGCTCCCTGTTATTCTCTGTGGCTGGACATTAGCACCTAGACATAATAATGAAACTCAGGTGCTGTGTTTTTGAGAACACATGTTTTGTCATATAACCTGGGATGTGTCTTTTTGAAAACAGACAGAGTGGAGACATGCAGGCAGAGCAATGATCCTGTGATGAAAGGGCTGCGTCAGCTGAGATGTAGAACAGCCATCTATGTATGCCAATGTATGGGGTTCGCCACTACTCACAGAGATCTATAATATAACTCTTCTTCAGTAGTGGGGGTGGTTTTAGGCAAATACGTCAGCTAATATGGCAGGGCTTTTCATTGTATATGGCTTGTTAATCATGCTAATGACATTACTGAACTGCATATGTTGTCTAGTTGTGGTGCAGTTATTTCATATTAGAGCAAAATAGTTTCAAAAAATATTGTAAGCTTCATTTGAGTCTCTTTTTGATTAATTGTGGACAAGTACCAGTGAGAGAACAAAAGGGAGAACCCTGAGAGGGTTGAGAGTGTTGTGTGCTGGGGTGCCAAATCCATTGTCTCTCTTGGAAGGTTAGGCGGGCAAGCTAGGAACTAGAAGCTAGTCTGATTCGGATCCATAGGTACTGATGTGGTATGGTGGCTCAGTCCCTATGTAGTGATGTACTATGGTCCCAAGCATAGTTCTGTTCCTGTGCAGAATCCCTGCAACATGGCACCACCAACGTTTGGTCGGCTACTTTTTGCGGGTCTTCTGAGAATTGCTTGTGCGTGTCCACAATACATTTGCACCCTTTCCTGGAGACATCCGTGGTGTTGAGGATTATTCCTCTGTGGTGTTTGGGGTGCACCAAACTCTGTTGGTTTTTAAGCTTGATTATTAAAAGGTTAGAACCTTTTTTGTGTTTCATTTTGAATTCATTTCTATTTTTCTGATTGCTGCGCAGCCTGCAGCCATTCCAGTTAACTGTAGACCTGCAGTGTAAAACACATTTAGCTCAACATGGACATCCTAATGCAGATGGTCATATTATCTTTGTAGTGGAAGTGGATGCAGCAAGCCACTTTGACGTTTTTTATTGTTGGGTGACATTTCCAACTGTGTGTCACGTCCACTCCAGTTCCTCGGGATCAGGGTGATGCTATATGGGGTCCACCTCCTGACTTCCCCTACACTCTGACTATAGAAATATACAGAGTATAGAGATGATCAAGGTAGGGAAGGGAAAGGGTAGGAACTGCGGTGGAAAGGGATTACCTGTAACAAAAAAGCATAACATTAATACAGTACAGCAATCCTATCTGCTCTCATTATGCTCTCGCTAGAATCCTAACTATACCAAATCGGTCTTTCCCCACAAGAAGTTCTTCTGGTGAACCAGATAAACAACACCACATCCACACCGCGTGTTTCCCAGAACAAAAATGGAATAAAAAATACTTTCCCCAAAAGAAAACAGAGCTCTAATCCATAGGTTCCTTGTAGAAGCAAATATGAATTTCAGCCTTTAGTAATAACAGAAAAGTACATCATTCAAATTTCTCTCTGTCAACAAAACTCCAAAGGGACTCCAGTACTTTGAGAATTCCACAAAGAGTATTCAAGAATAGAGCCAGAACATGTCACTCCATGAGATTAAAAAAAAAGATGTGGCCAAGTAATGGATAATCAGTACAACAAGACCCTTAGTTGATTACTTGCAGGGTGAACACTGCCGTGGCTCCTCTCAAGATAATCACCCAAAGAGAGGAATGCACTGAGTTCTTCACAGCCGTTAAAGAGCCATGTCTTTTATTACACGCTCAGCCGAGCGGTAATCTGGAAAACAGCCCGCCGCAGCCACGAGCTGGCGAAGGAAAGGAACGTTCACACTCAGCCGATCGGAACACAAGGAGAAGCCCGCCGCAGCCGCGAGCGGGCGAAAACGATTTTTCTGATCACATCCTCACTGTGAGACGCGGTGTACAAAGAGGCTCAGCCGAGCCTTCAGCTTCTCCTGCGGGTCCACCTATCCCAAAGGATCCAAAAGCGGGATACAAATGAAGGATCTCCAAAGTACCAACAGCGCGGCTGTCAGTCGAATCCAGGAAAGTCAGAATCACGTACAACGCTATCGCGTTGTCAAGTGATTTTATAAACTAGTGTTGCCTCGCCCAGAAGGCCTTCTAGGACATGTAGTCAATGATTATGATGTAATGAAGGCGCCTTCAGATCTCAGTTCCTGACACTGTGGATGGGAATACTAACATAAAACAGCGCCTAATCTAAATAGACCCTATGCGATTATTTTGATTTCTCTCACCTATTGGAGCACCAAAATTGGTTCCTTGGTTCCCTCCTACAACTTGGCCAGCATTAGCTGGATATATACTATACCCTGATATGGCTAATCATAACTTTGTACAATCACAAGCTTTATACACTGGTCTAGTGACATTATACAGACGCTTAACTCAATTTGTTTCACGCACCTTGTTGGCAGGGCCAGGTAGGATTCACCTGCAAGGGCAAGCCCAGTTGCCTCCATTGCTTACTGTAAGTCCTGTAATTGTTTATTGATAGGTGCTGATGTGGTATGGTGACTCAGTCCCTATGTACTGATGTTCTGTGGTCCCAAGCATAGTTCCATTTCTGGCCGGAATACCTGCAACAGCTGAACTACTAATCTCTGAACATTTCTAGCACTATCCTCCAATTCCATTATGTAGTTAATATGATCAAGGGGTGTATGGCTAACCAGCCAAACATGGTGGATGCTAGCCTTTAGAGCTCTGTTCATAAAGCCTTGTTTATCCTACCTAGAAACGATATCCCCAGCCATCAGGGTGCGGTGAGGAAGCAAGTGAATGCCTGCATCGCGGTGGCTCATGGTCGAGCCTGGAGGAAAGCAGAGAAAGCAGAAGGAGCCTTTTAAACAGACCCTTCGGGGCCGGACAATGAAGCGCTCGTGAGCGGCGAGACGCCATCGGCCGTGAGTTAATCCTGTAAGTGCGCATTTGTGCCAACTACTGTGTAGAGGTACGGCACCACCCCCCTGCACTGAGTGTGCTGTCTTGGGGGCAATGGGAGTCTCCATTATCCCCCCTCCGTAGCAGCTGTGATGCCTTTGAGGGAGGCGGCGGTTGCCTGTTGTCAGTGCGCACCCAGAGAAATTGCACACCACCAAGAGGGCCTAGAAAACATTGCAAGAACCCCTGACTGGCAATGCCTGCCTCTCACACCCGGCACCATTGGAGTCCCACGCAGTGTGCAGTGGTGCCCGCTCACCAACGGGCCCACCGAATCAGGTGAAGGGGGCATGGTGGGGGAGTCGGGAAGCCTTCTTCATCCCCTGACTTTCTCCTACTCCCTTACTGAGGCTGGTCCAGGCAGCAGCAGCACTTGCACAGGACCTTGTGAGGAACCGGGGAGGCAGACTCTCACCCTACACTGGGCCCGGGGTTGGACAAGGCCCTGGCAGTGTACGCTCAAGATCAGAGGCGAACGAGGACAGAGCTGAGCGGAGGTGTGCCTCCCCTTGCTGCTGATTATGCAACTCGGCAACGTAAGGGTGCCACAGCCACAGACATTATACAGTGGGATAAGCAAAGTGTATACTGCACAGCCTTCCCCCCTGATTTAATCAAGACGTGGCCCAGCCAGGACGCTGTGAAGGGAAGCAATGCTGGTCCTACGTGAAACGAGGGTTGGATCAGGCCTCGTTTACGGCCTTATGTGGGAGAGCTGTGTGGCTCCCTCGGTCCCACTCAGAGTACATGCGGCCTAGCGGGGTGAATATACAGTAAAGACACCAAACAGTGCAACACTGCCCCTACAGATCCTGAAGACACTTTTTGACACATGAGTGTAGCATCGCCTTCCACGCATGAAAAGAAGGGACCCCCATTTGCACTAGCATAGAGTTGACCGACCTGGAGGAAATGGGAAGCAAAAAGACAGAGTGGAAAGGTGGATAATAAGCACTAGAACAGTGTAGAACCACCCCGCATCAGGCATGAAGGCTGGACCGAGCCTGAGTGAGAGCAGAAGGAATCCCCCAACCATGGGTCCTGGAACAGGGGTAGCTGCTGTGAAGAGGGGTGAGGCAGAGTAAATCCACCCTTCCCAGACGTGTGTAACAGCCTGGACCCGGGACACAGTAACGGAACGGATAGTGGAGACACCCACAGAGTGGAGGGCATACAAAGTAACGATATAGACCCTCACAGGCCCTGTAACGTATACACAGACGGGCGTACCTAACACAACCCAGTGACACCCACCCGGACATGGACACAACAACCAAGGAAGAGAAAGTGAGCATGGAGAATAGATACGCCCACCCAGGCAGCTGTCAACCCACTGTGAGGTTCCACTACACCGAAGCAGCCAATGTCCATGTGACCGGTGCCATTCACATGGAAACAAACTGAATGCGGATAGCACAACAGCTAGTAATGGGCCGTCTACACGCCAACACCCACCAGCTCAGCATGCAAAATTACAACCTAGAAAAGATGACCTTGGAAGGAGGTGTGACCTCGGAAGTTCCACTACAGCACTTGCTGCCAAACTTGATTCAGTACTAGCAGCGGTAGAGAAAATCGGGTCCATACTGGACCAGTCTCGCTGCTCGTTGGAGTAAAAAATCGATAAGGTAACCTCAGATTTCACCCTACTACGGGCAGACCACCACAAGCTAGGGGAAAAAGTACGTCAGCAGGAACAAACGCTCACAGAGCTAAAACCCATTAGGCAAAGCCACACTGCAGCACTACAGGATCTAATAGATCATGTACATGAATTGGAGGACAGGGTGGAAGACCTAGAAGGGAGCTCATGCCGGAACATAATTCGTGTCGTGAGATTGCCAGAGTGTGAAGAGGGATGAAAGCCGAAGAAATTCACCGAGGCTGGATCAGAGACCTGCTGCCTCCTGCCACCCTGTCCCCCCAATTTGTAATTGAGAGAGCGCACCGAGTTCCTGCACACAAGCCCCCACTAGGAGACCAACTGCTCCTATTCCTGTTCAAAGTCCTCAACTACAGGGACAGAGACTTGGTATTGCGTGAAACCTGCAAGCTGACAGACATAACAATAGGAAACAGTCAGATCATGATCTTTCCAGATTATACAGTGCAAGTTCAATGCTTCTGGAGTGCATACATAGCGATGACACAACAGTTGCAAGAGCTCGACCTAAACTACTCTCTAATATTCCCTGCAAGACCACGGGTGGTGACAAAAGGAACAACATGTTTTTTCGACTCGCCTGCTGAAGTCTGGGACTGGTTGGAGGAGTCAGGAACATGATCAGGGCCCAGGCTCTCAATGGAGGCAACGCCAAGGAAGAACAAAAGGCGCATTTGTGGTAGGCACAGCAGACCCCGTTCAAGCAACACAGTGGCCACCACCATCCCCAACTCTGAACAGAGAAGAATGGAAAGGCAGGGTATTATCCACGTTGCCGCAGCCCTGGGGACTACGGCGCAAAGCACCAAAAGTCAGCAGAGTCCATCCAGATCCTCTGATACTGGTTCCTCCACGCCCTCCAGAATACATGACCCAGAAGAATATCAACTACCAGATGTCACACTGCAGATGGAGGACAACATCATATGACTTTGAAAGGCTATCACACCCTGCAGGAAAAGGCACACACAAGTACCAGCCTTTCTGGCAAAGATGTTGTGTACAATAACAAATGTTGACACCACCTCACACAACCTGCGGACAACACCCGTCCAGCGATATGACACAAGGCACAGGCAGCGTGTATGTTTCCCCTGCACATCGGATTAGCTGTTAGAGCACTCAGCCAAGATATGATATTGAGGGATAGCACAACACTAACTAGTTGCACACCATACACAACCGCACTGCAAGTCAAAGTGACGTAGTTATAACCTAGAGATGGGCAATTGAGTTTGGACAAACATCCAATTGGAATTTACCCTAGATTGCTATGCACAGTTTAATTCATACCCATACATTCTTGTCAGTGTTACTGAGTTGGATCACATTCGTGCAAGTTGGAAGCTACGGCACCCTGGCCTCCCATTGCCAATTTGGCCAACCCAAAAAAGAAACATGATGCAGGTCAACGTAGTCACATGGAACGTGCATGGCATACAGTCGCCTGCAAGTAGGTACTCGATCTATTCCTACCTGCAGCAGAAATCTTCAGGGGTCGTGCTCCTTCAAGAAACACATGTGTCCCATGTGGAATTGGGGCAGCTGTGCAGCAGATGGAGAGGAGAGGTGCACAGCATGAACTACTCGGCCCATGCACAAGTCGTCCTCATTTGGATGAGGGGTGGGATTCCCTTCACATGCAAGAAGTTGTTAATCGACCTTGAAGGGAGATATATGTTAGTCAGTGGGAGACTTAATGGCCAACCGATACTTCTTTGGTCCATCTATACCCCTAACATAGGCCAGCCGGCCTTCCTTAAAAGCCTCACAAAAGTATTAGCAGGATGGAGTGGAATCCCCTGGCTCCTTGGAGGGGACTTCAATTGCGTCCTTAGTAGACCTGGATAGATCATTCCCGCCCCTATCCAAGACCACAGCTGCATCTATTGCGCAGGCCCACATGGGCTGGTTGCCACATTGGGCACTAAAAGATATTTGGCGCAATATTAACCCCAACACACAGGTCTACTTATACCACTCAGTGGTGTATAGATTACATGTGCGACTGGACAGAATAGTGGGATCACCAGTGCTCCTCCCCTAGTCCACTGGATAGAACACTTAGGCAGGACGCACTACGACCACAACCCACAAATATTGCAATTTACCTGGGATGGCAAGCAACCCCCTGCCCCTATATGGAGGCTCCAGACCGCAGCACAAGAAGACCAGACATTCATATCCTTACTAGGAACAGCGCACCTTGCACTTTTTGAGATCAATGAGATCAATGAAAACACTGCGGAGGATGCGTTAATGTAATGAGAGGCTTTTAAACCCACAATAAGGGGCACTGTATGGGTATGACTTGGAAAATATGCAAAATAACGATGGATTAAACCCAGATCTGTGACTGGGGGTGAATGTTTTGCCATTGTGCAACATTCCATCCATCATCTTGTGTGTTTTGCTGTTCACCCTATGTGGGAAGGGTATGCCCAGACGTGGGTCCTGTGCTCACTACGCCAATGGAGTCAAGCTGTCCTGGCTGATGAAGGTTGATAGCCAGAAACTGGTCCTAGAATGCTTGATTCCGGTCCAGGGAAGACATTACTTGGCAGTTCGAGCTGGACTGTTCCCATGATGCACAGGGCCAAGACTGATTTGCATATGGCCATATCTGTACTGAGGTGGCTTGGTGAACAAAATGTAAATGTAAATGTAAATGTATTGGCATTTATATAGCGCACTACTTACCCGTAGGGTCCCAAGGCGCTTCGACCGCTGCGAAACCCTTCCTGGCTTCCCTGAGAGATGGTCCCTTAATGGGTATCTCCAGGGTGAGACCAGACATCCCCGGCGGTCTGGTGGGGCCGTTAGTGAAGATGAGGCAAGCTAATGCCCAGAGTTGCCGAGTGTGATCGCTGATCAGAGTGGGCACCGAGGCGAGAGAATTATCGAGTCCGCTGACCCTGGTCCAGAAACCTGCCGCGCCGGGAATCGAACCCTGGTCCCGGGCCGTCCTCTGCTCTCAGGTCTGCCGCCTCTAACCAGTGAGTCAAATAACGATGGATTAAACCCAGATTTGTGACGGGAGTGAATATTTTGCCGTCGTGCAACATTCTGTCCATCATATTGTGTGTTTTTGAAAATATGCAAGCAATTAACCTCAGGCCAAAGCAAAATAGAAATGCAGCTGCTGCACTATGAGACGGAAGGGGAGGGTGAGGGCAGGGACAAGCAACACCTGGAGATGCTGCGCACAGACCATGCTGAACTGCTAGAGCGCCTCTGCTGTCACAACTACCCAGCACACACAGCCCGCACCCACGACACTGTTGATAGGGCAGGCTGACTTCTAGCCTGGCTAATTCGCCAAAAGCACGCCCACAAACCAAAAGACGCGCTACGTACTAGTACAGGTACTCTAATACACATGCAGCAAGACATTCACAAAGCTCTGACTCAACATTACAACCATTTGTATAAATCCCAAAGCCGTTGTGAACCACACACCCTAGTAGATTTCCTAGATTGAATACAAATACATGAGGTTACGTCAACTCACAGCGAGGTGATAAATGAACTGATTATGCTTGAGGAGGTTGGAGAGGCAATTTCTTCCCTGGCATCGAGGAAGAGTCCCGGGCCCTGATGGGCTTCCGGCAGAGTATTACAAGGCGTATCGGTTTACGTTAGGCCCAAAGCTACTTGCCCTTTATGCAGCCGCCGTTGAAAAGGGACAACTTCCCCTCTCATTATGAGAGGCGAACCTGATTTCACTGCCCAAACCCGACAGGGACCAACGCACATGGGCTCCCACAGGCCCCTCGCTATATACAACACCAAATAAAAATTGCTGGCTGTTAGAACTGGGGGTCTCCAGTTGGCAGAGGTAGGTACCGCTGTCCAAATAGGGACCCTTGCTTCTAGTCAGGACAAGGAGATAACCCTCTCAGATAACCCCTGCTCGCCCTCAAGGTAGCTTGGCCTGAGCAGTCTAGGCTAACCAGAGGCAATGCGTTAAGTATTTGTACCAACACTCACAGTAACACAGTGAAAACACCACAAACTGATTCCACAACAGTTTAGGAAAATAAAGATATTTATTCTAAACTACACAAGACCAAAACGGCAAAAATCCGACATACACAGTTCAAGGATATGGTTTCAAAAGAGTTCTTTTAGCTTGTAATCAAAGTTCTTTAAGTTGCGTTAAAATAATCCACAGATGCGTGAAAAGTTCACAGTTGCGTCACGTTTACTCACAGTACCTTTTAGATGCAACAAAGTTCCACAAGCAGGAAGCTGGTGCGGTGGAAACAAGCGATGCGCTACTCCTGAGACCCTGGGGAGGCGATGCGACAGCCCCGCTGCAGCATCGGGCGTGTTGCAACGAATCCGGTCTGTATGGGGAGGAAGGCAGCTTGCGTGGATTCCGGTGCGTAGGTTCCGTGGGAAGTCTGTTCTCGCAAAGGCACGATGCGATGATCTCGTAGGGGCTGCGACGATCTCCGGGGCGACGATGCGCGGTCCAGCGGTGATCCTCTCTCTCGCAGCTCCTCGATGCGATGGTTCTGCGACGATGCTCGCAGCGGCGTGATGCGGTCCGCAAGCAAGCGGTGCGGCGATCTCACCCAGCGACGACAGGCTCTGCGACGACACTCGCAGCGATGTTCGATTCTCCCGCACCGGTCTGGTGCGTCCCGCAAACGAAGGGTGCGACGGCTCCGGCAGCGATGTCAGGCGCTGCGCCGATCTCGACCTTCGTAGCGGCGGGAAACTTCTCGCACTGTCGGGGATGCGCTCCGCAAGCGAGCGATGCGACACTTTTCAGCTTCACAAGTTTCTCAGCTTAGTCTCAAGCTTCCCAGCTCAGGTTCAACTTCTAGAGGCCCCACAACTGGATCAAGCACTCTACGAAGGACAGAACTCTCTCAGCAGAGTTCAGGGAGACTGGGGGTGAAGTCCTTTTGTTCCTGGGACTTCGGAAACAGGGAGCCAGCTCTTCTCAGGCCCTTGGAGATTCCTTACAAGACAGGGGACACAGCTCACAGCAAAGTCCTTCCCCTCTCCTTGGCGGCAAAGCAACAGCAGGTCAGTCCAGCAGAGCAACAGCAGGACAGTCTTCCTTCTTCAACGACAGCTTTCTCCTTGGCAGAGGTTCCTTCTTGATTTCCAGGATGATCTAATCTTCTGTTGTCAGGGGTCCTGTACTTATACCCCTAAAGTCTTTGTTCTCTCAGTGCATGTGGGCCCTGAGCCCGGTCTGAACCAGTTCTGGGTGGATCCTGAGCACTTTGTTTTGCTGGCTGCATCTTTCCTTTCAGAGTGAGGGGCAGGGTCCTCAGCCGCCCAGCAGGAGGTGGAGCCAGCATTGTGGCAGGCAGGCACAGCCCTATTCAGCCCAGGTGCTAACTCCGCCCACCACTCAGGTAGCAATTGCTCCACTCAGCCTAGTGCTGACTCATCCAGCCTCTGGGGCATTCCCCAGCCCCTGTCACTCACAAACCAGACAGTCAATACACAACCAGTCTCAGGCACACAGAAGGGTCAGACAAGAGAACAGCAACTTTCTAAAAGTGCTGTCCTCAAACACAGGATCTAAAAACCACCTTTCCTAAAAGATGCGTTATTAAATTCTGAGTTCAGGGATACTAAATACTTATGTCCTATCTTGCTCCTATGGGAAGAAATGCCGTTAACCACTGTAGCCGGCATCCCCCATGTTAACCTATGGAGCAAGATAGCCTTACAATAGTGAAAAACGAAAATGGCTGTAATTCACTACCAGAGCATGTCACCTGCACTAGTACATGCTCTACCTTTCACATACACGGCACCCTGCCCAGGGGGGTACCTTGGGCCTTCCATAGGGGTGACTGATGTGCACGAAAAGGGAAGGGTTAGGCCTGGTCAGCGGGGACGCGGACCAGGAGGACATGGCAGTTCTAAACTGCCCGTAGGCGCTGCAGTGGCAGGCCCGAGACACCATTTTAGAGCTACTCCTGTGGGTGGCACAATCAGTGCTGCAGGCCCACTAGTAGCATTTGTCATCACCAGCCCTGGCACACCCAGTGCACTTTACTAGGGACTTCATGGTGATACAAATATTCCAAACATGTATATCCAATCAGAATACCAATTTACATAGGGAGCACTTACACTCTGGCACTGATCAGCAGTGGCAGAGTGTCCAAAGCATCTAAACCAGCAAAAACGAATTCCAGCACAGCATCAAAAATACAGGAGGCAGAGGCAAAAAGATGGGGGTAATCACGCCAAAGATGCCAGGTCTAACACTGGCGAAGTTATTGGCACAAAGTTTGGCGCAGGCAGATACCTCTCTGGTACACACAGATCAAAATGGCTTTGTGCGGCCTGGAGCACTCACTCAACAGGTGCTGTTTCTTCCGAATAACAACTTTTTCTACATGTACATGGCCGGGGCAGGCTGTCTTGAACTTGATCGCGAGAAAGCTTTTGATTCCCTTGAATGGAATTCTATGTTTACCACACTTGAAAGGTATAAGCTTGCCCTGCCTTCCTGAAATTAACCCGTCTGCTTTACAAAAACCTAGTGGTAAGGGTGAAGACAGGTCCATACATCTTGGATACGGTTCCAGTGCGATGGGGACGAGGCAGGGCTGCCCATTGTACCCCTTCTTTTTGTTCTTGCAATAGAGCCACTAGCGGAATGAATAAGGACGCAAATGCAGGAGGGCAAAGTACTAAGTGATGGCACACACAAAGTATCGCTATATGAGGACGATCTGGTAATTTATCTCCAGGACATCAACAATGTGCCGGAATGTCTAGCCCAAATATTACGTGAATTTGCAGCTATATCCGGGCTAAAAGTAAATATAAATAGGTCAAAATTCTATGCTATTGGTGCAGGAATCCCAAACCCCGGCCTTGCCCTAAACGGAGAGAGGGTAAAGTGGGGCACAGACACATTCCGCTATCTTGTAATCCTGATATATCGCCAACCTCCTGAACGCTTCAATGGTAGCCTGAGCAGGACACTAACGGCTATCAAATCCCAGATGCAATTCTGGAGCACACTCCCCCTCGCAGTGTCGAGCAGAGTTGCATTGGTGAAAATGGTGGCCCTACTTAGGTTTTTGTACTATTTTACCAACCTGCCTGTCTATATACCGGCCTCCATTTTCGCTACACTGGAAAGGATGGTCAGAGACTTCATATGGGGCCCTAGTCAGCATAGAGTGGCGATTAAGAAACTGTATTTACCCACAGACCAGGAGGGCCTAGCAGCACCCTGTCTCGAGCATTACTTCCTGGCAGCTCAATGGATTGCCAGATGGATGGCAGACCATCAACAGATACCGTGACTACAGGCTCACCGCTTACACTGTCCCAGATCCTTCAGCTCTTCCATCCCAGAACACAAACGCAACCTCCAGAATCCTTGTGGTTGAACTAGGCATACAGATGCTACAGGCAGAGTCTCTTCATTACCCAAAACATAACCCCTTACGTTCCTGCACTCCTCCTAGAGGGTGCTCCTAAAGGCCAAGGAATACTTACAGCAGTTTAGCTACAACAGTGGCACAAGCCGGGGGTACAGGCCATGGGAGACCTTTACTGAGAAGGAGCTCTGCTTCCCTATGTAACTCTGATAGAAGAAGATGGACTACTTGCAGAGCAACTTCTTCTGCACTGGTCTTTGTTGGCCACACTTTCAGTGCAATGGGGGGACCTAGCCACAAAGCCGGCCACACACCACACAGTACAAAACTTACACATAATGGGACAAGGCAGGCACCTGGCACGATAGTTTGCAGCCTCGCTGTGCCAACATACAACGCTAAAGTTAGACCCCCTCAGACAAAAGTGGGAGTGCGATCTGGGTAAACAATTCTCGGATAAGGAATGGGGACAAGTGTTGGCCAGCCCAATTCTCAACCCTAGGAACATGAGATTCAGACAAATACAGTATCACATTATAGAAAGAGCGAACTTTACGCAAGTCAAAGTCAATAGATATTTTCATCGTACCGACTCTGCCAGTCCTAGATGTGCTGCTCTGGATGCAGATCTGGTGCACATGCTATGGAGCTGCAACAGCCTAAGTACATACTGGAGGGAAGTGGCGGAAGCGATGCATAATTGTACCGAGAAAGAAATACTCTTTAACTGGCCGGTGTACCTGCTACATGGATTCCGCAGATCACGGAACACTAAGGTTACCTCCAGTTTCCTGGATCAGGGCATATTAGTGGCCAAACGGCTAATCACGAAAAGGTGGAAGGTCTTCGAACCTCCACACTTTCAGGCTTGGAGGCACTCCACACTTGCATGGGCCAGAGCAGAAGGTATAGCGTTCCGCCACAAAGAAACTATAGGCCTTAGGAAAATACCAATATCTGCACTTTAGGAAGTGATCCTAACAGCATTACAACAGCGCACAGACGTGTCCGTTCACTCTCCTAAGACACCTGACCCAGTCGGGTCACGCTGCGGGCATGAACTGAGCCTCTGAGGATCCCAAACACATCAGACCTGCACCTGCCAATACTACAGTGGCGCTCCGATGTGTGTGTTCACGGGAGGTTATTTGCCTAAGTAATAGGCGCAGGGGCTTTGGATGACATGTTCACACACACTCGCAGTTACATGGGGCACTCCAACTCAGCTCCATGATCCAAATCACACCCCCTGGGTTGTTGAAAGCACTGTTTGTCATGGTCAACTGCATAGCTCCAGCCTTCAAATGTTCCTTACCACAGGCCATATCTGTAGGCATCCTAGCAATTCTGGACTCTAAATGATGAGACTGATTAAACGCAACTCATTAGAGTGGCCATGCCAATGCGTCTATTGGATAAATAACTGTAATGCTCTAATCATTATCTCAAAATGTTGTAAGAAATATGATGCCAATGATTGCAAACCATGTAGTGCTATTTGTCGCTCTTACCAATTGATAAAGAGAAAAACAATAAAATATATTAAGAAAAAATGGAGTCAATATGAGCAATAGGTTCAAATGTGCCATTAAACCAAGGGTACATTGTGGGGGCTACTAGAGAAAATGGCATCTAATCTTGCCAAGATAGTGGATTCCCTAGGTATGTTACCCAGTCTATTATAGACGTTAAACAATTAAATGCAGAAACCTTTAGGGCCTTCAACAATTAACACTCCACATAATTCACGATTAAATTCCTGGTCACTTGCACCCAGATTATTATCCCCCCTTTGGCCTTCCTGCATTCGATGGAAGTGCTTCAACGCTGTAATTCATGTAACCATTTAATACCACTGGGGCAAAGGACCAGTTCTCCCATGGCATAACCATGTTAAAGCAATTTATGTACTCGATCCATTCGGGGTCATCTAGTTTTCCCTTCAGTCCTGCAATGTTCCAAGAAAGAATGGACAGTTCAGATGTTGGAACTTTGGTATGGGCAGGGATCCTAATATTTATTGGGAGTGAGCTACTTTTACTACCAAGATGCATATCATGGGTGAGTCAGGCTTCCCTAGATGAAGTAAAACAGACATTGGGGAGTGTAGATAGATCCTTTGCTACTATGCTGGCTTCTTCATCGGCCCTCATATTCGGACTCCCCCTAACTGGCATCTTATTCTTGAACTGGATGTTAGACAGGACTGGGGATATTGTCCTTGCCTCCACGTTTAATAAACCCTCAACCATGGTCTGGTACATTAAGGTTAACTTTATATTATCCAAGCTTGAGTTTGTCACCTCCACTAGCGAGGCTGTGAAAATGTCCTCTCGAATTATAGCCAGACAATAACGTTTGGAATGCATCCAATGGGTTTGTAAGCGAGTCCATATTTTCCTTTTGGCCTGTTGTCAGCTTGGGCACATTAATCATAAAAATCTCATATCTCTCTTCACAGTGCAAGTTAGGTGAATGTATAATTCCACATCCAAACATCCTGGCTATCCTGTGGCCCATGGGTGGGAGGCTTTGAAGGTTCTCAAAGTAGTAACTATTTCTCTGTGCTGTAGGTCCAGAGGGAAAGGGAGCCCTAGAAGGATTAGATGCCTGCATACAGGTGTTATGTGACAGCTCTTCACATATCTGGTGAGGAACAGGATGTGGGTTAGAACCTTGCATTGATGTTCATATGTCGGGATTACAGAGCGAAGATTTGTCTTTCACCCACTATAATGGTACTAATGATACTGGTACGGGACAAATGGGATAATTACTACAATCGTCCCATTGAGGTATCATAGGTGGAGGTCCTCGTGAATTAGACTGTTTCATGCAGGCGACAAAATGTGTTTGCTGGTTCATAGCAAGGTTGTGAGACAGTACATTTGGGAGAACTCCTTTTTCAGGTAGACAATTATGGCCTGTAGTTTCTCTGGCACCAGAGAATCAAAGTCCCCGCTTTGCACCAAACCGAATTTCGGCCGTTACCGACCGGTATTAGGCTTTTCTGATGTAGGGGCCTAATTTAAGGATTCTGTAATTTACTGAATCGGTAATGTAAGGTCTTGGTAAATTACCAAATTCTTAAATACCGATTCGGTAAATTACTGAATCCTTAATGTAGGGAGCACTCAAATGAGTGCTTTTCCCATTTTAGAATTCGTTATTTACCACCAACTACAAGTTGGTGGTAAATAACGAAAACCCCAAAAGAAGCAATTTTTGCAAATTATTACAGTGCCATGTGGCCGACATACATGCCCTTAGGGCATTTATGTGTGCCACATGTGCACCCATACACTATTGAGGGGTGCAACATGGTGTCAAAATGACACCCTGCCACCCTTCAATGTGTTCCCCATTTTACCGAATCGGTATTTACCGATTCGGTAATTCCCATTCATTCCTATGGGCATCCTGGCCCATAGGAATGAATGGGTATTACTGAATCGGTAAATACTGATCCGGCATTTGCCGAATCTTACCAATTCGGTAATACTTACAGAATGAATACCTACATCCCATTTACCGACTCTAAAATACCGAATCGGTAAAATTCGATATTTTAAAATCGGTAACTTCGGATTACCTACATCTGGCACTAAGGGAGATAGCACAACTATACTATATGCGGTTATTAGTGTTAGGATGGCTTTCTAGGCTAATAGGGGCTTGCAGGTCACTTGTCATGCGAGGCCCTGACCGCGTTTTTTGAGCAGCCAACAACCTGACCAGGGACTAGGGCAAATTCAGAAAGTCCTTCATTGGAAATTGCAGAAGTTATTTTAGGACTGTTCCTTGGATGTCACATTTTGCCATCTAACATGGGATCTTTCACTGGTACTTTGAAACAATTGTCCAAGTAGAAGTGGTGGATTTAGGAGATATGGTAGATTGTTTGATATGCCTTAGCACCTACTCCACTTCTACAATTACATTTTATATCTCGCTTAGTATGCAGTTGTGGCTCGCTCGGAACAGGGGGTGGTGGGGTGGGGGGATTAAACAAAAATAAAAAAACAAAAGACTTACCTTCTCCGCCGCATGCCTCTCCTGCCGCCGCAAACCTCTCCTCTGCTGGAAGCTCCAGTAGCACTCAGCCTTGCTCCTCTCCCAGCCAATCACGACGCTGCAGGAACAGCATCGTGACTGGCCTGAGCATCCTGTTTCGATGCTCAGGCAGTGCCTGGGGAGGCTGGGCATGGTTTCCACAGGGCTGTACATCATAGCCCAATGGAGAACA
The DNA here is from genome assembly GCF_964263255.1 of Lissotriton vulgaris. Classification (NCBI taxonomy): domain Eukaryota; kingdom Metazoa; phylum Chordata; class Amphibia; order Caudata; family Salamandridae; genus Lissotriton; species Lissotriton vulgaris. The sequence continues at coordinate 682,855,043 of NC_141696.1, forward strand.
TGCCTAGTGCGCATGACAGTTTGGCCAGCCCTCTAGGCCGGCCACACTGTCATGTGCACCTAGAGGATTGCAAACTACTTCTCCCCTGATCAGGGAGTCAGCCCCGCCCTACTCCTGAAAGAAAAAGAAAATGTTAAAATCTCTTGTTATTATCATTTTCTTTTTTTCACTCCTGCAATAGCAGTGGGGCGAAGCTCCTCCGTCTTAGTGGAGGAGCTCCCACTGTTAGAGTGCAGTCCTCCTCAGAAAGTCTTGGTATATTGGTTCCTTTCCCTTTTGACACCAGGGCTTCTGCCATCTTTCTCTTCTCCAGGGTACCCTTGTGAACACAGGACTCTTGTTTAGCTCTAGTAGTTGGTTACCACTTGTTGCATACAATGCAGAGTCTCTCTCCCACACTGTGCACTGTTTATAAAGTTGTTTAACAATACGTAAGGAAAATCAGCATACCAGGAGGTGGATTTGAGGTAAACAGAACATAACCCGGGAATCTCAAAGGCAGTGCCAAGTAGGGTGGCCTTGCCCTGTCTCCTCCTATCGCTGATGGGCATGGGCACAGGACGGCACCGACCTTGGCCCAGGCTTAGCTCAGGCATTGCCCAGCGCTCGTCCCGCACTGTGAGCTCAGTCGAATCACTATATATCGTGGGAGGGAGTTCAGGTGTTGTTGGTAATGGGGCAGTCACCCAGGCCTCGCAAAAATGCCCATGGTTTTTGTTGCTCCTTTATTGCTCTGGATCACTGTTTGGCCCAATATACATCCAGCCCTTAACCGGAGAATATCTCAGATTGTCTGAATTGTAAGAAGGGTATATTTATCCATTGGCTAAATTATGTGCAATTCCTTTTGAAAGCCAAAGGCTGGAATTAATTGCTGACCTCACCCGCCTCTTTGACCACTACATGCATTGCGAGAGCCAAAAAGCTTTTTGTAAGCCATAGGGTTTCATCTAGGAAACAAGAGGAATTAAGGAAACCTCTGCTGGGTGATTACACCATTATTCAAGCAACACCTTATCTTGAACCTTGTTTGACATGGGTGGCGAGCCATTGGGAAAGAGCTCTATTAGCTAAATTTTGGCCCGGAACAATTAGATCCCTGCTTTGATTTCCACTGGGACAAAATTATAATGCCATCCATTTTAGTTTGCCCGTGTAATGAGATTTCGGCACACCCATTTTGTCATTTCTTGTAAATATTATGAATTTAAAACTAAAATGTTGTTACCACCTGTTCATATGTTTAATGGTTTTCACCAATACAAGCTTGTTTTATGTTTTTTGCGTATGGTTGCGAATTCCTACTGCTTCTAAGTTGGGAATTTTTTTAAGCTCGCTGTTTCTAAACGAAATATATTGACTGGTTAAAATTTCCTTTTTACTGTTATGCTTTTTTACATATATTCATGACAACTGCTGCTGATGTTTGCACAGCGTTTATGATTGTTTTTCAAATAGTACTTTTGATTGATATTTTTGACTATAAATGAAATAGTTTCACTAGTGCATCCATCGTGCTCCTTCCAGGGTTGTCTTACTTAATTTTTTTCCTCTTTACCTGTGCCTAGATCCCATCAAGAGCAATCCAGCAGGGGAAGCCATTTTAGCACTTTTTTATGCCCGAGCAACACCAGCACTTGGACCCAGGCAGCATTTTACATTGTGCAAATGTTAGAACATGTATAACATCTTTGTTGTTTTTCTTTTTTTCTGCATCCACACCTCTTATTTGGTTATACTAGATAGTCGTTTTTGCCTTCCCTTCCTTCCTTTTTTGTTTTTGCTTTTGTTTAATACATGCCTATGTTTTAATACCTACGAACGGTCAGTCTTCATTTTATTTCTTAAATCTCTGCATTTTATTTAACGTTTCACCTACACTGACTATAAACAGAAGTTATATGCTAATACCAAAACGTGAGTCGTAGTCGATAGTAAAAGGGCGAATTACAGTTAGAAGTTCTGGTTTATGACCCGTATTTTCACCAGTAAGCCTCAACTAGCCCTTTTTTAGCGAAAGCCTTATGTCATTAATACAAACCTGTAAATAATTTCCCCAAAGTATTGCTTTGCTGACCAAAGACAAGACATTGTCATCAATAGAGAAGTAGCATGCACACAGGACAGATACAGAGTTAAACAGAAATGTAATTCATAGACATGCTTTTCAGTTGTGTGAGAAAAATTGTCAAATAACCTGAGATATACATTGAGTTGTTTTTTGTGAAATATTTATGTGCTGTAGTCTCCATAAGCTCGGAAATAAATGTAACGCGGTAATATCTTAGTTTTAACCGCTGCCGTAATTAGATTCTTCTTTCTCCTCACGTGATAAAAATCTCACAAACTGGATTAACTTTGCAGCTTTGTCATTATTAACCTGTTGATATCCATCGCCTTATTCCTGCAGACGGGTAAAGAAGAGAGACCGGGCACAGTAATTAAGATATTATACGACTGATTAAAACCTTACTGAACAATGCAGCCTTAAAAGAACCGTCACGATGATATTAATTATTAATAACTGAGCTATCAGCAGCTGCCTGCAGCAGATCGGATCATTACTAAAAACTGCCAGCGTCAGCGCTTTTCAACGTAATTAACATGGGTATTTAAACTTCTTGCTTACAAAGTAATTGGCAAGGGAGGAAGACAAAATAAGCTCGTAGTGAAAGTGTACAGCCACCCAATAACTCTTGCCTTGTGCCCCATTATTTTGAAGCCATAATTGCCTCCACCTAGTGCCCACGCGCTCAGAATGGTGTGTTCCGTAAACGCAGATGTGCGGTTCATCTTGTTTTCCAGTTCACATTATTCATGATAATGAAGTTCCCTTCACTATGAAGGGAGGGAAAGAACTACAGTAGAGAAAAATGAAAACATATTTCATGAAAGTGGTGTTTACTCTGTAAGTGCACAACATGCTGTCTAAGCGTATTTTAATGCCTGTGTGCCGTATTGACAAGATGTGTGCAATTTGGCGATTGGTGGTGAAAGTCTTAATTATAAACTTAATAACTGTTAAAATTCAGCATGAAGGCGTTTTGTCAAGCTTTGTGTGCAAATAATATATATTTGTTTTAATAAGGAATCCATGCAAAGCTCTCAAAGCATGTGATTTTGTGCCGAGTGGAACATCAGTTACACCTATTATAATGATATGCAACCCCTGGCCGGTTGCCATATAACAGGATGGGTTCTTGACCCACGCTTCAGCATCCTAGGGGACTATATCCCCCAACAAGTAGTGTGCCAGGAGGCCATTTGCAGAGTGGTGGAGAAAGGGGATGGGGCCTCTCATGAGCTCTGAGCAATCCTGCTGATTGGGACTTACTGGAGTTAACAGGAGGGGGTGTTGACACCCAAGGGCCCTCACCAGCTAAGGGAACTTCATCCCCCAGCAAGTTGTGTGCCAGGAGGCCCCTTTGCTGAGTGGTTGAAAATGGGGGAGGGGCTTCTGGCAACTTTCCAAAGGGGATGGCATCTAAAAAAAAAAAATTGCAATGGGGAGGGGACCACGTGGCCACCCTTCCTGTGCTGATTTTGACCCCCGGGACCCATCGCCAGGGGCCCAGCCTCTTTATTTTGGTTGCCCCTAGGGAACCCAGGGGCCTGTGTTGGGGACCACAGGGGGAGCCCCAAGGCTCCAGTGGTCCCTGCTGACTCCCTGTCTCCTGCGGGAGCCTGCTTTGCTTTTGGACAGAGGTAGCTGCTGAAAATGTAGCTCCCACTGTCCAAAAGCAATTCTTCTCTACTTCGAGTGAGCAAGAGCATTTTACATACATATATATATATATGTGACCAAGCTTTGCAAAAGGCGAAACGCGTAATGGCGGCGGCAGGCTTGCTGGAAAATAAACACTTCAATTGAGCACTCAATCTGGGTCTGTTCCTTCGTCATTTACAAGTTGTGTGCTGGGGCGGCTGCTTCAGCAAGTGTGACGAAATTACGTTTATATATATATATATATATATATATATATATATATATATATATATATATATATATATATCACCTACTGGCGGTCGCCAGTAGGTAGTTATAGTTAGGATTTTTTTCAATGCAAAATCTCAAAATTCTATTGTCAATAACTTTGGCGCCGGTTGACGAATCTGCCTGAAAATTACCTCAAATTTGCCTCGCGGAGCTCTGGTCCTTCCTATAAAGTTTGGGGGGGATTCGTCAAGCAGGGGCAGAGATAAAAGGGGGGTCCCAAAACGTGTTTTCCCCATGTTAATTTCCATAGGGCGGTCGACCTCATTTTTAGCCCGAACGGCTGAATGGATTTCCACCAAACTTGGCAAAATTGTAGGGACTGGTAGCCCGATGTGCCTTTGCTATGTCTCAAGATATGTGCTCCAGTGGGTTTTGAGTAATTTAGGTTCAAAAAAATATATATATCTATGGCAGCGCCCCGGTACGCGCTCCGGGGAGCGCTCTGGGCGCGCCACGCGAGGTGCGCACGGAAAGCTGATTGTCTCTCGGGTGTCTGTAAACATTCCAAACATTCCGGAGTGGCCGCCATCTTGTGTCTCGGTAGGATCGAGACACAAGAGGTGGAAAAAACAAAGGAAGAAATGACCATAAGGGGGCAGAGTAGACCCCCCTTGACCTCCTAGGTTTGATGTGGGGGCTATAAAAGGGCCCGCGGGTGAAAAAAACTTTTTTTGGGGATTTGCGCGGGGGGAGCGCCCGGTACGCGCACCGGGGAGCGGACCGGGAGCGTGCCATGGGGAAAAATGAATGATAGAGTTTTAACTAAATGTAGCCTTTTTTTAGAAATTGGAGGTAGTTTTAAAAAGAACTGTTTTTTTCTTCTTTTTGTTGTTTTATATTTTTTTAATGTTTTTTGAACATTTTGTACTTTTTTTGGCTTTTATGAACTATTTTGTATTTTTTTTGGTTATTTTTATGGGGAGGAACAAAAAACAGGGAATTGAAAATGGCTTAACAGGAGCAAAAAAAAATCAGGAAAAAATTAGGGTTTTTTGGGGCAATTGTGGTTGTCACCAGCAAGGAGGATGAGCTTTAGGCTCTGCTCACCATAGGAGATGGTCTTACCCCAAAAAATACAGGTGACCCTAAATTCTCCAAATCGTGCTTGAATGAAAGGGATTGTCTCCCTTGTCTCTGGTCCCGATGGAGTGGGTTGTTTTCGATTGGAGGTGCTGGGTGTAGATTGGGGAGGGTTGCTGGCCAGTTCTCTCATTTCTGTGGCAGCATAGTTGTTAGGGTGCTTGCGCTGCATGTGCCTTATCATGGTATTGTTCCCAAATGAATATTTTTTATTTTGGTTACCCCTTGAGAGTTCCATGTCACAGATAAGGCAAGTCACCTTTGCCGCATTCACTTTCTTTTTTCCCTCAGGGATGGAAAAAAAACTCCCATACAATGTGTGGCTTGGGTAGGTATGGGGTATTTTGTTCTTCCAGCCACCTCCTCCTCGTCTCCTCCTCCTCTTCCTCCTCCTTCTCTTATTCTTGACCACCAATGTGATGTTGTGGTGGTCCTCTTGGTGGTGGTGGTGGTGGTGCAGATGCTCCAGCTGATGCTGCAACTGTAGCCATTTCAGAGTACAAAATATACCTAAAAGATTTCAAAACAGGTCTTCCTCTGTCAAAGGACAAAGTCAGAATAAGAAAAAAAGGTGGGGTCTTTCATCATTTGGAAAAAAAAAATGTCCTCAACCAATAAGAAGTGTTATTTTCAGGTCACAAGACTAGGGATTTCATCATTATGAAACCAAAACTGTTCTGCACCAATTAAAAGGGTTATTTTCAGGTCACATGACCCGACGAGCTTACGCAACGCGCCCCCAGGCGCGCCCGTAGGTGCGCCCCCGGTCGCGTCGCGTAACCGTGTCGGATGTTTACGTTGCGCGATCGTATTCGTTCGAGTGCTTCCAGGTGCGCTTACACTGTGCGTATTACGTGGACGTGGCTAGGCGATACGTCACGATGTTGTTTTCGTTCACGGCAATAGCGCTAACGGGACGCTCTCCGGAGCGTGCCCTGGGGTGCTTCAAAAGACTACACTTTCCGGGGCGCACACAGGGGCGCGCCCCAGGAGCGCTCCAGGGCAAAAAAATAAATAAATATATATACATTAAAAAAATTGTTTTAAATAGAAATATAATATAGGATTCATTCATTTTCAAAAATATTACATTTCATAGCTATAGACATTTGCTATTGACAACATTTTGAAATTTACTGAAAAAACATAGGTTTGGGGACTTATATATAGTTAGGAATTAGCATTTAAAAAACCTATGAAATTCACTAAAAAAACCATAGGTTTCACACCAGTTATAGTTAGGAATTGGCATTTAAAAACTTATTAAATTCACTGAAAAAACCATAGGTTTCACACCAGTTATAGTTAGCTGGACATTTTACTGACATAAAACCATTGAAATTCCCATGTTATGGTTAGTTGGACTCACTATAACTTGCGCGCCTGCAATGCACTGCTGATGACGTCACATATTACATCACTCATGACATGGTCAGTGACATCACTCATGACATCACTGATGACACCATCCTTGTGACAGACTGACACACCTCATTTGGGTGTAATGTAACCCTTGAAACACATATTCAAAAATAGAAACTAACATTTTCAAAAAAATTGAGATACCCATACCAGTTACAACAACAAATTCAGTAATTCCACCATCTTTATACACATCCTCTCATTCAGCAACAGTTCTATATAGTCACTCATACATATACTCACTCATCATATGTAGTGATACACATATACATCCTGTTACACACCGACAGTCATCCAAAAGTTACTCACACACATACTCACACATGCAAATAAATTATTGAACATCCATTTATTTGCATATACAACTATACACACACTAGTACATTACTTCTAAGGAAACTTACACATACTTACTCTCTTAAACAATCACTTATAGAAACACATACTTATTTAAACAGGAACTCTTTCAATCTCTCACTCTCACATAAACTCACTTATATACATACATACTCACATATACTAGATTAAAACATATGTAGTTACTCATAAAAACACTAGTGAGGCAGGCATTCACTCACTAACACACACATATTCACACTCATCCACCCATACAGTCCTGAACATACGCTGTCTTAAAAACACATACAAACAGTGAGTCAGTCACCAACCCATGCAGCCAATTATACACAAAGTGAAACACTGATACATATATTTAAAATATCTAAAAATTACTCGCTAATATATGTATTCACTAAGATACACTTTATAAGCCAGTTAATCAATCAATATTTTATTAAAAATAAACATCCATTTACACACTTATTTAAACATTTATTCGTCCATTGACCTTTACAAATACATATATAAAACATATTTATTTTTCAGAAAGACACACATTCACTGGATGGTGTCATCAGTGATGTCATGAGTGATGTCACTGACCATGTCATGAGTGATGTAATATGTGATGTCATCAGCAGTGCATTGCAGACGCGCAAGTTATAGTGAGTCCAACTAACTATAACGTGGAAATTTCAATGGTTTTATGTCAGTAAAATTTCCAGTTATAACTGGTGTGAAACCTATGGTTTTTTCAGTGAATTTAATAGGTTTTTTAAATCTAACTCCTAACTATAACTGGTGTGAAACCTATGGTTTTTTTCAGTGAATATATATATATATATATATTCAATGAAAAAACCATAGGTTAAAGACCATATATAGTTAGGAATTTGCATGTACAAAACCTTGAAAATTCACTGAAAAAACCATAGGTTATAGACCATATATAGTTAGGGATTAGCATTTACAAAACCTTATTTTATTCGCACAAAACCATTGAAATTCCATATATAGTTAGTTGCACTAACTATATATCGCGCACCCGCAATCCACTGCTGATGATGTCACATATTACATCATTCATGACATGGTCAGTGACATCACTGATGACATCACTGATGACATCTCAAATGACATCACTGATGACATCTCAAATGACATCACTGATGACATCACTGATGACATCTCATTTGACATTACTGATCACATCACTGATGATATCATTTATGTGATAATACAATGAACATCTTCAGACTCTAATATAACCTTAGATACAATCGGTGTAAACAGACACTCACAGACTGTCACTTATCCATGGAGTTACTCACACACCTAGTCAGTCATGCAAAGAATCAATCACACCTCCATTTTCTCAACTATACAGTTATACACTCCTTACTTATTCAAACATATACTAACACATATTTACTCTCTTATACAATCCCTGATACAAGTTCACAATGATCCACACAGCCACTCACACATTCACTGGCTCTTATGCACAGTTATTTATATATGTCAACTCTCACATGTACTGTGTTTTACATATGTACTTACTTTGACATGTAGCACTGAGAAATCCATTCACTCACCAATACACTCAGGCAGACAGTCAACCGCCCATACAGCTGTTTCCACATGCACTTTTGAACCCATACATATAATGAATCAACTGCTCACACATCTATGCACAGAGTCACACACCTCCCAGCCACCCACACACACATTCAGTCTACCATACAAATACTTGGGCAACCATTCAATAACCCATATAGTTACTGATATAGCTACTGATTTGAACATGCAGCAGTTTACAGAACAACATATATAATGATTGCCATATTAAGACACTTTAGTCACTAACCCATGCACTCAGTGAGACACATTTAATCATTCTCTCATACAGTCAGTCATGCACCTACTAAATCCTTCATCCAGACACTTATACATCTACTCATTCTTCAATATGTAAGACATATTTTAACTTTACAGAAACATATAGTCACTGGGTGTTGTCATCAGTGATGTCATCAGTGATGTCATTTGAGATGTCATCAGTGATGTCATCAGTGATGTCACTGACCATGTCATGAATGATGTAATATGTGACATCATCAGCAGTGGATTGCGGGTGCGCGATATATAGTTAGTGCAACTAACTATATATGGAATTTCAATGGTTTTGTGCGAATAAAATAAGGTTTTGTAAATGCTAATCCCTAACTATATATGGTCTATAACCTATGGTTTTTTCAGTGAATTTTCAAGGTTTTGTAAAGGCAAATTCCTAACTATATATGGTCTTTAACCTATGGTTTTTTCATTGAATTTCAATGGTTTTTTAAAAGCTAATATCTGTAGCTGTAAAATGTATTCTTCTTTAAATCTTAAAATATATTTTACATGTTTTTTAGACAATTTTTTTTTTAAATTTTTTTTTATGTTTCGCTCCCAGTCCGCGAACCGGTCTGCTTCCCATTAGCTCAATTTAAAGCCGTGGCTCGGTCCGCGAACCGGTAAACGTTCCTTTAGCGTAACTGTTACGTTAGCATGACGTTTTGCGTTGTCGCGTAATACGTCATTGGACGCGCCAAGTTAGCGGACCCGGAAGCGGACCGGAAAGCGGCGCAAAGCGCGAAACGTAAACACAGCAAGTCATGTGACTCGGTAATAACACTTTTCATTGGTTCATTTCACTTTTGGTTTCCTAATGATGTAATACTAGGTCATGTGATCTAAAATTAACACTTTTCATTGGTTTAGAATTTTTGCTTTTCCCAAATGATGAAAACCCCTCCTTCTTTCCTCACTCTGACTTTCATCTTGGTGAGAGAAAGACCCTTTTTCATTGTTGAGAAATGGCTTCAATAGTTGCTTCAGCTAGTGTTCCCCCACCACCACCTCCACCTCCTCAAGGGAAGAGAGGACCACCTGCTCAAGCAATCTTTGAAGAAGAGGAAGATCAAGAAGAGGAGGAAGAGGAGGAAGAGCCTGAGTTTTTGCCAGAGGAGCCCAGGAGGTACAACAGAAAAGAAAACTACATCTGGCAATTTTTTAAATTTCCAGCAGGGCAAAAAATAGTCAATGCCAGATATGTGTTTTGCCGTATTTGCGACGATCGACTTTCAAGGGGGACTGACAAGAAATATAGCTTCGGAAATTACACGATGCACAGGCATATGAGTAGGTGGCACCCAAACAATTATAGTGCTGCCCAGCTTCGCGATGAACAGCAAAATCCCCCGGCAATGGCGAGAAGATCTGTCGTCCAAGAAGTATCGGGACCAGAGGCGAGGGAGGTGGTCCCGAACATTCAAATGGACATGGGGGAAGTAAAGCAAGTGTGCGTGCGGTGCAACCAATTAATATGCTACCGAGAAAGTAGCATTACTCTTATAGTGAAAGCTATCAATAATCATGTTTGCCCGAAACGCCCCAAAAAATAAATTCTTCTTTTTTTCGTTGCTCCTGTTGAGCCCTTTTCAATGAATCATTTTTGTTTCCCCCTCCCCCCCAAAAAACAAAAAAATTACAAAATGTTCAGAAAAAACAAAAAAAATATAAAAAATGTTCAGAAAAATAATAAAAAAAATTTAAAACAACAAAAACCAAAAAAAAAGTTCTTTTCAGAACTACCTCCCCATTATAAAAAAAATTGGTAGAATTTTTGAAACTCTGCCAACATCTATTTCTTTTAGTTCGCTCCCAGTTCGCACTCTGGTACACGAACCAGGAGCGAACCAAAAAAAAATTTTTTAAAAAAAGAACAGTAAGTATAAGGGAAGGAAACAGACAGTTATGTTACAAGAAAGACAGCTATAGGGAGTAAAGAAAAGATACTGTTACCCGCAATCCACTTCTGATCATGTCACATATTACATCATTCTTGACATGGCCAGTGACATCATCAGCAGTGGATTGCGAGTAACAGTATCTTTTGTTTACTTCCTATAGCTGTCTTTCTTGTAACATAAATGTCTGTTTCCTATCCTTATACTTACTGTTCTTGTTTTAAAAAAATTTTTGAGATCAATCAGAAACAGTAACATTAATAGAGACAGAATGAGTGAATAAGAATGAAGAAGTATGAGAAGAGAGGGACTGAGAAAAATACTGGAAGGAGTAGAATAATTAAGTAATAGAGAAAGGAATGAGGGAAGTAGCAAACGCAGGAAAGTAAGGATTAAAGAAATGAAGCAGTAGAACTAATAGATGTTAAATGTGATAGATTAAATGATTGATTCAGGATGACGATAAGGTGTGTCCTCTCCAAAAGTTTGTTTAAGGTGAGGCCTTCTCAGGGTTGCATATCAAATTTATGCTTGTTGAAGAATACAGAGGAGATAATACATGTGAAGGCCTACCATTGAAGTAAAACATGTCCACTTCACTCTTGAACAACGGCCAGACCTCTTCTGTGTCCATAGACAGACTTAAAGTTCATCTGCACAATGTCATTCGTAAACTTAGAAAACACAAGTAATGTAATTGAAAAACGTGGAGTTTCTTTTGCTCATTTCACAATCACATCACCTGTGTTGCCTTTGCTTAGGTATCTCATAGTGCAGATGTAGGCCAGCATATGAAACAGTACGCAGAAGTGCAGCAGTGTATGCATTAATACATGTGAAGGCCTACCAATGAAGTAAGTCATGTCCACTTATTACATCATTGATGACATAGTCAGTGACATCATCAGCAGTGGATTGCGGGTAAAAAGAGTAGAAAACATTTACCTTATAATTCTTGTTAACTTTTTCAAATATTTTTTCATACTTTCAATCTGTAAAAGAGAGAAGAAACATTTCAAAAATATTAAAACATGTATTTAAAAATTTGAAAAGACAAGGGAAAAGGTTCAAGAAGAAACAGTTTTTCAACAACTTTGACATTTACAGAAGCCTCTGCTGCTCTACATCCCCTACACAATCCTAAAGATATATATTTTAAACAAACAGTATCTTGATGCTGATGAAGTGAGGCCTATTTTGGAACATGGTGCATCTTTTGCACTGCTGATGTCTCACAATAGTGATGCAATAGCAGCGCAAAAAAGATGTAAAGCCATCATAAAATTGTGTCTAACATTTTAAATGATTGTTTCAGGATGCAAATAAGATGTGTCCTTTCAAGAGGTTTCTTTAAGGTGAGGCCTATTCAGTTTAAAAAAAAAACAGAACCCAGAAGTGCAGCACTGTAAGCATTAACTTTGACACTTACAGAAGCCTCAGTTTCTCCATATCTACCTCACATTTCTAAATGTATATCATAAGTACAAAAAGTAGAACATTAATTATACATGTTAAATGGTTTATTTTTGCTGTTCTCAGAATGTATCAAATTTCACTTAAATCAGTGACTTGAAGGTATTCATCATGTAACAGCGGGGAAAAAAAAACACAATCAAAATGATTGTGTTTAAAAAACCCATACAACCTAAGAAATCTGAATTCAAAACTCCTTAAAATTAACTTACTTTCCATAACGTCGAAGGATGTCCTATGAACAGCGTCCACTCTGTTGTGCTATAAATATTTTCAGCCCGCCACTTTCTGAAAGAAAACCTCCATCGTTTTGAAAAATATGTTACATACAATAAAAGACTTCTCACATTCTACCACATGTTTCCACTTGGCCAAATCATGTTGCAGCGTTTTTCAACTCTTGTAATTCTTCTAATGAAATCCCGTCATTTTCTATTTTCGCAACTTTCAAAAAGAAAACATTTAAGATTACTTTCACAATCCTGGACTACTAATATCTTACCCTTCTTTCTCACTCATGTTCTCCTATGACACTGATACTGCTTACTATGAAGCAGACTTACTTGCATCAGGTTTATATAGTTGGATTTTTAAATTGACATTATAATTAAAAGTTTTGGACCAATAATCTAGATAGCATTGCAGACTTACATTCCCTCTACTTCATGAACCTTTTGCAATTCCTCAGAGGAAATCCCGAGATTCTTTCCTTAAAATTTTGGTTTTAAAAACACCAGGTAAGAATTTTTAAGGTCAAACGGCAATTTTTTTTTGAAAGTTACAACAGAATCGTTGCAGAATGACCAGCCGTTTCGAGACTTTAAATAAGCTGTGTAATGTCCTGATGTTGTTGAAGGACCATCGTGATAGATAATTGCTACAGTTACAAAAGTCCTTCCTGATATTGACAGCTGAGAAGCAACAAATTTTTTTATTAAAGTTGACAATTTTGATCCATCAGGCCTACATCGTTGGATCATTAAAATGACATACTGGCCATATCTTCGTATAAATAATGTTGACATCATTTCAGATTTACATTGGCTACACTCCATGTTGTGATCCGCTGCATTTACTAGCTTATTAAAGGAGACTGATTTACTGTCTGGCAAAGTTAAAAATATAAATCTTTCTGAGTCTACACTAGTAGTACTTGATACCATACAGTTCTCGCAGTCATGCTGCCATTGATAAGAAAGCCCAAACAGGTGATCTACATCTACACCCTCATCTTGCAATACATCAAGCATATACATTAAAAACTCCTGACAATCCTGCTGATTATTTTCAGAGAAGTCTGTTTGACCTGAACATTCATCTAACAGATAACGAACTTCAGACACACTTTCTACTTTTGTTCGATCAGTGCTACATTTCTCTAACACAGAATTCAACAAGCAGCATAAACTTTGTTCCGAATTGAACACAATCTGTTCTTTTAAAGTCTCTAGTGAAAAGAGAACATTAACCACTACATTTGCATAGCAGTTGACACCAGAACTGTTTTCAAATTGAAAACCGACAACATCTTCAAGAGAATCCACTTTCTTTCTGCTTACAATTTTCGGTTCATCGACTTTTGGGCTTTTTGCTACAACCTCCCTACTATTACTGATATTTCTTCGTTTCCGGCCTACCACACGTTTCTCAAACAAAGGATATTGAGGCAAATGTGGCGCATACTCTTTTCTTAACCTATTGTATTCCTTAACACAATCTAGATCCGCACAAATGTTTGTGACATCACAGTGAATCAGGTACAATCCCGATAAAGTTCTAACTCGTGACAATGCCACATTTGCCATACCCTCCTTGAACACAGAACTGCCAATATTCACCAATGCAGTATCTACACTTAAACCTTGCGATTTATGGATTGTCACCGCATATGCCAAGCAAACAGGAAACTGTTTACGGCGAACATATAAATCTTTAACAAGCAAAAACCTAGCAGAACAACGACCAATTAGCTGTACTTCCTCAATGCCATCAAATTTAATTTTTAAAAATTCAATACCATCTCTACTTCTGTATTTCTCAAAATCAACAACATTACCCATTGATCCATTTACCAGACCTCTTTCAACATGTAAATTCCTTCTCAAAATGATTCGGCAATTTAAACACACATTCAAAGTCTTTTCAAAACCCGCTGTTTTAGATATAGTCTTCTCTAATGAATCCAATTTTGATTTCAAATTCTCAGACAAAATAATTGTTGATCCCATATGCTCTATTCTGTCAATAGCTTCAAGTTTCACAATCTCTTGCTTTTCTAAATTCAACATTTTGTTGTTGAAGATGGCACATTCTGCAAGAGTTGGCATCAAACATATTCCGGATTTCTTCTCAGTAATTTTCTGAAAAATATTCTCAGGCACAATGTCTTGTTCGGGATATAAATTTGACAGTAATCGTGCATTTAAAGCTTCTTTCCCATGCTCGGTCACTTTTCCAATTCTAATATCTTGTAGAATATTCTTGTAATCTTCATCCTTCGCCTGACGCATATTTACATGCAGTTCAGCATAATTGAAATTTAACCATATATTGACGTTGCCAATGCTCCCTAGGCACTTCCTGGTATCTTCATGCGTGAGTATTTTGAACACAGGTTGTCCTTTTACTGGTGTCAGCTGCAGAAGATCTCCAAAAACAATGATGTGTTTGCCACCAAATAACACATCATATTCAGTTTTAAGAACTTCTTGCATTCTCAAATGCACAAAGGCAAGCATGACATTGGAAACCATGCTTACTTCGTCAATGATAAGAAGTTTCATTTTCCTCAAGACTCTTGAAACTTCACAACAAGCATCCCCAGATAACTTGTGGTATTGTAATTTGTTGTCATGCTCCACTGGCAGCATCAGTAGACGATGCAAAGTAATACCTTTAATGTTATCTGCTGCCAATCCAGTAGGAGCGGTAACAACACAAGACAACGATGTCTCAGTCCTTTCCTGCAAATAACATGAAATTGCTTTAATGAGGAAACTTTTTCCAGTTCCCGCTTCTCCACTCACGTACAGTCGGACAGGCTTCAACGATGTACATGAGCACTCTTTCTTCTCATGACTTAATCCATGATCAATTTGCTTGGTAACTTCATCATATATTTTCCTCTGCTCAACGTTGAGTTGTTTTTCCAAGTCTTCTAAGTTAACTGCATCCTCCTGAGCATGTGCCATGGCTCTTTCCACTTCATTCATAGCAGTGGCAGCTTCATTTTCGATAATAGGTCCTCCTAGTGGATCCTGACTCAATGAAACAGAACTCTGACTGTCCTGAGAACTGTCTCTGGCTATCTCGGCTGCAATCGTTGCTTCCTGCTCAATTTCCAAAGTCAACATTTCTTGATATTTGGGAAAAGCAGGACATTCTATGGTCTCCTTAGCAGCAGTGAAAGAGTCTTCGTAACAGAGGAAATCTCCAAGCAGTTCCTCTTCTGCACGCCAAGGCTTGAAAAGTTGCAAAAGTGCTAAATAGAAAAACTCCTTTTTTTCTGGAGATTCGCCACTTAATTTTCGATGGTTTACTAATTGGCATTTTCTTTGCTTGACCAGACATCCTTCACTTCCAATTACAGCATACACTCCTTTCTCAATATCTTCTTTGATGTTCCTCTTGAATATATAATTTTGTAGAACCTCATATAGACAAACATTCTCAAGGTGACTGCTTCGATTTGGATAATATGTATCCAACATGTTGGTCTTCAAAATGTCGGTACTGTTTGGTTCCTTTTCTGCCAAATACTCAATTTCCCGGACAGGTTTTAGAACTCGATTTCGCGTTGCAGCAAGACCAAGACTCGCCCAAACGATACTCCTGGATTTGGTATAGAGACTTGCTGAAGACAACCGGTCACAACATTCGTAAGCTCCGATTTCTCGATGCGACAACATCTTCAGACTGAAACTGTACAACTTCTTGCTGAGGCTCTTTTCATGGGAAATGTCCTCCCACATATCCTTCAATTCTGTCTTTTCTTTTTTGGTGATGTAAGATGTCACATACCGAGCTACAGCCATACAGTTGTCAGCCACAAACTGTATATCCATGTTAGCATTCCACATGGACAAAATCATTGGGTTGTAGTCGTTGATGTACTTGGACTCTTCGTTCCTTTTCAAATTGTATGTATTTTTGGGTGATTTCCTCATCACATTATGTCGCAGCGAAGACATCAAACTGTTCACTCTTCCTTTAGAAATCACCGGTCGTGGAAAGTTGAAACGACATTTGGTGTAGAACTTGTCCTTGTTTCTGAATTTACGACGACAGTACTTTCCACAACGATGGCTTTGGAAACGTAGAACTTGTTCTCTTAGGCTTTTCTTCTCCGTTGCGTTTGGAACAGCACACGTAGAATACTGTTCTATGAAATTCATCACTAAGTCATCCGGATCTGTTCCAAATTTAGGTGCATCCTTGATCCACAACAACATATGTATATGAGGAGCATCTCTTGCTTGGTACTCCTTTCTCCAGAAGAAATCCAACACCTCTCCAAGAGGTGGATTCTTCTTATTTGTGATGAAAGACATCATAGCTTCAAATCTATGATTGAAGTACCTGCATACATTCACTGGATCCAAAGAACACAGTTCTCCAGGTGTCTTGAATTCAATGTTTTCAATATTTCCATTTGCCTCTCGTAGAAATTCAAGTAAGTCTTCCCAGCCATACTCGGCACAGCTCAGAGTAAGGAACCATGTTGGAGTTCCTAAGTTCCTCAGCATACATTTTAAATCACCATGACGACGGTACCAGTACTCATTAGTACCACGCTGACACGCCATGAGATTAATTAGGTGAGAATCCAAAATACTGTCTTGGACATTGACTTTATGCATAAAGTCACTTGCCGAGATGTTTCGCATCTGTATACCACTTTTTAAGATGTGGTTCACTGCATATGACAGTCCAGACAGATCGCTTTCAAACAGGAGATGAAACAAATAGGGAATACATTGACGAAACCTAGGATCTTCTGCATACAATCGTAAAGTCCGGTATTCAGACGCAGGAATTTGATGAGGTCGCTCATCATATCTTCCTCCTCGACCTGTGGGAAATAGCTGTGGGAAACACCGAGCTTCCAAACTTTCCTCCCAAACACTAATGGGACTCCCTTTGGCTTGTTTCATTTGAAACAACTCAATTGCATTCCCCATGACTTCCTTGGAATGCAAAGGATGAACACTATAATGTTCATATATTTCTTCACTTTTAGAGGCCTCTACTTTCTCAATTTGGCCAGCACACAAATCGCTATCCTCTTCATCACTTACTTCCTCTTCTGCAACATATACATTTATATAGTACTTATTATTTTTCTTCAAATACAATGTTGCCTTTTTGACTTTCCTAACATCCACTAAATCTTGCCATATTTTCTTATTCTTTGTCGGAACCCCATTAACCAAGATAACCAGAGGTTCCTCTTCCACTTTTTCTACTCCAATTGTGTTAATGTTTTTGTTCAAATCTAGAGGCAAATAAACAACTCTTCCCTTTAATCCTCTCTGTAAATCTGCTGGAGGCAACTTCCCTGTCTTTGGCTCCATTCTTACAATAGCCTGAAAGGGATGGATACTTAGAATCAAAATAGATTCATAAGTATTTAAATCCTTCAATTCAGAAGGAACCTCAACCAATTCAAGATTATTATGAACCGCCCTAGCAGGCATCTGGTTTTGGTTTAATTTGTTACAACAATAAGTACACACACGTTGATCCGATCCCAAATCAAAACAATTTTCTACCATCAAGTATGTGGCGAAATCCTTCCATTCACTATTATTTTCCCTTTCACTTTTTGCATATAAATCCACTAACTTAGTCTGATTCTTATAATAAGTGCGTCGACAACACACACAAGTGAAATTAGGCCTCTCACTTGATTTCATCTGAAACGTGGCAATTTCCTTCTGAAATTTATCTGTACTAGAAACCTGTACATTATCTTCAACTTTACCTTCTACTTCTGGGTCAATTTGAACATTCTCATCTTTACTACCAAAGTAACAAAACTCAATTTCTTCACAAATATTCTTGACATCTATTTCAGAACCATGCAAAAGAGCAGCACATAATTGTTTAAGCATAATTGCTGGACTCTTAGCATAATACAACATTCTCACTAATTTTCTCACTTTATTATGATGCACTGCTAGCATCCTGAAATGATGAAAAACACACTGGCATACTCTCCTGGAAAGACAAGCCAGTGAATGACCACGCAAACCTGTCATTTGTCTCACTCTGCAAGGATCTAAATCTTGCAACAACTTCATTTTCTGCTTCAAACTTTTCTTATTAAATGTCCGTATAAAATCACAAAGCAAATTGATGGAAACCTGTCGCACACTGCAAATAGAACTACACTTCCAAATGTACACAGGACCCTTAGGACGTCTTCCTAAAACCTCATTACCTAACACCTCGTCTGTCTCTGTTGTCACAAGTTTTTCTTTTTCAACTGGACAACCATCCTTCACTTCATAAGCTCGACCACTGGTGTCAACTGCAAACACCAAATCATTATCCTGAAAATAACTCTCCTCATTAAAAAATGCCTCACAACTTGAACTATGCATCCATTCTCCGGAAAAAACTTCACAAAAGTTACTACGATTTACTACTCTCTTCCATCTACTATTTGATTTGAAATCAGAAATTACCTTGCTTAGTTTCCTAATTCTATTGATTACCAAAATAAACAACTTTCACTTAATTTCAAAAGCATGATCAATAATTTTCTCTACATTTTTCTTCTTCTTATAAAATGCCACTTTCTGTTGGCCTTTCTTAATATTTTTTAATAAATTAACTATTATCCTGTTGCGGAACATTCGTTTTCGAATGTCCCTAAACTGTATTGGTCTTTCCTTTCCATTTAAATTGCTTTTCTTTTTCTGGACTGAAACATTTTTTGGAGAAATACTTTTTTTACTACAAATATTTCTTAAGAATGATTTCGTGCTCTTACCCGGAGCTTTCTTGGTGATTTCACAAGTATTTTGGGGAGAGGACTGCTGCAATAATAGATGATCTTGCTGTCTTTGACGTTTTCTAGCCTTTCTAATTCGATTCTTAGTTGGCATTTTTCAAATTTTGAAATGATCTGCAGTTGAATCTGTGGAAAAATATCATAAAAAATGTTATTAACCACTATTACCAAACAGTAAATGAATAACAGTCATCAAAAACTTAACACCCTACTTATTATTTAACATAGCAAATCTTTTGCACCAGCACTGCGTCACAAAAATGACACACAGTGGTACAAAACAGGCATACAACAATCATAAATCTCTCCCTAACATTTTAAATGATTGATTCAGGTTGACGATAAGGTGTGGCCTATCTAAAGGTTTGTTTGGGCCCAGATCTTTGGACTGGGGTGAATGTGTGTCATTGATCCACATTCGGTCCATCACCTGTTTTGTTTGTTTGAGGTGAGGCCAACACATGGTTGCAGATGAGATTTTCACTTGTTGAAGAAAACAAAGGAGATAATACATGTGAAGGCCTACCAATGAAGTAAGTCATGTCCACTTCACTCTTGAACAAAGGGCAGACCTCTTTTGAATCTGTGGTCACACCTAAACTTCATCTGCACAATGTCATTCATAAACTTAGGAAACACTAGTGATGTAATTGAAAAATGTGGAGTTTCTTTTCCTCATTTCAGAATTACATCACCTGTGTTTCCTCATTGACTTAAAATGTCCTTAAGACACATGAAAGCGTTTTTTTAGATTGCCCTTGCACCATTTTTGGGTCATTTTGAACATGGCTATGTTACTCCCATAATCAAAATCTAAATTTGCCAAGCACAGGTGGGAGCGTATTTACAAGAAACTTGCCCCATGAAGAACGCTTTCCATTTAAAAAGGGAAAAATAACATCATAGACACTCAAATGCCTTATAAATATGGCCCAAACAACCTATGAAGCTCTAGCAGTACATATCCAGAAATGTAATTAATTTCAAAAATCGTTTTTAAACACAACATATAAATCAATTGTATACCTACATTCAGTTGGAAATGACTGTAAATGTCCTTGAGACACATGAAAGCGTTTTTTTGAATGCCCTGGAACCATTTTTGGGACATTTTTAACATGACTATGTAACTCCCATAATCAAAATCTAAATTTGCCAAGCACAGGTGGGAGCGTATTTACAAGAAACTTGCCCCATGAAGAACGCTTTCCATTTAAAAAGGGAAAAATAACATCATAGACACTCAAATGCTTTATAAATATGACCCAAACAACCTATGAAGCTCTAGCAGTACATATCCAGAAATGTAATTGATTTCAAAAAATCGTTTTTAAACACAGCAAATAAATCAATTGTATACCTACATTCAAGAGGAAATGACTAAAAATGTCCTTGAAACACATGAAAGCGTTTTTTTGAATGCCCTTGCACCATTTTTGGGACAATATTAACATGGCTATTTAACTCCCATAATCAAAATCTAAATTTGCCAAGCACAGGTGGGAGCGTATTTACAAGAAACTTGCCCCATGAGGAACGCTTTCCATTTAAAAAGGGAAAAATAACATCATAGACACTCAAATGCCTTATAAATATGACCCAAAACAACCTATGAAGCTCTAGCAGTACATATCCAGAAATGTAATTGATTTCAAAAAATCGTTTTTAAACACAGCATATAAATCAATTGTATACCTACATTCAAGAGGAAATGACTGAAAAGGTCCTTGAGACACATGAAAGCGTTTTTTTGAATGCCCTTGCACCATTTTTGGGACATTATTAACATGGCTATGTAACTCCCATAATCAAAATCTAAATTTGCCAACCACAGGTGGGAGCGTATTTACAAGAAACTTGCCCCATGAGGAACGCTTTCCATTTAAAAAGGGAAAAATAACATCATAGACACTCAAATGCCTTATAAATATGATCCGAAACAACCTATGAAGCTCTAGCAGTACATATCCAGAAATGTAATTGATTTCAAAAAATCGTTTTTAAACACAGCATATAAATCAATTGTATACCTGCATTCAAGAGGAAATGACTGAAAATGTCCTTGAGACACATGAAAGCGTTTTATTGAATGCCCTTGCACCATTTTTGGGACATTATTAACATGGCTATGTAACTCCCATAATCAAAATCTAAATTTGCCAAGCACAGGTGGGAGCGTATTTACAAAAAACTTGCCCCATGAAGAACGCTTTCCATTTAAAAAGGGAAAAATAACATCATAGACACTCAAATGCCTTATAAATATGACCCAAACAACCTATGAAGCTCTAGCAGTACATATCCAGAAATGTAATTGTTTTCAAAAATCGTTTTTAAAAACAACATATCTGTTTCAGCTTACATGAGAGACCATGGAATGGGCTCCATGTACAACAATAACTTGTGTTACTGCATGCCAGAATGCTACACCGAATATGCAATTACAATTTCTCCAAAAAAACAAAATCTATTTGTATATCACTTGAGACAAAGCCACATTTTAAAAACACAGCTTTCTTCATCATTTTCTCCTTAAATCATACTATTCTCTATCTAAATTAAATAAATCTTTTCTCACCTTAGCAAATACTTTTTGAGTTTCAAAACAGTCTCAGAAATACTCCAAATTGTCTTCAGCAGAACAAAGAGGATGCACTCCAGAGGCTGCAGCTATTGAAAGCACACAAATACAGATATTCATTACACATATCTCTCATATTAGCCAATCATAACTCTTCCCTCACTTTTTTCAAATCAAAACCCTTCCCCCCTCTGCCCTCTATGCCTTTTTTGCTTAGCAACCACCTCCTGAAAGACCTCTCATGTTTGCAAATTCACACAACAATGTTTCAATTGAACTCTGCACTCTCAGTGCACCTGCGTATCCAGTGCAATCTTTCATTAAATGTTTCTTCCTTGACCATTCAAATTACATCTTTCAAAGAACACAACCATGCACCCTAACTTTCTGTTTTCAGAAATGAAAATACACCAATCACTGCTAATGAATCATTATGACTGGAAATCCACAGTTTTTTTTCTTTACAAACTCCTACTGTTTCAACTGCCCTTTCATTACCACACTTCATCTGACTGCAGCCCAACCTTCTCTCACCATGTTTAATGTCTGGATTGTTGGACATAGTTACATCTACTGGGCTCAAAGGTATGCTGAGAACAGAAATTTACCTAACCTCAATTTACAAGATGTGGAAATTAAGTGGTTGGGCCAAAGAGGATTAAAATGTCACCAATTGATACCATTGGTGAAAATCTTTATGCATTTGCCAAAACCTGACCTGTTAATAGTGCACTGTGGAGGTAATGATTTGGGCACTTTGACTGGGGTAGGTCTGGAAATGCTTTTAAAGGACACCTTTGAGCAATTAATGGCACTTTTTCCTCAAACTGCCTTGGTATATTCCAATATATGCCAAAGACAGAAATGGAGGTGGTCCAACCAATTTTGTCCACAAATTGAGAAAGCGAGGAAGCATGTAAACAAATCTGTTTCAGCTTACATGAGAGACCATGGAATGGGCTCCTTGTACAACAATAACTTGCGTTACTACATGCAAGATATCTACAGAGGAGATGGAGTTCACTTCTCAGATGAGGGCAACAGAATTTTCATTTTGAATTTAAGACTGTGCATTGGTACCTACTTATAAGTACCAAAATGTACCATAAACCCAAAAGCTCTTCTCAGAGCTACCCTACATCTGATCACTCACAATTATTATTTTTCTCTAACTTTTTTCTGTAATTTTCAACAAACTACGCTCAAAGAGCGCTACCCGGTACGCGAACTGGAAGCTAACCGCGCAAAATTAAAAAAAATATGTTTTTTCCCCGCACATATGGTCCTCCTCAGCCACCCTCAGAAAACCTAGGGGGTCAAAATACTTGTACCGTGCCCCCTTCTACCCATTCTGAACATTATTTGCCCTCCATTTTATATCTTAATTCGACCGAAACACAAAATGGTGGACTCCCGTTACGCTCCTAGTTCGCGGACCGGACCGCTTCCCGGGAAGCGGTCCAAAAAAAAAGGTGGGAAAGTAATTCACAGAAAACGACTGGAGACACTCTCACCAAATATAGATTAGCTCATACTACATAACAATCCCTTTCATTTTCACAAATTTGATTGAAATTCCATTTAGCCATTAAGCCTGTAGACCTCTCTAAATACCGTGAGGTAAATTACTTCACAAAACACATCTGAAGTGTTGGAATTGACAACCAATGAAAATGTTACTTTCATTTTCTACTTATATTACCTGACATTTGATTGGTTATATACCTGAATATATATAAAGGAAGAGAAGAAAACACAGCCATTTTGACTGCTACTTCTTGTTGTACATCACATTTGAATAGCTACCAAACACTTCAACTTGTTTGTGAAGGTAAGTTGTTATTTTTTAAACTGAAGTATATTGTGCACTATAACTTAATATGGTAGACTTTTTCTGATAGATATATACTATCCCTCTGTAGTAGTTATGGATTTAGATGGACTTCTCTGTTATAGTTATGAATGGAGTTAGGCTTGTCTTGGTTAAATCACATACACTTTTTTAAAGTCCTATTTCCACTCTGATACTATACACTGCCAAAAGATAAATTCACTGATAAAAACTGCCTATCTAAAATTAATCCCAACAGTGCCCTATCTCTACTAATATATATTTTTTTAATCCAAATTTCAGGCAAAATGGAAGGCGAGCAGCAAGTTCAATTTACAATTGTACTGGAAGAGAGCAGCCAAGGAAAAATTGATGATTTTATGGATCAAAGTAGAGACCAGGAACTACTACAATGTGTTGAAGCAGTGGATAACCTGCTTAAAAATGAGGACATGTTACACCCTATATTCAATTTTGAAATTTCTGACAATGAAATGTTAGAAAGTTTAATGAATTATGAAACACAATCAAAATAAAAAAAAATACTTTAAAAATAAAGAAAACAAAACAAAAAAAAAACAACAAACAATTAACATACAGTATTAGAAAAGTCTATCATTCTTTTATCCTTATAGTACGCTGCCCAGAACGCTTTCCGGTTCGCGTACTAGGCGCTCACCACGCAAAATTTTTTTTTTTTTTTTTTTTTTTTTTTTGCCCTGCTGGGACCTTTTAAAACCTCCACATAAAACCTAGGGGGTCAACGAGGATCTACTATGCCCCCTTATGGTAATTTCCCCCTTTGTTTTGGCCTCCTCTTGTCTCTCGATCCTACCGAGAGACAAGATGGCGGCCGCTCCGGACTGTTTAGAATGTTGACAGACACCGGAAAGCCAATCAGCTTCGCATCGCAAAGTTCCGTTACGCGAAAAGTACGCGAACCGGATCGCTACCCGGAGCGCTGTTACAGATATATATCTTACTTTGAACGTTAATTTCTCAAAATCCACTGGAGCACATATATTGAGACCTAGCAAAGGCACATCGGGCTAACAGTCCCTACAATTTTGCCAAGTTTCGTGCAAATCCATTCAGCCGTTCGAGCTAAAAGTGAGGCCAACCGCCCTATGGAAATTAACATGGGAAAAACGCGTTTTGGGACCCCCCTTTTTTCTCGGCCCCCCCTTGCTGAACACCCCCCAAATTTTCAGGGGCTGCTCAGAAACAAAATGTGCCATTTTCCTGAAAATTTCAGCCAATTCCGTCCACAAACGCCAAAGTTATTAGACATAGGATTTTCAGAAATCCCATAGGGAAAAAATCCTAACTATATATACCTACTGGCGACCGCCAGTAGGTAATATATATATATATATATATATATATATATATATATATATATATATATATATATATATATATATATATATCCGTAACTCCAATCCACCTCCTGCCGCTCCGCTTTACACCGGGTGCCTCCTTAACGCGCGGTGGGGCGCGTAATATATTTCCAACACACAGTTTCCATCTGTGAACTGCTCCACAAATAAGGACACTCCAGCCCAGTTTCTCGGTCTCCGCTTTTTAGTTTATTTCCTGCGCGCACACACAGTCAACAAGCAAACGCGTTTCGGCGTTGCCGCCTTCGTCAGTGCTCGCTAACAGAGCCATTTTTTGCGTTTAACCCCTTCCATGCTGATGACGAACCCCAGCCGTCATGCACTACGGTGCTCGTGTGCTGATGACGGCTGGGGTTCGTCACGGCCCGCCCCTGTTCGTGCTGTTTACAGCACACCAGGGGAATCGCGGCCGCATGGAAAGGGTTAAATAAAGTTAACATTCAAAACATCACATGTTAAAATGATAAACATAAAAGAGGCACACAAATTCATTCGCGTTTGGCAGCCATCTTTGAATGGTTAAATCACCATTTACAATCTAGTATTCTGCTAAGGGTTTAACCTCATTATCTAGAATTGCATTATTGTATACAGCGCGTTTTCTTTAATTTCTATCGGTTGTATCTTTTATTCAACCATTTATTAGTATTAATCGTTATCCATATCTGCTGTATGTTTGCCTATATTGCCTTGCCTAGTAATGGGATATTATCTCATCTATCCAGCCCTGAATGGGCTGACTCACGCATTCTTAACTCAGAATGCGTCAGAAAACAATTCAAACAATGTGCCTCAGGGTATCTTAATTCTTATTCTGCCCTGAATGGGCTAATCATTATCTCCATTATCCTAGAGGGATACCTTTTCATGGGATGGTGGGGGCAGCATGCAGTGTCATAATTTCCAAAAATCATAAGTGAGTGATCAGTACGGGGGGTTCTTAACAATTTATGTCATAGTTGTACCTATTTCTATAGGTGTGCCCACATCTCCTCTTTGTTGTTCAGGCCTATCGGGTTCTTGGTCTGCAACATAATAATGTAGCGAGACTCCAACGTTCTTAACTTCCTAACCCAGTCTCCTCCTCTTTCTGTCCTCACCAACTGATCTAGTATGAAAAAGGATAGCAAGTTGTTATTGCTTTGATGTTCTTTTTCATAGTGGCGAGCCACTGGGTATGCCTGATCTTTCAAGTTGATGGCCCTCATGTGCTCGAGTACCCTCAACTTAGTCTGTTTTATGGTACTACCCACATATTTCTTTCCACATGGGCATATCAGACAATAAACCGTAAACTCTGAATTACAGTTTAACAGTTTGGAGATTTGTTTCTTTTGACCCCTTCCCGGTACCTCATACTCTTTCACTTTGTGGGAGTTTCTGCAGGCTTTGCATTTCATGCATTGGTAAAAACCCAATGCAAGGGCTTTCTTCTTCTTACTCTCATAGTGGCTATTCACTAGATGGTCTTTCAATGAGTGACTTCTGCGATATGTTAAAAGTGGATAGTCAGATAGTGATTTCCCCACTATGCCATCAGATTTGAGTATATTCCAGTTCCTGCGTAGGATTTGGAATACCTCTGATGATTTGTCATTAAAGTTAGTTATCAATCTCAACGACGTATCTCCTGTTTTCACTTTATCTATCAGAAGTTCCTCCCTTGGGCGTCCATCACTCCTTCTCTCTGCCTCATCTAAGACCCCTCTGAAATAGCCTCTTTTCTCAAATCTTTCTCTGGACTCTTTTTTGGCCTTTGTATATTCTTGTTCTGTGGAGCAGTTCCGCTTGATGCGCAGGAACTCCCCCAACGGGATGTTGTTTACTACAGACCGGGGGTGGCAGCTTCCGGCATGCAAGATCGTATTGCCGGCGGTCGGCTTCCTATACAGGGATGTTTGTATTTTGCTATCCTGTATGTAGACCCTTAAGTCTAAGTAGAAGACCTCCTCTTTGCTTATGTTGCTAGTGAATCTCAAATTGAGATTGTTCTCATTGAGGCTTCTAATGTATTGTTCAGCCTCATCCTGCGATCCCCGCCACACAATGAAAAGATCATCAATGTAGCGGGTCCACAGGGAGATCTTTTCCACCCACTTCTCATTTGGCCCCGCCCAGGCCACGTGCTCCTCCCACAGCCCACAAATAAATTTGCGTAGCTGGGGGCGAAGCACGTGCCCATCGCGGTCCCCTGTAGTTGTAAGTATAGCTGGCCTGAGAACAGAAAAATATTATTTTTCAAGCAGAATTCTGTTAATGCAACAATCATGTGGTTGTGTGTCCTGTATTTCAATTCCCTTCTTTGCAAGAAAAAGTTCAATGCTTCCAAACCATCATCGTGTCTAATTGATGTGTAGAGGCTTGTAATGTCTAGTGTGATCAATAGTAAGTCCTCTTCCCACATCACACCTTGTATGGTTCTCAGAAAGTCCTGTGTGTCCCTCAAATAGGAACTCAGATCCTTTACCAATGGTGCTATAAAGGTATCTATATATATCGAAGTTTTCTCCAGTAGGCTGTCTATTGCTGATACTATTGGTCTCCCGGGTGGCCAGATCTTGCTTTTATGCACTTTTGGCAAGTGGTAAAATGTGGCCAATTGTGGATGTTCGTTCTTCAGATTTGCCCAATCCTTTTGATCTAGGATGCCCTTATCTTTCCAATCAGCAATTAATGAATGAAATCTTGTTATGCTCTCAACATATTGTTCTCTTTTTATTGGAGCATAGTGTTCAGGTTTCTTCAATTGACAGAAGGCCTCATCCTCATATTGCTGTTTGTTGAGTAGCACAATATTTCCCCCTTTATCACTGGCTTTGATGACAATTCTCTCGTCATCCCGGAGATCATTTATCATATCCCACTCAAATTTGTTGAAATTCCTTTTAGCACCATTGAACTTCTTTTTCTGTAAGTCCTTCAATCCCTCGATGACCACTTCCTGGAAAGTGTCTATTGCATCGTGTGTTCCTTTTGGGTTAAGTTTCGACTTGATTTTCATGCTGCTCTTGCAGCCTTTTTGTGCAATTCCCCCTTCCTCCAGGAATTGTGTCAATGCTTCTCTTGGATCTTCCTGAGATCCCGTACCTTATTTGTGGAGCAGTTCACAGATGGAAACTGTGTGTTGGAATATATATATATATATATATATATATATATATATATATATATATATATATATATATATATATATATATATATATATATATATTACCTACTGGCGGTCGCCAGTAGGCAGTAGGTATATATAGTTAGGATTTTTTCTCTATGGGATTTTTGAAAATTCTATGTCTAATAACTTTGGCGTTTGTGGACGGAATTGGCTGAAATATTCAGGAAAATTGAACATTGTGTTTCTGAGCAGCCCCTGACAATTTGGGGGGGTTTCATCAAGGGGGGGCCGAGAAAAAAGGGGGGTCCCAAAATGCGTTTTTCCCATGTTAATTTCCATAGGGCGGTTGGCCTCACTTTTAGCTCGAACGGCTGAATGGATTTGCACGAAACTTGGCAAAATTGTAGGGACTGTTAGCCCGATGTGCCTTTGCTAGGTCTCAATATATGTGCTCCAGTGGATTTTGAGTAATTTAGGTTCAAAAAAAGATATATATCTGGGCAGAGCCTAACCACACATCTGATCTGATTGGCTGTCAGCACTTCATCCAAGAAGTGTTGGCAGCCATCTTGGGACCAATATACATGATATCACCTCATTAAAAAGCATTGTAGTTAATAGAGGGTTTTAGGACTTTAGTTACATTATAAATCATTTGTTGATGGTACCATACTCGTTTTAGGAATTGTGGTGGGTTCTAAGGTGATTTTACCATGTGAAAAAACCTTCTGTTGTGATATCATGAATATTGTTTGAAAGAAAACTAATATCTCATGATTTTCCCACAGTGGTTTGGAAGGGGATCTATAAGCTAAACTGAAAGCATATTTTCTGTAAATTCACATTATCTTTCTCAGTCATGTGAAAATGAAGTCTGACATTCTCAGTAAAACATGTACATCCAACAAGGACAGAGACTGTCAGTTGATTCCTTTGTGTTCTACTGCAGCCTCCTAGAGTGTTCTAAAGAACAACTAGAGCGCTAACAGTCCTACTTATTACAAAGGTATGGCACACCTGAAGCCATCTTGATTGGAATAAAGTGGTAACTCTTAAAACATTTAATTTAAAAAGAAACAACATGAGGGGGTATATTTTGCCATCGAAAGTATGATTAGTGCTGCAGAATGAAAAATTAGGGCACATTTTGAGTGACTTCTCAAATCCTTTTCTATTTCATTAAAACATTCTGACATGCAGTCTCCCAAAATGGCCACCAGAGACAAAAGAGCCCAAATGTAGCCCAAATATCACCCAGATGTAGCCCAAGTATAGCCCAATGACAGAATGTCCCAGAGTGTTCTAAAGAACAACTAGAGCGCTAACAGTCCTACTTATTACAAAGGTATGGCACACCTGAAGCCATCTTGATTGGAATAAAGTGGTAACTCTTAAAACATTTAATTTAAAAAGAAACAACATGAGGGGGTATATTTTGCCATAGAAAGTATGATTAGTGCTGCAGAATGAAAAAATAGGGCACATTTTGAGTGACTTTTCAAATCCTCTTCTATTTCATTAAAAAATTCTGACATGCAGTCTCCCAAAATGGCCACCAGAGACAAAAGAGCCCAAATGTAGCCCAAATAGCACCCAGATGTAGCCCAAGTATAGCCCAATGACAGAATGTCCCAGAGTGTTCTAAAGAACAACTAGAGCGCTAACAGTCCTACTTATTACAAAGGTATGGCACACCTGAAGCCATCTTGATTGGAATAAAGTGGTAACTCTTAAAACATTTAATTTAAAAAGGAACAAAATGAGGGGGTATATTTTGCCATATGAATTATGATTAGTGCTGCAGAAAGAAAAATTAGGGCACATTTTGAGTGACTTCTCAAACCCTCTTCAATTTCATTAAAAAATTCTGACATACAGTCTCCCAAGATGGCCACCAGAGACAAAATAGCCTAAATGTAGCCCAAATATCACCCAGATGTACCCCAAGTATAGCCCAATGACAGAATGTCCCAGAGTGTTCTAAAGAACAACTAGAGCGCTAACAGTCTTACTTATGACAAAAGTATGGCACACCAGAAGCCATCTTGATTGGAATGAAGTGGTAAGTCTGAAAACACTCAATTTGAAAAGGAACAACATGAGGGGGTTAATTTTGCCATAGAAAGTATGATTAGTGCTTCAGAAAGAAAAATTAGGGATCATTTTGAGTGACTTCTCAAATCCTCTTCTATTTCATTAAAAGAATTCTGACATGCAGACTGAAACATGCACTTTGAATACCAGCAGCAGACGTCCCTGGTGAGCAGTAGCTTTACTACAGTGATCTAATGTGCAACTAGAGTGCTAACATTCAGAATTGGTTTTTTCAGTGAATTTTCAAGGTTTTGTAAATGCTAATTCCTAACTATATATGGTCTATAACCGATGGTTTTTTCAGTGAATTATATATATATATATATTCACTGAAAAAACCATAGGTTTGACACCAGTTATAGTTAGGAATTAGCATTTAAAAAACCTATTAAATTCACTGAAAAAACCATAGGTTTCACACCAGTTATAGCTGGAAATTTTACTGACATAAAACCATTGAAATTTCCACGTTATAGTTAGTTGGACTCACTATAACTTGCGCTTCTGCAATGCACTGCTGATGACATCACATATTACATCACTCATGACATGGTCAGTGACCATATATATATTCACTGAAAAAACCATAGGTTTCACACCAGTTATAGTTAGGAATTTGCACTTGAAAAACCTATTAAATTCACTGAAAAAAACATAGGTTTCACACCAGTTATAGTTAGCTGGAAATTTTACTGACATAAAACCATTGAAATTTTTTCAGTGAATATATATATATATATATGAGAACTCCATCACCTCCGCATTCGACGAGAGTGAAGAGGCCACGCAAGGGGAAACAGTGGAAACAGCTTTTATTCTGGAAGCCACAGGTAAGAAGAGTCCACCTCACCCGCCATGGGCGAATGCATTTCGGCTATGTATACAGCCTTCCTCAGCGCCACGGGTGTAAGTCGATCAGGTAGAGGCACTGCTTACTGATATCATATCACGCCTCACCTGATTCGTTGGATGCTGCCCCACCTCTGATGGCCCAAGCCTATCGCAGATGTCCCTGATTAGTTGCACGGTGTTTTGCAACTACCAGTCCCAGGATGCAATGTCATTGTTTTTTTCCTGGCGGGGCTGCGTGGGGTGGAGCAGCGCTGGTATAGCAAAGGATCTCTGCAGCCTACCGCCCCATGAATACGCCATCTCCTCTGGTCCCCTAAAATCGCCTCAACCTCCAAAGTCCTGGTGTCCATCTGGACGGGGGCTACATGCCTGATGAGAAGTCAAATGACCCCTACACCGCCGTGAATTCGGCCAGGAGCTGAAGGTGGGCTCTGGTAATTCCGGTACCCCGGACCAACAACAAACACCACCAAAGGCGGTGACCAGCGAACCAGAGCCTCAGGATGTGGCAAGGGCCTCTTGTGCGCGGCACTGGAATCCGCACTGGAATCCGCGCTATAATGAATGAGAACTCCATCACCTCCGCATTCGACGAGAGTGAAGAGGCCACGCAAGGGGAAACAGTGGAAACAGCTTTTATTCTGGAAGCCACAGGTAAGAAGAGTCCACCTCACCCGCCATGGGCGAATGCATTTCGGCTATGTATGCAGCCTTCCTCAGCGCCACGGGTGTAAGTCGATCAGGTAGAGGCACTGCTTACTGATATCATATCACGCCTCACCTGATTCGTTGGATGCTGCCCCACCTCTGATGGCCCAAGCCTATCGCAGATGTCCCTGATTAGTTGCACAGTGTTTTCCAACTACCAGTCCCAGGATGCAATGTCATTGTTTTTCCTGGTGGGGCTGTCTGGGGTGGAGCAGCGCTGGTATAGCAAAAGATCTCTGCAGCCTACCTATATATATTTATATATAAAAGCTCCGAGGTACCCACAGGTAAGGAATGCACTCATCCAGCAGCCCTTAATCAAGCGGGTAAAAGACATCACTGCATCCCAGTCTGCAGCTTCTCATTTCTCGATTAAAAGCCTGACGCGTTTCTGAGCCTACGCTCGTCTTCAGAGGCTCGACTTGAGTTTGACGCTTTGACACTCCCACTCGCACTGCTTTGTGGGACTAATAGTCCGTGTCTCTTCCCTGTATGGGTGCGTGTTCTGCCATTTCACAGCCCTGGATGGGCCCGGGATGCAGATGTCCATAGATCCCTCGGCTGCTGCTTCACAGTAGGCTCGGCAACTTCCGGCCCATGACCCCCTGTGGTTTTTGAGCGGGGGGGTGCACACCTTCGCGGCTGGGCTGCCGCGTGTAAATGAAAGCTCCAAGGTACCCACAGGTAAGGAATGCACTCATCCAGCAGCCCTTAATCAAGCGGGTAAAAGACATCACTGCATCCCAGTCTGCAGCTTCTCATGTCTCGATTAAAAGCCTGACGCGTTTCTGAGCCTACGCTCGTCTTCAGAGGCTCGACTTGAGTTTGACGCTTTGACACTCCCACTCGCACTGCTTTGTGGGACTAATAGTCTGTGTCTCTTCCCTGTATGGGTGCGTGTTCTGCCATTTCACAGCCCTGGATGGGCCCCGGGAAGCAGATGTCCATAGATCCCTCGGCTGCTGCTTCACAGTAGGCTCGGCAACTTCCGGCCCATGACCCCCTGTGGTTTTTGAGCGGGGGGGGTGCACACCTTCGCGGCTGGGCTGCCGCGTGTAAATGAAAGCTCCAAGGTACCCACAGGTAAGGAATGCACTCATCCAGCAGCCCTTAATCAAGCGGGTAAAAGACATCACTGCATCCCAGTCTGCAGCTTCTCATGTCTCGATTAAAAGCCTGACGCGTTTCTGAGCCTACCCTACGCTCGTCTTCAGAGGCTCGACTTGAGTTTGACGCTTTGACACTCCCATTCGCACTGCTTTGTGGGACTATTAGTCCGTGTCTCTTCCCTGTATGGGTGCGTGTTCTGCCATTTCACAGCCCTGGATAGGCCCCGGGATGCAGATGTCCATAGATCCCTCGGCTGCTGCTTCACAGTAGGCTCGGCAACTTCCGGCCCATGGCCTCCTGTGGTTTTTGAGCGGGTGGGTGCACACCTTCGCGGCTGGGCTGCCGCGTGTAAATGAAAGCTCCAAGGTACCCACAGGTAAGGAATGCACTCATCCAGCAGCCCTTAATCAAGCGGGTAAAAGACATCACTGCATCCCAGTCTGCAGCTTCTCATGTCTCGATTAAAAGCCTGACGCGTTTCGGAGCCTACCCTACGCTCGTCTTCAGAGGCTCGACTTGAGTTTGATGCTTTGACACTCCCACTCGCACTGCTTTGTGGGACTTATACTCTGTGTCTCTTCCCTGTATTGGTGCGTGTTCTGCCATTTCACAGCCCTGGATGGGCCCCGGGATGCAGATGTCCATAGATCCCTCGGCTGCTGCTTCACAGTAGGCTCGGCAACTTCCGGCCCATGACCCCCTGTGGTTTTTGAGCGGGGGGTGTACACCTTCGCGGCTGGGCTGCCGCGTGTAAATGAAAGCTCCAAGGTACCCACAGGTAAGGAATGCACTCATCCAGCAGCCCTTAATCAAGCGGGTAAAAGACATCGCTGCATCCCAGTTTGCAACTTCTCATGTCTCGATTAAAAGCCTGACGCGTTTCTGAGCCTACGCTCATTTTCAGAGGCTCGACTTGAGTTTGACGCTTTGACACTCCCACTCGCACTGCTTTGTGGGACTTATAGTCCGTGTCTCTTCCCTGTATGGGTGCGTGTTCTGCCATTTCGCAGCCCTGGATGGGCCCCGGGATGCAGATGTCCATAGATCCATCGGCTGCTGCTTCACAGTAGGCTCGGCAACTTCCGGCCCATGACCCCCTGTGGTTTTTGAGCGGGGGGGTGCACACCTTCGCGGCTGGGCTGCCGCGTGTAAATGAAAGCTCCAAGGTACCCACAGGTAAGGAATGCACTCATCCATCAGCCCTTAATCAAGCAGGTAAAAGACATCACTGCATCCCAGTCTGCAGCTTCTCATGTCTCGATTAAAAGCCTGACGCGTTTCTGAACCTACGCTCGTCTTCAGAGGCTCGACTTGAGTTTGACGCTTTGACACTCCCACTCGCACTGCTTTGTGGGACTTATAGTCCGTGTCTCTTCCCTGTATGGGTGCGTATTCTGCCATTTCACAGCCCTGGATGGGCCCCGGGATGCAGATGTCCATAGATCCCTTGGCTGCTGCTTCACAGTAGGCTCATCAGTGATGTCATGAGTGATGTCACTGACCATGTCATGAGTGATGTAATATGTGACGTCATCAGCAGTGCATTGCAGGCGCGCAATTTATAGTGAGTCCAACTAACTATAACGTGGAAATTTCAATGGTTTTATGTCAGTAAAATTTCCAGCTAACTATTACTGGTGTGAAACCTATGTTTTTTTCAGTGAATTTCAAAGGTTTTTTAAAAGCTAATTCCTTTCTATATCGAGTTTCTAACCTACGATTGTTTTTATAAATTTGCAGTTTTGTGTAAGTATTAATTTTTTAAAATTTTTTTTTATAATATTTTCATTTTTTTTAATCATTTTTTCCTGGGGCGCTCTGGGTGCGTGCACCGGTAAGCTCTCCGGAAAGCGCACCCAGAGCGCTACTTGCGTTCGTGAAAAAAATATATGAATGAAAAGTAAATAATAACGCAAGACATTTAGTACCATACATATAAAAGCAGTTTTTTTGAATAAGGAAATGAAAATGATTTTGCATTTCCGTGAAACTATCAAAACATCACTTAGGCGCGCCGCGTAAGCGCCCCGGAAGCACCTTCGTTCGCGCCGCGTATGCGCCCCCGGAAGTGCAAACGTTCGCTCCGCGTGAACGCCCCCGGAAGCGCTTCG
Source organism: Lissotriton vulgaris (assembly GCF_964263255.1). Classification (NCBI taxonomy): domain Eukaryota; kingdom Metazoa; phylum Chordata; class Amphibia; order Caudata; family Salamandridae; genus Lissotriton; species Lissotriton vulgaris. Next base: position 682,889,965 of record NC_141696.1, read on the forward strand.
GTGCGCGCAGCATAAGCGCGTCAAGTCATGTGACCTTAAAATAACACTTTTCATTGGTTGCTAACATTTTTTTTTACAAAGAATGAAATCCCCACCCATTTCCTTCACTTCTTCTTTCACTTTTGTGACTGAAAGACCTGCCTTTTTGCTCTAGGTTCTTTGTTGGATATCTTGGATTATCATGGCTGCCAGACCATCCAGCAGTGAAGATGACTCCAATGAATTCCTTGATGAAGAGCCTCCTCAGCCGAAGGTCAAAGAACATTTCATCTGGACATTGTTTTCCATACCTGATGACCAGAAGAAGGTAAATGCTCCAAAAGTGGAGTGCAGGATCTGTCACACAGTCCTGTCATGGGGTGACCCCACTAAAAAATATTCTTTTGGGAACTCCACAATGATTCGCCATGTGGAGTGGACGCACCCCCAGAATTTTGCCCGGGAAAGTGTCAGGGCTCTGGCACAAGAGGTTCCCAGTGATGGGGCCTCTACATCAACCGGAGGACCAACAACATCGGTGAGGGGGAGATCACAAGAGCTGGTTCCGAACATTCAGCCTGCATTTAACAAAGGCGTCCTTAAATGCAGATACTGTGATCAGCTACTTTGCTTTGGGGAGCAAAGTGTTCTGCTCATGGTTCGATCATTGGAGAACCATCGCTGCCGTTCCCAGCCCTAATTTTTTTTTTTGCTCCTGTTGAGCAGTTTCCATTCCCTGTTTTTGTTTTTGTTCTAAAAAAAGAAAAAAGAAGAAAAAAAAAGTTCTTTTCAGAACTACTCATCAAAGAGCTATATTGTAAAGAAATGAAAAAGAGTAAGTGAAGTGGAGTGCATTGATAAAGGAAAGGAAAATGAGTAAGAAAGAACAGAAAGGTATGAGAGGGGAAAGGAAGTGAAGTAGGGGGACTGAAAGAAGGTGAGTGTTGGGAAGGAAAGTAAGGAGAAGGAGAGTGAACATGGGGAATGTAGATATTCAAAGAAATTGTAGAAAAGGAACAGGGGTGTGGAAGGGTAAGAAAAGATGCATTGCTGGAATTGCATCATTTTTGTAACGCACTCCAGCAATGCATCACTTTTGCGCTTACAGATACATCTGAAATACTGACCTATCTGTAAGTAATTGCGACATAATGCGTCATATATTTAATATGACGCATGAGTAGAAGACTGCAGGTCTCATTTATAAGGCCATTCGTCACTTTTACGACACCGGTACGTCACTTTTTGTGACGCACCAGTGCTGTTAAAAATGCACCTTATTGAGTCATATTTACAAAGTGACGCATCTAGGTAGATGCGTCACTTTGTACTTTTACGCCACAGGTACGTCACTTTTTGTGACGCATCAGCAGCGTAAAACATGCACCTTATTGAGTTATATTTACAAAGTGACGCATCTAGGTAGATGCCTCACTTTCTAAACCCCTGCGCCACATTATACCTACTTCAGGTGTAATGTATGCAAAAGGGATGTATTGACGCAAGAAAGGGTTGTAGAGGTGACGCAGTGAAATCTATGAGATATCACTGCGTCACTTTTATGACGCCGTTGCGTCCAAATCTTGCGCCTGTTTCACAGCAGGCGTAAGACTGATGCAGGCCCTTTCAGATGGGCCTGGCCCCATGTGAAAGGATGCATTGCTGGAGTTGCATCATTTTTCTGACACACTCCGGCAATGCATCACTTTTGCGCTTACAGATACGTCTGAAATACTGACGTATCTGTAAGTACTTGCGACATAATACGTCATATATTTAATATGAGGCATGAGTAGAAGACTGAAGGCCTCATTTATAAGGCCATGCGTCACTTTTACGCCACCGGTACGGCACTTTTTGTGACGCACCAGTGCTGTTAAAAATGCACCTTATTGAGTCATATTTACAAAGTGACGCATCTAGGTAGATGCGTCACTTTGTACTTTTACGCCACCAGTACGTCACTTTTTGTGACGCATCAGCAGCGTAAAACATGCACCTTATTGAGTTATATTTACAAAGTGATGCATCTAGGTAGATGCGTCACTTTGTAAACCCCTGCGCCACATTATACCTACGTCAGGTGTAATGTATGCACAAGGGGCAAATTGACGCAAGAAAGGGTCGTAGAGGTGACGCAGTGAATAAACTGGGTTTTCCCCATGCTACGATCCCCGGTCCGCTCCCCAGTGCGCGTACCGGGCGCTCCCCCGCGAAAATCGATTTTTTTTTCTCCCAGGGAGCCCTTTTATAGCCCCCACATCAAACCTAGGGGGTCAGGGGGGGTCTACTCTGCCCCCTTATGGTCATTTCCCCCATTGTTTTTGCCACCTCTTGTGTCTCGATCTTACAGAGACACAAGATGGCGGCCGCTCCGGACTGTTTGGAATGTTTACAGAGACCTGAGAGCCAATCAGCTTTCCGCGCGCAAGTCGCGTAGCGTGCCCGGAGTGCTCCTCGGTGCGCGTACCGGAGCGCGGCCATAGATATATATATTTTTTTGAACCTAAATTACTCAAAATCCACTGGAGCACATATCTTGAGACATAGCAAAGGCACATCGGGCTACCATTCCCTACAATTTTGCCAAGTTTGGTGGAAATCCATTCAGCCGTTCGGGCTAAAAGTGAGGTCGACCGCCCTATGGAAATTAACATGGGGAAAACACGTTTTAAGACCCCCCTTTTATCTCGGCCCCCGCTTCATGAATCCCCCCCAAACTTTCAAGGAAGGACCGGAGCGCCGCGAGGCAATTTTGAGGACATTTTCAGGCAGATTCCTCAACCGGCGCCAAAGTTATTCACAATAGAATGTTGAGATTTTGCATTGAAAATATTCCTAACTATATATATATATATATATATATATATATATATATATATATATATATATATATATATGTTTTTTTTTTTTTGCAGAGTTTTATAGAGCGCGAACACAGTCCATTGCCCATCGTATCTAGGAGAGGGTTACCTGCCGATCCACGGCAATATTACGTTGCAAATTCCTCGTTGTAAATATGTGAGGTTTTTCAAAAATGTTTATGGATATTAACAACCACTAAATAGAATGTGTTGTTTAATTTCAGTCATGCTACTGTAGAATTACATGCACTAGCAAGATGGCGCTCACGCGTCAGTCCCCTCTCTACGCTTACCAACGTGAGTTGTTTGTGTATTTTGAAATAAAATGGCGCCTAATCGCGCGTTTTGGTGTAACAAACATTGAGGAAGGAAGCGCTGCTTCCGAAACGCGTCTGTGCGAGTAAAGTTGCTACCAACGAGAATCCCCGTGTGTGCTGTCTTTATTTCCACCCGGGACCGGGAGGGAGAGAGCTTTTACATTTTCAGCGCGAAGCTCCGACGCGCTTGGACTAGCACCCGCTGCAAGAGTGCCCCGAACTTTGGAGCAGTGAGCTTGGATATATATATATATATATATATATATATATATATATATATATATATATATATATATATATATATATATATATATATATATATATAGTTAGGAATATATATATATATATATATATATATATATATATATATATATATATATATATATATATATATATATATATATATATATATTACCTACTGGCGGTCGCCAGTAGGTATATATAGTTAGGATTTTTTCTCTATGGGATTTTTGAAAATTCTATGTCTAATAACTTTGGCGTTTGTGGACGGAATTGGCTGAAATTTTCAGGAAAATGGAACATTTTGTTTCTGAGCAGCCCCTGACAATTTGGGGGGGTTTCATGAAGGGGGGGCCGAGAAAAATGGGGGGTCCCAAAACGCGTTTTTCCCATGTTAATTTCCATAGGGCGGTTGGCCTCACTTTTAGCTCGAACGGCTGAATGGATTTGCGCGAAACTTGGCAAAATTGTAGGGACTGTTAGCCCGATGTGCCTTTGCTAGGTCTCAATATATGTGCTCCAGTGGATTTTGAGTAATTTAGGTTCAAAAAAAGATATATATCTGGGCGGAGCCTAACCACACATCTGATCTGATTGGCTGTCAGCACTTCATCCAAGAAGTGTTGGCAGCCATCTTGTGACCAATATACATGATAGCACCTCATTAAAAAGCATTGTAGTTAATAGAGGGTTTTAGGACTTTAGTTACATTATAAATCATTTTTGATGGTACCATACTCGTTTTAGGAATTGTGGTGGGTTCTAAGGTGATTTTACCATGTGAAAAAACCTTCTGCTGTGATATCATGAATATTGTTTGAAAGAAAACTAATATCTCATGATTTTCCCACAGTGGTTTGGAAGGGGATCTATAAGCTAAACTGAAAGCATATTTTCTGTAAATTCACATTATCTTTCTCAGTCATGTGAAAATGAAGTCTGACATTCTCAGTAAAACATGTACATCCAACAAGGACAGAGACTGTCAGTTGATTCCTTTGTGTTCTACTGCAGCCTCCTAGAGTGTTCTAAAGAACAACTAGAGCGCTAACAGTCCTACTTATTACAAAGGTATGGCACACCTGAAGCCATCTTGATTGGAATAAAGTGGTAACTCTTAAAACATTTAATTTAAAAAGAAACAACATGAGGGGGTATATTTTGCCATAGAAAGTATGATTAGTGCTGCAGAATGAAAAATTAGGGCACATTTTGAGTGACTTCTCAAATCCTTTTCTATTTCATTAAAACATTCTGACATGCAGTCTCCCAAAATGGCCACCAGAGACAAAAGAGCCCAAATGTAGCCCAAATATCACCCAGATGTAGCCCAAGTATAGCCCAATGACAGAATGTCCCAGAGTGTTCTAAAGAACAACTAGAGCGCTAACAGTCCTACTTATTACAAAGGTATGGCACACCTGAAGCCATCTTGATTGGAATAAAGTGGTAACTCTTAAAACATTTAATTTAAAAAGAAGCAACATGAGGGGGTATATTTTGCCATAGAAAGTATGATTAGTGCTGCAGAATGAAAAATTAGGGCACATTTTGAGTGACTTCTCAAATCCTTTTCTATTTCATTAAAACATTCTGACATGCAGTCTCCCAAAATGGCCACCAGAGACAAAAGAGCCCAAATGTAGCCCAAATATCACCCAGATGTAGCCCAAGTATAGCCCAATGACAGAATGTCCCAGAGTGTTCTAAAGAACAACTAGAGCGCTAACAGTCCTACTTATTACAAAGGTATAGCACACCTGGAGCCATCGTGATGGGAATAAAGTGGTAACTCTTAAAACATTTAATTTAAAAAGGAACAAAATGAGGGGGTATATTATGCAATAGAAGGTATTATTAGTGCTGCAGAAAGAAAAATTAGGGCACATTTTCAGTGACTTTTCAAATCCTCTTCTATTTCATTAAAAAATTCTGACATGCAGTCTCCCAAAATGGCCACCAGAGACAAAAGAGCCCAAATGTAGCCCAAATATCACCCAGATGTAGCCCAAGTATAGCCCAATGACAGAATGTCCCAGAGTGTTCTAAAGAACAACTAGAGCGCTAACAGTCCTACTTATTACAAAGGTATGGCACACCTGAAGCCATCTTGATTGGAATAAAGTGGTAACTCTTAAAACATTTAATTTAAAAAGGAACAAAATGAGGGGGTATATTTTGCCATATGAATTATGATTAGTGCTGCAGAAAGAAAAATTAGGGCACATTTTGAGTGACTTCTCAAATCCTTTTCTATTTCATTAAAAAATTCTGACATACAGTCTCCCAAGATGGCCACCAGAGACAAAAGAGCCTAAATGTAGCCCAAATATCACCCAGATGTACCCCAAGTATAGCCCAACGACAGAATGTCCCAGAGTGTTCTAAAGAACAACTAGAGCGCTAACAGTCTTACTTATGACAAAAGTATGGCACACCAGAAGCCATCTTGATTGGAATGAAGTGGTAAGTCTGAAAACACTCAATTTAAAAAGGAACAACATGAGGGGGTTAATTTTGCCATAGAAAGTATGATTAGTGCTTCAGAAAGAAAAATTAGGGATCATTTTGAGTGACTTCTCAAATCCTCTTCTATTTCATTAAAAAAATTCTGACATGCAGACTGAAACATGCACTTTGAATACCAGCAGCAGACGTCCCTGGTGAGCAGTAGCTTTACTACAGTGATCTAATGTGCAACTAGAGTGCTAACATTCAGAATTTATGGCAAATGTGTGACACATCTGAATGCCTTCTTGATGGAACCAAAGTAAACAAGCATTGAAAATGCAAAAGATCTCGCCCTCGTTTAAGTTAAAGCCATTCTGTTTGTAATGAGGTGGCTTTTTAGCTTTGCTTTTATTAGTGTTTTTTCAACTTTCATGTAAATAACATGCATCTGTATGCATATAAGCATATGTATGCATGCATTTATGTTTGTATTTATATAGATATACAGATGATATATGTTTATATATGTATGTATATATATATATATATTCACTGAAAAAACCATAGGTTATAGACCATATATAGTTAGGAATTAGCATTTACAAAACCTTGAAAATTCACTGAAAAAACCATAGGTTATAGACCATATATAGTTAGGAATTAGCATTTACAAAACCTTGAAAATTCACTGGAAAAACCATAGGTTATAGACCATATATAGTTAGGAATTCGCATTTACAAAACCTTATTTTACTCACACAAAACCATTGAAATTCCATATATAGTTAGTTGCACTAACTATATATCGCGCACCCGCAATCCACTGCTGATGATGTCACATATTACATCATTCATGACATGGTCAGTGACATCACTGATGACATCACTGATGACATCTCAAATGACATCACTGATGACATCACTGATGACAACATCCAGTGACTGTATGTTTCTGTAAAGTTAAAATATGTCTTACATATTGAAGAATGAGTGGATGTATAAGTGTCTGGATGAAGGATTTAGTAGGTGCATGACTGACTGTATGAGTGAGTGATTAAATGTGTCTCACTGAGTGCATGGGTTAGTGACTAAACTGTCTTAATTTGTGCATCATTATGTCTGTTGTTCTGTAAACTGTTGCATGTGTTGATAAGTAGCTATATGAGTAACTATATGGGTTATTGATTGGTTGCCCAAGTATTTGTATGGGAGACTGAGTGTGTGTGTGGGTGGCTGGGAGGTGTATGACTCTGTGCATAGATGTGTGAGCAGTTGATTCACTAGATGTATGGTTTCAAAAGTGCATGTGGAAACAGCTGTATGGGCGGTTGACTGTGTGCATGAGTGTATTGGTGAGTGAATGGATATCTCAGTGCTACATGTCAAAGTAAGTACATATGTAAAACACAGTACATGTGAGAGTTGACATATATAAATAACTGTGCATAAGAGCCAGTGAATGTGTGAGTGGCTGTATGGATCATTGTGAACTTGTATCAGGGATTGTATAAGAGAGTAAATATGTGTTAGTATATGTTTGAATAAGTAAAGTTTGTATAACTGTATAGTTGAGGAAATGGAGGTGTGATTGATTCTTTGCATGACTGACTAGGTGTGTGAGTAACGCCATGGATGAGTGACAGTCTGTGAGTGTCTGTTTACACTGATTGTATCTAAGGTTATATTAGAGTCTGAAGAGGTTCATCGTATTATCACATGAATGATATCATCAGTGATGTGATCAGTAATGTCAAATGAGATGTCATCAGTGATGTCATCAGTGATGTCATTTGAGATGCCATCAGTGATGTCATTTGAGATGTCATCAGTGATGTCATCAGTGATGTCACTGACCATGTCATGAATGAAGTAATATGTGACATCATCAGCAGTGGATTGCGGGTGCGCGATATATAGTTAGTGCAACTAACTATATATGGAATTTCAATGGTTTTGTGTGAGTAAAATAAGGTTTTGTAAATGCGAATTCCTAACTATATATGGTCTATAACCTATGGTTTTTTCAGTGAATATATATATATATATATATATATATATATATATATAGTTAGGAATATTTTCAATGCAAAATCTCAACATTCTATTGTGAATAACTTTGGCGCCGGTTGAGGAATCTGCCTGAAAATGTCCTCAAAATTGCCTCGCGGCGCTCCGGTCCTTCCTTGAAAGTTTGGGGGGGATTCATGAAGCAGGGGCTGAGATAAAAGGGGGGTCTTAAAACGTGTTTTACTGGCAGCTGACTGTAGTCATAAATATATATATATGAACAAGGCTTCTTGTAAGCCGAAACATGTCGTAAGGGGTCAATAAACACCCTTGGACCTTGCTGATTTCTGGCGTTATTGAGTGTCTGAGAGCGTGATACAATTTTGTGACTAGGTGTTGGCATATATATATATATATATATATATATATATATATATATATATATATATATATATATATATATATATATATATATATATATATATATATATATATACATATATATATATATACATATATATATAACTAAACCCAATGCAGAGTATGGTAACAATGAGCAAATTCAATCTAGAGCCATTGTAACCTACAGTAACCAACATTCCCAGATTAGGAAAATTCTAAACAAGAACTGGAATCTGGTCAAAGGTGACCCTATAATAGGTGACCTGGTACCAGACAAACCTAGCATAACTTTTCGCAAATCTCCTAGCCTTGCCAGTGCCCTTGTCAGCAATATGCTAGAACCCACAAAATCCTGGATGGATCACATTACTGGTTTCAAAAGGTGTCTTACTTGTAAAGCTTGTCGCCACGGGATTAATAAAACTCAGGTCCCACGCCCTTTTTCAGACAAACCTTTCATTATTAACAAAAGATTGACATGCAGGACAGAATACGTTGTCTATGTCCTGCAATGCCCTTGTGGATTACAATATGTGGGGAGCACACGCCCACCTGCCCATAAGCGCATCCTGCAACATCTCAGGGCAATTTCCGGAAAGGATCAGGCCTACCCGGTGGCTAGACACTTTGAAACCACACATAATAGTGACCCCAGCAGCTTGCAATATTTCCTTGTGGACTCAGTTCTGCCTCTAAAAAGAGGGGGCAACCGAGACGCAAAATTGCGCCTTCTGGAAACCAGGTTCATTCTTGAATTTAACACAAAGAGCCCGGGCGGTTTGAATAATAGCGAGGATCTTTACACCTGCCTCTAGCTAATATATATTTGCTGAAAATTATTTTCGATGTAAACAGTAATTTCCCCTAGCCGACTCTCAATCTGTTTTTACTAGACTCTGCTACCTGCTGTTAACTGTAGCATGTTTTTAACTACTAGTATTAGCACTTATTCACTTTAAAAACACTTTCTGATCTGCAGTAACCATAAGAGGTTGACTTAAAAGTGCATGTCTTTAATGTCTTTATTAGGTTGTGCAGTTTTTTTGTGTATGCCCACTGGGGCATAATTATCTCTCTTGTGTGAAGCCATGGTTTTTTTTACAAGTGATAAATCAGGGTTCCCTAAACTGTATATGTTATATATACTGACCAAATTGTTTGTATATATATGGAGTATAATTGATGAAATTAATGAAATTACTATGGATTAATAATTTTTAACCATGTGTATATATATGAAATGAAATTTATTTATTTATTTATATAAATTTTAAAATAATAATGTTTATACTCTACCACTGCATTCATGCACATTGGAACCCGTTGGGCACTATGTCCTTTATTCTTGTTTAACTGAACACAGGATGTCTTCACTGTTGATGATTTGAAAAAAATGTAATCTGCACATCTGAAATGAATTACGCATTAGCACTTTATAAACCCTCGTTTGTGTTCATGACACGTTATGTGAACAAGCCTCTCTCGAGGTGAAACGCGTCATGGCGGAATCGCAGGCTGTAACTTTGGCACGAAATAAAATGCACTGAGAAACTGCACTTACCTTGTGGTCTCGCTCTCTTCGTTGTTCTGCGTGGAAGGCAGAGTGAAATACGACGACCTTTTGGACATATTGGTAACTGGAAGCTTCCTGGTTACGCGCGAGATCCCTCTCCATCTGGGCGGTGACACGGCAGGAAGCAGTGGTTCTGTGAACCGGAACCGTTTTTCGATACTCCGGTAGGAGGAAGCCGTGTATGCCCCTGCGAGATAGCACACGTCTGCCGAGGAGGAGAGGAGCCATCGACACCGGAGGAGAACCGTGGTGTTTGGCAGCCCATTTCCTGGTAAGACAGCATCCAACAATCGCAGTGGAGAGTGTGCCTTGTGGGGTGCGCAGTGATTTATAACAGCGCTCCCCGCTAGTTTAGTTTTCTCAGTTAAAGTGCCCGACATCGACCAGCCACACAACGCAATGTCCGCCGTTGTGTTGCGGAACAGAGAGCAGGCTGCGGAGTCAGTATTTGAGAGTCCGGCAGGGGGAGATTCATCAACACCCGTTCAACAGCCGGATGGGGTTAATACGAACCCAACAATTAGAGACACTTTCCGCAAACTGGAGAAACTTTCGAAGAAGGAGCAGGCTAAGTGGTGGGAGAACAAATCCCTCACAAGATATCTGGAGGTCGGGCGGGTCCCTAGAGGTCTCCGAATTACATTGGCCCCGAGTTACGATAACCCAGACCCGCACATGCTTGAGGAATGGGCCACTGCCAATCTGGAATCGTCAGCAAGGTTAATGAGAATCCTTGTTAAGTACGCGGAAAGCGATAGATTAAAACTCCAAACCGAAATTGAACAGCTAGAGGCGGAGCTGTCTAAGGTTGAAATCAATGAAGAAATGAGAAAAATGAGGGAAGATATGGAAAGTCGACTAGCGAAGGAGGAGGACATTATTAAAAAGCGTAAGGCTTTTAAATTTGAGAGGGACAGGCTTGATTATGTGAATGGACACATTTTCACATTTGCACGCAAATTTGATGGAATTAAAGCTAGATTTGGTAATATAGGACGCAAGACGAGGGAAACAACGTCCGTATCTGTCTCCTCCACAGACCTGAGTTCAGCTGCAGAAAGTGAGGCAGAAGAAGGCACCTCCAAAAAACAGGGACAGGGGTTGGGGTTTACAAAACTTACCCCGGCACAGGAGGTGAGTTGCCTGTGCGAGAACAGAAGGGATACTCTGCGCTCAAGCTCACAGCCAAAGGCCCCACCAGGAAACAGAGGGCAAACAGGAAACGGGCTGAACGCAGGAAATGCAACAAAATCAGGAGGAGAAAAGAAAGCAAACAGGGGGAGATGGAACAAGAAAAGAGGACAAACAACGGCGCCCCCTCAGTGATCAATCTTACTGACATAGTCCTTACTGCAAAGGAAACTTCCATCCTATCTTTGGGACTTTCATACTGTCCCCCCAGGGACTTCAATTATGTCGACACTCGGATGGATGTTTTCAGATATGTCAGAAAGCTAAAGCTTAATAAATTCCATCGACAACACCCATACAAAAAATCCAAAACCATATTGCCAACTAGCCCTTCACTTCTAACTGCTGGTGAGGGCATGGAAATGCAGGAAATATGGGAATTGCAATGTGAAAGTACAGACACACCAGTAATTACTGACGAGGCCGTTGGTAGGGGAGTCAGTACTACTCCTTTCAAACCGAAATCCACCTTCCTTCCAGTATCGACCCATGACAATCTGGATGTATACCACGAACTCGTCATTGGTGACTTGAAAAAACTCTATACTGCCTCGAATAAGAAAGAAAAAGTCACCAACAGAAATAATCAATGCTATTACAACTTGGTCAAAAAATTGAAAAACGACGACAAAGTCATAGTTAAGCCGGCCGACAAAGGCGGAAATATTGTCCTTTGGAAGCGTGAGGAATACATCAAGGAGGCGGAGCTCCAATTGGGCGATATGGACTGCTATAAAAAGAGCAACTTGTCTACTGTCAAAGCTGCCTGGACTGACAAAAATTCAAAGCTAATGGCATGGCGAAGTAGTGGCTTAATTTCATTTGATGAATATAAATATCTAAAGAAAGACTATCCTGTTATCCCCAGTTTCTACCTTCTACCCAAGGTGCACAAGGATGCCCTTGTGCCCCCTGGTAGGCCAATAATATCGGCCATAGACAGTTCCACGGAATGTATTTCCCGCTATATTGATTACTTCCTACAGGAATGGGTAAAGAGCTTGGGTTCTTATGTCAGGGACACGACTGACTTTTTGTGTAAACTGGCTTCAATTACCTGGGATGATGAATTATTGCTTATTACCATGGATGTAACTTCATTGTACACATCAATTCGACACTGCGATGATATTAAAGCAGTTGAGTATTACCTTGGCAAACGCCCCATTGAATGCTTACAGCATAACAAGATGATTGTTGGTATGTTGAAGATTTGTTTGGAACAAAACTTTTTTCTTTTCAATAATCAAATATACCAGCAATTGAGAGGGGTGGCTATGGGGGCCTGCTTCTCCCCTAGCTTCGCCTGTCTACATATGGGGCTATGGGAGGAGCAGGTCCTTATGGGTGACCACATGGAAACCATGCAGAATAAGGTTATGCTCTACCTAAGGTACATTGATGATCTATTTTTGATTTGGAGGGGGTCGCAGGAGGAGGCTATTGATTTTGTGAAACAGTTGAATATGAACAGTTTGAACCTTGAATTCACATCACATATTGATAAAGAAAAGGTCACTTTCTTAGATGTGGAGGTCTATATCAGGGATGGTACTCTGCAAACTAAGTTACACAGAAAAGTAACTGCTGGCAACACAGTCCTACACGCCAGCAGTCAGCATCCCCAACACCTTATCCGCAGCATCCCCTATGGGGAGATGCTGAGATTGCGGAGAATTTGCAGCTCTGACTTGGAGTGTGACCTGGCACAACAAGCTAGCAAAGCCAGGTTCCTGCAAAGAGGTTATAGCAGTACTCTAATAGAGGGAGCCATTAGACGTACTAAGAAAATCACGAGGGAGGATGCACTAGTACCTAAAACTAAACCCAATGCAGAGTATGGTAACAATGAGCAAATTCAATCTAGAGCCATTGTAACCTACAGTAACCAACATTCCCAGATTAGGAAAATTCCAAACAAGAACTGGAATCTGGTCAAAGGTGACCCTATAATAGGTGACCTGGTACCAGACAAACCTAGCATAACTTTTCGCAAATCTCCTAGCCTTGCCAGTGCCCTTGTCAGCAATATGCTAGAACCCACAAAATCCTGGATGGATCACATTACTGGTTTCAAAAGGTGTCTTACTTGTAAAGCTTGTCGCCACGGGATTAATATAACTCAGGTCCCACGCCCTTTTTCAGACAAACCTTTCATTATTAACAAAAGATTGACATGCAGGACAGAATACGTTGTCTATGTCCTGCAATGCCCTTGTGGATTCCAATATGTGGGGAGCACGCGCCCACCTGCCCATAAGCGCATCCTGCAACATCTCAGGGCAATTTCCGGAAAGGATCAGGCCTACCCGGTGGCTAGACACTTTGAAACCACACATAATAGTGACCCCAGCAGCTTGCAATATTTCCTTGTGGACTCAGTTCTGCCTCTAAAAAGAGGGGGCAACCGAGACGCAAAATTGCGCCTTCTGGAAACCAGGTTCATTCTTGAATTTAACACAAAGAGCCCGGGGGGTTTGAATAATAGCGAGGATCTTTACACCTGCCTCTAGCTAATATATATTTGCTGAAAATTATTTTCGATGTAAACAGTAATTTCCCCTAGCCGACTCTCAATCTGTTTTTACTAGACTCTGCTACCTGCTGTTAACTGTAGCATGTTTTTAACTACTAGTATTAGCACTTATTCACTTTAAAAACACTTTCTGATCTGCAGTAACAATAAGAGGTTGACTTAAAAGTGCATGTCTTTAATGTCTTTATTAGGTTGTGCAGTTTTTTTGTGTATGCCCACTGGGGCATAATTATCTCTCTTGTGTGAAGCCATGGGTTTTTTTACAAGTGATAAATCAGGGTTCCCTAAACTGTATATGTTATATATACTGACCAAATTGTGTGTATATATATGGAGTATAATTGATGAAATTAATGAAATTACTATGGATTAATAATTTTTAACCATGTGTATATATATGAAATGAAATTTATTTATTTATTTATATAAATTTTAAAATAATAATGTTTATACTCTACCACTGCATTCATGCACATTGGAACCCGTTGGGCACTATGTCCTTTATTCTTGTTTAACTGAACACAGGATGTCTTCACTGTTGATGATTTGAAAAAAATTTAATCTGCACATCTGAAATGAATTACGCATTAGCACTTTATAAACCCTCGTTTGTGTTCATGACACGCTATGTGAACAAGCCTCTCTCGAGGTGAAACGCGTCATGGCGGAATTGCAGGCTGTAACTTTGGCACGAAATAAAATGCACTGAGAAACTGCACTTACCTTGTGGTCTCGCTCTCTTCGTTGTTCTGCGTGGAAGGCAGAGTGAAATACGACGACCTTTTGGACATATATATATATATATATATATATATATATATATATATATATATATATATATATATATATATATATGACTACAGTCAGCTGCCAGTAGGTAATTATAGTTAGGACCATGTTTCAGGGTGATCCATCAAGCAGGAGCTGACAAAAAGAGCTGTCAAAAAATGTGTTTCCCTGTTAATTCCCATTAGACCTTTAGGCATGCCTGCAGCCCAAACTGCTGGACAAAATTACACCAAATTTGTCAGAAAGGGAGATTTGGTTATGCAAATTGTGCTTTTTGTTATTTGGTGTAAGTCCATTCAGTAGTTGTTGAGAAATAAAAGAAAGTAGAGTTAGTGATATCTGTGACCACAATGACGTCCCAAAAAATAATGAGCTCATGCAGGGAAATGCACAGCTTGGATGGGCTGCCATGCTATGTGGCACACTGACAGAAGTACTATGGGTGGCGGCCTCACTTTAATGAATGTTTGACTACAGGGAGCCTCCATCGCTCCAGCGCTTTTTCAAGCTTCAACAACTGTGAAACTGGGTACTACTTCAATGTGACAAGCACAGACTCTGGTGCTTGTTTTGAATAAATCCCCAGGTGGACCAGCACCCGAGGATATGTCAGTGTAAAAGGAGTGGGGCGCACTGGCCCCCCTCTTATGGCTTACAAAAGCCCCTGGGACTACCAGATCCAAATGTTTATAACTAATGAGGGGGGCTCATATGCCCCCTGCAGCCAGAGGACAGCCACCTCTATGGGGCAAATGATAGTAAAAAAATGTGGCGGCCAATGCCCTCCGCTGCTCAGGGGACTGCCACCTCTGCAGGGCTAAACAAACTAAATTTGAAGGCGGCCGTACATCCTCCACCTCAGCTCTGGGGGCTACCACTTCCCCTGGGTTGGAGATTAAATGAATGCGGAGGCATGAATGACCTTCCCCCCAGCCCTGGGGACCACCACCTCCTGGAGCTAATTATAAAATGAATGCGGGGGACCGAGCAGGCGCCGCAGCCCCAGGGACCTCCCAGATGCAATTTAGCAAAAATAATGGGCAGTCAGATGGCCCCCTTCAGCCTCCGGGCCTCCCTGGGGCTATGATAGAGGAGGGGAGCATGCCCCTATATCCTATATATATATATATATATATATATATATATATATATATATATATATATATATATATATATATATATGCTGGCGACAAGGGTCAATAAACCACCTTTGAATCTACTCATAGCGCTGTGGAGTGGTCTGTACCTGTTTTTCTTCGTTGGAACATATTTCCTAGAGGGAGGTGCAGCAGAAGTTTGAATCGTATATAAATATATATATATATTACCTACTGGCGGTCGCCAGTAGGTAGTTATAGTTAGGATTGTTTTCTATAGGAAATCCGCAACATTCTATTGGGAATAACTTTGGCGCCGGTTGAGCAATCTGCCTGTAATTTTCCTTACATTTGCCTCGCTGCGCTCCGCTCCTTCCCTGAAAGTTTGGGGGGGATTCGTCAAGCGGGGGCCGGGATAAAAGGGGGGTCCCAAAATGTGTTTTCCCTATGTTAATTTCCATAGGGCGGTTGGACTCACTTTTAGCCCGAACGGCTGAATGGATTTCCACAAAACTTGGCAAAATTGTAGGGACTGGTAGCCCAATGTGCCTTTGCTATGTCTCAAGATATGTGCTCCAGTGGATTTTGAGTAATTTAGGTTCAAAAAAATATATATATCTGGGCGGAGCCTAACCACACATCTGATCTGATTGGCTGTCAGCACTTAATCCAAGAAGTGTTGGCAGCCATCTTGGGACCAATATACATGATAGCACCTCATTAAAAAGCATTGTAGTTAATAGAGGGTTTTAGGACTTTAGTTACATTATAAATCATTTGTTGATGGTACCATACTCATTTTAGGAATTGTGGTGTGTTCAAAGGTGATTTTACCATGTGAAAAATCCTTCTGCTGTGATATCATGAATCATGTTTGAAAGAAAACTAATATCTCATGATTTTCCCACAGTGGTTTGGAAGGGGATCTATAAGCTAAATTGAAAGCATATTTTCTGTAAATTCACATTATGTTTCTCAGTCATGTGAGAATGAAGTCTGACATTCTCAGTAAAACATGTACATCCAACAAGGACAGAGACTGTCAGTTTATTTCTTTGTGTTCTACTGCAGCCTCCTAGAGTGTTCTAAAGAACAACTAGAGCGCTAACAGCCCTACCTATTACAAAGATATAGCACACCTGAAGCCATCGTGATGGGAATAAAGTGGTAACTCTTAAAACATTTAATTTAGAAAGGAACAAAATGAGGGGGTATATTATGCCATAGAAAGTATTATTAGTGCTGCAGAAAGAAAAATTAGGGCACATTT
Organism: Lissotriton vulgaris; assembly: GCF_964263255.1. Taxonomy (NCBI): domain Eukaryota; kingdom Metazoa; phylum Chordata; class Amphibia; order Caudata; family Salamandridae; genus Lissotriton; species Lissotriton vulgaris. Next base: position 682,906,681 of record NC_141696.1, read on the forward strand.
TGAGTGACTTCTCAAATAATCTTCTATTTCATTAAAAAATTCTGACATGCAGTCTCCCAAGATGGCCACCAGAGACAAAAGAGCCCAAATGTAGCCCAAATATCACCCAGATGTAGCCCAAGTATAGCCCAATGACATAAAGTCCCAGAGTGTTCTAAAGAACAACTAGAGCGCTAACAGTCCTACTTATTACAAAGGTATGGCACACCTGAAGCCATCTTGATTGGAATAAAGTGGTAACTCTTAAAACATTTAATTTAAAAAGGAGCAAAATGAGGGGGTATATTTTGCCATAGAAAGTAAAATTAGTGCTGCAGAAAGTAAAATTAGGGCACATTTTGAGTGACTTCTCAAATCCTCTTCAATTTCATTAAAAAAGTCTGACATACAGTCTCCCAAGATGGCCACCAGAGACAAAAGAGCCTAAATGTAGCCCAAATATCACCCAGATGTAGCCCAAATATAGCCCAATGACAGAATGTCCCAGAGTGTTCTAAAGAACAACTAGAGCGCTAACAGTCTTACTTATGACAAAAGTATGGCACACCAGAAGCCATCTTGATAGGAATGAAGTGGTAAGTCTGAAAACATTTAATTTAAAAAGGAACACAATGAGGGGGTTCATTTTGCCATAGAAAGTATGATTAGTGCTTCAGAAAGAAAAATTAGGGATCATTTTGAGTGACTTCTCAAATCCTCTTCTATTTCATTAAAAAAATTCTGACATGCAGACTGAAACATGCACTTTGAATACCAGCAGCAGACTTCCCTGGTGAGCAGGAGCTTTACTACAGTGATCTAATGAGCAACTAGAGTGCTAACATTCAGAATTTATGGCAAATGTGTGACACATCTGAATGCCTTCTTGATGGAACCAAAGTAAACAAGCATTGAAAATGCAATAGATCTCGCCCTCTTTTAAGTTAAAGCCATTCTGTTTGTAATGAGGTGGCTTTTTAGCTTTGCTTTTATTAGTGTGTTTTAAACTTTCATGTAAATAACATGCATCTGTATGCATATATGTATATGTATGCATGCATTTATATTTGTAATTATATAGATATACAGATTATATATGTTTATATATGTATGTATATATATATATATACATACACATACATATATAAAAATGCATATGCATATATATGCATATATATGTGTATATGTGTGTGTGTAGAGAGAGGTAGAGAGTTAGAGGTGTAGAAGTAGAGAGGTAGAGGTAGAGAGGTAGCGGTAGAGAGGTAGAGACTAGTAGAGAGAGAAGTAGAGAGAGGTAGAGAGTCGAGAGTGAGTAATAGAGAGTAGAGAGTGAGTAGTAGAGAGTAGTAGAGAGCAGTAGAGAGAGTAACAGAGAGTGAGTAGTAGAGAGTAGTAGAGTGAATAGTAGAGTGAGTAGTAGAGAGTAGTAGAGAGTGAGTAGTAGAAAGTGAGTAGTAGAGAGTAGTAGAGAGTAAGTAGTAGAGTGAGTAGTAGAGAGCAGTAGAGAGTGAGTAGTAGAGAGTAGTAAAGAGTGAGTAGTAGAGAGTAGTCGAGAGTGAGTAGTAGAGAGTGAGTAGTAGAGAGTAGTAGAGAGTGAGTAGCAGAGACAGAGAATAGTGGAGAGTAGTAGAGAGTGAGTAGTAGAGTGAGTAGTAGAGACTAGTAGAGAGAGAGTAGTAGAGAGTGAGTAGTAGAGAGTAGTAGAGAGTGAGTAGTAGAGTGAGTAGTAGAGAGTGAGTAGTAGAGAGAGAGTAATAGAGAGTGAGTAGTAGAGAGTAGTAGAGAGTGAGAAGTAGAGAGTGAGTAGTAGAGAGTAGTAGAGAGTGAGTAGTAAAGAGTGAGTAGTAGAGAGAGAGTAGTAGAGAGTGAGTAGTAGAGAGTAGTAGATAGTGAGTAGTAGGGAGTGAGTAGTAGAGAGAGAGTAGTAGAGAGTAGTAGAGTAGTAGAGAATGAGTAGTAGAGAGTGAGTATTTGAGAGTAGTGGAGTAGGAGAGAGTAAGTAGTAGAGAGTAGTGGAGAATATTCCAAAGTTTGGCAAAGCACCACTTGCACAATAAGTCCAATCAAATCATATCACTTAGAGTCCTTATTGAAGCGCTGAATCTTGGTGTATATTCAAATGATTTTATTTTCCTTAAGTTTATGTACCACAACCAGCCGAAACGTTTCGTTCTGTATAACAGAACTTCTTCAGGGCGTTCTTATTTCCTTCAAGTTATGTCGGTATCCTGTTGTCAAATAACTAGATATTTCTTCCAAATGTTAGACGAGACGTAAGTACATTCTTATTCAAAGTGACTTGGTTTCTATATTACCCACACAATTTGGGCAGACTTGAGTAATTTATAGCATCCTCAAAGTCAGTCTTTCAAAAATTCCAAAGTATAGGACATGATAATCCAAATCCAAATGTTTCTCAAGAAAAGTCGTTTTCAATCGTTCGGAATATCAGTGTTTGGGCAGATATGACCCTGGGACCCCCAGTATGCAAGGGGAATTAGTCCCCCCTCTGCAAATGCGCCAGTGGCCTGCGTTGCAGAGAGGTGTAAAAAGGGGCATGGCCTCATTACACCTCTGTGCAATGCAGCCCCCTGGCGCATACTGGAGGCTCCTGGTGGGATAGTTGGCCACCAGGGACCCCCAGTATGCAAGGGGAATTAGTTCCCCCTCTGCAAACGTGGCAGGGGCTTAAAGATTTTTGACAAGGATCACAGTGATTGTCTGTGTAAATTAAGGAATTATATTTTTACCTTTTTCCATAATGTTAGCTGCGTGTGCTTCAGTTTGTCTTTTTAAATAGTTTTTTATGCTTGGATTCAATGCTGGTATAGAGATAGTGTAATGGTTTCATTGGTCTTGTAAATATGCTCCTTTTTTAGAAGTGTTTTGTGCGATCTTTAACATGGGTGGAAGCAGGAAATGTATGGAGAGGGATAGGAATAGCAGATAGAAAACCTTATGAAATAGTGTGGGAGATGCATAAAGGATTTCACTTATGGCATCAATTGTGAAGAATATACAAAAAAGAGAGGCATATTTACAAGCCTTTTGCGTAATGTTTGACATGGGTGCAAGCAGAAAATGCATGCAGAGTAATAAAATTGGCATACAGACAAGAATATGAAATGCTGTGAGAGATGCTTAAAGGGTTTTTCTAATGGTATAAATTGAGATAGAATATGCAAAAAAAGAGAGGCATATTTACAAGCCCCTTGCGCAATGTTTGACATTAATGCTGGTATAGAGATAGTGTAATGGTTTCATTGGCATACTTACAAGCCCCTTGCGCAATGTTTAACATTAATGCTCGTTTAAAGATAGTGTAATGGTTTCATTGGCACATTTACAAGCCCCTTGAGCAATGTTTGACATTAATGCTGGTATAGAGATAGTGTAATGGTTTAATTGGCATATTTACAAGCCCCTTGCACAATGTTTAACATTAATGCTTGTTTAGAGATAGTGTAATGGTTTCATTGGCATTTTTACAAGCCCCTTGCGCAATGTTTAACATTAATGCTCGTATAGAGATAGTGTAATGGTTTCATTGGCACATTTACAAGCCCCTTGCGCAATGTTTGACATTAATGCTGGTATAGAGATAGTGTAATGGTTTCATTGGCATATTTACAAGCCCCTTGCGCAATGTTTGACATTAATGCTGGTATACAGATAGTGTAATGGTTTCATTGGCATATTTACAAGCCCCTAGCGCAATGTTTGACATTAATGTTGGTATAAAGATAGTGTAATGGTTTCATTGGTATATTTACAAGCCCCTTGCGCAATGTTTGATATTAATGCTGGTATAGAGATAGTGTAATGGTTTCATTGGTATATTTACAAGCCCCTTGCGCAATGTTTGATATTAATGCTGGTATAGAGATAGTGTAATGGTTTCATTGGCATATTTACAAGCCCCTTGCGCAATGTTTACCATTAATGCTGGTATAGAGATAGTGTAATGGTTTCATTGGCATATTTACAAGCCCCTTGTGCAATGTTTGACATTAATGCTGGTATAGAGATAGTGTAATGGTTTCATTGGCATATTTACAAACCCCTTGCGCAATGTTTAAAATTAATGCTGGTATAGAGATAGTGTAATGGTTTCATTGGCATATTTACAAGCCCTTTGCGCAATGTTTGACATTAATGCTGGTATAGAGATAGTGTAATGCTTTCATTGGCATATTTACAAGCCCCTTGCGCAATGTTTAACATTAATGCTGGTATAGAGATAGTGTAATGGTTTCATTGGCATATTTACAAGCCCCTTGTGCAATGTTTGACATTAATGCTGGTATAGAGATAGTGTAATGGTTCCATTGGCATATTTACAAGCCCCTTGCGCAATGTTTAACATTAATGCTGGTATAGAGATAGTGTAATGGTTTCATTGGCATATTTACAAGCCCCTTGCGCAATGTTTGACATTAATGCTGGTATAGAGATAGTGTAATGTTTCATTGGCATATTTACAAGCCCCTTGTGCAATGTTTGACATTAATGCTGGTATAGAGATAGTGTAATGGTTTCATTGGCTTATTTACAAGCCCCTTGCACAATTTTTTACATCAATACTGGTATAGAGATAGTGTAATGGTTTCATTGGCATATTTACAAGCCCCTTGCGCAATGTTTAACATTAATGCTGGTTTAGAGATAGTGTAATGGTTTCATTGGCATATTTACAAGCCCCTTGCACAATGTTTGACATTAATGCTGGTATAGAGGTAGTGTAATGGTTTCATTGGCATATTTACAAGCCCCTTGCACAATGTTTGACATTAATGCTGGTATAGAGATAGTGTAATGGTTTCATTGGCATGTTTACATGCCCCTTGCACAATGTTTGACATTAATGCTGGTATAGAGGTAGTGTAATGGTTTCATTGGGATATTTACAAGCCCCTTGCACAATGTTTGACATTAATGCTGGTATAGAGATAGTGTAATGGTTTCATTGTCATATTTACAAGCCCCTTGCGCAATGTTTGACATTAATGCTGGTATAGAGATAGTGTAATGGTTTCATTGGCATATTTGCAAGCCCCTTGCGCAATGTTTAACATTAATGCTGGTATAGAGATAGTGTAATGGTTTTATTGGCATATTTACAAGCCCCTTGCGCAATGTTTGACATTTATGCTGGTATTGAGGTAGTGTAATCGTTTCATTGGCATATTTACAAGCCCTTGCGCAATGTTTGACATTAATGCTGGTATAGAGATAGTGTAATGATTTCATTGGCATATTTACAAGCCCCTTGCGCAATGTTCAATATTAATGCTGGTATAGAGATAGTGTAATGGTTTCATTGGCATATTTACAAGCCCCTTGCGCAATGTTTAACATTAATGCTGGTATAGAGATAGTGTAATGCCAATTTTATTACTCTGTATGCATTTTCTGCTTGCATCCATGTTAAACATTGCGCAAGGGTCTTATAAATATGCCCCGCTTTTTGTATATTGCATCACTATTGATGCCATTAGTAAAATCGTTCACGTATTTCTCACAGCATTTCATATTGTTTTCTATCTGCTATTCCTATCCCTCTGCATACATTTACTGCTTGCATCCATGTTAAAGGTAGCGCAAAGCGCTTGTAAAAAAGGAGCATATTTACAAGCCCAATGAAACCATTAGCACTATCTCTATACCAGCATTGAATTCAAGCATGAGAAACACTTTAAAAAGAAGTCTACCCTATAAGGTAAAATATACAAACTGTAAGCACACACAGCTAACATTAAGGAAAAAGATGAAAATATAATTCCTTAATTCATATATACACTCAGTGTGATGCTTGTCAAAAATCTGAAAGCCAGTCATTTCAGCAAAAAACATTTAGCATGGTAAATCGTTTTAGGCACAGAGAGTGAGATGACACATACACACAAACAGACAGATGGTGTAGGCAGAGATTGAGATGACACACACATACAAACAGAGAGATGGTGGAAGGAGAGAGTAAGATGAGGCATGCAAAGAGGGAGATTGTGCAGGCAGAGAGTGATAAGAGACACACAAAGAGAGATGTGAAGTAGTGTTTATAATGTTTAGTTAATGTAATTGCTATGTGCTATGTTAGTAGTGGTCTATATTATGTTAAATTTTTCTTTTCAACAGATTGTAAATATCTACAGAGTCATAATAGATTATGCCCATGAAAGACTGCCAAAAAAGGGTTTATAAGAAAGCTTTATCGATCAAGAGGACTCAATTAGAAGATTCATGCAAAGGACAATCTTCAGAGAAAAGAAAAAATGCTCCTGGTAAGCAAACCAATGATTTTTTAAGAAAATTGTTAAAAAGCAGAAAAAGTCAAGAAAGTGTTTCTACGGGGAAAAAAAACAAAGTGTTACTAGAAAGAAAAAGCAGAGGTCACCAAAAAATGGTATAATAGTGCGAGGAGATCATAGTGTGTCTGGAAATCGTAGGACAAATCAGTTTTTTGACATCCGTAGACGAATGTTTCGTAACAGAGTAGTTTTGAATTTATTAAAAAAATCCTAAGAGAAATAATAGGAAAACGGATTTTTACAAGAAAAAGAAAAGGTTAGAAAAGTTTGTTGATCAGGCTTTTGAAGTGAAGAGAAACCTGTATATTTTAGTAATCAATAGAGTTCGTACACTAGATAGGCAATCAATGATTTGAAATCAAAATGTAAGTGGAAAAGAGTAATTAATCAGACTAATTTTTGTGATGTTTTTTCAGGAGAATGGAAGCATAGTTCAAGTTGTCAGCCATTTTTTAATGAAGAGAGTTACTTTCAAGATACTGTTTTGGTGCATGCAGTTGACACCAGTGGTCGAGCATATGAGGTGAAGGGCGGTTGTCCAGTTGAAAAAGAAAAAATTGTGCCTAGAAATGTAGATGAGGTGTTAGCTGTTGAAGTTTTAGGGAGATGTCCTAAGGCTCGGGTGTATACTTGGAATTGTAGTAGTTTTTGTAGTGTGCGACAAGATTCTATTAATTTGTTTTGCAATTTTTTACGTACATATAGTAAGAAAAGTCTAAAACAAAAGTTAAAGATGTTGCAAGACTTAGATCCTTGCAGAGTGAGGGAAAACAGGTTGTATGGTCATTCACTGGCTTGTCTTTCTAGAAAAGTATGTCAGAGTACTTTTCACCATTTTAGGATGTTAGCAGTGCATCAAACTAAAGTAAGGAAAATAGTGAGAAGGTTGTGTTATGCAAAAAGTCCAGCACTTAAGTTAAAACAGTTAAACAGAGCTCTTTTGCATGGATCTGAATTAGATGTGAAGAAGATTTGTGAAGAAATAGAGTTTTGAGACTTTGGTGAAAAAGAGGACACTGCCGAAAATGATACAGTAATAGAAAGTAATGTGGAAGAGAATGTACAGATTGTAAGTACTCAAAATTTTGATCATGAAATTACAAAGTTTAAGGTCATTTCAAGTGAAAGGCCTAATTTTTCTTGTGTGTGTTTTCCACGAACTCATTATAAGAATCAGACTCGGTTAGTTGATTTATATGTTAAAAGTGAAATGGAAAATATTAATGAATGGAAGGATTTTGCAACTTATTTGTTGGTTGAGAATTGTTTTGATTTGGGTTCTGATCTACGTATTTGTAAATATTGTTATAATAAATTAAATGAAAACAGAATGCCTGCTAGAGCTGTACATAATAATCTTGAGTTGGTAAAGATTCCGTCTGAATTGATGGGTTTAAATACCTATGAGTGTGTTCTGATTCAATGTGTGCATCCTTTTCAGGCTATTGTTCGCATGGAGCCTAAGACAGGAGTAAAGGGAAGAGTTGTTTATTTGCCTTTAGATTTAAAGAAAAATATTGACACCATTGACGTAGAAAAAGTGGAAGAGGAGCCTCTGGTTATTCTAAGTAAGAGTAAGAAAATCTGGAAAGAATTAGTGGATGTTAGGAAAGTCAAAAAAGCAACGTTGTATTTAGTAAAAAACAATCAGTACTACAAAAATGTATATGTACGAGAAGAGGAAACAACTGTAGTAGAGAACAGTGATTCATCAGCTGGACAGATTGAAAAAGTAGATGTTTCTAGAAGTGAACAGATTTATGAGCATTATAGTGTTCATCCTCTGCATTCCACAGAAGTAATGGGGAATGCTATTGAGTTGTTCCAAATGAAAGAAGCCAAAGGAAGTCCCATAAGTGTATGGGAAGAAAGCTTGGAAGCTTGTTGTTTTCCTCAATTGTTTCCAACAGGTCAAGGTGGAAGATATGAGGAGCCACCTGTTCAAATTCCTGCGTCAGAATACCGGACTTTAAGATTATATGCAGAAGATCCAAGATTTCGTCAATGCATTCCATATTTGTTTCATCTTCTGTTTGAGAGTGACCTGTCTGGACTATCCTATGCTGTGAGCCATATACTGAAATCTGGAGTACATCTTCAAAATGTTGCAGCAAGAGACTTTATGGATAAAGTCCAAGTGGAAGTATTTTGGAATCACACCTAATCAATCTCATGGCATGTCAGCGTGGTACGAATGAGTATTGGTACCGTCATCATGGTGAATTGAAATGTATGCTAAGAAACTTAGGGACTCCTACATGGTTCCTCACTCTTAGCTGTGCTGAGTATGCCTGGGAAGACTTACTTGAATTTCTTCGAGAGGCAAATGGAAACATAGAAAATATAGAATTCAAGACACCTGGAGAACTGTGCTCTTTGGTTCCAGTTAATGTTTTTAGGTTTTTCAATCATCGATTTGAAGCTATGATGTCTTTCATCACAAACAAAAAAATTCCTCCACTTGGAGAGGTTTTGGATTTCTTTTGGAGAAAGGAGTATCAAGCAAGAGGTGCTCCTCACGTACATATGCTGCTATAGATCAAAGATGCTCCCAAATTTGGAACAGATTCGGATGACACAGTGATGGGTTTCATTGAACGATATTCCACATGTGTTGTTCCAAAAAGTACAGAAGAAGACAATTTACGACATCAAGTTATGTTATGTTATGTTATGTTATGTTATATTGTGTCTTTTATAGCGCTCGGCTACTCAGAAGAGTGTCCCGGCGCTTTATTGACAACCTAAGAAGACAGATACAACACAACAGACAGAGAATGTAGGGTCAACAGAACAAAAGAGACTAGGAAGCAAAAAGCCAGGTTTTCAGGCCCTTCCTAAAAGCCAGCAGATTTGAAGTGCTGCGTAGAGTCAAGGGCAGAGTGTTCCAGAGCTGAGGGGCCCTGAGCATGAATGAACGGCCTCCGATACGGGACCTCCTTACATGTGGAACGATGGCAAGGAATTTCGCCTCTGACCTTAAAGATCGGACAGGGCGATGAGCGACGTGCCTCTTCTGAAGATATTTAGCCCCCGTGGCGTAGAAGGCCTTGTGGGCAAGGGTTAGGGTTTTAAAAACTATCCGCTGTGGGATAGGCAGCCAATGAAGCGACTGCAACAGTCCCGAAACTTTGACTCGCCTATGCAGGCCAAAAATGGCCCGTGCTGCAGCGTTCTGGACCACCTGCATCCGTTGCAGGAGATATTCGGGCAGACCAAGATATAGGACATTGGAGTAATCCAATCTTGACCCTATCAGGGCCTGTACCGTAATCCTCCTGTGATCTTTGGAAAGCAACGGGAAAACTTCCGTAGCATGCGGAGAAGCCCAAAACAGGTACCAGTGAGGGTAAGGATCTGAGATCTAAGAGTCAGACCGTTGTCAATTTTAACCCCCAAATTCTCAAGTCTTACGCTTTCAAACCCATCGCTGTGGAAAGTACTGTCATTGAAAGTTCAAATCCAAGGAGAAGTTCTACACAAAATGTCGTTTTGGATTTCCACGACCAGTAATATCTAAAGGAAGAGTGAACAATTTTATGTCTTCACTGCAACATACTGTGACAAGAAAATCACCGAAAAATACGTACAACTTGAAAAGAAAAGAAGAGTCCAAATAAATAAATGACTACAACCCAGTCATTTTGTCCATGTGGAATGCTAATATGGATATTCAATATTTAGCTGACAACTCTATTGCTGTGGCTCGATATGTAACATCTTACATCACAAAATCAGAAAAGATGGAACTGAAGGAAATGTGGGAGGATATTTCGCATGAAAAGAGCCTAAGTAAGAAATTATACAGTTACAGTCTGAAGATGTTGTCACATCGAGAAATTGGAGCATATGAATGTTCAGATCGGTTATCATTAGCAAGTCTGTATGCCAAATCGAGATCCATCATTTGGGTGAGTCTAGGTCTTGCTGCAACATGAAACCGAGTTTTGAAGTCTGCACAAGAAATTGAGTATTTCAACCAAACAGTACAGATATTTTGAAGATAAACATGTTGGATACATATTATCCAAATAGAAGTAGTCATCTTGAGAACGTTTGTCTCTATGAAGTACTGCAAAGCTGTACTTTTAAGATGAATATGACAGAAGATATCAATAAAGGAGTATATGCTATAATTGGATGTGAAGGATGTCTGGTGAAACAAAGAAAAGGACATTTGATTAATCATCATAAATTGAGTTGCGAATCTCCTGATAAAAGGGAATTTTACTATTTAGCTCTTTTGCAACTCTTTTAGCCATGGCGTTCAGAAGAGGAACTACTTGGAGATTTTCTCAGTTTTGAAGATTCTTTCAATGCTACTAAGGATACCATTAAATGCCCTGTTTTTTCAAGTTATCTGCAAATGTTGAATGGTGAAATTCAGCAAGAAGCTATCATTGCAGCAGAGATTGCTAGAGACAGTTCTCAAGACAGTCAGAGTACTGTTTCGTTGAGTCAGGATCCACTAGGAGGACCACTTATCCAAAATGAAGCTGCCACTGCCATGGAAGAGGTGGAAAGAGCCATGGAACAAGCTCAGAAGGATGTAGTTAATTTAGAAGATTTGGAAAATCTACTAAACGTGGAGCAGAAAAAAATATATGATGAAGTCACAGAACAGATTGAGCATGGTTTTCGTCATGATAAAAAAGAGTGCTCATGTACGTCATTTGAACCTGTCCAACTGTATGTGTGTGGAGAACCCGGAACTGGGAAACATTTTATGATTAAATCAATTGCAACTTATCTGCATAAAAGAACAAAGTCATCACTGTCTTGTGTTGTTACTGCTCCAACTGGGTTGGCAGCACATAACATTAAAGGGATTACTTTACATTGTTTATTGATGCTGCCAGTAGAGCATGATAATAAATTACAATACCACAAGCTATCTGGAGAAGCTTGTGGTGAAGTTGGTAGAGTCCCGAAGAAAATTAAACTTCTTATCATTGATGATGTAAGCATGGTTTCAAATGTGATGCTTGCTTTTGTGCATTTAAGAATGCAACAAATTCTTAAAACAGAGTATGATGTGTTATTTGGAGGCAAACACATCATTGTCTTTGGAGATCTACTGCAGCTAACTCCAGTGAAAGGACAACCAGTGTTTAAGATGCTTACGCATGAAGATACAAGAAAGTGCTTAGGAAGCATTGGAAATGTGAATATCTGGTTATATTTTAAATATGCAGAACTGCTTCAAAACATGCAACTGGCAAAATATGAAGATTATAAAAATATTCTACAAGATGTAAGAATTGGAAAAGTAACTGAACATGGCAAAGAAGCTTTACAGTCACGATTATTTTCAAATTTGTTTCCAAAGGAAAATTATCTCCCAGAGATTATTTATCAGAAAGTTGCTGAAAACAAAACTGTAATATGCTTGATGCCAACTCTTCGAGAATGTTCAATCTTCAACAACAAAATGTAAGAGTTAGAACATCAAGAGATTGTGAAACTGGAAGCTATTGATAAAATAGAGCACGAAGGAGTTACTATTGTTTTGTCAGAAAAATTGAAATCAAAGTTGGATTCTTTAGAGAAGACAATTTCTAAAACGGCTGGTTTTGAAAAGACTCTATATGTATGTTTAAACTGTCGTATAATTTTACGACAGCATTTAATTGTGGAAAGAGGTTTAGTAAATGGAGCAATGGATCATATTGTTGATTTTGTGAATTATCGAAATAGAGATGGAATTGAATTTTTGAAAATTAAATTTGATGGAATTGAAGAAGTACAACAGTTTAGTCGTTGTTCTATTCGATTTTTGCTTGTGAAAGATTTGTATGTCCGCCGAAAACAGTTTCCTGTTTCTTTGTCATATGCAGTTACTATTCATAAATCTCAAGGTTTAAGTGTAGATAGTGCTTTGATGAATATTGGAAGTGCTGTCTTTAAGGAGGGTATGGCATATGTTGCTTTATCTCGAGTCAGAACTTTATCTGGATTGTACTTGATTGATTTTGATGAGACAAAGATTAGTGCAGATCTAAATTGTGTAAAGGAATATTATAGGTTAAGAAGAGAGTATGCTCCAAATTTACCTCAATATCCTCTATTTGAAAAGTGTGTAGTCGGCCGAAAAAGAAGAAATGAGCAAAATTGTAGCAAGGCTGTAGCAAAAAAAGAAAACTAGATGAACCAGTAATTGTAAGCAATAACAAAGAGGATTCTGTTGAAGATATTGTTGGATTTCAGTTTGAGAACAGTTCTGGTGTCAACTGCTATGCTAATGCAGGGGTTAATGTTGTTTTTTTCTCCAAAGTTTGCAAGAACAGATTGTTGAAAATCGGGATCAAAGTTTTTGTTGTTTGTTGAATACTGTGTTTGAGAAATGTAGCAGTGATAGAACAAATATAGAAAGTGTTTCTGATATTCGAAATGATTTAGACATATGTTCTGGTATAACTCAATTTTCTCAGGATATTCAGCAAGATTGTCAGGAATTTCTAATGTACATGCTTGTTGTATTGCAAGAGGAAGGTATAGATGTTGAAAATCTTTTTGGCCTTTCTTATAAATAGCAACATGTCTGCAATAATTGTTCCTTTTCAAGTAGTACAACAGTAGATACCGAAAGATTTATACATTTGACTTTACCAGACTGCAAATCAGTGTCTTTTAATAATCTAGTTAGAGCAGCTGATCAAAACATGGTTTGTACCCAATGTAACTCTGCAATGCTATCAACATTATTTATACAAAGTTATGGACAGTACGTAATTTTAATGTTCCAACGATGTAGACCTGATGGAACTAAATGAACAACTTTAATTAAAAATGTTGTGGCTTCTCAATTATCAATTTCAGGAAGAACATTTGTAACAGTAGCAATTATTTTCCATGATGGTCCTTCAACAACATCTTGACATTATACAGCTTATTTAAAATGTCAAAACGGTTGGACTTATTGTAATGATACTGTTTTTACTTTCAAAAAACGTTTGCCTTTTGACTTAAAAAATTCTTACCTAGTGTTTTTACAACCTAAATTTTAGGAAAAGTAATTGGCCTAGAAAGATTTGAGCAATTAATAAAAGTTAGTCATCAGGATACTATATGATGTTCAGATTCTGATAGTTTACTGGTTGTTTAAGGTTTTTATGGACATGATACACATCCTTGGGTGGAGATATAAATATTGTAAGGTGTTACGAAAGACGTTGCAGTTTTTCATGCAGAAGGTTGGGAAATGGAAGGTCAAGAGTATTATTAAGTATTTTCCAAAACAAGGAATTTGTACGTACTATTAGGCCATGTGGGAAAGTACATCAATGAAAAATGAGTTTCTCGGGTAAATGCTGATAATATATGTTTTTACATAAGTTTGTAATGATACTCAATTGATTTTCAAACAACGTTTGCCTTTTGACTTAACAAATTCTTACCATATTGTTTTTAGAACCCAAATTTTAGTGAAAGTAATTGGACAATGAAGATTGGAGCATTTAATAAAAGTAAGTGTGTTGTTGAAAATTAGTTTGTGAGTGAACGTGATCAAGATAATTAGTAAACTGGTAGTTGTCACAGAGGTAGTATAAGTGTATCACATAATGAGTGATATCAGTATTATAGGAAATGTTTATCAAGAGTAAGTCAGAGGTGTAAATATAATTATTGTTGGATGATGAAATAGATGTTGGACCTTTCATTCCGAAAGTCGGGTAAATGGAAGTTTAAAACTACTATTAAGTAATTTCCCAAAAAGAGGACTTTCTATATACCATTTGGCCATGTGGAAAGGTATGTAAATGAAGAATACGTATTTCGGGTAATGTGGTTAATATATGTTTCCATATCACTTTAGTTTTAGAGTATAATAATGAGATACTGCATCTTAGAAATTGCTGTTTGGAAGAAAACATTTAGGATATGTTTTTTCTAAGTTTTATGGGTTTTTTAAACACAATCATTTTGATTGTGGTTTTTTTGCCCGCTGTGATATGATGAATAGTATTGAACTCACTGTTTTTAGTGAAAATCAATATATTCTGAGAACAGCAAAAATAAACCATATAACATGTTGTACAAGTTAATTTGCATTTTGTATTGTGTACTATATATTATAACTGATTTCTTTACTCTCTTCTACAGATATTACATTTATAAGGTAAGTACGACTAATAAAAAATACATTTTGATTACTTTTTTATTTCTGTTTCTCTCTATCCTTCCCTTACTGCCTCTCTCTTAACCTCACTGCTTTCATCCCTTCAGTCTCTCACTCCCTTTCTCTTATGTTCACTCCCTTTAACTCATCCACATTTTGTCACTGACTTTTTTTTGCTCCTTCACTCAGTCCCCTTCTCTCACTCTTTCCTTCACTTCCTCTATTTCCTCACTCTTTTACTCTTCTTGTCTCATGCTCACTCACCTTTATTCATCCTCTATCACCTCTGTTTTGTCAAACTTACTGTTATTCTTTTACCCTACGACACCCCTGTCCCTTTATTTTGCTTTCCTCACTTATCCTTATTCCCTATACTTCACTCCCCTTCTTCTTAGTCTTCTCACCCACTCATGTTAAGTCAGTCCCTCTGTTTCACTCCCCTTCACCTCTCTTTCCTTCCTTTGCTCACTCACTAATTCCCCTTCTGTCACTCACTTAACTGCACTTCAAACACACCTTCATAAAACTCCCTGTGTACTTTTACTTTATCTGTACTCTTCTATCACTCTCTCTTTCTTAGACTCATTGTTGTTAATGCACCTGCACTAATTCCCCCTTCCCTCTCCCTCATTTTCCTTCCCTAACTCCTCATTCCCTTTTCTCCTGTTTTGTCTCTTGTATTGTGAATAATGTATTATAACTGATTTGTTTTTTTGTTTCCACAGAAAGTACGACTGACCCCAAAAACTTTTTTATTTCTCTTTTTGTCTATCCTTCCATCGTTTCCTGTCTCTTAGCGTGACTCTCTTCATCACCTCATTCTGTCACTCCTTTTCCCTCACCTACACTACCTCATTTTCCGTTCTTTGATCCCTCACTGAGTCTCCTTCTATCACTCCTTCCTTCACTCCCTGTGTGTAGTCAATCACTCAGTCCCATTGTTTCACGCTCACTCGACTTTATTCACCCTCTGTCATTTGTCTTTCTTCAACTTCACTGTCCTTCTCTCCCTCACCTCACCCTTGTTTCGTTAGGCTGCTTCCGTCAGTACCCTTTATTCCTATCCTTCACTCCCCTTCTCCTTTCTTGTTTCCCTCACTTACCTTTTCTCAGTTCATCTGATTTACTCCCCTTCACCTCTCTTTCCTTCTTTTGCTCCCTTACTCATTAACCTTCCTCACTCACCTTAGTCCACTTCACTTACTCATTTTGTCACTCCCTTTGAACTCTGACATCCTCACTTCTCTTTCTTCACTGTCTCTCTGTTAGCCTTACTTCTTCTGTCCCTTCACTGTCTCACTGCCCTTCCCTTACACTCACTCTCTTTAACTCACCCACACTCCATCACTTGTTTTTCTTCGCTCCCTCACTCAGTCCCCTTCTCTCACTCTTTCCTTCACTCCCTCTGTGTCCTTACTCCCCTTGTCTCACGCTCATTTTCCATCTCTCTTTTGACTGTGCTATGTCTTCCTTTGCTTGTTCCATGTTTCTGTGTGTGTGTGCCATCTTACCTTCCTTTTGCACAATATATGCATGTGCGTGTGTCATCTTACCCATCTCACCCTCTACTTGTTCTATCTCACTCTCTGCCTGCACCATCTTACTCTCTACCTGTGTCATGTGTCCCTCTGCATGTGCCATCTATGTTTCTTGACTCTTAATCTCCTTCCTTCTCTCTTGTATTGTGAAATATACATTGTATGCATTATAATTTATTTGTTTCTTGTGTTTTACAGATATTATATTTTTTTTAAATAATTTCTTTACCTTTTTTTATATCTTAGAAGGTAAGTATAAGCAATAAAAAACTATTTTCGCATCATTGTCTAAGTTTTCATTATTTATAAGGTAAGTATGAGAATCAAAAATAAGTTTGTTATTACTCTTTTATTGTGACAGAATAACTGCCTCACAGAAGCACTCACCACGCCTGCCGTGACGGGAAAGGCTCAGGGAGAGTGAAACCCTACCTTGGCAGCACCTGAATCGCGCCGTGAGGGAAACGGGCTAGCTCCTTCACCGCCATCCACCCGGTGCAGCTGCAGCTGGGAAACTACATCACCCAACTGCCCCGGGGGTGGACGCGGGGGTTGTGACACCTGACACGCCACCGGAAGCGCCTTATTAGCAGGGTACACCTCTCGCCCCGCGAGTCGCGCGCGGGAGCGACCGGGAGAAGCCCAGGCAAAGGGCGGGCCATCTGTGGCCGTCCGGGGACGGCAAGGGACGGGACGGGCAATCCCCCTTGACTGGTGCTACACTATCCCCCGTGTAAGCTATTTTTGACTACATATTTTTAACGTTTAAGATACCAGGGTGACGTACGCCTTGTGCTGAGATTACTTAACAAGCCTTTGGGTCTATCGCTTGTACCTTTTCTCTGTTATCAATCGGAGAACTTTAACAATGTCCAAAAAGAAATCCACTATGGTCAATTATCTAGTCAAAGTTGTAAGTAAAATTAACAATGATCGAAGGAAGTAGTTGTGCCTGGAAAGCCCGCCGGCACTACCCCTTAGCCCCCTGTGGCTAGTACTGTACCGTCTCTGGACATCCCTTGCTTAACTGATGTTTTAGTAGAGGATTTACCAGTAGTACTGGCCCCAGTCCAGGATGTACCAACCGAGGTTCTGCCTGATGTCCCTTCTGATACTTCAACATGGAGTTCTCCAGTCAAGAGAGCTGTAAGGACCTGCAGAAAGTTACAGACCAAGCGTGGGGGAACTTTCCATAAGAGAAGATCTGAAATTGTACCTAAGAGTTTGGCTCGACATAAGGAGACTATGACTATGGCTAGTAATACTCGAGCTAATACAAACTCAGAACAATTTGATTTATTAGCTAACATGATAGAGGCTAAGTTCGAAATGGTTGTTAAGCCTCTAGTAGATAAGATAGAACTACTGACAGTTGAAGTGTCCAGATTAGGTGACCTATTGAGTACCCTTACCGGCAATAATGAGAGCCTTAGGCCGAAAGAGAGGGGTGTACCATCTGGCAGCGTTGTACAGAAGCAAACCGAGGGAGGGTCTAGTATTCGCGAATCTGGTGGATCGGACTCACTGGGTCGACAGCAAGTAAAGGCCAAAGTGGTCCCAGCAGCTATGGTGGTGGGGGGACCAGCTCCACCCCCACCCCCAGTCCCAGCCCCTGGTTCAGTTCTACCACCCAGAAGAACTCGTTCTACTAACCTCCCACCAGACTGTGTAACTTATGTTGTTGTCCTCTCTAACGTCCCGCCTCTGGACCCTAACTCTATTTATTCCCCCCAGGGATCACACGATTCTCTTAAAAATAAAACTGTCTCTTGGTTAAACAGGTATGGCGGGTTCCCTACAACCTACTCCGACCAAATACTTACAACCAGAAGGGTACCCTGGATAGGAAATGCCAGGAAAACTTGTAGGGGTGATTGCGTCATTGTTAATTTTGAGCACCCTCAACATGTCGCAACCGTATTACTCAGAGCAGCCTCTTTAACACCAGGGGAGAATGGTGTACGTGTGCACCCTTTGGGTTATTTTTATTAGTAAGGGGCCTCATTCTTTTAACCGAAGTGGGGTCCCCAATACCAATAACTGTACACCCCTTGAAATCCCAAGTCAGAATAGATATCAGGTCCTGGGTATATCAAGTATTCCAACTTTTGAAATCCCAACCTAGAATATCAGGTTTTTGGTACACCAAGTATGCTGGATCTAAATGACTGACTGCCAAAGGGTGGTAGGCTTTGTCTGTGTTTAACGGTAAATATCCAGGCTGGTAACTTAACCGGGACAAGTTTAGAACCTGAGCAGCCCCGGACAGCGAATTGTGACCTGCATTTTTGCAACGGGGTTGAACATGTATTTGTTGTAAAGAGTATGACGAATGCTCAATCATTAGAATGTATTGAGGTTACTAATGTTACACCAGCTGTGGCTGTACCCCGTCCAGATTCTGACAATCATGGTAATGTTCTGGATCAATCCATAAGTTGTTCTATTGAGGGTACATCTATCATTAGCTGGAACATAGCCGGTTGGGCCTCTAAAGGTGAAAGGTTGGGTTGGCTGGACTTGATCAGGTCATACGATATATTATGCTTCCAAGAAACCTGGTGCACCACTAAACCTAGCTTAGATGGCTATGTGTGTCATAGCTTATAGGCTTTGGAGTCACGGTATGGTCGGGCAAAGGGTGGTTTGCTCCTATTATTATCTGTGGACTTATTGTTGACTGTTGTCAAACACATTAACAGTAGGAAGTCATTCTCAAATGTTATGGGTACACCAAAAATAAGGATTAGATCTGCTTTTGATTAATTTCTACAACAACATTTTTGATAACTCACGGCACAAGGTCATCGAGGAACTGGGTAATACCCTCATGAAGCTTGTAAATGAAGCCAAATGCATTTTTACCTATGTCTGGTTAGGTGATTTTAATTCACCGACCTGTCCACTATCGTTCACCAGGGCATGTGGGATGCTAAATAATAGTGGCAAAAATACATATCATTTCCCACACAATATCTATGGGGAGGCCATTAACAATATTATGGCGACCTTTGATTTAGAGCTACTAGAGCCAGTGTTGAACAATAGTGGCCACATCATACCTACCTTTCCCGGAAGGAATTCTAATATAGACCCTGTCATGGTCTCTTCAAGTATCATACCACATTGTAGTACCCTGGTAATTGAGGATTCTAGTTTAAGTGACCATAATTGCATTGTAGTGACAGTTGAATCTTTTCAGTGCAGAAGTCAGGATGTGCAAAGAACCCTAGCTAGCATTGAGCTGCACAGATCAAATGGGATAATGTTGAGATGGAGAGGCGAAAAATCCAGTGCAGTATTACCTGTAATTATCTCGAAATCTTTGACAGAAATTGAGGGTATTTTGGCAGCAGGTAGTGCGCCTGTTACCATTATAAATAATTTTGTTAATATCAGTAAAATTATGAATATCATATTTACAGGACACAGAACAAATAACACCACACGCAATAAGGGCTAGTTTGACCATGTATGTACAGCACTTTATGTACAACTTAAACGTGCCTTAACATTAAGACTGAGGGATCAAAATGAAGTTTCACTCCTGAGAAAGGATTATAAAATGGCACTTTCTAAAAGGAAGAGGGAGCTGCAACAGGAAGCATGGGAAACTTATGCCGTGCTGCAGAAACATCTGACAGTTGCCTGTTTTGGTCAACGGTTAATTCACCCTTTCTAAAGGACGATAAAGCCCCACACCTTGCATCTAATGTCAGTAGTGAGGCTTGGGTGTCTCATTTTTTGGCTATATTTTATGCTAACGGTTCTATTGTGGGAGAGAAAAGCCATTGGCCTATACTCCCATTGGATATTTCATTGGGAGAAGTTGAAAGTAGCATCGGGTCCAGCAAGGGGGGCAAGGCACAAGGGCCTGACGGAGTCCCCATTGATGTATATAGGGCCGTTCCGCAAATGTGGGGACCTATCCTTACTCTGGTTCTTAACGCGGCTGTGGTAACTATGATCCCGCCTACCTGGGGAGACTCTATTGTTGTCCCTATTTATAAAAAGGGGGACAGGTCTGCAGCAAGTAACTACCGCCCGATCAGTCTGTTAGACTCGTTGGTGAAAGTTATGAGCCGAGTGCTGCTGTCCAGGCTGGAAGCTTGGGCTGAGGATGAAGGGATCCTCGCAAGCTCACAGTATGGCTTCAGAAAGGGCCGAGGCACACTGGATCAGTGCCTGAATTTAGAACTCCTAATTGGCAAGTACACTACGGCAAAGCAGGGTACCTCTGCTGTGCCTACTTGAGTAGTGCATTTGACCTAGTAGACCATTCAATCCTATGGCCAGTCTTATTAGAAATGGGTGCACCGGAACCCATTATCTTTTTCTTAGCTAGACTTTACGAAAAGATGCAAACGTGTGTGCGCTATGGGGTAAACGGAGAGTGCACCCCAAATTTTAACGTAAAACGTGGTATTCGGCAGGGTTGTGTCCTTGCCCCCTTGTTTACCCTTTTTGTTAACGCCATGGATGCTGTCCTGAACAAAGTCCAAGCAGATGTCCCAGGGGTTAATGGATCAGGCGTGCCAGTACTGCTTTACGCAGATGATGCTGTGCTTCTCTCGAGGACCCCTATAGGTCTACAGCGCCTGATGGATACGTTTTTTGATGTTATAAGTGAAAAAAAGTTGTTGATTAACAAGAGTAAAACTCTTGTTATGACTTGTGGGGCTAAAAGTAAAAAAAGGCACGCCTTTTTTATTGAAGGGGTGAAAGTGCAGCAGGTGGAAACATTTTACTACTTGGGCATTACCTTTACGCATAGTAATAGCTGGTTTCAAGAACTTTCAAATGTTAGGACAAAAATGGTAAAGAGTGCCCACGGTATCTTTAAATTTGCCTCTAAGATCGGCGATAGAAGGATTTGGGACATGATGTCAATTTACAAGGCCAGGAGCGTCTCAATTGCATCATATGGTGCTGGGATATGGGGTTATACTAATGCAGATGTTGTGCAAAGAGAAGAAAATAACTTCCTCAAAAAACTTCTTTGCCTACCTACCTCAGCCCCAAGCGAATTGACCCACAGAGAACTGGGTGTCGCCTATATAGGTGACCTCATTTCGTTGAGACCACTGATGATATGGCGTGCGATTTTGGGGAAGGATGAAACAGCCTTTAATGAAAGCGTCATTAAGGATTGCCTTGACCTAGACAACTATACCAAGATACCCTGGCTTAAGTATGTTTTAGACAGCTTCAGGGATATTTTTGGGCTCAATGTACTGGCTGAACTGTGTTCTGCAGGGAATATCCCTAAAGCAGACATGAGAAACATCTTTATGCAGTACAAAACACAGAAACGTCTGGAAGCTAACTGTCGCCTTACTTCAGTCTGTATTTATAATAAATACATAGAAGGTGATGTACCACAGCTATACCTGAGTATGGTAACTAGACCTGCACATAGGTTTGTTTTAACCAGACTAAGATTCGGTACGGCTCACGTTCTGGTGGCCTTTCCCCAACCTAAGAAGCAACCTGTTGGGCCGTGCCCATGTGATGGGCATTCCAAGCAAAGTACCCTGCACTTTATGTTCATTTGCACTCTCTTTTTGAATGTTAGGGTGGCCTACTTGAAACCGATTTTTGTAAACTATGGTGTCGGAAATGTGGAGGATGCGATGAAGCTAATTTATAATATGAATTCTCCGGACAAATGTTTTTATATTGCCACTTTTATTTCCAAATCAGTTCAGATGAGAAATAGTATGTTATTTTAAATATTTATTCCTTTTAAACCTGTATTGTATTTTTGCACCTTTTAACTGTATTGTATTGTATCATGCAGTTTGCTTATGTGCTTTTATGGTCATTCTTTTTCAGTCCCTTGCTCCCCCTCTCTCTACATGTGTCTCCCTTACAGTTAATCTTCTTTGCTCTCTCTTTCTACCACTCCTCCTCTTGACCTCAGTCAGTTTCTCTCTTTCTTTATTTTGTTAGGTTTGATCTTATTCTCCATCCTTCACTCTGTTATCCATTTCTTACCTGTTAGTAAACCTTGATTAATTGGCACTGCACTTTCTCCAGTCTCCAGTGCACTTCCTTCTCTCTGTTTCTCACACCTCTTCCCTTTTGTGTTCACTTTTGTTTACACTTCTATGTTTTGAAAACAGTGCCACAGGGCCTTAAATATTCGTTAGTTACCACTGAATTCTATACGGCCTCAAGGCCCATAGGATTCAATGGCAATTACCGAATCGGTAAATACTGATTGGGTAAAATGACTGAATTATACAGATTCGGTAATTTCAAAAGACAAATTACATACATCCTATTTACCTACTGTTAAATATTGAAATGGTATGATTTGGGACGCGATGTAGGTAGGCATTTACCAGTCGGTAAAGGTTGAATTTGGCCGTTATCGACCGGTAAATGCCTTTTCCTATGTAGGAGGCATTTATTTACAGATTTGGTATTTTTACCGAATCGGTAAAATTACCGAATCAGTAAATACAGACTCGGTAAAAATACCAAATCTGTCAATTCTAATGTAGGTTGCACTGTTGATAGTGCTAGAGGCATCTAAGAATTCGTTATTTACCACTCAATACAATTGGGTGGTAAATAAGGAATTCTTGTGTACATGCACATCTGTGCATGTACACCTGTGCCATGTGGCACACATACATTCCCTAAGGACATGTATGTTTTTCACATTGCACACAAGCCAAACACAGGGGTGCTACAGGGTGTCAAAGTGACACCCTATTCCCCCTGGCAGGATTCGGTATTTACCGATTCGGTAATTACCGAATCAGTATTTGCCATTGATTCCTATGGGCTTCAAGGTCCATAGGAATCAATGGCAAATACAGATTTGGTAATTATCGAATCATAATTAACGAATTTTACCGAATCGGTAATTAATTCGGTAAAAATACGTACATCTCCATTGCTAGTTCTTAAATACCGAATCGGTATGATTCGTTATTTAAGAAGTGGTAATCTGGGATTACCTACATCGTGAATGATGTAATATGTGACATCATCAGCAGTGGATTGCGGGTGCATGAATTATAGTTAGTACAACTAACTATATAGGAGCAATTTTAATGGTTTTTTAAATGCTAATTCTTACTATATATGACCTGACACTTATGGTATATATATATATATATATATTATATATATATATATATGTATATATATATATATATATATATATATATATATATATATATATATATATTTACTTAAAAAACCATAGGTTTCAGGCCTTATATAGTTAGGAATTAGCATTTAAAAAACCATTGAAATTGCTGCTATATAGTTAGTTGTACTACCTATATTTCGCGCACCCGCAATCCACTGCTGATGATGTCACACATTACATCATTCTTGACATGGTCAGTGACATCACTGATGACATCATTGATGACATCTCAAATGACTTCACTGATGACATCACTGATGACATCTCAAAAAAGTGGATGCCCATAAGGTCACATGCAAAATACATGACACTGCTTTGTCCAGGGGCGACCCCAGAAAGAAATATTCATTTGGGAATGCGAGCATGGTGCGCCATGTAATGAATTTACATCCCAATAATTGGGCTAGAGCAGTAACCTGAAGATTGGAGGAGGAGCAGGGCTCTGCTGTTCCAAGTACATCAAGTGCACCACCACCACCACAACCGAGCACTATGGTTCAAAATATTCAACCTGAATTTAGAAACCTTACAATTCGTTGTAACTTTTGCAACAAACTTATAGCCTTTGGAGAACAATCCATAGAACTTATTGTTCGCAAGAAGAGGAACCTCAACTGTACTCGCTAATTATTATTATTTTTTTTTACTTTTTTCTTCCTGGTCCACAGTTTTTTGGTTTAAAAAGTTAAATTTTTCTGGTTTTATAAAAAAAAGAAAAAAAAATCCAAAAAACGTGTTGAAAAAATAGAAATAAAATACAAAACTAAAAAGACAAAAAAACTGTTCTTTTCTGAACTACCTTAACTGGTCAAAGAAAGAACTAAGTTTGTCAGAATGAATGTGTAGTGCATAAATGAATGAATGAATACATTAGTAGTGTATGGTGAATGTGAAAGTGCAGAACTATAAGGAAGTGCTACAGCATATATCTATAAGGTGTTTACCTATAGTATACTGTAGTACCTCCGAAGCACTTGAATGTAACATATGCATATAAATATGCTACACGTCTTTGCTTGAATTTGCACTACTGGTGAAACTGCCTGGATGAATTTGTATGTGTTAGGGGCGGATTTACAACCCCCTTGTGCCTCTTTTACACAGCTGTTGCATCACTTTTGTGATGCAGCACTGGTGCAAAAGATGTGCCATGGTGTGTGGTATTTACAATGTGATGCATTTGGAAGGTGCGTCATATTGTAAAGCCCTGCGCCAGAAGGAGTCTTTCCTGCGCAGGTTGGGGGTGTTCTGGCACAGAAACGCCTCCTAAAAGTGACTACGTGAAATCTATAAGATTTCATTCAGTCACTTTTGAGCTTATACTGCGTCAAAACCCTGCACCTGCTTAAAGCAGGTGTAAGGATTGACACAGCATTATGAGCATAGGGTCCAAAGAGCATTGCTGGATCTGCATTGTGCTTCCAACGCAAATCAAGCAATGCGCCATCTTCACAGCACAGATACATCACATATCTGTGCCATTTTTGCCTCATAGTGCACCACATTTTAGATACAGTGCATCCATGGTGGTGATGTCACAGTGCACAATAACTAGCATATCTCTGGGGATGTACCGCTTATTGTACATCTACTAATTACTGTTTTAATGAAGTGAATGCCTTACTTCACACTGATCAATGAGTCACTAGAAAACTATACCAAGAGTAACAGAGTGTTTGGTTGAAGTGTAAAGATAGAGACTGCGGAATCCAACATATAAAAGGCAAATTTGCAGGTGCATAGGACAGTGTATGCACAGTCTATAGGGGTTTGAAGCACTCTATGCCCTAAGGCCCACTTTGCACCATGAGTACTTGGCTACTGACATAAGCCTCATTTATGAGATTTTGCCGTAGGAAAGTGCAGCAGGCCTTCCTGCTGCATTTCCCTATGGCAAAAGAAAAAGGCAGGAATGCACCATATCTATAAGATACAGCACATTCCTGTCCTTTTCCCTTGTGCTGGCGCACAATGGTCTGCCTGCACCAATACAGACACCTTTACACAATGGTGCAAGGGTGGCAGCGTTGCAAGGGTGATTATTTTTGTACAGGTAGGGAAACCTTTCTCTACAAAAATAATCACAAGAGTCTTTTCCTTTTTCTACGTGTTCTGCAGAATGCAGCACACATAAAAAAAGAAAAAACGAGGAGAAATAAAACTATTTTTCCCCATTGCGCCTTCCTTACGCCTCCCCTGGGGAGGCATAAGCTTTTGGCACTACCTCAGATTTACGTTTTCTTGTAAATGTGGGACAGTGTCAAAAGGCCATGGGTGTTGCTGGGAACGCCCCCAGCAACACCCATTGCATGTCCCTTTAACGCAGAACACTGTGTTAAAGGGGCTGATATTTATCAGGCAGCAGTAAACCAAAAAAAGTGCCTTAGTGCTGCCTGATGAATATCACGCAGGCAGCGGTGCCACAGAACATCACAAAAAGTGACATTCCAGTGGCGCAAGGAGCCTCATAAATGAGGCCCTGAATGATTACAATTCTGCAAGGAGAGTGTGTAGCTGAATGTATAACTGCTTCACTTTTTCTACAGCAGAGGTTTTCAATCTGTGGGGCGCGACCCCCAGGGGGGCCACGGAGTCCAGGGAAGGGGGTCGTGCATTTCCAGGCCTAACTTCTGCCTGGTATACAAAACATGTAGTAGTCCTTTGGACAAAGACACCGTGATCATTAAAATACTTCAGCTGAAGTAAATCGAGTCTCGTGCTGAAAACGAAGAGGCCCATCAGACAGGTAAAACAAGCCTTCTTTCCAGGGTCCCTGCTCGCCTGAAGGAAATACAAATGTGTGCTAAAAGTGAATCTGCAAATGTAAAGGATGCTTGGGAGAGGTTCTGGCTTCAGTTGCACTATGATGGCAAAGATGTGTTTTTTGTTGGTTTTTTTTGTTTGCCTTTGTTTAGCACAGGGCTGTGAAGTGCATGCTTTTAACCATAACTCCATAACTGTATTTACTCATGGCTTAATACCCCAGAGGAGGTGTTGAGGGACAGTTATGCAAAAAAAATGTGTTACTAATGATCTGATATTACTCAAATCTACATTTTGGAAACTCTATTTTATCCTAATGCTATTTGCAGTTTGTAGCTGTCTATCATAACGTGTAATGCAATTACAAAATATTGACGTACACATTCACAGTGCTTTCTTTTACAGGTCGTGGCCTTATAGCAATAAAAATACACTATTCTCCACTGCACTGACCAAATTTGATTCTGTGGCTGTCTGGCTACACACAGCCCTCTGCAGTGCATCAAATCAATGAAGTTTCATAATGTACTATATAGTGCATTTCCCACTGAGTAACAACTTTTAAATTTATTTTTCACTTAAGCTACCTTTTATTTTATAAGTAGTTACCTAAAAACGAACCAAATATTTTGGGGCTGATTTATGAGATGCTTGAGCTGCCGGAGCATAACATTTTTTTAAGCTTCGGCGGCAAAAGAGTCTCAATCATATCTATGAGGTAAGGCAAAGTCACCCTGCGTGGCTTTGCATGGCATGGATATGGAGTAATGCAAGGCAAGGCAGGGCAAGTCAATGCGTTGCCTTACTCTATGTCCAGTAGACGTTCC
Source organism: Lissotriton vulgaris (assembly GCF_964263255.1). Taxonomy (NCBI): domain Eukaryota; kingdom Metazoa; phylum Chordata; class Amphibia; order Caudata; family Salamandridae; genus Lissotriton; species Lissotriton vulgaris. Next base: position 682,933,383 of record NC_141696.1, read on the forward strand.
ATGGGCATTGCAGTGGGTGTTCCCATGCAACTCCCATGGATTTTGACGCTGTCCCTGATTTGAAAACCATGTAAACCTAGGACAGCACAAAAACCATACTCCTCCCCAAAGCAGGCTAAACGAGGAGAAATGTTTTCATTTCTCCTCGTTTTTTTACTCTTTCCATGTGTGCTGCAGCAGCACACATAGAAAGAGGAAACCCCCTTTCTGGACTGTTTTTGTGCACAAAAGCAATACTACCTATGTTGGCGCTATGCAGCAATTTGTGCACCAACGCATACAGATAGGACAGGAATGTACCATATTTAATAAATAAAGTGTATTCCTGCCCTTTCATATTGATGCAGGGAAGTGTAGCAAGAAGACTTTGAGGTGCTGTCCTACGCGAAGGCCTCATTAATGAGGCACGTTGTTCTTAGCCACGCCTTTGGCTCACTGACCTTTGGTTTGCTAAACATTGTTCAATTTATTTCCCCCAATGTTAAAATGATGTGCTGTGGGAATTGGGGAAGGGTAAGTCCACAGACAAGGGAATAGGTATAATTAAATAAAGAAAAAATGCCTATTCTGTCATCCGTCTGCTTCCCCCTCTGCTGCACCCTGGCCCGCTTCACCACGCTTACTTGAGTCAGCCGCCGCTGGATAGTTGGTAATGATGAGGAGGACCAAGTTCTATACATTTTTGCCAGGAGGGGGTCCTTACGCCTAATAATTTTTGACAGGGTGGTCTCAGCATCAAAAAGTTTGAAGACCTCTGTTCTACAGTATATAGATAAGCGTATATTGCTATATGGCTCAGTACAATACAGAAACAGTACTGTGATGGTGTTTGCTGGAAGTGTAAGGATATAGACTGTGGATTCAATGTATAAAGGACTAGTTTGCAAGTACATAGAAGACTGCATGCATAGTGTACACAGGTTTAAAGCAGTCCATGGCCTAAGGCCTACTTTCCTCCATGATTATTTGGGTACTGACTGGATACTTACAGTTCTGCAAGGAGAATGCCTGACTGAATTTAAAATAGGTTCATTTTTAGCACAGTGCATAGACAAGTACATTCTGCAGACTAGCTCAGTAAAATATGGAATCAGCAATCACAAAGACTTTGCTGGAAGTGAAAGGATATAGACCTGGAAATAAAAGCTATAAAAGACAAGTTTGCTGATGCATAGAAGAGCGCATACATAATCTATAGAGATTTGAAGCAGTCCATGCCCTAAGGCCCCTTTGCACCATGAGTACTTGGATACTAGCTGAATGATTACAGTTCTTCAAGAAGAGTCTCTCAAACCATTTTTAATTTTTAATCATACATTTACTCTTGTAACATTTCATAATTTAATAGAGCTTCTAACATGATTTCATCTGATATTTCACTTTCTTGATTATCAATTTCAAAAGTCATATCATGAAACTCGATGTCCTCTAATGCTTGCACAAAATCATCATCCAATGTTTCATCTAAAAAATCGCAGCTGATATCTGCATCAATATTTTCATCTTTTTTCTCGCTACCCATGAAAGGTTTATTTAGCTCCTCTATGAGAGTGTTTGAAATTTCAAAACTGTCTTCTATATTGTTCTGTTCTTCTTCCATAATGAATTTTTTTATGTTGTTGTTCCTTGTCGAAAAACATAAACACTTCATTTTATCACTTTTCCTACTACAAAATACAAAACTAGCTTTATCAACTATTTTGCCCTTTAAAAAATATTATTCAAATAGCATTCTCAACTATTTTATAAGATTCTATCTATAAAATTGCTTATATGAATTTTAAGTTATAACATTTTTTTACATTTTCAAACCACTCACTCCTTCTCAGTATAGGAAAAAACTAAGGCTATTATAATAAAATGCAGTACTAAAAAAAAGTAAAATATATCTATTCACCTTACCAGTTCCAAAGTAGTGGATTTGTTGTAGTAAAATGCAGATACTATAGGTACACTCAGATTATATATTTTTATTTGTTTCAAATGTGTTTAAAAGATACAAACCATCTTTACATATTTATGTTCTCCATCCATGTTATCTTACTTCAGCTCTGTAGAAGTACATCGCATCGATCATTTTTAACAGTTTCTTATATTTACCTTCAGAATAAAAAATAAAAAAAATAAAGGGGCATATTATCAAGGGATTTATCTCCACTTTTTTGGCTTTAAAAGCCAAGAAAGCGGAGATAAAATGATCTCCCTATTACCTAGCTGTCGCTAACACCAGTTAGCGGCAGCTAGTAGGAGGTAGCAACCATCTTTGGCCCCGCTTAGTAACCCTGAGCATCTGCCTTCCAGCCTTCTGATCCAAACCACTGACATCATTTGCACCGTCCCCCAGTGCTCATCCCTCAGCCCAACGCTATTTAACAACTCCATGGCCACCCTCACATAAGTGGCCCACCATCACAACCTCAACATCATCTCCTACGCCGACGATACCCAGCTCATACTCTTCCTCACCAAGGAGCCACATACCACAAAAAACAACCTCCACGACGCAATTAAGGATGTCACCAACTGGATAAGGAGCTGCTCTCTAAACATGATCTCGCACAATATGAAGGTACTCATCCTCAGATCCACCCCCTCAGCTTTAGATGACTCCTGCTGGCCAACTACACTGTGAACAGTAGCAACACCTACTGACCATGTACACAACCTACGATTCATCCACAACTCCTCCCTCTACATGTGTAAACAAGTCTACAGCATTTTCTCACACTGCTATAACACCCTCCACATGCTCCGCAACATTTAGAAGTAGATGCTAACCAAAAGAAGAAGAACAGTAACACAGGCCTTCATTAGCAGCAGACTACACTGTGGCAACACACTCTACACAAGAATTCCAGTCAAACACCTACAACGACTACAACAAATCCAAAGCACCTCCACCTGACTGATCTAAAATGTCCCCTGCTGCAGCCACATCACCCACGACCTGATACAGCTACACTGCCTCAACATCAACAAGAGGATCACCTTAAAGCGCCTCACCCTCACTTACAAAATACTCTACAACACCAGATTAATCTACCTTAACAGCAGTAATCCTTAAATGCAAAATGTTGTTCTCAAAATTTTGGCTTTAAAAATATTAGGTAAGAATTTGGTAACTCTTTAGGCAAACGTTGCTTAAAAATAAATTGACTATCATTACAATGTACACAACCTTTCACACGTTTTAAATAAACAGTGTAATGTCCAGATGTTGTAGAAAGTGCATCTTGAAAAATAATTGCAACAGCTACAAAAGTTCTTACTGATATTGATACTTGAGTAGCTACAAAATTTTTCAATAAAGTTTCCAATTTTCTTCCATCAGCGCTACAACGTTGCAGCATTACAATTACATACTGTCCATATCTTTCTAATAAAAATGTTGATGACATTTCTGATTTACATTGTCTACACTCCATGTTTTGACTTGCTCCTCTAACTAGATTGTTAAAAGACACTGATTCACAGTCTGGTAAAGTCAAATACATGAATCTTTCAATGTCTATGTTAGTGATACATGTAAACAAACAATTTTCACAGTCATGTCACCATTTATAAGAAAAGCCAAAAAGGTTTTCAATATATATACCTTCCTCTTCCAATACACCAACCATAATCATTAACAATTCCTGACAATCTTGCTGAATATTCTGCGTAAATTGAGTAGAACCAGAACATATGTTCAAAACATTTCAAATATCGTAAACACTTTGTATTTTACTTTCGTCACTACTACATTTCTCATAAACAGAATACAACAATGAACAAAATCTCTCCTCCCGGTTTTCAACAATTTGCTGTTGCAAACTTTCAAGAAAAAAAACAACATTAACAACTACATTAGCATAGCAGTTGACACCACAACTATTTTCAAACCGATAACCAATATTCTCTTCAACACTGTCCTTTTTCTTTTTCCTTGCAGTGACAACTTCATCTTGTTTTTTTCCTTTCTCTACAGTTTCACTACAGATATTCTCAAATCTTCTTTATCTACCTACCATACGCTTTTCAAATACTGGATATTGACCTAAATAGGGTGCATATTTTTTTCTTAACCTATTATACTCTTTCACACAATTTGCATCTGCAGTAACCTTTGTCTCATCAAAGTCAATCAAGCACAATCCAGATAAAGTTCTCACTCAAGACAAAGCAACATATGCCATACCCTCTTTAAACACGGTACTTCCAATATTTACTAAAGGATTATCTACACTTAAACCTTGAGATTTATGAATAGTCACCGCATATGCCAAAGAAATAGGAAACTGTTTCCTGCGTACATAAAAATCTTTTACAAGCAAAAACCGAGCTGAACAACGACTAAATTCTTGTACTTCAGCAATTTCATCAAAATTGATTTTCAAAAATTCAATCCCATCTCTATTTACATAATTAACAAATTCAACAATTTTACCCATTGCTCCATTTACTAAACCTTTTTCCACATGCAAATTACGATGTAAAATTACCCTACAGTTTACAAACGCACACAAAATATTTTCTAAACGAGCAGTTTTACTTATCGATTTCTGTAAAGAATCCAATTTTCTCTTCAACTTTTCATTCAAAATAATAGTGATTCCATCATGTTCTATTTTGTCAATAGCTTCCAATGTTATAATTTCTTCATTTTCCAACTTTAACATTTCTTCATTGAATATAGAACAATCACGCAGTGTTGGCATTAAGCAGATTACAGATTTGTTTTCAGCAATTCTCATATATATTTTCTCAGGAACAATATTTTCATTTTGAAACAAATTGGGAAGTAATCGTCTCTGTAAAGCTTGTTTTCCATGTTCTGTCACATTTCCAATTTGTATATATATCTTGAAGAATTGTTCCATAATCAGCATCATTTGCCTGTCGCATATTTGTAATAAGTTCCTTATACTCAAAATATGGCCAAATGTTTACATTTCCAATGCTCCCCAAAGACTTTCTGGTATCTTCATGCACCAATGTTTTAAACACTGGTTGTCCTTTTACAGGAGTAAGCTGTAGTAGATATCCAAAAACTAAGATATGTTTTCCTCCAAATAATATCTCATACTCTGTTTTAAGAATTTGCTGCATTCCTAAATGCACAAAGGCAAGCATTAAGTTTGATACCATGCTTACCTTATCAATAATGAGAAGTTTCATTTTCTTCAACACTCTTGAAACTTGACAACAAGCTTCTCCAGATAGCTTGTAGTATTCCAATTTGTTTTCATGCTTTACTGGTAGCATTAATAAACAATGTAAAGTAATTCCTTTAATATTGTGTGCCGCCAACCCAGTTGGAGCAGTGACAACACAAGACAAATGCGACTCAGTTGTTTTGTGTAGAAAAGTTGAAATTACTTTAATTAAAAAAACTTTTCCCTGTTCCAGCTTGTCCACTCACGTACATTTGGATAGGTTCAAATGATGAGCAAGAGCACTCTTTTTTCTCATGAAGTAATCCATGGTGAATCTGTTTTCTCACCTACTCATATATTTGTTTCTGCTCAACATTTAGTTGTTCTTCCATGTATCCTAAGTTTGTTACATCTCCTTGAGCTTGATACATTGCTGTTTCCACCTCTTCCATAGCAGTTGCTGCTTTATTTTGATCAATTGGTTCTCCTAATGGATCCTGACTCAACGGAGCAGAAGTTTGACTGTCTTGAGAACTGTCTCTAGCAATCTCAGCTGCAATTGTAGCTTCTTGTTCAATTTCGTCGTTCAACATTTTCACATAATTAGCAAAAACAGGACATTCCATAGTATCTTTACATGTGTTGAAGGAATCTTTATAGCTCTCGAAATCTCCAAGTAATTCCATTTCTGAACGCCATGGCTTGAAAAGTTGCAAAAGAGCAAATTGTAAAATTCCCTTTTGGCAGGTGTTTCGCAACTCAGTTTACGGTGATTTATCAAATGTCCTTTTCTTTGTTTCTCCAAACAACCTTCAAAACCAATCACAGCATATATACCATTATTGATGTTTTCTGTAATATTTTGTTTAAAAATATAGTTTTGCAGAACTTCATAGAGACAAACGTTCTCAAGATGATGACTTCTGTTTGGATAATATGTATCCAACATATTTGTTTTCACAATATCTGTACTTTCTGGCTCTTTTTCAGCTAAATATTCAATTTCTTGTACAGTTTTAAGTACTCGGTTTCGAGTTGCAGCAAGACCTAGACTCACCCAAATGATTCTTCTGGATTTGGAGTATAGACTTGCAGATGATAAACGATCTGAGCATTCATACACTCCGATTTCTCGATGAGATAACATCTTCAAACTGTACGTATATAATTTCTTACTTAAACTCTTCTCGTGTGAAATCTCTGCCCACATTTCCTTCAATTCCGTCTTTTCTGATTTCATTACGTACGATGTTACATATCGGGCCACAGCAATGGAATTGTCTGCAACATAATGAATATCCATATTAGCAATCCACATGGATAAAATGACTGGGTTATAGTCATTTATATATTTTGATTCTTCATTTCTTCTTACATTGTAGGTATTTTTTGGAGACTTTCTTGTGATAGTGTGTCGCAAAGATGACATAAAACTGTTCACTCTTCCTTTCGATATTACAGGTCGTGGAAATGTAAAACTGCATTTGGTGTAGAATTTGTCCTTAGATTTGTAGCTTTGACTACAGTATTTCCCACAATGATGGCTTTGGAATCGTAACACTTGTTGTCTCAAGTCCATATCTTGTGTACTTTTGGGTACATCACATGTAGCATATTCTTCAATAAAAGACAACACAGTATCATCTGAGTCTGTTCCAAATTTCGGAGCATCTTTGATCCATATCAGCATATGTATGTGAGGAGCACCTCTTGCTTGATACTCCTTTCTCCAAAAGAAGTCCAGAACCTCTCCAAGAGGAGGATTTTTTTATTGTTAATGAAAGACATCATTGCTTCAAATCTATGATTGAAATATCTGCACACATTAACTGGATCCAAAGAGCACAATTCTCCAGGTGTCTTGCATTTAAAACTTAGGAAATTATGGATTTGCTTCTTGAAGAAATTGAAGTAAATCATCCCAAGCATATTCAGCACAGATTAGAGTAAGGAACCATGTAGGAGTTCCTAAGTTCCTCAGCATACATTTAAGTTCTCCATGACGATGGTACCAGTACTCATTAGTACCACGCTGACATGCCATGAGATTAATTAGCTGAGATTCCAAAACATTATCATTCTGGTATACTTTATCCATAAATTCCTTTGCCGAAACATTTTGCAGATGTACACCTGTTTTCAATATATGATTTACTGCATAGGAAAGTCCAGACAAATCACTCTCAAACAAAAGATGAAACAAATACGGAATACATTTGTCAAAATCTTGGATCCTCTGCAGACAATCTTAATGTCCGGTATTCAGATGCAGGAATCTGTACAGGTCGATCATCATATCATCCTCCTTTTCCTCTGGGAAACAACTGAGGGAAACAACGAGCTTCCAAGCTTTTTTCCCATACACTACTGGGACTTCCCTTTGCTTCTTTCATTTGGAATTACTCTATAGTATTCTCCATCACTTCTTTAGAATGCAGTGGATGAACACTGTAATGTTCGTAGATTTCTTCAGTTCTGGACACATCCACTTTTTCAATTTGTCCAGTAGACGAGTTAGTATCTTCTTCTAAACTTATTTCTTCTTCTCCCAAATACACATTTTTATAGTACTGATTATTTTTTACCAGATAACATCCACTAATTCCTGCCAGATTTTCTTACTCTTAGTAGGAACGCCATTAACAAGAATAACTAAAGGTTCATCTTCTACATTTTCTACACCAATTGTTTCAATATTTTTCTTTAAATCTAGTGTCAAATATACAACTCTTCCCTTTAATCCTCTCTGTATATCTGGAGGAGGCAATTTCCCTGTCTTAGGCTCCATTCGAACAATAGCCTGAAAAGGATGCACACATTGAATTAGAATAGACTCATAAGTATTTAAATCCATAATTTCAGAAGGAATATTCATCTACTCAAATTATTATGCACAGCTCTAGCAGGCATTTTATTCTTGTATAACTTGTTATAGCAATATTTACAAATACGCTGATAAGAAACCCAATTCAAAACAATTCTCTACCAACAAATAAGTTGCAAATTCTATCCACTCCTTACTATTTTCCTTCTCACATTTTAAATATAGATCAAGAGTCCTGGTCTGGTTTTTATAATGAGTACGTCAACAACAAATACAAGAATAATTTGGTGTTTCACTGGAAATTACCTTGAACTTTGAAATTTCTTGCTCAAATTTTTCTGTACTACAATGTTTTACATTCTCTTCCACATTTCCTTCTATTAACATATCTATTTCTGCACTGTGTTCCTCAGGACACACGTTTGTTACATCTGCTACAGATCCACGCTAAAGAGCACTGTTCAACTTTCTTAACATTAGTGCTGCACTTTTTGCATAATACAACGTTCTCACTAATTTCCTCATTTCAGTATGATGTACGGCTAACATCCTGAAATGGTGAAAAATACTTCAACATATTTTTTTAGAAACACAAGCCAGAGAATGACCTTGCAAACCAGTATTTTCTCTCACTTTGCAAGGGTCTAGTCCTTGCAACATCTTAATCTTTTGTTTAACACTTTTCTTAGTATAGTTACGTAAGAAATTTTGTAAAAAAACAATAGATTCCTGCTGTGCACTATAAATACTACTGCAATTCCAAGTGTACACTGGACCTTTAGAACGTCTCCCTAAAATTTCATCAGCTAACGCCTCTTCTACATTTCTATGAACAATTTTCTCTTTCTCAATAGGACAATCATTTTTAACCTCATAAGCACGACCAGTAGTGTCAACTGCATGCAACAAATCATTACTCTGAAAATAACTCTCTTCATTAAAAAAAGACTCAGAACTTGAACTATGTTTCAATTCACCCAAAAAAACTCAGAAAAATTACTTCTGTTAATTACTCTTCTCCACTTACTTTTGGCCTTCATTAAATGGATTGGCTTATCTAGTGATCGAATTCTATTGATGACTAAAACAAAATGTTTTTTTTTCAATTCAAAAGCTTTCTCAATAACTTTTTCAATACCTTTCTTTTTCTTTTAAAATGCAGTTTTTTTACAATTCTTTACTACTTTAGTCAAATTATTCAATACTTTATTATAGAACATCTTCTTCCTTTCTCCTTATATTGGTTTTTCCTCCTTTTGCTATACACGGTTTTTTCAACTTTTGATTTTTCATGGTTCTTCTCTTTCCTTTCTAGATGCAGATACAGTAATACTATTTTTATCTTTGTGCACACTACACTTAGTGTTTAACAATTTTCGCACAAAAGTCTTAGTTATCTTACCAGGACTTTTTTTCTTTTTATTAACACATTCTTGCTCAGGTAAATCTTGTAGATGACTTCTCTTTAAATAAAATGCTTTCTTTTGTTCTTTCCTCTTTTCAATTTTTGTAGGCATGATGACTTTTTTTCAGTGTTGATCAAAAGAATCTTTTATAAAAAATATATATCACTTTAGAAAAAGAAATATATGAAATACACTTATATTACTTATAAGAAGAGAAGGGAAATTATCACAACAAACGTGGCAGAATGAAAATAGAAAGAGTTACAACAAGAGAAAGAGGACTATGAGACAACGAGAAATTTAAATAGAAAAAAGAATATTAAAAGACACTGCAGTTCAAAGGCATAAAGAGACTATGAAAAGACTGGAAAGTATGAAGAGATAAGAAGGAGTATGAGGACAAAGGTGGCAGTATGATGAGAGAATGGACAGTATAAGAAGAAAGAAACAGTCTGTGAGGAGTCAGGGGAGCAGTATAATAAGACAGACAATGACTATATACAGGAAACAAGAAACATGTGAAAACTGGCACTAGTATAAGGACAAAAAAATATATAAGGAAAGAAGAGTGAATATACCAAGTGACAGAAGAGTACCAAAGGAGGGCGGGGATAATGTGAGAAAAAGTGGTGCATAAGAAGAAAATAGGTGTACAGAAACAGAGGAAATAATATGAGGACAAAGGAAGAAGTATAAACAGATAGTATATAGATGAGAGAAATATGACAATACGAATAGAGAAGAATATCAGGACAGAGTCGGAAGTATAAGAAAAGAGACAAGAAGTGTGAGCAGAGAGAGGAGATTATGAGAAGAAAAACAAAAATAAGAGATAAGAATGTAAAGTATGTGCAAAGAAGAGCGAGAATAAGAAGAAAGGGAGAATACAAGGAAAAAAGAGTATATATGAGAAAAGAAGAAAGAATATAAAGAGAGGGAGACAAAAATGTGCATAAAAAAAGAAATATAAGAGAAGACTGAGTGTATAAGGAGAGAGAGAGTACTATGAGGAGACAGTAAAAACTATGATGACAGGGATGAATAATATGACAGGAGAGAATTTGAAGAGTAGGGGAACTATGCAAAAAGAAAGACAAATATTAAGAGAAAAAAAGAAGTATAAGAAAAGAGAAATATAAGAAAAAAGAGGTAGTATAGTCAGAGAGAAAGGAGAGGATAGACGAGGGAGTATCATAAGAGAGTGTACAAAATATGAAAAAAGGGCAAATATAATTCCTTAATGCACACAGAGAGACAGTGTGATATTAGAAAAAAATATGACACCATGCATATTACTATTTATTACTATATCCAAAGAAATATTAAGAAGACAGAGGAGGGAGTATAAAATGAAGGGGGACCATTAGGAGACAGAGCAGACAATAAGGACAGAGGGGGACTAAGAGGACAGGAGGGACTATGAGAACAAGCAGCACTATGAGGAAAGATACGTGAGAATAAGGAAAGAGGGGAAACATCAGAAGAGAGGGACACTATAAGCAGAGAGAGGTAGACTGTGAGGAGAGACAGGAGAGATTATAGAGAAAGGGGCAATTATAATTCATTAATGTACACAGACACTCAGTATGATTCTAGACAAAATATTTAAAACCATACATTTTACCGAAACACATTGACTACACTAAAACGTTTAAGTGACTGAACATATTCCAAGTATATAACTATTACATTTCAGTGGACAGCCCTGACTCATTTTCCAAATACATTTCCAATTGGCTGCATTATTTTAAGCCAACATTACATCCAAAAATGTGACATATTAGAACAATAAACAGGCCCAAATGGCTTGTAAATCTGCCCAAGAGTGTATGCAGCAGTCTAGGTATAATGACTGGGGAATTGTTAAGAGTGAGGTATGAGGAGAAAGGGAAGATTAAGAGGTCAGAGGAGGGAGCATAAAAAGAAGGGGGAGTATTAGGAGACAGAGGAGACAATGAGGACAGAGGGGTATTAAGAGTACAGGAGGAACTATGAGAACACGCAGCACTATGAGGAAAGACAAGTGAAAATAAGGAAACAGAGGAAATATCAGAAGAGAGGGGACACTATAAGCAGAGAGAGGTAGACTGTGAGGAGAGTCAGAAGAGAATATAGAGAAAGCGGCAAGTATAATTCCTTAATGTACACAGACACTCAGTCTGATTCTAGACAAAATATTTAAAACCATACAATTTTCCAAGACACATTTACTACACTAAAACGTTTAAGTGACTGAACACATTCCACATATATAAGTACTACATTTTAGTGGACAGCCCTGACTCGTTTTGCAAATACATTACCAATTTGCTGCATTATTTTTTGCCAACATTACATCCAAAAATGTGACACAATAGAACAAGAAAGAGGCCCAAGAGGCTTGTAAATCTGCCCAAGAGTGCATGCAGCAGTCTATGTATACTGACTGGGGAATTGTTAAGAGGGAGGTATGAGGAGAGAGGGAGAATTAAGAGGTCAGAGGAGGGGGCATAAAAAGAATGGGGAGCATTAGGAGACAGAGGAGACAATGAGGACAGAGGGGTACTAAGAGGACAGGAGGAACTATGAGAACAAGCAGCACTATGAGGAAAGACAAGTGAGAATAAGGAAATAGTGGAAATATCGCAAGAGAGGGGACACTATAAGCAGAGAGAGGTAGACTGTAAGGAGAGACAGGAGAGATTATTGAAAAAGGGGCAACTATAAGTCCTTAATGTACACAGACACTCAGTGTGATTCTAGAAAAAATACTTAAAACCATCCATTTTACCAAAACACATTTATTACACTAAAATGATTAAGTAACTGAAAACATTCCACATATATAACTACTACATTTCAGTGGACAGCCCTGACTCATTTTACAAATACATTTCCAATTTGCTGCATTTGTTTGGCCAACATTACATGCAAAAATGTGACACAATAGAACAAGAAAGAGGACCATAGGGCTTGTAAATGTGCCCAAGAGTGTATGCAGCAGTCTATGTACACTGACTGGGGAATTGTTAAGAGGCAGGTATGAGGAGAAAGGGAGGATTAAGAGGTCAGAGGAGGGAGCATAAAAAGAAGGGGGAGTATTAGGAGACAGAGGAGACAATGAGGACAGAGGAGTACTAAGAGGACAGGAGGAACTATGAGAACAAGCAGCACTATGAGAAAAAGACAAGTGAGAATAAGGAAAGAGGGGAAACATCCCCAACAACTCAGAGGCGGACACTTTGGGAATTTGAGGTTAGCGGTCTAGCTTCTCATGCTGCCTATTTAAGAGGTGAGCTGACGCGGACGCGCTGTTTGTCCAGCCAGTGTTGGAGCTGCGTTTAACGCCCGACCGGTTTTGTGACCCTGAGAACGCTTCACACAGCCAGCCACACTTGCACTGATAATTATTTTTAAAATCTGGTTTTATTGAGGTTTGGTTTCTGGTGGATACAGGGAATACTTGCTATTTTGCACTCAGGGGTGGCCACTTTGGGATTTTGAGGTTAGCGGTCCAGCCTCTCACGCTGCCTTTTTTAGAGTTATGTCGAAGGAGTGCCAAAGGCAAGCCCATCTGCGCCCGTCCGCCCTCCGACCGGGCTCAGGGTCAGTCCCCCTGTCTGTGTAGCCCTAGACATCAAAAAATATTACCGGCAGGAGCTTCTAGGTCTCATGCCGCCTGTGGCCCTAGTCAGCTGGTCAAAGGGTCATAGGGGGTTTGTGGAAACTGTGGTTCCCAACTGCCCATTTTCCTCCATCAACTGGCCCACGGTTTGCAACATAACCCCAGTGTTTGTTCAGGGAAGGATGTTAGACCTATTTTTATATGTGCGCTTTTAAATGCCAGATCCCTTGTAAAACATAGTGTTGAATGTGCACGCTTTCTAGAAGATAATAACATCAAAATAGCATTTATTACAGGGTCCTGGACAGATCCATCCTCCGGAATGGATCTAGTCAAAGCCACTCCACAAGGTTTCTTCTGCTTTTCCTTGGATCGTCCGCTGAGGAACGTTGGGGGAGTTTAGTGGTTATATATCATAATACATTTAAACCTTTTTTCGTTCTGCATCTAACCCTGTTTGTGAAGCTCTCTCTTTAAATTTTACTTAGAGCACCCTAACATTTTAAAAGGGATACTCCTCTATCGTCCTCCTGGGCCACGAGGAGGGTTTCTGGAAATGATAGGTACTTTACTTGAGGATGGTTCATGTCAAGACACTCTCACGGTTTTTGGGAACTTCAATTTTTATCTCGAGGACCCCGAGGATCCTGATACCATTGGTTTGAACAAAATAATGGGGGCTGGTGATCTCAAACAGCTAGTAGTTGGGCCTACGCATTTCAAAGGACATACGTTAGATGGGATATATTCGAATAATGCCGATGTATCCTGTATAGAGGTTCTTCCTTTGGCCTGGTCGGATCATAGTGCCATCTTATTTGAGCTGAAGGAACCATTTGAGAACTCAAAGATGATTCCACCTAAGTCGGTGGAAAAAAGGGCCTGGAAAGATCTTGATAGGTTACAACTGGAGGTGAAACTTAAGAACACTCTTCATCCCCCTCTTAGCGATATTGACAATGCTACCATTGCCTATATAGATTGCCTTGAGACATCATGTAATAAATTGGTGCCAATAAAAAGATGGACTCCAAAGAGAGCCATCCCTTCGGCCCCCTAGTATTCAGACCAGCTTAAATCTCAGAAACTGGCCTGCAAAAAGTCTGAACGGGCTTGGAGGAGAGGGTATGGGAGCTTTGACAAAGTGAACTATAAATACAGCCTTAAACAGTCAAAAAAACTATTGATGGAAACTAAAAAGAATTTCTTTTTGAGTGAAATACTCCAAGCCAAATCCAATTCCAAAGAGCTCTTTAAAACCGTGAAAAGGTTAACCTCTCCTCACAGTATTTAGAAGGTGAGCAGTCCTGAACTTTGTGAAGGATTGGCCACCTTCTTTCAACAAAAGGTGGAGGCCATATTTACCACATTTACTCCTGAGACGAAAGACTCTGAGCTCCACTCAGTTAGTTCTATTCAGGCTGCCATCAACTGCGGTTCAGCTCTTCACCACTTTACCCCCCGTAGGGATGGATGAAACCTTAAAACCTTTGTCCTCTGTACGCTCAGGGTCCCCTAATGATCCTTGTCTGGCTTTGGTTCTTAAATCCATTCCTGAAGTTATTTGCTTGGTGCTCAATCCTTTGATTAACAATAGTTTTGCTACCGGGAGCTTCCCTAAAGTCTGGAAGAAGGCTTCAATTCTGCCCCTTTTAAAAAAAAACACCCTAGATCCTTCTGATCCGAGCAATTACCGGCCAATTTCGAGACTTCCCATGCCCACTAAAATTATTGAAAAGGCCATGATAGCAATAGCAATTTCCTTCATGGCAATAATGTTCTCGATCCTACCCAATATGGATTTAGAGCTGATCATAGCACGGAATCAGCTTTAATTAAAACGTGTGAGGAGGTAAGGGAGGCTCTTGATGGTGGTTAGAAGGCTATACTGATATTGTTAGATCTATCAGCAGCCTTCGACACGGTCCATCATAAGGTTCTGCTGGACCGATTGTCGGAGGTGGGGATCAGGAAAGCAGTTTGGAAACTTCTTCATTCTTTTTTATCGGACAGATCTCAAACTGTTGACCTGGATAACAATAAATCTTAGCGTTTCAGCCTGCCTTGTGGGGTGCTTCAGGGGTCATCTCTGAGCCCTACGCTCTTTAATATTTATGTGATATCCCTGGCAGCCCTGATAAGATCGTTTGGCTTTCAGTTGACTTCTTATGCCGACAATACCCAAATTGTTCTGTCCTTCAAAGATGGTCAGGTAAAAGAAACAGGAGTCCGTTTTCATGACTGCATGAGGGCTATTGCATGCTGGATGTCGGCAAATTGTTTAAAACTGAATTCCAACGAAACTGAGCTGATCGTTTTTGGCAACAATCCTCATATTTGGACCCCAGAGTGGTGGCCTATAGATATGGGAAACCATCCTATTCCTGCCCTCAAAGTAAAAAATTTAGGAGTAACAGTCGACAATAATAATATAATAATAATAGTTGCATTTGTAAAGCGCATGGTTACACTGAACCAGTGTGTCCCCGCGCCACCGTGGAAAAAAAAAAAGGAAACAGGATCGCCAATCATTCAGTCCTGGCTGCAGGGAAGAGGTAGGTCTTCAAACCTTTCCGAAAGGTCTGCGGCAGAGAATTCCACAATTGGGCTGCCAAGTAACGAAAGGAACGTCCACCCATTCTGGCTCTCTTAACTTTGGGAACCTGTACAGTGTTCTTTCCGCCGGACCTTAAGAGTCTGGTCGGTACATTGGGCGTGAGAAGACTGTGAAGGTATGAAGGGCCCCTTCTTTGAAAAATCCTATGACTTACGCACAAGGCATTAAACAATAGACAGGAAAATAGATTGACTTTCTGTGATCATATTAGCTCAGTCGTATCCTCCTGCTTTTTGATTCTTCGGACTCTAAGGAAAATAAAACCCTATCTCTCGGACGTTAACTTCAGGACGGTTGTCACAGTTCTGGTTATGCCACATTTGGACTACTGCAATAGCCTTCTTTTTAATGCCCAAAACAAACAGCTCAATAGGCTTCAGATAGTCCAAAATGCAGCAGCAAGACTTCTGTCCGGCACACCTAAATTTGTGTCGGTCAGAGGAGAATTAACTCGATTACATTGGCTCCAAGTGAAACAGAGGGTCTGTTTCAAGGCCCTCTGTATTACTTTTAAGGCCCTTATTGGTGTCCTTCCTGATCACCTGAGGCAAAGATTCAAATGGTATACCCCTAGTAAAACCTTGCAGTCCCTGGGAGCTAAATTTGTCCAAGTACCCTCCTTTAAGAAATCCAGCTGGGGTGGAAGGAGTTTTGTTACCTGAACGTCCAAGGTATGGAACAAATTGCCATTTCACCTGAGGAACGAAGATAACCTTCTCTCCTTCAGAACGGGTCTGAAGACCTGGATGTTCTCTCACTAACTGTTCTGACCACCTTTTGGGCTAACCCAGCACCAGGACACCCAAGGGTAATCGTGCGCTCTTTATACATTTAATTAACATAACATAACATAACATCAGAAGAGAGTGGACACTATAAGCAGAGAGAGGTAGACTGTGAGGAGAGACAGGAGAGATTATAGAGAAAGGGGCAACTATAATTACTTAATGTACACAGACACTCAGTGTGGTTCTAGACAAAATATTTTAAACTATACATTTTTCCAAAACACATTTACTACACTAAAACATTTAAGTGACTGAACACATTCCACGTGTATAAGTACTACATTTCAGTGGACAGCCCTTACTCATTTTGCAAATACGATTCAGAAAAGGGGGTGGTGATGAACAGAGTGTCTGAATTAAACAGACCAATCTTACCCAGTCCAAAGATCAGGGCTTGATCCATCACCGTTATTTATCTCACTGCCCCATCCCAGCTCAGAATCTGGCTATATGCAAATCAGTCTGTCCCTGGCCCAGTGCATCATGAGAACAGGGCAGACTAAACTACCAAGCCAATTCTTCACCAGAAAGGAGACAAGCTACCGGGGACCGGTTTCTGGCATTTCAGCCGTCTTCGGCCCGGCTTGCTTGAATCCTGATGGAGCAGTGAGAAAGAGACTCATGTCTGAGTATACCCTGTCACACCTATAGTGGCCAAAAACGATTCAGAAAAGGGGGTGGTGATGAACAGAGTGTCTGAATTAAGCAGACCAGGGTCAGACTAATTTGCATATAGCCAAGTTCTGAGCTGGGATGGTGCAGTGAGCTGAAAAACGGTGATGGATCAAGCCCTGATCTTTGGACTGGGTAAGAGTGGTCTGCTTAATTCAGACACTCTGTTCATCACCACCCCCTTTTCTGAATCATTTTTGTCCACCATAAGCGTGGAAGGGTATACTCAGATGTGAGTCCCTAGCTCATTGCACCATCAGGATTCAAGCAAGCCGGGCCGAAGACGGCTGAAATGCCAGAAACCGGTCCCCGGTAGCTTGTTTCCTTCCCAGTATAAGAATTGGCTTGGTAGTTTGGTCTGCCCTGTTCCCATGATGCACTGGGCCAGGGTCAGACTAATTTGCATATAGCCAAGTTCTGAGCTGGGATGGTGCAGTGAGCTAAAAAACGGTGATGGATTAAGCCCTGATCTTTGGACTGGGTAAGAGTGGTCTGCTTAATTCAGACACTCTGTTCATCACCACCCCCTTTTCTGAATCATTTTTGTCCACCATAAGCGTGGAAGGGTATACTCAGATGTGAGTCCCTAGCTCATTGCACCATCAGGATTCAAGCAAGCCGGGCCGAAGACGGCTGAAATGCCAGAAACCGGTCCCCGGTAGCTTGTTTTCTTCCCAGTATAAGAATTGGCTTGGTAGTTTGGTCTGCCCTGTTCCCATGATGCACTGGGCCAGGGTCAGACTAATTTGCATATAGCCAAGTTCTGAGCTGGGATGGTGCAGTGAGCTAAAAAACGGTGATGGATCAAGCCCTGATCTTTGGACTGGGTAAGAGTGGTCTGCTTAATTCAGACACTCTGTTCATCACCACCCCCTTTTCTGAATCATTTTGCAAATACATTACCAATTTGCTGCATTATTTTTTGCCAACATTTCATCCAAAAATGTGACGCAATAGAACAAGAAAGAGGCCCAAAGAGCTGGTAAATCTGCCCAAGAGTGTATGCAGCAGTCTATGTACACTGACTGGGGAATTGGTAAGAGGCAGGTATGAGGGGAGAGGGAGGATTTTGAGGTCAGAGGAGGAGCATAAAAAGAAGGGGGAGTATTAGGAGACAGAGGAGACAATGGGGAGTCTAGGAATCCTCCTGTCTGTCCCAAGCACTTCTCCAATCACCCATCCAGCACTATCAACTTATCCTATCAGTCCGACAATACCTAAAACTATAAACTCACCCTACTCTCAAATTGCAGCACTGTAAGTATCCAGTCACTGTCCATGTATTTGTACAGTGACTCAAGCATTAACACATGCCGTGCTACATTGAAAGATCCACATTCTATGCTGTCCCTTAACCCCCTCCACACTACTGATTCACTTCTGCACTTACCAAAGTAGTAGCCATGAAGTCCAGCAATCACACTGTCACTCTCCGTCCTTTCCTTCAATCATCCTGACAGAACCATGTCCTTATCTAATCACTGTGCCAAAACACAAGCACTTATAAACTCACCCTGCTCTCATCTTGCAGCACTCTAAGTATCCAGTCCTTATCCATGTATTTGTCCAATCACTCAAGTATTAAGACATGCAGTGCTACATCAAATATGCACCATCTATTCACTCCCCTAATCACCTCCAATCTAACATCCTCCTCATGCGTTAGAAATCCACTTGTGCAATCATGCAGGCTCTACTGATGCATTCATATAATCACCATACACTAATAATGCATTCTTTCAATCAATCATGCTCTACAGATATACTCAAGGAATCCTTCAGATGTTAAGATGCAATTATTTTTCTTTTTTTAACCAGATTTTCTTCTTTTTTCTTTTATATTTTTTTGTATTTTTGAACAATTTTGAATTTTTTTTTAAAAAACGGAAAAACGGAAAAAGAGTAAACAGTTAACTTTTGGAATTAAATGTCATTCCAAAAACAATTTTAAAAAACAGTGGTTTCGCTGTGCTGCACAAACAGCATCCACTCACTGCTTGCTGTAGCAAATCCCTTTTTTGCGCTTAATGCAGTGCTGCTGCACGAAACCCAATTCGGGTCTATTATCCATAGGAGGTAAAGATGTTGACGCTACTGACGTGCTTGGAACACCTGGCGCTTGTTTTTTTTATGCACGTTTCAGCTCTTCCTGTGCTAAATTCCGGGGATGAATGGTGCACAGAAGTTTATATATACTTGCTGTACCACATTAATTTTTTTTCTCACTGCCTCGCAACAGGATCCTGTCACACAGCAAGCATGTGACTTTCCTCGCACTCACCTTTTTATCTCCAGCAGGAAAAGTAAAATATTTCCAAACCACAGATTCAGTCCTTTGATTTCTTGGTTCCTCCTCCGAGACTTCTTCATCTGAAGAAACATGAACTTGTTGCTGTCCAGATGCCATTGCTGCAGAAAAGAACACCATAAAAAATCCAAAGTAGTACTGCAAGGAGAAGAGATGTCTCTCATAAGCTGCTCTAAACAGAATGATTAAAATGGGTGGGGTCCTCCTCCGAGACTTCTTCATCTGAAGAAATATGAACTTGTTGCTGTCCAGATGCCAATGCTGCAGAAAAGAACACCAAAAAAATTCCAAAGTAGTACTGCAAGGAGAAGAGATGTCTCTCATAAGCTGCTCTAAACAGAATGATTAAAACGGGTGGGGTCCTTCAATGGTTACATGGGAAATCTTATGAACCAATCAAATGCTTTTTTTAAGGTCACATGAGAGTCGCGCACACAGCACGGACGGAGAACGCACCCGACGCGACATCGCGAAAATATATTTAACAATATTTTAGGTGTATTACAAGTAGAAATATATTATTTTCAAAAATAGTTTAGATAATCTCTTACCCTGATATATACATTAAAGTTACATACATGTAGTTTTACAATATAAAAAGGTTTAAAGGAGTCGCGTACCCAGCATGCCCCAGCACGTATATGACGTCACGCGGGTCCCGCCACCGCGCACGCATTGCGCACCAAAACACGCACATGACGTGA
This sequence comes from Lissotriton vulgaris, assembly GCF_964263255.1. Taxonomy (NCBI): domain Eukaryota; kingdom Metazoa; phylum Chordata; class Amphibia; order Caudata; family Salamandridae; genus Lissotriton; species Lissotriton vulgaris. The sequence continues at coordinate 682,953,441 of NC_141696.1, forward strand.
ACTCATACGTATATGAGGTTATGCGGCACCTGTCGCATACCAATCAGGCACATGACGTGATGTCATACTTGTATGACAAAATGCGGGGCCACGCACCTGTTGAAAACCACAACTTTTCTAATATGGCACCTGGAATACGAGTACCCGCCGTGTTAGGTGTGCAGTGGGTTTACGACTCCAATATTTTTTTGAAAAAAATATATATATATTTTAAAAGACAAATGACATTTTATAATTATATTATAATAAAGAAAATATAAGAAAATAATTATACAATATTACAGTTTTTCAAAACATTTTTTTCTAAAACTTGCAATTCTCAGAAAAGCACAAGACGCATATTAATTATTACATTTACAAATTAGCAATTAACAAATTCTAGAAATTTGATGAAAAAAACATAGGTATCAGGACAATTATACTTGAGAATTAGCATTTAAAAAAACCATTGAACTTCACTAAAAAACAATAGGTTTCAAGGAGATTATAGTTAGAAATTAGCATTTAAAAAACCTTTAAAATTCATTGAAAAACCATAGGTTTCAGGAATGTTATTGTTAGAAATTAGCATTTTAAAAACCATTGAAATTCACTGAAAAAAACATAGGTTTCAGGGACGTTATAGTTAGAAATTAGCTTTTAAAAAACCTTCGAAATTCACCTAAAAAAAAACATAGGTTTCAGGAACGTTATAGTTAGTTGGACATTTCACTCGTACAAAACCATAGAAATTCCCCCGTTATAGTTCAACTAACTATAACTCGCATCCCAGCCAAGCACTGCTGATGACATTACATATTACATCAGTCATGACATGGTCAGTGACGTCACTGATGACATCACTTATGACTTATGAAATCGGAAAGAAGAGGACGGTCAGAACACAAGGAAGAACACGTGAAGTCCAAAGACAATCAACACGTTCCAAAAAATAAGAAAACCCAATTCACCAAAAAGAAGGAGCAGGTCTAAAAATCAGACATGCCGAGGATCTTGAGGACACAACTCAAGAACGGGGAATGGGCCCAGACAATGCAGCAGAAGTCATCATAGATCGCAAGATCTTTAAGGATCATCTGGAGACAGTTGGCTTAAATGAGTACATTCAAGTTGAAATAGCTGATACCATGGTTAGTGTACCCCATAAGTTATATGAAGTAACACTCCGGATGGAGGGGCACATAACTAAGAAAATAAGAGTACTCTTTTGGAAAAAGCTCTCTAAGGGTTATGACATTCTTCTAGCTGAAAAAGATTGGCCACCAAACTTTCTCAGTTGAAGACATCATTATGCCAGCCTTCTCCAATCATATTCCAATTCACTTAAAATACACCTATGCCAGAAAATGGGATGTAGATCAGGCTCCAGCATTATATAACAATCATGTAGGATGGGATGAGGATTCCCATCACCATAAAATCAAGTTAAAAACTCAACCAACTGCACAGAGGCAGTATCCAGTTAAGCAAGTAGCTAAAAAACAGGTCAAGGAGATCTTAGATCAACTTGAATACCAAGGGGTGATTGAAACATGGACCACATCAATGAACAATCCTTTGTTTCCTGTCTCCAAACCAGACAATACATATTGTCTACAGACATTTAAATTCTTGTTGCAAAACCTTTACAGTACAAAATGCACACAGTGCAGCACTGATTAATAATATTGTGTGCAAAAAATATAAAACCACACTAGATATTTCTAATGGTTTCTTCTGTCAAAACATTGCACCTGAAAGTAGGAACTTGACCGCTTTCTCAATTATGGGGACACAACGCATTTCTGTCGTCTCCCCCAGAGATTCAAGAATAGTCCAGGGTTATTTTCAGCCAGATTAACAGAGTTACTACAAACATATGATGATGAGGCATTATCTTATATCGATGACATCTATCTAACAGATGATGACTTGGACAGGCACTTGAACAGAGTGAATACAATTATACTTGGCTTCGCCTCTGAAGGGTACAAATTCAACTTTAAAAAATCAAGAATTGCCCTCCTCAACGACCTATTCTTGGGATACGAGTTATCAAGTGACGGCAAAAGCCTGGCAGCCATCTTTTTAGAAAAGTGTGCGCTGCTCCAACCTCCAAAAACGCTGAAAAACTTACAGTCAAATCTAGGTTTCCTGAATTTCGGAAGAACATAAATTCTAAACTACGCAGAAAGGGTTAAACCTCTCTACGAATTAATCAAACCTGATTTCAAAACTACTGATTGGACTCAAAAACACACAGAAATTTTGCGTTCAGTGCAAACAGACATGTTTGCAACATTACATAATACACCCGTAAACATACGCAATCTTGTAATCAGAATAATCCCTGGAAGATGCGGATTTACGTACTTAACCTTTAATGAAGGTGAAAAAGTACCAATTGCTTACAAATCACACTTGTACACACAAGCTGAAATGAAATTCACTTCAACAGAAAAAATTCTGACAGCGGTTCAAACTGCAGTAGCAAAAGAGAGAGATTTCGCACAGGGTAAACGCATAATGGTTGTTACTCCTGTACCTGCCTTAGAGGCAGTGACAAAAGTAAATATTCCAAATGCTAAGGCTTTACATCCAAGATGGATACAATGGGTTAACTCTCTTGCTGCAACAGACGCTGAATACATTTTTGACCCCTACTTTAAAACGCTACAATACGAACAAGAAGGTCCTCTGCCCGCTGAGATTCTGCCAATGGAACAGTACGAATGTATACTTTATACAGACGGATCAGCACAGCCCGCAACTGGGGGTAAACAAGCTTACAGTGCTGCGTGCGCAATTGTTAAAGGTCACTGGCGCGATGGTAAATTCTGACCTATGGTTACAAAAACACAATCTCTCAGAGACTGTACAGCTCAGCGAGCTGAACTACAGGCTTTCAAGATGGCGCTTGAAAATACCGATCGCAAATTCCCCACACTCATAGTGTGTGATGCGTATTACTGCAACCAGGCTTACTCTGAATACTTGCAGAACTGGGTTCAAAACGGTTTCAAAGATGCAAAAGGTGGCACAATCAAGCATAAGTTGCTTTGGGAACAAGTAGTTCAATTACAGAAAGAACTACAAAAGACTCACGTGATCCATACACTGAGTCATCAGCGTGATGGCGTTCACGTTGCAGGGAATTCATTGGCTGATAAAGCCACGAAGGCAGCTGTGCAAACGAGTTCCGTTGCTGCAATCACTCGTTCAAAAACAAAAATAGACAGCGGAATAATGCAGACTGTTGCCGCTTCCAATAAAGACAGAGGTTAAACGTTACCAAAAGGCTTTCCACTCAAATACTCATAAATAACTGATGCAAATAATGTTCCTTTTGCTCAAATCCCTGGAATGGGGGATAGAGTAATTCCAAACATGAAACATAAATTAGGACTAAGTTTAGCAGCACATGAAGGGCTTGCCTCTGCACACACATGTGTTTCCGCTACAGTGTCATTATTAAAGCAAAGATACTGGGGGACGTGCATGAGGAAACAGACCAGAAACTATGTTTTGGAATGTGAAATCTGCCAGAAAATGAAGGTTTCAACAGTGACACACCTGGCGCAGACGCCCCTTTTAATTTCAGATAAACCATTAGCATGCTTTAACCTGGACCACTGTGGTCCCTTACAGAGGGATGGTCAACTACCAATATATCATGGTCACAGTAGATTTATGGTCAAGATTCATTTGGATGTGGCCTTAGAGCTCAACTGACGCCCGAAATGTTATAAAAGAGTTGCAAGTCTTTATCGGCACATATGCAGTCAGCACATTGCATTCTGACCAGAGTCCTGCGTTTAGCTCCAAAGCTTACAAGGAAGCCATGGCCAATCCGGGCATTGCAGTGTGGTATTGGAGTCCATTCCATCTTGAGGGAGATTCTGTAGTGGAAAGAAAAAACCGGGACACAAAGCAATCTATAACAGCTAGGGTATTAGGTTCGGGTGACGGGTGGGTCAAACATCTAATAAGTGTCCAACGTAGTTTAAATATTCTGCCAAGAAATTCTCTGGGAGGAATCACTCCAGATAAAATCCTTTTTGGTACTAGATTGCTTGTCTAGGATCTCGATCGTCACACTTCAGTGGAGGAACAAAAACCCTTTGATATCAAAGATGGTTTGGCAGTTTTGCAGGACTTAAACAAGAAAAGGAGAAGTCAAAGCAACACAATACAGAAGCCAACCACCACTGAAGGAGAACCACCCGTCCCAGCAAGGCCTGTCTGGATTCCAAACATTGGGGATCTAGTGAGAGAAAATATCGCGGATAAGAAGGAATTTGGGCCTTCTTAAAGATAACCAGTCCTGTACTAGCAATCCACGGATCAAGAACAATGTTACTGCCGCACCTTGCTGGCCTGCCTCTCATTTTGGGACTCGTAGCAGGAATACTATTCTTGTTCCTTCTGCTCCGATATGCCAAGTCCAGTCAACAACAACACGTGATCGAGAACACTCTCCTGGCAATGAAGTGTTGTGAGCGCATGATACAGATTCTGGGCCTGGCTCGTCTACGAGACCTGAATACCACGTGGTTCCTATCATTCCAACCAATCTGGCAAGATTGCTTCTTACCTGTTCTACGATGCCTGCTATGTGGAGAAGAATGTGTGTTTGACATCTGTCTAACACTTCCATCAGCACTGCCAACGGATGTTGATGCGTTGCTTGTTTCAGTAACGGCCCATGCATCATGATGTCCCAAGCATCTACCAATCCTGATGACGGCATTCATTGAGATCTCACAGACGCAATCTGCTGACGATGAGATACGTGGATCGACAGGCACACAGGTACCATCTCCATCTCCTTCAATCGTTGCTATTGCGGCCAACGCTGACAGCGATGTTTCACATTTTTGTGCAATCGGTTTACTTAATGAAGTGGTCCAACTTTCACCTACTGTAGTAGACGATTTCTTTGCCAGCTTAGAAGATTTGATGTTTTCTCCTAACAATGAGAATGACTTTTGAAGTTAGCACACAGCGTTCTATGGAACTCTGAATTCGACCGTCACTTGTCAAAACAAAACTTCCAACTTTAAGAACCCTATTTTTCTGCGATTTGACTTTTTCCAAAATTGATTTTTTTTTTGGCACAAAATGATCTGCTTAAAAGAGAACTATTCTTAGAGAACAGGAATTCTTTGAAACACTTCCAAGTGACAATATTTGACCTTGTCCACAACCTAAACAGTTTATATATTCTGTCATGGAATGGTCTCGACCTTTTTTCTGTATTTAAGAGCCCTTTCATGAATGTTATTTCATGACTCATTTTGATAAGCATTTTTCAATGTCATACTACACGCTTTGAATGAAAATATTGCTTTTTAAAATGCGAACAGCACAAATGCTCATTTTACGTGTACAACCATTACGAATATATTTTATGTATTTTGTGAGGGATTTTTAACACATCATGCATTAGATATGTTTTAAATGCTTAGAATTTAGTAATATTGAACATAATAAAGTGGAGTGGGTGTTGTGTAGCATTTTAGAATCCAAGCAAAATTTCCGATTCATGCCCTAATATAGCTATAAATCACATTGCCCTTATATAGGCATAGAAATCATGCCCATGTTTAGACATAACCCATCCAGTCCAAATTTAGGCATGGCTACTTCCACTAGTTCCAAAAAGCCACAACGATTTCTTGGAAAACTCGGCTTCAGCAGTCAGGGACATCCCCTTACTTGAATATTGATTTGTCCAAGAAATCATGGAGCTTTTAAAGAACTACCATTCCCTTGGGGTTCTTTGATGACGTTATTATGTCTGACTTTACGTCAAGCAAGGCACCTTCAAGGTATAAATATGCCAACACTTGCCCTAGCAAAGACACGGTGGTTTGGAGCAGCTCTACTATCTACTTGCCCGACGCAGCTTGCTACAGCAAGTGCCGAAGGAAGCCGACCCTCCCACTGACGCACTGACGCACTGACAGAGAAGCTGTCCTTTCTCTTGCTGAGAATCCAGCTCCAGTGTTTCCATGCTCCCCTTGAGGGGTGTTGGAAAATCGAGTCGCGAGACAGAGATACCAGACCTCCTTCATTCTAAAACAAAGGGACGGAGCTGATTGGACCCTAAGAGAAATCTTGGTTAGATTCTTGGCAAAGACAAACTAAACCTATGCTATACCTCACTTACTTCTTCCCCCATACTAGACTTAGGTTAGGTACTTTGGGGTAGGCGTATTTTAGAAGCACCAGTTGAGTACTTTTAGCCTGTGTTATTTATGTATGTATTTATCTATGGTCTAGGAACCATACAATACTTTTACAGTATTATTTTATAATACTCTTCTTACTGTACGCATTATACTTCGCAACAAGTATTACGATTGTAGCAGTTCACTTTACTTGCTTGAGAAAGAAGACTACCCTTTTATTGAAAATGCCTGTCTCTCTCTGATGAAACGAAGCATGCACGATAGACTGTGTAAAATATCTATCTATTGTTTTAACAACTCTGAAGATCAGTTTTATTCTTGGGGAAACAAAGTTGTCATGTTTATGCTGTTGTCAGAAACGAATCCCTTCTTGTTTATTTGAGAAAGGTTCTAGTGACCTCTGAGCTAGCTGGCACTCACAACTAAGTCTAATATATTCGATAGAGACCTAGTAGACATAAGTCCTACGTCAAATCTATAGGATATGTTATTCCAATGCACAGAGCCTATTGGGAATATAGGAACTACACTACACTATAAGGGACACTGCTGAGAAGAAATAAGGAGGGGCCTCAACAAAAATGAGAGCCATTTTTCTTGGGCGTAGTAGGATGGGAAAGCGATGGTGGTGCTAGTTACAAGCTCACCATTCAGCTACAGGCCAGGTGCCTGTCAGCATCGACCAATCTCAAGAGGGGTTTAGTTCAACTGAGTTGAACTGATCCCATTAAATTGAGGTTTACAACAGGCCTGGTATCACCTCACTGACACAGAAAATGGCAGTCAAGCAGTAAAGAGCCCTCATTCCTGTCTCAGCCCCCAAAGCAATAAACATCTGGTAGTTGCTTCCCCAGCAAATCCCATACCAAGTTCCCCAATCCATTCAAGGTCACCACAAAATGTAGATACTGTGGCACTTTGCTTGCAAGAAACTTACAATTTCTTCGAATGTGAATGAATTTTAATGCAGTATTTATGAAAAGACAATATTTGAGCTACTATGCCAAAACAGATAATAGAAGCAATATTGACATTAAAAAAACTTGCAGCTAATTCTCATGAACTATTTTCAATTGTAGGGAAATAAAAGGGGGGAGGAAGAGGTGGTGCTGTGTGGCACCGAGGTGGGCACGTCCTCCTCTTGCGAAAGTAACAGTAATCAGGAAGGTCCACCCCGAAGAGGGTCAGTGTGTATCCTGTTGTTCATGGAATACACACAATGTGTTAAAATACCCCTCACACACCAAAAGGGCCCTTGGTGTCATGCTTCATCATCGGGGTCTTCCCGCCCGGCTGCCGGACGGTGCTGCGACAAGCGACTACGCTGGAGCACCTTTTAAATGTGGGTGCTATGTGAGTGAATTTGAGTGAGTGTCAGTGGGGTCAGGGGTGATGAAAAAGTGATGTTTTAAAAATACCTGGCCTAGTGATAGAAAAAACTATTTAATAAACACTGGCTGGTATTATTAAAAAAAAAGGTGGTGTCGGAAAGATTAAGCGGGTTAATGGGCTTACTTTCCTGTGCGGGTCAACATGTTTCGGGGCGCCATGCCCCTTCGTCAGGACCGGGGTCAGATCCCCCTGTCACTCACTAATGTTTCTCCACAATAAAGTGTATGTACAAAAAGTGTGGTGGTGATCTTATTTATCAATGTGTATAGATATACAATTTATAATAATACACTTCCCTTGCTAATGCTAAGATACTGATGTAGTATGCCTGAAAGACAAGAGCACGGTATTATTAATGCGCGGATCCCACAGCGCTAATCTCTGAATTACCTGTAAGTGAAAAGGACAAACATACATATAGCAGTAATCTGGTGCTAGGGAACCCAGAAGAGAGTCCATAGTTTCTATAATTATTGAGGTGATTGACTAGACATAGTTCAGCACACACACAATTAAGCTCACACACTGTTTTACATGTACAGTACAGTAGGTTCAACTGGAGAGAGTCTGTACTCATTTTAAAATACATACTTAGCAAGATGAGGAACAATGCCCCATGAGCCAACTCTAGACCGAAGGGTATTTGAGAGTCCAACTGCAGGTGAGACAAAGATGGGAAAAAAAGAAGAAAATAGAGGGTTTCTAGTTCCAGTATTCTGATGGTAAGTACCTTAAAATTATGGTAGTGAAACCACATATGCCACTGTCTTTTAGTCTCTCCCTTTCCGCTATGCCGTACTTACTCAACCCCCAGCCTCGTTGTGCTTCCTCCTCCGTCCGTGGCTTCCATGATAGTGAGGATGGAAGCTTGGGCGGGTGTTATTATAGTAGTGTTAATTGGTAAATCAGGGCTGGTCTAATTACTTAAGGGCTTATGACTCCGGTCAGCTGTGCCAGAAAGGAAGGGTGCCGAGGTCTGGTTAATGCGGTGGCCATTGTTAGCTAGTCACCGATCTTTTTTATAATGGCACAAGGAATGGTTGTTGGTTCCGATGTCCCCCGTAACTAATCGCCATGCAAATAACTCATTAAAGTTAAGTAAAAGTGGTTCGGTGGGTGATTACCCACTCCACTGCGCATGCGCGGACCGATAACACTCCACCACGCATGCGCGGACCGGTAACACTCCTCCGCCATGCGCATCACGCACCAGACAGCGGCGGCACTAAGACGATGTTTTTTACCTCCCGAACCACTTTTACTTAACTTTAATGAGTTATTTGCATGGTGATTAGTTACGGGGGACATCGGAACCAACAACCATTCCTTGTGCCATTATAAAAAAGATCGGTGACTAGCTAACAATGGCCACCGCATTAACCAGACCTCGGCACCCTTCCTTTCTGGCACAGCTGTCCGGAGTCATAAGCCCTTAAGTAATTAGACCAGCCCTGATTTACCAATTAACACTACTATAAAAACACCCGCCCAAGGTTCCATCCTCACTATCATGGAAGCCACGGACGGAGGAGGAAGCACAACGAGGCTGGGGGTTGAGTAAGTACGGCATAGCCGAAAGGGAGAGACTAAAAGACAGTGGCATATGTGGTTTTACTACCATAATTTTAAGGTACTTACCATCAGAATACTGGGACTAGAAACCCTCTATTTTCTTCTTTTTTTCCCATCTTTTTTTTCCCATCTTTGTCTCATCTGCAGTTGGACCCTCAAATACCCTTCGGTCTAGAGTTGGCTCATGGGGCATTGTTCCTCTCCTTGCTAAGTATGTATTTTAAACTGAGTACAGACTCTCTCCAGTTGAACCTACTGTACTGTACATGTAAAACAGTGTGTGAGCTTAATTGTGTGTGTGCTGAACTATGTCTAGTCAATCACCTCAATAATTATAGAAACTATGGACTCTCTTCTGGGTTCCCTAGCACCAGATTACTGCTATATGTATGTTTGTCCTTTTCACTTACAGGTAATTCAGAGATTAGCGCTGTGGGATCCGCGCATTAATAATACCTTGCTCTTGTCTTTCAGGCATACTACATCAATCAATCAATCAATCATCGCATTTATATAGCGCACTACTTACCCAGAGGGTCTCAAGGCGCTGGGGGAGGGGGATCTGCTACTGCTCGAACAACCAGGTCTTGAGTTGCTTCCTGAAGGCGAGGTGGTCCTGGGTCAGGCGGAGGTGGGTGGGGAGGGAGTTCCATGTCTTGGCGGCGAGGTAGGAGAAGGACCGTCCCCCTGTGGTGGCTCTATGGATGCGGGGGACGGCGGCGAGGGCGTGGCTGGTCGATCGAAGCTGGCGTTTGGGAGCGTAGAAGTTGAGGCGGCTGTTGAGGTATCCTGGGCCTTGTCTGTGTAGGGCTTTGTGTGCGCGGGTGAGGAGACGGAAGGTGATTCTCTTGTTGACCGGGAGCCAGTGCAGGTCTCTCAGGTGTCCGGAGATGTGGCTGCGGCGGGGGATGTCCAGGATGAGTCGTGCTGAGGCGTTCTGGATCCGCTGGAGTCTCTTCTGGAGTTTTGTGGTGGTTCCGGCGTAGAGGGTGTTGCCGTAGTCCAGACAGCTGGTGACAAGGGCCTGGGTGACCGTCTTCCTGGTCTCGGTGGGGATCCACCGGAAGATCTTACGTAGCATGCGCAGGATGTTGAAGCACGACGAGGAGACGGCGTTGACTTGTCTGGTCATGGAGAGGGAGGAGTCCAGGATGAAGCCCAGGTTGCGTGCGTGGTCTGTTGGTTTGGGTGCGCTGCCTAGGGCGGGGGGCCACCAGGAGTTGTCCCAAGCGGCGGGTGAGGATCCCAGGATGAGGACTTCCGTCTTATCTGAGTTCAGTTTCAGGCGGCTGTTCTTCATCCATTCGGCTACCTCTTTCATCCCTTCGTGAAGGTTGGCTCTGGCGGTGGCGGGGTCGTTGGTAAGGGAGAGGATCAGCTGGGTGTGTTCGGCGTAGGAGATGATGTTGAGGTTGTGCTGGCGTGCGATGTCTGCGAGGGGGCTCATGTAGATGTTGAAGAGGGTTGGACTGAGCGAGGAGCCTTGAGGGACGCCGCAGATGACTTCGGTGGCTTCAGATCTGAACGGAGGGAGGCGGACTCTCTGTGTCCTTCCGGCGATGAAGGAGATGACCCACTCCAGTGCCTTCTCCTGGACTCCGACGTTGCTGAGGCGTTGTACTAGGGTACGATGGCAGACAGTGTTGAAGGCCGCGGAGAGGTCGAGGAGGATGAGGGCCGCTGTTTCTCCGTTGTCGAGCAGCGCTCGGATGTAATCAGTGACTGCGATCAGGGCGGTCTCGGTGCTGTGGTTGGCCCAGAAGCCAGACTGCGAGGGGTCGAGGGATCCGTTCGTCTCGAGGAAGGCGGCCAGCTGCTTGTTGACGGTCTTCTCGATGACTTTTGCAGGAAACGGGAGCAGCGAGATGGGGCGGTAGTTTTTGAGGTCGGTGGGGCCAGCCGATGGCTTCTTGAGTAGAGCGCTGAGTTCGGCGTGCTTCCAGCTCTCCGGGAAGGAAGCGGTGTCGAAGGATGTGTTGATGATGTCCCGCAGGTGGGGTGCGATGACAGCGTCGGCCTTGTTGAAGACGTGGTGAGGGCAGGGGTCGGTCGGAGATCCGGAGTGGATGGAGTTCATCGTGCGGACGGTGTCTTCGGTGCTGATCAGAGTTCAGGCGCGGAGGGTGGTGGTGGGGGGCGGTGGTTCGGTCGTGGTGTTCATCGGTTGAGTGCTGAAGCTGTTGTGTATGTCCGCGATCTTGTTGTGGAAGTAGGAGGCGAAGGAGTTGCAGAGGTCTTGCGAAGGGGTGATGTCGTTGTTTCCGGCGTTGGGGTTGGAGAGCTCTTTGACGATGTTGAAGAGTTCTTTGCTGTTGTGAGCGTTGTTGTCCAGTCGTTACTTGAATGCAGTTTTCTTGGTGGCGCGGATGAGTTGGTGGTGTTTTCGGGTGGCGAGCTTGAGGACAGTCATGTTGTGCGGTGTTGGGTCTCTGCGCCAGGTTCTCTCGAGGGCTCGGCAGTTCTTCTTGGAGCTCTTGAGTTCGTCGGTGAACCATGGGGCTTTCTTGCTACCGGGTTTGCTAGGCGGGGTCCTCAGGGGGGCGAGCTCGTCTGCGCAGTCGCTGATCCACTTCGTGAGGTTGGTGGCCGCCTGGCTAGGGTTCGTTGTGCTGGTGGGAGGGTTCATGCTCAGGGAGGACGCGAGCTGTTCGGCTGTGATCTTGTTCCAGCTCCTGCGTGCAGCCTGTTGCTGGTGGTGGTGGATCGTGGTCCTTGCGAAGCTGAAGTCGACGCAGCTGTGGTCCGTCCAGTGGAGTCCGGTGGCATGGCTGAAGGCGATGTCCTTGCTGGATGAGAAGACGGGGTCGAGTGTGTGTCCGGCGTAGTGGGTGGGGGTGGTCACCAGTTGCTTGAGTCCCAGGTTGGCGAGGTTGTCCAGCAGGGTGGTGGTGTTGCGGTTGTTGTTGTTCTCCAGGTGGAAGTTGAATCTTAGTATCTTAGCATTAGCAAGGGAAGTGTATTAATATAAATTGTATATCTATACACATTGATAAATAGGATCACCACCACACTTTTTGTACATACACTTTATTGTGGAGAAACATTAGTGAGTGACAGGGGGATCTGACCCCGGTCCTGACGAAGGGGCATGGCGCCCCGAAACATGTTGACCCGCACAGGAAAGTAAGCCCATTAACCCGCTTAATCTTTCCAACACCACCTTTTTTTTAATAATACCAGCCAGTGTTTATTAAATAGTTTTTTCTATCACTAGGCCAGGTATTTTTAAAACATCACTTTTTCATCACCCCTGACCCCACTGACACTCACTCAAATTCACTCACATAGCACCCACATTTAAAAGGTGCTCCAGCGTAGTCGCTTGTCGCAGCACTGCCCCGTCCGGCAGCCGGGCGGGAAGACCCCGATGATGAAGCATGACACCAAGGACCCTTTTGGTGTGTGAGGGGTATTTTAACACATTGTGTGTATTCCATAAACAACAGGATACACGCTGACCCTCTTCGAGGTGGACCTTTCTGATTACTGCTATTTTCAATTGTAGTCAGGTAGAAAATCATTTAGACAATGACTTTAACTTAGCCCACAAAAGCCTCTCAAGTAAAACTGCCAAGTGAGTGACGTTACATTTTATTTTAGTGCCCGATTATGTAGAGTAGAGCACATAAGCAATATTAGTAGCATTTGTCTATGTATTCAGCATTTTCTGCATTTTACACTTGTTTTCCCAACACACCTAAACCTAATGAAAACAGCAAGAGCAGAGTGAATACAGTGATAAAGTGATAAATAGCATCTAAATACACTTTTTACCCATTGTGCCAGTGTTGCTTTGAAGTTCCTAGAGATGAGCCACTGGTGCTAATATTAGGTGCGAAAACTCAATCACAAAATTATTTATTGCAGATGTTTCCACTGGGATTTTGCTCCTGATTTACATTTTAGGGAAATAAATGGGAAAAATACTTTGATGACATTTGCAAGAATGGAAGCTTAAATTTATTGCATTTTTCCACTTTTTCCGTCCAGCAATTCTAGCTAAAAGTTGGTAAACATAAGGGGCCGATTCACAAAGGTACAAAAGAAGGGGGTGATGGACGGAGCATCTGAACCAATCAAACACTCACACCCAGTCAACAGATCTGGGTTTAATCCATCATGGTTCTTTAGCCCACTCTGCCATCCCAGTTCAGACATGGCCATATGCAAATCAGTCTGACCCTGTGCCTCATGGGAACAGTCCAGCCCGAACTGCCAAGCCATGCCTTCCCTGGACCGGAAACAAGCTTCCGAGGACCGGTTTCTGGCATTTCAGCCATCTTCAGCCCAGCTTGCTTGAATCCAGTGGCAAAGTGAGCAAGGGACTCACGTCTGAGCATACCCTGCCAACTTATGGCGAACAAAGTGGTACAAAAGGGGGTGGTGATGGACGGAGCATCTGAACCATTCAAACACTCACACCCAGTCAACAGATCTGCGTTTAATCCATCACGGTTCTTTAGCCCACTCTGCCACCCCAGTTCAGACATGGCCATATGCAAATCAGTCTGACCCTGTCCCTCATGGGAACAGTCCATCCCGAACTGCCAAGCCAAGCCTTCCCTGGACTGGAAACAAGCTTCGGAGGACCGGTTTCTGGCATTTCAGCCGTCTTCAGCTCGGCTTGCTTGAATCCAGTGGCAAAGTGAGCAAGGGACTCACATCTGAGCATACCCTGCCAACTTATGGCGAACAAAGTGGTACAAACGGGGGTGGTGATGGACGGAGCATCTGAACCAATCAAACACTCACACCCAGTCAACAGATCTGGGTTTAATCCATCACGGTTCTTTAGCCCACTCTGCCACCCCAGTTCAGACATGGCCATATGCAAATCAGTCTGACCCTGTCCCTCATGGGAACAGTCCATCCCGAACTGCCAAGCCATGCCTTCCCTGGACTGGAAACAAGCTTCCGAGGACCGGTTTCTGGCATTTCAGCCGTCTTCAGCCCCGCTTGCTTGAATCCAATGGCAAAGTGAGCAAGGGACTCACGTCTGAGCATACCCTGCCAACTTTTGGTGAACAAAGTGGTACAAAAGGGGGTGGTGATGGACGGAGCATCTGAACCAATCAAACACTCACACCCAGTCAGTCAGTCAGAAATACTTTATTCGGTTCATATCAAAAATCACAAAAGTATACAGGTGTAAACATAAGGGTCCAAAAACACCAAAAAACACAATGACATTCAATACAGTTAAAAAAGAGAGTACCCAGTAGAAAATATATAAAATGCGGGAACATGGTATCATTTTAAAAGTGTATGCAATATGCCAGGATTATGAGGAAAAAAGAATAAAAACATTTTACAAGGTATCTAAAAAACTTGCCATATACAATATTTCATCTAAGACCAATTAATCTTTTTGCTAAGTCTCATAGCTATGGTAAAGAATGTGGCCACATTACAAATTTCCCAAGTATTAGACAGTAGTTGGAGGTACAGTAAAGCGGGCTTCACTTGTCTAAACCCTTTCCCCTTTAATACGGGTATTATAAACCGTTTCCTTATGTCTATGAAGTGACCACAAAAAAACAAAAAATGAGCAGTGTTCATGAGGGAAAAACCATCACATTTACACATGTCCAAATCTGAGGGCTTAGTCCAACAAGGGCGACCAGATATCTGGAAATGAATTTTATATAACCGGAACTTTGTTAAAAGATATCTGTGGTTGGGAATGTTAACAACCTTTAAATATAATTCCAGTTCACACCCTGAGGATACAATCAGCTGGTGAGTTCTCACGGTTGGTTTAACCAGCTCCAAACCTTCTCTATCCACCCCTCTGTTCAACATAAAGGTGCTTTTAACCCATTTCAGGTCACCCTTCACAGGTTTGGCCGGCTCAGTGAACAATTCTGGCCGACCTAATGTTATAGATAGTTGTTGGACATATTTTAGCCAGGGGATAAAATCCCAGTGATTTAATGTCAGACAATCCTTTAAAACTGCGTGGTTCAACTTCAGTTCCGGGTTCAGCCAAACTGAAATCCATTTTAGTAAGGGGGCCACAGCGATTCAATCTTCCAGATAATCTACGCCGCATTCTTGGTGCACTATGAAACCGGCTGTAGATCGTGGCAAGGATAAAATCGATTTCAGAAAATTGTCCTCCACTACCTGAAGCATCTTAACTGGTCTGAAGCCCCACAGGTCTGCGCCATACATTGCAATGGCAATACATTTTGCAGCATATACCTTCAATACTGCCTGCAAGGGTTTTACCCCCAGTTTTCGGGAAAAACCCAAAACTGCCAGAATGGAACGGACAAAGGCATTTTTTTCTCCAACAATTGGGGGTGCCAGGTAGAACTATCATCGAATACAACCCCCAAGTAAGGAAACCTGGAGACTCTTGTCAATTTATGCCCGTTACATCACAATGTCTTTACATTTTTCAAAACCCTGCCTTTCGGGCCCACCACCATAACATGAGATTTACCATAGTTGACACTTAAATCAAAAGATGACATGAACACATAAAATAAATTTAAAAGACATTGGAGTCCCACTGCGGTCCGAGCTAAAAGGGCGGCATCATCCGCATATAATAATGCCGGTAATAGATACTTCCCTGCCCGTGGTATATCCTTGCATGCGGCTCCTAAAACATCACCCAGATCGTTGATATATAATGTGAATAACAAGGGGGCTAAGATACAACCTTGCCGTAGACCATTGGTGATGCTAATCTTGCCCGTGCAATTCCCTTTTCGGTCATATCTCACCGTGGCTGTAAGGTCCCTATGGAGGTTTGCCAAGAAGTACACAATATTAGCATCTATTCCTATCGTTAGAAGCAGGCCCCATAACTTGGACCTGTTTACTCGATCAAAGGCCGAGGACAGGTCCATGAATGCGATATACAATGTTCCTGGCTTCGCTATTGTGTATTTCCCAATGAGCAGTTGCAAATTTAGGCTTTGGTCTATTGTGCTTCGCCCCTTTCTGAAGCCGTATTGTAAGGCAGAGAGGGTATTAGTTTCCTCCAGCCAGTCAGTTAGTTTAGATAAGACCACTCTACCTAGGACCTTTACAGCTGAATCAATGAGTGAGATTGGGCGGTAATTACCCGGATTACCCCTATCACCTGTTTTATAAATGGGCACAATCACCGACTGGGACCAAGTCTCTGGAATACCTGTTTTAGAAATTCTATTAAAAACATTTGCTAGGATTTTGGACCAAAATACTATGTTAGATTTAAAAAGGTCAGAAGGAACACCATCCGGCCCAGGAGCCTTGTTGCTGGTCATTTTACCGATTGCTTCGGCCACCTCACCTTCATTTACTACTAAGGTATAAGGGAGCCTAATAGAAGTGGTCGAAGCCTCAGCCGCCAAGTTCTCTTGTTCGTAGACTGACTTAAAATGCAAAAACCATTTATCTTCTTGTATCCCACAGTCCAATTCGTTATTACGAGAGTCAGCAAAGTAAGGTTGATTGACCACGGCCCAAAACTTGGCGCTATTTTTCAGCACGTCAATTGACGTTAATTCTGCCCAGGCGTCTGCTCTAATCTCCCGTCGCCTCCTTTCAACAACTACCTTGTACTCTTTTCTGAGAGTAGCCACAAGCAATCTGTCCACTGGTTTGCATTTAAGGGCCGCCTTAAGTTTTCGGTTGGCCATTGAACAATTTTTATCAAACCAGCCTACGTTCCCAGGGGCTTTGCTTTTGCTGTTGCGTGTCAGATTAGACACAATTTGGAGGCAAATCTTTTGATACGCCTCCACAACTTCTTTATCCCCTGCCTCTACATCCATACAAAGGTCCAATTCCTCCCTGCTACTACTACAGAGATTTGTAAAAAAACTAATCTGGTACTATCTTGCGCCATTTAATTCTGCGCGCTTGGTCAGTTAACCGGATACCACATTTCAAAGCCATATTCAGCCTACTCTCGGTTATGACAATGACATCTCTCACATTTAACAGAACTGGATTGTGATCACTAAAATGAGACCATACAGCGGAATAACTATTGATATGGCTGCCACAAGTACTACTTAAAAAGATAAAATCAATTGTTGACCCACTACCATGTCCCTTGAATGTGGGAATGTCCATGCCTCCCCCGGTGGGTAACATTAATTAGTTTTCAGCCAACATGGCTTCTTTTAAAATACCCTGGTCCGAGTGCTCAAAGTGAATATCCCCTTGTTCAGGGGGGACAAATAAAACATTTGGTGGACATTTATCTGGACAACCATGGATGTTGAAGTCCCCCATTAACATAATGGTGCATTGAGACTGCGACAACTCTTTATATTTTGTGAGAAAAGAGTTTAACATTGTCAAATTGCTGGTTGGATAGGCCCTATCAAAAGAATTATAAGAATTCACAACCAGGACATTATGATGACCCTTACAGGATATTTGGACTGCCAAACAATAGGGACAACCAGTGTCTATTTCTTTATATGTACCTGAAATTTTAGCAGCTACCAGGGTAACCAGACCCCCCCTAGCTCGTCCCCGGGTGGAGGTAACAGCTGGGAGGAAAAAAGTTGTGAAACCATCTACTGAGAGTATGTTTTGTGTGTCCCAGGTTTCCTGTAGCCCAATAATATCCATGGTGGTTATAAACTCCCTCCATATGGGATCGTCGACTTTATTCCTAAGACCAGCAATATTCCATGTGGCCACAATTAACTCTCCTTTCTCTCTTACCTTTTTGCTGGTATTAAGTTCCCGCCATCTGTACACGAGTTGGTAACTGAGACTAACGGTCCAGAGCCTATATTAGTCACCTGCACATTCTGAACAGATTTTACATATTGGGGCAGGGTGGAGTGGGTATTTTCTGTCGGACCAGACAGTAAGCCCTTTGTTTCTCAATCCACCCAGCCTAAGTCAGACAAACAGTCATATTGGTTTACTTTTGGAATGTTAAAATAATTTTCGTGACTGAGGGCATTCTGGGGGTAGCTATTTGCGTGGCCATTTGGTGTCCCTACGCCCACCCAGCTATTAATCCGAGGGGTTTGACCATAGGTAGATCTGCCACCTCTTCTGTGAGCCAGGTTCCAACCTTCCTCACCACCACCACCCCGTCCATAGGAATGCAAGTCCCATGGGGGGTCATACCTCCTCCTTCCCTTATGTTCATTTGACTCCCTTAGCCAGCTCCATCTTTTATCCACTTGCTCCATGGGCGAGTAAAAATAAGACAGTGGCCTGGCGGTAACTGTGCTAGCGTGGTAGCGGGAGGTCCCTCTACAAATGTGTTCCACGACCTGCGGATTTTCAAAGGTTACCACTATGCAATCCCCTTGTGTTCTTTTTCTATTTCCACCCACCCAAGGGGTTCTCTCCACCATTAAGATGTTACTGGGGATATTTGCGGGTAGGGGGTGATTGTTAGATAACCAGTGGCACACCTTATTTTTTAACGCTTGAAAGGGTTCCACATAGGGAGGTATTAATTCTGTTACCCCAGTCAGGACCACTACGTATGGGCAGGCATCTGGAGGGAGGTGAATATTTCGCCGTAACTCCGCCTTTTCTAGTGGGGCTAAATCTGGCTTTGGGGTCAAGGGAACTGAGTCTTTAAATTTAACTTGGGTGGTGTCTTTGGGTTTAGCCGGAATTGGTGTTTTATTGGGTTCAGATGTACTAACATTAACTCCTCCTAAAGTCGAAGTATTTGAACCAATCAAACACTCACACCCAGTCAACAGATCTGGGTTTAAACCATCACGGTTCTTTAGCTTACTCTGCCACCCCAGTTCAGACATCGCCATATGCAAATCAGTCTGACCCTGTGCCACATGGGAACAGTCCAGCCCGAACTGCCAAGCCATGCCTTCCCTGGACCGGAAACAAGCTTCAGAGGACCGGTTTCTGGCATTTTCTGCAGTCTTCAGTCCGGCTTGCTTGAATCCAGTGGCAAAGTGAGCAAGGGACTCACATCTGAGCATACCCTGCCAATTTATGGTGAACAAAGTGGTACAAAAGGGGGTGGTGATGGACGGAGCATCTGAACCAATCAAACACTCACACCCAGTCAACAGATCTGGGTTTAATCCATCACGGTTCTTTAGCCCACTCTGCCACCCCAGTTCAGACATGGCCATATGCAAATCAGTCTGACCCTGTGCCTCATGGGAACAGCCCAGCCTGAAATGCCAAACGATGCCTTCCCTGGACCAGTGATGGATTATACCCAGATCAGTTGACTGGGAGTGAGTGCTTGTATTGTCAACGCTCTGTCCATCATTTCCTTTGGTTTTTCTTTGCTCGCCATAAGTTTGCAGGGTATGCTCAAAAGTGAGTCCCTTGCTCACTTTGCCACTGGATTCAAGCAAGCCGGACTGAAGACGGCTGAAATGCCAGAAACCGGTCCTCGGTAGCTTGTTTCCGGTACAGGAAAGTCTTGGATTGGCATTTCGGGCTGGACTATTTCCATGAGGCACAGGGTCAGACTGATTTGCATATGGCCATGTCAGAACTGGGGTGGCAGAGTGGGCTAAAGAACGGTGATGGATTAAACCCAGATCAGTTGACTGGGGGTGAGTGTTTGTATTGTCAACGCTCTGTCTATCATTTCCTTTGGTTTTTCTTTGTTCGCCATAAGTTGGCAGGGTATGCTCAGACGTGAGTCCCTTGCTCACTTTGCCACTGGATTCAAGCAAGCCGGGCTGAAGACGGCTGAAATGCCAGAAACCGGTCCTCAGTAGCTTGTTTCCGGTCTAGGGAATGCATGGCTTGGCAGTTCGGGCTGGACGGTTCCCATGAGTCACAGGGTCAGACTGATTTGCATATGGCCAGGTCTGAACTGGGGTGGCAGAGTGGGCTAAAGAACGATGATGGATTAAACCCAGATCAGTTGACTGGGGGTGAGTGCTTGTATTGTCAACGCTCTGTCTATCATTTCCTTTGGCTTTTCTTTGTTCGCCATAAGTTGGCAGGGTATGCTCAGACGTGAGTCCCTTGCTCACTTTGCCACTGGATTCAAGCAAGCCGGGCTGAAGACGGCTGAAATGCCAGAAACCGGTCCTCAGTAGCTTGTTTCCGGTCTAGGGAAGGCATGGCTTGGCAGTTCGGGCTGGACTGTTCCCATGAGGCACAGGGTCAGACTGATTTGCATATGGCCAGGTCTGAACTGGGGTGGCAGAGTGGGCTAAAGAACGGTGATGGATTAAACCCAGATCAGTTGACTGGGAGTGAGTGCTTGTATTGTAAAGCTCTGTCCATCATTTCCTTTGGTTTTTCTTTGATTCACAA
This sequence comes from Lissotriton vulgaris, assembly GCF_964263255.1. Classification (NCBI taxonomy): domain Eukaryota; kingdom Metazoa; phylum Chordata; class Amphibia; order Caudata; family Salamandridae; genus Lissotriton; species Lissotriton vulgaris. Next base: position 682,973,813 of record NC_141696.1, read on the forward strand.
AGGTAAACTGAAATAAAAGTCTAGCTTTATGACTTTCGGTATTCACAAAGGGCATTTACGAGTAGTAAAGTTACCCTTTCTTCTCAGTTTACCTTTATGAATCAGGCCCAGTGTGTTCAAAATATTACCAATTGTTGTTGCTGTTCAGCTCTAAATTGGTGCTAATTAAGCCTCCGTCAACTTCTTTTAAATTGGCATACCCTTGCTTTTTGAAAAGCCGTCCAAATCTGGTATTCTGTACAAAAATATAAACTTTTGCACATTTTCTTTTACCATTTCGGCCCAGATTCTCTTAGTTGTCGACAATGCAGCACAGCACCCAAAGAGGCCGAATTGCATTGCGTAACAGGGAGAGAGCAGGAGAGCCCCAAATTCACAGAGATATGGCACTCTCCTCCCCTCGCCCCAGCCTCGACGCAGATTTCAGCGGCGATGCACCAAGCATACACTTTAGCGCCATAGCGCTAGGGTGCGTGCCTGAGTCTACCGTAGGTTTTGTACTGGAAGGTTAACCTTCTGGTACAAAATACTATGAGTAGACACACTTCAAAGCTTTCCCTACTTTGTATGTGTGCTGCACAGAAAAAGCAAAGAGAAATGATAACATTTCTCCTTTTAACACCTGCTTTTCATCAGCGTTAATTTGTGGCACTAAACTCTGTCTGCCAATATTAGTAGATAGGGTTTAGTGTAAAAAATCATGGGTGGTTGCATAGGGTCGCCCATGTACCACCCATGTAAAGCCTCTGTGATGCAAAATAATGCAAAGCAGCGTTTTGTGCTGCTTTGCTTTACTTTTTCATACAAACCAACGCAAACACAAATTTGCGTTGGTTTGTTAATCCAAAAACAGGTTTAGCATCGGGATTGTGTTGAAAAAGTAACGCTAATCAGGCGCTAAACCTTGGAGAATCGGGGCCTTCGTGTTATTTCTGCAACGGAAATTACACAAATATCACCGGGCCTTAGTTCACAAATAAGCATACCTCTTCTGAAAGCAGCCCCAAGATATGCCCTCCCTGAAATATATACTTTTTACATTTGAAGCTCACACGATTCGTGAGTGTTCATCCCATGGAGGTGACGTGTTTTTGTGCTATAAAATTCAAAACATTCAAATTCTCCACATTTAAATAAAAATTCTCAACATTTAAATGAACTCAAGTGTCATTCAAAACTTTTTTTATCTCCCTTTTTAATTGCTACCTAACTGTGTAGAACTTTTTGCAATTTCACATTTTTTCTCGTGAAGGTAATCTATAAAAGCAAGATGGAGGATGCAGTTTAACATTCTGTCTTGCCTTTTTTTCAAAGTATAGCAGCATTATTTTAGCAACAACAGTTGTAAAAACCATTTTACTTCACAGCTGCTCTGCTGCATTAGAACCCTTTAGATATCTCTCTCAAAGCAGTTCAGTATGATGCTAAATTATGGGCCGTGGGGCACTTTGCGTTATGAAAGCACTGCATGCAAAGGACTTCTATACCGATATTCCTACTGTTACTGAACTATAAAGCAGAGAAGTGCATTGAATGGCAAAAGATTAACTACCATGAAGAAGCTAGGTGATTTATCTTTAATGTATTCCAGGTGCAAGAATTATGATACATTTATAAAATAGTTTTGTTTGCGGATTATAGAATAACTGACACAAAATAACTCATTTAGGAAGTCTCATAAAAACTGAAGATTGAGAAATAAATAGGAAGGAAATTCCAGGAAGGTAATTGCCTTGTGTGCGAAGTGAAACATTCTTATATTATATTGAACTTTTGAAGTTTCAGTGCGCTGATGGAGGATAGTAGAAGTATTTTCCAGTTGTTCAATAATTCCTTAGAAGCATGTTAATCCATTACAGAAATGGATTAGGTGCCAGAAAGTCTAGCAATTGCTAGAAACCCACTTTTAACTGCAATTTCCCATTTTCTTATTTTTTATTTGTGTGTTTTTTGCTATGGATAAGTAGTACTTACACTTGATAAACAAATACGAGCTGCATGTTCCCTTTCCTCACATGAAAACAGTTTTATACCTAAATTAGGCGGCAGACGGCTGAGATAGTCACTTGTGGACCCCAATGAATTTAATCTGTGACTCTTTGCTGAGTGTCGGCAGGAGATTTCCCCTTGTTTCGATATGGGTGTCTCGGATGTGGAAATTTTAGATGCATTTGCAGGGATTGTGGTTGCAAGTTATTAGAGTTGCTTATGGTTCCAGCAATAAGTCTAAATCTGATCATCCTAGATGGTTTGAATAAGTTTGTTCTAAGCGTGTTCGGGGGATATTCACAAGGACTCAACTAGAAAGCATCCCCATCTTAACGCATCCAAAGTCGAGATAGAATTAAAACCCTATTACCAAGCTGGTGCAAACTGCAGACATCGCCTGTATTCCCACTATAACTGCCCCAGAATTTTTCTAGATGGTGGACACCACCAACTAACCCTAATGATATGCAGAGTAAGCGTTCCTGTGCAAAAACACACGAAAAAACCACAACACCACTTTCACAATGAACTGCCAGATCCACGATGCTAAACAAAAAGAGGCGATAAACCATGGTAGCAGCAGGGAATTAACACCTGCTCATTGCTGGTGTAAGGCGCTCATTGCTGGTGTAAGGCAGGACAACTACCTGCAGCATGAAAGGGAGCCCAGCCAAGAGCCACACTTGAAGACCCACAGATGCCATGGAGACAATGATCATGCAACGCGGATACCCATGAGGGCCACAACACCCACTGCAACCACCACCCCCAGAACCCGCCCCGTTCCCCACCTCCCGGGAACACCACAGAGGCAGTGTACAGAAAGACAGCGGCCCACCTGAAATGCACCTACCGCCCACAGTCATGCAACTCACAACACTGCTAATGGAAATGCAGCACAACTACATCCAACATGACACACAACATGCCAACCGACCGGACACGACAACACAACTCCACAACTCCATTGGGAATCCGACCTTGCCATGCCCACAACCCAGCCACGGCATGGCATCCCAAACACACAATAGCTGGATGCGATGAGAGGCATGGAGCAGGCATGTGCAAGAGCGGTGAGTGACTAATAAAAGTGAGCCTACCCATTGCCAGGTGTGGCGTGGAGGTGCTGGACAGCCCACACAAAGAAAACCACAGAAATTTCCATGTGGAGATCAACTGCTGGTGCATGGAGTGTAGTGGCCAGTGGATGCTACCATGTCCCCACAGGCTGTGGGGCAGAACGCAGAAATGTCTTACGTTACGTCCCTCCCTGCATGCACATGCATAGTGGGTTGACCTGCATATGCCAGGCCTGCATAGGGTTGTGAGCAAAAAGCCAGTCTCACTACACTTGGTTCTCATTCAGAATGGACCACGTGTCAGTCAGGGCATTGCCTCTCAGCTCGTCATGAGTCCTGCACCAAGCACTGCAGGGCCTGCGTCCCTGAGCACCTGCTGCACCCCGGGCTGCCGGTCCCCAGACCTGTCATGCCTGCCCCAGCGCACCAACGAGGCTCTGCTCACCTGCCTACACTGGCGTATGTTAAAGAGGGCCCACCATGTGCTGGTGCAGGCTCCAAGCACCAGTCCCGCAACCTCTGCTGCCGCCCAGTAGGTCCCAAATGTGGAACTGTGTACTGAGTCCTGAATGGCAGTGATCCAAGTCTGTGCCAGCGGCCACAGCACCAGACCCCCCCTTCCATCAGTGAGGCATATTTCCATATGGCAGGCCGGCCTCATGAGGTACCACTAACCCTGTTCAATGCCAGCCAGCCACACGAGGTGCCACTAACTGTTTTCAATGCCAGCTGGCCACACGAGGTACCACTAACCCTGTTCAATGCCAGCCTGTCACACGAGGTGCCACTAACCCTGTTCAATACCAGCCGGATACACAAGGTCACACTAACCCTGTTCAACGCCAGCCGGCCCACGTGGATGAGGGCTCAGGCCTACCCTTTGGACCAGTCGGTCCGACATCCAGCACTAGTCGCGAATCATGAATGGCAGCGTTCACACCAGTGAATGCATGGAGAGGAGTAAGAGGAAGACGCGGCTCAGTCCGGACGAAAGCCGGATCAGCGTCATGGAGGTGTTCAAATACTATCATCAACTGACCTGGTGCCATCAGCCCTGTTCACTGCAAGTCTGCATCCCCTGGTGCCACTAAACCTGAACTACGCAGGCCGGGGGGCCATCCAACCGAAGCCGCAAAACCCAGTGAATGGCCCGTGCTGACCGCTGCCGCAGGCCTACCCTGGTGTCCAGTAGGTCAGACATGTGTAACTCTGTCTTGGATGAGATGTGGAGGAGTCCACTCCATTGGACATGCCTCATCGAAGGCGGCATACCCTAACAGCACTGTTACCACAAACTCTGTGCACAATGAGTCATGGCCACTATCTGGTTGGACCTTGGTGGCACGTCTGCACGTATGGGGAGATGTAGGAGCGCTTGCTGGATGCATCACACATAGAAAATGGAAAAAAAATGAGAAAAAAAATATTTAAACTCGTTATGCTTGGGTCTGGGAGACAACCATTTTGACACATTCCTACATTTTCACCTTGCATAACACAAGGGCAACACAGGTCCTTTTAAATCTGACAATTGGGGGAATGTTTACTAGAGAATAATGCAGCGCAGCGCTGCAAGCCATCTTTCTGTGCCCGGCTCTGCACTGTCACACAATTGGCTGCCGAGCGCTAACACAGGCACCTTTGCACCCTTGTGCAAGGGTGCCTGCATTACAGGACTGATTGTTTTTGTGCAGGAAGGGACACCTTCTTGCACAAAACAAAAATTTATGGCGTTTTCCTCAAAAATTCAATTTTTTCTCAAATGCAGAGTAATACGTACAAAGAGGCGTATTTACAAAGCCATGAAAAGACAGGTTGACTTTATGTGGCTTTGTAAATATGGGCATCCACACTGCGCCTTTGGGATGTCACAAAAGTGAGACTCCGGTGCGTGTTGCAGGGGCATTGTAAAAATGTTATGTTATGCCGTGTTTTATATAGCGCTCAGCTACTTCGCGGAGTGTCCCGGCGCTTCGAACCCAATGCAGACCAGGAGCAGGCTGAAGATGCCACACACTACTGAACAAAAAGCCAGGACTTAAGATCCTTTCTAAAAGCCAGCAAATTGCCAATCTTTCTCAGAGAGACCGGCAATGCATTCCACAGCTGAGGCTCCAAGCGTCTAAAAGAGCAGCCTCCGGTGCGGGCATGCCTTATACTAGGAACAGTAGCCAAGGCCAGCGAAGATGACGTGAGCGATCTCGATGGGTGGTAGAAAGCCAGCCGTTTCCTGATGTACTTGGCGCCTGAGTCATGGAGAGCCTTGAAGGCCAAGGTGAGCGTCTTGAAAACAACACGCTTACGGATAGGGAGCCAGTGAAGAGTTCTCAGCAAGGTGCTTGCCTGGTTCTCCGATGGAACCCAAAAATGGCTCGCGCTGCAGAGTTTTGGACTACTTGTAAACGTGATAAAAGATACTCTGGAAGTCCAAGGTGGAGCACATTGGCGTAGTCCAGACGAGAGCCAATTAATGCCTGCCCAGTGACTGTCCTATGAGCCTGAGAAAGCAGAGGGAGAAATGTTCTTAACATTTTGAGGATACCAAAACATTTGCCAACTAGGACGATAATCTGGGGCTTCAAAGTAAGACTGTTGTCAATCTTCACTCCCAGGTTCTTGGCCGTGTCCGAGGCAGCAGAAGGAGGGAACATATCTGCAGGCCACCAGGATTGCCACCTGGGGTCAGAGGGACAACCAAAGAAGAGCACCTCGGATTTGTCCGAGTTGCACTTGAGGCTGTTCTGCTGAAACCATTCAAACACCACCCCAAGGCAACCTCTGATACTCTCCGCATTGAAGTCTGAGCCCCTCTTGCATGAAAAGAGAAGCTGGGTGTCGTCAGCATACAAAACAATCTGGGCACCATAAGATTCCGCCAGTGCCGCCAAAGGGGCCATGTAGATGTTAAAGAGAGTAGGGCTCAAAATTGAGCCCTGAGGGACTCCTACATCCAATGGCGGCACTGCGGCGGAAAAAGGGGGTGCCCAGATCGTTTGACGACGGTCTGCCAGAAAGGACTCAAACCAGCTGAACACTGTCCCCCGCAGACCGATCTCACTTAGTCTGGTCAGGAGACCTCGATGGGGTACCTTTGGTGTTTATAACCTTGAGAGCTGGTTCCAAGGACAGACCGGGTAGTTTGCCAGGTAAAAATTTAAGCAAATATCAATGATCTTGGCTTTGTTCTTAGAGGGGTGAAATGATCTTTAAAATTGGCACAATTAGTATATGCTGAAACAGTCTCAATTTTCTCCGCTATTTACCAGGTGATCTGCTTTTTGAGCTGTTTGCTGAAGTTCACCACCTTTGATTTCTTGTTGCTAATCTCCATTTTATTTGTTTTGACTCAGGTTAGATGGATGAGATCACCTTCTAATGTCCAATTTGAGATTTACTTATTAAAATAATTTTATCAGGGGCTTGGCTTGGTGCGTCAAGATGGCGGTCACACTCTAAGAGTGCTCTGGACCCCTCCGTCATCTGCAACACGATCCATCATCCTCAGGCCTTCTACAGCCTTCTGCTCTACCATCGCAGCCTCCGCCTCGATCGACACTACACAACAAAGTGTCAAACGCTGTTTTACCTGCACACAGAGGGGGATCTCTGTTCCGGCATTTGGCGTGCCCGCACCTAAGATGGCAACAACTATCCCCTGAGGCTCTCTTCTCCGACAATGCCTGACAGTGTGGCCTCCCTCGGCTGGGAGCAGAAATCGCGGTGCTGCACATCTATTCCCCTGTTCAATCTCCGACATCTTGGAGACTGGGTGCCAGATGGTCCCACATCAGTTCTGGGGAAAGGCCTTCCTTCCCCCTTCCGGCCATGCCCTCCGACACCACTGGTTTGGCTTGCGGTGCTGGAGTGGGAGACTCCTGCTGAGGCACAGGACAGCCAGAGGATCGGCTGCTAATTCGAGCGGTGGGGTCCCGGAGCATGCATCCCTTTGGCCAGGCCTGGACCTGTGCCCTTGGAGACCGCTTCCCAGCTGCTGCCACGGGTCTGGCTGAATCCATTGGCTCTGGGCCCTGGGTCGGAACGCTGTCCATTGCGAGCAGCTCCAGTGACCGGCGCCTTCGGAGAATTGTTTGCTCCCACCGCGGACCAGTTATCCGTCTGGCCGCACCTCCTGACTCAGCGCTAACCTAAGACGCTGGAGGACGGTGATCCTGCCCTGAAGGCATCCGAGGTTACCCAGAGAATTGTGCTCCAAATAGACATACTATATTGCAGTCACAGTAACTGAAACGGACTTCTGCAAAATACCGATACCTCTCACCAACTATGCAAGATAAACGCATAGGACCAGATGTCCCAGAGTGACCAATTGCAAGACCCGCTATTTCGGTGTTACACTACCTTGCAAATCCAAAAGATTGGGCTTCATCAATTCCAGCGCCCATACAGAATCCCCAACCGCACCCTAAGGAACGGTTCACCCACTAAGAACGAATCACGTGGGTGACCCAAAAAGAACCTTCTCATCTGAAGCTAATTCTACTTCAAGCCCCCAACTAGGTGTTGTAAATAACTGTGTTCAGGCAAAACTATTTTTCTTGTCCTGGTGATGATCCTGTGATACCCGAGCTGGGGATCGAAACGTCGACCTTAGAGTAATTCATACATGTACTTCCTCGATACTATTGTTTGTATGAATGACTCCAGGATACACTGCTAATGTATAACTAATATCAGTGACCTGCAAGCTCACTCTGTTTGCCTGATAATTTTCTTCACTTACCTTTACTCTCTTACCTTTTCTCCTCCTTGTATGGCACAGGACTGTGCCCCAATTTAACCCTTATTTCTTGGGTTATTTGTTGTATTCTTGAGATCACAAACTTATTGAACCAATAAATATTCCTTGGCCGGCTGGTCAAGGAATCCTGAACTATATAGAACTCCATTGTGATCTATATATATCAATTGTTTTCCTTATTCTCGTATGCTCAGGACAACTTGTTGTTTTGATAAAAGTCCCGATTGGGGCGGCGCATCGGGTGCGGAAAACCACCTACTGGGAGGTGGGATCGGCCGCACTTATTGAGCAGCATGGGGTATTGGGTGTGGGCCCCCTCCACCGCTCCCTCTCCTCTGCCCTGGCCCTGTAGCATCCTGCAAATCGCTCTGGGCCTCTGCCATAAGGGCCCATGTGGCCTGTTTTGGGATGCCGACTCCTGCAGCGCTCCCACTACCTTTGATGGAGGAAGTAATACTGGCTGCACCTATCGAGTGCGTGGGATCCTCAACACCGGGCTCCCCGCCAGTTCCTCATCTCAGCATTGCTCCTGGAAGGCTCTGACTGGCCCTGCGGGCCCCAGTCGCCTGAATTTGCGCTTCCGGACCTGGAACCCTAATCTGGGTGGCACTCCCATTTTTGAAGGGGACGCCTAGGGGAAGCAGAACCGGCTGCATCCATCGAGCGGCGAGGAACCCGAGGCACGGGTCCCCTTTGCCATCCTCCCCTCCTTCCTTTGATCTGGTAGTGCCCTCCCGGGCTGGGTGGGGCATCAATCTTCTTGGATCAGCCCCCATTTCGGGAAGTAGGGGCGGGGTGACCAGACTTGTTTTAACCCGAGCCCCGGTGCTGGTGGGCTTGCGCAGGGGTGGATTTGGTGCCCGGGACTGAGTATTGACGGCTCAGGCACTGGGCCTCTCCCGCAGGGGACCGTCTGCCCATTGAGCTAGTACCCTCCCTGCCGACCGGACATCCGGGTTCCTATGTCCCCAGCTGAGATGGGTAGCGAATGTGCCACGAAGATGCCCGCTCCACAGACACAAACTAAAATAGAGCAGTATACCACCGCTGAGCAGAGCCCAGCGGAAGGGGCCTCTAAAGACTCCTCTCTCTCCAGGGTGACCTCTTGACCATCCTGCAGGCTATCGGCACCTCCCAGGCCTCAGTGGAGAGCAAGTTCGGTGAGGTCCGGGTGAATATGGCCCTTATCCCCCAAGACCTTCGTAATGCCATGGCGAGGATCTCAGAGGCAGAGTTGCACCTCTCCACGGTTGAGGCAGCTGTTAGAGCTGAAGACCCAGGGGCCCGCCTGCATAATCACACCTTGGAGTTGCACCGTCGAGCAGAGGATGCTGAAAACTGCTCGTGGCGAAACAACTTACGTCTAATAGGTTTCCCTGAGGAGGTTGAGCAAGGCCAGGCGGATACATTCATGAAGAAATGGGTGAAGTCTTGGATACCCAAAGATGCTCTCTCTGATTGGTTTGCAATTGAGCGCACCCACTGCTCTCTGGCGCCTAAACCTCCTCCCGGGGCCCCATCCCGTCCCATCATAATCAGAATCCTTAAATTCCGGGACAGAGATGCAATCATTAGGGAGGCCCAGGCCCAGGGTCCCCTAAAAAACCAAAATAGCACTATTATGTTCTTCCCGGACTATACAAGGGAGGTACAGCCTCAGTGTTGCACATATGCATATGTAAAAGAAAAAACTCCACAATCTGGGACTGGGATATGGTCTCCTCTTCCCGGCCCATCTCCGAGTCATCTTTCAGGGCAAGACAATCTTTTTTGACACCCAGCAGGCTGCCTGAACTTGGCTCACTGAGGAAAGATCTCTGCAAATCCAGCCTGCTTCCCCTCTGACCCTGTCTAGTCCTCAACAAAAACGTTTGCCTCCTCCCAAGCCACAAAGGAGCCACACCCGGTCCTGCACTAAGGGGAGACTGCAGGGAGAGGCATCACGGTCGCCGGGCCTTGGGGACCGGTTGTTGAATTCTTCAGAGACTCCCCCGGCTCTCAACAACCACAGCTGTGCCAGCTCTATAGATGAACTGAGCCGTGGTCTGGAATCACCTGGAGCATTGTGCCTTGCTTTGTTGGTCTCGGATCTTTCTAGAAGGCCTGTGCTCCAAGGATCCAGTGAGGATGCGGGAATCTGATTTGTGAAGGTCCACAGGGCCAGTATTGAGGCAGTACTCGTGTGATACTTTACATTTATAAGCAGCCGATGACACCATGACATCTGTCACGATGGAAAGGGTCCATCATTGCCACAAACTGCCTTGCTAAATGTTTTAGCTTAGCTATTTGATATTGTTAACTTACTTTTCTATTCAGGTCGACAGATGCTTCAGTTTCAGAAGTATAGGGTGGGGGCCATTGTCCTCTGAATTGGTTTTGTACTGGCTCAGTTTGAGCCATTGCTTTATTATATTTGACGGCAGCCTGACATTTGCACACAGCATTGCCATCGACAGACAGCATATCACCTTGTGCATGCCTCATTTTTCCGCCCTGGCTGCGGTACACTGCTACCCCTGGGACCCTGGCCCCTTCAGTCCACCCAGCCTGCACCTCACACATGACTCATATGCCCACCAACAGTAGTTCCCTCGATGTTCTTTCTTGGAATGGGAATGGCTTGCTGTACCGCAGCTGATGTGCAGCAGTCCTCTAGTGCGCCCAGGGCCATGCACCCGACGTTCCCCTACTTCAGGAGACCCACCTCCTGGGAACTCGCTGCCTATTCCTAACAAGGTACGGGTTTGACAGGGTGTGGCACTCTGGCTTTACACAGGGCTCCCGGAGAGTGGCCATAATAATCCGGAGGGGTCTTCTCTTCACCCCTGTCCATGTGAAGACTGACGCACAGGGTCTCTACGTTACTGTATCTGGTGGACTCGAAGGCCACATCCTGGATCTAGTCTCAGCGTACATCCCACCCACTACACTCCCCTCTACTCTCCATCACCTTACAGCTAAATGCTCTGCCCTGATCCTGGGCCAGACAGTAATTGGGGGCGACTTTAATGCAGTGATGCAACCATCGCTTGACACAACTGGAGAACCATCCCTGTTGCGCCTATCCCACACCAAGAAGCTGTCGGATTGGTCGGCTGCTCTTGGTTTGTGCAATGTTTGGAGGGTTCTGAACCCCCGGGGAAACAATATACCCACACCTCAGTGGCCCACCACACCGATTCTTGCATCGATTTGCTCCTCCTGCCTGCCAACATTTCTCCAACATCTCTATTCTCCCTGTGGAATTTCAGACCATTCAGCCATTTTGTTATGCTTAGAAAGCACCGCTGACAGGACAGAGATGGTCTGGCAACTGAACCTGTGGTTTTTACAAGACAAAGAGATTGAGGACGTGTTTGCGGTGGAGTTACAGCACTATTTTCTTATTAACCAAGGATAGGTCCCCTCCCCGGGTACACTCTGGGAGGCCAGTAAGTCCACCATACGTGGTGTAGAAAGAGGCCTAGTGCACTCTAAACGTGCGGCACAGACTATTTGCCTGACCAACTTGAGGCCCAGGACACGCGGCTGGAACTGACCCTCACAGATACGGCTGAAGCCCAACCTGCTAGACAGCTGGCTGCAATCTGAGATGAAATCCGTCAGCTCTCCATTGATTCTGCCAAGATGCTGTGGCTCTCCTCTGTGGCCCGTGTTTACCGATGGGGTGATAAAAACAGAAAGCTACTTCACAACTTGGTTTCCAACCCCAGGGCCAACAGAATCATCCCTGAAATCTGGGACGTTGCTGGAACCCGCCACTGCACCTCACAGGCTATTGCCCAGGCTTTTGCTGGCTACTATGCCCAGCTGTATTCAGCTCGTTCCCCTGGGGCCTCTCTGGTCGACTTGCTGGTGCAGGAGGCTGTCCATCTCCCCTGCCTTACCCACAAGGGGCCATTTCTTAGTTGAATCCTGGGAAGACACCAGGGCTGGATGGCTTCCCGCAGGAGTACTACGCTGCATTTAGAGATTTGTTGGTACCCCAATTGGTAGACCTCTTCTGGCACGTGGCTGAGGAGGGCTCCTTTACTACTGAGACCAACGTGGCTACTATTGTGGTCATCCCGAAGACCCAACCACCTTCTTCCTCTTGTGTGGACTACCATCCGATCTCTGCAATCAACACTGAAATTAAGATTTTTGCCCTAGCCAACATCTCCATTCCCTTTTGCACAACTGGACCAATGTGCTTCATGCTGGCACGCAGCACTCTGCACTGCATACGGCGCCTCCATCTCTCCCTCGCTCACAGCCACAGCCTAACACCCTACCTGGCCCTGCTAATTATAGATTTTGAAAAGGTCTTTGATACGGTTGACTGGAAATACTTGGAGGACGTCCTTCTAACGATGGGAATTGGTCCCCATTTCCGACCCCTCATCCATTTCCTGTATTCCAACCCCAAATCCAGGGTCCTTGCCAACAGTGCATTCTCAGAGGCATTTCAAATCCAGAGGGGCACGCGTCAGGGGGGCCCCCTCTCACCCCTTTTATTCACACTGGTGATGGAACCTCTGGCCTGCCTCATACATAATGGCTCCCAAATCTGGGTCTGGTGCCGGGAGCCCCACCAAATGGACAAAATAGTCCTATACGTGGACAATGTCCTGCTTTTCTTGGGTGACCCGGAATTCTCCAGTCTCCGCTGCCTGGAGGTGCTCTAGGCCTTCAAGAATGTCTCAGGCCTGCGATTCAACCTGGCTAAGTCCACCCTGATCCTTCTCCGTCTTTCAAGGGCTTGCTTTGATTTGCCGTCTAATATCCCTTTCCGGAGACAATCATTCAAATACCTTGGCATCTGGGTGACTCTGCTCCCGGAGCAGGAATGGGTGCTCAATATTGCCCCCCTGGTCATGAAATCCAAAAATTACCTTAAGCGGTGGCAAACCCTGCCACTTAACCCCCTTGGAAGACGGGGACTTTTTAAAATGTTAAGCCTCCCCGCTTCCTATACATCATTCAGAATACCACCTTTTATTTCCCGGGCAGTTGGTTGCGAGACTTTGATGGGATGATTACAAAGTTTCTGTGGGGGTGGGAGGCTGCGTATTGCCCTAGCCAACTGCCAGATCCCGCCGTTTGATGGAGGCATGGGTTTGACGAATCTCTACCTCTACTACTTGGCTACCAGACTCCTCGTCATCCATGATTGGTTCACTGAGGTCTGACCCGGCCTATCGGACTGAACTTAGAACCATGGGCTTAATGCAAACCCAAGCCTACTGATATGGGGCTCCCATACCATAGGCTATGCCACCAATCACCAGAGCGGTCCTAATAGCCTGGTGCTGCGCTCTGCGATACTCGCACTGGGACAAGCGATTCACTCAGCATAAACCTCTGGGGCATGGCACGTGGCTGCGAGAGGCATCAACCCTTACAGGTTTTCAGCAATGGGATCACATCGGGATGTCTGGGTGGGGATCACGTCGGGGTCTTCCCCAATCTACAGCAGTGCCATTCCCTTCACACCTCCTAATTTTATAAGTATTTACATCTCCGTCACGCCCTCACTTTACATATCCCACCAGGTACGTTGCTGCTCGAGTTTAGCCATTGGAAGCACAGGTTATGATTGGAAATCTGGGAAGAGGAGGAGTGTCAAGGATATACCACTCCCTAGTGAACAATAGCCTCACTACCCTGGCTCGCTGCAGACCCACTGGGAGGGATGATTGGGCCCCCTAGAAGAAGCAGACTGGGGAAATGCCCTTATGGCTCCCAAAACCCTTACGACCTCTTCTAAACTCTGTCTCATTCAACATTACTATCTCTACATTGCCTACCTCACTCCTGTGCACCATCATAAGGTAGGACTGTGGCCCCTTCCCGGACTGCACACGATGCGGCCAAGCTCCCCCTGAGTTTTCACACATGGTCTGGTTGTGTCCGGGCCTTGCCCAGTTCTGGTCGGGAGTGGAATCTGAGCTTATGCACACTCTGGGTTTGCAGGATCCCCACGCTCCCCTGCACCTTCTCCTGGGGGTGTTTGATTTATTGAATGGCTCTAGAGCAGACAAACACTTTCTGGGCACGGCGGTTGCTGTGGCCAAGCAAGATATTGTAGCGGCCTGGGCTCAACCCCCTACCCTGTGAAAGTACTGCAGAGTGGTGGACTGGTGCACGGCCCAGGAGGAATCTCTCTTTTCGGCCCGTGGATGTCCTGGGAAGTTCCACAAGGTATGGGGCAAGTGGCTTAACTTACTGTTTTAAATTATTTGCTCTGAGTTTGTAATGCCCCAATGTATTGCCTTTCAGCCAGGGTGGCTTGCTTGAATACTCCTATCATGGCTTTGGCTTTTACTGTCTGTTGGGGATGGATTTTGATTTACCATGCAAACTGAGTACTGACCTTTTGATTGTTTGTTTTTCAAATGCTAATAAACTTGATTATCAAAAAAAATAATTATGTAATCAACATATAGCAGCAATTGTATTGGGTGAAGACCAAGCCTGGACGGTTGTGAGTTTTTGCTGTTGATTGAAGTCTTCAAGGTTTCTATGTAGAGAGTAGAGAGCAGGGGAGCCACTGCGCACTGCTGTTTTAAGCTGTCCTTGGTGCATATTTTTATAAAGACTGCATTCCCTTCTACCAATTTAACTCTCACTCATATGTTGAAATATAATAATTTCATTGTGAATAGCAGCCTTGATGGAATTCTCCAATGGTTTAATTTAGAGCAGTGATACTCAAAGTACGGCATGGGGGCGGCTTGCGGCCCTCTTCACCTTTACATGCATCCCCCTAGTAAACAATAGCAGGAGCTGCTGTTTACTTACAAAGCACCAATAATCAGAAAAAAATGTTAAAAAAATGGGCAAGCATTTATTTGCAGGTTAAATGAATTAGCTTCTGTACCACTTAACTTTAGTTAACCTGAAAATATATGCTTGTCTGTTTATTTACATTTTTTTAGACCTCCTTATACAATCCCTGACCCACCCAGGATCCCCTACTGCCACAGTGTGGGCCTTGGACACACCACAGACCATACTGTGTGGCCCCAGGGCAATGCTCACGAGTATCCATGATTCAGACCATAGCTCGTGTCATGATATCTTGTCAAAGGCTTATTTTTGATCCCCGGAACATCCAGATACAGTTCAATCTAACACTACCTTCTATTAGTATTGATAAGGCTAAAACATTACAAGAAGGACCAACTCTGGGGGGAAACATTTTTTAATTCACTGGAACTCCAGGGGGAAACATTTTTTTAATTCAATGGGACTAGTCTGGAATGCTTGAGCCACGCTTCCAAATCTAGAAGAAGTAAACATGCAGCCATGACATTTTTGTGTGCTGAGTAGACCATATCCATGACTTTGGAATTTAGTAATCTGTAAGTAAAACTTAAGCACAGGAGTCAACATTTTTGACCAAAAGGTACCATCAGGTTTGAATAACTGGGTTTACACAATCGTTCAGTCCAGAAGCACCACCAATTCATATTTTGTTATTATTGGCAGTACTTGTTTATTAACAAAACTAAAATGACTCAAATCTCGGTCCAGGTGATGTGAGATGTGACAGTGGTGAGACTATATTCACAGTCATGTTACCATACAACCTTTTAATATAGTAAGTTTAAGTTAACTCACTAATATTTGCATTATTTGCTTAGGAATAATCAAGTTCTAATTTGTTTTAAAAATTCCAAATTCTCTAGGGCTATTGTGTTTGCAGATCATGAACAGAGATTCCCAAGCTTGATCTTGATTCCAGTCTCCTTTTTTAAATTTTTGTCTCAGATCTTGGATGTGGTTTATTTGTGTCAGAAATTGGGTTGTTTGCTGATGGGTGTGTGGGAGAAAGGAGGTCAGGTTCACTCACCTCTTCCATCTCATCATCTCTGACCAGGAGCATGGTAAATTGAGACCTCTCAAAGTGGGGTCTCAGGCGATTGATGTGCAAGACCCTTAAACGGGTTCCTGGAGTCTTGAGGTCCACCAAGTTAGTGACCTCACTCTTGCACTTTTTCACCTCATAGGGCCAGAACAGCAGTATGGCAAGGCCTTGGGCTCCACAGGCTCGTTCGCCCACATATTTGGACCAGGATGAAACTTGACTAGAGTGGCCTTCTGGTCATACCACTGTTTCATGAGCTCCTGTCTGGTTTCTAGATTTGCATTAGCCTGCTTCCAGAAGTGCTTCATTTGGGTACCGAGGGCCAACATGTAGCTGCCCACATTCTGGGGGACCCTTCTGGGAAGTTTGCTCCCACCCCTACTTTGACCAGACACAGAAGTCCTCGCAATGGGTGCCGATAAAGAAGTATGAAGAGGCTTAAGGCAACTCCCTTCTGGGGCACCTCTCAGTTGTAAACAACAGGAATTGCAAGATGACATCCCAATTCTGGCTCAGGAACTCTGTCAGGCCCATGATCATGCCTCTGAGGGTCTTGTTGAACCTCTCAAAAAGCCCAGTTTTCTGAGGGTGGTAATGAGCGGAGAACTTGTAGGGTATCCAACACTCCACATGGAATTCATGTAGGAAGACATGAAGTTGGTATCACAGTCTGACACCACCTCCTTGGGGATGCCACATGAGTGAATATACACATCAGTGCCCTGGCCACTGCAGGTGCAGTGACTGTTCTCAGAGGGATAAACACAAAATGCTAAAGTACCTCTAGTAAGGCCTATATATTTTTTTCCGATGATTGGTTCACAACATATTTCACGAAGGATGCAGTGTGTAAAAAAGACATTAGGTTTATTCAAACATATTATTTAAATCTTTATTTTTAATTTTTTTTTCCATATTAAGTACATATCAAAGTATTTATATATAAACAGATTTTATCAACACTTTCTATGAATCAATTTTGGTGATTTTTACTAAGACAGAAAACTTTTCAAGGTGCAGAACCCCAAGAAACGGACTCATCCTAGAATCATACCATTCATTCTATCATACATACTACTACAGTCACTACCCAATCTTAAAAGGACTAAACTAACAAGTGAGACAAAAAGCAATAAACATGCAACAAATGTAAGACATAACAAAAAACGTTTTTGAGAAACCCCTATGAACTTTTATGCAACAAATATTCAGACATAGTTTTCATTTTTTTTGTTTATACATTTTCCATTTTCGACAGATCTTGTCCTTCTTTCTCTTTTTTTGTATGTATCTTGATTTCCTGCAAGGGGGTCTCAAGTGCGTACAGCCTACGTACGTTTCGGTGATAAATACAATTTGATTCACCTTCTTCTGGGCCAAAAGAAAACAAACTACAAACAAATATATATATAATCTATCTGCAAAAATCAGGGGGTTCTTCAGTCTCTATAAGTTTGCTACAGCGGAAGGTCAGTCAACTGACTGATTTTGCAGGTAGGTCAGTTTTCCATTAGTTGGTTAGATATTCTGTATTAAAGGTAGATCTTAACTGGAGCAGTTTATCATGCTAACACACAGGAAGCTATTCCGTTTTTTTTAATGTTTCTTCTTACCCCAAAGATCCGTATAGTTGATCTGAGGACCTGATTATATAGTCACGTTCAACTGGAAGGGTGGAATGAAGCTGGTACAAAATGCTGTATTTTGTCTTATTAAGTATGCCAGGATAGTTGCCTCATTCAGAGATCTGGCCTGGCTTATAGTTGCACATCTCGGGGGGGTCCTCCGGTGGGTAGACTGCTGCCGTGCTCTTGAGCGTGACTATATAATCAGGTCCTCAGATCAACTATAGGGATCTTTGGGGTAATAAGAAACATTAAAAAAACGGAATAGCTTCCTGCGTGTTAGAATGATAAACTGCTCCAGTTAAGATCTACCTTTAATATAGAATATCTAACCGATTAATGGAAAACCGACCTACCCGCAAAATCAGTCAGTTGACTGACCTTCCGCTGTAGCAAACTTATAGAGACTGAAGAACCCCCTGATTTTAGCAGATAGATTATATATATATTTGTTTGTAGTTTGTTTTCTTTTGGCCCTGAAGAAGGTGAATCAAATTGTATTTATCACCGAAACGTACGTAGGCCGTACGCACTTGAGACCCCTTACAGGAAATGAAGATACATACAAAAAAAGAGAAAGACGGACAAGATCTGTAGAAAATGGAAAATGTATAAACAAAAAAAAAAGGAAAACTATGTCTGAATATTTGTTGCATAAAAGTTCATAGGGATTTCTCAAAAACGTTTTTGTTATGTCTTACATTTGTTGCATGTTTATTGATTTTTGTCTCACGTGTTAGTTTAGTCCTTTTAAGATTGGGTAGTGACTGTAGCAGTATGTATGATAGAATGAATGGTATGATTCTAGAATGAGTCCTTTTCTTGGGGTTCTGCACTTTGAAAAGTTTTCTGTCTTAGTAAAAATCACCAAAATTGATTCATAGAAAGTGTTGATAAAATCTTTTTATATATAAATAATTTAATATGTACTTAATATGGTAAAAAAAACAAATGAAAAATAAAGATTTAAATAATATGTCTGAATAAACCTAATGTCTTTTTTACACACTACATCCTTTGTGAAATATGTTGTGAAGTAATCATCGGAAAAAAATATATAAGTCTTACTAGAGGTACTTTAGCATTTTGTGTTTTTCTCTCTCCCTCCTCTGGACCTCAAAACACATTTGGGAGGACTCTTGTCATTTAGCCCTTTGTTCTCAGAGGGATAGCCTCTGGGTACTGGGTATCATGGCCCACTAAGACCAGGATGAACCTGCTGCCCATGGCTGTCTAGGGGTCCAGAGGCCCAGCAATGTTGATGCCCACCCTTTCAAAGGGGGTGCTGATAACAGGAAAAAGTTACAGTAGAGACTTTCTTTTCCTTCCTGATTTGCACTGACTTGGCAGGTAGGACAGGATCTGTAGCAAGCATCTTAGGCCCTCTTCATTTGAGGCCAATACAATTGGGTGACACACCTGTCAAAGGTCTTGTCTTGCCCCTCTTGCACCAAATGACCCATCAGGGGTACAACATGAGCCAGCTCCAGTAGGAAGGCTCTATAGCTTGAGGACCACCAACACAGGCCTTGCCCTGGTCTATAGAACCTTGGGCTTTCAATACAGGAGACCATTCTCCTAATATATTTGGTGATCACCAGAGGTGTCGCCAGCTGCCTGGGCCATGGCCTGCCATTATAGACCCTTCAGAGTAGTGTTGTGTGTCGATTTAGATACCGTATATAGGTTTCCCGATTTATGCCCTTATACAGACACAATTCGCATTGCCCATATTTAGGCATAGAAATCCTACCCTTATTTAGGCATTATCCATGCTAACCAAATACAGGCATGGCCACCTACATCCGTCCATCTACGTCACAACGAGTTCTTGGAAAACCAGACTCTTAAGCCTTGCTTTGATTATTGATTTCTCCAAGAAATCATTTATTATGCATGAATATCTATTCCTTAGTGGTTAATTCATGACGTGCTTCTGCTTAACTTTTACGTCAATACTGGCATTCCTAAACACCTTTAAGGGATAAATATAGCTTCACTTGTCATGGCAAACCATGGTTTGGCTGCATACTTGCAGGACACGGCTCACCACGGCAAGTTTTGAAGGAATTCGAGTCCCCGGCTGATGCACTGAGCAGACGCAGTCATCCTCCTTGCAGAGAATCCAGCTACAGTGTTTCTGATTCCCCTTGCTGGTGTTAGAGATCGAGACCTGGAAAGAGATTCCGACCTCTCTCATTCTAATGTATGGAGCGAACTAGAACCTAGAGGAACTTTTGGCAAATCTTGGCAACATCAATCTAAACTATAGCCCAACTAGACTATAGACAAAAGCGCCTACTTTTTACCTCGAACTACACTTAGGTTAGGTACACTGGGGTATAACTAGCTAGAAGCACCAGATGAGTATTTACATTTTAACCTGTGTTATTTAAGTATGTATTTTTATGAATATATGTCAAAGCTACAAATCATGCCATTGCAGTATTATTTTATCTTACTGCTAACGCTGTAAGTATTATACTTTGCATTCTGTCTTACGATTGTAGCAGTTCATATCTTTCTCTTGCATGAGAAATAAGACTGTTCAAAAAAACTTGAAACACCCGTCTATCTATTTCTGTGTAACTCTGTAGAAAAGAAGCATGCATGATTGACTGAGTGAAACTGATATCTATTGTTCCGATTCTAAGGGAAACAACGCTGTCATGTTTAGGCGGTTGTCAGAAACTAATCCCTTCTTGTTAATTTGAGAAGTTTCTAGTGACCTCTGAGTTAGCTGGCACACACAAGTAATTAAGTTTAATGTACTCGATTGAGACATACTGACCTCAGTCCTATGTCAAAACTATAGTGTATGTTATTCCGATGCGCAGATCCTATAAGGGATATAGGAACTACACTACAGTAGGGTACTCCATGTGCATTTTGAAGAACTTCTCCCTGATGTGCCACCTTTCTGCTGCTAGTTTGCCAGCTCAGGTAGGTACCCTAGAGTGGCAACCTCCTCCCCTGTCAGTCAGGGTTGTCCCCGCCATGGTTCAGCTCCCACTCGGACCATGGAAGTTTCGGGAGCGGGTTTCCCATGCCCCTTGCTCTTCCTATTTATGTCAGGCATCTGGGCCATTCTTCCAGTCTCCAGGTCTTCCTGACCACCCCCTCGGATGGGCTCAGACTGTGTGATCAGTCACACTCATTCAGACAAATCAAACACTCACACCCAGTCAACAGATCTGGGTTCAATCCATCACCGTTCTTTAGCCCACTCTGCCACCCCAGTTCAGACATGGCCATATGCAAATCAGTTTGACCCTGTGCCTCATGGGAATAGTCCAGCCCGAACTGCCAAGCCATGCCTTCCCTGGACCGGAAACAAGCTTCCGAGGACCGGTTTCTGGCATTTCAGCCGTCTTCAGCCCGGCTTGCTTGAATCCAGGGCCAAAGTGAGCAAGGGACTCACGTCTGAGCATACCCTGCCAACCTATTGCGAACAAAGCGGTACAAAAAAGGGGGTGGTGATGTCTGAATTGGGGTGGCAGAGTGGGCTAAAGAATGGTGATGGATTAAACCCAGATCTGTTGACTGAGTGTGAGTGTTTGATTAGTTCATATGCTCCGTCTATCACCACCCCCTTTTGTACTGCTTTGTTTGCCATAACACCTCCTCCAGTGTAACCCCAAGGTCCCAATATTTGGTATCAGAATTAATAACAGTTTCCCTGTGTGTGTTCTCGGGGGTGGTAACAATATTTCCATCAGTATTGTACACCCTCGAGGAGTGATCAAGCCACTTATTCTCGGCTATGGCAACTTCAACTGCCCCTCCCTGGAATTCAGAAAAGGTGTTTTTATTAAGTATGGGCGGAAAATTAGTTCCGCTCGTGGAATTTGCGATTTTTTGGCAATTTTGCGATCTGCAAATTGAGCGAAATTGCCCAAAAATCTGCAATTCGCGAGTTGGTGGATTTTATTTTCTTGTTCGTGCTTCAAAAATACAATCTTGCATGTGTGGCATTGACTTACCATGATTCTGCATTCGCTGATGAGTTTAACTCCCTGTTCGCGTGGGCTGTGAGATTGTGGTAGCTGGCCGAGCAACGCAGCGATCCCAAACATGTCATTGCGACTCGAAATAGGAAATTGCGAACACGAACACGTCATTGCGACCCAAAACAGGAAATTGCAAACGCGAACACGTCATTGCGACCTGAAACAGGAAAAAGGCATCACGAGCAGGCTGGTTAAGTGGAAAAAACATGTTTGCGACCGTTGCGACCGCATGCGCAAGTTCTCGTTCCCGAACTGGTAAAAAAATTTGCAAGCTCGCGGAATTTGACGGATTTTTGCAAAGCGCGATTACAAATTCACGCAAATTTGCGTATCTGAATTCGCAAATACCGCCCATGCTTAGTTTTTATCACCCTCCAAAAAGCCGAACTTTCGTCCCTCAGGGACGCTGCATGGAGGGATTCCCACGCCTCATTTTTCAGTATGATTTTTCGGTCCCTGAGGGCCACTCTATATTCCCCTCTTACCCTTCTTAAATTATCAACATCTTTGGGAATCTTATGTAGTTCCCTTTTCAAATTAGGGTAAGCCCAGGAACACCTTGAGTCAAACCAACCATGTGGATTATTTTTGGTTTTAGTTGAAACAAAAAGTGAATCTCTTATAGCCTCAGATATTAACTTAAAGGATGAGAGACTGCCGGATGGAGTTACCGCCTCATCCAAACACGTGTCGAGGGCTGAATTACACTGGCATATCACTTTACTGGTAATAGCCATAGGGTCCACTTTCAACCATCGCAGGTTATAACCATTTATCTCATTAATAGGGATTTCAGATAAAATCTGGTCTGTTACATCTTGCCTGTATAGTTTATTAGATGGTGTTAAAACTGAGAGACATAGTGGGTAATGTTCACTCAGAGAGTTATCATCTACATAAAATGAGTTCAATCTGTGGGCATGGCTATTCGATATAAGTATAAAATCTATGGTGGTATGGCAACGCCTACCGTTAAAAGTGTGGGGAATGTCTGCAGGTTTATTAATTAAATCATTGGCAAAACCCAGATTCATACTAAAAATCAAGTTATTGTACAAATCCCCCAAAGGGGAGTGAGGGAAATGGGTATTGCCAATACCTTCTTCTTGCACAACACCACATGCTTTCCCTCCTGCGTTTGGGCAAAGTGCACAATTAAAGTCACCTACCATGACCAACATCATGTCTCTATAGTTTTTCCTTTGTACAGTCTGCAAGTTGTTATGTGACTGCATTAAGACCTCCCTCACTAAGGGCGGAGGTATATTGTTGTAAAAATGTATCAATAGTATACAACAATTATTGTCAACATGAATTAGCGTTAGTTGGTAATAAGGATACCCAATGAGAAATTCAATTTTTTTCGTTTCCAGCCTATTAGATATATACATTCCCAATCCCACTTTTGCTCTACCGCTAAGCCCTTCAATAGCTGGAGTATGGAGTGTCTTAAAACCATTAATGTGGATTGGCTTCTTTGCCCATGTTTCTTGGAAACATAGATTATTAAATCTCATTATGAATTCCTCAAAAAAGGGATTCAACTGTTTAGACAACAGATCAGCAATATTCCAACATACTTTCTCTACAGTATAATGTTGGGATGGTATGTCTAGTGAGCTCGCTAATCCACAAACTCTATTATTTTTGGGCTGTTCTGTCATGGCAATACTTCTAAATTCATAAGTAGCCTTGGTGCTTAAGACCATAGGGGCCAACATCTGCGTCTCTATAGTATAATGGTGTTTGCTATTCTTGGACTACAGAGTTATTACCAGCACAAGTATTTCCTAGAGAGGGACTTAGAGCGGGAGTAAGTCAATCCTGCTCATCAAGGGTCTCTACCGGATGCCAAAGTAATTGCTAACTGGAGTCGAATTTGTACTGCTATAGTTCCTTAAGGGTAGTCCCCCTACAGGGCCAAATTTTGGAAATTCATGAAGAAATCTGCACAGTTGATAGAAGTACCCTAAGGGCAATATACTTATCTGATGGGGGGAGATAAACTGAGTCCCTGCGACATAAAGAATAGACTGTCCTAATCTGGGTGATCTAAAAGTTAAGACCACACAGTCTCCTCCTAGAGTCTTAGGTGATTTAGCAACCCATGGTGTTCGCAGAACCATTTTGAATTTGGAAAAAAGAACATCGGTCAGCCCAGTGCTACCAGACAATAAATGCAGCGATTTATTCCTTAAAGTGGACCTGTGCTCGCCGTCATTATGGGAAAGAGGCGGAACATTAGCCAAAACTATTGTGTATGGTGTGGTTTCTGGTGGGAATCTAAATTCAAATTTGGGTTGATTTGGTTACCCTGACTTTGGCCCGAGATATACGTAGATGCAGATACTCCCACACCATCTGTCAATGCAGTTCCTTCTCTTGTTGTGTGTATCATTATGGAAAGGTTTGAGCCCTGATTACTTCCACAATTTATTCCCCCCGGTTGTGACCGAGGACTTGGCTGATTAAATAGAGGCGGTACGGGAGGCAAGGATCTTTGAATGAGGGGCTGATTCTAGGACTGATCTCTAGTTGTGTCAGTATTCGGATTGGGGCATAAAATTAGCTGCTGGTCACCAGGCAGGCTCACCACATAATTATTTCACACTACGCTATTTCCTGGATTTCCCTTAGTCATTCTAGCGTCCCCCCATAGGCTATCTTACTAACGTCATCAACGATACTCATGATGGGCCCTTCCAGTTTCATAAGCCTATCCTCTATTGAACTCAGTTTTTGTGTCAGTGGGTCCAATAAAACAGACATCATCGTCTCCATCCTTTTCCAAAAATTGTCCTCCTGTGACGGGGGTAATAGGCTGTTTGCTACCATTGGCTGCATTGATGTAGTTTGTCCCTGACTGATGTCTCTAACATTGTTTCTTGTTTTTTGTCTCATGGTCCTTGGACTTTCTGCTTTGGGATTTGGTCTCTGTGTGCCCCTTCCCTTCCTCTTCTTTGTAGGTGGCTCCTGAGTAGTATTATGTTTTTTTTTTTTTTTCAAAACCATTTTTATTATGAGTTCAAGCAAGTTTCAGTACAGCCCTCCACAGTCAGGAGGAGACTGTCAACGACAGATATGAAAAGACACAGCATTGAACCCAGTGTTATAGAATGAGACAGCCCTAACTACCCCTGCCCACCCAACCCCAAGAACACCATCCAACCCCTCCCGCAGCTACCCACCCCTTATCCCACCCTAACCCAGTGCACGTGATCACAGTTCAGCAACATGAGATGGCATACAAAGGTGGTGCCGGCCAGCAGCCTAGGGTGCGGGATCCACATCCAGTGGCAGTGCATCATCAACGTCCATGGGAGGGTCGAGGGTCAGGCCCCTGTAGTCCGCCCACCGTTTCCAAATTTTGTAATGTTTGCGGGGACACCCCCGGGCTTCGAAAACAGGCTGCTCCAGACCCATGAGGAAGTCCAGGCCCGCCTTCCAGGCACTGAGTGGGGGGGCGCGCTCGCTCTTCCAGGCCTGCGCCAGATCCCTCTTCGCCACCACAAGCCCCAGCAACAACAGATGGCGTTTGTAAATGTTGCCCCCAACGTTTTCTAGAATGTGAAGAAGGCCCAACCTAGGGGTACGAGGCAGGTCCCACCCCAACACCTCGGACAAGCAGTCCCAAACCCCCGCCTAGAATCGAGTCAGTCTCTCACAGGACCACACAGTATGAAAAAGGGTGCCCCTTTCGGAACCACATCTCAGGCACTCCGGAGTTGCTATAAGGCCCGCCCGCCATAGACGGTCTCTAGTGTAATAAGCTCGGTGGAGGTATTTGAACTGGATGAAGCGGAGGCGGATAGCTATAGCAGCACCACGGGGAGATTCAAGGGCCTCGCGCCAGTCGTCTTCATCCAGGGGACCAACATCATTCTCCCATGAGGCCTTCAATGTCGAGAGGGAAGGGGAGCAGTGTGTGACCAGAGAACGGTATATTTGAGAGACCTTCTTGTCACCCAGGTCTCCCATAAAAAGTTTTGCCTCGATGGGACTAAAGCCAGGGAGTTGCTCCAAGCCCACCAGGCTAGGAGTAAGAGCGTGCCGAAATTGGAGGTAACTGAAGAACTGGGACCTGGGCATGTTAAATTCAGAACTGAGGTCCTGAAAGGACTTAAGGGTAGTGCCAGAGAGGACATGCCCGAGGGATGAGATCCCGATCGCGTCCCAGCCGTCGAACCCGGACAAAGACGCCAACGCCGGTAGCAGGCCATTACGCCACAACGGAGTCTCGGCCGTCAGCCTACCCCACCAACCCATACGGTGCAGGGCCCGCCGCCAGACCGCGAAAACCACCTGGGTGACCCGGGGAAGCAGTTGCCTCCGCCTGGCCGAGTACAGCAAGGTGTGGAGGGAGGCGTCACCCATCAGAGAGTGCTCCAGGGCATAGGCTGGATCACTGCGGTCCCCATACCACCACTCGTTAAGCACAAGGAGATGGGAGGCCTGATAGTAGGACAAAATATCCGCGGTCGCCAAGCCGCCGCAGTATGTAGAGAGGAAGCATGTGCGTAGCGCCACCCTGGAGGCACCCCCAGCCCACAGAAACCGGCCCAGCACAGAGTCAACACTACGGAACCACTGCGGGTCAATCTTAAATGGATGATTCTGTAGTTGGTAGAGGAGACGGGGCAAGGTCACCACCTTAAAGATGGCCGACCGGCCGTAGATGTTAAGAGGCATACGCGTCCATGTCTTGACGTCCATCTGGACCCGATCCCACACTGGCTGGACGTTCCGGTCCCATGCTACTGTGGGCGAGGCAGAGAGGAAAACACCCAGGTACTTCACACCCTCCACAGCCACCTGAAGGGATGCAGCCCAAGGACAGTTCACTGAGTCACCCCCCAGCACCCATAGGGTCGACTTGCGCGGGTTAAGGAAGAGCCCCGACGCCTGACCAAACTCTTGCATCAGTTCCAGGACACGAGGGCCTGTACGCTGCAGGTCGGTCATGAAGAACAGCACGTCATCCGCATATAGAGCTATGCGGTCCGAATGATCCGCACCCCACACGAAGCCACGATAGAGCACATCATGGCGTACCCTGGCGGCCAACGGTTCCATGGCCAGCGCGAAGAGGTAGGGGGAGAGCGGACACCCTCGACGCGTGCCCCTGGTCACCGGGAACCGAGCTGAAGCCGCCCCCGAGATACGCACTGAGGCAGTGACCTCAGTATAAAGCAACCTGACATAGGAGATGAAGACCGGGCCGAGGTTCAGCAGCGGTAAAAGAGTAAAAAGAAAGGTCCAGCTGACCGAATCAAAGGCACTGTCGATATCGGCCAACAGTAGCGCCGCCTGATCCTCCGAAGATCCGATCGCTTCTATCGCAGCCTGCGCCCGCCGAATATTGTGCCTCGTTGCCCGGCGCGGCATAAAACCTGCCTGATCTGGGTGAACAAGGGCCGAAATGTGTGGAAGCAAGCGGTTCGCGAGCGCCTTGGCCAGGAGCTTGGCTTCAAAGTTAATGAGGGATATGGGCCGATAAGATTCATGGCGATCAGGGGGCCTACCCGGCTTCTGGAACACCACGATTTCGGCATGGCGCCAATCCGGTGGGAGGCGGCCATGTTCTCGCGCCTGCTCCAGGGCCCGCAGGTAATGCGGCCCGAGCTGCAGATGGAATTTCTTATAGAATTCGCTGGGGAATCCGCTCGGCCCCGGCGCCTTGCCCACATTCAGTTGACCCAACGCATCACCCAGCTCCTCAGCCGTCAGGGGAAGGTCCAGGGCATCGCGCACTTCATCGGACACAGCAGGTGGGGGAACTGACGCAAGATAATCCGCAATATCGGCAGGGGAGAGAGTCTCCCGGGAGGCATATTGACGCCCATAATAGTGCGCAAAGCTCGTTGCAAGAGTTGCCGGGTCCGTGATCGCCACTCCTGCGTCATCAACAAGTCCCGGCAGTGTAAGAGGCTGCAAATTCTGTTGGCAAAGCCTATGGAGCATAGTGCAAGACTTGTCGCCCCCACTGGTACACTCTGCTACGGGTGGCCAACCACGCCTGGCGAGCCTCGTCTAATAAGACCGAGGAGTAAGACTGCTGCGCCTGCAGGAGCAGCCGCAGCGCGACATCATCAGCTGCCTCTCTGTGGTGAGCCTCAAGGTCCTCTACCCGCGCTGCAACAGCAACAATACTTTCTAGCCGAGTCCGGCGAGCAGATGCACACCAAGCAATATCTATTCCCCGCAGGGTGGGCTTCATGGCCTCCCAGACGGTCACCGCGTCCACCCCCCCGGTAAGGTTGTCCTGCCAATAGTGGGCGATCACGCCACGGAGATGCTGGGAGTAATCAGGGCGCTGCAGGTGCCACGTGGACATCCGCCATCTGAAAGGTTGGCGTGCTTTGCACAAATCAATTTGGACTGCCAAAGGGGAATGATCAGATAGCCCGCGAGGCCGGATCGCCGCCCCCCTCACCCTATCAATGAAGGCCCTCGGTACAAACACACAATCCAGGCGCGAAAGGGAGCCATGGACAGCCGAAACATAGGTGTACTCTCGCCGCTCCGCATGTAAGTGCCTCCACACATCCACCCATCCCAGACCATCAATCATAGCCCCCAACCGTGTAGGGGAGGACACAGGCGCCACCCCGGGCCTCCTCTGCCGGTCCAAAGCCACATCCACTACATCGTTCCAGTCACCACCAATCACAGCCAAGGAGTGGGGGAGTTCAGTCCATAAGGCAAACAATCATTCAGCTAAGGCCCATTGCAGGGGGGGGGCATACACACAGCCAAACACCACAGGCTCCGCACCAACCTTCCCTTGAACAAATACAAAACGTCCCTGGGGGTCGAGCCATTGACGCTCGTGAGTGTACGCCAGCCGTCTATGAATAAGAATGGCCACCCCCCTGGAGCCCCTAGTAAACCCGGCATGAAACACCTGAGGAAAGCCAAAGCGCTGCAGACTCAGGGCCTTTGTACCTAGCATGTGCGTTTCTTGAAGAAGGAGCACATCCGCCAGGTCCCTCTTAGCCCAGCGAAGCACCGCCCCCCGTTTAATCTTGTCCAAGAGTCCCCGGACATTACAGCTAAGAACATGCATGGAAGCGCCAGAAGACGCTAAGTGAGGGACATCAACCATTATCACAATGCACCCAACCCCACAATCCCCGGCTCCCGGCCCAGGCCCCAGACCCCACAGTTGCAAAATTCACGAAGACCATGTGCACCCCATAAAACAGGACCCCAAAACCCACAACCCCCGAAAAACAGAGCCACCCAACAGCCCAAGACCCCCCTCCCCCACCCCTATACCTCAAGAAACAATGAAGTATCTGTTGCGGCATACGGTACTTCAGGCCCAAAACATAGCGCCGAAAGTCAGACATGCCAAAGGATCCCAAACAGCCCCCCTACCACCAACCAAGTACACTCCCAAAACCACCCCCCAGACCCAACAGGAGGAGGCAGCCCTTAGAACATGCCCCAACCCCCCCCCCCAGCATAAGTCACAATCAAAAGCAGTGCATGATAAAGAGCATCAGTTCACATGAATCCCAAATATAAGCCAAAGAGCCAGGTAATACTGCACCAAGTCATGTCTGTACCGCCGACTGGCAGGCGGTCGCCGCAGCGGACGGCCACAGAAGAAAAGCAAGGATCAAAAAGTCGGTGAACAGTAGTCAGGGCCCCCTGCCAGAGTGATCCGTCTCCGGCTGTGTGTCCCCCAAGAGGGGGTCGCGCGACAAGGACCTCCGCCTCGAACGAGACTTGCGATGCCGCTTCCCATTGTTCGGTCGGTCGCTCCGTTCCTGAGAAGAACTGCGTGAGGAACCGGAGTGCAGCCCCGGCTGGACATGTGGTCGAAGCCTGACTGTCTCGTCAGTCCAGGCGAAGACGGCCTCCGGGGAATCGAAAAAGTGGGTCTTCGAGTTGAAGATCACGCGGAGGCGGGCCGGATAGAGCAGCGAGTATTGGATCTTCAGGCCCCGTAGCTTGGCCTTGGCCGCCAGAAAGGAATGTCTCTGCTGCTGGACCAGCTTGGTATAGTCCGGGAAGATCATAATTTTACAGTTATCAAACAGCAGGGTGTCTTTGAGCCGGGCCTCCCGGAGGATGACGTCCCTATCATGGTAGTTGAGGATCCGAGCAATGATCGGGCGAGGCCGCTCCCCAGCCGGCGGCTTTTGTGTCAAGGCGCGGTGGGCGCGCTCCACCACGAAGCAGCGTGACAGGGCGTCCGGGGGTAGCCAGCTCTCCAGCCATCGGGATAGGAAAATATCCATAGGCCCCTTCTCGCAGTCCTCCGGAAAGCCGACAAAACGCAGGTTGTTCCGCCGTGCCCGTCCTTCAGCATCCTCCACACGGAGCGCCAGGCCCCGCTGCGTCTGCTCCAGGTCGGCGACTCTCTTTTTCAGGGCGCCGACGTCGCCCTCCACCGTCGTGACCCTGGTCTCTGCCTCTGTGATGCGAGCGACCGCGTTGCGAAGGTCCTGGCGCAGCAGCATCACATCGGCGCCCACCGCGCCAATCTTCGCATCCAGCATATCACGAGATTGTGTGATGGCCGTCAGCAGCGCTGCATTGTCCGGGCCAGCAGTTTGACCCCCTCCGGCTGCCCCGGCACCACCCCCGGGGCCGGTGAACTTGTCGATGGGCCCCGTCGTGGCGGCAGTATGGCCACCCCTGCCTCTTGTCATGGCTGCCGCCGAGGTAGTCCGGTGATACGCACCCGCTACGGGGTCACCCCGTGCGAATGGTCAGCGAGCCGAGTCCGGGGCGTCCACAGCACACCAATCCCTCGGGACCAGCTCCCCCCCAGCCCGTCAGGACACAGGCCAAAACCACGGGAAAGGCACTCCACCAGGGCGCGGGTATCACCAGGCAGGGGTCCAGGGCGGAACCGCCGGATTGGTGCCTCCAGTCCGTCCGCCTCAGTCAGCGCAGCAGACCCCTCGAGTCCGTTGGGGTAGTCCGACCAGGATGAACGTCGGGTCCGCACAGCCGATTCGTCGGGACACCACTCCGCAGGATGCGGCCAACGGGCCCTCTGTCCCACAGCTCCAGTTACTCCGCTCCAGCCTTGCGGGCCAAGACGTACGACGTCCGGCCGGCGTCCAGGGTTATCCGGCGGGCGGGACAAAAATCGAGGTCCCGGCTCACCACGCAGTAAGTAGGCCCAGCAGGCACGGTCTCCAAAGGCCGCGTCGGCGGAGGTCCGAAGCTCCAACAGCCACACCATCGTGTTCCGCCGGACTCCAGCAAACTCCTGCACCAGTAGAGACGAGGGAAGAGGGTTTAGGGCAAGGATAAATTAGCGGATAAGGATCGGGCCGGCAGGAGCTCTACAGAGCCGCGTCCGCCATCTTCGCCCTCGAAGCCACGCCCCAGTATTATGGTTTTTGATAATTCCCTGTCCTTTATCTATTACAGGCGGGCTATAGCATATACTTAATGACTTTGGGGAAGAGGTGTATTCTGATATAGAATTTGACCCAGGATTCACACGAGGGAGAGCTTCATTGTTAGGCTGCAAAGAGAGAGAAAATGGGACGCCCTGGGTTGTCTTAGACTGGGACTGCAGTGGCTCTAAGGACAACCTACGCTATGTTCATTCTATCTCATGTATCAGAGCTAATTCAGCTCTCAGTATAAATGCATCTAAGGTCCCCACCACCCCCTGCCCTTCAACATGTTTACGTTTGTTCATTTATAAATCATTTCACAATTAGACATACAAAACATAAGAGCTGCACAGCAGATTCTTTAAGAGGCTCAGAAAGTATCTTGAGTCCCAGTTCTCAGTGATGTGGCCCAGCCCAGCCTCTGTCAGCCTCGGACGGGCCCGCACTTGACCCGGGCTTCGTCCGGGCTTTCCCCAGGCATGCCTGCGTGTGACCCGCACCGCGGGAACCCACAATGGTTTTTAAAGCACCTCCTGGTGCTTCAGGATGACAAAATTAGTCGAGGGCCTCGTGTGGAATGCTGGGAAGTGTAGTCCCTGAGTGATGTAAGGGCCAGTAACAGTGCATGGGCACGAGCACAGGACAGGCGTTGCAGTTCTCTCAGATCGATCAGGCAGCAGGTGAAAGTTTCTAAATCAAATAGCAGAGCAACCGTTCCCACACCATGGGAGCCTGCAATGGTTTTTAAAGCGCCTCCTGGTGCTTCAGGATGACAAAATAAGCCAGGCGCCTCGTGGGGAATGCTGGGAAGTGTAGTCCCAGAGTGATGTAAGGGCTGGTAACCGTGCGTGGGCAGGATCACAGGACAGGTGTTGCAGTCACCTCAGACTGATCAGGCAGCAGGTGAGAGTTTGTAAATCAAATAGCAGAGCAAGGGGTCAATGATCTACCTATGTTGCTGTTGAACATGTCTGCCTCCTTTCAGTAAATGAGGAAGCTAAGGTAGCAGAAAGTGTCAGCGTTCCATAGTACACGGTCCCCATTGAGGACATATATGGGTACTGACAGGAATCACTGAAGGGATATAGGGAGGATTTCGCGACGTTCACCCTTAGCCCCGACAGATCAGCAGATTCCCTCAGGGTATGTGACTGTGAGGAGGGGAGAGAATGTCTTTCATGAACATCAGGATGTCATCCGCGAACAGTGAGATTGTGTGTTTCCCATCCCTTAGAGGGATTCCACCATCTACCTGAGTGCAAATAACCTGCCGCAGAGAAGTGGAGATAAGGGACAACTGTGTCTGGTTCCCCCGGCCCACTGATATTGGCTCAGAGATGTATGGGCCTGTCTTCACTTGGACAGTTGTGTGTTAGTAAAGCAATTTAATCATACCAATGAATATGGCCCCAAGGGCTTATCTGGCCAATCTAGCAAACCAGTATAACACTCAAGAGAGTTAAAGGATTTCCCAATCTCTAATATTAGGCATCTTGAGTGTGGCCAGAGATGTGTTGCATATGAAGGGACCCTGAAGAAGCACAGGAGATTGAGGGAAGTGGTACTGAAAGGGAAAACCCATTTTTGTCCGCGTGAACTAATACAGGGATGAGGGGTGCCAGGTGGTCTGCGAACATTTTCGCCAGAACTTTTTAGTCAACATTCAGTATGGTTAGTGGTCTATATGAGCCTAGATTTGTGGGGTCTCTGTCAGGTTTCAAGAGGGTACTAAAGTGGCTTTGCGCATCGATGCAGGTAGAACCAATTTTTCTAATGGGGAGGTATGGAGAGTGTGCAATTACGGGATCAGTGTGGTGGCATATGCCTTATAAAATTCAGTTGGGATACCATCGGGCTCAGGTGTTTTACCTGTTGCCAATGCAGTAATCACATTGTGTATTTCATCAGAGGTAATTGGGGATTCGAAGGCCATATACTGGTCAAGGGCTGAAGTGGACAGGTGCACTGAGTCTAGAAAGGTACTCAGCCACCTGTGGTCTCTGTAACCTGAGGAATTGTACAGCACTGCGTAGTGTTGAGTCATAGCTGTGTGAATTTCATGTTAAATGTACAGCATGTGTTCCATGCCATCAAGTATGGTGTGTATAAGCTGGTGGGGTTGCTTTTGGCTCAACAAGAAGTTGAAGTTGAAGTGATTTATTAAGCGCTCTGTTACCAAGCGGTTTCCTGGCACTAGGGGATTGACACCACGGGAGAGACACCGGAAAGTTACTGTGATGGGTAGGCTTGAGAGAAGAGGTGGGTTTTTAGGGCTTTACGAAAGTCCAGGTAAACAGTGATGGACCTGATGGAAAGGGGGAGGGTATTCCAAAACCGAGGGGCCAGAATGGAAAACCTCATGCCGCCCACCCTGGTCCTTGAGAACCGAGGGACGCTAAGGAGGGCCTGGGTGGAAGAGTGGAGGTTACGGCTGGGGACATAGAAGGTAATTGTAGAATTAATATAGACTGGAGCCGTGCTAGCACGGGCCATGAAGACCGTGCAGCCCATCTTAAATAGAGATCTCTGCAAAATGGGTAACCAGTGAAGTGACTTGAGCAGGGGAGTGGTGTGGTGGAATTTGGGAAGCCGGTAAATGAGACGACCGGCTTGATTTTGTATGGACTGGAGGCGCCGCAGCTCATAGGCAGGAATGCCCACATACAGACAGTTCCCATAGTCTAAACTGGAGGTGATCATGGCCAGGATGATGAATTTGAGGGCTTCGAAGGAAAAAAAACGGGAGATCTTACGAATAACTCTAAGGGACAAGAAGCAGGACAAGACAACAGAGCTGATCTGAGGACGCATGGAGAGGTCCTGGCTGATTTAATTCCCAGGGTTTTGACTGAGTCCGAAGATACCGGGGGGGGGGGCAAGGACGGACGGCCAAAAGGCAGACGTCCAAGGGCTGGCGGAACCGCCAGTCAAGACCAGCTCCGTCTTGTCCGAATTGAGTTTTAGATGATTTTGGTTCATCCAATGGTAGATAAAGATGAGAGTGGTTTGAATTTTAGGAGCAGATACCGAGGGGGAGGAGAGGTCAAAAACAAGCTGAAGGTCGTCGGCATAATTGAAGACAGAGACCTCCATGTTAAGCAGGGAAACTATAAGGGGATGGATATAAAGGTTAAAAAAAAGAGGGGAAAGGGAAGAGCCCTGGGGAACCCCACAGGAAACCGAACGGGTAGGAGCAATAAAGTTCTCCAGTTGAACCGCATGCGTCCGGCCTTGGAGAAAAGAGGCAAGCCAGGCCAAGGCTGTCCCCCGAATGCCCGCTGCTCCGACATGATCGAGAAGAATGGAGTGGTCGACCGTGTCGAAGGCAGCGGACAAATCGAGGAGGATCAAGGCCTGGGGGAAGTTGGAATCTGCCTTTCTCCTGAGCTCCTCCAGGACAAAAAGAACCACGGATTCCGTCTAGTGAGCCGGGCGAAAGCCTGCTTGATGGGAGGCCAGGAGGTGGTTGTCCTTGATGTACGCGGAGAGACAGGAGGTAATATGGCTCTCGAGAATCTTACCCAAAAAGGAGAGCAGGGAAATAGGTCTGAAATTGGTGAGGAGAGTGGGGTCGGTCAAGCTAATAGTCTACCTGCCCTGTCTGATGTGGCATGTGTACAATCAGAGTGTGCCAGATAGTTTTGGCACCATAGTCGTCTAGAAGTGTTACATGATCACTTTGTAATTCCTCTAAATGTCTGGTGACTCCATGATGTGTGGCAGTCAGTTTCATGCTGGAGAAACTTGCGTTCTATGGCACTAAGTGAGTCATTTAGTTGTTGGTGAATGTTCCATGTGAGACCAAGGCAGTGCCCCATAATGGTTACCTTGAAAGCTTACTATGAAAAAGTTGACACTCTGCACACCTAATACGAATCAAATTCACTGTACAATATACAATTTCTCCTTTATAGTCCCTTGGTGCTGCCGCTTAGACTGACTGGCTCACGTCAGTGAAACAATCAAAAACACAACCAGAGACTGTTTGAAAGCGACGCACTGTGCACAAGCCCCTGTGGGATGCTCTGTGAACCACAATTACATATGATACCACTTGTCAATGCTTCAAAACTAAAAGTTCATTCTGCCAAAGTATTGTCCATGCTCCTCTGGATTATTGTCAAAAAAATATAAGGCGAATCAAATGAAAGACATCATGGTTTTAATGCCAATTTTCTTTCTTGTGCTTGTTCTTTCTTCCTTTGGTACATTACTTCATGTACATCTGTTCATCTTAACGTCATATGCAGCTAGTCCCAATGCATTTCGGTATAACAATACCTTCATCAGGGGAATACTGTAATTAAAGTCAACATAATAACAATAATCAAAACTAAGAATTAGGGAGCCAAAGACTCCACCTCGTGTGCATGCGAATACCTTGAAAGCTTCCCATTCTAGCAGCAGGGAGCCAGTGGACTGATTATGTAGGGCAAAGTATTCTGTGATTGCGGCCTGATCCTCCAACGCCACCGGCTGAAGATGCCAAGTGGGGACCAGTGGAGGTCACTCATCCCAATTAAGCTGTGAAAGTTGTGGGTTTCATCAATACCTTTGATCAGGGGAAACAGGGAAGGAGGCCCCACCATGTGCTCTAATCTCACATGGAGTCTATGTACTGAGGAGTAGTAGGAGTATATGCGTGTGCTGGGGTTGCTGTCACACCATATATCTATTAGGGACCAATGGGTGAACCATGCTGGTAATGCTTGTGTATTGGAGGCAGCAGGGGTGCTTGACAGGGGCAGGAAGGAGTGGTCCAGTGACATATCTAGGATTGAGTTGAAGTTACCACTTGTTTGCCAGGGGATACCACTCCAGACAACTTATGAAGAAATGCACTTTTCTCTACATTAGAAGCATATATAGAGCCAATGAGGCGGGTTTGGCCATTGAGTTTGCACCTGATGGACATGTACCTATCCTCCGCATCGGATTCCAACTCTTCCACTTCATAGGGGACTCCCACATTCACCCATATTAGGGTTTCTCTAGCTTGGGAGGAGTATTTAGTGCTGTACACATGCCATCTCTAGCAGCGGCGGAGACGGTCTGCTCATAGACAGGTCTGGTAAGTTTCCTGGAATAGAGCAATGCTAGTGGACATGCCCTGCAGGTAGGAGTAGATAGAGTATCTGCGCGTCAAGGAATGTATGTCCCTCACATCCAGGTGATGACATTTGTGCACGCCATGCTAGGTAGTAGAAGTGTCTGTGTCTGACTAGTGATGCAAATATGCAGCAGGAGAGCAGGCAGCTGGGTTGTGCTTCATGTGAATAAGAAAAAAAGGGGGTCAAAATTATGTAATTAGTAACTTCTTAAGAGCGAACTCACAACAGGAGCTTGCCCAAACTAGAGCACCTAGCCATGGCAACAATCTATTCAGAGTCTGGTGCTGTTATCAACAGGGCGCAATGTCTTAATCCTACCCTTCTGCCCCGGTGACGTCTCTCTTGTTCTGTTTTATGTGCCGGAGGTCCGTTAGGTGATCTGGGTCCGGTCGCCAGGCCAGTTTCCTCCAACCAATCCAAGACATCCGAGTGTGTGTCAAAGAAACAAGTGGTGCTTTTAGTTACCACCCATAAGTGGGCTGGGAGCAGCAAGGAGTAACACATGTTAAGGTCACTGAGCTGACGCTTCACAGCTCCAAAAGAACTCTGGTGTTTCTGTCCCTGGGCAGTATAGTCAGGAAATAGCATAACTGGAGTATTTTGAACTTTGAGGTTGAGGAGTTTGTGAGCTTCTCTCAGGATAGCGTCTCTGTCTCTAAAATGTAATAGCCTGAAAATAAATGGTTGCAGGTTTGCTCCTGGGGGGCCTAAGGGCCAACATACTGTGTGTGTGCTCCACCACAAACTGAGGTGATAGTACCCCTGAGGGAAGAAGCTCCCTCAGCCAGTGCTCAACGTACGCAACTGGATCCTGCTCCTCTGCACCCTCCGGTAGGCCAACCACTCTTACATTTTTGCAGCAAGAATGACCCTCTGCATCTTCTAGCCTGTCCTTCAAGGTGCACACCCGTTCCAATAGGTCTTGTACTGTTGCCTTGTGAGTATGAGTCATTAGCTGTAGATCGGAGAAAGTGAGTTCATTGATTCGGACATTCTCAGAAAGCTTCTGGTGGTCTGCTTTCAGGAGCATGAAATCTGATGCTACTTTGTCAATTTTGGACTCCTATAATATGCAAGTTTGGTCTAATGTCTAGACGATTTTCACAACAGCTGCCAAGACAGTGTCCAGCTTGGTGGTCAGTGTTAAGTAACGGGGCTCTTGGGCTCTGTGACTGCCTGGTTGTGATGTGTCCCCTGGTACGCATGCGCTGCTGTGTGAGGGGTATTGGATCGCAGGTAGCCCATGGCAAGTTTTTTGAGTGGAGGGCATGCTTAAGCAAGCAAGCAACATCCTAGGGGAAACCAACAGTCACTGATGGTGGCCAGGGTCAATAGGTGGTGTGTAGTCTTCTAAATATTAAGGAGGCAGGTGGTGGTTAAAGAGTTGTATGCAGCCCTTGTAGTGTACTAAAGAGTGAGCCAAGCATAAGAGTCATCTTAGAGGCTCACAGAGGAGAGCAATCCAGCAGGGCCCCAGTGCATGTCATGGGCCAAGAAACTGTGGATCTGTTTCACTATACACAGAAAAAATAGTAACCCATCAGTTATGGAAAGTTTAACTTTCACCTAGGAGAAAACACAAAGTTTTCTGTAAAAACCTCACCCACCAGAGTTTCCCCTTAGTGGCATGCTTCATCATTGGGTCCATCCCGTTCCGATGCAGAACTGGGAGTGCTATGACCTACGAGTTACGTCGTGGGAGCACTTTTAATGACTATGTTGATAACAGATGATATAATCTAGGAGGGTGGAGTGGGGGAAATCTTATTTTAAAAATACCTAGATAGTGTTTTTTATTTTTTTATTCTGACCCCTAGACAGTAAAGTTAAAAAACGGGAGATTTTAGGAAAAAAGGGGGTAATGTTCCTAATTCCTAGTGGTTGACATGTTTCCCTATTGGCTATTCTTCAGGATCTTGGGAATTAACTATTGTTTTACAATCGTCAACTGCCTGGTTCCACTTCTGTTGTCAAACACTGGACAAACATTTACAATGCACGCTAATAGCAAGGTGCATATAGTTATGCCACCTGTCTTGTGTTTGCTTTTTGATTTCTGCGGAAATAAATGGTGATGAGTTAAACTTTCTATGTTTCCTGGATATAATTGAACTCAGATGTATTTACACCCTTTACCATTAGTGAGCACCTTCAGGGTGAAAAAGACCATTTTGTGAATCATTATCGACAAACATGTGACTTTCAGTGGCACATCTAGTGTAGTCTCAAATGGGAATATTGCTGAGTGATCAAAATATTTTCATGGTCTTTAAACACGCAAGGACATTTACTGACAGAGACAAAGGACACCACATACAATGGTAAAATTCAGATATTGCTACATGGTTCCTCATGCGGAGAGTAAAGTCTGTAGTTACACTCTGTGGGAGAGAACATATTAAAATTCAGGAGCATCTGCATGTTTGATGTTAAATGAATAATTCATTATGCAAGTGCCATGTATGTCCCAAGAGGGAAAGCCTCTGTAGACTCTTTGTTATTAAATGTTGTCAAATAGAAGGCAGTATGTGCGCTTGCCTCTTCAAAACTTCTACTCTGCTGTATCACCTATTGGGAGCCGCCAGAGAGCGCATATTGATGGTCTCCAGGACTAAGGTAGGTTATATCGTAGCGAAGATGCTTGGACATTGCGTCCTTGTGCCTTGACGACTAGACCGCTAAAGAAAGAAGATGGCAGTCACGAGGTCGAACGTTCTCAGGCTCCATTAGAGGTTTTACGAATGCAGTTCGTGAATGTCAAAACCTTGTTCTTACATTTATATACATGAAAAAAGAGGGATAAATACCATTATTATACTATTCACTGGATGTGTGGACAGTCAGTGGATATCACGGAAATCAGTATCCATAAACCAGTGGTTAATCACAAAAAGGATTAGGCGTCACGCATATCCATGGATAGTCAAATTCTAATCAAATCTCTACTGGTTTAAATGTGTGGGTCTTTCGTGTTCACCATTATAGGAATATGGGGCCAGATGTAGGAGCCCAAATACTGGTCGGTAACGGCCGAATTCGGCCGATACCGACCGGTATTTGGTGATTGGGATGTAGGGGCATCCTTTGACAGATTCAGTAAATTTACCGAATCGGTAAATTTACCGATTCTGTAAAATACCGAATCGGTAATTTTACCGATTCTGTAAAACCCAGATGTAGGTGGGACTCTTCTGAGTCCCAAAGGCCTTTCAGATTCGGTATTTTACCACCCAATCCAATGGGAGGTAAAATACCGAATCCTGGTGTGAATCCTTAGGGCATGTCTGTGTGCCACATGGCACACATGCCTGTATTTGGGGTGCTAGCGGGTGTCAAAATGACACCCCCTGCACCCTTGCTGGAATCGGTTTTTACCGAATCAGTAAATACCGATTTGGTAATGCCCATTCATTCCTATGGGCTTCAATGCCCATAGGAATCAATGGGCATTACCGAATCGGTATTTACAGAATCGGTAAATACCGAATCTTAACCATTCGGTATTTACAGAATATGTAATACCCACACACCCCCTCCTCTATTTTACCACTTCTTAAATACCGAATTGGTAAACTTTGGTATTTAAGAAGTGGTAAAATAGAATTACCTACATCTAGGCCTTAGTGTATACTATCATGTCGTCATGTGTAGATACCATAATCTCTCAAATGATCTGTAACTCCCATTATGTTTTTGTTTGTGAAAAACTGGTATCTCATCTATGTTCTAATTATCAGTGTGATATTGCTCTGTAAGTGTATGTTCATTTCCAGGCTTCTTTGTGCGTGCCTCCTGTTTACAAGTGTGCTATGTTTATAAGTGATATTGTCACCTACCTGGGTCATGTGTAATGTTCCCCTTATTCATGCAGGTACCCTCCGGCTCCAATAACACCACAAGAGAAGAAGACAAAGCTATACAAGAACTATCCAGGTATGTGAATTATGTTTGGTGGATGGCCCCAGTTTTTATTCTCTTACTCCCTCTTTTTGTTGTTTTTGTCTCACAATGGCCACTGCAGGGCTGGGAGGGTGCAGATTATTTCAGGCAGCCATCAAAGAGGCTGGGAGGCGAAGAAGTGTGGCGAGCAGTGAGGGTAGTATGTGCAATCAATGGAGGGGGTAGCGTAGGCCCAACACAACCTCCAGGTTGCCCCCGTTCTGGTAAGAGTCTGTGTTCAGTGGTGTTGCAAGCTTCCACTGCCTAGGGCTGGTGCTGAAGGGATCATGCTGCTCTCTATGCTTGTGATACAGGGCCCTGTCAATGAATGTCACCATTGGATGGGCAGGGGCTTAGGCTCGAATGACCTCTGGATCCCCACCATCTCTGGGCCTTAGGCAGGAGCCGTGCCATGCAGGACTTACCTCCAGGTAAATGCAGGGCATCTGGACCGAGATTCCTGGGAGGTGGCAGCATCGCTTCCCTTGTAGGCCGCAGTGGGTGGCACGTCGACGTCACTAATTTGGTCCGAGAACATAAAGGGCGGGCCACGGTCCAAGAACCGGGCGTGGTCCCAGGGAGCACTCTAGCCGTGCACCCCGGCCAGTGGATTGATGAAGAATAGGTCCACTCAGCACTCTCTGTGCTCAGTCATAAGCAGTGCATTGTGGGGGGCATAATTTATAGTTAGCTCAGTAAACTAAAACTGCTGAATTTCTATGGTTTTGTGTGTGCAAAATCTGAACCTAACTATAATGTCTCTGATACCTTTGTTTTTTTCTGTGAATTGCTATGTTTTAAAAAAAATCTATTTCCTATATATACTGCCCCTGTATCCCTTGTCTTTGTTTCAGTGAATTTCAAAGTTTTTTTTAAAGCTATTTCCTAGCTATAATGTCCCTGTAAACTTTGTTTTTTAGTAACTTTCACAGTTTTCTAAATATAAATGATACTACACTTTGACAAAAAAGTTCAATTTCTTAATATACATGTTCACAAGTTTGAAGAAACGTCTTTTTCACACAGTAATTCTTAGTATATGTTTTACATTTTTTTTTAAATTACAGTAAGGTAACTTACGTAGTCTTCCTATAATTAGCGCTGGGATACCCCCGGGTGACTACGCGCTCTACAAAAATAAATAATAATAATAATAATAATAATATTAATAATAATAATAATAATAATAATAATAATAAATGCAATGCACCAAGTCTTTATGTTTTTGTATTCATTTTATGGATCCACGGACCCGTTCCCATCCAAAAGCACAAATGTAATACTAAAACAACAACACGTATAATACAAACATTAGATGTTGCAATTTGTATAAGTGTATCACTGCCTGTGAGTGAGTGTGTGACTGTCTGTGTGAGTGGCTATATGGGTGTTGGAGTGGGTGTGAGAACGAATGTGTGGGAGTGTAAGTGGGTGTAGGAGTAGCTGTGTGGTGTTCTGTGTAGGTATGTGAGTGGCTGTGCGGGTGTGTGAGTGGTTTTGTGGGTTTGTGAGATAGTGTGTGAGTAGTTATGTGGGTGTGTAAGTGAGTGTGTGAGTAGATGTGTGAGTGACTGTGTGGGTATGTGAGTAGTTTTGTTGAACTGTGACTTGGTGTGTGAGTGGCTGTATGGGTGTTTTGCGTGAGTGTGTGAGTAGTTTTGTGGGTAGGTAAGTGGATGTGTGAGCCAGTGCATGTGAGTGAGTGGGTGTGTGAGTGTTTTAGGTCTGTGAGTGG
Source organism: Lissotriton vulgaris (assembly GCF_964263255.1). Classification (NCBI taxonomy): domain Eukaryota; kingdom Metazoa; phylum Chordata; class Amphibia; order Caudata; family Salamandridae; genus Lissotriton; species Lissotriton vulgaris. The sequence continues at coordinate 683,015,283 of NC_141696.1, forward strand.
GTGTGTGACTGACGGTATTGGTGTTTGAGTGGGTGGTTGTGTGGGTGTGTAAGTGGGTATATCAGTAGGTATGTGAGTCTGTGTGTGAATGGTTGTGTGGGTGTGTGAGTAGTTGTGCGAGTACTTTGTGGGTCTGTAAGTGGGTGTGTGAGTCATTGTGTGGGTACATGAGTGGTTGTGTAAGTGGTTGTGTGAGGGTGTGAGTGACTGTGTGGGTTTGTGAGTGAATATATGAGTCGCTGTGTGGGTCTGTGAGTGGTTGTATGAGTAGTTTTCTAGGTCTGTGAGTAGGTGTGTGAGCGGTTGTTTGGGTGTGCGTGGGTTTTTTTGGGTATGTAAGTGGGTGAGTTTATAAGTGAGTTTATGAGTAGGTGTGTGGGTCTGTGAGTGGGTGTACGTGTTTTTTTATTGCAAATCCACCTTGGAGCGCAGAGGGGGGGTTGCGCTGTGCGCTGCGGTAAATCCATAGGCCCATACATGCCAAAAAATGTTTTTGGACAATTTGTTGCTCTTGATGGGTACCTCACACACCCCCTCCATCAGTCCTATGGGACAGGGTACCTGACCCCTTCTATCATTTTAAAATTGATTTCCCCCCCTTGGAACTGAGTACTGATGAACAAAATGGCAGCTGCAATTTTCCTTTCCGTTTGCAGCTTGTCAATCACGACATTGCTTTTGGCGCATGGGTCTAAAGATCTGCAGTACTGGATCCGTTGCGGATAAGCAGCTCTAGATAAACATAAATCTTTTTTTCGTTAATCACTCTACAAACCTTGAACAGATTATCACTAAATTGGGTGTAGAGGGTAACCAGGCTCTCTAATAGTATTCACAACCACTTATATAGTAATAGTAAATATATATATATATCCTGCGTTGCATCCAAAAAGGGGAAGATTCACCCGAATTTCCCAAATTTCAATCACGTATTGAGCAAATAATTAACAGTTTCTGAGGCACACCCATCTCAAGTTGAAAGCAAATGCAATAGTATAAAACAACATGAAAACAGGAGTATGGGCTTTGTTTCTTCTTTAATGTTTCAGGATCTTGCACTCCCTAAAGCAAATGCGTTTTATCGTTACTGGGTATGAACCCTACAACTTCTTCAGGGCTGGAAGTAATACAAATACTGAAGTTATAATGCAAAATGAATGTACATTGTCTTCAAAACAGGGGCAAGCCCAAACAGCAAACCCTGTGTAAAGGAGCTAGTCAAAACAAAATGTGTGCTCAGAAGCAAACATACTCCAAAGTGACTACAGATTTTTGTCCGCTAATCTCAATAGCTTCAAAATATTCAAATACATTATCAATAAATCACATTTTTAAAATCACTTCCAATAACATTATTCACTATGAAGATTGCCCCTATTATATCTGTGAAACAATTCAACCAAATTCTAGCAATAGAGCTGATTAGAGTTAGAAACCCAATGTGAGTCACATTCCCCCATTGAACACATTACGCGGGAGACATGCTGTACCTTGGAGGATTATTCCAGATCCGGATCTGTGAGAACCAAAAATATGAAAATATATATAAAATAACCAAATAAGCATGAAGCACAGGTTTCCCAATACTTCAACTCTTGATCTTAAACTGCAAAACTTCAAATTATAAAGCCAGGTAGTTCTTACCTCCAAGTTAAATTTGTGTACTGCTCTTCCATAAATCTATCCCAATTCCAATAAGTAACGTAGAATATTCAAAACTCGTAATTTTGAATGCAAGTGAAAAGCTGACCCTGTAGGAGAAATGCAATACGACCATTAGATTAAACGCCCAAAGTGACTGAGAGTCAGAGTAAAAACCTAATCTATTTTCCAATGATTGCTTACCGCGGTGATAATGCAGTGGCAGTTCGTTGAAATAGAAGATCCCAAATGTAAATTAAAATCCTTGAAGTACGGGTAATCGGAGACAGTAAACTCCGAAGACTGTAGCAGGTCCCTGAAGTACGGGTAAACCTGCAAAGTCAATTATAAGTCAGAAGATTTAAGGCCTTGTATGCATTTAAGTCTCCGTACCTGAAAATTAGCAGCCGTTCCGAGTAAACTTAGCGCCATCTTAGAATGGGGTATCTAAGCATTTAAAATTAACTCTAGATCTTACCCATATGCACAAAAGAAACCCCATGTATCCGGGCACACAATCTGTTTCAGATCCCAATACAATACTGTGCCATGTATAATTATATATTGATACTGCATCTAAACCAAAATTCTGAAAAAAAGAAATGAAACAAAATTAAAAGCAGTACTCTCACTACTAAAAGTCCATCAGTGCCATCTTGGCATAGTGGAAAACGAGAAAGTGACACCTTCATTTCAACAAAATCAGTTCCATCTTGGAATAGTGTATCTAAGCATTAAAAGTTTAATCACCATCTTAACCCTATACTCTGAAAACCAACCACATGTATCCGGGCACCCACTCAGTTTCAAATCTTAATACGATGATGTGCCATATGTGATTAAAATTTGTAACTGCATCTGAACCAAAATAAAGTGAGAGAAAATTATACAAAATTGAAAGCAGTACCCGTGCCTCGTTTGGGTAAAGTCTAAGAATAGAAGCGTTACTGATGAAGGTCTGTCAGCGCCATCTTGGAGAAGTAGAAATATAATTGTCTGCAAGGCACATACAGACTAAACAGCATAATTAAACCTTTACTTTTCAGTATATACAGTTAACTTCTAACTCACCAAGAGTAGCTTTGTACATAGTCCCTGAGGGACTAGTATAATACAGAGTGAGCATTTAATTAAATTCAAAGCGTTGTATCTCATGCTTGCTCCAACAATTAAAATGCCTGTCCCAGGGTATGCAGGCATATATTGGAGTAGCTCAATATATATGTAAAACCCATAAAATCTAGATCAGTCTGCATGATCCAGTTAAGTAATAGGTAGAAAAAGTCAAGCATGGTACATGTCAATGATTAATCACTCCAAAAATATTGCAGTTCATGATCATAGTCCAGGCCATCCTCTACGGCCCTAAGACGCATGATCCACCTTGCCTCATGCCTACGTAATTTCAGCTCCCTATTTCCACCTCGTGGGTCTTGCTTAACATATTCAATTCCATAGAACACAAATGTCTTATTGGGACCCTGGGCAATGCAATTGTGTACATGCTCTACAATAGGATATCTCATATCATTATGTTTTATTGCATGCATGTGTTCACTAACACGATCTTTCAATGCCCTTATTGTGCTCCTCACGTAGATTTGATTACATTTCCATGAGATGTTTTATATGGCTCTTGCTTGCACCCAAATTGGGATTTCTACATGAGTTGTAAAAGATCCTTTGTGAGCCGTGGTAAAGCCAACTGTGATACCAAGACACAGTAATAAAGGTACCACGTAATATTACAGCAGAATTTCGTGATTAGCGCAAATAAACTGCAAGCAACTTGTAGCAATAATATTACTAGAATTAGTTCTGTCTATATTTGCATTTGGGTATTACCAGCTTAATGCTGAAAGAAACCGTTCACAGCATTAATATAGTACGAGGCAGAAATGCTGCATCAGTGATACAGCATTGCCATAGGACTGGAAATATTTTATAACTGGAAAAAGGCAGCCAAATCAGGTTACTTCTCATTTACTCCATTATCAAACACACCAACAAGGTCTATATTTCAGTAATAGTCATTCCGCTTAAAGCACGGAGTCTTTTATACTAATGTTAGACAAACAACCGTGTGGTCTAGAATTGCGGTCACTCAAGTAGACTGGCATGAAAGTTTCACTTAATACGATTTAATCCATGATATATTGGAATATGTGATTTACAATTACAACAAATCTAGCAACTTTAATATGCAAGACAGTTAATTTAATTGGGGGGTGCTAGGTGGCGCATGACCAAGATGGGCGTACTACAGTGAGGCTCTTGCTGCCCGGTGGCATTATCCAATAATTTATCCTGCCCATGATTGACTATGTGAAGTTTTGACAGGGGCCAGGGACCAATACTGACCCCTGCTTAATAGAAATGTTCCTTTGCCCAACCAGCAAGTGTTTGAGCACTGGAATAATGCTCACGCATCCTAGTAGCGCCAAATCCTACCCAGATGCTGAGGAAATAAATCTTGGCTCCGCCTCCAACGTGAGCCTGAGGCGACAACGAGGTGTGTAGGCCACGAAAACTGCATTGACATCTCAGAGGGCTGGAACGACACAGGAGACAAACTGCAGCAAGGCTTGACTTGGCACATGTGCCTGCACCCATTGAGCTGTCGCTGCTGTGCTGACTTCAGAAGATTAATCATTTCCTAAGGCGGGATCTTGGGCAAAGCTGCTGTGAAGAAGTGGCAGCGCTGCCATCATACGTTCTGGAAGACGGCCAGGAATTCAAGTACTGCGGTAGGTGATTACTTGCACGCTACAGGAGCGAGAGACAAGAAAGTTCCATTTGGTATGGTAGGGGGTACAAAACCCACTCGGAATGTCAGATATGGCTTTGGTATGATGAGACGCACTACCTCCTTGCACTAACGCGGACTGCTGCTCTTCATCGGAAGAACCAAACTTGTGGAAGAATCGGAGAGTGAACAAGTACTGCGAGGGCAGATGGCTCGATTTCCCAGGCGGCGCGGTGGCTTAAGTCAATACGCGGAAAGTAAACATAATAAGTGGGGGCAATATGTGTATAAAAAGTTTGCAGCAATAAACTTTTAGATGGGACCTTCACATCCATCCTGTCTTGTGATATTGGCGACGGTGCACACTTATATAGAGGACTGGTGCACACACTTACTGGTGATTGATGCACCAACTCTAAGTATTGGTATCCAGACCCTCCTTTCTCAACGATAATGCGCACCAACCAGTGCACCGGAGAATTGGCTCGCACTCGCCAGTGCCAAACTGCACTTGCCATGGGGAAGACTGACCGAAGACAATCAAAACTACCTTTTGAAGCCAGGAAAACTACCATGTGCTAGGCTTCGGATGAGGAAGAACACAGGAACACAGACAGTACACAGGATTTAGGGGATACACAGGAGGATGATGTCAATAACTTATTACGTGCTATGTAACACAGCCTCACTCCATAGAGAGTAAAATGAACTCCATGACAGCACGATTGGACATCATAGTTCATAAATTAAATAAACATGATGAACGGCTTAAAGAGGTGGTGAGAAGAATATCGGATAATGAAGACATCACGACTGAAGTGCAAAGACAAGTAACTCAAATGGACAAGCTCCTCAAAGTTATCGCCGCTAAAAACTAAGACTTAGAAGCGCACTGTAGGAGCAACAATATACGCGTAATTGGTGTTCCGGAGAGCACGAATACAGGACGCATGGAAGATTTTATCAAACATCTACTGCGAGACACATTTGGCGCTGAATCATTCTATGCACAACTGACAGTGGAAAGGGCCAATCGCTCATTAGGCCCTAGACCGACTCCACGAGCTACCCCTCGATTGATTATAGCACACTTACTCAATTATCGAGATTGAGATACGGCTCTTAAATTGGCCAGTGAAAAATGACACAACCTTTGAGGGCAATGAATTTACTCTATACCCTGACTTCACGGCTGCAGTACAAGAGGCGAGACAGAAGTTTATCCCGGCCAAACGAAAACTGCATCAGGCACAAATAGATTATGACTTAATGTATCCAGCGTGTCTATGGGTAATGCATTAGGATAAACAATATTTTTACATAAACACGCAGCAGGTAGAAGAATTCCTTAAATGCGTCAAGAGACAAGCCTTGCCACGATCAACACAGGACAATCCGGCTAGTTCATCATCTCAAACATCAAACTAGTATCCAGAGAGGATGCAAACCAGAAATGATACCCCACTGTACAATAAATCCTCGTAGAACAAACCACACTGACTTTATGCTTTATTAATATGAACTCATGAAGAAACAACCATAACCGAGAAGCACAAGCACGATTGACCTTCTGAAAGCTGCCTGTTAGCAGGGTCGAATCCACTCATGACATTCGTAAAATATATCACTGTGATGCTGCCTGCAGATAAGTTGACTGGGCAAGGAAAAAACAGGAAGGTCCTGGGTAACAAAAGTAATTGGGACTTAAGTACGGACTATGCTGGGCAACTCCTTCCCCCTATCAGGATACTAGTGAATTGGTCATCATACAGTAGGGAAGGGAGTTCACACGTGTGCCCCCTGGGATACCCCCAAGGTCATTCCCCATTTGTTTTGGGTACTTTGCCCATGTTGTTTATGTGCCTGTTTGTTCTGGGAGGTGTAGGGTGAAAAAATACCAGCATGTGTGGGCTGCTGTTGTGGGAAAGGAGGAGACTGGGAATTCAGTTTAATTCTTGCAGAATACATGACCGGATATGGGCCAGTTTGTTGATACATGTACATAAGCAGGGGGGCAGCATTGAGTATGCAATCCGCCTCGGACAGTATATACCGTATTATCCGGTGTATAAGACGACTGGGCGTATAAGACGACCCCCTACTTTTCCTGTTAAAATATAGGGTTTGGGCTATTCTCGCCATATAAGACTACCCCGAGTTCTTGCCAATGTGGTGTGCCTCTTCTTAATGCACAGTTACCCATTGACTCGCCTCTGTGCTAACATCACCGGCAGGCTGCACTGGTGTTTGTTTTGCCCAGCCCATGACATGGTGGTGATCGTGGTAAGTGAGAGCTGTGGAGAGATGTATGGCGTTACAGGGGTGACTTTGTACCGCTATCATTCAAAGGTATGACTGACATAAATTGCCTCTGTCCTGGCATTTCTTCGTGGAAAATGGCGTTTAATTTCCTGCAGGCACAGTGACAATGTTTCGGCATGTGGGCAGCTTCCTATTATTTTTTATTTGCGGGCGTATAAGACGACCCCCGACTTTTGAGAAGATTTTCATGGGTTAAAAAGTAATCATATACGCCGGAAAATACGGTAATGCTGAAGTTATGCCTAGAGACGACACAGCACTAAATATAAACCTTTTAACATGGAATGTCACGGGGCTAGGAGACCCACGGAAATGGAGGCAAATACTAACATACTTAGATAGGCACCACATGCATATCGCCATGCTCCAGGAGACACACTTAGATCCCCACAACAATCTCCTATTTGCTGCCAAATTGTCACAGTATAGAGTTAAGTCTGACCCTTGTGGGAGATACTGCATGATATGGGGAAGGCTGGGCCCGCACTCTGTCACACATGTGTTGCGATGGACCCAATGTAGATGATCCAGACTTCTGTACCACCCTATGAGGACAGATCTTCGACTTGGGGTCTACACATGAACTATGGGGGGAGATTTAAATACAACATTTAAATCCAGCAAACAACAGATCCAACCCCCTCCCACACTACTATACCAAAATGCAAGATATCTTGCTGGATATATTCTCTGACTATGGACTCGTGGTCGCCTGGAGGCACATGCATCCTGCAACAAAGGAAGGCACACATTACACAACTCAACACTCCACATGGTCGAGATTAGATTACTGGGTGGTGACCCGAGGCATTGGGCCTGGGATAACACATGCAGAACATCTGCTAGGACCTGCTCCGATCATTCTCCGGTGCGCTTGACATTATCTCCTATGGGATTTAATGCCAGCCCCAGAACCTGGAGGCTTAATCCAGAGGCATTACTGGACATAGTACTCAAGACTGAATTGGGACAAGAGATCAAAGACTACTTTAAAAGAAACGTAGGCTCAGTTGTGCGTGTTGGTTTGGTATGGCTGGCCTTTAGGTCACAGAGCGGAGTTTTTGCATAGCGAAAAACTTTGGGGTCTTGAGGGATATAAAGCGAAGCATACAGACACTAGAGAATGAGCTGACCAACTAAAGGGGGGAATGGGGAGCGGCACAACTGAGAGATTCAAGCAAAGTTTAGAGACAAACTCTCAGATTATAAAGACACTGTTGAAAGAGATGCCGTTTTATTGGGAAATATTTTATGGCAAAGAAACATGGGGAAGGAGAATGGCCAGGCAGAGCCCTAGCAGAAGGAATTCGTAAACCTCGCTTCTCTAGCTATGTGATGGAGATCTGAGATGAAAATGGGGTAAGACATAGAGATAGTTAAGATATCCTTCATACTTTTACCAAATATTACACTACTCTATACAGGACTCATAGACAGCAACCACTGGATTTGTCTAATTAGCTCAAATGATGTAGCAATCTGTTGGCTAGGGTACACACAAAGGGAATTTCTAGCGGCTCCGATCGAAGATGACGAAATCCATATCGCTATTATGAATAATGAAATCAGGCAAAGCCCCCTGGTCCTACGGACTCCTAATAGATTTTTATAAGACATGTATTAACCAATTGCTCCCTATTCTAAAAGAGGTCGTTGTGGAAGCTCACGAGATGGGAAAACTCCCGACTTCCATGAGGGAAGCAGTTATCTTATCCCTCCTCAAGCCTGGAAAAGTGCAGATACGTGCAACTCCTATCAGCCTCTTGCATTGATTAACAAAATTATTTTCTAAAATACTGGCCAATAGATTGAGCTTTCTCATGACAAGCTACTAGTGCCTGATTAGTCTGGTTTTATTCCAGGGAGAGCGACCTCAAACAACCTTTGCACATTGTTTTCCATACTACACAATGTAGACCCTAACTTGGAACTTGTGGCAGTGTTTCTAGACCCCACGAAAGCCTTTGATTTGGTCGAATGGGACTGTTTGTTCACCATATTTCAATGCATGGGAATGCAATTTTTTTTTTATTCATGGATATACCTTTTATATAGCACTCCCATAGCCAAGGTTCTTATTCGTGGTCAGATATCAACACCCTTCTCAGTTACAAGAGAAACAAGGCAAGGGTGTCCCTTTTCCCCACTACTATTTGCCATTGAGGTTGAACCTCTCACGGCCAAATTGAGACAATACCACCAGGATAAAGCCCTACGCTGCCAAATTTGGCAAATTCTTATCTCTTTATATGCAGATGATGTTACTCTCTATCTCCGAGATCCTGAACAGAACCTAAACCCTATTTTAAGACAATTTGTTCGGTGCGGAGGGCTATCTGCGATACACAATAATTGGGGAAAGTCCCAAATATTTCCCCTTACTGCTTCCGTAAAACCATTTAATCCCAACTTCCCCATAGAATGGTGCATTTCAGAGGTTAAGTACTTAGGGATACATATCACAACAGACTGTGCTGAGTCAATGCGCTTAAATTATGACAGAGCCTTAGAAAACATTTCTATTTGTGCCACAAGATGGATTGTGCTGCCATTATCAATGGCGGGAAGAACATCTCTCATAACAATGGTGGTCCTCCCCATACTCCTCTATTTATTCTTAAATATTTCATATTACCTGTATAAGCATTTCTTTGCAGCACTACAAACCAAGATGAAAAGGTTCACATGGGGGGGTAAGCAGCCTAGGCTGAAGTGGGATGTATAGGCCAGGCCATATTCTCAGGGCGGCTTTGGTGTTCCCAACCTGAAATTAAATTATGATTGCGCAGGCCCACTATGTGCATTATTGGTTTCACCCCTCCAAATACATGCCATATGTGGCAGTGAATTTGAATTTGTTTATTGCACAGTTAATAAAAACTCACAATTTTACACAAAAATTAAAATAGAAATTAAAAGTCTTTTGACTATGTAAAACTTTTCCTGGCAAAAAGATGTTGCACTTTAATAAAATCTCAAAGAGTCTATAGTCAGGTAGTGGGTCTTCCTATTGATCACTGCTATTTTTTAGTTGAAGTTCTTGTAGTTATAAGGCAGTTGCAGGATCTCTAATCCCCTGATTTAATTAATTTTCGCTCAGCAATCTTTATAGTTTTGTTAAGGGTCGTTTGAGAAGACTGCCTTTATCCCAGTGCGGTTGGTTTTTCGCATCCTTATACTGTTTCATTTAATTTTTTGGCCACTATTTCAAAATATTTAACTGTTCTACAGTTTAACTGGGTCTCGTTGGGGTTGAAGCAGAGCATTACTGCTTGCCTACATGATCTTACACCCTTCTGGTTCCATAGGGGCCGGAGCATTGACCGCCTTACATCCACAAAAGCTTTACAGATGCATATAATATGTATAAGATCCTCCTTTGCAGATTGACAAAGGCGACATGCGTTTGATGGATCAGGCCTTTTCCAAGGTTCCAGGTGATGTGCTATGGGTATGTTGCCCAAGCGCATATTTAAGAACTTGCTTTTCATTTTTTGTGTAAGGCCCCTTGATAGGTATTCTTGTGGCTTTATGGCTCCATACCCTTCGAGCATTACCCATCCGTGTGCTCTCCTGGTCAGGGTGGCTCTGTCCTCGAGTGAAGAGACCAGTTTTGTGACCTTTGTCACAGTTTTCTTGAAAGTCCCAAAGTCCGTCCTTGTTTCCCAGAGCATGTTTAATCCTAGGCTCTCCAATGAGTTTGTTAGGTAGTCCCTTGCTGGGGAGATTTCTTTGGCGTGAAGCTCAGTCCATAAGTTGGCATTTATTGATCCTTGCTCCGATTCTTTGATTTTGCGCCAACTTTTTACATATTGTCCTTTCCTCTCCACAGATTGTTTCAATAGTCCGAATTCAAGACGAATTTGGGCAGGCGAGGAGTTTTTAGGGAGATGGAAAATTGCCCTGTATGCACGGCTGATAGTTTTGTCCAAAGTGCTTGCATCTTTACCCCGCATTGATTCGCTGCCATAGGAGAGCATTGGCAGTAGGCGAGCTTTTATTACCTGTAGAAGTGGCGCTAGTGTCCTGTCGGGAAGGACTTTCTGCAAGGGCCTTATTGATAGTTGAAAGGTCATGCCCTTCCTACGGATGGCATCTAGTTGGTGCTTGGAGGAGCCATTGCCCTCTATTATAACTCCTAGATATTTATATGAGGCTACCAGTTCTAGTCTTTGTTTATCCAGGTACCATGCGGGCTTCTGTTTTTTATTATAGTTCATTGGCATGACCTTAGTTTTGTCCAGATTTATTGTTAAGGAGTTTGCTTTGGAAAATGTGTTTGTTTTATCTAGAAGGTTTTGAAGGCCGACAGGAGACCGGCTGATAAGGACCAGGTCGTCTGCGTAAAGCAGATTTGAGAGCGTGATATTTCCTAACCGGGGAGCGTGTGATGTAACTGTTTCTAACTCTTCAGGAAGATCCGCGAGGAAGAGGTTGAACAGTGTTGGCGCTAGGACGCAGCCCTGCTTTAGGCCTTTGCTGGTCTTTATTTTCCTCGATAGATGTGTGCCAGATCCCAGTTTTATTTGGACCCATGTATCGGTGTGCAGCATTTCCAGCTGCTGTAGAAGGGTGCCGGGGATTCCCCATGAGCTCAGCTTCCGCCATAGTTTACATGGTCGAATGCGGCACTGTAGTCAATGAAACACACGAACAGAGAGCTTTTTGCCGTTTTTGCTGCGTCGGACAGTAGGGTTAGTGCCATGATGTTGGTTAGAGTTCCCTGGCCCGTCCGAAAGCCCGTCTGAGTGACTGGGATGATGTTCTCTTTTGTTGCCCATGTTGTTAGATCCTTCAAAATGAGGCTTGCGTAGTATTTCGCTTCTACATCTATCAGGGCAATCAACCGGTAGCTGCTTGGGTCGATCCTTGCGCCTTTTTTATAGATTGGGCTTATTATCGAACCGCTCCAAGATGCTGGTATTTTTCCTATTTCCCTTGCTTCATAGAATATTGGGATCAATGTGGAGCACCAAAAGGCCGGGTCCTGTTTATATAATATTGGAGGGATCCCGTTTGGTCCTGGCGCCCCCTCGAGTCTTCCCTTTGAGATTTGTTTGAGGATCGTGTCTGTTGTTTCTTGGGCCGATTGTCCGGGTTCTGTTTTACTAGAAACGACTATCTTGGGGCCGGCTTCGTTCTCTGCTAGGATACGGGGCCCAGTTGTTTTCATGTTTAATGCTTGGTTTTCTTTTTTGGCGGGTGTATCATTTTTTCCCGGTTGGTGGGAAGCTCCCTCTTCCGAATTTGTCCCTCCGGCTTTCTTTTTTGCGGGGTCAGTTGTGTTAAAGTGAGTTGTTAAGTAGTTGGCCCAGACTGATTCCGGTATTTCAGAGGTAATACCTCTGTGGTCTGGCTGTTGGAGCCTGTGAATCATCTTCCAAAAGCTAGAGCTATTCTTCTGTTTTGAGTTGTGTAGAATTTTTGCCCATAGGTCTTCGTTCAGTTCCCGCTTCCTTTGCCAAGTTTTCTTTTGTAGCAGTGCCTTTGACCTCCGTAACTGCAGTTGAATTTCCGGATTGTTTGGATCTTGCCGGAGCTGTTTGAGGATCTTCTTTATTTCGAGCTTGATATTTTTTGTTTCTACTGTTGTTACTTTACCAAACATATGCCTAGTGGTGTTCCCTTTTTGGTCTTTCTTCCTTTTGGCATGTTTTTCTCCTAGTACCGTTGTAAATTTTTCCCATAAGGTAATGGGGTTGTCGGTTGTATTGTGTATTACTTGTATTATTGTTTTTGCACTGTTTGTGAGAGTTTCTATGTCCGAGATCTTGCATCGTAATCGTTTGTAGTCGGTAGTATGTTCTGTGCACATACTTCTGATTTCAATTGCTTCGTTCTTACAGTTTAGTGCTAAGTTGGCTTCTAGCGGCAAGTGGTCGCTCTGGGCTCTGTCGCCTATCTTAAATTCTTGTACATTGTCATACAATGGGAGTGTAACTAGAATAAAGTCTAAATAGGATGAGGCAAATGACGAGTGAAATGTTGGTACTGGGGGAATGTCCTCTTTGAATCGTCCATTAAGAGCGCGCAGGTTCAATTTCTCTAGAGATTGTAATAGCTTGGATGCAGTGTTGCTGTGTTTATAACTGTGGGGAATTTTTTGAGGAGGAATTTTCCATACTGTATCCATTTCCTGCGTCATCTCGTCGGTTGTCGGTTCACCGAATAACTGGAGGTTGAAGTCGCCTCCCACTAGTATGTTTTCCGTTTCTTCGTCCTCCACGAGTCTTGTTAATTCTTGGACTAATTCATTTGACCCAGACTGCTTATTCTTAGGATGAATGTAAGTATTAACTACAAGTAACTGTTGACTTTCTTGGTTTTTTCCTATTGTGATTGATATTGCCTGAATTGCATTCGGCGGAGTGAGGTTCATGGTTAGTAATTTAATTTCTCCTATTACTGGTATTGAGGTGAAGATTACGAAACCGCCGGAGCAGCGGCCATAATGTGATTCTTTGCGGGCCGGGTGTGTCCAAGCTGTAAATCCTTGCAGAGTTATTTCGCTGGGTTCCCACGTTTCCTGGAGGAGAATCAGATCGAAAGATTGCAGGTAGTTCAGTGTTTCGGGATCCTCCAATTTGTCGCCTAAGCCATTTATATTCCAACTACAAATTTTGAATTTGTCTTTTCTTTTGTAGGGACCTGCAGTTTTGTCCACTAAACCTGACTCGATTTGTCAGTTTGTGGCCCTTCCGTTTATTGTCCGAGTAATTGTTTCTTTGAAAGAAGCTGTTCTTTGGAACGTTGAACTTTGCGGTTTCCCCGGGTGTTTTTCCCGTTCTGGGGAGTAGCTTCGTGCTCCTTTGAGTACTGATGTAGCTAATAGAGGTCGTTTTTCCTTCCGGTCTTCGAGTAGTAGAGTGGGGTAAGCTGGTTTTATTTCCGGTTCAAGCTGAATTCCCCACTGGGAGAAACTAGGTGCGTGCTTCATAATCGATTTTGCTAACTCTTTTGTTTTCCACGTTGCCCTTGTTTTCTCATTCCCGTGTGAATTTATTGCTGGATGGAATTCAATTGATAGCAGGTCAGAGGTGTTTATAGATTTTAATTCTTCTATTGTGTTAATTAATTTTAGTATGTTGCCCCTATTTAAGATGTCTACTCTCCCCTTAGATTTGTATTCGGGTATGAAGAAGATTGTTTCTGGGTCTGTTTCCCTTGTGAGCTGCGTTATCTCAAGAGGCTGCTCCTGAGTTGGGTTTTTCCGCTCTGAATGTTTGATGTTCTGTTCATTTAGTGTGGGCTGTGAGGTGCCCTGATGAGATTGATCACTGGGAAGCGTATTGCCGATATTTGCATTGCGTGAGATATGGAAGTTTGGTTTAGTCAATGTTGTCTTTACCTTATTACAGGGACACCGTGGTATAGAATTATTCAGGATCGTGTCGTTTTTGGTGGAGTTTTGACATTCCTGGTCTTCTGTTTCATCCTCCAGATTTTTTTCCTTTTTCTTTGACTGGCCATCCGATGGCCCTAATCCCGACTCAGTTTGATTTTGCCCTTTAATCTCGGTTATGCTTTCTACCAGTTTTCTCTTTGATTGTTCAGTTGGGCCTGTACAGATGATAGGGGATTCAAACCCATCTGTTGACAATCGGGTTTCTGGTTTCTGTGGGGGGGGGGTTGTCATTCCTTTGAAGATCGGAGTTATCAGTCGTTACTGATTGCCCCCGGCCGTCCAGTACTATAGAGTTCCAGTTTTCTCTGTGGTCGTCCACGGTGACCTTTCTGTTGCGCCCTTTCCTTTTTTGTTTATGGCTCGCCCTTACGTTCGTCATACCCCCTGGTTCGTTTGATTGTCCAGTTGTAACGGCGTTCTGGATGGTCTTTTTCTCTGTAAAGATGGCATAATTAATTTGACTCACTGGGGAATTAAGTTTTTGCTTATCTAAATTATTTTCTCGAGGACCTCTCTTTGCAGGAGGTGACTTTGCTACATTTGTTTTTTGGTCGGGCCTCTCTAACTTTATTTCTGCTTGAGGGAGTGTTGAGGAATTTAGTTTTATTTCTTCCAGTAGGTTACTCAACATCGTAGGTAAAGATGATAGCTTGTCAATTATTGAAGGACTCGTACAACAAGTTCTATCTATTTCAGTTAGTTTTACGGAATCTTGTCCTCTTTTTATAAGTCCGTTCAGGTCGGCTAGTTTCCTGTCTATTCCCATTGTCGCTTTTGCTAGATTTTGGAGAATAGATAATTGTAAGTCCATCTTGTCGGATTGGTATTGTAGGGCCGTTGAAGATAACTGTATTGTGTTAAGGAGAGTGATCCAAAAAGTATTGACTGAATCCGTAGTCCTCTCGGGAAGCGAGTGCGAGCTTGCTTCACTGATGTTGTTAGTTGGCTGCCTGCCGATATATGCTGTCTCCAGGTCAATCCATTCTTCCGAGGTCAGGAAGGTCATATCTTTAGTTGGGGATGAAGTTGGTGCGAAGACTGCGTGATCTGATTTTAGCTCTAGGTGATCAGGGGTCCTTATATTGATGTTAATCTTTGATTCGGTGATTGCTTGAGAAGTTTGGTCTAGATGGTCTACGTTTTCTTAGGTTTTTTCGTCCTCTAGAGCTGTTTCTTCTGCAAGAATAGGTTGGATTATTGTAGTGGGCTCGCTGCACTGATTGCTTCTGTGTGGCCCTATGTTCCCGTCACAACTTTTCGGTTGTTCGCTCGCTGGAACTGATGCCTGTGTCGGGTTTATTAGTTGCATCTCCTCTATGTGTCCCTCGTGTAGGGATGGCTGAGTGATATGGCCTTCCTTTGGTGATGTTCTAGTTTGTTGATGAGCCGAGTTGGTTTTATTATCTGCTCCGTATCCAATTAGGGTAGTTATTTCTTTTGGTGTTGGTGTCATATGGATCTCTGCCATGGTGAGGCCTGTATTCATGGGGCAGGCGTTGGGCTCGCTGGCTGGTTGCAAAGGGGATTGAAGACCAGTTATAGTGTCATTGGAAGAGTAGATTACGTTTCCCGGATTTTTTAAAAAGTTGAATTTTGTATAAATTTTAGGCTGAAAATTGTGTTTTATTTCGTTTTGTTGTCCTGTTAATTTGATTAGTTCTTGATTGTTTTTTCGTTTCTGACCCTTGCGACTCCCTTGTTTTGAAGATAGACTACTGTTTATTTTGTTGACCATAGGTGTTTCAAATACTGGGGCAAGGCTGCTCTCTGCTCCTAGACTTAGCCCTTCGGCCTGCCCGTCAGCCGGGTCGATGCTGGGTCCCTCTTCGGTGCTTTCCAGCGAGGTCTCGTGCCCTTTCGTATTATCGGACGCATTTTTTTTCCGGGGGGTCGATTCGGTCCTCTTAATCAGCTTAGTCTGCTTGGTCGACTTGGTCATGGCGGGTGGGTCTGGGCTTGTTGATGTACTTGTATTGTTCCGTTTTCTTTTGTTGGGCTGGGACACTGGAGGTTTTCTTACCCTTCCAGACCTCATGGTGGGCTGCCTACGTCCTTTGTACTGCTCACTCGGCTCCCTTAGTGCCGTTGTCTGCCTGTGGCTGCCTGTGGCTGTGGACTGGAGACTGAGAGCTGGATGTGCACTGTTTCTCTCCGCACTTGCGATCACGTCTCGCCGCCCACCCGCTATTTCGAATCCAATAGAATTTTAAAGTTGATTTTTCAAGGTTGGCGGGTTAGGTGGATTAGGTAGATAGATGGTGGATAGATGGATAAATAGGCAGGTAGGTGCTTGATTGGTAGCTTAGTAGGTACTTGGCTGCCCTCAGCTGCCCCTTGGCTCGCCCTGGTGAACTGGTGATGGTCTGCTGGCGATGTGATGGTTTTTTGCAGAGGGGCTGTTCAAGCTTCAAGCTTCAGTTGTGCTTCAGTAATGCGGGCAATAAATTCAGGCTGGGGCGCTGAGATTTCCGTGCTACTAAACTGCCGTTCAGCTGCTGCTGCTAAGCTACCATTGAGTAGCAAGGCTGAGTTATTGAAGATGCAGAGCTGTCAAAGTTTTCTTGGGTACTGCCAAGTCTGCAGCGGGGGGGTGAGAGTGGAGAGAAGGAGAGCAGATTTTGTCCAGGTTTTGCTTGTGTCCGTCGTTGGGGCCTGAAGAGGGGAGAAGTGGAGGAGGGGGGGGGCGCGGTAAGCAGCAGCAAGCAGCAACAAGAGATTAGCGGCTAGTAGCAGACAGCGGTGGAGAGAAAAGGGACTTAGGGCACGCTTTTACGAGCTCTACAAGCTCTACAAGGGGTGCCGCCCTCTCGATCTCTAACCGGTCTGGCCGCTTTGCTTACCTCGCTGCCGCACTGCTTCGCCAGCCTCACCTCACGCCGTCGCCTCATGCTGCTGCCTCCTCCTCCCGTCCGCCCAGTCCGCTTTGATTCCTAGGGCGTTTTCGCTCCGCGGGTGCCGGTGTGTCCACGGCTCGCAGTATCGGCTTCAATGTCGCACTCGGCTCTTCCAACCCCTCACTCCCGCATGGCTGTGCGGCTCACTCGGCACAAAAATGCAGAAAAACTCTATCTTCGACCGCTCTGCTCACTGTGACCACTGCGACCGCCTGGAGATCAGAGTGGAAGTGGAGTGGAGTGCTCGTCCCGTCTCACTAGAATAAGTATGAATAAGTACAAGGGCAAAGGCTGGCTGGGCGAACAGGAAGCAGATTGGGAGCGTCTCTGGCTGCAAGCACCTCTGCAACTTCTGCCTGCTGCCTGCTGCCTGCTGCCTCTGCCACTGCTGCTGCACCTCTTGCGGTTCCTGTCTGCACCCGCCTGCTCTTGCCCTGCTTGAGATGGACTTAGGGTTTAGAGCTCAGGGCAGATGCTGATGCTGAGGCGGGGTTGAGAGTGGGCGCCTGCAATCGAGCGTGCAAGCCAGCGTGCACGCCTGGGGAGCAGCCAGCAGTGCTTGAGACCCCCTCCAGCCCACAGTGTCAGGCTCGCTCCCGCTGACCACTGACCACTGACCACGCCGCTCACACCAACTTCCTCGTCGGCTCCCCGGCTCCGGTACTCCAGTACTCGGTACTCGCTGCGGGTCGTGCAGCTCCCGCTCCCGTCTCACTCCGCCACTGCAGCACCCATCGCCTCGGAACCGCCACTGGACCGCTGGACCACGGACTCAACTACGGCGTGCGGCGTACTTTCCCGTACTCTCGGGTACTCGGGTCGGGTCGCTGGCCGCCGGTTGTGGGACCGGCTTGATTGGTTTGGCTGCCGCGGTTTCTCTCGTGGCTGCCGTACGCCGGCGACTCGCACACACTGTAGCTTCTCGCTGTGACCGGCTCTGCGCAAACTCGGATCTCGGAACACTAGCAGAAGAACCTATGGGGTAATGCCACCATGTTTGAAAAAACGTTCTGCTTAGGCCTCGTGGCAGTGGAACATTGGCTAGCAGTTCCAATACCCCTTGAGGGTGCTAGAATGCATACATGGAAACCTTGTGAAGCCGAACCTACATCCATCTCCTATACAGTAGCAGCATAGCAGCGCATAGCCGAAAAGCTACATGCCCCTATGCTGTATTCAGCCCTACTTCCTCTGGCGTACCATCCAAAGTTGTTGGTACTAAAGGAAGGGGCCTTTAAAAAATCAAAGCAAAGTATGGTATAGCGGCGTTGGGGAGACTTTTATCTGAATGGAAAGTTCTGCACCTTTCATCAGATCTTCATTAAAGCAACACCCTCCCCAATGGACATCTTTCTATATGTTCAATTGAGATAGCGTATTAAGGAATACACTATGAAAGGTTAATGGTCTGTGGTATACTTTTAGGTTTGATGGCGCCACACAGGAGAGTAGCACATGTATTTGTATAGCCTTCTAATCTTTAGTGATGGTGCTGCAAGGTAAGGAGAACCACTGACCTCCCGAAAAGTAGTGGCAAAAGCCAACTAAATGCATATACATAGAAATCCTCAGAACACATCGAGGGTGTCTCAAATGTTATTTAAGTAACGCAGTGTTAGCACAAATATTATACAAGTTGGTGAATCCTTTTCTTGTTCCTTTTAATTTCAGGGTCTTTAGACAGCCGCACATGTTTTGTCGCATACATGGTAATTCGTCCCCCGACTTTATCAAGGCTATATCTTCTGAGATGTAATCTTTTATTTGTGGTGATAATTCTGACCCATAAAGCGGTTCTGTATCTTACAACATCTTAAACGCAGCTGTGTGTATATTGGGGGATTCTAATATGTCCCCAAAGTCTCCAGCGTGAATCTAAGTGCAGAATATCTCAAAGACTTTCTCCGGTATACTCCGAGTGCAGGACACCTCGACATGTGCTGAGGATTTCTATGTATATTAAGGAATACACACCTAATTATCCACAGGAGCCGTAGAAATTAATCCCGCTGCGATTGATGCTGAGATGTGATACGGCGGCACACACAGTGTCGACATTATATCATAACATTTACACCATTCAGATTTTAGAACAATATGCCGCGAGGGCTCAATGGGTGGCAGATATGGGGCAGGAAATAATGAACAATTACTGGGACTATTGCTGTGCACAAACAGAGCAAGTCTCAGCAAGCTGCCATCTACGCATTATTCATTATACATTTTACACAGCACATACTACACTCCCTTTGAAAATGCACAAATTTAAATTATCTGACAATGATAACAGTGATAGATGCGACATGCCCGGGGCAGGTTTTTTACATATCAAATGGAGCTGCAAAGGAGTTCAGGAATATTGGCAACACATTTCTTAGCGCTAGAACAGATGACCTCACCACTCATTGAAATGACACCTATAATTGGGCCATTGGGGTATATGGCAAATATTGAAGATCGATATAGACGCTTTGTCTCTCTGGGACTCTTATTAGCCAAAAGGAGAATCGCATGTAGATGAGGACATGGGAGAGCACCCAAGTTTAAGGACTGGATCAGAGACATGATATTCTGGCAATATCAAACACATACTTACGCTGAGATACTCCCACTAGCTTCACGCCCCAGAGATATATGGGCCCCTCTTCAAACAAATCTCTTATAGCATCCAGTTGATATCACGCTTAACAATCAGGCAAGATAGTCATTACACCTGGCATGGATAGATCATGGATGAATAGGCTCTGGAAAGACATAGGAATTGTTCAGAGAAATGAAGACATAATCCTAGTAGTGCTGAACAGAAGTATACAGATAACTTTTCTCTGGGTGACCACTGTGTTGTAGACTCATACTTCTTACCACAATATGTAAACTGTTATAAATATTGTCATAATGTACAAAATGTGTAAACATACAGTGACCCATGTACTTTGCGTATTGATACTAATGAATGTTGCAACAAATACAGTTTTAGTTTAAAAAAAAGATAGTTAGTTTAATTCAGCTTTTATAGGGGTGGTACGAATTGCAGCAAAATTCCATGATATAATTTTTAGCAACTTCTATTTTTTCTTGAGCTAAAAGGAAAGAGGGCAATAACTTCAAGGGAAAAACTGAGGGGCATATTTACAAACCCTCAGTGGCACCAGAGTGTCAGTTTTTTGACACTTCGGTGGTGCAGCGCCATTTTCCATATTTACAAGGTGGCGCTAAGCTACCTTACGTGGCTTAACGCCACCCTGTAAATATGCCCCTTCCAGCCGCAATCCTCTGTGGTAAAGGAATGGGCAATGGGTGTTTTATTTGGGCATTTCACCGCAACACCAATTACTTTTTGATGCTGCCCCAGATTTACAAGTCTGAGGCAGGGCCAAAAACAAACGCTATAGAATACCAGGCATTAGAACGGTGTAACGAGGAGAAGTTATTAATTTCTCCTCATTTATTGCTCTTTCCAGGTATGCTGCATTCTGCAGCACACATAGAAGG
Organism: Lissotriton vulgaris; assembly: GCF_964263255.1. Classification (NCBI taxonomy): domain Eukaryota; kingdom Metazoa; phylum Chordata; class Amphibia; order Caudata; family Salamandridae; genus Lissotriton; species Lissotriton vulgaris. The sequence goes on from NC_141696.1 coordinate 683,035,783, forward strand.
TGTGAATTGTGCACATAAACAATCATCCCTGCAGAGCAGGCAACCTTGCAACATGGCAGCAGGGTGCCTGCGGTTGCACTAGGAAGCTTTTTTTTGCACTAGCGGAAACACAGGGGTGAGCCGTGTTCTTTTGAATGTGGGGCATCCCTGCGTTTTGACAATATTGGAGCGCAACCCTACCAAATTTGCCGCAGCTCCGCACTCTGCATTCGAGAGGTACCAAAACTGGGATAAGACATATAGGAATACATTCATCACAGATTCTGTTGCCATTTTGTGCACATATTTACCACCAGCTTTTGTTCACAGTAATCCAATATGTTTTTTCTGTAAGATAATAGAGATGTACTGCTTAATAGTGCAATATTGGAAGATTACTCTACATCCGCTGCTCTGCTAAAATCTGGAATACATACACCAGTCCTATAGTCCCATACATGCGAAGTATCACCTTTCTGAGTTTCTGAACTGATGGCGTGAACAATCTTTTCTTTGATTTTGTTATAGGTACTGGAATCTAATTGGAGAAAGGAAAAGGAACAGGAGGTCATGAAGTGGGAAGAATATTGAGTCACAGCGCATACTCGTAAAGAAAGAAATGGTGGCTCAAGATGAGTTAAGGTGAGTAAATAAAATCCAAAAGCAACATTAAGAAATATGTAAAGTATGTAATATAGCTTACAGAGCAGAACAAACAAAGGGCCTGATTTAGGGATTGATGGACAGGCTAATCTGTCACAAGCATGACTAATATCTCATCCGCCTTATTACAAGTGCATTATCTTCTATGGCAGTTGGAATACAGCTGAAGGAAGATCCATCACATTTGCAATGGAGTAACCCATCCGTCAATCTCTAAATCAGGTCCATAGTTCAAGTAGGTTGCTATATGACTCTATCATTCATGAGACATAGCAAGGAATATACTTACAGCCTTTTAATTTTGAAGTCAAAACATGCAGGCACTGAAACCTTAACAGGGGCGAATACTATTTATTCCATCACCACCCCCTTTTGTACCACTTTTAGCCGCCATAAGTGTGGCAGGGTATGCTCAGACGTGAGTCCCTTGCTCACTTTGCAACTGGATTCAAGCAAGCCGGGCTGAAGACGGCTGGAATGCCAGAAACCGGTCCTCGGAAGCTTGTTTCCGGTCCAGGGAAGACATGGCTTGGCAGTTCGGGCTGGAGTGTTCCCATGAGGCACAGGGTCAGACTGATTTGCATATAGCCATGTCTGAACTGGGGTGGCAGAGTGGGCTAAAAAACGGTGATGGATTAAACCCAGATCTTTTGACTGGGTGTGAGTGTTTGATTGATTCAGATGCTCCGTCCATCACCACCCCCTTTTGTACTACTATTTATTCACAGCATCGAGTCACCTCACAGAGAAGGTATCCAGCCTCCCGGAGCCCTCTTCAGTGATTGCCTGCAGCCTTGCCCCACTCTGAGAATCCAAGCTTCAGAAAAGTGACTGGGCAAAGATGCCAAAAGTATCTGGCCGGGAAGGCACCTTAATTGGGCGCTGATTCAAATTTCTCCCACTTACAGGATGCCCGGAAAAACTTCATGGCTTCATTGAGGCTTCATCCAAGGGCTATATGATGAGGTGGAGCCCTCTTTGCCGACAGCCTGCTGTCTTGCTCCAATGAGGATTTTAGACTTCCATTTCAGCGACCAGGTCTGAAGGAAATACATCTGACCGGGTTAAACATGACTTCTGTATCCGACCTGCTCTCTAACGCAGTCTGCCTTAACTTGTGCCTTATACCAGTGAAGAGCAATCAGATAACTGGGGTTGGCACTTAACACCTTTGGGGGCTATTTTCACATTTAAATTAAAACAAATTCAAATCAAATTCAAATCTCTGGCTTCCCTTACTGGATTTGTGTCATATTGTGTCATTTCATTTATTATAATTGACTCTATTTTCCTAAATCGATTTAGAATTCTTGTTGTGCTTTGTTTTGACTTGATAACTGTTTTTGTACTGCATAACTACTTGGCACATTGCTTCATAGTTAGGCCTATCCGATTTCTGCAATAGCTGCATGAGCTTAGGTTAATTTAGTCACTTTAAGGGTTCACCCTGGCAAAGGTTATGATTATTAATTGATGTGGGTTCTCATCCCATCAACTAATGCAGGTATTCAAATTGAAGGCATGATATTTGGGGAAATGTAATGCACCAGGGCTGTCCTGTAGCACAGAAGCAATGATTTTATTTGGCTTGTGGGTGCCTTAACTTCCTAAGATAGGGTTGGCAGAGGTGGGGCTTTGCAGGCTCAGGCTGGTCACTCCCTTTGAAGTGCAGTGAAGTGCACATATAAGGTTGAACGGGTGCCTTTCACCATCCTGCCCGACATGTACACTTGAAAGGCAACCTCTCCGTACCTGTAGTTAGTGAGCTGTAGATGGTGGAATCACAGCCACAGCCCACCTAGTCTCCTACATAGCATTGTCTATGCCTACTCTAGCCAATCCTGGACCTGCTCTCATCCGGTTTCAAACATAAGCAGAAAGGGAGCAGCATCTGGATTAGCTCAGGCTGCGCAGATAGGTCTCTATTCTGCACTGAACATGAGGCATTGATGGGGTGGGAGTCTCAGGTTAGGGTCACAGAACATGGCCAAGCACGGTTTAGCTATTTTACGAAGCCATGCAGTGATTGGCAATTTTCTGTCTCTTGCGCTCTTTTCTCTTTGCCACCAGTGCCATTTACAGCACTGCACACAAGGTAGCGGAAAGAGCTATTCTTTCCGGATCTCGCTCCCAATGTAGCCCCCATTTTCCAGTATCTGTGGTGGATTACTAAGCTGGCTGTTGGTTCGTCAACCTTGATGAAGCGAAAATGTAATTTTATTAGTAGGAGTGCATTATAAACACATGTGGAATGCATCCGCATATAGTCCTGAAATTTATCTTAACATGCGGTGTTAGAATTTCAACCGTAAAAACGCAATTATGTGACGTGCCTTAGCCCATGGACGTATAGCCTGGAGAATTAACGTAGGAAGTGAATGTAACAAGTTGAAACATTAACATGCAGAGATTGTGTTGTGAACTGACGAATGCTCATGTACTCAATGTGTTTATTAATTGTGACATTTGATACATAGGTTAATGCATTAGTGAAATTGTATAAGTGTCTATGTGAATTTGTATAGCTTACATGATGCATTCTTATGTTAGCTGAAAATCGTTGGCCTGAAATGCAAGTCCCTGAAAACTCTTGCCTTGGAATTAGTAGTTAAATTTCATGTGTGCTGTGGAACCTGTTCTTTCTCACATTTTGTGTTGCAGGTGAAGAAGCACTCTTTTAGTTAGAATAATGTTTTTGTTTTAGTAAGTTAGCCAAGGAGAGAAGAAGGTACGATTGTGTAGCTTGAGATGATAAAGAAAGGTCATTATTTTTCGCACAGGAGAAAGCCTGGGAACCAAGGACAAACTGTTGCGAGGAAAGTACACCGTCAACATCATGAAAACATACCTTCAGGACTGTACCCAGAGTGGATGGCTTGGCTCGAGATTCATCTTGGGAGTGCTACCTGTGAATAACTGGTGGTTGAAACTACTAATTGTGCCCCACTTCTTTCTAACCCTCAGTGAGAGAGCATATCAGAACAAGCCCTTTTTATTGATAGTGGCATTATGTGACTTGACCCATTGATAATGAAGTGACTTCTTAGGAAAACCATGACACCTTTTTCTCTTTTCATTAAAAATGCTTATGTAGGGATGTCACCTTAGAGCTAGAGTAGGGATAGACTTAATGCTTTTTACCCACCAACCCTCGATGCAGGGAAATTTGGACTCATGCTTCCTGATTTTCTGTATCCTATTTCTTGAATTAATTGTTTTGCTAATGCTGCACCAACTAAATTGTATGCACCGATTTGGCTTCATGCTAATTCCGATACATATTTCTATACCCACATGCTGAGGTTTCTCTATGTCCAGTTATTTTTGGCTTTGTAATAAACTAACTAACTATTTCTATTTTCCTGCAAGTTATTAGGTATTAAGGAAAGTAAATGGGTAATTTATTGTGAACTAATGATTTCCTCCCTTTCACACTTACATGTTGTGAAAAAGAACCACCAGAGTGTGGTTTTTGAAAAGATCTAGAACTAACGGGCCTGAACCTTTCATCCCGAATGCACTATCTACACCCGTCGTGGTGGGAAATAAGATGTAAATTAATTGATCAATTCCATATTTTTTTTAAGAACAGGAATTTGAAAATCAACAAAGGGAAGATGGTTACCATGGTTTGTGGTAAGAAACCTAGAAAACACAAACCTTTTTTTTTTAGAAGGAGAGAAACTAGAACCTGTTAATAGTTTCTGTTATTTAGGCATCACCTTTTCGGGAAATGGGAAATGGATTAATGAACAAAACAGTGTCCTTTTCAAAATGGCCCGGAATACAAACTGTATATTTAGATTTGCTGCTAAACTAGGGGATCGCAGAATTCGTGAAATGCTAACCCTTTTTAATGCTAGATGCATTTCCGCAGCTATATATGGAGCTGGAGTATGGGGGTATGATGTACAGTGTGCCAAATCTATCCAGGTGAGGGAGAATGTGTTTTTAAAAAGATTAATCAGTGCTCCAGTTATGGCTTCAACTGAGCTAATACATAAGGAATTAGATATGTACTATATCAATGATCTAATTGCCCTTCGTCCTCTATCCTTGTGGCGCTCAAAATGGGCAAAGGAGGAAACCAAGTTTACGCAGGACGTAATAACAGATTGTATCAAACTTGATCGCCGATCGAACATTCCCTGGCTGAAGCATATACATCATTGGCATAAAACATTATATGGACTGGACATTTATAATGAATTAATAATGGACCCTATTTTATCAAAGCGGGAGCTGAAGGTCTCGTTTATGAAATTTACAGAAGAGACCAGGATGGAAAAATATACTAAACAGAGTACATTCAATCTTTACCAACAATATAATATTAATGTAAGCTTTCAATCTTATTTTGTAACAGTTAGTATTCCCTCCCATCGATTTGTTTTAACCCGCCTCCGCCTAGGAATTGTGCATCACCTTGTGTCTTTTCCTGTGCCTAAAAAACCTGGAACTTGTGTATGCCCATGTGATGGCAAATCAAAACAGAGCACGTGTCACTTTATGTTGTCTTGTACTTTTTATACTTTTTTAAGGAAATATTAATTGAAACCCATCTTTTTAAAATATAATACGCATCATCTACAAACAGCAATGACACTAGTGTTTAACCTAGAGTCTCCAGATGTATGCTTTTATGTGGCTACTTATATTTTAAAATGTATCTCTGCAAGAAAATCAATTATTATATGAATTTCTCCAGCTGCTAAATGTACTATGCACTTTAAATTAGATGCTGCTGAATTACGTACTTGTATTTTGCACACATATGTTTATTGGACTAATGGCTGCTACTGTATTATATTTATTGTAGGATTGGCTTATCACTTGCACTTTGTCTCATTTATCATTGTTTTTAGTTAATAGCCAGTTTAGGTGCTGCTAATTGCATATGCACTTTAGAATTGCCAATTTGCACATATACTAATATAGAGACAATATTTAGCACTTTAAATTGCATATTTGCACATAATTAAAGGTCGTAGGATTGTTAAAATCTTAGCCAAACTTGAATGACCTAATGACCATGCACTATTAATACTGTTAAATGTTGCTATCATGAGCGCTATTGTGTAAGATTGTTTTTATGATAGCTTAATTTAGTATTGTGTTAAATTTCTTTTTATGTGTATGTTGCTATATGGTTGTATTTCTTTACAAACCGAATAAAGCATCTTTTGAATGGAATTAAATAGAAGTACGAAACTTTGGATGTTTTTTTTCTTCTTCCGCCCCTTGTCTTAAAATTCTGGGAAATTGTTTTCTCTTTGTAGATAATATGTTTATGGTGCTGAGAACTCAATCTGATTCCATGATAAAAAGAGGTGGCATTGCTCTGTTGTATGTTTGGTCCCGTGGAAAGCTAGTAGTGGGTTTGTATTGTTGCTGCACCTTGTGCACATGGTGGGAAAGCTATGACCGTATGGTACGATCAACAACATTCACCTTGCCTTCTGTACCTCCTAATCCGTAATTCTGCAGCGCTTGCCTTGAGTACCTATATTTTGCATTTTTATATCACTTTTGATGCAGAAAACATAATGAACGTGTTAGTCGCGTGTCCATTCAAAGACAGAGGTATACTGTGTAATTATACAATGGCAGTTTTTGTGATAGTGCACACAGTGGCGGCCCGTGCAGGTAAGAGAGGCGCGGCCAGGTTGGGGTTTAATTCAACAGATGACACGAGGGAAAATTAATTATTTTTTGAATTTCCCTTGTGGTCATCTGGTTAATCCCCCCAATCCAGTCCCACAGCTCCTACCTGCATGGGCCGCTCCTGATGTGCACATGCCAGTTTTTAGGTCTCGCCTACGCAGCACGCATGTGTTGCATAGGAAGAACTTTAGCAATCGATGCAGTTTGTGTCCCAAAAACATGCACGTGTTGCATTGCTTTTAATGGCAACGCTTGCACGTTTGGCGAATCCCTTGGGGGAACGAACAGGAACCATCTGTGAATAATTACAAACAGATGTTTCCTGCTCACTCCCACAAGAGTGACAGGGCCAGGCTTCCTCCTCTATCTCCTCCCTCTGCTGCTTTCTACTTTCAGCGCGAGGTGCGCACTGATGGAAACTGTGTGCACATAAATCACTTGTTAAAAGAAAGTATTATCAGATGTTTTAAAGGATCACCTGCAAGACTGCTTGCATGACTGCTGGCCTGACCACTTACCTGACTGCTGGCCCAACCTTTTGCCGGACTGCTGGCCTGACTGCTTACGTGACTTCTTGCATGACGGCTGACCTGACCCCTTACCTGACTGCTTGCCTGAAAGGATCTCTCTAGTTTACACAATGTTTGGTCAAATAATGAATCTGGGATGTGAACACGGGTCTCCAGGTTCTAAGACAAGTAGTTTCTTGTTTTTTTCTTTAAACAAGTAAAGAAGAACCAGTCTGGTCACTACGAGCAGGAGTTTCCTTATATCTCACCTTGCAGCAGGGAGAGGAACTTCATATGTTGAGATGATCTCCCCATCGTCTTTACCCAACTTTCCGCGATGAGGGCCCAGACAAAGAACGCCTGTATTTTTGCGGTGGAGGAGACTGACTAACAGTGAAGTTTGAACCAGAGAAGCTGGCCATGTTGCCTGAAAACGGACGTGTTTACCACCTTGAGAAAACTGGTGGAGTGGGATTGGTGAAGTCAGCGCTTGCCTTCAAACTTAGTTCCTTCTTTGAAGACAGTGAAGGCCCTAGCTGTCCACCAACGCATTTCCAATGGAACAGTAGACATTAATACCTCACCAATGATTTGTTTCCACTGCTCAGTGATGAAAAAGACGTTTAAACAGTACAGGAAAGGCAGCTGTGATAAACCAAAGGCTCTGCTAACCAGATTTTAAGTTAGATTGTGCAGGGTGGAGGGGTAAACAATAACCAATATTAAATGCAAATTACAGTAATATTCTTTTTGAAAAATCTCAAAGTAAACACTTTGATGCCTGTTAAAAAAAAATAATAATAAAGCATGGTGTATAAGATCCACTTCTACTTAGCGATTTTAAGCTTTGCTGGGGTTGTCTTTCGTAACGCGAGGCGCGCGCTGATGAAATGTTTTTTGGGGTCGCGCTTGCATTTTTTCTAATTAAAATCGGCAAAGCTGCTACTGCGCTTTGTATTTGGTATATATTTGGCAGCTGCGTGCTTTTGCTGCCTGTCAAGATTTTTTTACAGAAACAAGCTCCCTTTAAGGCAGGCACCCGATCCCCATCACATGCTCCCTGGATGTGCCCATCCAGAGGAGAGGAATGTATATGTAAATCACAGAACAATTGTTGGTTGTGTCGAAAAGTAACCCTGTAACTGTTTATATTTCACCTTATCTGGATTTAACCCTCACATGGCAGACTAGTTACATGCCCATTCACTTTCAGGTTTCTAGCACATGATTAATACAGGATGGGGAGTCTGTTTTCAGTTTTCATCACTGCAAAGGTGCTGCGTAACCGTGCGTAACTTAATAATATCACCTGCGATCCAGGTTTTCATTCACCACCAGGCTGTGCGCACGTGTTTGGCCTCAGGATTCATTCATTTTTCCGTAAGTGTGGGTTATTTATTCATTAACCCCAATTTTTTTTTCTGATTGGTGGCATGTACTGATTTCCTCCAAACTTCTTGGCTGTTCTACTCAGTTTCAAACCTGCTCTACTACCGCGATGAGCACCATGAGGGTGACAGGGCTTTGGGGGCTGGGTAAAGTCAGCACTGGCGCTTGGGGTCAAATAAATAGGGCAGTTTTGCACTTCCCAGTAGCACCTGCAATATTACACTATAGTTAAATTGATAACAGAGAAGGAATCATGACAACAGTGAAATGGACTTTCAGTCCAACCCTATGATCTTTCAGCAGAACAACATTTTTTGTTTAGATCTTCATGTTTGTAATCTGTCTCTGGTAACACTGTCAGTTTCTAAGAAAGTAGCTCTTAACTGTTAGCAATTGAACTACATGTGCATTTCACATTAAGGTATTGTAAAACCTATTAAACATAATAAAAGCAGCCATTTCATTTTGCATTTCAATTGTATCGCCGCCAACTCTGCTGCACCTGCTTGTGTTGCACTGCCTGTACCTAGGAAGGAGTATATTCTCTTGCAGAACACGTAATTCTTCTGTTGAATAACAAGTAAGTTGGTATCACATTATACGATTTGCATTGGTAAATGCTTTTGTTGCATTTACATTTACAGTAATAATTGATCTATGTTGGATAACTCTTTCCTACTAATGTATTCATAACCTCTTTCCCCTATTCATTCCCTCAAACAAATACCTTTATTTTTAGTGTCATAGTGTGTTAGCCTGTATAAGGTTATACGTTTTTCACCTTTTACTGTATTCAATTCCTACAATATAGAACAGTGCAAAAGCAACTTCTTTTGCACATCCCTCACTGATCTTTAAATAGTAACTAACGTGAAGACATTTATTTGCCAAAGATCTTAGGATGTTTACTCATAACAAGCTTTATATGCTTTCACCTGATGCATGCTGGAAATTGTAGTGTGAAAAAAACAGTTGATGGACAGAATGCAGAACAATGTCTTACATTCACCCCAGTACAAATATCTGGGCCTAAATCCATCGTGTATTTGCACTCCACACCACCCTAGGTCAGACAATGGCTACATGCAAATCAGCCTTGACCCTGTGCCTCATGGGAACAGTCCAGCCCGCATTACCAACCCATGTCTTTCCTAGACCGGAATCAAGCATCCAAGGACCGGTTTCTGGCTATCAGCCTTCTTCAGCCTGGATAGCTTGACTCCAGTAATGTGGAGAGCCTGGGACTCACTTCTGAGCACACCCAGCCCACTCGGGGTGAAAATTGCAAAAAACGCAGTTGATGGACAGAATGCAGAACAATGTCTTACATTCACCCCAGTACAAAGATCTGGGCCTAAATCCATTGTTTTTTTGCACTCCACACCACCCTAGGTCAGACAATGGCTACATGCAAATCAGCCTTGACCCTGTGCCTCATGGGAACAGTCCAGCCCGAACTACCAAGCCATGTCTTTCCTAGACCGGAATCAAGCATCCAAGGACTAGTTTCTGGCTATCACCCTTCTTCAGCCTGGATAGCTTGACTCCAGTGATGTGGAGAGCCTGGGACTCACGTCTGAGCATACCCAGCCCACTCGGGGTGAAAATTGCAAAAAACACAGTTGATGGACAGAATGCAGAGCAATGTCTTACATTTGCCCCAGTACAAAGATCTGGGCCTAAATCCATCATTTCTTTGCACTCCACACCACCCTAGGTCAGACAATGGCTACATGCAAATCAGCCTTGACCCTGTGCCTCATGGGAACAGTCCAGCCCGAACTACCAAGCCATGTCTTTGCTAGACCGGAATCAAGCATCCAAGGACTGGTTTCTGGCTATCAGCCTTCTTCAGCCTGGATAGCTTGACTCCAGTGAAGTGGAGAGCCTGGGACTCACGTCTGAGCATACCCAGCCCACTCGGGGTGATAATTGCAAAAAACACAGTTGATGGACAGAATGCAGAGCAATGTCTTACATTCGCCCCAGTACAAAGATCTGGGCCTAAATCCATCATTTCTTTGCACTCCACACCACCCTAGGTCAGACAATGGCTACATGCAAATCAGCCTTGACCCTGTGCCTCATGGGAACAGTCCAGCCCGAGCTACCAAGCCATGTCTTTCCTAGACCGGAATCAAGCAACCAAGGATCGCTTTCTGGCTATCAGCCTTCTTCAGCCTGGATAGCTTGACTCCAGTGATGTGGAGAGCCTGGGACTCACTTCTGAGCACACCCAGCCCACTCGGGGAGAAAATTGCAAAAAACGCAGTTGATGGACAGAATGCAGAACAATGTCTTACATTCACCCAGTACAAATATCTGGGCCTAAATCCATCGTGTATTTGCACTCCACACCACCCTAGGTCAGACAATGGCTACATGCAAATCAGCCTTGACCCTGTGCCTCATGGGAACAGTTCAGCCCGCACTACCAACCCATGTCTTTCCTAGACCGGAATCAAGCATCCAAGGACCGGTTTCTGGCTATCAGCCTTCTTCAGCCTGGATAGCTTGACTCCAGTGATGTGGAGAGCCTGGGACTCACTTCTGAGCACACCCAGCCCACTCGGGGTGAAAATTGCAAAAAACGCAGTTGATGGACAGAATGCAGAACAATGTCTTACATTCACCCCAGTACAAAGATCTGGGCCTAAATCCATTGTTTTTTTGCACTCCACACCACCCTAGGTCAGACAATGGCTACATGCAAATCAGCCTTGACCCTGTGCCTCATGGGAACAGTCCAGCCCGAACTACCAAGCCATGTCTTTCCTAGACCGGAATCAAGCATCCAAGGACTAGTTTCTGGCTATCAGCCTTCTTCAGCCTGGATAGCTTGACTCCAGTGATGTGGAGAGCCTGGGACTCACGTCTGAGCATACCCAGCCCACTCGGGGTGAAAATTGCAAAAAACACAGTTGATGGACAGAATGCAGAACAATGTCTTACATTTGCCCCAGTACAAAGATCTGGGCCTAAATCCATCATTTCTTTGCACTCCACACCACCCTAGGTCAGACAATGGCTACATGCAAATCAGCCTTGACCCTGTGCCTCATGGGAACAGTCCAGCCCGAACTACCAAGCCATGTCTTTCCTAGACCGGAATCAAGCAACCAAGGACCGGTTTCTGGCTATCAGCCTTCTTCAGCCTGGATAGCTTGACTCCAGTGATGTGGAGAGCCTGGGACTCACGTCTGAGCATACCCAGCCCACTCGGAGTGAAAATTGCAAAAAACACAGTTGATGGACAGAATGCAGAACAATGTCTTACATTCACCCCAGTACAAAGATCTGGGCCTAAATCCATCGTTTCTTTGCACTCCACACCACCCTAGGTCAGACAATGGCTACATGCAAATCAGCCTTGACCCTGTGCCTCATGGGAACAGTCCAGCCCGAACTACCAAGCCATGTCTTTGCTAGACCGGAATCAAGCATCCAAGGACTGGTTTCTGGCTATCAGCCTTCTTCAGCCTGGATAGCTTGACTCCTGTGATGTGGAGAGCCTGGGACTCCCGTCTGAGCATACCCAGCCCATATAGCCAGTGTCTAACCCAGGGTGGTGTGGAGTGCAAATAAACGATGGATTTAGTCCCAGATCCTTGTACTGGGGTGAATGTATGACATTGTTCTACATTCTGTCCATCAACTGTGTTTTTTGCAATTTTCACCCCTAGTGTTCTGGGTATACTCAGACGTGAGTCCCAGGCTCTCCACACCACTGGAGTCAAGCTATCCAGGCTGATGAAGGCTGATAGCCAGAAACCGGTCCTTGGATGCTTGATTCCGGTCTGGGAAAGACATGGCTTGGTAGTTCGGACTGGACTGTTCCCATGAGGCACAGGGTCAGAGCTGATTTGCATATAGCCAGTGTCTAACCCAGGGTGGTGTGGAGTGCAAAAAAAGGATGGATTTAGGCCCAGATCCTTGTACTGGGGTGAATGTATGACATTGTTCTACATTCTGTCCATCAACTGTGTTTTTTGGAAATTGTAGTGTGACACAGACTTTCTTTGAAAACCTCTGTTACACGGAGGACTTCATTGTCACAGTACACAGGTTGTACGTGATTGATGGCATGTTAGAAGCATGTCTGCAAACCATTAGCAGTGCTGACAGAACTAACTTGTGGACACAGGTTCCTTTACTCTATCCTGCAAGTTGAACTCCCCCGCCTATAGAAGTAACAGTAAATCTTGTAGCACTCAGGATAATGTGCTGCATGCCTAAATACTTACGACCCTCCTGGTCGCTCCACCTGTCGCACGGTCCCCGTGTACCAGGGCCCCCTGCTGCCTGACGCCTGCCTGCCAGGTCTCCCTGCTGCCTACCTCCTGCCCCTGCCTTGCACGTTCCTGCTTGCCAGGACTCCCTGCTGCCGTCTGCCTGACCCCCGACCCTGCCATCGCACGGTCTCCGGGGGCCAGGTCACCCTGCTGCCTGTCAGATCCCTGCCCCTGCCTCTTGCCCGCTGCCTGCTAGGGACTGCCCTCAGGCCTCCCCCCTCTCCGCTCCGCCATTTTCTTCTCCTTTCCCGCCACCCCTCCTCCTCCCGCCGTTCTCTTCCCTCGCTCCCCGCCGCTGCCCCACTGCGGCCCGCCCCCTTCCTTTCCTTGACCCTCATTCGCCGCCCACTCCTGCCTCCCAGTTGCCCCTCCCTCGCTCCGCCCCCCCACTCTCCACATATGGCAGAGTGGCAATTGCGCAGCGTTGACGCGCAGCGGGCGCGCCAAAGGTAAGCCCGTCTGTGCCCGTCCGCGCCTGGACCGCGCCCAGTGACAGGACCCCTGGCCCCTGCAGACACCAGCCCACCCACCGGACCTACGACGCCACCGAGCTCAACGCACTCAACGCCGGCCGGATCCTGGGGTGCTACCGAGCCACCCCGAGAAGCACCCACGGACCTTTCTGCTGCCACTCCTGCAAGTTCACCTGCATCCGGACCTGAACTACACCAGCACCGACCAAGACAAGCACCAGCAGCAGCCACCTGAGGTGCATCCTGCTCAACACCCGCTCCGTCCATAGACACGCCGTCGAGCTCTGGAACCTGCTCGATACCACAGCCCCTGACATCACCTTCCTCACGGAAACCTGGATGAACGCCTCCTCAGTGCCCGACATCGCCATCGCCATCGCCATCCCGGACGGCTACAAGATCATCCGGAGGGACAGCGTCAACCAGACAGGAGGAGGCATCGCCATCATCCACAGGAACACCATCCGCATCACAACCAACACCGACGACACCCTCGCACCCGCCGAACACCTGCACTTCCAGATCCGCATCAACCCCAAGACCACCCTCAGAGGCACCCTCATCTACAGACCCCCGGGACCAGGCACACAATTCAGCGAAGACATCGCCGACTTCATCAGCCCGCACGCCCTCCCCTCCGCTGACTACATCCTCCTCGGGGACCTCAACTTCCACCTGGAGAACAACAACGACCGCAACACCACCACCCTGCTGGACAACCTCGCAAACCTCTGACTCAAGCAGCTGGTGACCACCCCCTCCCACTACGCCGGAAACACATTCGACTCTGTGTTCTCATCCAGCAAGGACATCACCTTCAGCCACGTCATCGGACTCCACTGGACGGACCATAGCTGTGTCCACTTCAGCTTCAGAAGGACCACGATCCACCACCACCAGCAACAGGTTGCACGCAGAAGCTGGAACAAGATCACAGCTGACCAGCTCGCGACTTCCCCGAGCAAGAACCCTCCCACCGGCACAACTAACCCCAGCCAGGCAGCCACCAACCTCACAAAGTGGATCAGCAACTGCGCAGACGACCTCGCCCCTCTGAGGACCCCGCCTAGCAGACCCGGCAGCAAGAAAGCCCCATGGTTCACCGGCGAACTTAAGAGCTCCTAAAGGAACTGCCGAGCCCTCGAGAAAGCCTGGCGCAGAGACCCAACACCGGACAACATGACTGCCCTCAAGTTCACCACCCATAAACACCACCAACTGATTCACGCCACCAAGAAAACTGCATTCAAGGAACGACTGGACAACAACGCACACAACAGCAAGGAACTCTTCAACATCGTTAAAGAGCTCTCCAACCCCAATGCCGGAAACAATGACATCACCCCTTCACAAGACCTTTGCAACTCCCTCGCCTCCTACTTCTACAACAAGATCGCGGACATACACAACAGCTTCAGCACTCAACCGACGCACGCCACGACCGAACCACCGCCCCCCACCACCACCCTCCGCGCCTGGACCCCGATCAGCACCGAAGACACCGTCCACATGATGAACTCCATCCACTCCGGATCTCCGACCGACCCCTGCCCTCACCACGTCTTCAACAAGGCCGACGCTGTCATCGCACCCCACCTGCGGGACATCATCAACACCTCCTTCGACACCGCTACCTTCCCAGAGAGCTGGAAGCACGCCGAACTCAGCGCTCTACTACAGAAGCCATCAGCCGACCCCACCAACCTCAAGAACTACCGCCCCATCTCGCTGCTCCCGTTTCCTGCAAAAGTCAACAAGCAGCTTGCCGCCTTCCTTGAGACGAACGGATCCCTCGACCTCTCGCAGCCTGGCTTCTGGGCCAACCACAGCACTGAGACCGCCCTCATCCTCCTAGACCTCTCCGCGGCTTTCGACACTGTCTGCCACCATACCCTAGTGCAGTGCCTCAGCAACGTCGGAATCCAAGAGAAGGCACTGGAGTGGATCATCTCCTCCCTCGCCGGAAGGACACAGAGAGTCCGCCTTCCCCCGTTCAGATCAGAAGCCACCGAAGTCATCTGCGGCGTTCCTCAAGGCTCCTCGCTCAGCCCAACCCTCTTCAACGTCTACATGAGCCCCCTCGCAGCCATCGCACGCCAACACAACCTCAACATCATCTCCTACGCCGACGACACCCAGCTGATCCTCTCCCTCACCAACGACCCCGCCACTGCCAGAGCCAACCTACATGAAGGGATGACAGACGTAGCCAAGTGGATAATGAACAGCCGCCTGAAACTGAACTCGGACAAGACGGAAGTCCTCATCATGGAATCTTCACCCTCCACCTGGGATGACTCCTGGTGGCCCCCCGCCCTGGGCAGCGCACCCAAACCAACAGACCATGCACGCAACCAAGGCTTCATCCTGGACTCCTCCCTCTCCATGACCAGACAAATCAACACCGTCTCCTCGTCGTGCTTCGACATCCTGCGCATGCTACGTAAGATCTTCCGGTGGATCCCCACCGAGACCAGGAAGACGATCACCCAGGCCCTCGTCACCAGCCGTCTGGACAACTCCCTCTACGCCGGTACCACCGCCAAACTCCAGAAGAGACTCCAGCGGATCCAGAACGCCTCAGCAAGACTGATCCTGGACATCCCCCGTCGCAGCCACATCTCCGGACACCTGAGAGACCTGCACTGGCTCCCGGTCAACAAGAGAATCACCTTCCGTCTCCTCACCCACGCACACAAAGCCCTACACAACCAAGGACCAGGATACCTCAACAGCCGCCTCATCTTCTACGCTCCCACACGCCAGCTTCGATCGACCGGCCACGCCCTCGCTGCTGTCCCCCGCTTCCGAAGAGCCACCAGAGG
Organism: Lissotriton vulgaris; assembly: GCF_964263255.1. Classification (NCBI taxonomy): domain Eukaryota; kingdom Metazoa; phylum Chordata; class Amphibia; order Caudata; family Salamandridae; genus Lissotriton; species Lissotriton vulgaris. The sequence goes on from NC_141696.1 coordinate 683,051,577, forward strand.
GGGAAGGTCCTTCTCCTACCTGGCCGCCAAGACTTGGAACTCCCTCCCGACCCACCTCTGCCTGACCCAGGACCACCTCGCCTTCAGGAATTAGCTCAAGACCTGGCTGTTCGAGCAGTAGCGGACCCCCCTCCCCTAGCGCCTTGAGACCCTCCGGGTGAGTAGTGCGCTATATAAATACTTTGATTGATTGATTGACAAGGTCCCAAAGGCAAGATATCTAGTCTTGATCCACCTTATCCCTCCATCTTCTACCAACCTGCACTTCCTGTCTCTTTCTCTATTATCTTTTTCACTCCTGATTTCCACTGTTTCCTCTCCATCCTCTTTCCTTACTTTCTCTCTAAATAGGTCAAATAATCACTCCACACAAACAAACAAAAAGGTATTGGCATAGTCAATAGGTCTCGCCTTTGGGACCTTATAAGTGTTTAGTTATCCAGCACAATATCTTTGGTCCAACAACATCAAGTGTTGCATGGCTAAACACTTATAAGGTCCCAAAGGCAAGACCTATTGGCTATGCCAATGATTGTTTGATTTGTCATGTTTCAGCACCTCTGATTCTGCAGTTTAGGTGCACGCTATGCAATCACATGCTAAAGAGCACAATGTCGCTCTATGCACACTTAAGATATCGCAAGCAACTGCTTATTTGAAAGTTAAGAATACGACCAGGAAATTGCTCTATTGCCATATCCTTTTCTTTAACAATCAACACCATGACTTCAGCAGAGTAGATAGATAATACGAGTAATCTGCTCCCAACATTTTGACACCATCAAAGAAAGTTAAGCTTGTACATTACTTCAGCCATGGGTTTAGCGACTGTCGCCCATAAATAACTAGCATTTCTGAACTGTGATTGTGAGTGGGGCCTGCTTTTCTTAAACTTTTTACCATCTGTCCGGCTTTCTAATCATTATTACCATAACCCTTCCCTTAACCGTTATTATTTGCCTATTCCTGTTCTGATTTATTTTATTGTTCCTTCATTTATTTCGAAGTTTTTCGCAATTTTGATTGTCTTCCGAAATGTTTTTTCCGATCACGTCACAGTGACTGTAAATGACTGACATACAAATGCAGTTAAAGATAAAAGATTCCCTTTTTTGTTATTCACTACTGCTATAATATTAAGACTATAATCAGTCAGCACTGAACCAAAAGAAAAATACTAAATTTCACCAATATAGCACAACATAAACAAACCTTACATTCTTGTCATTTTATTATTTGCATCCATATCAAGAAATAAAAATATTTACCATAAAAACACATTAATTACAAATCCTTGTACATATTTATTTTCAAAACAATAGCAGATATTTAGAAGTTTGTATAGTGTATTTTTATATTCTGATAATTCTTTCAACAATTCTTGACACTATTCATACATTTCATATACAGTTCTAAATATAATGCATTCTGCTACAATATTAAAAACATCTATTTGTATTAAAAACAGATTTCATATGTCCTTCTGTCAATACGTTTCGGTGTATCTTGTGGTTTGCAAATACCTTCTTTAGGATCCACATTCTTAAACAAGGTATATACAGTTAGATGCATAACATTAAGTGTGCGCAAGCCTATAATTTCTTGGGTTCAATGCATACCATAAGTCATAACTCGATCTCAAAGCTAAAAAGTAATCTCAATTATATACTTAAATTACAAATTAATGGAACCACTTAAAGAGCTTTTACTTCTAAGTATCCATTGTGCTCCATTTTTACCGGAGGAGCATTTGCCAAAATTAGATCACAACACAAACCATTGCTTAGCCTTGGTTGGAATAGCTAAGAAGTATGTAATAAGACAGTGGATCTTTCCTACTGGTCCCTCTGTACACATCCGTCAAAGCAGAGAATCTGGAAAAAGTTCACCTCTTGGTATTTCCATAAATTATTCTTTTTTTTTTTTCAAATTCAAAAAGTGCTTTATTCGAGTATTACTCATAAAAGCAGACAAACATACATACAATTAAAAAAGCAATTAAATTTACAGGATCAATCAAACAAGCACATACGTATTTTGACAATTTAAAAACAATGACACATCATATGTACAGGTGCAAAAATCATTATCGTCGACAAATAGAGACCAGAGGGGAATGATCATAATACCAATATAAATATCCCCAGGAGATCATACATTAAAAAAGAATTCATTGCATTAAAAAATCAATATTAAGCCGATGACAGATTACATAAACAGAGAATAGACGAGTGTCTAGCAGTCTCTGGTCAGTTAAAATTTACAGAGAATAAACGTTAGTTTAGCAGTCTCTGGCTATTTACTAAGCAGTTACAGAGAATAGACAAATGTCTAGCAATCTCTGAGCGACTTGATGGCAGTATTTAACTTGCCAGCAGTCTCATCCTTAAAACCCACGCCCATCCCATGTACTTTGCGATTGCAATATTGATCCATTCTTCAGTGGTAGATTTTACTATACGCAGTGCCACCATACTACTTTTTGTACCTAAATTTCTACACATAGGAGCCAACCAGGCTTGCCTTGGGGCAGCATATACTGGGCAACAAAACAGAAAATGACCTAGGGTTTCTTTTCCTACCCCACAGGCTGGACATAGTACTGCCCCCCCTGTTTTCCATTTAGATGTTAAGTTACAGAGTGGGAGCGAACCTACCCTCATTTGAAATAACAATTTCCTGTCCAGGGGGTTCATTATGTAGTCCCAGTACTTTTCATAAATGGGGAACATTTTAGTTTCTAAGTAGCAAGTGGTCATAGTCCCACTGTTGGTGTTAAGTAAGCTACTATTAGCTACGTGTTCCCAAAATATGTCTTTTAACACAGTCTTAGAGGGAAATAAAGCCCCAGCAGGATCTGCCCATAAGGCATGAAGTCCTAGATTGAACAGTACAATCTTTAATGTTTTAAACCACCTGATTTTATTGTAATGATCAGCTTTAATGACATCAGAGAACCCCTCCGCATAATGAGAGAGTTCTGGTGTGGTCCAAAGTCTGCGCCAGAATAATATCGGGCGCAGTTTGGCCTTTTCCGTAAGCTCTCTTCTACCTAACTCGTAACGCAGGGGTAATAGTGGGCTACTCTGTGGAGTACCCGTCAATGACCTCAAGAATTTATTTTCGGATAGTTGGAGTTCATGGAGGTTTTCATACCCCCATAGCTCCGCACCATACAAGGCAGACCCAATTGCTTTTGCCTCGTATATTATCAGTGGTGGTTTAATTGGTTTAGTCATTGACTTCCTATGCTCCTTAATTATAGCCCCAGATAGCTGCTTGTGCCTTAGTGTAGCGATATTAAGGTGTTGCTGCCACTTATTGTCATTGGAGATCAAGATCCCCAGATAGGTGAAGGATTTTACAACTTCGAGAATGCGGCCACTCATGGTAATATTCAATTTAAAATTTCTATGTGGGTTAAAAGCCATGAGTTTTGTCTTGGTCGCATTCACCTCAAGTCCGTGGTCAGTACAGAACCCGTCAAATATTGCCAATGCTTTTTGTAAGCCACTGGGGGTTTTTGATAAAATTAAAGTGTCATCGGCGAACATTAAAATGGGGACCTTCTCCCCAGCGAGAGAAGGGGCATCCACAGCCTGAGATTGCATGCGGGAAACAACACCATTAATAAAGAGGGTAAACAGAGTAGGGGCCATTGAACATCCCTGCCGAACCCCGCGCTCAACAGGAAATTCGGCAGTGTTGTTCCCGTAGCCTCCCCATCTTATTTTGGCATAGTTGCCCTCATGCAGTCGCATAATTAAAATCAACAGATCCCCAGGGACCCCTAGTGTCTCAAGCACTTCCCACAGTTTCGCCCTCGGTACCAGGTCGAAGGCAGCCCGCAAATCAACAAATGCTGCATACAGGCTGCCTCCCCCTAGCACCACGGTCTTCCACTGTATTAGTTGAAAACGGAAGACTTGATCCACAGTGCTGGTTGCCCTGCGAAATCCGGCCTGAAAGGGGGATAAAATGTTATGTTCATCAACCCAATCCAGCAACCTGTTGACAACTACTCGGCCCACTATTTTCTGGAGGGTATCTATTAAACTAATGGGGCGATAGTTACCGGGCTGTGCCCGATCTCCTTTTTTGTATATAGGGATGATTTCAGCACCCCTCCAAGTCACTGGGATATCTGCCCCCCTGGCAATCAAATTTATCAACAAAAGAATGTATCTGCACCATCTATCAGTGTCATTCAGAAAAACATCTGCCGGCACCCCGTCAATGCCAGGAGCCCGCCCACTACGAACAGTTTTTAAGGTAGCGAGTATTTCATTTTTTTTTTTTTTTTTTACATTTTTGAAAACATTTATTGTGCCTGAATAGAAGAACAAATACGGGCCTACAACCATCGGGCCGGCCACGAAACATCATCAGCACAAGTGCGAGCAATACAGTCCCCCAGCAGCTGCAATGAAGATGAGCAAGCAATGAACCTTACATTGGAAAGAGTCGCGCCGCCGGGGGAGAGGAGGAGTGAAGGTTAATTTTTAAATTTTTTATGCGTTTTCATCAAAAGAAGGCAGTGAAGGAAAAATAATAAAAGGATTCGAGTCCGCACAGTATCTTCACGTTATGGGTAGGCGACGTTATATTCTGAAAACATCAACGGAGGTTAACATCAAATACAGTGTGGCGGTGCAAAACAGTGGCAGCAATTTACTATCATTCATGCACCCCAAACATCGTCGCTCCAACCCTACCAACCCCAAACCAGACCCGGAAACGAACCAGAGTCGAAAGCGCAGAGAATAGAAAAGGAAGGCCCATAGAACCAAGAGTATAGCAAGTTACCCCACCCACCCTGCAACATTGTGGAGGCTACGGCCTGCCCCCCCCCCCCCACAGAGTGCCTGTCGCCCCATAAAACCCGAAATATAGACGAGGAAGAATAAGGAGGAAATGAAAAAAGAAAAAGAACATTAAAACCTGTAATATAGGGAGTGAGAGAGAGTAAACCAATCTACATTCCCAAAAAGAAGAAGACGGGGAGGAGCCCACTTGTTACTAAAACACCCGAAGATCCCGGCCCTCCCGAGACCCACAGCATGAACATCGGCCATTATTGGAGCGTCAGTACAGTATCAAGTGATCTTGCAATGCAATTGTGGAGAAACATCGTACGACATGCGCCCATTAGACACGTTAGCCAGGTCCACCCCCATCCCCTTCAGCCAGCAAAATCAGTCAGCAGTGAGAGAGCAGCTTAGCCCTGGCCCCATCGTGGATGGAGCCTCACGCAGACTTCATCAGGAGAGCCCCTCCCCCCGTGCACATCAGGATAACATGGCAGCCTGAGAGAAGAAGACGAAGCAGGATCCCAAAATGGCCACCGGCCATCAGTATAAGGTCCTTTGTCCTCCATGATTAGGTCCGTAATGGCATCCGAAAAGTTGAGATTCCACGGGGAGAAAAGAGAAGGCCACCAGTCAAAAGTCGACACGTAGGATAAAAGTTGCTCAGCTGAGTCCCCCATTAAACTCGGCGGCGTAGGCAACAAGAAGGCAAGCCCGGAGGAAAGGGGAAACAATGTAGCAGTCGCGGGACTGAAGGGCTGCCAGTCGTCGGCTCCGATTGAGGCATCCGCAAGGTTAGCTGCAGAACAGGCACAAGGAAACAATGTGGCTTCGTTGAGAGGCAAAGGCAGACACACACTCAGCTGGGGGCAGACGCTGCGTTCGCGAGTCATGGTAGACATCATAGCGTCCAGCTGATCACCCAGTGCTTGGAAGCAATCAACCATCTCCGAACGGAGATCACGGAGGGCAGCCAGGATAGTGCCGTAGGATAGTGCAGGTTGCTGTTCTCTTGAGGCAGGTTCCAGCGCCGGTGCTCGCAGGTCAGTGTACCGCACCGGCAGGGCACGGCTGTCCACGGGCAGGAGAGTGGAACCTCTCTCTAGCCGCGGAAGAACAAAGGGAGTCATGGCGCCGGTCACAAAATAGTGGATCTGGGGAGGGTGCAGCAGAGGCGAGTATCTCGTTAGAGACCTCGAGACCACCAGCGTCGAAGGCAAATCCAGCACACCTCCCACAAGACGTCTCACACCAGGCTGGGCAGCGGAGAAAGGGTCAACTGTCTGCGCTGAGTTAGGTCGCCAGGCACCATGCGCCGCTCACCTTCCCTACGGAGCATAGAAAACACCATCCACGGGCTTCTCAAATCGGCCGTCCCGGTACAGGCGTAGTCCGCAATGGACGTCAGCTTCAGTGCGGTGGTGATTGCTGCAGATGGAAAGGCGCCGCCACTGAGTCATCTGCGCTGTCCAGCTGAGCGGACCACATCCGAGCCTCCAGGAGCCGCCGACGAGCGGCCATGTAGGCGAGGGTCCGGGGCGGGAATCGTATTTAGAGTTTCTCCAGCACCCGAGCACGCTAGAAGGTCGAAAGAGGAACGATGCGTTCAGCTCGTCCTCACACGCAGTCCGCCGCCAAATTCAACCAGGAAGATTATCAGGATTTCGCTGCGGAGCTCAAGGGCCGGCGGAGCCGGGCGACTACACGTCCGCTCCGGTCGCCATCTTGGCTCCTCCCCGAGTATTTCATTCTTAGTGAAGATGTCATCCCCAGTAGGTAAACTGTGCGTGCACCTTCTATCCGCTGCCTGATCTCTAGAAGCATACTGCTCGCTAAAGAACTTTACCCAAGCATCCTGGGGGACATTATTAGTGCTTGCTTCTTCTATCCTATCATGTCCCCATTTAACTATATGCCAAAATAACCTGGAGTCCTTACGGTCGCTAGCATTTTTCAGGTTGTTCCAGTGTGCCTCATCCCAATCTTTTTTCGCTCTTATTATACATTGTTTGTAATGCTTCCTGGCAGATCTAATTGTCTCTAGGTTCTTGTTCTTAATAGCATCACCCAAGGAGGTTCTTGCCAGCCTACATTCGTGATTGTACCAACGTGCAGGTCTGTGGGCATGCATCTTTTTATTTGCCGATTTCAGGAAATGGCCTCTAATTTCATCAAAGAGAGCTTCATGGACCTTAGTGGCATTATTTATACTAGAAAGAAGCCCAGTTTCACCCTCAAGGGCCATGATAGCCTTGTCAGTTGCCATGTTTATTTTTTCCATAACCAGCTCATCAGTTTTAACACTAGTCCACCTCAGCCTACGTAAATCGTTTGTAGGTACAATCAACGGGGGTAAGGGATCGATAGCAACACTGGGGGCAATCACATCAGACAGCCACCATTTGTGGAGGACGCAAAGAGGATTATGGTCACTCTCAAGCCTTTCCTTAACCTCCATATCAATAATGGATGACCATAGGGCCATACAGCATATGACATAGTCAATACGACTCTTGGATCTTCCATTATCAAAGGTCATGGCTGATACTCTGTCTGACTTGGTACGACCATTCAGAGCCCTTAGCCCATATTCAAGGCACATAGCATTCAGGCTTAAGATATCCTCGGTCCAGCGAGTTATTGGGGTTAAATCAAGTGCAGGGATTTCCCACAGATTATCTTCCTCCGCACCTAAAAAAGCCTCACCAGTATCAAGGGGTTCAAAAGTACGGTTTAGGTCTCCTGCCAGTATGATGTTATTCCCAGAAGAGTGAGTGTCTAGGTAACTGTACAGTGACGATAAGACCGTAGATTTACCAGCATTTCCCCCTCTAACATATAAGTTATAGATGTCAATGGGAGTAGAAGAGTCCCTCTCTAGTCTAATGAGCTGGATGTCTTTGTGATTTAGCTCTATAGTTTTTACTAGGATCTTCAGGGACTGACGGACCCATATAGTGAGACCTCCCATTGGTCTCCCCTTGGGACCTTTGGTGGCCGGTACATAATAATTCAGATATCCCAATGCATAAACAGGATCACAGGCCCAAGTTTCTTGGAAAATGCAGACGTCATACTTGCTGACGAATTCAAACCACTCTCCACAGTCCATTTTGGAACATAGCCCAGCTATATTCCAAGATAGTAGGTTCCCAGAGGCATGCTCCCCACATATATCAGAACTGAGAACAGGCCTGTTCATATTTACATCCACATTGACATTACCTCCTACTATTAGATTTGTTAATCCTACTAAAACATCTGGAGTACATAACTCGTTTGAAGAGCCAATGGCTCGATTATGCCCCCCTGTTGCACACAAGGATGAGGGTATTTGCAGCTGAGGCATACAATTAGTTATTTGTCAATCACAAGCATCTAGATTGGAAAGAGCAGAGAATCTGTTTTCTAAACCTAGTCCCCACTCAACGGAACCAAAATTCTTGCTAGCCCTTTTGGTTACAACGTTCCATTTTGTTCTTAAGGTGCTTGGATTGGGGCCTCTGCCTTTTCGAGGATAAAAGAAATCAAGGGTCAGTGGTACGATAGAAGTGGAGCGTCTCTGTGGCGGAAAAATATTAGGCAGTATGTTTGGTAATGCATCAGGGTGTGAGAGATTAAGCACAACGCAATCGCCCTTGAACTTTTTTTCTCTGTTCCCAATCCACTCCACTCTTCTTGCATTTACCAGTTCCTCGGCCAGTTGCTGTTTCCCCCACGGAGATATGGCCATGTTGTTGGTTAGCCAAGATAAAGATTTATTTACAAGCGATGCTGTTGATTCAGCTTCACCGGAAGCCAGAGGGGGTACATTTGCTAAAACAAGAACTAATGGCGAGGCTTCCACCACCAGCTCAAATGACCCTTTCGAGGTATTAGGTTCAACAATAGAATGGGCGGGAGGTGCAACACCAGAGCTAATTTCCGGTAGGTTCATCAGAGGAGCCACTGGGGGGTTTGGAATAACAGTGGGTGGCAATTTATTTGCTAAAATGTCATTAACCAGAGGTTGTACATTGGACGTAATGACTTCAGGGAGTTTCCCTACTTCACCCAGCGTTTTACCAAGGAGACCTTCCAGTTTAGTCACTTCAGCGGATAGCTTATCAATTTTGCTTATCAGAGGTTTGACTATACCTTTGATTTTTATGTCCATCAGACTGCAAAATTTCTGAAGTAGAATATTAGAGAAGGTTGCATATGTTTCCCCTGAGGGATCATCCTCCTCCACACAAGAGGTTTTCCTTGGTGGTGTTGCAATTTTGTTTTTAGCTGACCTTAACCCCGGTCGTTTTTGTATAGCTTTTCTTTTAACCCCTGTAATCCTTGGTGCTGGAATTGGAACAATGGGAGGGGTAATAAGCTCACAGATCATAGGACTCAGAGGCACTACGTCAATGTCGTTGATATCTTCGGTGCTGGCCACTATGCCACTTGGTTGAATGGTGACAGTATCCTGTGAGGGAGCTTGTGCCACTCCAGAGAGGCTAGTGTTTGTCAGGTTAAAAGGATCCTCTGTTTCTATATCTACTAGTGGGGATTGTGTGGATGAATCCAAACCCAGAGAGGACCTTCTATCACTGTTTATTTTCGCCACTACCTGGACTAAATAGTTCTCCATAGTGTTAGTTGCAGGCGTTGACTTTTTACCAGGCAAACCAGGCATGTGCGCAGATGGCTAGGTAACAGAACGTAATGTTGGAATATAAAGAAGCGAATTACCTGACAGACGATAAGTTTGCAGCTCAATGAACGTCTGTAGGCCTGTAGATGTTTGGGCAGAGTTCCTGGCCCAACCCAACCTTGTCCGACCTCGGACGGCCTCAGACGGCCCGCCCTTTGCCCGGGCTTAGCCCCGTGCGAGACCCGCGCGCGTCCCGCTGCGCGTTGCACCGGTGCCGATTTTCAAGGTCCCAGGGGGCGGGGCTTCCGGCCGTCACCTCACGCGAGACCGCACTGCCTGCTAGATGTTGTAGGCAGGCAGCGCGCGGTCCGCGGGGGTCTCCAGGCACGGGTGATCTGTGGCAGCAACAATCACCAGCAGGGAGCAGGCAGCAGCCGCGTTTCTGTTCTCACGGCGCGGCCCGCAGTCAGTGTCAGCAACAACACTCCCCCAGCTCTCCCCTAGCAGGGAACAGGCAGCGGCGTTTCTCCTCCTCACGAAGCGGCTTGTACACAGGTTAGTCTATTCCGGGCTGTCTATTGTTTAAGGTATTAGTTACAGTCATTTATTATGACTCCATACTAACAGGGACTGTAAATATTCCTTTTCTTGTGCCTCTAATGAAGTTATTGATGGGTGTATTCTTCCTTGACCCTGTTTTCAAATTCACTTATTTAGTTGGGAAAAGGTTTTTATACTCCTATTTTTCTTTTTGTATCTCCCAAATTAGATCACTTACCCTTTATTAGAATTGAATCCTTGTAATTTTCTGTTTAGGCCCAAGCGTGTATAGGGTTGACCAGCTAGGACCCTGAGGCGGAAGCCGGGGTGACTAGGCTGCTACAGATCCTTTGCTCTTTTAAAATCACTTGCTATTTTGCACTTTGACATTGTTTTTAAAAATCGATCTTTGCTCATTACTGAACGCACTAAAACAGCGCCTGAAAGGGGAAGACCTCTGTCCCTTTCAGCGTCGCTGCATCACGTGACACGAGGCCACGCCCCCCTCGTTAGCCACGCCCACTCCAGGAAGTTTAAAAGCACTGTGCTTGCCGAAGCCGGTGTTGACCAGCTAGGACCCTGAGGCGGAAGCCGGGGTGACTAGGCTGCTACAGATCCTTTGCTCTTTTAAAATCACTTGCTATTTTGCACTTTGACATTGTTTTTAAAAATCGATCTTTGCTCATTACTGAACGCACTAAAACAGCGCCTGAAAGGGGAAGACCTCTGTCCCTTTCAGCGTCGCTGCATCACGTGACACGAGGCCACGCCCCCCTCGTTAGCCACGCCCACTCCAGGAAGTTTAAAAGCACTGTGCTTGCCGAAGCCGGTGTGGACCAGCTAGGACCCTGAGGCGGAAGCCGGGGTGACTAGGCTGCTACAGATCCTTTGCTCTTTTAAAATCACTTGCTATTTTGCACTTTGACATTGTTTTTAAAAATCGATCTTTGCTCATTACTGAACGCACTAAAACAGCGCCTGAAAGGGGAAGACCTCTGTCCCTTTCAGCGTCGCTGCATCACGTGACACGAGGCCACGCCCCCCTCGTTAGCCACGCCCACTCCAGGAAGTTTAAAAGCACTGTGCTTGCCGAAGCCGGTGTTGACCAGCTAGGACCCTGAGGCGGAAGCCGGGGTGACTAGGCTGCTACAGATCCTTTGCTCTTTTAAAATCACTTGCTATTTTGCACTTTGACATTGTTTTTAAAAATCGATCTTTGCTCATTACTGAACGCACTAAAACAGCGCCTGAAAGGGGAAGACCTCTGTCCCTTTCAGCGTCGCTGCATCACGTGACACGAGGCCACGCCCCCCTCGTTAGCCACGCCCACTCCAGGAAGTTTAAAAGCACTGTGCTTGCCGAAGCCGGTGTTGACCAGCTAGGACCCTGAGGCGGAATCCGGGGTGACTAGGCTGCTACAGATCCTTTGCTCTTTTAAAATCACTTGCTATTTTGCACTTTGACATTGTTTTTAAAAATCGATCTTTGCTCATTACTGAACGCACTAAAACAGCGCCTGAAAGGGGAAGACCTCTGTCCCTTTCAGCGTCGCTGCATCACGTGACACGAGGCCACGCCCCCCTCGTTAGCCACGCCCACTCCTCTTTTCTCCTTTTACTATGCACATAACCCGACAGCGCAGCGGTCGAGCGCAGCGGGCACACCTTCAGCACGCCGAAGACACGCCAAAGACTAGCCCGTCTGTGCCCGTCCGTGTCAGGACGGGGCACGAGGCCGAGGCTCTCACTCCAACTGCACCCCCCAGATTGGTAAGAACGTCCTCCGCTTTGAGAGCGCTGCGCCTTACCCCTAAACCGAACTGCTCCCTGCCCAACCTTCATATAGTCGGAACCCATGTTTGCTCCGAGTGTAAACTATCCACTGATGTCCACAAACCCTACTCTGACTCTCCTAGGAGACGCAGGAAATGTAAAATCCCACGTAATAATGTACAGCCAACATATGTATTCTATAGCACAAACTGCAGATCATTGCCCAAACATAAGCATGAAATCTTTAATCTCCTCACTGAAGAATGTCCTAGCGCCATCTTCCTAACCGAGACATGGCTACATGACAGCGCTGGCCCAGACGTTGCTATTGCCCTCCCTGACAACTACGCCATTGCCAGACTCGATAGGGAAAAACAGGTTGGGGGCGGGATAGCCATCATCTTTAACAGAAAACTCAAATGCACTTTGGAATCTGTTCCTTTTCCAGATTGTGAAGCGGGTCTTTTTAAAATTACCTTGAACCCCAATTTCACCATGTCAGGTCTTTTGATCTATCGTCCACCAGGAAACCCCTCTCAATGGGTATCAAACTTCGCAAATCTTATCACCCCTTACTATATGTCATCTAGCAATTTCTCTCTGCTAGGTGATCTAAATCTACACTTGGAAGATCCCACCATTCCCTCATGCTACAATTTTCTGGAAGATCTAGCGGCACTGAATTTATCTATTATCAACTCCAGCCCCACTCACATAGCTGGCCACTTGTTGGACCCCATAATAACTAACGTCAGTGAACTCTCATACATCGCCACCGTACCTTCTGGTTGGTCCGACCATCACCTCATTAGCTTTAGCATCTCTTTTCCTCCTTCCCCTAGAGCGAAACAAAATACTATTGCCACTAATAGAAGGAACTGGAAGTCAGTCGACATAGATGCCTTAAATGCGGCACTAAAACAAAATCCTCCTAGCCCAAACTCCAACATGGACTACGTAGCAAGCGAGACTCAAAATTGGCTAACTAATGCCGCAAATAGCTGTCTGCCTTCTACTCACACCAAAGGGAGTAGGCATCGTCCCCCGGCTCCTTGGTTTAACGACAGCCTTAAAACCGAAAAGTCAAGATGTAAAGTATTAGAACGCAAATGGCGTAAAAAGTATGACCCCAATGCCAAAAAATGCTATCATGAAGCCAGAAACCTCTATCACGCGGCGTGTACAAAAGCAAGAGCGGCCTTCGTCTCAAAAACTATCACCGAAGCAACTAATATGCCCAAAACCCTTTTTTATAAAGTTAAGGAATTAGCGGGCGCACATACTACAGCCGCTGCACCCCCCTTAAGCGTTCAACAATGTCAGGCGTTAGCTTGCTTTTTCACTGAGAAAATCGACAAAATTATCTCAGACATCAACACGAAAATATCTAACACTGATCCTCCCCCTCCATCTAAACCCAGCCTACCTCAATCCACTGCTGTGGACAAAAACCTGCTGGAATCCTGGCCGACTCTCTCATTAGAGAATCTCAAAGGAATCCTAAAAACAGTCAAATCCGGTTCCCCTAGGGACCCCATCCCTATTAAAATTATAAAACAATTGGATGACCAGTCCCTGAACATCATTGCCAACCTCTTAAACTTGTCCCTCGACCTCGCCACTGTCCCGGCCTTATGGAAGCACGCCATGGTGACACCTCTCCTGAAAAAGCCTAATGCTAACCCAGAAATACTGGCCAACTATAGGCCTATATCTCTGCTTCCTGCTTTTTCAAAGTGCCTCGAGAGACACGTACACTCTACGCTAGCCACTTTTGCAGAAGGAAACCTCTTACTCCACCCTTCGCAATCTGGTTTCAGGGCTGGGTTCTCGACGGAGACCGCCCTGTTAGGTGTCACTGAAAATATCCGACAACTTCTTGATCAAGGCCAAACGGTAGCACTTGTGCTATTGGATCTAAGTGCGGCGTTCGATACCATCTCCCACGAAACGCTCCTTAGAGAACTACACACAAATGGCATAAGAGGAAAGGCTCTGGAATGGATCAAATCCTTTCTGGCAAACAGAACCTTTCAGATCGCATCAGAACAGGCCGAGTCAGACACCTTACCCGCAGCTCATGGAGTGCCACAGGGGTCCATCCTGAGCCCTCTGTTTTTTAATATCTATCTAAAACCACTGGTAGAACTTGTTGAGAATCTAGGGCTCACGCTCATGAACTACGCTGACGATACCCAAATCATTTTTTCCTTGTCTAATTCTTGTCCCCACTCCCCGTCACTACTCAAGGAAGGACTACTAAAAATACTGAACTGGATGACAGCAAACCAGTTAAAACTGAACGGGGACAAGACGGAAATTCTGATTTTGGGAAAAGATAAAGATCTCTGGAACCCCGCGCACTGGCCAGAACAGATGGGCATCCTTCCCACCCCGGTGTCCCATGCTCGAAATCTGGGTTTTGTACTGGACAACGCCTTATCCATGGATAAGCAGGCCAGTAAAGTTACTGGACTGTGCCTCACCATAACCAGATGGTTGAGGAAAATCCTGTGGATGTTGCCTATGTCAACTCAGAAGACCGTAGTCAACGCCCTTATCACATCAAGGCTTGACTACGGCAACATACTATATCTAGGCGCAAATAAATCTGTCATTGGACGACTACAAGTGGCGCAAAACGCTGCGGTCAGACTCCTGTGTAAGATTCCTAGGAATGCTGGAGTCTCGAACCACCGCCGAGACCTTCACTGGCTCAGGATAGAGAACAGAGTTCGCTTCAAGGCCTTGAACTACATGTTCAAAATAAAAACAGGAGGAGCCCCAAAATACCTCCAATCCCTTGCTTGCCTCTACACACCTAAGAGAAATCTCCGGTCCCAGACAGCAGCATGTTTCTGTATACCAAGGTTCAAACGTGCAAGATCAGGGGGCAGATCTTTTGCCTATCTTGGACCCTCCCTGTGGAACACGCTTCCTCCAAGCATTCGGAAGGAAGATAACTACCATAGCTTCAGAAAGCTCGTAAAGACCTGGCTGTACGACCAATAATTTCTCAAGATCTCCCTCCTTCTCTGTCTTTTCGTCTCTAGCTGTGTCTAGGCGCCGGGAAACCCTTTTTGGGTAGCTGTTGCGCCCTACAAATTGACAAAATAATAATAATAATAATAAAATCAAGGACCTTTTGTAATTGGGAGCCTACTCGGTATCCTTTCTTGGAAATGCCACCGCCTTTTATCAATTTGGTCAGGTGTACAATCCTAGGTTTGGAATGGAAAAAAAACCAAAAGGATACTTCTAGTTCTTGCAATTTCTTTTGTTTTTGACAATGCCTATATGCTTTTTTGCATACTTTTATGCATTAGTTAATTAATCATGAATTTATCATGTGAGGTTCATATCAGACCGCACTATGTAATAATGTAGATTCATTAAAATTCTCCTACTACTTTATGTGTTTACAAGAGCTGCTTTCAATTTTACGATCTTGATCTTACCTAATTAATACCATTCTAAAGTTTGCCCTCCCAATGTAGGTGGTCTCACAAGTTAAAGTACACATGGTCTCTTCGAGTTATCAGTTATGGATACCAAGTGTTTTTTTCAAAACGACCGCTCTTGCAGGTGTCAAAGTAAAAAAAATAAATTAGAAGAATATGGTCATGCTATTTTATAGTCACAAGCTTCCTATTTCTGGACATTCTTTAGACATAACTAATAACTACTACAGTCTCCTTACTTATATTCTGCATCCTGTGTTGGGAAGTTTTTTATTGTTTAACCCTCAAGCGCTCAGTATGTTAATAGATACTCGCTCTTAAGTTAAGGGATTCTATTTCTATTTTTATTTTATTATCACCACCAGCCTTACGGTATGGAGTTCTCTCCCCTACATATCTGCAATTGTTTTGAAAATGAATATGTACATGGATTTGTAATTAATGTGTTTTTATTGTAAATATTTTTATTTCTTGATATGGATGCAAATAATAAAACGACAAGAACATACGGTTCATTTATGTTGTGCCATATTGGTGAAATTTAGTATTTTTCTTTTGGTTCAGTGCAGACAGATTATAGTCTTAATATTATATCAGTAGTGAATATCACAAAAGGGAATCTTTTATCTTTAACTATGTTATGTAACCCGGTCCCTTTTGGTTTAACCTGGGTAACTCTCTTTTCTTGAACACTAACTACAGCTCATATAGCTGGAGAGTATAAGTGAGTGATATGGACACTCTACGCACGTTTGGGTTTTCAGAAGATCAATGTTGCAAAATAATAAATGGTTCTTCTAAAACTATTAATATTGTTACCTTATCTAAAAATGATGATGAAAGGTGGTATAAATTGTGGAATCTAAAAAGAAAATCATCCGTACGGAATTGCACTCCGAT
This sequence comes from Lissotriton vulgaris, assembly GCF_964263255.1. NCBI lineage: Eukaryota > Metazoa > Chordata > Amphibia > Caudata > Salamandridae > Lissotriton > Lissotriton vulgaris. Next base: position 683,067,682 of record NC_141696.1, read on the forward strand.
TTTATAATAGATTACTGCAAAAAGGGAAATATTTCTAAAGGGTTATATATTAAAAATGAGCCTGGTCTTTTTGTTAACAATGAAAAATGTAAAGAAAATTGAACATTAATAGCCAATCGTTGTAGTCGCGATTGGATGCTTTTGATAATTGAGACTGCACAAGAAATCATTATAATTGAGAGAGAAGAAATAGAAACTCTAGAAAAACAACTAAGAGAGAGTGTAGCATTAGAAGAGGCACAACTAGAACTGGAAGATATACAAGACGACATTACTGGATGTAGAGAATATCTAATTAATTAGAAGTCCAATAAATTGAGAAAAGATATTGTCAAATTTAAAACCAAGTTGGAATATCCATATTTACAAAAAGATTGTTATTACCAACCAATTCAAACAGGCTATATACCCAGAAATAATCAGTATACTAGCTATAAGTACTTTAGGAAGAATGTGACTTTCTCAGACACTTCATATAATAGCTCAGATTCTGAGGGAGAAAGGTGCACAGAAACAGGGAATAGGAAGTATTCCACAGATAAAGTGGCAAGAAGTAGCAGAGAGTATCCTGTTTTTTTAGGTCAACAACGGAGGTGACACCCTCAATCATTCAGATCACGGGTAAGGGGTCACTAAAACAAATCAACAGAGAGAGACAGGATTGAGAAGACCCTATATGAGAACACGCAGCCAAAAAGAATGGGAGTAAATACTAACTCCTTAAAAGCTCTCATCATAAATCTTTCAGGAAAAGTATTAACTAAAGATGAAGCTTCTATTTTAGAAAAAGGATTTGGGCATGTTAATTTTCAATAGTGCAAGATGTACGTGATATGTTTAGGAAGATTAGAATAAAAACATATTTTGAAGGTAAAGATCAAACTCCAACAACAAATCGGGCCTTAAGCCATTATCAACATGGACCCCGGAAAACCATTTGGTGGGCCAGGAGGTTGATATATTTGAAAAAGTATTTACAAAAGGATTGGCCCTAGTATCAATAACAATGTATCCAAAAATCATTATGAGGCTCTAAAGAGCCTCCAAGATTGTGACTCAATTATAGTAAAGCCCGGACATAAGGGTGGAAGTATAGTGGTTCTTGACACAGTAGACTAGAATAGGCAGATGCAAGAGCTACTGGATGTTCCATCCCACAACAGAAAATCCAATCTTTAGGAATGGACTAAGTTAAGAAATAGAGCCCAAAACTTGATTCTCTTGGCAAAGGAAGATGGTATAATATGCGAAGATGAATTTAGATTTTTGCAGAATGACCACCCCATGGGGCCGGCTTTATACTGGCTACCTAAGGTGCATAAAAATGTGTTAGATCCCCCTATGCAACCTATAGTGTCTGGAATTTACTCAATTACTGAGCTATTGAGTAAATACGTTGATTGTTTCATTAGACCTTTAGTCAAGGAACTTCCATCATATATAAAGGATACTACAGATGTGATATCAAAAGTTGAATGCTTGAAATTCAACAAGGAGAGAGAATTGTTAGTATAATTGGACACTGAGTCCTATATACTAATATACCACAACAGGAAACAGTTAAGATGATTAGAGACATACTAAACCCTGAAGAAGGTGACCTATTTCCATTGAATGAATTTATTGTGGAATGTATAGAAATTATTCTTTTGAATAATATTTTCCTGTTCAATAACAACTTTTACTGCCAAATCAAGGGCACCAGCATGGGAGCCATGTGTGCTCCCAGCCTGGCATGCCTCCATGTTGGTAAATTTGAGAGACGGCACATTTACAATGAAATCTGCCCCTATTTTGAAAACATCAAACAGTGATCTAGATTTATACACAACTTGTTTTTTATTTGGGAGGGAGATGACATTGATCTTGCATCCTTTCTGGAATGGCTGAACTGACTGATGCCAATCTAAAATTTAAGGCCAGTAAGAGTCAAAATTCAGTTGATTTTTTAGATATCACGATAAAAGTAAAGTATGATATATTATCTGTTGAACTATACACCAAACCATCTGATAGGAATACTTTATTACTTCATACCAGTTACCATCCTAAATGTTGGAAGGATGGCATTCCCTTTAGTCAATTTTTGCACATTAGGCGTAATTGCAGTGATAGAAAAGATTTTGAATTTCATGCAATGAATTTACAACAGAAACTACTAAATTGAGGCTATCCCAAAAGGCTGGTAAAAGATTCTTACAAGAGAGCCAAATACTCTAACTGAGAAACTCTTTTTTGAGAATAAAAACAAGTCTAAAAATGTAGAACAAGGAATAGTTATGGTAACCAATTTAAATGGTATGAGTAATAAACTAAAAATTGTGATTAACAAGAATTGGTTTCTCCTAAATAAACCAGCGACAACCCCTCCCTGTAAACCAACATATTCATATAGAAGAATGAAAACAATCCATAACCATCTGGTGAGAACATATAGAGAACCAAAGATGATAAGTCAGACCAACATTCCAGATGGTTCAAAATTAAAAGGCGACTTCCCATGTAGAACTATACACACCCTGTTAGACCTGTCTGCTTCTGGGAAGACTCTAACCACCATGATTTATTTTTGTCCCCCTTAGCCTCCCAGAGTTTCTATTTTTTATTTTTACATGTGTCCATCAGGAGTTTTTTTATGCTGTCAGGGGGCTAGGTGTTCCTTGGCGATGACGCCATTTTTCCCTCATCACTGGTGAGGCCTAGTCAGGCCCCTTGAAAATCTAGGGCTCTCCAGAGACCTAAAATGGTGTCCACCAACTGCCATAACGGACACTACTGGAAAACAGGCCATAGGCTAACCTAGGGAATTTTCTAGAAGCAACCAGTGATTTCTGCAGGTTCCAGGCCACCCTATAAAAGGCCAGTGACCAACAGCCATTTTGTGCATTTCTTGGAATGACCAGTGCGGAGAGAGGCAACTGAAGGAGGAGGATTGTACACTAGTTGTGACCAGATCGACCTGCGGGGCCGGCTGTCGCTACCAGGAAGTGCCCCCACCTTGGCTGACCAAACCCCACTGTTTCAGCAAGCATCGTCAAGTTATTAGAGTCCCTGCGACGAGTCTATTAAGGGCTGATCTCCCTGAAGTGTGGCTACCTGGGATCTGTTCAACCCATCCTGAAGGTCGTGGATAAAGAGTACAACGGAGGTCTCGTCCAAGTTGATTGACCCTAAAATCAGGGGGTGACAGACAAGGAAACGCGTGACTGCAGCGCTCCAGTTCAACAACCTCCCCTGTGGGTGAAAGCGGCAGAACCAGCTGTCGTCCCTACCTGGAAACGACGCTGCCGCCGAAAGCATTCCCTGACGTGAGGGCGTCGGAAGAGGGAGAGCCCAGCTGTCGTGTCTCGTCATCTGAAGAGCTCCGTTGAGGCGCCGGAAGAGGCGGGAAGCGAAGCAGAGCCCAGCTGATCGCCTGCGAGGTGGTGAGGGACGCCGTCGCATCGGACGAGGTGCGCAGAGCCGGAACCGGCAAGAAGGACCCAGCGCGACGAAAGAGGCGGGCGCTAGGCGGAGCCAGGAGAGGCCGGTCGCGTCATCGGAGGAGCGCCAAAGCAGAGCTCCAGTCAGCGGTAAGCTCGAAGAGGCAGAAGCGCCGCATCGGTGACCTCCGTGAAGCGCCTCGGCCTGAGGTAGGCTTCCCTGACGCCTCTGCAACTGCGGAGAGACTTCCCTAGCACCGCGTGACCTGGGCAACACCAGTTTGACTGACCGGAACCCAAAAGTAAGCCGGGCAGAGAGGGTGTGGGAGGCGGAAACATCGGGTGTCTGAAGGCATCAATGCGGGGAATCCTGAAACCAGGCAATTGACTTGAAAGTCACCAGAGCTATACACGAGGAACTGAGTACAGAACTGCCCAGATCATTTAAAACCCATCATTTAACTAGATAAGAGGGGTAGAGCGGTGTGCAGAGAGAGTATAAGGCTCACTAGTAAAAACCCTTATAGCCTGTGATTCACTGAGGAAGTAAAACCTTCATTATTAAGGTGCCACCTGTGAGTTGACAAAAGGGGGAACATTGTTGATTCTGCTTTGTTTTCTTTTAGCCACATGGCTGGGGGTTTATGCTGAGAGGACCCACCCCGGTGGTAGAGGTCTGTAGAGTGAGAAGAAGGCTAAGATCTGAATGTAATGTACCTGTTTAAAAGTGGTTAAATAACATATTGAATCTGTAAAGTGCAATTTCCTAACTGTAGCCTCATAGTGGAGTAGTGTGTTGTACTATAGACAGCCCCTTATCACAAATGTAATGTACCTTTGAATCTCACATATTGACTGGGAAAAGTATTGAATGTGATTGGAAAGCTATGAGAACTGTATAAATTTAGTATACACTGCTTTTATTCAAAACAAGAACAAGAAAACATTTATTTTTATAAAAGGTAACGGTATTTTTCCAAACAGAGGTGTTGTGTCTTTATTTTGGTGGTTCATCACTGTGTTACTGTGGGTAAGATTTGTAAGTACTTAGCCAACGCTTGGAGTTAGCTGTAGACCACTACTGTGCCAAGCTACCATATGTAGGCTTGGGTAATCTAGGTCCAACATAATTGGTGTTTTAGCGGTGGGATAGCGGATTTGTACTTACACTTACTTATTAGTAACGCAGTGCCAACCACGAGACCCCACCTGGAGTTTTCTCCCTGCGGCCCTCCTAATTTACGTTTTTGATTTTTCTAAATTAACTTCTGGCGGTGGGTGGAGGTTGACCTCAGGTCACTCTGTGGATCTCTCCTGTATAGCATTTAATACTTCAAACAAGAATGGAGATAAATGTGGAAGAGCTAGACAATTATACTGTGCCTCAATTGAAAGAATGGTGTCAGCAGCAGGGGGTGTTTTTCAAGAAAGGCGCCAGGAAAGTTGAGCTGCTGACCAGTATTCGAGCATGGGTAGAGGCTCATTCCGGGGAGGAGGTAGATCCTGAAGAGAGTGACAAGGACACTGTCCTGGAGACCACAACACTGTACCAGGCGGGAGGGGAGAACCTAGTAACAGGTCCTAGAACACCTTCTAGAGTGGGCAGTAGTGTGTCAGAGAGGGGCCTGACCGACGCCGAGTTGGAAGACAGGAGGGAGGAGAGGAGGATGAAAATAGAACTAGCCAGGATGGACATGGTGAGGGAGGAAAAGAGGTTGGAGCATGAGCGGACCATCAAGGAGATGGATTTGCAAGCCCTAAACTTACGTACCCCCAAACCAGAGAATGGTGGCAGCGATAACTCAACCAACACCCGAGAACATAGACCGTACCTACCAAAAGACATTATGGCTTGTTATGTACCCAGCGACGACATTGCTAAATGGCTAGCCGCCTACGAGGTCTCGCTGAGGGCCCATGGGATTCTGGAAGTCCACTGGGGAGGTGGGTTGTACAAATACATGCCCCCCACTGGCAGGGATACTTTGTTGGCCCTTGACACGAGTGAACAGACCTATTATCCGGCTATGAAATTAGCGCTGCTCAAGAAGTTTGGGTTGACCCCTGAGAAATATAGACAAAAGTTCCGGGGCAGCTACAAGCTGGGCACACAAAACTGGGTAGATTTCTTGGACTACTCCAGGAAGGCCCTGGAGGGTTGGGTAAGAGGCAGTGATGTAGGGGACTATGAGGGACTATATGACCTCATACTCAAGGAACACCTACTCGAGAAGTGTCTTCCTGAGCTAAGACAGCATCTGGTGGACAGCAAGCTGACCAGCCCCAGGAAGCTTGCTGAGGAGGCGGACATCTGGGTTAGTACCCGGGTGTCGACTAAGGGGACTGGAGGGAATTCCCAGAAGCCAGGACAGGGCGCCCCCCAGAAGAAAGAGGGAGGGGAAACTAAGAGGGAGTTCTCTAAAGGGCCACAAAATACTTCGCAAGGAAGGGGCAGAGGATTCATCCCCAAGAGTAACCCCCCTCGCAACCCTACCCCTGGCCAAAGCCAGCAGCCAAGGGTTGTGCATTGTTTTGAGTGTGGTGGTGTGGGACACTATAAAGGAGATGTGAGGTGCCCAAAAAGACCACCCCCTCCCCCTGGAGGAAAAGCCCCGGGACTCACTAGTGTAGTGCTCGGGGAGGAGATGCCTTTGGTTAATGGAGGGGAGCGGGCGGGTGTCACTTTAGTGTCCCTGGGAGATAAGGAGATGGTTCCCAAGACCCAGCTGCCCTCCAATACTATTAAGTATGAGCAGTGGGTCACCATCAATGGCCGTAGAGGGGAGGCTCTGAGAGACACAGGAGCCAGCATGACTATGGTAAGGAGTCAGCTGGTGTCTCCAGAGCAGGTCATCCCAGATGTACTCCATTCCGCCGTAATGGCTGACGGCAGATTGGGCCACTACCCTGTGGCTGAGGTTCCCTTTGAGTGGGGAGGGGTTGCAGGTCCACTTCGAGTTGCCGTAAGCCCTGCCGTGCCTGTTGACTGCCTGTTAGGGAATGATATGGAGCACAATGCTTGGAGGAGGGTGGAGTACCAGACTCACTCTGAGATGCTGGGACCCCCTGACTGGACCTGTGTCAGCACGAGGTCAGCAACTGCCCGAAGGGAAAAGTTGCTTACGCTGGAGCCTGGAACAATGGCCCAGCCAGCTGCCAGAGAGGAGAAGGACAAGAGGCCGGAGGACCCTGCCTCGACATCTCCGCCTCGTGAGACAGCTGGACCACCTGCGGAGGTGGATCTGGAGTCCACAGGGGAGAGTGTTGCTTCCTTGGAGAACCTACCCATCCCTACCGAGTGGCATGTGGAGGGAGGTCCTTCCAGGGAAGAATTCTGTGCAGCTCAGAAGGAGTGTCCTACTCTCGAGGGGCTGAGGCAACAGGCCAACGCCCAGGCAGCAGGAAACATTGCAGGGAGCTACCGGATTTACTGGGAGGATGGACTCCTCTACAGTGAGCCCAAGGCACCTGGCCACGGTTCAGCCAGAGCCTTGGTGGTCCCTCAATGCTTTAGAGCCTTTCTACTGGAATTGGCTCATGAGATACCATTGGCAGGACATCTAGGACAGGACAAGACCTTTGCCCGGCTTGTCCACCACTTCTACTGGCCTCGAATGAAAGTGGCGTCTGACACATACTGTCGGACGTGTGTGTCCTGCCAAGCTAGTGGGAAAACAGGAGTGAAGCTCAAAGCTCCCCTGGAACCACTGCCCGTCGTTAGCACCCCCTTTGAGAGGGTGGGCATCGACATTGTTGGGCCATTGGATCCACCAACTTCAGCTGGTCACCGGTTTATACTGGTTTTGGTGGACCATGCCACACGGTACCCAGAGGCCATACCTCTGAGGACCATCACTGCACCTGTGGTGGCAAGGGCCCTGATGGGGATCTTTACCCGAGTGGGTTTCCCCAAGGAAGTTGTGTCCGACAGGGGGACTAACTTCCTTTCAGCGTACATGCGGGCTATGTGGAAGGAGTGTGGAGTTACCTATCGGTTTACCACTCCTTATCACCCACAAACCAATGGTCTTGTGGAAAGGTTTAACAAAACCTTGAAAGGTATGATCAGGAGTCTACCTGAGAGCCTGCGGAGGAAATGGGACATCCTCCTACCCTGTCTCTTGTTTTCTTACAGGGAAGTGCCACAAAAGGGAGTGGGCTTCAGCCCCTTCGAACTTTTGTACGGGCACCCTGTACGGGGACCTCTCAGCCTGGTGAAGGATGGATGGGAACGGACTCCCAGAAAACTTCCCCAGGACGTGGTGAGCTACATGCTGGCCTTCCGGAGCCAAATGGCTAAGTTGTGGAAGCAAGCTTCAGACAACTTGGAGGCCAGCCAAGCGGTGATGAAAGAGTGGTATGACCACAACGCTCACCCAGTGGAACTGGAGCCTGGACAGAAGGTGTGGGTGATGGAACCTGGAGAGCTAAATGCCCTCCAGGACCGTTGGACAGGCCCCTTTGAGGTGTTGGAAAAGAAGGGGAAGTCCACCTACTTGGTGGATCTTAAAGCCCCAAGGCAGCCCCACAGGGTGCTGCATGCCAATCGCCTCAAGCCACATCATGAGAGGCCCGCGGTTGTCTTGATGATGGTAACCGATGGAGCAGAGGAAGAAGAAAGCGAACCTCTCCCTGATCTTCTCTCGTCCCAAGAAAAGGATGGGTCGGTGGAGGGAGTAATTCTCTCGCCATCCCTAACTCCTGAACAGCAGAGTGATTGCCGCCAGATCCTGGAGCAATTCTCTTCTCTGTTCTCCCTTGTCCCGGGTAGGACCCACCTGTGTACCCATGACGTGGACACAGGAGACAGCCCACCTGTGAAGTCTAAAATCTACCGGCTGTCGGACAAGGTGAAGGCCAGCATCAAGGGTGAAGTCGCCAAGATGCTGGAGCTGGGAGTGATTGAACCTTCTGGAAGCCCTTGGTCTAGCCCGGTGGTTTTGGTACCAAAGGCTGCCCCACCAGGCACCACACCTGAATTGAGATTCTGTGTGGACTACCGAGGCTTGAACTCAGTGACCAAAACTGACGCCCATCCTATCCCCCGGGCGGATGAGCTGATTGACCGGCTGGGAGCTGCCCAATACTTAAGTACTTTTGACCTAACTTCAGGGTACTGGCAGATTTCCCTTACAGAGGAGGCGAAGGAAAGGTCAGCCTTCTCTACACCTGAGGGACACTACCAATTTCGCGTGATGCCCTTTGGGCTCAAGAATGCCCCTGCCACTTTTCAGCGGCTGGTGAACAGGGTCCTTTCTGGAATGGAAGCTTTTTCTGCTGCATACCTGGACGACATTGCTGTCTTCAGTAGCAGCTGGGAGGACCATTTGCAGCATCTGCAAGCTGTTCTACATGCCCTGCAACAGGCTGGATTGACAATCAAGGCCAGCAAATGTCAGATCGGACAGGGGTCGGTGGTGTACCTAGGTCACTTGGTGGGCAGAGGGACGGTGCAGCCCCTCCAGGCCAAGATTGAGGCTATCATTGCCTGGGAGCCCCCCAAGACTCAAACAGAGGTCCGAGCCTTCCTGGGCCTCACTGGATATTACCGTCGCTTCGTGAAGGGGTATGGCACTATCGTGGCCCCTCTCACTGAGCTTACTTCCAAGAAGCAACCCCGACGGGTAGTCTGGACGGAGGCTTGCCAGCGAGCCTTCCTGACCTTGAAACAAGCACTGTGTTCCGCTCCCATTCTCAAGGCACCTGATTTTGCTAGGGAATTCATTGTCCAAACAGATGCGTCAGAACATGGCATTGGGGCAGTGTTATCGCAGCTAAATGATGAGGGCTTGGATCAACCCGTGGTCTTCCTGTCCAGGAGACTACTCCCCAGGGAAAGGAGGTGGAGTACAATTGAGAGAGAAGCCTTTGCGGTGGTTTGGGCTCTGAAGAAGCTACGACCATACCTGTTTGGTTCGCACTTCCTAGTTCAGACTGACCATCGCCCCCTTCGTTGGCTGATGCAAATGAAGGGGGAGAATCCCAAGTTGCTAAGGTGGTCCATCTCCCTACAGGGAATGGACTTTAGGGTGGAACATCGACCTGGGGCAGACCATGCCAACGCAGACGGTCTATCCAGGTATTTCCGCCTTAGTGATGAGGACTCCCAAGGGGTTGGGTAGTTCTCCCCACTTTCAGCTGGGGGGGACGCGTGTTAGACCTGTCTGCTTCTGGGAAGACTCTAACCACCATGATTTATTTTTGTCCCCCTTAGCCTCCCAGAGTTTCTATTTTTTATTTTTACATGTGTCCATCAGGAGTTTTTTTATGCTGTCAGGGGGCTAGGTGTTCCTTGGCGATGACGCCATTTTTCCCTCATCACTGGTGAGGCCTAGTCAGGCCCCTTGAAAATCTAGGGCTCTCCAGAGACCTAAAATGGTGTCCACCAACTGCCATAACGGACACTACTGGAAAACAGGCCATAGGCTAACCTAGGGAATTTTCTAGAAGCAACCAGTGATTTCTGCAGGTTCCAGGCCACCCTATAAAAGGCCAGTGACCAACAGCCATTTTGTGCATTTCTTGGAATGACCAGTGCGGAGAGAGGCAACTGAAGGAGGAGGATTGTACACTAGTTGTGACCAGATCGACCTGCGGGGCCGGCTGTCGCTACCAGGAAGTGCCCCCACCTTGGCTGACCAAACCCCACTGTTTCAGCAAGCATCGTCAAGTTATTAGAGTCCCTGCGACGAGTCTATTAAGGGCTGATCTCCCTGAAGTGTGGCTACCTGGGATCTGTTCAACCCATCCTGAAGGTCGTGGATAAAGAGTACAACGGAGGTCTCGTCCAAGTTGATTGACCCTAAAATCAGGGGGTGACAGACAAGGAAACGCGTGACTGCAGCGCTCCAGTTCAACAACCTCCCCTGTGGGTGAAAGCGGCAGAACCAGCTGTCGTCCCTACCTGGAAACGACGCTGCCGCCGAAAGCATTCCCTGACGTGAGGGCGTCGGAAGAGGGAGAGCCCAGCTGTCGTGTCTCGTCATCTGAAGAGCTCCGTTGAGGCGCCGGAAGAGGCGGGAAGCGAAGCAGAGCCCAGCTGATCGCCTGCGAGGTGGTGAGGGACGCCGTCGCATCGGACGAGGTGCGCAGAGCCGGAACCGGCAAGAAGGACCCAGCGCGACGAAAGAGGCGGGCGCTAGGCGGAGCCAGGAGAGGCCGGTCGCGTCATCGGAGGAGCGCCAAAGCAGAGCTCCAGTCAGCGGTAAGCTCGAAGAGGCAGAAGCGCCGCATCGGTGACCTCCGTGAAGCGCCTCGGCCTGAGGTAGGCTTCCCTGACGCCTCTGCAACTGCGGAGAGACTTCCCTAGCACCGCGTGACCTGGGCAACACCAGTTTGACTGACCGGAACCCAAAAGTAAGCCGGGCAGAGAGGGTGTGGGAGGCGGAAACATCGGGTGTCTGAAGGCATCAATGCGGGGAATCCTGAAACCAGGCAATTGACTTGAAAGTCACCAGAGCTATACACGAGGAACTGAGTACAGAACTGCCCAGATCATTTAAAACCCATCATTTAACTAGATAAGAGGGGTAGAGCGGTGTGCAGAGAGAGTATAAGGCTCACTAGTAAAAACCCTTATAGCCTGTGATTCACTGAGGAAGTAAAACCTTCATTATTAAGGTGCCACCTGTGAGTTGACAAAAGGGGGAACATTGTTGATTCTGCTTTGTTTTCTTTTAGCCACATGGCTGGGGGTTTATGCTGAGAGGACCCACCCCGGTGGTAGAGGTCTGTAGAGTGAGAAGAAGGCTAAGATCTGAATGTAATGTACCTGTTTAAAAGTGGTTAAATAACATATTGAATCTGTAAAGTGCAATTTCCTAACTGTAGCCTCATAGTGGAGTAGTGTGTTGTACTATAGACAGCCCCTTATCACAAATGTAATGTACCTTTGAATCTCACATATTGACTGGGAAAAGTATTGAATGTGATTGGAAAGCTATGAGAACTGTATAAATTTAGTATACACTGCTTTTATTCAAAACAAGAACAAGAAAACATTTATTTTTATAAAAGGTAACGGTATTTTTCCAAACAGAGGTGTTGTGTCTTTATTTTGGTGGTTCATCACTGTGTTACTGTGGGTAAGATTTGTAAGTACTTAGCCAACGCTTGGAGTTAGCTGTAGACCACTACTGTGCCAAGCTACCATATGTAGGCTTGGGTAATCTAGGTCCAACACACCCTGAGACAATTTTCAAAGAGCAAAGAGTTGAACTTAATGGCGTTTTACATTGGATGAATGTAATGGTCAACTGTAGAACTAAAAATGTTATATACTTAATTGTTTGACCCTGTCTGAAAATGCCCCACTTGTAGACCATTGGGCCGAGAAAAACCACAAGGAGGGAGATTTCAAGTGGTTTATTCTGGAAAAAGTTAAAATATCGGCACAGGGTGGAGATACTGACAAAAGAAGAAAACAAAGAGAACAGTTTTTCATGTCTGAAATTCAAAACCTACTATCAGGGTTTAAATAATAGAGAGGAGTGGGAAAGACTCACCAGGTGCTTAAGGCAAAGAATGTACAAGAATGTAGAAGCAGAAAACCTTTATTGACCACTAACAGACTATGGTAGTCAGTCCATAGAGAAAATGAGAACTTGTGTCTAGGACACTATAGAGAGAAGTGCTATTACTTATCACATCATTTTACTAAATAGAGTAGGTAAGGTATATATATATATGTTATGTAGATGCAGTTCATCTACATAAAGAAGCATTTTTATCCTTTATTAACTTTGAGGGTATGATTGACTGGGCTACCGTAGTATTGAGAAAAATATATATAATGGTTTTACAATTTAGATAGAGTTGAATGCCTAACGTATTATTAGCGGAAAATAGACATTGAAGTTGGGGTTCATATTTATAATGTAAGCGTTAAATAGTATGAGTAAGCACAAGTATGTGGCCCTACCTCAGTTAAAAAAATGCGGGTACTTTAATGAGCGGAGTAGACAAAAATGGCTATATGTCTTGTGCTTTTCAATAACAAAGTTGATGTTTACCGTTGGATTATTTTGACAATATATGCTTTATTATGATATGGGCATCAATAATAAGGGATGAGAAACCATAGTAGTGTGATGCAGTGCTTTATGTAAATAAAATGAATCTTTATTGTCCGCAATATGGAAAGAGTTGGCATGAAAATAGGAAGAAATAGGAGTATAAACGTGTGAAGATGTTTACATCAATAAAGCTACTTTTCAATGTCTCTATTCACAAAAAGTATCCTAGACTACCAAAATGGCTGCGCTATTCATCATCATGCGTGGTGGCGCCGCTTTAAAATATATAAGAGGAAGTGAAAATGGCGGGTGGTTTTCCTGAAAGTGAACAGTACCCCGATAGCAGAGATGCTTTTTGACACACAAGGCGAGGACACGGTTCACAAATAGTTGGTGGACAGCCTTTATATTTTGTGACAGGGAAAAATGGAAATAAAAACATGAGCCGAACCCTAGGGGAGAGAATGCCATACCTTAAGGCGGGTGGTGTTAATAAAATAAAAATAGAAATAGAACCTGTTAACTTAAGACAAGTCACTATTAAAATACTGAGCGGGTGTTGGTAAAACAATAAGAAACTTCCCAACACAGGACGCTTATTGTAAGTAAGGAGACTTTAATGGTTATAAGTTATGTCTAAAAAATATCCAGAAAAAGGAAGCTGTGACTACAAAATAGCATGATCGTTTTCTTCAAAATTCATTTTTTTACTTTGGCACCTGCAAGAGCGGTTGTTTTGAAAAAAACACTCGGTATCCATAACTGATAACTCATAGGAGCACCTGTATGCATTGGGAGGGCAAACTATAGAATGTTATTAACTAGGAAAGATCTAGATCGTAAATATGAAAGCGGCGCTTGTAAACACATAAAGTAGTAGGAGAATTTTTTAATGAATCTACATTATTACATAGTGCTGTCTGATATGGACCTCACATGATAAATTCATGATTAATTATCTAATGCATAAAAGTATTCAAAAAAGCGTATGGGCATTGTCAAAAAGTAAAGAAATAGCAATAACTAAAAGTATCCTTTTGGTTTATTGTTCCATTCCAAACCTAGGATTGTACACCTGACCAAATTGGTAAAAGGCGGTTTTACTTCCAAGAAGGGATACCAAGAAGTCTCCCAATTACAAAAAGTCTGTGATTTTATACACACTTGGGTCTAAACAGAAAATGACAAGGATTTCAATTATAATAAATGGTAAGTGATCTAATTTGGGAGATACAAAAAGAAAAATAGGAGTATAAAAAACCTTATCCCAACTAAATATATGAATTTGAAAACAGGGTCAAGGAAGAATACACCCATCAATTACTTCATTAGAGGCACCAGAAAAGGACATTTCTATGTTATATAAAGCATCACACTCCTGTTAAGGCTCTAAATTATTCTACAAACGCTATGAATGTACCCTTCACACATTGCACTAATTCCTGACCTAATGTTACATTTCTAAAACACATATTAGTATTTCCTTTAAATATGCTGGTGCTGACTACAGGCGATTATAATGCACCCCTAAAATTTTGAAAATAACATGACGCTCTCTCAAGTGTGATTTTAGGACAGTGTCTAAAAGAATTTTGTGGCTTCACTTGTCAGCCTTTCTTTGACTTGCATTCTTCCTTGCATGCAGCCAATCTGACATGCACACCTTCTCCTTAGTTAACATTGACATCAATATCGCACATCTATCTTTTTCACTGTTGCCTGACAATGACTTTTGGACAAAGCTCTAGATGATGATTGACTTTGTTTAATTTCCATTTGCCTCTACTGATGTGGCTGCTTGACACTGTGTTTCTCTCAGCATTTGTCCTCTGGATGAATTGGAAAGGAAATCACCTATGACTCTGAAACATATGGCTTCTTCATCATTGACTTAATTGAGTTTACAATGTTTGATGAGCGTATCACGTTTTTCGACAAACTCATTGATTGTTTCGCCATCAATTGCCTCACTGATAAAGCACAAAGTCCTGCGCACTCAACACCAATATAAACAACAATGTGTAAGATGAGCGAAAAGGCAAAGAAATTAGTCCCACGTCGGTTCTTGGAGTTGGTGTTCTCCCTTTAATAGGTCATCAATTACCACATAAATTACACAGCCAGCCCACATGTGTTTCGTTGTAGACCAAACAGATTTCTACAACTCTTCAGGGCTCAATGGCTGAAGCCACAGTCGTAAAGGCCCAATTCCGGTGATAATTCCAACCTGGAAGGGTAACCCAGTTAAATTCCACAAAAAGATAAAAGAGTGAAGCGAACGGTCTCCACCACTGACTGATCTCCGTGGAGTGCAGCAGAGTTTTGCCGACACTTCGAAGAGTTTTGCACAGTAAAATTCCGTGAACTCTGCCCAAGACTAAAAATATTGCTTTACTTTTAATACTTCCTGGTAAAACTGGCAGAACCACCAGAGGGAAATGACTGTAAAAAAGAGATTGGCATTAAGGATTAAACAATGAGACAGTGGATGCTGTGCCTTCTGTGAGAGTTAATGTTTGTTTGCTTGCAAAATAATATTTTGTTGCTTGCTAAGCACTCAGCAGGTCTTGACAATGAAGTGGCTAACATGCTGTCTCCTTCGCAGTACAATAGATTCTGTGGGTTAGCCCAGGATGCTGACTGAAAGGCGAACCTTCCACCCTGGGAAATATTGGTGATGGGACTCAAAGGGCTCTATAGTTGGTGGAAAGGACTTTGGCTTCATTAACAAGAGTTGCATACCACCCAAATTAGGTAGAATGTTTGACTTCTACAGGGAAAAAAGGGGAAAGAGGCCTGCATGACAGGAGTCGTAAAATGACAAATTATCCTATGGGTCTAAAGGACAAGTGACTTGCTTCTGTTACCATTCCATGTATGCTGTTTGGGATGAACTTCTATTCAAAGTGTTGTTTTGAGGTATGAGCATAATGGTGAAGAATATGGTAAGTCCATAACGAAAGGTGTGGCTTTGGGAAAATATAACTGTAGAAATACCAAGAGGGTGAACACAGTGGACATCCTGAAGAGTATAGTGGCCCCAGCAAAGATTGCATGTGCGTCCACCTGAGAATTTCGGGTTTATTGGGAAATGGCCCTCTCTGCAGGTTCACCCCTAAACTATTTGCCTTCCTCCACCACTTTTTCTGACTTCTTAGGTCTCGCCTATGCAGCGAGAGACCTAATGCCATCGGCACAGCTTTGGGGGAAAAAAGTGCACATGTTGCATTGCTTACAATAGCAATGTGTGCACGTCTGATGATTTCCTTGCAGGAGCGTGCAGCGCCATATGGTGGTGCCATATGGTCGCACGCTCCCATCTTCTGCTGGTTTGCAGAGCTGCAGACAGAACATGCTCATAAATAATGGGTGTCA
The DNA here is from genome assembly GCF_964263255.1 of Lissotriton vulgaris. Lineage (NCBI taxonomy): Eukaryota > Metazoa > Chordata > Amphibia > Caudata > Salamandridae > Lissotriton > Lissotriton vulgaris. The sequence continues at coordinate 683,083,493 of NC_141696.1, forward strand.
ACACCACCGCAGCTCAAGCTATGAAAGCTGGGGTTACACAACGACAATGGGAGTTTGTTTTAAAACAGAATTGAGTGAATATGATTTTTGTATTACTCACAGAGGCTGGTAAAATTCTACTGCCATGCATATGATGAGACTATGACGCAAAAGATGCACTCTCTGATGTTTACTCGAAGCCGTCATGGAACACGTCACATGACGGTGGGTGGCTCTGTAGATTGGGAGAGCTGTGCTGTCCTGCATTTTGCTGCTGGCTCTCGAGAAGCAGCTGTGGAGTTGAGGCTACCATGAGGGTTACCCCAAGGGTAACTACCATTGGCATAGCCAATAGGTCTCGCTTTTGGGACCTTCTAAGTATTTAGTTATGCAGCACAATATCCTTGGTGCAAGAACATCAACTGTTGCATGGCTAAGCACTTATAAGATCCCAGAGGCAAGACCTATTGGCTATGCCAATGCTTGTTTTTGTTGGTCATAGGACTCTGAGCACTTTACCACTGCTAACCAGTGCTTAAGGGCATGTGCTATCTCCTCTAAACAGGGTAGTATTGGCTCATGCTCAATTAGCATATTTCATTTATTTATAAATTTATTTATTTATTTATTTTATTTTACAGATTTGTAGAGCGCATGGCTGCCCGTAGGCGTCCCAGCGCTAGTGACAAGAACCAGAAGCAGTGGGAGCCTTACGGGAACAGCCATGTCCTGAGTGCCCTACGGAATGAGAGAAGGTTAGGCTGGGCTCTGATGTCTGGGGGCAGTGTGTTCCACAATTTGGAAGCATTGTATGCAAACAGTTGACCACCAGAGCGGGCTTTCATGATTCTTGGAACAAATGCTAAGTTGAGATTTGAAGATCGTAGTGTTCTCTTGGTGGTGTAAGGTGTGATAAAGTTTTGTAGGATTGGTGGAGCCTTACCATGCAAGATTTTATATGTCGTGCAAAGCGCCTTAAAATGTATTCTCTCCTGAATAGGCAGCCAGTGCAAGGCATTCAAGGCTGGTTTGGCTGAGCAGCGACGATGAGTTCCTGTAAGAAGGCGGGCGGCAGCTTTTTGTACTATCTGAAGTTTAGATAGTACTTTTTTTGGGGCCCCCAGATAGAGAGCGTTGCCGTAATCCAGGCATGACAATACAAGACCTTGGATCAGGAGTTGTTGGGACTGTGGTCGGAGTAGGCGCAGAATCTTCCTAGCAGACCGTAGGAGGTCGTGACACACACCAGCCATTTACCGTGCTTGGGTAAAAAAGTTGAGGCCTTCGTCCAACCATATTCCTAGGCTCTTAATTTCTTGTTTTGGATTAGGTGGTGAACCCATACAGGGCGGCCATAGAGCTTTAGGTTGGTACAGCGATTGATTGCCTAGGATCATTTTCTCTGTCTTGTCATTGTTTAACTTAAGGTGGGAGAGGTTCATCCATTTCGTTATGTCGCTTAGACAGTTTTGGAGGTTGGTGAGGGATTGGTCTTGCTGACTTAAAGAAACGACCAATTGGGTGTCGTCAGCGTAAGTTAAAAGCTTAATCCCAAAAGGGGTGACAATCTTACCCAGGGGGGACATGTAAACGTTAAAAAGGGTCGGGCTCAGGGACGAGCCCTGAGGGACCCCACAGCTGATGGAAGTGGGCCTGGAAGTGAAATTACCATTTGCTACCTGGAAGGATCTATCGTAAAGGAAGGACTCCAGCCAGGCCAGGGTTGAGCCCACGATTCCAAGTTCTCTGAGTCTGTGAACCAGTGTCGAAAGGTTGACGGTGTCGAATGCCGCGCTCAGGTCCAGGAGGATCACTGCCACTGATCCTCCTGAATCCATGATTTTCCTTGCCTCTTCGACAACCGCCAGCATCGCAGTTTCTGTGCTGTGGCCGGGCCTGAATCCTGTCTGAGAAGGCTCCAGGAGCCCGTTGGTTTCAAGATACGCGGAGAGATCATGATTAACATGTTTCTCGGCTATCTTACTAATGCCTGGGAGCAGGGAAATAGGCCGATAATTGCCTAACTCAAGAGGGTCCAGATTAGGTTTTTTGATGAGTGCTTTGAGGATTGCTTTTTTCCAATTAGGGGGAACTATGCCATTGGTGAGCGAGATATTTATCAGCTTTGTCAAATAGGGAAGAATAGTGGGTGCAACTAGCTTAAGGATATTAAGTGGTGCGGGTCATGGGGGAACCACTTTTGATTGAGTTAAGTATTGGAAGGAGAGCATCTGTTGTCAGATGGGTGAAGTGAGACAGTTGATATGCTGAATCATGAGGTGCAAAGCAAGGCCGATTGGCAGTAGAAAGAGCATCAGAAGTTTGCGACAGGAGGGAATTGATGATGTTTTTTATCTTTGTATCAAAGAATTCTGCAAGTTCATTGCACCGGGTAATTGACGGCTCTACCAAAGGAGGAGGGTCCGGAACTTTGAGAAGTTTCCGAGCAATTTGAAACGTTTCCCGTGAAGAGTTAGTGGATGAGTTGATTTTCTCCTCGAAATATTTATCTTGAGCCATTTTGAGTGCCTTTTTATAGTTGCGAATGGTTTGTTTGTATTCAATTTTTTTAATGGGGTCAAAATTTTTCCTCCAGTTTCTTTCTGATTTCTTACATGCTTTTTTCAGGAGTCGTATTTCCTGAGTAAACCATGGGGAGGTAGCTTTCCCCCGAGGCTTACAGGAAGCCTTTTTCGGTAGAGTTTTGTCCAATGTTTCTCCTATCCAAATCCCTGATAATGTGCACTACATGTGCCCAGTGCATGTAAAAAGGTGTTGCTAGTGGGTCTGCAGCACAGATTGAGCCACCCACTTAGGTAGCCCTCTAATCAAATTTCACATCTGTCATTGCAGAGGCTGTGTGTGCAGTTAACAATGCCAAGTCGACCTGGCAAAATAAACATTTGCCAGGCCCAAACCTTCCGTTTTCATACATATACCCTGAGGTAGGCTCGGGACAAATTGTGGCGCAGGGTGCACTGTATTTAATAGGCAGAGCATGCACTATTACATTTTACATTTCCTGGTAGTGAAGAATCCTCAACAGAATTTTTTACTACTGAAAGACTTATTTCTTCTATAGGATAACATTGGGATAACCTTAATACATTTTATAGGTGTGAGTTCCAATTTGGAAGATATAAGTGGCTCAAGTTTGGTGTCTCTGGAATCACAACTTATGGTGAAGTTGGATTTTATTACAATTCTGAAAATGCCACTTTCGGAAAGTTTTATTTTCATACTTTATCCATTTGGTACCTGCTGCCTGTCTCCAATCGCAGGTCTGGGGTGGGTGACAGCTGGACTTTGTGTATTCCTTTAGACGGCCACACACAAATTGAGCTTAGATGTGACTTGATGGGCCATCCTGGCAGGATGTGAGAGAAGACCCCAGCATCACTTATAGCTAAATAGGCACTGTCCAGTCACCACACAAAGGGCTGCATACCCCCCTGTATTGAGTCTGGAGCCAGGACAGGAAGAGCAGGACCTCTCTGCACTTCAAAGGCTTTTCTTTGATGTCTCAGCCATTTCAAAGGCCCAACTGGGTATAAGTACTGGACCTCTGACACTACAACCTTAGTACACTTTTGGACCTGTGAAGGCTGCTGTGCTGCTCAAAGCACTGCCACTTTGCTAGACTGTGGTTTTGCTGTACTCCTGCCTTACTATGCTGACCTGCTGCCCTCTTACCTAGTTGAGGGGACTGGACCTGCATCACTTGAACCCAGAGTGATTCCAAGGGCTAGCTGGCTGGACTCTTGATCTGAAGTCTCAGGGACATACAAATATTCCAACCAACCTGCTTCTGCTCCTAGACTCTGTGAGCCTACCCTGCCAGGTGATGCCACCCCAGTACTTGAATCTTGGAAGTGGGATTAAGGTGCTTCTCCAGCGAACCGCTACATCCTCTGCTGAGCAAAGCACACCCAATGCATCTTCTCGGCACATCTTCAAGCAGAACTGATGCATCCCCACTGTGGTGTTGATTGGACCCTTCACCACAGACTCTCTTCGCTGATGCATCCCACATCTGGGACCTGTGCGTCGCCCTCCGAACTGACTCTGTGTAATGCTTTTTCTGGCAGTAGTTCCTCAAATGTTTCGTTGACAGCAGCCTCAATAACCACGCTCATCCTCTGCTCTGTAGCGTCACCTCTTTTTGGAATCAACGCATCATTCCATAGCTCCTCTCATCCAAGAAATTTGCATTGCAAGCCCCGTTGACAGGATTCTCAACACCAACGCATCAGGACCTCACACCATAGCCTTTCTGGAATGACGCATTGCCACTGCTGCGCAGCGCACTCTATCACAGTCGGCCTGAACATTGGACTTTGTTCTGGTCCAGCACAACCAGATATCCCCAGTAGCACTTTTTGCTCTTTGTTGCCGTTTTTCAGTATACAATTTAAAATTCAATATCTGAAGTTCTACTTACTGAATTTTTGTCATTTTCATCTTGTTTTGTTTATTACATTAAACTCTTTCTTCTAACCTGATGTGGAATCATTTTGTGTGGTGTATTCAATGGTTTACTGCTTGACGTGTTACAGAAATGCCATACATATTGCCTCTAAAGTTAAGCTTGACTGCTGTGTGCCAAGCTACCAGAGGGTGAGCACAGGCTAATTTAGGCTGTGCTTATGTGAGTTATCCTGACTAGGATTTTGGTTACTGCTTGACCAGGGCTCATACCCCAGTCAACTAGAATCCCAATTTCTAACAGGGTTGTACTAAGCGATTTTCAAAATGTTGCTTTTGGTGCCCTATAGGTTTCTGAAGTAGCAGCAGTGAAGTATTTTAGGAAATTGTTGTGGAAAAATGTGCAGTTGGTAGTTGAATATGATGCATTTTTGGGTTAGGGTGATTGAGATAGATCTAAGGGGAGCAGAGGAATGTGTTTCCTTGGAAATATAATCATAAAATTGCCTTTAGAACATATGTGAATCTCCACAAACCTGTTAGTTTGTGCGTGCTCACCTTATACATGCTGGGTGACCTATCTAAAAATGCACAACATGTAATCCCTATTCCTACAAAGAGAATTAAGCATGTCGCTTAATGTCAAGGAATATCTAGATTCACAAACTCAGTTCTAAACATAAACTCTGGTGTAGAATGTAGGTTCACAAAGTGCCTTATTTGTGCATCCATGCAACCCTTAGGTAGACACAAAAAAAGTATGAAGTGGGCCAAGAGGTCTAAAATAGATGCCTATAAGATGAGAGATGCATTTGATAATTCCCTGGGCTTGCCCTGATTTGTGTGTGTCTAACGCCAATCTCACCTCTACCTATGAGAGGAAAAATACTTCTGCTGCGTCATATAAATGATGATGGATTTTCCAAGGTGCCTTCCTTGTTTGAAGTGTTACACAAATACTTTGCATCTTGCCTGTAAATTAAGCCTGACTGCTCTGTGCCATCTATCAGTGGGTTGAGCACAGGTTATGTGGGGTTTGCTTGCGCCTTACCCTGATTAGGATTGTGTGTGCTGCTTGACCAGAACTCCCACCCCAGTCAGCCAGAAACCCAATTTCTAAAATAAGTTTACTGATGGAGTCTTTCATTAACGCTATAGATTAACGCATAGCTGTTGCTATAGGAAATTCCTCTGTATGATATATTGGCATGTACCCCTGTCCTGAGTGTCGAACTGTCCAAGAGGCTTGGGCCTGTTCATGGTAATGTGAGGTCCAGAACCTGTTTTGTAATCTGGAAGGGTACACAAAGTGTGCCATCATAGTGGGAATTGGACTGCTGTCTATGCCATAGGTGCACAATATAAGGTTAAAGTGGCACCTTTCCCTAATTTGTAAATCAATAGTGTGTCAAGACCTTTTTCTCCATATCAAGGACAGGCAGACCCACTGACTCCTCTCAAATAAAAGTCTACAGCTATATGAAATCCTGACTCTTTTACTGAAATCTCATGTAAATGGTGAGTGTGTGTATGTGCAGTGAAGGTGTAGAACACGTACAGAAGCAGGACTCTGTGTATCAAGTGAATCTGAGTATTGGGGTGAGTGGGATCCATTCTGCATTCCTCTGGATTCGCAAAGAACAAGATGGAGAGTGGGTACAGTGTCTCCAGATGGTGGATGTTTATATCTGCATTCCATTGGGTGAAGGGTGGAGATTAAAAATTGAAATGAAGATGATGGAGACAGGGCTATCTTCATGAGGGTCTTGGCAGTAAGGGGATGCTGAATATTTCTTTTTTAGCATTGCTATTTGGGAGATGTTAGGGGTGTTGTTTCTGTTGTTCAAGCTGCTGAAGGAAATTATTAGGCAGGTCCTGATTATTTGTCTGTCCCTCATTACTGTTTCAGGAAGGTTGATCAGAGACAGGTGAAGAGATTTCTCACACTTCATTGTGTCCATATGTTGGATAATTATGGTTGGAGCCATACCATTGTTACCTGCTGTGAGAACTATCACTGTGCACAAAAGCGGTGTCTAAGGAGCAATCTAGAAAAGCTATTTGAAATAGAACAGGCCCTAACCATGTCTTAAACCATAGATGCTGTATTCAAATCCCCTATATGCAAAAATGTTTATAAACGTGGCATCCAAACAACCCGAAACTAAGCTCTAGCACTAAGATCTTCTTGACAAAGGAAGATAATACTCCACAGAGTACTCTAAGAGCTGCTGTGTAATTAGGGCTCCTGTCTGCTTGACAACACATCTCCCAGAGACGAGGAGACATCACCTGAAGTGTGCACTTAGGTATGAGAATCTGATGGTCTGTCTGAAGAGACTAGAATCATGTCTGCTGATAGAGGAAAGGTGTGTTCCTGGCCTTGCAGGGGGAGAGACTGTTCAGGGAGGAGACATCCAGCATGTTTTGGGTATGCAGCACACTCAGAGAAAGCTAACTGCTCCAAAGAGTGAAGTCAAGAGTGACCCAGGCCATAAAGGGATCTACCAGATTTCATTGTGTGGTTCAGGTGTGAGCCACAAGAAGATGGTTAAAAAGATCATTATGATGTCTTACAGTGTGTCGAAGGGTAGAAAGGCTGGTGCTTTGACCAACAATGCCGTAAAAGTAAAGCTTCATAACAATTTAAGCAGGGAAACCTGATTTACCCTGCGACGCAAATTGCTGAAGGGCCACAAATGAAGATGACACAGTCTCAAGGTCACAACTGCTGAACGGGAATCCTATTGGCAACCGGACAGATAATAAACATTGTCTCAGGGTGAACCTGTGACTCTGTCCCCCCAAAAATGGGATTCACCACTGTGAGAGTGGTAGCCCAAACTATATCTGCCACACTGCTACAGCTGCATCGATATCCAGCAGGTAAATGCTGGGCTTAGCCTGCACCTGGTACCAGAGACAAGAGTGTGTAGACAAATCTGATGTTCACACTTGAGACTTTTTACCGAAAGGATGAAAGCCACTAAACTGAGTTGCATATTTGACCACTGAGAGTACTTGATACTATCTCCACCTGTGTGAATTTGATACTCAAGCCATACTGTGTTGAACATGTAGACACGCACTCCAGACCATAGCAGTGAGAAAAGACACTGCAAGGGTGGGCGCAGTGTCTTATTGTTATACATTAACTTAGATTATAAACTCTAGTACCTTTTTTATTGAATTACTTAGCAGTTACTTCCGCTTTGAAATGACAGTACTTTCTTCCATCCATTATAAGGATATTGCAAGTCTCCAAGGGTTTCTGTTACCGTATAGAGGAACTAGGCTGAACACTGAGTTCCTGAGTTATGTCATAGAACTCTTAGATGACTTACAATACCCTTATAATATATGGTAGTGAATATTTTATTCCTTATGATACATGGTCACACCACCACACATCCCAAAATTCCTCTTTTATATGAAACAGATAGGATGTTTGTGAACATGAAAAATAAAAGTACAATCTCTAGTATTGAAATCAGTTTAATACAAGTAAGATTTTAGAATAATGTGGTAGTGGTAGTTTATAATGTGTAGAAATATTGAAATATTGAAAGAGAGTCTATCTTTCCTATAATTAAATAAACGTTGTCATAAACATCTCTTTTCTGCTTATCACTAAACACCTAGAACAACAGATCAGAAGCAAGAAACTTTGGCTTTCAATATGCTCTGTGACCTTCCTTCCTCTTCTGCTGCTGGCTCTGGCATCAGGCATTGTAACATCAGAAGTCAACTGTATTACAGTTGAGCAGCTAGTCATTTATTAGGTCTCGCCAACACAGCGCCCATGCGCTACATAGGAGAAAGACATGTAGCCATCGGCACAGCTTTCCCTGTAAAGACGTGCATGCATTGCATTGCTTGCAATGGCAACGCGTGCACATCTGTCGATTTCCTTGCGGGAGCACGCAGCGCCATATGGCAGCGCCATATGGTCGCACGCTCCCGCAAGGAAATCTTGCAGGTCCCCTCCCCTGCTGTCGCACCAGGCTCATTCTTCACATTCTTATCCCGATCCTTGCAGCCAGTCTCCTCTCTGGCTGCCGCAGCGGTGCTCTCTCACCCTTTCAGTCCTTTGTGAGTGTGTGGCTTTTTTTTGTTGCTAACTGGGCCTTATTATCAATCCAATCCAAAATGCAAGCTCTGCCAGTCATTGTGCTCCGCGATATACTCATTCTCACTTCTACGGGCAAACAGCTCTTGATTCTAGTGCTTCGATTTGAAGGATGCTCTTTGGCGCAGCGTCTCTGTATCCTCATGTGACCCTCTACCACAGAAAAATTGAGTCTCATTTAAAGTAAATGCTTCTCTCGAGCTGGAAGGTTCAATTCTTAATGAAATTACAAGAGTGTAATTAGGAGTCAGATCACAAAGTATGGAGAATAGAAAGAGGCAGGAGAGGGAATCGAGGCTAGTCAGCCTGGGTAGTCGACCAACTCGACAAATAGAAGCATCAGAAGCAGGCTTCTAAGAAAATCTTAGGACCCCCACACTTTTTATTATTTTAAGCTCCGGGGCTAGCCCCCTTTTAGCTAAATCCGGCTTCCACTGCAATGTGCAGCCATGGCCTCGAAGGCGAGCTTTTCACTTTTTAAACACTGGCCAGTAAGACCTCACGTGCAAATGATGTGGCTAATAGATAATTAGCTGGAGATGGCGAATATAAAAAGGGGACTGCACCTAATGATGAAGTCATTCTGTACCTGTCGCGAACTGGCTCGCCAACTGAGTATTTCGTGACCCACCTACATTTGTCCATATTCGATGTCAAAAGTTTGCCACCGTTTTACCCCTCAGAAAAGGGAACCGGTTTCTCTTTTATGGATTTGTAAGTGTGCAATATTTAATTTGTGCAGGAAAGAGTATTGGCGTGCGGGTTAAAAAGTACTATTATTGCTGCGAAGAAAAATAGCAATTCATTTCTGGATCCAGTCATTTACATTTTTCACATGTGTTCTGATATTCAAAAAAGTGCATACAATCAGGCTGAAACACATTATTGGTCATTTAAAAAAAACAGATGAGTAAGAAAACTCTTTAGCAATCCTGGACACCATAGTCTGCACGGCTCAGCGCCTTCTCGAGAACCCCCCCCCCTCAAAACCCAGTGCGTCTGTGTTTAGCAGAGAACGCCAACTGCTCATCTCAGTTTGAGGGGCGGAGAAAGGGCCATCAGGAAGGAATTAACAGCTCTTGTTCCGTCCAGTTTGCACCATTGTTTTGTGAGTGCTGGGGGTGGGGTAACTTTCAGTGGAATTCGCTAGCATACCCTACATTGCAGGCCCTTGGGGGAGAGGGTGGGCACTTGGACTAAGGTGCTAATTGGTTCAGCAGTTAATGATTGGCTAAGAGGGAGGGAACGGCAGGGGATTATCAGATAGATACAGATTCCCCAACACCATACGAATGGATGAACTTATAGGAGAACAATTGTTTAACTGTTTTCTGTTTGTTTTCTTTTTTCAATTTTTATTTAGTGCCAACTCACCCTAAATAGATTGAAGCACTTTACATGAGCACCAGTTACGTTTCACAAGGATACATTCATTTTGGGTGGGCAGGGGGAGATTAAGGGATTTGCCCAGGATCACAGGATGGCATTTTTGCTGATTTATGTAGCGCGGACTTGACCCGAAGCTATTGGAGCTTTTTACATGAGCATAAGATATGTTACACAAGGACAGATATTGAGCAGGTGTTATTTCTACCCTTTCCCCAGTGCTCCCGCATTGCACTCATATGCCCACATGCATCAATATCGGCTTTTGCGATTTCTAAATTGCGAAAAATAGCGATTCGCAATTTAGAAATCGCAAAAGCCTATGCATGAATATTTTCGCATTTTTTTTGCAATTCAGTAAAAATCGCTATTTTTACCGAATCGCATAAAAAATGCGAATTTACTATTGCGAATTCGCAATTCCCATTCATTCCTATGGGCCAAAATGCCCATAGGAATGAATGGGAATTGCGAATTCGCAATTTGAAATCTCAATTCATCAATGCATTTCAAGGGTGGAGAGGGGCGTCCAAATGACCCCCCCCTGCACCCATGAAATGTACTTTTCAGTATAAGTTACATACACACATGTCCTAAGGACATGTGTGTCTGTAACTTAACAGTTTAAAAAATGCATTTTTGTGCATTTTTAAACAATTTTGCAAATTACCACGAGTTTGAACTTCGTGGTAATTTGCACTTCCAATTTGAAAAATCGCACATTTTTTGGAAATGATGCATAGCATTTCAGACATCGCAAAATTGCGATTTCTTATATGCTATCGCAATTTTAGAAATCGCAAAAAAGTTGCGATTTCTAAAATAGCATGATGCATCCCAAACCGCACTTTTGGAATCGCAAACGGCCGATTTTAAGGAATCGCACCGTTTGCGACTCCAAAAATGCTTGATGCATGTGGGCCATTGTGCTTGCGCTTATTATGTTACAAATGACCAAGGTAAGGCTAGCATTCTACTTGCATGCAAAAGATCTCGTCTGCCAGCCTTTTTTTCACTAATGAAGGAGCTTTGTGAAATCTCCACTAATAAAGATCCTCCGTCACAATTAAAATCACAACCAGTAGCTGTGAAGGGAAACACAAAACAAAAGGCATTACTAAACACATTTACGTACAAGATATACGTGCACTCAAAATATGTTTTACAATATTTTCTTGTAAGCAGAGAAGAGTTCGATTTATACTGATAGAGCGCAAACTGAACAAAAAAATGCACGAGTGCCCCATAAGCACATGTTAGTCGCACAATTATAATAGAAGTGCCTGTAAGTGTTGAAGATATATATATGCACCTATACTTAGACGTGTGTAGTTAACATGGAAAATACATATAGAAGTGGGACTGATGCAGAAATGTGTGGAAAATGTATTCTTATTAGACGTGATTAATCATGATCCATGTTATGTAGCTGCTAATGGAGGAATGTCATGCTGCAAGGCATAGAAGGGAGCAAGCCTCATGGCCAGGGCAGAAGGGTTTAGAAATGAACACTCGTACATAAACATGGATTGCAATAATGTTATAGTGATTTTGTTTACTCGTTAGATTTATATTCCATAGAAGTGTTTTCTTATTATTCAAGCATAAGATGCTAACATGTTATTTCAGTTAACCTCTGAGAAAAGGGTTGTAGGCCTGAAAAGAGAAATAGGGTTTCTTAGTTGCACGTGCTGATACATGTTGAGTTGTATTGAGAAATAAGTTGCAAACTTCTGTTAAAAGTCTATGAGAATGGGATTCAAGCTGCGGATGTCTGTCTGCAGGTGCGAGGGGGTTTCGATTAAAAGTTTAATGAATAGAGCTCTGTTCGAGTAGACTGGTACAGACATGGAGGAGGATTCAGGAATGTTTAGGGGGTATCAGCGGGCCGGAGAAGAGCCTGAGAAGCAAGGTCAACGCTGAACACAAGGCCCAGAGGAAGATCATCATGGAAAAAGCCAGAATCGACATCACGTGAGGGGCGTCTCGTGAGGGGCGTTTCAACTGTAAACTGTGTTTTGTATTAGGGTCAGCACCCCTGGGTGGAGTTAGAGCAGATGCCTGAGGACCTTTCAGAGAGCGGATGGGTAGGCAGAGAGGGGTCATGACTGGAGATCATAGGTTTTCACTTAGAGACTAAGAGTGGGTGATCTTCTCAGGAAGACATTCACAGCTGACACCTTTTGATAGGTTGGGACCTTGTTAAGTAGGGATACCATCTAGTACAGGGTAGGGACAGCCTAACTTGATTCCTTGCTCCCTTTGTAAATGACGTATAGATCGCAATTCGTGTCTATGCTGGCAGCCCTGTTGATTTTAGAACTAGTCTTAGTAGTGTTCTTTGCTCGCCTAAGAGCTTTCAGAGAACATATGTTTGTATTAGTGCCTCTGTATCTTTTGAATCTCATTTTGAGATGTCTGTATTTACAGTTATCAATGACTCTGTAATAAACCTTTAAAACTTAGAAGTAGTCTGTAGTTTTTCAGAGTCGAGCCCATTATTGATTAAACTAACCTGGTATTGATGCACCTTCTTTCCTCAATGACAGGCAATAAAGATTCAATCGACCAGAACGGGGTTTAGATCTAGAGTGATAAGATAGAGATCAAAAATCCCGCCCTCCCAATACCATGGACACTTCACAGCCAACACCAGACACAGAAGATTACCTTTTGTTACCACAGCGGCCATCTGGACGGCGAAATGTCCAGATTTCTTAAATCGAGAGAAATTCGAAGTTTATGCAGCTGATCAAAATACGGAAACAACTGTTTGTTTTCATAAGAGAAAGCATTATTTCCAGTTTGGAGTTTTGGCAGTGCCCATGCTACACAAAAGTCATTCTTTGTTGTAGTTCTTTAACTGCGGTTTAGCTTGAATGTTAACCAAATAAAGAAACCACGTGTAGAGTTTAAAGGTTTGGGACGGGAGGTGCCTCATTTGTCCTGTTACGCTACAAAAGAACATGAATTGGGCTGCTGCTGGCACCAGCAGCAAAGGCTAGATATAAAGTCTGTTCTGTTGCCATAATGCATACTAAGCACGGTTTAGCTGTGCTTCAGATTAGCCAGACAAGTAGAACATTATACCGGCACCAAGAAGGAGAGAAGGGTTAAGTAATGGAACAATTCACACTTTGCCCGTTGAAGAACCTGTTTTTATTATTATCCCGTTTCCACTGATGTGGTTTCATTTTATCGACTTTTCACGTCCAATATTTTCTAGACTGCTGTAGTTACTTACCAAATTTAAACAAGCATTGGCATAGCCAATAAGTCTCACATTTGGGACCTTATAAGTGTTTAGCCATGCAACACTTGATGTTGTTGCACTATGGATATTGTGCTGGATAACCAAACACTTAAAAGGTCCCAAAAGCGAGACCTATTGGCTATGCCAATGCTTGTTTTTTAAAGGCAATTAGAGATAGCACAAGTCTCCAAAGAAGAGGAAATTAGCGATCATTTTTTATACAGTGGTTGCAGGTTTCTCTGAACACCGGGCTGGACAATATGTTATTGTGTCTGTTGGTTGACTGCTGAGCTCTGGGTTCTTACCCCCAACGCTACCTCACTGAGAAGCCTTGTACTGTTGCCCTTCCTATCTTAAAGTCAAGTGCAGATGCTGTTGTACCTAGCAGAGTTTGTGGAGCCATGGCAGCACTGCTCCTGGACATCAGTAGAGAAACAACCTCAACTACCATTGTTGAGGCCCAGTAGCCCCTGTCTGCCTTCCGATAGGGGATAATACTAGCTCATAAGCTACTCACTTATCAACTTACCTCCTAAGGGAACCTCTTTCGCTTTATGAATGTGGACAAAAACATTTTTGAGAGCAGGCAGTGATTCCTGGGACCGGCCTACTCCCACAAAATGGTTGTAAAAGTGTCCCTTTTTAAAAGAAAAACCATTTTCATTTTCAGAAAACGGGCTGCATTTAAAAAAAAGTACATTGCTTTATTTAAAAGCATTGCCAGACATGAGGTCTGCTGACCTCAGCAGGCCACCATGCTTGTGACTCTAGCCAATAGTAGTGAGTTGCAATGTTCAACCTTCAACATTTGTACTAGTTAGTGATCCCCAATTTAAGAGGAATGGGATAGGTGGAGTCAGGTTTTCAGTCACTGCTCCTCGTGTTTGGACACCCTGCCCCTGGACCACCTTAAATTATGGGAAATTCAGACAGATGCTGAAGAATTGGCTCTTTAAGCAACCCCTTAATAAGTATCGTGTTGGGACAGTTACTTTGTTCCAAGAAACTGTTTGGTTAATGTGTGCTCTATAGGCTGCATCAACATAACAACCTACCTCATGCATATTGATTAGATAGGTTGAATTGCAACCCACCATGATTCAATATTTTGTGAACCAACATTAATACATAGCTTATTTCCCAAAATACTAATACATGTGGTAGAAGTCAGTGAACAAATTGTGACCACTTCTATGTAACATATTTTATTGCGTTCAGTATAAGACATCTCAAATTGGGAATTGTTATTATTCACAATTTACAATTTCCTAATTGAAATATTAATGCATAAGGCTCAATATGAGCACGAATGACCAGTAGTGAATTAACTTTTCATTCATGCTGTCATCCTTTCACAATTACAGTGTCAATGTAAAAGCCGTTTAAAAAAAAAATTGTTTGTAATTACGAGATAATGTAGTCCTGGTGACATCGTATTGGCAATGTTGCACCGTTGGAAGTACAAACAGTGCTGAAGCCTCCAGAAAGCTTTCCATATCTCCTGGTCAGCTCTTTGGCGTTAATGAAATTGATAACTTTTAAAGTGCTCATTCTTGCAGCTGCTTCTTCTAGCAGGGTCGGCGCCTCCACTACTGAGGAGGAGTGACGCCCCACTGCGCTCAGAGCAGGATAAACAACATGAAAAGAACATCATTATTATCATTTTTTTTTTGAGGTTTTGGAGCTGGGTTAGGGCTGACAGGGCTGGTGGCACAGGCGGAGGAGTGGTTTGCACACTTCAAGTTTGCACAACTGTTTGGTTGGCTTTCTTGGATCAGCCAAAGAGTCATGCGCACTTACCATGTTTCCCACCAGTCTGTAATACACAACTTGGTAATGAACATGCCCAGGCTCCCTTCCCCTGCATGAGCGTCGATGCTCAGAATAATAACCACGGTGCTCAGAATAATCACAACGCTGCATTGCAGCATTGTTATTGCCTTAGGAGAGGGCACCTGGTTCCGGGCGCGGAGAGATGATTAGGGACGAGGGAGGAGAGATGACAGAGAAAAGACGCGGCAAGAAGGTAAGTGTTTTTTTTTATTTTGAACCCCGCCCCTCCACTCTTGTTCCCTTCTAGCTGCTACTGCCTTCTAGGTACGCGGGTCGTCGTCCCGGCTCCAAGTCACTCTTTATCCAGACTGTGTTGCTCTTCCAGCTGATTTAGATCGAAAGTTATGAAGTACTTATCATATAAGCTATTAAAAGAACATACATTAACACAAACAATTGATTAGTTTTAAACTGAAATGCAAACCATTAACTAGATTTGAGCTGAAATATGTCAACATAGGCTTAACAAGAGTAGGAGGAAAATATTTGTGACAAAAGACGGTTTTGTGGTTTGCGTAACTGTACTGCATGTTTATCAGTGAATGTTAGCTGAGGAAGAAAAGCTTATGGCCCTAAGTTCTATGGCAGAAGGAAACAAGGCAAGTACCAGGGTGAATCCAGATTTGAAATAAAAACAGGTGTGTTTCAAAGAATGCTAGCACAGGTCTCCAATACATTGGTCATTGTCCAATAACCATGCAGGTTACAGGAAGCCTTCTGATGATTGCTCAAAGTCTTACCTTGGGTTGGGTGCAGAGCGACCTTGAGAGTGGCACGGTGCTTGAGAGGAGTCCGGTAGATTCATCTTGTGAGAAAGTTAGGAATGACCACACTTGCATTGACTTCCTAGCTAGTTGCTTTGCATATGAATGCATGCTGTCTGGGTTAATTGCGTGCTATATGCCAATGTTAGTGTACATGTTTGGCAGGACATTTCTGATTGGTGCGCACAGTTATTGGTGGAATATTTTGGTAATATATAAAGGAAGCCACAAAAGCAGGACCAGTTCACAAATTTCTCTCCTGCTAGGCCAGAAGAGTTTCGGTCTCCAGAACGAAGAACCGTACCAACCACCGGCATAAATTAAGTACCGTCAACGGCGCACTTCAATATTTTTTACTAGTAGAGGTTAACATAACAGCCGAATTCAAGAGGCCAAATAGAGCAATTAATTCAGATTCAATAGATTAAGAAGACATGGCGATTCAAAATTAGAACATTAATCCTAACTAATTACATTTTATTTGATTTATACGAATAGAAAATGATAGAACTTATAACGACGCCTTAAGATGAATGCGAGATTGTTATATCCTAGCCCTGTCTCTTTAGAAAGCCTTTGACAAAAAAATACTTAGTGTGACTTAAACAGTTTAAAAGTTACACATTGTTTCGTTTTTCAGCACTTGCAAATCGTTAGCTTTGATTTAAATGTTCCTGCTATATATCTACCCTATAAAAATTGGACAGTATCGAAGTAATTTTTAACCAAAAGCGCAATAATCAATCTAAACTTCTTAATTCATCATCACCACAAAGTAGTGCAGGAAGAATGATTAGGATTTGCTCTTTTTGAAACTGAAATGAATCATCCATCTCTGAACATTTACAGAAGCTTAATTTCATTTGGCAATGCTCACTGCTACCTGGATATGCTATTTAGACCTTCCATCCAGACTACTCGAAACCTATCACATGCAGCATGCAATAGATGCAGCAAGGTTGCGCAGTGTTCAGGGGTGATTTGGTACAGTGGTTTTCGCCTAACACTAAGGGGCATATTTACAATATTTTGGCTTAGGGAAGCGCTACAAGCCTTCTAGCTGCGCTGCACTACTTTAAAAAAAAGAGCAGGAATGCGCCGCATTTACAAGATACGCGCATTCCTGTCCTTTCTGCCGGTGATGGTGCACAAACTGCAGCTGAGCACCAACGCAGGTGCCCTTGCACCATGGTGCAAGGTTGTCTGCGTTGTTGGCATGATTGTTTTTGTGCAGTAAGAGATACCTTCCTGCACAAAAACAATCAAAGGAGGTGTTTTCCTCTTTCTATGTGTGCTGCAGAATGCTTCCTCACTGCCAAACTCTAAATCAGTTCCTTAGGGCCCGATTCACAGAACTAACTTAAGACAAAATCCTAACCTTACTACTTTTGGTATTCACAGAAGGCATTTAGTAGTAGTACAGTCAGGATTTTGTCTTAAGTCTGTCTTAAGTCTGTCTTACGTCTGTCCTACGTTTGTCTTAAGTCTTTCTTAAGTCTGTCTTAAGTTTGTCTTAAGTTTGTCTTAGGTCTGTCTTGAGTCTGTCTTGAGTCTGTCTTGAGTCTGTCTTAAGTCTGTCCTAAGTTTGTCTTAAGTTTGTCTTAAGTCTGTCTCAAAAGTAGTAAGTTTAGAATTTTGTCTTAAGTTAGTTCTGTGAATTGGGCCCTTAATCTTTGCATAACACTTGCAATGTGTAAGAATTTGTGTACTGAAAAAAATCCACCTCAAGTTATCAAAATCTTTGTCAGGGAGAACCACAAAAGTTACAAAATAAACACTTGATTACCTCCCCAGGCAGTTTGGCATAAAACAGTCAGGCTTAACTTAGAGACAAGCTGTAAAGTATTTATGCTGTCTGTTGTAAATTAATACTTCTTTAAAATTGTCATTAGTACTAAGTCCATTCTTTTCCTTGCCCTTTAAGTAGTCTTCCAGAATGTTTAGTATGTTCTAATGTCTTGCCTCAGCCAAGCGAGATTCCAGACTTGACATGGTCTGGTCAGCTGGCGAGGTGCATGTTGTTAATCTATTCTACCAATAAACCCCGTTTCTCACCAGACCTGGCTCCTAGAAGTGTGTCATTTCATCTACATCACTGTCCTCATACAGTAATAAAGTGACAACATGACAGAAGAAAATTCCCAAAAACAATTTCAAGACAAGGAGAATATTTTAATAACACAATGACACCAAAACCAGAAGAATCCACTAAGTAGAGCAAGAATTATACATTGTTAAAGTTTAAGGATCTAAATTGCTCCAAAAAGTGTTTAGCACCAACTGGAGTCATCTAGTTGCACTTGAACGAGACAAGGGTAAGGTTTAAGACCGACTGCACTGGAGCGTGGGTCGGATACAGTGACCAGGTTGGTTCCTTTGAAAAGTGTTACCTTCAGACCTAGGGGCATATTTACGAGCCCCTTCTGCCGCTAGAGCGTCACTTTTTAGGACTCTTTCGAGGCGCAATTTACAAAATCATATATATGAAGCCACGCAAAGCCACTATGCTTGGCTTAGAATGGCCTCATAAGTATGGAGTAAGGCAAGTCAGTGTAAATCGCTGCATTGCCTTACCCTGTGCTTTGGAGGCATTCCATCTGCATTGCTGTGGGGTTTCCCATGCAGCACTCATGCATTGTGACACTTCCCCAGATTAACAAGAGCATATAAACCTGGGGAAGTGCTAAAACCTTATGCCTCCTGAGGTGAGGTATAAATAAAGTTATTTATCCTTGTTTTTTTTTCTTTGGATTGTTTCTGTGCAGAAAGGTGCCCCTTTATGCAGGAAAACAATCCTGCCGACAAGACAGGCTCCCTTGCACCACGGTGCAAGTGTGCGTGTGCTGATGCTAGGCTGCAAAAAGGGCACCAGTGTGGGGGAAAGAACAGTGTGGCACCATATTGCATAAATGCAGTATATTTCTGTCCTTTCACTTTGGTGTGGGGCAGTGCAGAAAGCTGGCTTGCTGTGATGCCCTATGCCAAATCCCCATAAATGAGGGCCTCAGTTCCTGGGATAGAAGTCAAAAATCCTCAGAGGGCAAGGCAGCAGGCTGTAGCCAAAGTGAGTTCTACAAGTCTGGATACTTTAGCAGCACAGTCATAATGGATCAGACTTGCTGCTGTAGTGCCGAACATAAAAGGAACATCCCGAATCTTTGGTCCAGAGGCAATGCACCTTTGTCGGATCAGCTTGGCATGTTGGTCCCGGTCCCCAGTCAGTTCTCAGATCCGAAAGTTGCAAAATAATTTCCAAGTCCCAGGTTTCAGGAAACTAGGAGGAGCACATTTCAACACCAGCCAAAGCCATGACCTTGGGTTCAGCGCTTGAAGGTCAAGACTCAATACCGAAGAGGTCAGCAGCAGGGTCTAGGTTAGGTCCAGTTGGAACTCGTTAGCTGGGTATTTGCAGGAAAGGGCTCTAGAAACGTGTTTCTCTGTAGCGCTAAAAGGAGGTCAGTCAACTGAACTGTGGAGTCACTGCTGGGGTCCTAAGTTCAAGGCAAGCAGATCAAGTCTTTATTCATGTTCTGCAGACAGCAGGGCAATTCTTCTGATTCTTCACAGGTCCTGCGGTATGCTGAGAGGGCTAGGGGTGGTGCCACATTTATGCCCAGTGCCACCCTGTGGTTGGGGAAAACTCCTGTCTACTCCCTAGCGAAAGTGGTAAACGTTCCCAGGGGTGATCCTATCCACTTTTAAAGCTCACCCTGTGTTTTATACTCAATCTTATCCCACAAGACACTTCTCTACCTAAATCTAACATGGCAGAACCCTTTTTCCCAGGTCAGAGCTTCCTGTGTCCATCCAGGGGTGTGCCTGAGATGATGGGCAAACACTCCTTTGTGGTCACTCCAAACCAATTCTGGGACAGCCACCCACTACTAATTCATTTTTAGCAAAATTGACTAATACGACAAAGGGAGACAGGCCTAGGTGTGAGGTACATCTGCCAATATGACGGTAGGCACCCTTTGAAGCTCAGGAAGGGGCTGGACACAATCCCTATAAGCCATACTGTTCAAGGAAGAAAAACGCCTCTCCAAACCCAAAATGTTTGTCCACTGTTTGGGAGTAATACACTGGCAGAAAGGCATATTTGGCTTATGCAGAGAAATAACAACTTTCTGAAATTGTAATTTCTTAAATAGTAAAATAAAAAATGACTTGACCATTAAGTTGGATCTAAAATTATTATTAAAATGAGTCCATCAATCCTGACAACTTATCTGTAGCAGACAAATGTTGAGTTATAACAAGTTTTATGGAAGCCAGGAAAGGAGAAAGTGAGTGGGTTGAATTACAGAAGCCTGACAACAAAGAATACTTATAGATCCTAACAGTTCCAGAGTTGGAGCCACATCGCAACATTGTGTCTAATACCTGGGACAATATGTTCCTGAACAGATTGAGGGTTGGATTAATTAGATGTCAGCTCCTCTTCCCCTTTGGCTAGCGTGAGACAAACGCTATCCTTATTTTCCCTTGAGATGAGCATTCCCTGCAAACCAGGGCATATTTGGTATTCTTTTGGAATTGTTATCCTATTTATACTAGAAGTTTTTTTAATTCTCGTACTTGGTGACTAGATGCAGATCTACGTTATTATATTTACAGATTCACCCCACACCTTAGGTGTGCACATGCATGTCTACTTTTCTCACATTTGCCCTTCAATGCAGACAGTCACTATTGTTTTAGATCTATTTTAAATGTATTTGTATACATATGAACTTAATCTGGATTTGCAATTTTAATATTTATTATTTTATTGATGTGATGATGTGATTTTATGATTATTTCTATTTAATGATTGAATAATGTTATTTAAAGGACATGCAAATCTTTAGATATATATGTCCTAATTTTCAAATAGCACTATGGGCATTTAGGGCTAACCTTAGGGGTATCTTTCAAGCATTAAAAGCACTTTTTACACTTGGTAAAAGGTTTATTTTGCTTCGTTTAAATGGCAGTTTACAATTGCATAACCAGATTGTAGGGGCTGCTTTAGTCAGCAACACAATGAGTGCTTGAGTACATGTAGTTTCATATACTAAGAACTTATAAGTATAGTAATTTAATTGTAAGTTAAAACCCTCTTTAATGGTAAAGTCAGATTTTTTATTACTATTTTGAAAAGCATTGTTTAGAAAGTTGCCATTTTCTTTGCTAAAGAGAAAAGTAACTTTCTTCTGCAGTGCTGAGATACCCCAGAGATACCCCTTCCGGGGTGATTAATGCACATTATAATTTAAATTAACATAACATAATGTATTATGTATGTGTATTCCTCCAGACAGTTGCTAAAGGACCTGGGTTTGGGGAGGTGAGGTTGTTCCTGACAGAATGGTTAAGAGGAGCTGAGCCCCTCCCCTGATTGCACTTCAAAGTGAAGACTTGAGGATGTACCCAGCCATCCCTGACTTCATAAGGTGCATAGCCTGTCACTGACAAAAGCAGATTAAACCTGGGTCTCTGTGAAAATAGCCCGGATGACGCAACAAGGCGCCAAATAGAATGAAGGAGGATCTTGAGTTTATTTCATAAACCGCAGCCACTGCCAGGAACCTACGGTCCTTGCTGTTTTCTGTCAACCGAGAGGCTCTCATGGAACCTTCCTCACGTCAGTGTTCCATTGTTAGGGGCCAATCCCAGCACCCATGGTCTGATCACCACTGACCATGGACAGTATTTCACAGCCTTCCTGTTCTTTGCTTCACTAGACAGACTTCAGCAAAGCCCAGGGCAAGGAAGTACCTGACCAGAGTTAGATTTAGAGTTAGAAAAAGGGGTATCCTCCACTCATAGACTGGCATGGGTATAACATGGGCACCCTCAGAACCTGAAATCAGAACACTCCTGGACCTGCCTACCTCAAACCCAGGACCCAAAAGTAACACCAGGAGTCAGTTGAATGACCTCCTGTTTGAGCTACAGGGACTCAACAAGTTTTCAGAGGCCTTTCCTTCTGTCCAGCTGAACAGACCCAGCTGGACCTGAGCTGGGACCCTCCACTGGTATCTGTGAAAGTGAGTCCTGGAGCCCAAGTCCTGTCCTCAAGGTCCTGGGCCCTTGGCTAGTCAGAGTGGACTCCTCAATGATCAAATGAATGTCCCACCAAAACTAACACAGTGCTGCTCAACATGATGCGCACCTTGAAGCTCATTATTGGCGGCATCACCAGATCCAACACAGAACAGCCCAGGACAATGCAGGGCCTAACATCGCAACATCATGCAGCTCTTGAACAGCTGCTTCACCGGATCTGAAGCAGTACAATGCAGAGTGATGCAAAGCTTAGCATTGCAGCACTGAGCGACTCCTGATTTACAGCTTGATGGACTCAACTCAGCGCAACGCAGAGGACAAATCCTACAACTCCCAGTGGGCTGCACTTGGTCCAGTACCCAACCAGCACCCCATCTCAGTCGGCCTGAACTTTTGACTTTGCACCGTTCCAGTGCAACCAGATACCAGCGGTTGAGACTCCTCACCTTAATGCGCCTATTTCACCCTAAACTTTAAACTTTAAACACTCATAACTCTGGTTCTACTAATTGGATTTCTGTCATTTTGGTTGTATTTTGTTTAATAAAAAATACTCTATTTATTCTAAATTAGTTTGAGATTGATCTTATGGAGGGTTGCCACTTTATTACTGTTTGTGTACTACAGAAATACTTTGCACATTCCCTCTAAATTTAGCCTGACTGCTTTTGTGCCATGCTGTCAGAAGTTAAAGCATGGGTTTATTTAGTGACTTTTGTGGTTCAACCTGACACCAATTATGATTATCAACTGAGGTGGGTTCTCACCCATCTAAACTAATACTCCAGTTGCCATGCTCCTACAGTGACAAGGCCCTAAAAACTATTTTCACAGTGACAGGCCAGCTGTCTTATGTAGAAAAACAGAACATAGATTAAAATGCTAAGACTGTATTTTAGGAACAGGGCAGGCACAAATATATATTTAAACCACTATTTTTAATAGTTATTAAAAGTTAAACTCAATCGTGAGATCAGATTATTATTAGGTATTAAAGATAAGTAACTTTTAGAAAGTTAACCTTTACCTGCTTGAACTGGCAGATGGCTAATTACCATGCATCTCTGTCTGCTCCAAGCCTGTGCTGAGCCTGGAAATAGGTTTGAAAGAGATAAATAATAGGCTGCCCCGAATGGGCAAAGTTGACTTGTCTAAAATCCACAGAATATTTTACTTGGGATACACTTGAAAGAGAGAGAACAGAATGACAAGACAATTATTTTGTCTCCTCTGTCTGGCTAGTGAAGAGCTTTACTTTTGTCTAACCAAACTTGTGTATCAGGGTTTGTTGTTGGTACTTTGCCTTCTTCAAACTGGACTTTAGTTTTAAATGTGGCAGGACATCGGTGTTGTTCCTATGACACTCATGCTCAGCTGTTAGATCCCAGGTTTCACGTGGTTGAAGACGTCTGGTATCAGTAAAATATATCCTGGTGCTTGCCATGTTGGGCTGGTTTGCAGTAAGGCAAACAAAAACGACTGAAAAACTGCATAGGATTTTCCCCAGGAAATGTTACCCTATTGGCTAGTGATTGCCCTGGGATCACTCCTACCAAAGCATAAAAGTGGCACCCCCAAGGCAGCTTTGCAGAACACTGCCAGACTTGAAGAAGGATACCAGGCAGTTTGAACCTAGTGCATTTTGCATTTGTGGGAAGGACAGAAGAAGAGTCGATCAGAAGTGTGCGAAACTCATGTAGTTTTCTGTATCATACTTATGTGAAACTACTGCAATTATATATGAAATTATGCATATTCAGGCGAAATGCATCTTTCACTCAAAAAATTACCACACCAGTGGATTCAGGAAAACATTCAAGTTGGAAATGTATTTTTGAGTTGATTTATGGTGGCTTGCATTCATTACACTGTCACCAGCATTTGGAGTGTAGTTAATTGCTCTAAAATTTGGCCAAAAGTTCAATTGGGGTAAAAAAATCTACATGAAATGTTTGTTGATCTCTCACGTTGAAGAAACCGATGCTCGCATTTTGATTTGTAGTTTGGGCTTAAAAATCACTCGAATGGTCCACTCAGGTAAAAAAATCTACATGGAATGCCACATGCTTTTAAAAACTACCTCCCGTTAAAAGGTCCCACAAAATTATGTGATGGTGTAATTGCTCAACCTCAGTAATTTTGCATACATTTCTTTATGTGGAATTACCAAAGTTATGCCAATTACTCTATCTACATGGAATGCAGCTCGCTTTAAAAACTACCCGGATGGTAGATATCCCTTTAAAAGGCCCCTCAAAATTACGCAATGGTGTAATGGCACAATCTCAGTAGTTTTTCATAACTTTCTTTATGTGAAAATATCAAAGTTACACCAATTGCTGTAGCATAATAAAATGTTCACCCAGACCGAAATTGAACCCCCTTCCACTCAAAATCCAAGAACAGAAATATCTCAAAAGATCATAAGGCTGACCCCCTGGGTGGCTCCAGGGACATAAAACAGATGAATAGGACATTTCTGTGAAGAATCCCACTTGACATGTGGCAACTGGACCTGCATTGGACTTGGCTCTTGCCTCTGCCTGACAATATGAAAGTCTCTAAGTGCTCCCCCTGAGAACCTAGGGGCCTTGGAAGTGTACTCCACTGGATGTCTCGTCACCAAAATTAATTTTGGGAATTAAAAGAAAAAACTTTTGCTTCAGAGCTTCAAGAGGACCAACCGCAAAATGTTTCCGACTACCATGGTGTCAGACTGAATTTCAGGTTTGCTTCATGTGAAAAAGTATTGTTCCTCAGAAAAGAAAGTATCTTTTTCAGATTGCGATTTAGAAACTTTTTCAGACTTCCCTGCTTCCAAGAAACCTTTTCAAACTTCCCTACTTCCACACCCTGAGTGAGGCCAATCTCCTTGGTGTATCCCTTCCACACTCCATCACATTTAACCTCAATCCACGCCTATGTCCTGGTCTACAGTGATCTTTGTCTACCACTTTTTCCACCTAAATTCATTCATATCTCTCATATTCCTAATTTGATTTTTGTCATTTTGGTGTCATTTATCTTAATTACATGTTCTCTATTTTTACTAATTGTGAGTGTGATTTTTATTGTGTTGTGTTTTTAACTTTTTAACAGTTTTTGTATTTCTAAATGCTTTACACATTTTTTTTAAGTTAAGACCGTCTGCCCTGTGCCATGTCTATCAAGGGTTAAGCTCAGGTTTAAGTTATTGAAACCTTTGAATAGACTTAACAGGATACTAACACAATTACTTTTTCACAATGTCAAAATTATATCAATAAATGAGATCAATAAGCTGATTGATAACTTGCAAATTCATTTTTAGGTTTTGGCTAGAGACAGCTTTAGCTGCATTGGCAAGACCTAGTATCTCCAATGTATTACATATAGTTAGAGTTGGGCTTTGGGTTAGCTGCTTGCTTAGTATTGGATGGATGTGTTGTCTATCTCACTTCCCTGCCCCTGATTCAATGGCTTTCCTATCTCTTGTGCTTGTCTCACTCATGAACATTTTAACTTTATAATAGTCTGATTGGATGACGTATCCATCCACTGTTGATGTTTAATCTTGCTTTGCAGTGGTTGCGGGGGACTGCTTTCTCTTCCTACCCTCACCAATCTCCATCGTTTCTCCTCTTCTCTCGCCCACCTATGGGCCTCTTGTCTTACAGCCACCTTGTTTTGGAAAAATTCTTTCATTTGCTTTTTTTCTGACCACAGAGCTATAAGCAGGTGGCAAACATAGAATGTTTCAGACCATTTCAAGATGATCAGCTAAGAGTGTGAAGGTGCATGCACATGAGATGGGCACATACAAATGGCTTGATTTTATTTTAACATACCACATTTAAAGAGGACTGCGCATCTGAAGCAGCCATACATGAAAGTTTTTGTTTTTGTAATTTTGAGTTTATTAAGAAAAACAAGCAAAAGAACAATCAATCAAATTTAGCTTTATTCGAGGTAAAAAACTCATAAAAGCATAAATACAGACATGACATTGTTACTGCTCCATAGTTACAGTAACCGCTTTGACAGTTCTATTAAAAACAGGGTTTATCATTAATATAAAAAAGCATTTTGATCAATTAAATTTAAAATACACATAAAACACTGGTATGTTAAAAACATTGTTATACAAATTAAAAATTCAGACATCACCCAGGATAAAATATCATTCAGTGGAAAGAAATTAATTTCTGATGGACCACATCCAGCCCAAGGATGTGATGACTGGTAGGCTGCTGGTGGAAATTAATCTTAATGCCACCCTACTGTCCCTAGTGCCTAATAACTTGCACATTGCTTTAAGCCAAACTCATCTTGGATTAGCGTAGGCCCTGCATACAAAAAGAATATGTGCAATAGTCTCTTTTTCGTTGTTGCAGGCCGGGCACATAATAGAATTGCCAGCTGCCCATCTCCCAGTTAGTGCTCTTATTGGGAGAGACCCCACTCTGAACTGGAAATAAAGCTTCCTGTCCCTAGGTTTTGTAATACAGTCCAAAAATGGCTCAAAACTAGATAAAGCCTTAATTTCCAGAAAACGGCCCTCCATAGTAGAAGGGTCAGTGGCATTCCAATTTCGATGAGCGACCATTTCCCAGTATTTTTCCTTTCAAAAGAACAGCATTGTAATAGTTACAGCAGATCTTATTTTACATAAAAGTAGTATGGAAAATGAGATAAAAGGGGAAATAAGACTATCAAGCTGTATACAAAGGAAAAAGATATACATGATAAACCAATAAAAGAAGTAAGGGGGGAGGGTGGGGATGGGAAAGATAAATATGTCATTTAAATTATAATATTTGGAATAAAAGGCAAGAAGAATCACTGATTTACCACTGCAAGCATAAATAAAGAAAATTTAAAATGGCGTGATAAAAAATATAGAAGAATTATTAACTTCTAATCATTTAAGAAAGAGAAAGCAAAAAGTCAAATTTGAGGTGGTTTTCTAACATTATCTGATAAAGTGATATATTTAACAAAAGAAGAGGCAGATAAGGATAACTATGTGGTGAGTGGGAGCCACAAAAGGTCTCTTTTAATCGCTATGGAAATAGGGGAGACGTAATTAGTATCTAGTCGATAGTGGAAACACACAGCATTCCACCAGGATCTAAAAGTAACTTTATCTGCTTGTTTCCAATCTGAGGTTATTAAATGAAAAGCAACAGCTAACAATAGGTCTAACATTTAAAGTTCAATTTTGACTGAGACAAATGAGGTGACTGAGTACCAAGGCATATGTTTATTATAGAGAAAGGTATCTCAACTTTTAAAAGTAGTAGGACAGGAACAGGGCCAAAAAGTGGAGGACAAATCCAATGTGAAGGATGCTAGGATCACAGGAGAAAGTAATATGCAATGCTAGACAAAATAAAGGGTTTGTATAGTATTAGCAGCACAAGAAGTTTTATGAAGCCTAAACCACAACCTATCACAAGTACTGGTTGGCCAAAATTATAGCAAATCTATTTCCCAAGCCAATTCAGTCTTTGATTTAAGTCTATCCAGGGGCATTTTTAGGGATTTATATATAGTGGAAGCAGAGGGAGAAGTATCTAATATTGGAGAGAGATTTAAGCAAATTGTAGGGGCATTGGAAGCATTTGGTAATGTAAGAAGTTATTGGTTAAGGGCAGGACGTATAAGATCATATTGTGGTTTAAAGGAGGCTTGGAAAGAAAACTTTGTTTGAAGATCAGTAAACGAGAGGGGTTTATTGTCAAATAGAAGTTGGGAAATCCAATGCAGTCACTTCGAGTGCCAATTTTCCCAATATATAGAATGGTTTTTAATTTGTAACAATTTATTATACCAAATGGGATGTTGTTGGTATGAATTAGTTGACGGATATGATGTCAGTCAGAGAGGAATTAAGGGGCAGATTTATGAGGCCCTTGCGCCACGTTTACGCCGCTGTTGCGTCACGCAAGGCGGCGTAAACGTGGCGCATCCCTACGAACGATTTACAACGTGACGCATCTAGGCAGATGCGTCACGTTGTAAAGCCCTGCGCCGCTTGTGGGCGTTCCGGCGCAGGGTGGGCGTTCCGGGGCAGGTGCGCATCGCAAAAGTGGCTGAGTGAAATCTATGAGATTTCACTCAGTGACTTTTAAGCCATTGCTGCGTCAAAAGCCTGCGCCTGCTTGAAGCAGGCGTAGGTCTTGACGCAGCATTGTTAAAATGGGGCACCCCCGAGCCTTGCTGGAGCTGCGTCGCGCTTGCGACGCAACTCCAGCAA
This sequence comes from Lissotriton vulgaris, assembly GCF_964263255.1. Lineage (NCBI taxonomy): Eukaryota > Metazoa > Chordata > Amphibia > Caudata > Salamandridae > Lissotriton > Lissotriton vulgaris. The sequence continues at coordinate 683,111,551 of NC_141696.1, forward strand.
TGCGCCACATTTCTGGCACAGATGCGTCACGCATCTGTGCCGTTTTTGCACCATGGTGCGCCGCATTATAAATGCGGTGCACCATGGCTGGCGGAGCTGTGGCGCACTGTGGCGCATGTTAACTGGCGCATCCCTGGGGATGCGCCAGTTAACATAAATCTGCCCCTCAGAGTTTAGGAGAATGAGAAATGATAGGGGAACGTAAAAAAGAATTATTAGGAGTGAAAGCAAGAATTTCATGAAAATGAAAGGGGTAATAAGAAATGTCTCTAATTCTATCCACAATGGAGGAAATACTAGGGGTTCCGATGAGAGCCAGTGGGTAGCTTGTCTAAGGGAAAAAGCAGAGTGATAAGTTTTGAAATCAAGCAACTTAAGACCTCCATTGGTTTTGTCGTTTTTTAAAGTGGACAAGGCTATACGAGAGGGTTTACCCTTCCAAAGAAACTTTGTTAGGAAGGAGTCTATTTTTTTGAAGTAATACCAAGAAATGTGGACTGGAATCATGGAAATTATAAATAAAATCTGAGGAGTAAGAATCATTTTAATCAAATTCATTCGGCCACACCAAGAAATAAAGAGAAGATTCAATGCATATTAGTATCATTTAATGTTCTGGTAATGTGGTCAAAATGTTATTTTAATGTTGCAGAAATTGTTGAAGCAAACCACAGGCCCAAATATTTTATTTTAGAAGATTGCCAAGAAAAACCAGAGTGGGCAAAAAAGTGTTTTTGGCATAAAACATTTAAAGGCAAAACTTCACACTTATCAGTATTGAGTCGATAACCTGAAAGCTGAGAAAATATGGTTACTTGTTGAAGAAAAGGGGGGAGAGGGTGCAAGATTTGAAAAATATAAAAGAATATTATCAGCATATACTGACATTTTAACTTGCTGAGCACCATATTGAAAACCGGTAATGAGAGAATCTTGTCTAATTTTGGTTAAAAAGGGTTCTAACGTTATGACAAATAAGCGAGGTGCCTCTCTAAGCAGTGGAAAATAATCTGGTTTTACCATTCACAAAAATTGAGGCTTTGGGATCTGAAAATAATAGAGAAATTAAAGCACGGAACATGAAGTCCCAACCAATCCTATCAAAGGCTTTTTCTGCATCCGGAGCAGTACAGCAAGAGGTTGATTTAAAGATGATGTCTTGCTCAGAGTTTAAAAAAGACTCGAGAATTTCCAGAGCTTAATCGTCCCTTAACAAAGCCAGACTGCTCAGGGCCTAGGAGATTGGGTAAAACAGGGTCTATACACAGAGCCAGGATCTTATCAAAAATCTTTAATCAGTGTTGACTAAGGAGATAGGGCGTTAGTTCTTACAGAGAAAATGGTCTTTACCCTCTTTTGAGATTAAATAAATCAGGGCTTCTTGGAATGTGCCCTGGGAGATACCTTTATCAATAAAATAATTAAATAAAGTTAGAAGATTGGGTAAGAGGAGATTTTCAAAGTGATTATAAAATTCAACAGTGAAACCATCAGGTCCAGGAGCCTTTCCTCTTCTCAATGATGAAACTGCATGGGGAATTTCTTATAGGGAAATATTGATTCCCAAGGAATCAAGGTCAGATTGAAGGGAGGGAGGAGAGGCAATGGACTGGAAATATGAAGAGAGATCAGACTGTACTGGTTGATCTTCAGGAGAGTAGAGATTTCTATAAAAGGAAATTAATTCATTTAGAATACTGTTACCTTTAAAAAAAAATCCCAAAGGCCCCTATAAAGATTCTATTTTAGTTCTGTCTTTCCTTACCTTCAAATAATTAGCCACTAGTTTCCCCATTTTGTTTTGACCTCCGTAATGGTGAGTACTTCTTTCCAATAAAAAGGAGGAGGCTGTGTTTGTAGATAGTCTGTTCAAAGTAAGTTTAGCGTCAATAGGATTTTTCAGTGAAGACTTGTCATTTGATTGATAGTATGTATACTCTAGTTGTTTAATTTTGTTGAGTAATTGAGTGGATTGGGCTTGTAGGGATTTTTTCCTTTGTGATACGATATTTATTATAAACCCCCTGGCAGCGCCTTTCAAAAAGTCCCAAACCATTACAAAAGAGGAATCAGGAGTGGAGTTAATGTAAAAAAGTTCAGAGGCAAATCAGCCACATTTTTGGCGCCATTTGCCCGAATGTGGGAAAAAACGGATAAGATCAATATTGACATATACTGAGGCATGATCAGAGATTAAAATTAATCCAATTTCAGAGTGAGTAGAATGCTGGGTTAAGGACTTGCTGAGAAAAAGGTAATCTATATGGAATTGTGAGTGGTGAGGAGCTGAATAGAATCACCAGAATCACCAGAACTTGCCTTGCCATGTGGTGTTCCTCAAGGCTCATCTCTAAGTCCGACACTATTTAATATTTATGTGTCGGACTTAGCTAGGGTTATTAAATCATACCAGATGAGACTTACCTCCTATGCTGATGACACCCAGCTGGTGCTTGCCATAAATAATAATGGAGAACAGGTGGCAGAACGCTTTCAGGAAGGCATGTCAGCAATCAAAGACTGGATGAATACCAACTGCCTTAGGTTGAACTCCGAGAAGACGGAGGTAGTTATCTTCGGGAAGATCTCACCCCTATGGTCAGCAAAATGGTGGCCTTCATCCTTGGGAGCCGTACCAGTACCAGTAGCTAGGGTCAGAAATCTGGGAATAGTCTTTGACGAGAAGCTCAACTTCGTGGCACATGCTAACCAAACCGCGGCAAATGCCCATCACAAACTCATGCTTATTCGGAAAATCATCCCATTTCTTTCGGAAAGCGCTGGCAAAACTGTGGTGAGCACCCTCGTGCTCTCCTCTTTAGACTATTGCAACGGCCTATTTGCCAATGCACAAAACCGGGTACTCTCCAAGCTGCAAATGATTCAAAATGCGGCAGCAAGAGTACTATCAAGGACCCCTAAATTTAAGTCTATCAGTCATACCATCAGAAACTACCACTGGCTAACAATCAGAAACCAAATTAAATTTAAATCCCTCTGTCTGACATTTAAGGCCATCCACAACCAAGGCCCAATGTTCCTGCGAGAACAGCTTACTACCTACTGTCCATCTAGACAATTGAGATCTATGTCACAGCATCTACTGGCAGTACCCCGTACCAGGACAGCTACTTGGGGAGACAAGCGTTTCACAGTGACAGCAGCCAGACTCTGGAACTCGCTTCCGTTAACAATTAGATCGAGTCAATCCCTTCTCAAGTTCCGGAAACTGCTGAAGACGTGGTTGTTTAACCAGTAATGAGTCCTTTTTGCCACTGTGCGGCCACCTCCAGAGATCCTAACAGTAATCTTAGCGCCAAGACGCCCATGGGCATACGTAAATAAACTATATTCTCGAAGATCCGGATGGCAGTCGCCAGAAGCCTACTAAAGACTTGCGTCGTATAATGGAAGTGAATTGTGAGTGCATTTTAGAGAGAACAAATTTCACTGTTGAGTCTCCGTCGAATATGGGGTCATGAATTTGGTTACAGTCTCAGCCAAATATAATCTGATTATCATCATATAAAAGCAGTTTATTAGAAATTTTAGTCCCAAAAACGTTATCAATAGAAGTAGGACCATATACATTAAAATGAACGATAGGTATCTTATCTATAAGTAACTTAACAATAACCCAATGACCTTCAATATCAGATTCTTGATATACAACTGATATGTGCAACTTTTTTCGCATAAAAACAGAGCTCCATTCTTTTTAGCCAAAGCAGGAGAAATAATCACATTGCCCACCCAACACTTTTTCAATTTTGAAGCTTCAGATTCAGAAAGATGTGATTCCTGCAGTATTGCAATGTCCGTTTTTAACTTGGCTAGGTAGGATAAAACCCTTTGCCTTTTAATAGGGTTACCTGGACCTTTAATATTCCATGTAGTAACTCAGAATGTAACGTGAACATAAGAGCCTGAACAAACAATATGCTTACAATATTGAAAATGAAGTGAGAAAACAATATAGAAAAGGAAAAAGAGTAAAAGGAGTTAGGCGTTTGACTGTGAAGAAGAAACATAGAAGAGGGAGTGAAAAACTAGAAAATAGGGAAAAGGAAATAGTGGAAAGAATCTTTGAGAAAAACGCCAGGAGAGGGAAAAGAAAATAGCAAATAAAAAGACAGTACAAGTCATACAAATGACGACTGAGAAACATATCTACAGTACACAAGACAGAATGGGGGATGGCGACACCAGAAGACAGTGATGACAGCACTCAAACTCCACCGGATGGCTGGAACATTTTGGATGGGATTGAATCAACACATAAAAGAGACTATATGAAAAAGGGGGGGTGGAGAAAAATCACCTGTATTAGGAAGAAAAAGGGAAAATATGAATGAGATAATTTTATATGAAGAGGGAAAGAGAGAGGGTAAACAAGAAACTAACAAACTAGCACACTAACATCTTATAAATCAAAGGAAAAGCGAGACAACACTCAAGGAACTGCAATAACAATCAAGTAGACTTTGAGGTGTCCATGACATCCGCTCCGTGAATCTGAAGAAATTCCTGAAGTGCCGCTGGGTCCTCAAAAGTAGTAGGGCCAGATGTATGACAAGATTTAGCATGCGCAAACGGGTTTGCGACCCATTTGCACATGCTAAATCCTTGTGGGCCATGTACAAACACTATTTTGCAAGTTGCAAATAAATTGTGACTCGCAAAATAGTGTTTTGTAAGTCGCTATTAGGAAGGGGCGTTCCCTTCCTAATAGTGACCCCAAAGCCACGTGTTAATGTTTTGCGACCGCTATTGCAGTTGCGGAACACTCGCAAATTACCACACTCTTCAAGAGGGTGGTAATGAACTTGCAAAAGAGAAGGTGTCCCCAAGGGACCCCTTCCCCTTTGCAAATGCAAGGGAAAATATTTTTTAGGGGCAGGCAGTGGTCCCAGAGACCACTGTCTGCCTTTAAAAAATGAAACCAAAACGTTTCTTTTTTCTTTTTTAAATGCATCTTGTTTTCCTTCAAGGAAAATGGACTGCACTAAAAAAAAAACACAGCTTTATTGAAAAGCAGTCCCAGACATGGAGGTCTGCTGAGCCCAGCAAACCACCATCCCAGGGAGGGCCAGCCAATCCAAATGGGGTCGCCAATTGCGAGTGGCTCAATAATATTCATGTGGTACAAAAGGGGGTGGTAATGGACGGAGCATCTGAACCAATCAAACACTCTCACCCAGTCAAAAGATCTGGGTTTAATCCATCAACGTTCTTTAGCCCACTCTGCCACCCCAGTTCAGACATGGCTATATGCAAATCAGTCTGACCCTGTGCCTCATGGGAACAGTCCAGCCCGAACTGCCAAGCCATGCCTTCCCTGGACCGGAAACAAGCTTCCGAGGACCGGTTTCTGGCATTCCAGCCGTCTTTTGCCCGGCTTGCTTGAATCAAGTGGCAAAGTGAGCAAGGGACTCATGTCCGAGCATACCCTGCCACACTTATGGCGGCCAAAAGCGGTACAAAAGGGGGTGGTAATGGACGGAGCATCTGAACCAATCAAACACTCACACCCAGTCAAAAGATCTGGGTTTAATCCATCACCGTTCTTTAGCCCACTCTGCCACCCCAGTTCAGACATGGCTATATGCAAATCAGTCTGACCCTGTGCCTCATGGGAACAGTCCAGCCTGAACTGCCAAGCCATGCCTTCCCTGGACCGGAAACAAGCTTCAGAGGACCGGTTTCTGGCATTCCAGCCGTCTTCAGCCCGGCTTGCTTGAATCCAGTGGCAAAGTGAGCAAGGGACTCATGTCTGAGCATACCCTGCCACACTTATGGCGGCCAAAAGCGGCACAAAAGGGGGTGGTAATGGACGGAGCATCTGAACCAATCAAACACTCACACCCAGTCAAAAGATCTGGGTTTAATCCACCACCGTTCTTTAGCCCACTCTGCCACCCCAGTTCAGACATGGCTATATGCAAATCAGTCTGACCCTATGCCTCATGGGAACAATCCAGCCCAAACTCAATTGTGGTTTTTGCATTCATTAATATTCATTAGCATCGCATTTTTGCGACCTGATTGGGAATTGCAATCAGTGTCTCTGACACTGTTGTACATTCTAAATTGTGACTTACTATCAAGCTCAAATTGCGAGTCTCAATTTAGAATGGCCATATATCAGGCCCGTAGTCTCCTCCTTAAAAGAACCATTGAAAAGGCACGGATGGATCAATCAATATCTGCCATTTATTCTCAGCTGAGGACGTAAGTCAAGAATTTTTTTCCGATGATTAGCAGTGACTTTAGCTACATCCTGATAAAAATACATCCAGTAGCCTTCCCAGTGAATTTGTTTTTTGGACTTAAAAATCAACAAGATTTGAAGGAGTTTGGTATATTGTAGTAAGAACAGGATAACTCCACGTAGCTTTGCTGCAATTTTGGGACAAAGTCTATGAGCCCGTTGGATGTTGAATAAAGGAGATGTAGGCATATCCACAAGTTTAGGCAGAAAAGTCTGAAAATAAACAGTTGGATTAGAGCCCTCCACGTTTTCCAGGGAGACCATAAATGCGAAAGTTATTTCTGGGATTATGGTTTTCCAAATCTTCAGTGTCCTTTTTGAGAGATCAGGTTTTCCTCCATATCATTACAAGCAGAATCAGGGTTTGGTAGGAGTTGAAAGCTTAAGGTTTTTATTCTACCCATATAAGAAGGAGAAAAAAATATATGTTTATCACTGCGGAAGTATCAGCGTGAGGAAAAACCTTCAAAAAATACAATCAAGTTCAGTCACACAGTGAGGATGTCAGCAGCATGACAGTAGAGGTGAAGTCCAAGAAAAAATAATGTCACATAGGAGAAAAATGTTTCCATTTAAAGTTGTCTCGTGAAGCAGAGACACATCGTTGTGAAGAAAAAAGTTGCTTCCTGTATTAAAGAGGAGCACGCTTGCCTTTCAAAATGGCTGGCAGAACCTCAATATGAGAAGAAGTCCCCCGGGGCTGTTATGGCCCTAAAAACGTTGCAGCATTGACTCTTTAAAAGTTCCAGCGACTCACCATTGCTTGAGGGAGGGACGCCATAATTCTTATCCCTCAGCGAGTACCAGAACGATTGTAATTTGCTTCTTAGTTTCCTCATCCGTCGGAGCCTCAGGTGGCCACGCCATCTTGTTTCGGCTCCGGGACCACGCCCCACAGAGTTTTATTAAAATATAATAAAATGCATTTAAAGATGTTCACAATAGATACAAGCTCTTCCAAACTGACCATTTTTAAATGATATTTTTAAAACATACCAAATGCATTCAAAGGTGGCTGCTGTGTATACAAGGGCATCTGGTATAGCCATCGTTTGATGCATTTGTAATTTTTACTACTAATTTCTAGATTGTCATGGTATATAAGCATCCGTAGCAGCTATCCAGGTCAAAAAAGGAAATGGCAAAGCAAGTTATTTCACTGCGAAGACCTATTTGCTTTGCCAACGCTTGTTGGAGTAGAGCCTGGGGAAGAGGTATCTCTACCGCAAAGCACTTCTTGGCTCTTTAAAATCTGTTTATCTTTTTTAAGTAAGTCCATATAAAATATAAGCTCTGACAAAATTGGATTTATGTCCTAAAATGAACAACAGTATGAATAAAGTAGCAGAAAAAACACCCTGTAATCAAGACTATTTGACAATTATTTGGAATTATATTTGTGTTAATGGTACTGTTCTATTTGTGGTGCTTAAAATATAATTAATTATAACACATTTGATTGATTTTTATGTTGCAGACATATTAATTACTGAGACAGTAATTTGTGTGAAATTCAACCTCATGACATGACAGAACCGCAATTGGCATAACGATGAATGAATATTTCCCACCTCCCAGTCTCTCACAACCTCAGCCCCCTCGTAGTGTGGTGTGTCCATCATAAATTCAGATTTTTTCATCCTGGGTGTATGCTTGTACCCTCTTGGATCTAGGAGGATCCCGCTGTACTGGCACCACTCAGACCATATTTTGTAATGTTTCTGTGGTCAGCCCTGGCTGCATAAACAGGGATCTCCAGTCTCATACACTGGTCTAAACCCCTCCTCCAGCCTTCAAGTGTTAGGGGATCTGCACTCTTTCATTCCCAACAATGTCTTTCTTCACCACCACCAATCCCAACCACAACAGTGTGGCGTGATATATGTCCAGGCCAACAGTCACATACAGTAGTACCACATTGGGAACCCTGGGGAATCTCCATCTGAGCACCTGTCCCATGCATATAAGCATGCCTTCCTAGAAGGGCATCAAAAACTCACAGGCCCAGACACTTTGCAATCAATCACACTCCTAATTTCCTTCTATTTTCTTCATTTTCTACAGCTTTTCCTGTGCGCAATATACCCAATGCAAGTATATCCAGTGAATAAGTTAAACATGTGAGGCGATAGCTGCCTCCTGGGGGAAGGCCGGCACCTCTCTCCAGGCGTTGTACATCAATGGGCCCATATCCTTGGTCCATTGCATTCTTAAGTAGTCAAACGTGCCTGCCAAATTGTTAAATAGTGAGTGGTTTATGTTTGATATCTTGTGTGTGGTCAACTTACCTAGAAAGACTTTAGCCATTCTGGGGCTAAAGTAAAGTATATTCTCTTGATCCTTTACATAAAGTTAAAGTCTTAGTTGGAGCAGCAGGTATCTATAGAAATGGTCTCAATGTAAATAAAATTATCTTGTAGGTCTGTAAAGGACTTAATTGATCATCCAAATTTGAAATCCCCCAGGCTTGAGATACCTATGATGCCCATGGCTTGAGGCCCGGTGGTGTCAATGCTTGTCGCAGCATCACCTCAGCCCATGGGGGGATTCTTTGGTCAATCTCATCCACCACTGTGGGGTCTTGTTGCATCACTCTGAGTCTGAAGCACATCTTTCTTGACTGGAGGGAGAGACTGCGGGGTGGTCCCCCATAAAGGAGGTATTGATAACGGTGATTAACTAAGAAGCCCTGTAATATGACCAGAGGACTGAAACTGCAGTGCCACCATTATATATATATATATATATATATATATATATATATATATATATATATATATATATATATATATATATATATATATATATATCGATTTGAAGCAGTGAGATAGAGGAACTCGTGAGTGGGGTAGATAATCCCATATGGAACTGTAGCAGTCTTGTGTTTAGTCATATAAAGAAGCCATGTGGCTTGGGGAATGGATAGTTTTGTAACTGGTACAGAACGTGGGGCAGGACCACCATCATGTAAATCAATGACCTGCCCATAATAGACAGTCGGAGCATGGACCAGAACCCCAGGCGACAGGTAAGGCAGCCTAGCTGAGGCTGCATGTTCCTGTACTGTACCCTCTGCGGGTTGTCCGTCATATAGAGTCCTAAGCACCCAAATCTGTTGATGAGAACCTGTAGGTCTGTAGTGCCCTCTAGTGTTATATTGACCCTAGAGGGCTGGATATAGGACATATTGAGGATTTAACCCTTTTAATTATGAGTCCTTAATATCATCTAAAGATATGTACTATATGGAACACCCAAGGCCCAGACTCTTGCAAGTCATTTAATAGATAATGACACCATCCGCATAGGGTGGTATACTATCTGCTATGCCCGGTGCCCATTCTAGTCCTTGGACCAAGGCAACAACCGTCATTCCTGCGGTAAGGGTTTGATTACTAAGGCAAATGATAAGGGCGACAGGGGCCAACCCTGCACCATGTTCCTCTGAATTAGGAGGGATCTGAGAGGTTGCTACCCACTTGGATGCTTGCACCCAGGACGGTGTACAGTAGTCGGACTCGTCTAATGAATTTGGGGACAAAGTAATATTTTCTTCTTAGGTGTTTTTATTGCTCAATAAGTTGCTTATTTGCATTGCACATTCATCATATCTTATGTTTTTACTACAGTTTCCTGGATATAAACTCCAAATATTGTTTCAATTTCTTTCTTTCCAATTCATATTTGTATTCATATTCATACTGTCATATTTATACCTACACTGTTTTAATTTCATTTAGAGATAATGTGGTTATTTATTTTTGTGTAATAGGTTTGGATTGCCAAATCTGCTGCTTAATGGTGGTACAACAGAATATTAAGAACTAGAGCAGGGGCCTCCAACCAGTAGCTCGGGAGCTACTGGTAGCTCACTAGCACCCTCATAGTAGTTCTCAGAGGTGAAGCCAAACCAAGCCAATCTCAGAGATTCTGTATACATTAATGAAGCAAGCACTGCTCATTTCACTACCCTTAAGAGTTACAGACACTCAAACACACACTGTGGTGGCCTATCAATCAATCAATAAGGGATTTATAGAGCGCACTACTCACCTGTGAGGGTCTGAAGGCGCTGGGGGAGGTTGTGGGGGGGATTTGGGCAGCTTAGGTCATTCGAAAAGCCAGGTCCTGAGGCTCTTCCTGAATGCTTTCAGTGTGGGGCTTCATCTGATGCTGAGGGGGAGTTTTTTCCAGGTCTTGGCCATGATGTAGGAGAAGGGTGTGCCTCCTGTTCTGGGGCTGTGGATGCAGGGGATTTCGTCTAAGGCCTGGTCAGCAGGCGGAGGTTTCTTTTGGGGGTGTAGAAGGAGATTCTTTTGTTGAGGTATTGAGGTCCAGTGTTGTGGAGGGCTTTATAGGTGTGTGTGAGCAGCTTGAAGGTCACTCTTTTTTCGAAGGGGAGCCAGTGAGTGCTTTTATATGCTGGGTCATGTGGTCTTGTTGTGGGATGCGGAGGATGAGTCTGGCTGTGACGTTCTGGACAGTCTGAAGTTTGTGGAGTAGAGATTTGTTGATTCCGGCATAGAGGGTGTTCCCGTAGTCCAACCTGCTGGTGATGAGTGCATGGGTGACGGTCTTCCTGTATTCAGGGGGTGGGTCCATTTGAAGGTCTTGCTGAGTTTGCGGAGGGTTTTGAAGCATGTGGAAGCTGCAGCGTTGGCCTATGGGTCTGCCACATGAAGCATCTTTAACCACTTTTAAAATACCTAAGAAGGAGAATGCCATGTTATCCGCCTTGCTCTATCAGTCGCACTGTGTGTGACATCAAAGAATAGTAGCAGCAGTAACCAAGGCTGGCCCACCAAAGGGTGTGACTGCAAGAACTAGAGTGAAAATGTGTTAATTGGGAGCATGATCAACTAAAGAGCTGAGGAGAAGTGAGTATGCATCCAGGGCAGAGAAAATTAAAAGCATCACATTCATTATTGTGTGGGTGTGTGACATTGTGTCCTTCCTAAATAAACAGAGTTGATTCCTTAAAGCTACTCCTGGCATCAAGGACTGCTAAATATGTATGCTGGTCTCCATCATGAGAGTATTAGCTCTGACGCAATTGGGCCCATTGTTGGTATCATTCTGCATAGCCATAATGTTTTCGTCCTTGATTATTTTGGGCATACAAGTCTAGTAATTACATACTTGCTGCCATCACTGACATATTAAGAGCATGACTGGCCAGCTTTTAGCCATTCCTGACAGAGTGGCGACCACTTCTCCAATAACAATGGCCATAACTGATGTATGTTGGGCATCCAGCTGTGGTACAGTGGTAGCCCTGGTTTAATGGTGGGCATTATTGGCATAACAGAGGCATTCTTAGTGTCATGGTGAGGAAGCATGGCTCATGATTCCAATACCGTGGTATTTGAAGCATAATTTGTCCATGGTAGGCATTTTTACATGGCGGTACCCAAAGAAAATAAAAAGCTGATCTTTAGGGACTGTGTATTTTCTAACAATGAAAACTGATTTGATTTTTAAAGGAAACAATTATGCTTTTTCAGAATGGGTTTTTCTTCTGGAAAATTGAGTTTGAGTGGAAAGGGATTTTGATAGAAAAATATGTGCATTTTCAAAAGCTAATATGCTAATGACGACAAAGTATTGCAATTCTAAAACACATTTATAGTTGTTAGTTGAATGATAATTCAATTTAAGTTGGGAAACCTACTGCTCTGGTAATACCCTTTGTGGCACACAGGATGTGATGACTTGAGTTTTACTTGATTACAAGCATTTAATATTGATAAACGTTTTCCTAGCATTTAGCTGATAACTTCACCTGGAATTTTTGGGTGGTTACTACTGATAATTGTGCTTAGGGTGGTCATGGTGTAATGTTAATACACATCATCAGCATTTGACAGTGATAAAATATGCTAGTAGCTCAGCAGGACTTTCCTTGAGCAGAATTAGCTCTCACTACAGAAAAGCCATGGAGACCCCTGAACTAGAGTAATGAGTTACCACAATATTGTGTAAAAACATATTGTCTACAAAAACATCAAAGTCACATACTTTGTATGTAAACTATCCAAATAGTGTGTCAAAAATATAATTCAACTGAATATCATCAACACTTAATATTCATAGAATTACATTATAAGTAAATTATTTAAAATATCACAATAAAAAGTAGTAATATAATTAACAATAAAAAGGTTTAAGAACTAAAGTATATTATTTATATATACACACACACTTATCTCTCTCTCTCTCTCTCTCTCTCTCTCTCTCTCTCTCTCTCTCTCTCTCTATATATATATATATATATATATATATATATATATATATATATATATATATATATATATATATATATGTTATTCAAAATGATCTGAATAATAACTAATCAATTCTTAAAATACATCAAATTAAAAATAATGGCAATAACCTAAAAGTAAAAATGAACAAACATACACAAATAACTCAAATATACATAGCCAGTAGGTAGTTATATTGAGGACCTAGTTTCCATAAAGGAACTGTTTTATGTTTTGCTATCAACTTTGGCACCATTTGATGAATCTTCACAAAACTTTCAAAACTAGTACAGCAATCACTTCATCTGCTGTCTGGAAAGTTTTGGGGTTATTTGTCAAGCGAGGCTGAAAAAAAGGAGGAAGGCCCCAAAACACATTTTCTGCATGCAATTTCTATTAGGTATTTTAGAAACGTCACACTCCTTATGGTTATTTGTTGTAAACGCAATTACTGAATCGCTACTGCTTAGTAAGAAGCCTGACTGATTACAAGTCTCTATTCAGGATCTAGATTGAGATTGAAATAGCGTGGATGGCGCTGCATGAATGAGATAGATTCGTGGCAGCAAGCACTCTTTTTAATATTGTGACTTTCAGCCTGATTCATCATACTCCCGTTTTGCGAGCCCCTAATAGCGATTCATAGCGAATCGCTATTAAGGACTCGCAAAACGGGATTCATGTAGGAATATGCAAAAAAAATGCTATTCCTTCTAATTCCTTATTTGCGATTAGCAAATTGCTAATCGCAAATAAGGAATAACTCCCCATTCATTCCTATGGGCCAAAAGGCCAATAGGAATGAATGGGGAGTATTCCTTATTTGCGATTAGCAATTAGCTAATCGCAAATAAGATAGCGATTGAAAGGGTGCCAGGGGCGTCCAAAGGACACCCTGTAGCACCCCTTAAATGCTAATATGAACAGGGGTTGCGCACACACATGTCCAAAGGACATGTGTGTGTGCAACATGCAACTCAGAAAAATGCTTTTAAAAGCATTTTTCTGAGTTATCGCTATTTACCACGAGGTTTGACCTCGCGGTAAATAGCGGCCCGAAATTGCGATTTCGCAATTTTTAAATGGATGATGAATTGCATTTAAGGAATCTCAAATAGAGATTCCTTAAATGTAATCCATCGCAAATTTGCAAAAACGCAATTACCGATTTTTGCATTTGGGATGATGAATCCGAAATGCAAAAATCTCACTCGCAAAGGGCCAGATTCTCAGAATCTGGCCCTTTGCGAGCCGAATTCAGCTTCATGAATTAGGCTGTTTAAGTTTTAAATTATATTAATACTCTGTATACCTGTTTCTTGTGCACACCTTTTCAACCACCACTGTTTCACCGCCGCATTGCTCCCCGTTCCACCGCAGCAAGTGCTGATTGTGTGGAGGGATACAGCACGGCATAGAGGAAGCGAGATCCTCACTTTCGGGGCACACCATACCCGGCCACCTTGGCTGAGGCTGACGGTCCAGTTGTTGACAGGACCGAACCCAGCCTCCTATTTAAAGTGCATATGGAGTCGACGCGCAGCGGACGCGCGCAGCGGGCGCACCAATGGCGCGCCGAAGGTGCACCAAAGGTAAGCCCGTCTGCGACCGTCTGCGCTCTGGCCGGGTGCAGGGCCAGAAACGCTGCGTGTCCAGCTACCATCAGGAAATTTAGTGGGGAGGACCTCCTATCACTAAAAACCATCTCCCAAACTTGTCCGCATCGATTTGACGTATCTCTTTGGAAGGGCCCCATTAGCTGTCGGGAATGTAAGAAAAGGTTCGCTCTCTCACATATTGCTGCACTTACGGTTGGCAGTAATATTCTGAAGGGGGAGGCAAATCAATGCAAGATCTATGCCTGACCACGCATTACATATCCATGATTTGATAACTGAAGACGATCTAGATTGTCTCTTTATCACGGAAACGTGGCTCAAATCATGGTGCAACCCCGACATAGTGCATGCCCTGCCGCCAGGCTATCGTATCCAAAGGGCTGACAGAGGGGAAACACGGGGGGGAGGAGTGGCAATTATTCGTAAGGACTCTCTCAACTGTGCTGTAGCTCAATTGCATGATCTCAAAGGGGCGGAAGGGATGAGTTTTCACATCAAGGTTAATGACACCTTCACGTTTGCGGGTGCTCTGATCTATCGCCCCCCGGGCCCACATAAGGCTTTCTGGAGAGCATTGCGGATGCACTTAGCATTCTGGCACTCCGATTCTCGAATTTCACGGTACTTGGGGATATTAACATACACTTAGACTCCCCCATAGACACGGCAGCCAATGCATTTAGAGACACTATGGATGTATTAGGTCTAGCAATACTCACCATTAACTCCACTCATAGTGCATTCCACACTCTAGACTGCATCTGCTCTAATCTTGCCACACTTAAGGTCAATCTCCCCAGAACCAAGACATGGACAGATCATGCACTGGTGCCTTTGAACCTCTCACTGGATGGGAGTGTGAAAGGCAAGCAGTCTGGTAAAAGCACTCAGGCCGAAATGAGGGATGGAAAGCAATCATGAGCCACCCAGAATTGATCGCAATGGCCAGTGATTGTAGGCCCCTCATGATAGGAAATCCTGAATCGGACAATAACACCTTCAGGGAGTGGATGTCTCAGCTTAAAATCAAAGCAGGACCTGTTACAATCAGAAACATGCCATGCCATAAGAGATTGTCTGCCCCCTGGTTGGACCAGACATTGAAAGCAAAACAAGGGGAGGTACAGAGAACCAAACATAGATGGCGGAAAGAATATTGCGAGGAAGACCGCTGTAACTATAAAATAGCCAGGAGCTCATATCATGCACTTAATAAACAAGCAAAAATGTTATTTTACACTGCAGCAATAGAAAATGCGAATAACAAACAAAAAGCGATCTTTAAGATCGTAAATGGCTTTAACAACCCTAAAATACTAGTGCAGGAAATTCCGCCCTCGGAGAATCTCTGTAACACAATTGCAGACTTCTTTGAGGAAAAAGTACAGGGCCTTACGAAAGACTTTGCAGTACCTATCATAGAGTCAGGAGAAGGTGGCAGTATGGGGAATTATCCTGTGGACCATTTGGCACTCTTTCGGCCGATTAGTCTGGAGGAGACTCATCGGGCAATACTGGCAATCAAATTGGGATCACCGTTTTATCCGTGCCCCCCCACGCTCCTACATACGATCGTTGACGTTGTCAATCCTGCAATTAATAATATTACTAATGCATCACTGGCCACGGCTAACATCCCCTCAGAATGGAAACTGGCGGCGGTCAAACCACTGCAGAAGAAACAGCTGCCTGACCCCACCATTCTATCCAACCTTCGACCAATCTCATTGCTCCCTGCATTATGTAAGATAACAGAGTCTTTTGTAAATAAATAAATTACTAAGTTTCTTGAGGATAGCGAGGCAAGGCACCCAAACCAATCAGGTTTTAGAGCACAACATTTTACTGAGTCAGCTCTCCTGTTTACCACCGACACCATCCGAATGGCCCTGGACCAGGGTAAGAAGGCTGTCCTAATCTTATTAGATTTGTCGGCAGCCTTCGACACGGTCTCACATACCATCCTGATTGACCGGCTACTAACATCTGGCATAACTGGAAGGGTCCTAGAATGGATTAAGAACTTTTTGAGTGGCAGGCGGCAAGTGGTCACCTTGGGTGAATTCTGTTTGAAGGAAAAATCTCTTACGACTGGAGTACCGCAAGGGTCTTGTATAAGCCCGACACTTTTCAATGTGTACACCACCCCTCTCATCAGGTTGAGATCGTCTTTCGGCATCGATGTGGTGGCATACGCCGATGATACTCAACTGATCCTAGTCCTTAATAAAGACACTCAGGACTGGGAAGAAAATCTTAAATGCTGCCTGACGGCAACATTTGAATGGATGGGGAAGAACCATTTGAAATGTAATACGGGCAAAACCGAGATTATGCCAATGGGTCCACAAAATGACTTTGTCCCTAAACTATGGTGGCCGGAGAATGCTGAGATACCGCCCCACACCACCAATACGGCTCGTAATTTGGGTATAAAGTTTGACACCGCTCTGTCATTCAAACAACAGGCACTGACAGTAGCCGGGACCTGTTTCAATATCATCAAGGGACTGAGGAAATTCTTTGACCTGCTTCCCTTGGAGGCTAGGAAAATGGTAACAGTCGCCCTCGTGACATCAAGGATAGATTATTGTAACAGTGTCTATGCAGGGACTAATAAAGTGGTCACACATAAACTCCAGATGGTGCAACATGCAGCAGCCAGATTGGTGCTGAAATGGCCGAAGAAATCCTCAGCACCCGCAGCATTAAACACCCTGCACTGGCTCCCAATAATCAAAAGGGTCATTTTGAGGATCCTGATTATTACCTTTAGAGCCTTTCACTCTCAAGGGCCAAAGTATCTATGGGGGAGTTTTCCAGGTATCATCCCACATGTACTTTGCGGTCCTCAAAAGCTAACCTTCTGTCTGTCCATGTTTTCAGACTAAGTATGAGAGGTGGTAAATCTCTACCAGTCCTAGGGCCAAAAGCCTGGAATACTCTTTCCCCTTATCTCCGGACCCTGGAGTGGGAAGTAGATTTCCGAAAGGCACTGAAAACTTGGATTTTTAACTTACTGGATACTTGTGTCAGAGCACTAGTGTGATAGCCTGGATGAACCACCATAAGCAGTATGACCAGTGTTTAGATCTTTACGGTCAGTAGAGGCACCTAGATGCTCCTTGGAGCGACTGTTGCTCGGTACAAATACACCATTACATTACATTATATCATGGTTGCTTGAGACAAGTTCAATCCTTATAAGATACATGTATTTCGTTCAAACATATGATGTCAGCTTCATATCCTTGTAGACTTAGCATATCAATCTACACTTGGGGGGGCTATTCATATCAGAAACTTTACAATTGATAATACTTAATCTCCCATGATGTATGACAGCCATATTTATAATCATCGATCTCTTATAGACACTTGCCTAGATGATTATCTCTTTTTGTTACTTTTTTTCTGAGTAATAACTTGTCATACACATGTCAGTCAATCACAAAACATTATTCGGCCAATCAGGGCCAGAAAAGTATAGATATTTAAAAAATTCATAAATATAGTTGTATTTCAAGATTGAAAACACATGAAGGGCAATGCAGAGGTAATACAATTAATTGCTGAGCGTGCACTACATAAATGGCATACTAATATTAAAAAGCATAAAATATATATAGAAAGCCCAAAGGGTCTTATACTAAAAGTTTAGAACGCTAAAATTTGGGGGATTGGATCCTAAAAGATAATAACACAAAAGGAGGAGAGATTATACTGATCCATATTTATTCCTGAGACTCAGAGAATAGCGGACAAACATCTGCACGGCTAGGCACATTTATTCATTGTTCAACCTTTGCAGTCACTCAAAAGCCTCCTTATAGGAGTTCATGTTGAAAGACTGAAAGATAGGACACATAAATCAATTCCTTGCATGAGCATACAGAGTGCACAATATAATTAAGTGCAATGTGCTATGAGTGGCAGTGTTATTACAGGAGTATCTAGGCAGTGGTTCTTCCCAAGCTATATTCTGAGGGAAAGCATTTACAAGGTGCAATAGGCTTAATGAAAGTCTAGTTAAATAAAACCTAAGGTTCTCATTCAGAAACCAGGAAAGGTAAGACTCACACCCATATATCTGTTTGATAGGATTGTAAGAGTAGCTCATCTCCCATGCAATGTCTCTTGTTCTACCATACCCTTAGACTGTCTTAATCTCCACTTTATGCATGCCTCTCTTTTTTGAGGGAAAATCAATCCCACCTCTGCCATTACCATCATTAATGGCCATTGAGCCTGCCATACCTTCACCATCCACCCCATCTGAAACAAGCAATGCCATAGCCAATAGGTATCGCCTTTGGGACTTTATAAGTGTTTAATTATCCAGCACAATATCCTTGGTGCAACAACATCAACTGTTGCATGGCTAAACACTTATAAGGTCCCAAAGGCGAGACCTATTGGCTATGCCAATGCTTGTTTTAAATGGTTGCTCATTCGTTTGTCACAATCCAGTGTTTGTGGTCTCTTGAATGCAAATTATTGTGATGTCACAACTGCTGGAAGAGACTTTGGCAAGGGCCTTAGATGCAGTCCAGCTTCCGATACTCAAAGACCAATATCTCTTAATGCTAACAGACGATTCATATTTTGCTGAGGGAATGCCCAATGTTTGGACATTTGCTTGAACAAAGGCGAGGCCCCAAAAGCAGAAAATGTGTTTCCGTTGGTTTCTAGTTCCAGAAGTGAAAACCTCACCATGAGATAGTAGCATAATCCTTGCAATGCAGCTACTGGGGATGTTATTAACCCTTATTTCCTTCTGGAAACGTTCCATCTCTTTACACAAATCTCTTTGATTGTGTCTGTTTTCATCAGCTGCGTTAAACTTTGTTAGTATTCCAAGGCAAGAGTTACACAAATATGGATTCTTATGAAAGTTTGTGTACACATAGTGAAAAGATGTCTTAGCATTCTAGAATCTGTTTCTAGATTTGAAGCTGTGCTATATATGAAGGCCAAAAACAACAATTGATGGACAGAATGCAGAACAATGTCATACATTTACCCCAGTACAAAAATCTGGGCCTAAATCCATCGTTTTTTTGCACTCCACACCACCCCAGGTCAGACATGGCCATATGCAAATCGGCCTTGACCCTGTGCCTCATGGGAACAGTCCAGCCCGAACTGCCAAGCCATGTCTTTCCTGTACCGGAATCAAGCATCCAAGGACCGGTTTCTGGCTATCAGCCTGGATAGCTTGACTCCAGTGGTGTGGAGAGCATGGGACTCACGTCTGAGTATACCCATCCCACTCAGGGTGACAAATGCAAAAACAACAATTGATGGACAGAATGCAGAACAATGTCATACATTCACCCCAGTACAGAGATCTGGGCCTAAATCCATAGTTTTTTGGCACTCCACACCACCCCAGGTCAGACATGGCCATATGCAAATCAGCCTTGACTCTGTGCCTCATGGGAACAGTCCAGCCCGAACTGCCAAGCCATGTCTTTCCTGGACCGGAATCAAGCATCCAAGGACCGGTTTCTGGCTATCAGCCGTCATCAGCCTGGATAGCTTGACTCCAGTGGTGTGGAGAGCATGGGACTCACGTCTGAGCATACCCATCCCACTCGGGGTGACAAATGCAAAAACAAGAATTGATGCACAGAATGCAGAACAATGTCATACATTCACCCCAGTACAGAGATCTGGGTCTAAATACATCGTTTTTTTGCACTCCACACCACCCCAGGTCAGACATGGCCATATGCAAATCAGCCTTGACCCTGTGCCTCATGGGAACAGTCCAGCCTGAACTACCAAGCCATGTCTTTCCTGGACCGGAATCAAGCATCCAAGGACCAGTTTCTGGCTATCAGCCGTCATCAGCCTGGATAGCTTGACTCCAGTGGTGTGGAGAGCATGGGACTCACGTCTGAGCATACCCATCCCACTCGGGGTGACAAATGCAAAAACAAGAATTGATGGACAGAATGCAGAACAGTGTCATACATTCACCCCAGTACAGAGATCTGGGCCTAAATCCATCGTTTTTTTGCACTCCACACCACCCCAGGTCAGACATGGCCATATGCAAATCAGCCTTGACCCTGTGCCTCATGGGAACAGCCCAGCCCAAACTGCCAAGCCATGTCTTTCCTGGACTGGAATCAAGCATCCAAGGACCGGTTTCTGGCTATCAGCTGTCATCAGCCTGGATAGCTTGACTCCAGTGGTGTGGAGAGCATGGGACTCACGTCTGAGCATACCCATCCAACTCGGGGTGACAAATGCAAAAACAAGAATTGATGGACAGAATGCAGAACAATGTCATACATTCACCCCAGTACAGAGATCTGGGCCTAAATCCATAGTTTTTTTGCACTCCACACCACCCCAGGTCAGACATGGCCATATGCAAAGCAGCCTTGACCCTGTGACTCATGGGAACAGTCCAGCCCAAACTGCCAAGCCATGTCTTTCCTGGACCGGAATCAAGCATCCAAGGACCGGTTTCCTGGCTATCAGCCGTCATCAGCCTGGATAGCTTGACTCCAGTGGTGTGGAGAGCATGGGACTCACGTCTGAGCATACCCATCCCACTCGGGGTGACAAATGCAAAAACAACAATTGATGGACAGAATGCAGAACAATGTCATACATTCACCCCAGTACAGAGATCTGGGCCTAAATCCATCGTTTTTTTGCACTCCACACCACCCCAGGTCAGACATGGCCATATGCAAATCAGCCTTGACCCTGTGCCTCATGGGAACAGTCCAGCCGGAACTGCCAAGCCTTGTCTTTCCTGGACCGGAATCAAGCATCCAAGGACGGTTTCTGGCTATCAGCCGTCATCAGCCTGGATAGCTTGATTCCAGTGGTGTGGAGAGCATGGGACTCACGTCTGAGCATACCCATCCCACTCGGGGTGACAAATGCAAAAACAAGAATTGATGGACAGAACGCAGAACAATGTCATACATTCACCCCAGTACAGAGATCTGGGCCTAAATCCATCGTTTTTTGCACTCCACACCACCCCAGGTCAGACATGGCCATATGCAAATCAGCCTTGACCCTGTGCCTCATTGGAACAATCCAGCCCAAACTGCCAAGCCATGTCTTTCCTGGACCGGAATCAAGCATCCAAGGACCGGTTTCTGGCTATCAGCCGTCATCATCCTGGATAGCTTGACTCCAGTGGTGTGGAGAGCATGGGACTCATGTCTGAGCATACCCATCCCACTCGGGGTGACAAATGCAAAAACAAGAATTGATGGACAGAATGCAGAACAATGTCATACATTCACCCCAGGGACTCTTTTTTCTGGTGGTACCTACACAAAATCAATTAGAGGTACCTTGACTGAAACAATGCTATTAATCGTAGAAATTAATACAAACAACAGGCCTCCGTAACATAGATGTATTCTTTTTTCGACTATTTTTTGACATCACGTAGGTAGAGGAAATAAATCATAGGGTGATCTCATAAAGTGCAGACAACACAGGGAAATTGCAGTGCACACAGGAGAATATACAGTTAGAAAGCAGCATTGCTTTCCTGGTTGCAGCCTTGCATCCCTGGTCGCCGCCGCAGTCCGTTCAGGCAACTGCGGTGGGTCCGCATCGGGGGGAGGGGGGAGATTTTGAGGACCGATGCAGAGGGAAAAATAATTATTTATTTAAATTTCCCTCTGCATCGTCCTTCGAAATAGCAACCCCCCCCACCCCACCCCACCAGGCCCCACTGCTGTTACCTGTACGGACTATGGCTGCCTGGTTGTCTTCACACTCAAGTGTATTTCTGTTTATAATCACATTTCATCTAGACACCAATCTCATCGAATTTTGACCAGGGGCCTACTGTCAACGTTTTGGCCCTTAGGTTATTTGAAGGGTCTCATAAGGACCAGTCATCTTGAGAATGTAAGCCTGCGAAAGAAAGCATGAGGCCTAATCAAAATGATGTATGATTAAACAATCCACTCACCACGTGAACTATCTTAGGTAGAACCCACTGAATATATCTGGTGTCCTACTGTGGCCAATCACTCTCGCCATTTCCTTGTGTGCTCACCTAGTGCTGAGAGTGGTGCAATCCAGCTCAGGCTTTCGTGTTTGCTGAAGCGGAGTGCAGAGAGTGAGACCGAGAGGCGAGGTGCGGGGAGGAAGGACGCCTTACCGCTGCCTCCACCGTTGGTGCTACCCTTTGGCCCCAGGCACCCCCATGTGCCCCCAGGTGCCAGAGGTGTCCCGGATAGAATGCACTGGTATCAGCGGCGGGTTAGCGGGGGCTACCTGTCCATCATACACCTTCCACAGGCTGATCTTCAGGGCTCAGGACAACGTTTTTGGCACCTTCCCCAGTTCTTATCCAGCCTGTTTGGGAAGGCTGAGCGGTAGGAGCAGCGGGAGGAGTAGGAGCAGAGCCCTTACGCCGAACATCGTCAGAGTGCGGGTCAGTGAGAGCAGTGCGAGGGGAGCCAAAGCAGTAGAGCCTTCACCCCCGGCATTGCGAGGAAAGCAATGTGACCCCCGTGGCTGGCCAGAGTGAGCAGTATGAGCAGGAGTGGAGCGTAGCTCCAAAAGAGAGGGAGTGTGCCTCTCAGCAAGCCCGGATTAGATAGCTGGAGGTGAGAAGGGGGAGAGTACTTCTTTCTTCGGATGGGCTGATACTAATACTGAAGGTACTGGAGGCACTGGGTTGACACTGAAGGGGTCATAAATCTGTGAAGCCAGAGGATACTCCTGCTTGTTTTACTTGCAAAGGAATAACCGCAGCTAGCTCCGTGACTTTTATGGTGCACAATAATCCAAACAAACATTTGAGTCTTGCAACAGCTCTATGTATCCGGTGCTCTAAAAAGGGAATGCCCACAACTTATAATGGTCTCATTCATTGAATATACAAATGGACTTTAGCATCCTACGTTCTCTCGCTCTGTCACTGCTCTGTCACCATTGTAGATTACGCAGAGTCACTGAGCGGAGTGAAGCAAGGAGGATCACCGCAATTGTCTAAAGTGCTTGAATCACTGCTTGCGCCCCCCCTTCCCGGTTCTTGCCAGCCATCCCTGCCTGCCCGGCCCTGCCTTACCCAGACCAGACCAGGCGAGGGAGTTACAGCTGGGAGGTAGGGGCGTGGACTGCCGCTCTTTGTCTTTAAGGCTCCCAGCCCAGGACTGAGGTGCTGCGTGTGCACAACACGACATAACATAACACAACATAATAAAATATGAGGTCTGGAAGAGATAGAGTGCCTTACCTGGCAACAAAAAGGAAAAGAAAAGCGCAAGGAATATTGGCAAACAACAACAAAGCAAAAACTGAAGGGAAGGCGCAAACACTAATGTCGCCAATCTTTCGCCCCTTTATAGGAACAAACAATGGACCACATAAGATTGAATTCTTCAAAGACCCAGCAGGTATAATGCTCACCAAACAA
This sequence comes from Lissotriton vulgaris, assembly GCF_964263255.1. NCBI lineage: Eukaryota > Metazoa > Chordata > Amphibia > Caudata > Salamandridae > Lissotriton > Lissotriton vulgaris. The sequence goes on from NC_141696.1 coordinate 683,135,122, forward strand.
GAGGGAGATAACAAATTACCCCCACCAATCAAACCAACAAACAAGAATGCTAGGGACACACAATTAATGGTTGCAAACAGATACGATATAAAGGCCCTGGACAACGTAAAAGATCCAAGAACTGCTATGGGCCCAACCAAGCATATGTTACATCAAGAACCAATGGAACATCAAGATAATTCATCGGGGTCCATAACAGATCTGGAGCTAATTACATGTAGAGAACAATCTCCGCATGTGACAGAATGCCCAAATGAGTTTCCTGATAGTTCATTCGGGCAAAAAGCACAAGCATATTGCACCGGCACTAAGGCTCAACAACCAATAGAGGCCCAGGTAAAAATTCTCAACCAAACACTTAACCAAACAGCAAAGCAAGCATACAATGAGAAAGCAGATCAAACATTAAAGCTCTTGGGCGAAAAGCACAAGATCATTGTACCAGCACCAAGGCTCAACAACCTATAGAGCTCCATGTAAAAATTCTTAACCAAACACCTAAGCAAGCATACTATGAGGAAGCAGATCGGAACATCAAAGCAATAGAAGAAACCTCACAATCTGTAAAATCATCTCCAATAATAAAACTACCTGAAGGAGCAAATATTAACCAAAGCTTTGACACCCACGCGCCAGCACTAACAGCTAAAATAGCATCATCAACCGACTCGGGACAATATGGGATATCTTCTTCAAAACATCACAACTCACCTTGGAGGCACTAAACTACCACTCAAATAAGATGGATGTGCAAGCTGATCTGCTAAACATCATGGCCAATGCAATTTCAGGGATTGACCAACAACTGTCTGATCTCAACTCTCTAATCAAGCGAGCTCAGGCCTACGCGACCACATTAAACACAGAATCAATCAATCATATCATTTGTAAAGCGCACTACTCACCCGTGAGGGTCTCAAGGCGCTGGGGTGGGGAATGCTGCTCCTGCTCAAAAAGCTAGGTCTTGGGGAGTTTTCTGAAGGTCAGCAGGTCTTGCGTCTGCCGTAGGTGGATGGGTAGGTTGTTCCAGGTCTTGGCGGCAAGATGGGCGAACGATCTGCCACCGGAGGTCGCTCTTCAGAAGCGGGGGACTGTGGCAAGGGCAAGGTCAGTGGAGCGGAGCTGGTGGGTGGGGGTGTAGAAGCTGAGTCATCTGTTGAGGTCCATTGGTCCGGTGTTGCGGAGTGCCTTGTGTGCGTGGGTGAGGAGCTTGAAGGTTATCCTCTTGTTGACTGGTAGCCAGTGTAGGTCTCTCAGGTGGGGTGCGATGTAGCTGCAGCAAGGGATGTCGAGGTTCAGGCATGCAGAGGCGTTCTGGATGCATTGGAGCCGTCTCAGGAGTTTGGCCGAGGCTCCTGCATAGAGGGAATTTCCGTAGTCAAACCTGCTGCTGACGAGGGCCAGGGTGACCGTTGTTCTCGTTTCAGTGGGGATCCACTTGTGGATCCTGCGGAGCATGCGGAGGGTGTTGAAGCAGGAGGAGGAGTCAGCGTTGACCTGTTTAGTCATGGAGAGAGTGGAGTTGAGGATGACCCCTAGGTTGCGTGCGTGGTCGATGGGTGTTGGAGCAGTTCCCAGTGCGGTCGGCCACCAGAAGTCGTCCCAGGCCGAAGGGGTGGATCCGAGGATGAGGACCTCCATCTTTTCTGAGTTCCGCTTCAGTTGGCTGTTTCTCATCCATTCAGCGACGGCCTTCATTCCTTTGTGAAGGTTGGTTTTGGCGGTGTGGGGGTCCTTGGTGAGGGAGAGGATCAGCTGGGTGTCATCAGCGTTGGAGATGATGTTGAGGTCGTGCTGACGGGCGACATGGGCGAGCAGTGCCATGTATGAATGTGCCTGTTGCCCAGCAATTGACAAATAGGCAACAATCCCAGAAGTTTTGACTACCCTAATGGAGGACCTAAAGACCAGGGCAATCAAAGTCAATAAGCTTGATAATATTCTTGCATGCCCTCAGAACACCGACAGAGAAGAGGAACCAAATAAAGTAAGCGTAGTTACTGACTCAGTCCAGGCCAAGCAAACAACAGTTACCATAAAAATATCAAATCTGGAGGAAAAAGAAGGAGCTGTAATTCAATTAACACAATTAAACATGACCAGACTTATGGAAAAAAAAAAAAAAAAGCTGAGAAGACAACACAACTTAAAAGAAGCTGGGGACAGACTACACATGGCTCAAACGAACCAGAAACAATATTAAACCAGAAACAGGACCAGCAATTAAATAAAAAACCATACCCAATTTTGTCCAAACAGACAAAAGTAAACAAACAATCAGGCAAGGAGCAGGTGACTGTGAATAGCTCGATTGAACTAGCGACCAGAGAAAAGCAGAAGAAAATTGAACATCTGGCCATTAGAGAAACTCAGAAGAAATCCGAGCAAGAAGAGGCAGCAAAGGGGGATCTCAAGGACACACCAACAATCAGCTTGGATAAAATACTAAAAGAATACCCCAAAAACAAAATGGGGGAAGGAAATACCCAACTGCATGTGGCTACGTCTAAGCCTTCAGGTGAGACTAAGCTCAATGTAACTAAATCCCCGCACAACACAATTTTTAACAATTCATATCCGGCTGAAAGAAGGGACGCACGACTAAGCGTCTTCCAGCCATCTTATAAATCAAAGGGCAGACATGACATCATAAATAGGAGCAACCTACTAAGGCTCCTGCAACACATTCCTTCGTTGTCAAACATAACAAGTGCTGATATGGAGAGGGTTCATTTCGAATCGAAGGACGAAAACCCCAACCAGGAAAATAAGGTAGTGACGGTGGATAAATCATTACATCGCTGAAGCCGTCCTCTTGGAAACAGAAGCCTTTAAAAATTGGGGTGTAGCAGTCACGACACCTGAGCAAGAAAAATACTCGCAAATCTTACTTGAACTATCAGACATGGCCAATGACATAAAGAAGGTAAAGCAACACCTGCATAGTATACTGAAAGGCACCTCGAACAAACAACCTGAACAGAATTATATTAACCTAAGCATCCTTGTAAGTACCCAGGGGGAAGCAGCTGCATATAGAACAATAAAAGAAGAGGCACCCCAAACAATCCCATGGAGGGAGAATTATAATGGGAATTACAATGACACTCAGAGTTCCACTCATTATACCTGACGCCAAAGAGTAAAAGGTGGACTTTTCGGGGGCTTTCAAAGCTAAGTCTAGAACAAACCTGTTAACAGAGGGAAACACTAGCAAATGAGGTCAAAAATACACCAAAGTCTCAAACTTTTCTCCTGGAATGTGGCTGGTTTACAGAAAATAAACAAAATCAAGTGGAACCACTTGGCCTTAGCGCACTGTTGCTAGTCCACCCTTTGGTGGAGCAAAGTATTCACAATTATTTGCATGCACACAATCAAACCAACAGCAATTTGTTATAAACAGCAACACAAACTCGAATGAATGTAGTAAACCAAATACTGGTTATTGTTACTCAACATGTATAATCCACAAACATAATTCTCCATTACAAATTCATCAGTAACGTTTAGATTCCATAGCATATTTGAAGAACTGCCCTATGCATTTCGGACCATGTGGCCCTTCGTCCGGGGCTCAATCTGTAGAGAAGATAAATAAATCAAATTTGACCACAAATTTACATAGTCCGTACAATATCCAAGAAGCAGAAAAATACATATGTCATGCAATTCCAAAATGCAGCGTTGTGACACAAGTGATATCATATGGCACTTTGCACATGATGTTAATCAACAAAGCAATACACAGTGAAAATCAGTGCACACGGAAACATAAGGAAAAAATGAAAGAAATTAATAAAGAATAAAAAAAACCATAAAAGAAACAAAATGGTACATGCACAGTAGCTCCGTATAAAATGCCTCATCCCATTTCTAGGGAACACATGAGAAATATCAGTATCAACTTTCTGTAAAACACTGTGCCCATTAACGTCGGATTCATTCAATCATTCTAACACATGAGAAATATGCAAACACTGACTCAGTAAAACAAGCATTGGAAATGCAATAGGTCTCGCATTAGAAAAGTTGGAGCTATTGGTCTTGTAAATGTAATAATTTTTTAAGTTATGTTTATGTTTTTATAATAGCAAATGTATTAATTTTGTTATTGTAAATGCCAATATTTATTGAATTTGCAAATGTGACACCTATAGCATTATTAAAGCTAGATGTTTAGTATTCCCCTGTCTTACATGTATTAATATGACAAATCTTAATGGCTTATACATTTTATATGTAATTATTCATTACATAATAATTTTTGTAATGTATAATGGCACTACATTTAAAAAAAAAGTGTAATATTATTTTTTTTGTACTTTTGTAATAAAGCTTTAAACATTGATACATTGCATTTTTGCTGAGAACTGGGTAGAGTGAGGGTGGTAGAGTGAGGGAGGTAGAGTGAGGGTGGTAGAGTGGTATAGTGAGGGCGGTAGATAGAGTGAGGGCAATAGATAGAGTGAGGGTGATAGATAGATAGTGTAATTATGTGGTGTGTAGTTATGAGGCACTGAGTGGTATTAGGAGTATATGTTGCGTTGATCGCAGTGTAAATATGTAGCATATAAATATGTGGCACAGAGTGGTATTTGGAGTGTATGTTGCATTGAGTGTAGTGTAATTATGTGGCATGTAATTATGTGACACTGACTGATATTTGGAGTGTATGTTGCATTGAGTGCAGTGTAATTATGTGGTGTGTAACTATGTGGTAGTGAGTGGTATTTTGAGTGTATGTTGTGTTGAGCGCAATGTAAATACGTAGCATAAAATGTTGTTGCACTGAGTGGGTGTTGTAGTGGGTGTTGTAGTGTATGTTGCATTGAGTGCAGTGTAATTATGTAGCGTGTAATTATGTGGCACAGAGTGCTATTTGGAGGGTATTTTGCGTTGAGCGCAGTGTAATTATGTAGCATTTAATTATGTGGCACTAAGTGGTATTATGAGGAGTGTATGTTGTATTCAGTAGAGTGTAATTGTGGGGCGTCTAACTATGTGGCACTGAGTGTTATTGTTTGGAGTATATGTTGCATTGTAATTATGTAGCATATATTTATGTGGTATTGTGTGGAGTGTGTGTTGCATTTAGTAGAGTGTAATTATGTGGTGTGTAATTATGTGCCACTGACTGGTATTCGGAGTGTATGTTGCGTTGAGCGCAGTGTAATTATGTAGCATTTAATTATGTGGCACTGCGTGTTATTGTGTGGAGTGTATGTTGTATTCAGTAGAGTGTAATTGTGTGGCATGTAATTATGTGGCTCTGAGTGGTATTGTTTGGAGCGTATGTTGCATTAAGTGCATTGTAATTATGTAGCATATAATTATGTGGAGTTTGTGAGGGTGCAGTGTGTGTGAGGGTGTAGTATGTGTGAGGGTGCAGGGTGTGTGAGGGTGCAGTGTGTGAGAGCGCAGTGTGTGTGGCCTAAAGTAGTGTGAGGGTGCAGTGTGTGTGGGCTAAAGTAGTGAGAGGGCGCAGTGTGTGTGTGGCCTAAAGTAGTGTGAGGGTGCAGTGTGTGTGGGCTAAAGTAGTGAGAGGGCGCAGTGTGTGTGTGGCCTAAAGTAGTGTGAGGGTGCAGTGTGTGTGTGGCCTAAAGTAGTTTGACATGGCAAGGCAAGAGGAAGGGATGGTGACGGGGGCAGACATCATATGGTAAGCGACTTGATTCGGTTGTCTTCTTCTCTCATTCATGTAAAGCGCTCTGATGCCCTCGGGTCTAGCTTAGTGCTATAAAAAACGTACAAATAAATAAATATACCAAGCCAGCTTCTCACAGTAAGCAACTGGGGCAAAAAAGAACAATACAAATGTATATTAACTTAAATTAATTGCCCCAGAATAATACAAAAGAATTCCTTGAATATGATGGGCAATTCAACCGTGGATCATGAAAACCTGAAAGATCTGGAAATCTATTTACGACAGATTTGAAACTGAGATGTGCAGAAACTCCCGCACTAATGTCCTAATGTCGAAGCTCCTGAATTTTCAATACCTAGTATGTATAATTGTGTATGTAATTGCATTTCTATAGCGTGATAACAGCCGAAAGGCATGGTTGAATATTTTACGCAGGCCAGGTTAGGTTTTTGTTTCGTACGGGGTAGGATGTGTACTCCTTATTTTTACATTGGCATATACGAGACTATAAATCCCAGAATGCTATGTAAAACGTAGCCAGGACTAGGTTCAGAGGCATGGAGCTAGAAACCTTGAGGGCTGTCTAATGTCAGCACTCGGGGGAAGTGGGGGCAGGCTAACGATCCTTTTATGCCCATTTTGCGGGTGTGGTGAACCCCATTAGCACCGCGGCATATAGAATTAATAAAATTAAGCACAACGGAATCGAGGGTTATCGATGTTGGAATCGAGGGGTAACGTAAGAAGGTTACTCTATCGCAGGACGGAACCTTTGTTCAAAGACCGAAACTTAAATGACTGTGCTGCTGTTTCCTGTTGGACCGGTTGCGCGCACTGCAGAGGAACTTCCGGGACAGAATTCCGGGTGCAGAGCGAAAGCAGAGCACCAGAACAGGGGCAGCCTGGAGAAGCAAGCCGGGACAACAGAGTGATAGACCTTCGAGCGGCCGTCACTGAGAGGTGAGGCGCACCCTGGTACAGGATGGAAGGGGGAAGAAAGTGGTATAAGGCAACAGAGGGGAAACGGAGGGAGAAAGGGGGTGGAGCGGGTAAACAGGGAAGGATTACGTGATTCATATTTAGGATAGAATAAACTAATTAACATCATAGAAAGTGGCGAAGCGATGATTAACGTGTTGAAGGAGGCATGATGAGTACATGATGGACCTGGACGGAATGAGGAAATAGAGGTTAGAAAAATGTTAGACAGGGGTATGAGGAGAGAAGATCAAGAAATAGGAGGGAACCCGATAAAGAAGTAACAAAACAGAATGGAAGGAGGAAGAGAGTTGGTGTCTCTGGACTGTTCTGCAGGGGAGGGGGCGGAGCGGGAGAGGTGTGACACGGCAGGCAGGGGAGGAGAGTAGGAGGGGGAGGAGAGTAGGAGGAGGAGGGGGGAGGAGAGTAGGGGAGGCACGGCCTAGCGGCCGTGCAACCAAGAAGTGAGGGGGCGGAGCTGGGGGAGGCTGTGAGAGAGAGAGTGGGCAAGGCAGGCGGCTGGGGGCATGTGCACGCGCTTTTAAGCTCGATGCGCATGCGCATTGAGCTTAAATTTCACGGGCATTGCAAGGAATCGCCCCGATTCCTTGCAAGTTGGTTAAAGAGTGTTTAAGCCCCCATAGTCTCGCAAGCTCGATGCGCATGCGCATCGACAGGCGAGACCTAAAAACAAATGATCTGGGTTTTATAAAAACGCAAGCTGTGCTACTAACCTTGATAACTCTGATAGAGATGAGGATTCGAAGCGTGATCATACAAGAAATCAATCAAAATGCAGCCGTCAACAACAGGTTAAACAACCATATGGCTGCAACACAACAATATAAATGGTAACCAGCCCTCCCTAGATTCTACTGATTCTCCGCTAAAAAAAAGTGAGCAACTGCCAAACCTACCAGTAATTCAGAAATGTCCACCACTTCTTAAACTTGTTGAAGCTGCTGCCTCACGGAAACGAAGAAATCGCTTCAGCAGGGAGGTGCGTGGTTGTTCAAGATGCTCACACCACTGCTGTGATCATAAAAGCTTTGATGAAAATCTTATAGCAACACGCTAACCCAGACTCCGTGTAACTAACGGTGAAATCCTTTCTAACATACCTCTATACGAGAAAGTTACGACGCCTGAGGACCGATAGCTCTCGACGGTGGAACGAATTCTCAGAACACGACGCACGCATGTTAAGCAAATAATAGAAACAGACAACGGACTGAAAGACGCACCGAATCTACGACCAACGGGGTAGTAAAAACCTGCATCCGCCATCTTGCAATTACTAAAATAATAAAATAAGTGACTAATCCGGACATGATGACGCACCTCAATTCAATGCGCCCATGAAATAAACAATAGAAGAAGATAATAATCAACGGCAAACTGATGTAATACGAAACTTGCTAAAAATAAAAAATAAATAATAAATAATAAATAAATTAAATCATAAAAAAATAAACAAATAGAAAAAATCAAGTGTCAAATACATTTACATTGAATACATGGTTGCTTGATAAACAATGTCAATATTTTACCTCAAGAACTGCTAATATTTCACAACCTAAGTCCTGACGTGTCTGTGAACCTGGGTGCAGATTCAAAGATAGCAACCTGTCTACTCTGTCATTGATCCCTTTGGGATCTTGGGATTTCTAGGCGTCTAATCCAGTATACTTCTCTTTCCAGAAGGGTTTTTGTCATATCCCTTCCGGGTGTGGACCTCAACACTTCGAGAACCTGAAATTTTAACTGTGCTATGGTGTGTCTGTTTTTGGTCCAATGCACTGCCAAACTGCTGTTTAAGTTGTTATTCCGAATAGTATTTTTATGTTTGAAAATACGAATCTTTATCTTACGTTCGGTTTTGCCTATGTATAATAGGCCACAAGGGCATTTGATGGCATAAATGAGATTGCTTGAGTTACAATCAGCACTGTGTTTAGTGGTGACAGTTTCTCGAGTATGAGGATGCTTAATGACATTGCTGACAATTACTTTGTTGCAATGAACACAGTTCTGACACTTCCTTGTACCTCTGTAACTTTCTGTCGTGTCCATGTCACTGAACTTAAGGATCTCTTTATTACATGATCTCTTGTAGGCAAAAATGGGTTTATTTGCAAATAAATCCTTAAAATCGCTTTCATTGGCTAGTATCTCCCAGTGCATATTAATGCATTTCTTAATTTGGTTAGAACTGGTAGAGAACCTTGAGATGAATACTTGTCTGTTCGTTTTGATCTTAACTCTTTACAGGAAACCCTTCACCAAGTGACAGAAAAAAACAAATTGCTAGAGGGCGACCTCTTATGCCTACAAGAAACCTGGGCCACTGAACCGGTACACTTGGAAGGGTACGCGGGTTTCGACCAACTTGCCACCAAACATAACCGCAATGGAAGATCACCAGTTGGGATCTCGATTTATGTTAAACACGCAAAACAACTAACTGTCAAGAATATAAACACCAATTCAAATATGTTACAAGCACTGTTAATGGAAGGAAAAACGTCAAGGAAAACTGTTTCTTTGCTTCTAATTAATGTATATTTAAATACACCAGCCCAATGGAAACTAAAGGCTACACAACATATGATTACATCAATGCAGGAAATTCTATGCAGACATCGGTCTCCAGCGAAACTGCTTGTGGGTGACTTCAACTTGCACCACTTTGGAACAAAACAGTCCAAAAGATATTACCTAACTGGCGCCGAAATAATTTTTAATAACTTTTTACTAGATTATGAACTTACTTCAGTGGATTACTTACATAAAAGGTCAGAACTAAACATTCAAAGGAGAACTACATTTGAGAACAGCTCCACAATTGATTATATTTTTCTATGTGACCAGCTAGTCACCAAAATTGAGGATTTTGAAATGACGAAAGATGACACAAGCGATCATGCATTACTCCAGGTAGAGCTCAATGTCATTATTAAAGAACGTGAACAAAATAACAACGGTCTCTCAATCAACAGGTGCCAAAGAACATGTCCTGGTGAGAAGAATAAAATGGAGCACTCATCCTGTGATGGCTCTAAGACATTGGAAAGAAGAACAAGAACACACAGGGAACAACTCAGGCGTAGCACTAAATAGGGAAAATTGGTCAGAGTGGACAAATGACCTGAAAACATGACTGAAGAAAGCTGAGCCCAACCCTAAGGAGAAGACCATTTCATAATCCACGGTCAGTAATAAAAAGTTGGCTGATACTGGGCCCAATCTTTGGCTCCCCTTCGTTCACTATGGTCTCAATCGCAGCCCTACACTGCTTCTAACTTGGCTGCCCGCTGGAGAGGGCTTGGACCGGGCCCTTGGGCCCGTAGTCCCTCCTGGTCTCCATGGGGCCCTTCTGACCCCATGGCGAGCCTGGGAATGGTGTTTACTTTTGTTATCAATATTTCTTTGTTCCTTTCTTATTAGGGGTTTTAGGGTGGGATGGGGTGGGTTGTGGTGGCGGCTTTCTTAGGACTGCATATGCGGACTGTGTGCTGTTAGGGATAGACATTGACATTGGACTAGGCGCCTGCATCATTAAGATGGGGTGGCTTGGGGAGGGGTTGTTGTGGGTCACATCAGAGGTAGGGGGAGGGCTGTTCACCCATTAGTGCTCTAATGCCGATCACAATTGCGACATGGAATGTCAAAGGCCTTAACTCCCCACAGAAACGTCTCAAAGTGTGGAAATACATTATAGATCATCACTTAGACATTGTAGCCTTACCGGAGACACATTTAGCTAGAGCCGACGAAATACGCCTTAAGCACAAACAATTCCCACTAATCTATAGATCCTCAGCTCCTACGAAACACCAGGAGGTGGCTATAATGTTTCGCGCTGCTATCCAATTTCAACCTCTAGGAGTCCAAACTGATAAAGACGGGCGACGGCTCATGATTAAGGGTCGGTTACGGGGGAAGATTTGCACTTTTGCTGTTCTGTATGCCCCCAATATTGGACAAATGACTTTCCTTCATACACTTATTGGGAAACTGTCGGACTTTGTAGAAGGTCCACTGATTATTATGGGTGAGTTCAACTTAATCTGGCAGAAGGACTTAGACTGCTCGTCCTTACAATGGGCTGATACGGGTGCCTTCTCTGGAGACACGCAACAACGCATACAGGATATGGGCCTCTTAGATACTTGGTGCACGCTGTATCCACAGGCACAGGATTATTGGTTCTATTCTCATGTCCACTGTTCATACTCCCGACTGGATTATATTTTCATCAGTCAGTCACTTCAGGGTGAGTTGCAGGACGCTAAAATCTTCCCCCTTTCAGTCTCCGACCACAGTTTATATTCTATTTGCATTGACTGGCGGGGTAAGGCCCGGGCTTCGCCCAAATGGTATTTCCCACCCTCTCACTCGCGACAAAGAATCCTGTACCAAATTGAGGACTACAATCACTGACTTCTTTACGATTAACCATCCAGAGGATACCTCTGTATACACTACCTAGGACACTTTGAAAGCAGTCCTTCAGGGGGAATGCATCGCCCTCAATGCTGCCCTGAAAAAGCAACGTGCTCGAGAGCATGACTTATTGGAGTCTGAACTGTCTGCCCTTGAGCGCGCCCATAAAGCTCACCCCACACAGCAAACGCTGTGCCAACTTACAGCTGTTAGAGGCAAACTTAGGGCAATCTACACCAACAGGGCGGAATTCACCTTTGTTAAGTTGCGACACCTGTCTTACACTCAGTGTAACAAAGTGGGTAAACACTTAGCCCGACAACTGAAGGACAAGCGAGAGAGGGAATACATAGGTGGTATTGAGGACTCTGCGGAGGTGGTAACGCAAAAGTAATCTCATCGCTGCCACCAATGCGAGAAAGTGGCTCTATATATATTGGACCAGAATAAGGTACAGTGTGTAAGGAGTCCACACACCCCAGAGGTATAACAGAGGTTAAAGCCAGGTGTTACCTTACTCTCTAAAGTGGTAGCTTGGTCGAGCAGTAAGGCAGTACCAGAGGACAGTGTAAAGCATTTGTTGAACACACTCAGTCAGCAAAAGGTTTCACACACTCAAAGCCTGAACTCCAGGCCAATTGTTTTTATATCAAAATATATAGTTATTTTATTTCTAAAACCAACAGGCATCAAAAATATACTGCTCTCAATATGAGAGGCCTCAGATCAGTACTTTGCAGAAAGGCAATAAACTTTGGAAAGACAATAGGTACAACAGGGGTTGCAGTAGGCAACACAATTCTACACACAATTTAGCATTGAGCTCAATGGATTTCCTTCTATAAACACAGTTGATTACTTTGAAGATTACTTTGGTAATCCCAGGCATGGCTCCTAGGTTCAGCGCTGGGGTCTAAGCTGAAACCAGTTGAGCAAAAACGTTTTAGGTGTTGTAGTGATTTTTCAGGAATAAAAAGCTATTTTAAAAGTTCACACTTAGAAACTTTCAACAGAAATCTGACAATGTTATCCAATGGGAGAAAATTCAGGTTGCAGGTAAAGTACGATCTCGTTACTTTTGTAAACCAGTACTGGTCTTCTGATGCCGGCACTGGGGTCTCAACTCAAAACAGGTAAGTAATTATGTTTCAGTATTTCGTATGATTTTTAAAGAATATTTCTAGTTTTCAAAAGTAGACACTTGGAAGAAATTTCTTAGAAAATCAGACAATGGATTCCTATGGAGAAAATACAAGTTGCTAGTAAACCCGCTAGGGATTACTTTTGTGTTTCAGCACTGGGCTATAAGGTTAAGTACTGGCTCTTCTCCTGATCACAGGGGAGTATTTCTGAATTCGGAAGTTGGATGATTTTATAGGAATATTTCAAGTTTTCAAAAGTAGACAGAAGATTTTTCGAGTCAAACCAGTCAATGTCATTCAATGGCAGGTGAGTTGCCGGTTTCCTGGTGAGTCCTCGGCTGGTGAAATTGTGGTTCTAGGCATAGACTCAGGGGTCCCCCAGGGTCAGGTAGGTACAGTTGGTTCACCCTCAGCGGTGCAGGTGCGGCCGGGTGCAGAGGTAGTTAGGCCCAATGTTATCCAATGGGGGACGGGGGGCCTCCTGTTGGTGGTTGCTTGCTAGCAGGCCACGCGGGTGTGGTAGCTGGGCTCCTGGTCACTTGCTCAGGGCAAAGGGGAATGCAGGGTAGGACAAAGGTGGCACAGCCAACTGTGCTCGGGCGGCTGGGTGCACGGTGCTTTTGAGCTGTCGGGCGCTCAATGTTATCCAATGGAAAAGGTCAAAAGGGAACAAAGGCTGCAGGCTGGGGGATGAAGACTCTCCAGGGGCGACCAGCACATCAAGATGTAAGTTGGGATCTTGGAAAACAGGTAGGTATCCCAAAGAGAGGCACAGGGGGCTGTAGGGCGCCGGGTGCAGGGGTGTCTTTGGGTGTCGGAAAAGCTTACCCTCAGCTGGTCGTGGTTGGGGGGCCACTGGTTCTGAGTCTGCAGGTTTCATCTGGTTCATCAAGGAGGGTCTTTGGGCACTGGACTTCGGGTCCCAGTCACTGGGGGGACGTCTCCGTGGTCTTGGATCACTCGGGCACGGGCCAGGCTCGGTGGGTGCAGAGTGGGCTGGTCCGGAACTTCCTGGCTGGCACCAGGGGGGTTGTTGCAGCTGAGCCTTTGCTGATGGGAGTCCCAGTCTTTAAGAGGGTCAAGGCAGGCAGGTCCTATGGGTTTCCCAAGGTTGCTGTCCGCAGGAGTCGCTGGGATTTAGGCAGGAGCAGGTTCCAGGATCAACAGGCCGGTAGGGCTGGGTCAAGTCAATTGTTGTCGTCCTGTTGTTAGCAGCGGCGGGTCTGCTTCTTGATCTTCTTTCTTCTTGTGATGTCGGGATCTGAGGAAGGAAGGTTAAGGGAGCCCCTAAATACTGAATTTAGGGGCGTTACAGGTAGGGCAAAGGCAGGGACGAATAGGTCCCTGTCCTGGGGTGGGTACACCCCCTAGCCTGCTCCTCTCCAGTGGGAGGGGGGCAGGAGCCTAGCTGGGATTGGGCAGGGCTTCCCATCTTCAAGATGGCCGGAGCCTGGGGTTGTGCTTCACCTCGTCTCTCCCACCTAAGGGGTGGGGTTGGCACAGGCTGGCACACCCCCCTTCCTGACGTAGTTTTTCCTACCAGTCTTTCTGCCAGAGTGGGTGTCAGAACTGGTGGGGGGCAGTTGCTGGGTACAGCAAATGGTCTGGAGAAGCTCACAGAGGCGGCATGCCTTTGAAACTTCCCTCTGCCCATCCTGGGGGAGGAGACATAGCACCTCGCCCAAGATGTGCATTGTTGCAGGCCCAGGACAGCGGGGGGCTCTCCACCCATGGGTCTAGTAACATGTCTGCTGTGTGGCAGCCTCTGCAGCCACTCAGCTCAGATATGGATTGTAGGTTAGGTTTTCATCTTTAAGATGCCCTCTGGTGTACTTTACATTAAATCCCACACTCGCATCAGTGCAGGTTTAATGTGCTTAGAAGTTTGGTACCAAACTTGTCAGTCTCCAGTGTGGCCATTATGGTGCTGTGGAGTTCGTAATGACAACCTCCCAGCACCATATACTCTTAATGGCATCACTGCACTTACAGTGCCCAGGAATGACCCTGAGTACTGTAGGGGCACAGGGTTCATGCACCTGGTCCACACCTCTGGCATAGGGCACCCAGCTATAGGGGTGACTGAAGTATGCCAGGGCAGTGGGTTTTGTGGGCATGGCACACAGGGATGACTGCCATGTCGACTCTCTGTTTTAGTTTTGTTACTTAGACACTCAGCCTGCAAAGACAGTGTGTGGGTGTCAGAGAACAGGGCCCCTGAGGGTGGCATAATAAGTGCTGCAGTCCTCAGGGGTCTTCTCTGGTCACCATGCCCTGGGTACCTAGGGTAACATTCAATAGGGGCTAGGCATGGGCGGAAAATCCGTTCCGCTCGCGGATTTTGCGGATTTTCGGGAAATCCGCAATCCGCGAGATTTGCGAATTTCCTGCAAAATCCGCAAATCCGCGAGCAGCGGATTTTGCTCGCACTGCTCGCACTGTTCGCGTGAGTTCGCGCCCCGCGAATAAGTGCGAAATTGCAGAAATACGATCTAAGCAAAACTGAAAGTAACTACTTACCAGGTTCAAAAGTTCAGGCACATCATTAGTAGCCATTTCCTGTAGTGCTTCCTGAGGGGCCCCTCCAGAGTTCAGTTGCCAGTCGAAACTATTATGTGACCCTGCTCTGAACCTCAGAATAGTTACACATATGCCACAAAGGTCATGAATTACAGCTAAGGGAGACAAGCAGGAGCCAGGCTGGAAGTTAAAATCCATTAATCAGCCCCTAATTCATTATTGTCAGTTGGGGCAGGGCAGGTGTTGTAACTAATTTTGCAACAATGAAAGCACTTAGCAAGTGCAAAAGATCACTAATCAGGGCGCACTAAGGAAGCAGGTGCCAGCTAAAAAAATATTCTGTGACACATTAATCAGCCCCAAATTAATTCAGGTCACTTGAGGCAGGGAAGGTGTGCTTTGCTTTGCCGAAAATAATGTACACTGGACAACCAGAGGGTGTGGTGATGAAACAGAGGGTGGCATGGGTGGGCCAGAGGGTGGCATGAGTAGTCAGAGAGTGGCAGTGGTGACAGAGAGTGGCAGTGATGAAGAAGAGTGTCCCAAACAGGTTGGACACGTAGAAACAACAAGTTCGCAAAACTTGCGACCCGACAGGTAAGTTCGCAAATTGCGAAATTGTAAAAACCCTCGCGAACTGGCAGAAACACGGGCGAACACAAAAAAAAAAAAAAATCCGCAAATTCGCGGGAATTCGCGGATTTTGCGGATTGCGAGTTCGCAAATCCGCAAATTCGCGGATTGCCAATCCGCAAAATCCGCTCATGCCTAATAGGGGCTGATAGGTGGCCAGGGATGCCAATTGGGTTTTAGTTTCAACACAGTTTTAGGGAAGGAACAGAGGCCCTGGGTACCTGGTTGGAAGGAACCCAGGGCACACTCAGTCAAAGTACATCAGCAGTTCATAGAAAAGTGGGGGAATACCAAGGCAAGAAAGATGGCACTTTCTCACACAAGTGGTCAAAAAAACTCTGTCCACAAATAGACAAAGCGAGGAAACATATTAATAAAACTTTCTGCATAACTCAGCGTCCACAACATGCACTCCATCTACAATATATGCTTTGACATGGAGCATATATACAGAAGTGACGGAGTGCATTTGTCTCAGAAAGGCAACAGCATATTCATTAACAACTTGAAAGACTGCATCCTCTTTTATGTGTAGTTATCATCTACACACCATAAACAGAAAGGTTCCTCTAAGAGCCACCTTTTTTCCAATAACTGGTTCATGTTCTGTTGACATACCATTTTAAAATGTTTTTTTTTTATTTGAGAATTCTTCTCGAATTCCCACAGCAAAAATGCACTATCAATACAGCACATTATGGGATTGTGAATGGGTTTCAAATCCAGAAAGCAAAAAATATACATTTCTTACTGAGCAACACATTTAGTATTCACAACTATGTGATTCACTCTCTCAATCTCTCAACGACCATCTGTATGGATTCATGAGTGTCTGAGGGGTCTGTGACTTGGTGCATGAGTATGTAACCGGGTCTCTGAGTGGAAGTTTGAGTCTCTCAGTGGGTCTGGGAATGGATGCAAATGTGTTTGGGTGAGTCTGTGTGTGCGTGTGCATGTGTGTGTGTGTGTGCACGCACATGAATGCTTATCTACACAATTCTTATCTACACACAAGCATATGTTGTGAATGCATCTAGGTATGTCTGCAGTAGTTTTAGATGTAAATCTCACATTTCATGAGCAGGATGTGGTAACTCTGATGGAAGGACGAAATGTCACAAACATGGATATGCTCTTTTCACATGCTTGCATGCAATTCCCTGGAAATAAGGAGAACTGGCCAGGGCAAACAGTATCCAGACACCATAGAGCTTCTTGAAAGAATATTATGCTATGGGTGCTCCTAGTGCACCTCCGAAAACTCTCCCAACTTGCTATTAGCCATGACAGCCCTACAGATAAGCATCACTGATAATGGACTTCAATGGCCCAATGGCCCAATTACTTACCAGAAACCTTCATTACTCTTATGACTATCATCATCATCATCATCCCTTTGCTTATTATGCGAGGCATTGAGCCTCCCGATAAAGGGCATATTTTACAGTTAAAAAACAATACATTAAATTCTCATGACCCCTCCCTGGGGCCTATGACCTTGATCCCACAAAACGGATTAACACCCTTCACGCTTCCTGTCACAAGCAATCTAACCACAGCGGACAACATGTACCATTATTGCACTGTCATGGTTAAGTTTATTTGTGGCCTTCTATGCAGTGACCTTCCTGCATGCACATTCAGTAGATACACAATATAATATGGCATTAGTGACCACTATCAGAAGTGGCAAAGTGTTTGATTTCTATTCTTTTACTTCTCATAGGTTGAAGATCAAAGTCTCCTTAAGTGACGCAAAACAAAGATGGGAAGAGTTCTTCATAGATTACTAGTAATCATTTGTTGAACTGCCTATCTAGCATGTTTGCTCTTGCTGTTTTTTACTTATTTACTTTTCTTGTGATAACCGTTATGTCGTATAAATTCACTCAAACGAGTATGTGGGATTGTTTACATCAGTCCATTATTATCCGTTTTTGTTAGTCCACTGTCTACAAACACAGATTCATAAGTCTTCCTCTAGTGCCACGTGAATCTTCTACATCACTATATGGCTCAACAACTCTTTTTTCTCCACAGTCAGATGATCCTACATTAGCAAGATGCATCCTCTTTTCATAATTGATCAATTTAATCACTCATTAAACTTCCCTGTATCTTGTTTCCCTGTCACTCGACACTCGGTCTGCAGACACTCACAGGAGATGACACAATAGATGGGGGGGGGGGGGGGATAGACATTCCATCCATTGGGGCCTTTATGACCAAAAACAGGAATGGGTAAAGGACTCTGGCCTTTTCTATATTGTAATAGAATGTGGAAGGTAGAGTACTGAGAATATAATATCCAAAATACAACTAATCAATGTTTTCTTATCACATATGGGTAATTAAAGTAATTACAAATTCAATTCATAAAAAAACCATAATAAAGCACTTAACAAGTATTAAATAAAATCATAACCTTTTGTTAATCGGACAGTATCATTAAGTTTAAAAATACACACATTTGAAATATTTATTCAACAGCTACCCATACTCCTTTGTAGAATTGTCCTAATTAAGAAAAGTGTAAATCATTGGCAAACTTGGTGATTTAGTACAAATGTCACAATGATGATTTCTACACAGGTTGTTTATTTTTGCCTCAGATCTAGAAGCCTTTCAGTCATTTCTACCAGGCACCGAACTTTTGCATTGCTTGCAAGTAGATGTCTACGAGAGCAAAGTTTTACTTATCTGTGAAGAATAGTTGTTAAGTCTCTCTCAGGAAGACAATACCACTTCTGGTGCAGGAGCAATTCTGAGAGATCTCCATCCTCAAGACAAGAGAACTATAATTTCAGGATAACATTCTCCCAAGTAGCACTATCCTACACTTATCACACAAAGATATTTTAAAATACCATCATTATGTGAAACAGCACATGGTGAGATTAAGCCTTAAAGCAAACACCTTCAGAGACTCCCCCAGACTCAAGTGGAAAATCTTAATACAATAAAAAAGGACAACAAGGTAGCGCCAT
Organism: Lissotriton vulgaris; assembly: GCF_964263255.1. Classification (NCBI taxonomy): domain Eukaryota; kingdom Metazoa; phylum Chordata; class Amphibia; order Caudata; family Salamandridae; genus Lissotriton; species Lissotriton vulgaris. The sequence goes on from NC_141696.1 coordinate 683,153,478, forward strand.
AGCATAGCAGAGAAGTACAGATAAAGACAAACAGTACAAGATCATTTTCACAAGAGAAAACACGAACACTCAAAAAAAAGAAATCTGCCTGAATCCAAGGTTGGACAGACATAGTAAAAATACTAGTTTTATTTGTTAATCTGCCATAAGGCTCAAGATGTAAAATGCACTTGGTGAATTAGACAGTATGCCATAGACATGGTTACCTTAATACCAACCCCTAACAAAATTCATCCTTTATTTAGGAGGTGGACTTATAGAAGTGAAGAAAGACTTAACAAATGTACTACTTCTCCCCCAGCTTTAACCCATCCCCTTAGCAGCTCACTGGACCAATATTCAGTCAGTAATAGGTGCCCAAATGCGAGTGCCTTTCTTCCTCAAATTTATACTTTTTTTAGGCGTACAATGCACTTTTCATATTATAAGTCACCAGCAGCCTTGCGAGCCAATGTTGAAAAGAGGGAGGGATAGGGTCCAACCAGGCAGAGACAATGCACAGCCTAATTACAGTGATAGCTATGAATATAAATGATTGGGCACACTTTCAGACAACTTAGTTGTGTAGCCCTAACAGGATGAGCTGAGGAGTTAGAGAGGTTTTACTTTTAAGTTTTACCTCACAGAAATCATTAAACTTTTTTTAACCCATCTAGCATGGGGCTTACAGCATACATGTGGATCAGACCCCCCATAAAGTTGACAGCGAGGGCAACAAGAACCCTCCATCACTCCCCATCTTGCAATTTTACCCAGAGTCCAATATATATGAAAACAAGTTTTATCATGTTGTGCTTGTAAATTGGCAAACAGGAGAACCCATTGGGTGAATGAAAAAGACTCCAGAAATGGCCAGCTTAAAGTACTTAGGGTCCAATTACGAGTTTGGTGAAACTTGTGGTGGCAGTACCTGGACCCCTAGACTGGCAGTCCACCCGGGGTATTGCAACTACAGTGATGGGACCGCCAGAGGACCACTGCTACTGTCAGGATACTTGATTGTGTTGTGGTGGCACTGCAGTCAGAACCCACAATATGCTGCCAAGCATATTATGAGTTTCTTCACTGCCCTCTTTTTCATTGCGGTGAGCCCGCAACGAAAAGGTGGTGGTGAGGAAACTAAGGTGGTTCTGCGGGGCCCACTGTTGCATCCGCCTGTATGCATCAACTGTTCCTGCAGGGCATGTACTGCAAAGTCCATGTCAAGCACGTGTATTGACGCTCCCACTCGCTGCCTTTCTATGGCTCTCCTATGAGCCTTCGAGTGGCACCACCATTGAACCCATGCCACAGGACTGTCTGCCAGAATTACAACTCGTAATCCAGTGGGCGGATTGACTAAGGATTTTGCCGCCTTAGAGTGGGGTTCTAGCATCGTGACCCACTCCAAGACTGCCAAACTCGTAATCAGGCCCTTAGTCTCTTTTGCCACCTCACAGAATGTTTTTCTAGGTCAACCTTCAACAGTTCATTTAACCATATAATCTTCCTATCGAGCAGAAATTCTCTCCTATTACCAACCAAGTTAACCCTATCAAACCTACATGGACCCCCTCCCTTTCTGTCTAAAAAGTCCTAGATGTGTAAATATTTAAAGAAATCCTAATGATCAATAATGAAGCCTGTCTTAAGGACCTATAAAAAAGCTATAGTGTTATCAGAAATTTGCCTAGTCTGGTGGTCCTGTGAACCCTCCAGCCATACACATAGGAGTCTCAGAAGATATATGTGAGATAGGATTTCCTTGTGTCAGGGTATAGAGATTATGATGGATGATCCCTAATTTTCTTCATAGTGCCAACCAGAGTTTGTGTGTGGGCACCCAGGAGGGTTTTGATTTGGACTTTTTTTAAATAATCAAATTCTAACTGCTGGCAAAAACACCTGCAGGCCTCTTACCTATTAACAACTCAGAGGGCGACCCCGCAGCTTTTAGAAACAGTCCGACATTATCCTGGAAAAGAATAACCATCTGTTGGTGTGCTGCTGCCCGATAATACAATTAAGAAATTGGAACATCCCTTCCTCCTCTATCCCTTAGGAGGATCAAGAATCTAAGTGCCCTTCTCATTGAAGAGTATGCCCACAAAAATCTGGAAACCACACCATTAATACTCCGAACCAGTGATTCCCCTCTTCCAGAATACTTCTCTGGGTGGAAGTATCATTTTGACAATTTTCTTCTGCCTATTAACAGATGTAAATTTTTAATCCTTCTAAAAATCTTTTGGTTTTTCTGATTAAGAGGTCTAAATTATTGTCAATGATTATATCAATATCTGCAATAATATCAATGCCCAGACAGACCGCACTGTCATCACATGCTTAACACTCAGATGTAAATTGCAGTTAATAATCACCTGGGTCTTATCTTCATTTAACGTACTGAACAGCTTGTACTGAACAGATTGCACTCCCTTTCATTCTCTCCAAGTGCAACCCCTGGATTCCATGTAACCACTGCCGTGTCATCTGCGTATGCAAGAATTTTCGAGTACCAACCATGAACTCATATTGGTAAGATTTAAGGGTTGGTACCTAACATCTGGATCAAGGGCTAAATATAAAGGGCACCAAAACTGCACACTGCACAATCTGAAAGGTCAATAAGACCTGCTCTGAAATTAGGGATAGGATTTCCGCAGAAGAGGAGTGAACTGTCATCTTGGAGGCAGATGTTGGAGTGCTAAAAGGCCAAAAGGAGACGCATGAATCTCAATTAGTGGATGTAATTTGGAAGCTTGAAGACGAAAATCAGCAATGCAGAAATAATTTGCTGTTTCTTGGTTTAGCAGAAGGTGTTGAAGAGACTGAAAGCAGGGCCTTTATGCTTGGTCTTCTGAATGGCGTGTTTTTCAATCTTCCTCAGTGGGATTGGGAATCTGAGGTTCAACAAGTACATGTGTTTCCATTGATGCTAAAGAAAAAGCACCAGGAAGACCAAGCAGAGAGACCTAAAGCTATTCTGATGTATTTAGGAAATGCCCTTCTTAAACAAGCAATCTTTGAAAAGGCATGACCTGAGGCTAAGCAGTCCTATGAAGGGCACACTTTCTTTGTTCGGCCAGATTTCTACAGTACAGTGGAAAGGAGGTGGTGTATCAGGCAACTGTTTAAGTCTTTCCAGGAGCTGGGCTATGAAGTCTTCTTGCTGAATCCTGTTTGCCTGAAGGTTGACTTCAATGGAAAGGTTAGAACATTTACATTTGAAATAAAGGCGCAAGAATATTTGACAGAGCTTTCTGTTGTGGTTTCGTCAGGGTCCTGATTTAGGCTTGACTGACCTAGAAGACCTTAGACTCTGTTTTGCCTCAAATTCTGGCCTGACTTAGCCTTCCTCTGACTTAAAATAAGATTGGCTCTGTTGGAAATCCTGATTTTGCATCTTTTCCTCTCTTTCTCTTTTCCTGCCTTTTCTGAGATGATATCTCTCTTTTTCTATTGTTTGGAGTTGGCAGGTGTGGGTATGGTAGTTCGATTGCTATTGGGTGGCATCTCTAAGGGCAGTAGTGACCTGAATGCTCCTTGGTGGTGGTGGAGGGAGGAGGGTAGTAGAGGGGCTGGGAGGGGGTAGGGAGGGTACTGGGAGTATCCAGGGTTGGGGGAGTAAGTCAAGTGGAATGCTGTGAATCACAGTTCTTTTAGTAGTGCTTCAGAAGGGCCTTTATGTAATGATATTTCTGAGTGTCATGGGCCTGCTATAGCAACTGTACTCCTTTTTCAATGCATGTAATGGCATGTGGTGGTCTGGCAATATTGTTGTTTTATGAGTACATTTTGAATAGCTACAATTAACATCTGTGGACTAAACGACTGGCTAAAAAGAAAAAGGGTTGTGTTAGATCTACAGATGTTAAAGGCAGACTCACTATACATACAAGAGATGCATATTGAGTGGATTAGACAGAATGTATTTGATTCTCCGGGATTTCAGTTAGTGGGATTTACTTCACAAGCGACAAGGACATGGGGGTCACAATTACGCATGGAGAAATCGTGCAGTTTTCAGCGAACTAGGGCTGACACTAAGGGTAGATGGGTGATCAAGGAGTGCCATTATCTTAAGGAGACCTTTACACTCTGTTCCACAAATGGGTCGGTTGCTGATGATCCTGCACTTATTGATTGGTTGAATAACAAGTTGGCACTGTGGTTACTAAAAGCCGAATGTGGAGGCTTTAATATATATTTAACAGAAGGCCTTTTGTCTGAATGTCGTAATCTTTATCTCAGCCTCAACCATAAAGTCTTCAGGTCCTTACTTAATTTGGGACAGGATCAAAGGTTAGTGGTTGTTTGAGAAGGGAAAATGGCTGCTGATCCAGGCTTTACTTACTTTGTGTCACCACATAGATCATTTGCCTGACTAGATTACTTTTTTAATCTCTCATATCCTCCTCCAGGACTGTAAAATTCAGAAATTCCTAATGGTAATGTCAGACGACAGTCCACGGGTCCTGGAAGTATTAGTAAAGGGACCGCCTCAGCTGGTTTCAAACAGGACCTTTGAAAGTGCTCCTCTCTTGGATGATAATTATATTAAGCATATGAAAAGCTGTATCCCGGTTTTTATGAAGGAAAATATAGGGAGCGCCCCTGTCGGGGCTATCTGGGACACCTTTAAAATAGGCAGATAGAAACAAGAAAAACAAAGGCTGCTAGATCTTTCTGAGGTTTTAACATATGCTGAATCTAACTTAATCGGTACAAAAGGGGGTAGCCATGTCTGAACTGGGGTGGCAGAGTGGGCTAAAGAATGGTGATGGATTAAACCCAGATCCTTTGACTGGGTGTGAGTGTTTGATTGATTCAGAGGCTCCGTCCATCACCATCCCCTTTTGTACCGCTTTTGGCTGCCATAAGTGTGACAGGGTATGCTCAGACCTGAGTCCCTTGCTCACTTTGCCACTGGATTCAAGCAAGCTGACCTGAAGACGGCTGGAATGCCAGAAACCGGTCCTCGGAAGCTTGTTTCAGGTCCAGAGAAGACATGGCTTGGCAGTTCGGGCTGGACTGTTCCCATGAGGTACAGGGTCAGACTGATTTGCATGTAGCCATGTCTGAACTGGGGTGGCAGAGTGGGCTAAAGAACGGTGATGGATTAAACCCAGATCCTTTGACTGGGTGTGAGTGTTTGATTGATTCAGATGCTCCGCCCATCACAACCCCCTATTGTACCACTTTTGGCCACCATAAGTGTGGCAGGGTTTGCTCAGACGTGAGTCCCTTGCTCACTTTGCCAATGGATTCAAGCAAGCCGGGCTGAAGACGGCTGGAATGCCAGAAACCAGTCCTCGGAAGCTTCTTTCTGGTCCAGGGAAGACATGGCTTTGCAGTTCGGGCTGGACTGTTCCTATGAGGCACAGGGTCAGACTGATTTGCATATAGCCATGTCTGAACTGGGGTGGCAGAGTGGGCTAAAGAACGGTGATGAATTAAACACAGATCCTTTGACTGGGTGTGAGTGTTTGATTGATTCAGATGCTCCGTCCATCACCACCCCCTTTTGTACCGCTTTTGGCCGCCATAAGTGTGGCAGGGTATGCTCAGACGTGAGTCCCTTGCTCACTTTGCCATTGGATTCGAGCAAGCCGGGCTGAAGACGGCTGGAATGCCAGAAACCGGTCCTCGGAAACTTGTTTCCGGTCCAGGGAATGACATGGCTTGGCAGTTCGGGCTGGACTGTTCCCATGAGGCACAGGTTCAGACTGATTTGCATATAGCCATGTCTGAACTGGGGTGGCAGAGTGGGCTAAAGAACGGTGATGGATTAAACCCAGATACTTTGACTGGGTGTGAGTGTTTGATTGATTCAGATGCTCCGTCCATCACCACCCCCTTTTGTACCGCTTTTGGCCGCCATAAGTGTGGCAGGGTATGCTCAGACGTGAGTCCCTTGCTCACTTTGCCACTGGATTCGAGCAAGCCGGGCTGAAGACGGCTAGAATGCCAGAAACCGGTCCTCGGAAACTTGTTTCCGGTCCAGGGAATGACATGGCTTGGCAGTTCGGGCTGGACTGTTCCCATGAGGCACAGGTTCAGACTGATTTGCATATAGCCATGTCTGAACTGGGGTGGCAGAGTGGGCTAAAGAACGGTGATGGATTAAACCCAGATACTTTGACTGGGTGTGAGTGTTTGATTGATTCAGATGCTCCGTCCATCACCACCCCCTTTTGTACCGCTTTTGGCCGCCATAAGTGTGGTAGGGTATGCTCAGACGTGAGTCCCTTGCTCACTTTGCCACTGGATTCAAGCAAGCAAGGCTGAAGACGGCTGGAATGCCAGAAACCGGTCCTCGGAAGCTTGTTTCCAGTCCAGGGAAGACATGGCTTGGCAGTTCAGGCTGGACTGTTCCTATGAGGCACAAGAGTCAGACTGATTTGCATCTAGCCATGTCTGAACTGGGGTGGCAGAGTGGGCTAAAGAACGGTGATGGATTAAACCCAAATCCTTTGACTGGGTGTGAGTGTTTGACTGATTCAGATGCTCCGCCCATCACCACCCCCTTTTGTACCGCTTTTTTTGGCCGCCATAAGTGTGGCAGGGTATGCTCAGACGGGAGTCCCTTGCTCACTTTGCCACTGGATTCAAGCAAGCCGGGCTGAAGGCGGCTGGAATGCAAGAAACCGGTCCTCGGAAGCTTGTTTCTGGTCCAGGGAAGACATGACTTGGCAGTTCAGGCTGGACTGTTCCCATGAGGCACAGGGTCAGACTGATTTGCACATAGCCATGTCTGAACTGGGATGGCAGAGTGGGCTAAAGAACGGTGATTGATTAAACCCAGATCCTTTGACTGGGTGTGAGTGTTTGATTGATTCAGATGCTCCGTCCATCACCACCCCCTTTTGTACCGCTTTTGGCCGCCATAAGTGTGGTAGGGTATGCTCAGACGTGAGTCCCTTGCTCACTTTTTCACTGGATTCAAGCAAGCAAGGCTGAAGACGGCTGGAATGCCAGAAACCGGTCCTCGGAAGCTTGTTTCCGGTCCAGGGAAGACATGGCTTGGCAGTTCGGGCTGGACTGTTCCCATGAGGCACAGGGTCAGACTGATTTGCATCTAGCCATGTCTGAACTGGGGTGGCAGAGTGGGCTAAAGAACGGTGATGGATTAAACCCAGATCCTTTGACTGGGTGTGAGTGTTTGATTGATTCAGATGCTCCGTCCATCACCACCCCCTTTTGTGCCGCTTTTGGCCGCCATAAGTGTGGCAGGGTATGCTCAGACGTGAGTCCCTTGCTCACTTTGCCACTGGATTCAAGCAAGCCGAGCTGAAGACGGCTGGAATGCCAGAAACCGGTCCTCGGAAGCTTGTTTCCGGTCCAGGGAAGACATGGCTTGGCAGTTCCGGCTGGATTGTTCCCATGAGGCACAGGGTCAGACTGATTTGCATTTAGCCATGTCTGAACTGGGGTGCTAGAGTGGGCTAAAGAACGGTGATGGATAAAACCCAGATCCTTTGACTGGGTGTGAGTGTTTGATTGATTCAGATGCTCCGTCCATCACCACCCCCTTTTGTACCGAGTCTAACTTAATAGCAGCGGTAACAAAAGGGGAAGATATAAGCAATGCACAGCAGGACATCGCAATTGATATTCAACTATTGCAGATATCTCAGTGAAGAAAGCAGAGGAGACGTATACTGCATGGAAGCAGAAAGCTAATGAACAGAGTGAATGGGTGGATCACTGTCTTGCAATTTTCTCTAGGCAAAGGGCAACACAAGGTGAGGTAAGTGAAGGGAAATGATTGGTCCCACCTTTTGTAGGTTGTCCGACCCTGAGGGTATAAGAGCAGCCTTCCAAAGGCTTTATTAGCAGATGTATACAGAAGAGGCAGGCCTGGGTAAGGGGTATATGTCACAATATATATGGATCTTGTATCGTTTAAGACACTCAACGAGGTGCATCAAGACCAGCTAGAAAAACTCTGAGGGGCATATTCTCAAGGACTTATCGGTGAGTTATCAGCACTTTATCGCAGCCAAGTGGCGGTAAATTTATTGCCCCATTCACAAGTTGGTGCAAACACCCAATATCACCAGTTTACCTGCGTGAGCAGCCGCAAAAAAAATCTCCACAGATGACCCTGGCAAATAACGCTAATGAGATACAGAGCAGGCATTCCCGTGCAAAAAGCTGAAAGAACCCCATTTTGCAACATTCTCAGTGACTAGTTAGATCAGCAATAAGATCACAAAACAGGCAATAAGGCATGTTAGCAGCAGGGATTTAACACCTGCTCTTACCTGGCGTAAAGTCGGACAACGACCTGCACCATAAAAGGGAGCCAGCCCAGAGCCACACCAGAAGAACAACAGATGCCAAGGAGCCACTGATCATGCAGCTTAGAGGGCCACACCACCCACTGCCACCACCCCCACGCCCTAAACCACGCCCGGAACCCCCACCGCACCCCACAACACCACCACAGAGGCAGCGCAGACAAAGACAGCAGACCTTCAGCAACCATCCTTCGCATCCTGAACATCATTGCCCTCAGTCTGATGGTATCAACACAGCGGACAACCAACATCCCTCCGCAGACCAAGCTGCTGGCTGTGCTGCATCTGTTGGCCTCTGGTACCTTCCAACCAACAACTGCCAGAGTCGAAGTAGTCTAACAGCCAGTCCTATCAAAGTTCCTCACAACAGTCTTGGATGCCATCATCAGCTTAGTACCCTAGCACCTTCACTTCCCCCACACTGCGCAGGAAGAGCTAGAGACGAAGAAAGGCTTCTATACCATAGCTGGCGTCCCACATGTGTTGGGGCAATTGCCTGTAAACATGTCCAACGTGTGCCCCCTGCCAACACTGCACACAATTACCACAACAGAAAGCACACGCATTCCATCAATGTGCAGGCAATAGTGGACCACTGGGAACTCTTCACCAATGTCGTCGACAACTACCCAGGCAGTGGGCATGATTCCTACATCTTCCGACAGTCCATCATCAACCAGCACTTCCAGGATGGCACCTACGGAAATGCACTGCTCGTTGGTAAGTACCAAATGAACACACCACACACCCCAACTCCACAATCATGCTACTCAGAGCTCTGGGAATGCACACATTACAAACTCACATACAACATGCCAAACAACATGCCCACCCACCAGACATGACAGCACAACATACTGTATTAACCTGGGCTGCCCATGTACATGAGCCATCAATGTCATGGCACCTCAGCCACACAATAGCAGATTGTGGGGAGAAGTGGGAACCAGGTATGTGCGAAGGAGGCAAGTGGCCCATGAATGAGAATGTACACAATGCTAAGTGTGGCATGGGTGTGCTGGCCAGACTTCAGTATGCAGACCTCAGACATGTTCATGTCAACGTATACTGCTGGTGTTTGGAGTGTAGTGGAAATTGGATGTACCCATGTCACCCCAGGCAGTGGGGAAGATCGCCAAATTGTAGCTTGTCACGTCCCCCCCTGTAAGCATGAACGGAGTGGGCTGGCCCGGCGTATGCCAGGCCAGAGTAGGGGTGTGAATAAAAAGCACATAGCTCTGGGTGTGATTCTCTTCCGGAATGACCAACATGTCTGCCAGGGTGGTGCCTCGCACCCCGCCACGAGTCCGTCGATGTGAGAGGTGTTGCCTGTGATCCTGTGTGCCTTCTGCACCCCGAGCTGCTGGTTACCGAACCCGTCTAGCCTGCCCCAGCGCACCCAGGACTCACTGCTCACCTGCCAACACTGGCGGGTGTCAAAGAGGGCCCATTACGTGCTGGTGCAAGCTCCAAGCCCGGGGCCCGCACCCTTAGCAGCCTCCTCAGACCATCGCTGGCCTCCGCGACACATGCCCCCAGCACTCCTTACTCGTTGACGTACTCCACTGCTGCCTCCGGCCTTCACTATGGTCAAGTAGGTCACACATTTGAAACTGAGTCTTCATATCCTGATGGCTGAATTATATGTTAATGGGACATTAGATATCACTGTACTCCGTTCGATGTGGTGCCACCAACTCTGTGCATAGCATTCCAATCACACTTGTCTGTGGTCCCTCCCTGACTACTGCCTTCAGCCCACACTGTGGTCCAGTAGGTCACACCTTTGGAACTGAGACTAGACATTGTAGCCTTACCGGAGACACATTTAGCTAGAGCCGACGAAATACGCCTTAAGCACAAACAATTCCCACTAATCTATAGATCCTCAGCTCCTACGAAACACCGGGAGGTGGCTATAATGTTTCGCGCTGCTATCCAATTTCAACCTCTAGGAGTCCAAACTGATAAAGACGGGCGACGGCTCATGATTAAGGGTCGGTTACGGGGGAAGATTTGCACTTTTGCTGTTCTGTATGCCCCCAATATTGGACAAATGACTTTCCTTCATACACTTATTGGGAAACTGTCGGACTTTGTAGAAGGTCCACTGATTATTATGGGTGACTTCAACTTAATCTGGCAGAAGGACTTAGACTGCTCGTCCTTACAATGGGCTGATACGGGTGCCTTCTCTGGAGACACGCAACAACGCATACAGGACATGGGCCTCTTAGATACTTGGCGCACGCTGTATCCACAGGCACAGGATTATTGGTTCTATTCTCATGTCCACTGTTCATACTCCCGACTGGATTATATTTTCATCAGTCAGTCACTTCAGGGTGAGTTGCAGGACGCTAAAATCTTCCCCCTTTCAGTCTCCGACCACAGTTTATATTCTATTTGCATTGACTGGCGGGGTAAGGCCCGGGCTTCGCCCAAATGGTATTTCCCACCCTCTCACTCGCGACAAAGAATCCTGTACCAAATTGAGGACTACAATCACTGACTTCTTTACGATTAACCATCCAGAGGATACCTCTGTATACACTACCTAGGACACTTTGAAAGCAGTCCTTCAGGGGGAATGCATCGCCCTCAATGCTGCCCTGAACAAGCAACGTGCTCGAGAGCATGACTTATTGGAGTCTGAACTGTCTGCCCTTGAGCGCGCCCATAAAGCTCACCCCACACGGCAAACGCTGTGCCAACTTACAGCTGTTAGAGGCAAACTTAGGGCAATCTACACCAACAGGGCGGAATTGACCTTCGTTAAGTTGCGACACCTGTCTTACACTCAGGGTAACAAAGTGGGTAAACACTTAGCCCGACAACTGAAGGACAAGCGAGAGAGGGAATACATAGGTGGTATTGAGGACTCTGCGGAGGTGGTAACGCAAAAGTAATCTCATCCCTGCCACCAATGCGAGAAAGTGGCTCTATATATATTGGACCAGAATAAGGTACAGTGTGTAAGGAGTCCACACACCCCAGAGGTATAACAGAGGTTAAAGCCAGGTGTTACCTTACTCTCTAAAGTGGTAGCTTGGTCGAGCAGTAAGGCAGTACCAGAGGACAGTGTAAAGCATTTGTTGAACACACTCAGTCAGCAAAAGGTTTCACACACTCAAAGCCTGAACTCCAGGCCAATTGTTTTTATATCAAAATATATAGTTATTTTATTTCTAAAACCAACAGGCATCAAAAATATACTGCTCTCAATATGAGAGGCCTCAGATCAGTACTTTGCAGAAAGGCAATAAACTTTGGAAAGACAATAGGGGTTGCAGTAGGCAACACAATTCTACACACAATTTAGCATTGAGCTCAATGGATTTGCTTCTATAAACACAGTTGATTACTTTGAAGATTACTTTGGTAATCCCAGGCATGGCTCCTAGGTTCAGCGCTGGGGTCTAAGCTGAAACCAGTTGAGCAAAAACGTTTTAGGTGTTGTAGTGATTTTTCAGGAATAAAAAGCTATTTTAAAAGTTCACACTTAGAAACTTTCAACAGAAATCTGACAATGTTATCCAATGGGAGAAAATTCAGGTTGCAGGTAAAGTACGATCTCGTTACTTTTGTAAACCAGTACTGGTCTTCTGATGCCGGCACTGGGGTCTCAACTCAAAACAGGTAAGTAATTATGTTTCAGTATTTCGTATGATTTTTAAAGAATATTTCTAGTTTTCAAAAGTAGACACTTAAAAGAAATTTCTTAGAAAAGCAGACAATGCTTATTCCTCCTAGATTTTGACAGATATCCCTCATGGTTCCTTGTATTTTAGTGTTTTCCTCTCTTAGTTGGAGGTATTGTTGTTGACTCTCCACCCTCTGATCTAACAAGGTCTGCATAATTGCCTCCATTGATATGCCTTTTGGCGGTATGAAATTGGAAGTATCAGAAGAGCATGGCGGAGAGGAGTTTCTAGCTTGTACTATAGACCCACCAGGTATTGATTCTTGCAGATTTATATATGTACCTGCTAACACATCAACCAAAGAGTCTGATTCCACTACTTTTCCTGGATTATCATCAGAGTTATGATCTACTTGATCTAGTTGTGTCTGCGTTTTCCTCAAGCTGGATACTATAGTTTCCTCGACTTCGTTTATCTCCTCGCTATTAGGATTTGAAAGCTCGAGATTTTGTTCCACACTTGATTTCTCAGCCTCATTTGGTGTGGTATGCAACATAGAAGTATCTGAAGTACCAATAGGAATAGGAGAAATTCCAGGAGTCTCTGAGTGTGTCACAGCATTTAAGTCATCATTCTCCTCTTCAGAGACTATGGTCGTGTTACTAGAGACCTCCTGATTCAAAGGTAGTACATTCAAGTTGGAGTCGGTTAGAGGATCCATAGGTCTGTCCAAGTTTAAGCTTGTATCATTACTTAAATTATCCTCTTGAATTTTACTCAACTGCCCATTGAGCTCATCAGGACTGGCCCCCGAGAGTCTTAAGGCCATATTCTTATCCACCTTCTCAAAGGGCTGTCATCAATTAAGCGACTTCTTTTATTTTCTACCATTTCTTTACCTGTTGCTTTTAATAGGAGGATTTTTTGTTTCGTCTTAACCTTTCTCTTAGCTTTCCTTGGTACCAGTTTTTTATTAGTTGTCACTTTGGGAATCTCATTAGGCCCTTCTTCTTCTTGTTCCGAAATTTCCTCATAGTCAAAATTTGAATCTTCATCTGATTTGGTCCCAGATTCCTGACCTAAATCAATCATACCCTCTCTCTCCTTCTCCTTCTCTTTTGATTTGTATTTATCAGTCTTTACACATATCTTATTGCTAGCGTTAGAGAGCTCGGAGCCTCCCAGTTGATCTTGTACCATATGTAGTGGTTTCTTAGTTAAATCAATCTCTGTATTGTTCGCAGTTTCACTGATCTGGACCAACTTCGTATCACTAGTTTCCTTAGTTACTAAGTTTATAGGCCCCTTGTCCATAGATACTTTATCCGATCCTTTCTTGCCACCAGTAGCAAGCCCATTGTCCTGAATGGCTTCCTGAGTACACTTCTCTGCCTGTAACTCTCCAGATTTATTACATAATTCTTTATTTCTTGCATGTATTTCTTCATTTTTATTTTTGTTTTTATCACCTTTGCCATTCTCATTCCTCTTATGTTTGCCAGCAGGCAGCGTCTCTGTTAAACTTGAATCCACATTTAGCTCGCCCCTGATGCTTCCCTTTGCGGCAGTGGTGGAATCAAACATCTTCCCTGGGCACAAACTCTTACCGACATCACTTTCTATTTTTTTAGCACCATTATTAGCCCCATGGACATTCAGACCGGGGTTACTAGTCCCACTTGAAGAAGTTTGTATAGTCTCATTCTTATCCCCCAGGGTGCTTACCACCGTTATCCCTACAGCCACCGCAGTCATAGTACCTTTAGGTGTTTTTTTAAGTGCCAAAGCGGTCTTCCTGGATCTGGTCTGGCGCGAGGACATCGACTCGTGCACTACTGCTGTTTCTGCCAATTCCGCCGATTCCGCCGCTTCAGTCAGTCTCTGCAGCCGTGTTCCTGGGAAAGCTCTCAGGTGTGCGCCCTGAGTCAAAGCTGGGAACGCCCAGCCTGCCGAAAAGGTAGAGGGCGGTGTAGTACGAGTGAAGCTCACTGCACGGCTCCGGGAGCGAAGCAAGCTCCTGCCGTGCTGCAGCAACTTCCACAGCATCGATCCCGCCAAACGCCGGTCTCCAGCTAATCCTCTCGCTCCTCTCAGTAAGTAAGTACAGAAGTCGCCAGCAAACAGGTTAAATTTTCCTTCTCCTTCTCCGTTCTCCGTTAGAGCTCCATGATGCGGAATTCGTGCATTCGTGCATTAAGCGCGGTTACCAGGAGCAGACCACACATGCAGCGTCTCCACTCGGCGGCGTTCAACCCGCCATCTGGACTCCTCAAAATCTAGGAGGAATAAGCAAAGAAATAGAAGATATTAAAACACGAATAGTGGAGGTGGAAGAAGATGTTAACCATGCTACTTCAACTATTAAACAGAATACTTCTAGAGTGTCCCTTCTGGAAGCCAAAGTGGAAGATTTGGAAAATAGGGCCCGAAGACAAAATCTTAGATTATTTGGGATACCGGAAGGTATTGAGGGGTCAGACCCGAGAGCTTTTGTGGTCAAACTTTTCCAAAGGGCCTTTGTTGATCTCGCGGATTGGGATTGGGACTCTCAACTCCAAAGAGTACACAGACTCCCGTTAGTTCAAAGGAATACTAACAGCAAGTTTCCAAGACCTTTTTTGATATACTTTGGCAACTTTCTTTTGCGACAAGCAGTAGCACTAAAAGCAAAACCAAATAATCCTGTAACCGTTGATAATTTCACTTTTTTTGTGAAGTCTGATCTAACTAAGGCAACTATGGATAAACGGTGGGAACTTCGGAAATTAATTGATGCCTTTAAAAATATAGGATGTTTGGCCTACCTTCAAGAGCCTGCTCGCCTTAAGGTCATTCGGGATGGACAAGTGGCCTTTTTCACCGATCCCCTATCTGCGGAACAATGTTTGGAAAAATTCTCATGTGATAATGAAAGAAGAAAGCAAAAAGAAAAAGAGAATTAGTGCTATACTTTTATTCTTTTTCCTTCTTTTTTTTGCTTAAGTACAAGAAGGCAGGTTAGATACAGGCATATGTGTATACCCTCTGTTCTCTTTCTTTTTTTTTCCTTTATTTTAGTGCGATATTTTGAATGTGAGTTAAATATAGATACAAAAGGCATGAATCAACATAGGTTTGAGCAACCACTCATGTATGCTTCTTCACAGAGCTGCCATTCCAGCGGCAGCAATGCTAGAGGGGAGCTCCCCCCCAAGGAACGGGGCGTTGCAAGGGAGGGGGTGGGGTTGCCACAAGGGCAAGGGTGGCAACGGGAGTCGTGGGTGGGGGGTGGTGGTAAAAGTGAAAAATGTGTTTGCAAGATTTGACGTTCTATTTTTGTTTAAGAAAAGTAGGAATGTAATGTTAATGAAGGTTAAAACATGGAGGAATAGGAGTACATTATGTATAAGACCAATATTAAATAAATGCTTAAGCTAAGAATTTTATGTTGGAATGTAGATGGCCTAAACAATAAAAGTAAAAGAAATTTAGTACAGGAAGAGATTAAAATGTATAACCCTAACATAGTGCTGCTGACAGAAACTCATATAAAATATCAAGATAGAAAACTGCTAACACAACTAGGTTATGAATTGGTTATCTGTACTTCGCTGAATGAGACCATAAGGGGGGTCGCTATTTTAAAACAAAGAACACTTCAATTAGACATAATGAAAACTGCCACAGATAATAGAGGTAGATGGGCAATAGCACAGATTCAAGGTGCTAACACTAAACTAGTATTCTGTGCGGTATATGGCCCAAATATTGATAAGCCTAAAATCTATGAAGATTTAAGTTTAGAACTACTAGAATGGGAAGGGGAAATTATTATTGCTGGAGACTTTAATTGTGTGATGAACTATAAAATGGATTCTACGGGGCCAATGAATTATAAAAGAATGTACAAAGTAAGAACTGCAATGTTAGAACTGGCAAGACTAAATAATATTAGAGACATATGGCGGTCTAAACACCCAAAGGTGCCAGGTTTTACTTATTATTCTGCCCCGCACAGATCATGTTCTAGGATTGATATGATATGGGCCTCTGAACGTATTTTAGAAAACTGCATGATTGAAATCTGTCCCAAAGTAACATCGGATCATAATCCTCTTCTTGTGGAAATTAATATTGAAAATCAGAATGTAAAATTAAGAAAATTCACTTTTCCTAGACACCTATTGGTTGACCCAACATTCATTACATTAATCAAAAACCATATACAGGAATTTATTGTGCTAAATATTAACTCAGCTAGCATCAATACTGTATGGGACACCTGCAAGTGTAGCATCAGAGGGTGTGTCCAACAGTATGTATATAGGCTCAATGCAGAAAATCGCAACAAGAATAAGGATATGACATCTAAACTGTCAGATCTGGAATTACAACTGGCTGAAGCAACATTGCAATCAAAAAATAATATTGATTTGATTAGAACACAATTAGCAGGGCTACAAGCTGGACTTAGGAAAACGCTAAGGGAAAGATATGCAGTTAGATTACATAAATACAAATTAGATCAATACGAAGGCGGCGACTGTCTCGGAAAAATATTAGCCTTTAAAACTGCAGATAGGAAAGCGAAAACTAGAATAAAGGAAATAATTGGGTCAGATTTAGTGTTATATGGGCAAGAGGATCAAATTTTACATCAATTTGTTAAATTTTACCAACATTTATATACCCCAGAGGAGTTACCGAGCAAAATAGAGATTGAAAGATATCTTGATCAACATCTAGGCTCAACGCGAGAACTTAAACATGAAATAATTCAACATCTAAATTCAAACATTACTATTGAAGAGATTAAAATAGCTATTGATCATTTACCTTTAGGCAAGGCGGTTGGTGAAGATTGTATACCAGGAGAATTCTACAAACTCTGCTATCAAGAGTTGGCTCCATTACTACAAACAGTTATTAACTCTATTATTGTCTCTAAACAAGCTCCTTCTTCATGGAAACTCGCTAAAATTATATTTTTTTTGAAAAAGGGGAAGCCAGAAAAAGAGTGTGGCTCGTATCGGCCCATATCTCTACTAAATTCCGATGTGAAAATTTTTGCTAAAATCCTAGCTAATCGGCTAGCGCCCCATATGCCAGATATTGTAAATCCACAACAGCATGGCTTTGTGATGGGTAGAGATACCACTATGCATGTCAATACCTCAATAACCGCTTTGGATGTAGCAGAAACCACTAACACCCCACTCGGTATGATAATGTTAGATGCGGAAAAGGCATTCGACCGAGTGGGGTGGGACTATCTGTGGACAGTATTAAGTAAAATGGGTATAAATGGCTCTTACTTAGATTGGGTTAAGTCAATCTATGATGAACCACGGGCCGTGATTAGTTATGGAGGCACAGATTCTAATAATTTTAAGATTGCTAGAGGTACAAGACAGGGATGCCCCCTCTCACCATTATTATTTGCTTTATCCTTAGAACCTTTTTTAAATGCGTTAAATGCCCAAACTAATATAATACCAGCTCAGCACGGGGACATAACCCTTAAATTAACTGGTTTCGCGGATGATATCGCAATATATACATCGGATGTTTGTAAGGCTATGCCTGCAATTATAGAGGAAGCATACAAGTATGGGAAAGTCTCTGGGTATAAATTAAATGTTAACAAAACCCAAATCATACTTAACTACACCCCGGTTACATGCACCTATAAAACCTGCAAAGAAGCGGTATATTTAGGTATAAAGCTCATGGCTAAAGTGGAGAAAATTGTTGAAATAAACTATGGGTCATTTCTCAAAGAAACAACTGCGAGCTTTAAAAAATGGCATAAGATACCTTTGAGTTTACTAGGGAGATTAAATCTGATCAAAATGAAAATTTTACCTAAGCTACTCTATTTGTGTAGAGCTATACCGCTACAGCCAAATAAGCTGTTTTTTAAGAAATTGGATGGTATCTGTAGCAGCTTTATCTGGGGGTATAAAAAGGCACGAAGGGCGGTAAAATTTTTGACATTACCTATTTCTAAGGGGGGACTTACCTTTCCGGATTTTAATCTCTACTTTTTAGCTACTTTTTTTTTGCGCATTAGGAGTCTATTAAAGAATTTATTCTTTCATCAGTATATGCTGGGGGCAGATGCCAACCAATTTCTATTACGTGTCCATGACCCTAATTACTTTAAAAGAGTAAAATTCAAGACGGCTAAGCATGCTATCAGAATTTGGGACAAAATCCTGCACATTAGCAATTGCACATTTTATAACGCTGAGCTTAGGTTATGGAATAATCCTGGCCTTCCTGGCATTTTTTCGGATGGTTTGGGTAATCGGTGGATGAGACTGGATATAAACACACTAGGAGACCTGTATGGTATCAATGGTTTGATGGATTTTGAGACTTTAAAAATCACAAATGGGCTTACGGATGATATGCACTTTAAATATAGACAACTTAGAGATTTTTTTTGTAACAAATTGAAGATAATGGAAGTCAAACAATCTGAAATTCTTGAGGGTATTTATTCAGAAAAAACTAAATCACTGATTAAATGGGGATATCAATGGCTCATTAAGGAGAAGGGAGAAAACACAACTCAAATCGCAGCTAAATGGTCTCGTAGATTAGACCAAAATATTAATTCAGTCCACATTGGTAATGCCCTAACCCACTTAAATGATATAGTTCATTCTTCCAACTTGAAAATGCAACTATATAGGACAGTCACGGAACTATATTATACACCACAAAGAATATCCAGCTGGTCACAGGATAACTCTTTGACAGATAAATCCAAGTGCGCTAAATGTAATACTGTCGCGGCTGGAATTGAACATATGTTATTTTACTGCCCCGCACTTTCCAATTTTTGGAATCGTATATCTTACCATCTTCAATTCAATCAAATAAGTTCAATGGATCTTACGGCACAATGGGTTTTGTTAGATATTCAAGATAGGAACTGTCCCAATAAAGATCTTTTAACGATTTTGCTAGCATGTGCTAGATTAATTATAGCCAGGGTCTGGATTTCTAAAGAACCCCCCAAGGTTGCAGATTGGCTATCATTGGTATATGAAATTAGAACTATGGAGTTCTCTCTAGCTAAGCTTAGAGGTCCTAAAGCCCTTCAGAGGAAAGAAAAGATATGGAAGAGATTTTTTGATGGTCAAGAGCTGTGATTAGGCCTAATCTGGTTTTTCTGTTCTAGTAGGTTATTACTTTAATAGTAGAATCAATGTGAAATATGATTTACGGAATACTTTATAATGTTTTCATTCCTCAATCTTATTTTTTTTTGTTTGTATCAATGGTAATTGTATGTTAATTATGGAATTGATTTGTCATGAATATTGTCACTTCTTGCAAACAATAAAAATGTTTAAAAAAAAAAAAAAAAGAAAAGCAGACAATGGATTCCTATGGAGAAAATACAAGTTGCTAGTAAACCCGCTAGGGATTACTTTTGTGTTTCAGCACTGGGCTATAAGGTTAAGTACTGGCTCTTCTCCTGATCACAGGGGAGTATTTCTGAATTCGGAAGTTGGATGATTTTATAGGAATATTTCAAGTTTTCAAAAGTAGACAGAAGATTTTTCGAGTCAAACCAGTCAATGTCATTCAATGGCAGGTGAGTTGCCGGTTTCCTGGTGAGTCCTCGGCTGGTGAAATTGTGGTTCTAGGCATAGACTCAGGGGTCCCCCAGGGTCAGGTAGGTACAGTTGGTTCACCCTCAGCGGTGCAGGTGCGGCCGGGTGCAGAGGTAGTTAGGCCCAATGTTATCCAATGGGGGACGGGGGGCCTCCTGTTGGTGGTTGCTTGCTAGCAGGCCACGCGGGTGTGGTAGCTGGGCTCCTGGTCACTTGCTCAGGGCAAAGGGGAATGCAGGGTAGGACAAAGGTGGCACAGCCAACTGTGCTCGGGCGGCTGGGTGCACGGTGCTTTTGAGCTGTTGGGCGCTCAATGTTATCCAATGGAAAAGGTCAAAAGGGAACAAAGGCTGCAGGCTGGGGGATGAAGACTCTCCAGGGGCGACCAGCACATCAAGATGTAAGTTGGGATCTTGGAAAACAGGTAGGTATCCCAAAGAGAGGCACAGGGGGCTGTAGGGCGCCGGGTGCAGGGGTGTCTTTGGGTGTCGGAAAAGCTTACCCTCAGCTGGTCGTGGTTGGGGGGCCACTGGTTCTGAGTCTGCAGGTTTCATCTGGTTCATCAAGGAGGGTCTTTGGGCACTGGACTTCGGGTCCCAGTCACTGGGGGGACGTCTCCGTGGTCTTGGATCACTCGGGCACGGGCCAGGCTCGGTGGGTGCAGAGTGGGCTGGTCCGGAACTTCCTGGCTGGCACCAGGGGGGTTGTTGCAGCTGAGCCTTTGCTGATGGGAGTCCCAGTCTTTAAGAGGGTCAAGGCAGGCAGGTCCTCTGGGTTTCCCAAGGTTGCTGTCCGCAGGAGTTGCTGGGATTTAGGCAGGAGCAGGTTCCAGGATCAACAGGCCGGTAGGGCTGGGTCAAGTCAATTGTTGTCGTCCTGTTGTTAGCAGCGGCGGGTCTGCTTCTTGATCTTCTTTCTTCTTGTGATATCGGGATCTGAGGAAGGAAGGTTAAGGGAGCCCCTAAATACTGAATTTAGGGGCGTTACAGGTAGGGCAAAGGCAGGGACGAATAGGTCCCTGTCCTGGGGTGTGTACACCCCCTAGCCTGCTCCTCTCCAGTGGGAGGGGGGCAGGAGCCTAGCTGGGATTGGGCAGGGCTTCCCATCTTCAAGATGGCCGGAGCCTGGGGTTGTGCTTCACCTCGTCTCTCCCACCTAAGGGGTGGGGTTGGCACAGGCTGGCACACCCCCCTTCCTGACGTAGTTTTTCCTACCAGTCTTTCTGCCAGAGTGGGTGTCAGAACTGGTGGGGGGCAGTTGCTGGGTACAGCAAATGGTCTGGAGAAGCTCACAGAGGCCGCATGCCTTTGAAACTTCCCTCTGCCCATCCTGGGGGAGGAGACATAGCACCTCGCCCAAGATGTGCATTGTTGCAGGCCCAGGACAGCGGGGGGCTCTCCACCCATGGGTCTAGCAACATGTCTGCTGTGTGGCAGCCTCTGCAGCCACTCAGCTCAGATATGGATTGTAGGTTAGGTTTTCATCTTTAAGATGCCCTCTGGTGCACTTTACATTAAATCCCACACTCGCATCAGTGCAGGTTTAATGTGCTTAGAAGTTTGGTACCAAACTTGTCAGTCTCCAGTGTGGCCATTATGGTGCTGTGGAGTTCGTAATGACAACCTCCCAGCACCATATACTCTTAATGGCATCACTGCACTTACAGTGCCCAGGAATGACCCTGAGTACTGTAGGGGCACAGGGCTCATGCACCTGGTCCACACCTCTGGCATAGGGCACCCAGCTATAGGGGTGACTGAAGTATGCCAGGGCAGTGGGTTTTGTGGGCATGGCACACAGGGATGACTGCCATGTCGACTCTCTGTTTTAGTTTTGTTACTTAGACACTCAGCCTGCAAAGACAGTGTGTGGGTGTCAGAGAACAGGGCCCCTGAGGGTGGCATAATAAGTGCTGTAGTCCTCAGGGGTCTTCTCTGGTCACCATGCCCTGGGTACCTAGGGTAACATTCAATAGGGGCTGATAGGTGGCCAGGGATGCCAATTGGGTTTTAGTTTCAACACAGTTTTAGGGAAGGAACAGAGGCCCTGGGTACCTGGTTGGAAGTAACCCAGGGCACCCTCAGTCGAAGTACATCAGCAGTTCATAGAAAAGTGGGGGAATACCAAGGCAAGAAAGATGGCACTTTCTCACACAAGTGGTCAAAAAAACTCTGTCCACAAATAGACAAAGCGAGGAAACATATTAATAAAACTGTTTCTGCATAACTCAGCGTCCACAACATGCACTCCATCTACAATATATGCTTTGACATGGAGCATATATACAGAAGTGACGGAGTGCATTTGTCTCAGAAAGGCAACAGCATATTCATTAACAACTTGAAAGACTGCATCCTCTTTTATGTGTAGTTATCATCTACACACCATAAACAGAAAGGTTCCTCTAAGAGCCACCTTTTTTCCAATAACTGGTTCATGTTCTGTTGACATACCATTTTAAAATGTTTTTTTTTAATTTGAGAATTCTTCTCGAATTCCCACAGCAAAAATGCACTATCAATACAGCACATTATGGGATTGTGAATGGGTTTCAAATCCAGAAAGCAAAAAATATACATTTCATACTGAGCAACACATTTAGTATTCACAACTATGTGATTCACTCTCTCAATCTCTCAACGACCATCTGTATGGATTCATGAGTGTCTGAGGGGTCTGTGACTTGGTGCATGAGTATGTAACCGGGTCTCTGAGTGGAAGTGTGAGTCTCTCAGTGGGTCTAGGAATGGATGCAAATGTGTTTGGGTGAGTCTGTGTGTGCGTGTGCATGTGTGTGTGTGTGTGCACGCACATGAATGCTTATCTACACAATTCTTATCTACACACAAGCATATGTTGTGAATGCATCTAGGTATGTCTGCAGTAGTTTTAGATGTAAATCTCACATTTCATGAGCAGGATGTGGTAACTCTGATGGAAGGACGAAATGTCACAAACATGGATATGCTCTTTTCACATGCTTGCATGCAATTCCCTGGAAATAAGGAGAACTGGCCAGGGCCAACAGTATCCAGACACCATAGAGCTTCTTGAAAGAATATTATGCTATGGGTGCTCCTAGTGCACCTCCGAAAACTCTCCCAACTTGCTATTAGCCATGACAGCCCTACAGATAAGCATCACTGATAATGGACTTCAATGGCCCAATGGCCCAATTACTTACCAGAAACCTTCATTACTCTTATGACTATCATCATCATCATCATCCCTTTGCTTATTATGCGAGGCATTGAGCCTCCCGATAAAGGGCATATTTTACAGTTAAAAAACAATACATTAAATTCTCATGACCCCTCCCTGGGGCCTATGACCTTGATCCCACAAAATGGATTAACACCCTTCACGCTTTCTGTCACAAGCAATCTAACCACAGCGGACAACATGTACCATTATTGCACTGTCATGGTTAAGTTTATTTGTGGCCTTCTATGCAGTGACCTTCCTGCATGTACATTCAGTAGATACACAATATAATATGGCATTAGTGACCACTATCAGAAGTGGCAAAGTGTTTGATTTCTATTCTTTTACTTCTCATAGGTTGAAGATCAAAGTCTCCTTAAGTGACGCAAAACAAAGATGGGAAGAGTTCTTCATAGATTACTAGTAATCATTTGTTGAACTGCCTATCTAGCATGTTTGCTCTTGCTGTTTTTTACTTATTTACTTTTCTTGTGATAACCGTTATGTCGTATAAATTCACTCAAACGAGTATGTGGGATTGTTTACATCAGTCCATTATTATCCGTTTTTGTTAGTCCACTGTCTACAAACACAGATTCATAAGTCTTCCTCTAGTGCCACGTGAATCTTCTACATCACTATATGGCTCAACAACTCTTTTTTCTCCACAGTCAGATGATCCTACATTAGCAAGATGCATCCTCTTTTCACAATTGATCAATTTAATCACTCATTAAACTTCCCTGTATCTTGTTTCCCTGTCACTCGACACTCGGTCTGCAGACACTCACAGGAGACGACACAATAGATGGGGGGGGGGGGGGGATAGACATTCCATCCATTGGGGCCTTTATGACCAAAAACAGGAATGGGTAAAGGACTCTGGCCTTTTCTATATTGTAATAGAATGTGGAAGGTAGAGTACTGAGAATATAATATCCAAAATACAACTAATCAATGTTTTCTTATCACATATGGGTAATTAAAGTAATTACAAATTCAATTCATAAAAAAACCATAATAAAGCACTTAACAAGTATTAAATAAAATCATAACCTTTTGTTAATCGGACAGTATCATTAAGTTTAAAAATACACACATTTGAAATATTTATTCAACAGCTACCCATACTCCTTTGTAGAATTGTCCTAATTAAGAAAAGTGTAAATCATTGGCAAACTTGGTGATTTAGTACAAATGTCACAATGATGATTTCTACACAGGTTGTTTATTTTTGCCTCAGATCTAGAAGCCTTTCAGTCATTTCTACCAGGCACCGAACTTCTGCATTGCTTGCAAGTAGATGTCTACGAGAGCAAAGTTTTACTTATCTGTGAAGAATAGTTGTTAAGTCTCTCTCAGGAAGACAATACCACTTCTGGTGCAGGAGCAATGCTGAGAGATCTCCATCCTCAAGACAAGAGAACTATAATTTCAGGATAACATTCTCCCAAGTAGCACTATCCTACACTTATCACACAAAGATATTTTAAAATACCATCATTATGTGAAACAGCACATGGTGAGATTAAGCCTTAAAGCAAACACCTTCAGAGACTCCCCCAGACTCAAGTGGAAAATCCTAATACAATAAAAAAGGACAACAAGGTAGCGCCATAGCATAGCAGAGAAGTACAGATAAAGACAAACAATACAAGATCATTTTCACAAGAGAAAACACGAACACTCAAAAAAAAGAAATCTGCCTGAATCCAAGGTTGGACAGACATCGTAAAAATACTAGTTTTATTTGTTAATCTGCCATAAGGCTCAAGATGTAAAATGCACTTGGTGAATTAGACAGTATGCCATAGACATGGTTACCTTAATACCAGCCCCTAACAAAATTCATCCTTTATTTAGGAGGTGGACTTATAGAAGTGAAGAAAGACTTAACAAATGTACTACTTCTCCCCCAGCTTTAACCCATCCCCTTAGCAGCTCACTGGACCAATATTCAGTCAGTAATAGGTGCCCAAATGCGAGTGCCTTTCTTCCTCAAATTTATACTTTTTTTAGGCGTACAATGCACTTTTCATAATAATTCACCAGCAGCCTTGCGAGCCATTGTTGAAAAGAGGGAGGGATAGGGTCCAACCAGGCAGAGACAATGCACAGCCTAATTACAGTGATAGCTATGAATATAAATGATTGGGCACACTTTCAGACAACTTAGTTGTGTAGCCCTAACAGGATGAGCTGAGGAGTTAGAGAGGTTTTACTTTTAAGTTTTACCTCACAGAAATCGTTAAACTTTTTTTTAACCCATCTAGCATGGGGCTTACAGCATACATGTGGATCAGACCCCCCCATAAAGTTTACAGCGAGGGCAACAAGAACCCTCCATCACTCCCCATCTTGCAATTTTACCCAGAGTCCAATATATATGAAAACAAGTTTTATCATGTTGTGCTTGTAAATTGGCAAACAGGAGAACCCATTGGGTGAATGAAAAAGACTCCAGAAATGGCCAGCTTAAAGTACTTAGGGTCCAATTACGAGTTTGGTGAAACTTGTGGTGGCAGTACCTGGACCCCTAGACTGGCAGTCCACCCGGCGTATTGCAACTACAGTGATGGGACCGCCAGAGGACCACTGCTACTGTCAGGATACTTGATTGTGTTGTGGTGGCACTGCAGTCAGAACCCACAATATGCTGCCAAGCATATTATGAGTTTCTTCACTGCCCTCTTTTTCATTGCGGTGAGCCCGCAACGAAAAGGTGGTGGTGAGGAAACTAAGGTGGTTCTGCGGGGCCCACTGTTGCATCCGCCTGTATGCATCAACTGTTCCTGCAGGGCATGTACTGCAAAGTCCATGTCAAGCACGTGTATTGACGCTCCCACTCGCTGCCTTTCTATGGCTCTCCTATGAGCCTTCGAGTGGCACCACCATTGAACCCATGCCACAGGACTGTCTGCCAGAATTACAACTCGTAATCCAGTGGGCGGATTGACTATGGATTTTGCCGCCTTAGAGTGGGGTTCTAGCATCGTGACCCACTCCAAGACTGCCAAACTCGTAATCAGGCCCTTATTCTCTTTTGCCACCTCACAGAATGTTTTTCTAGGTCAACCTTCAACAGTTCATTTAACCATATAATCTTCCTATCGAGCAGAAATTCTCTCCTATTACCAACCAAGTTAACCCTATCAAACCTACATGGACCCCCTCCCTTTCTGTCTAAAAAGTCCTAGATGTGTAAATATTTAAAGAAATCCTTATGATCAATAATGAAGCCTGTCTTAAGGACCTATAAAAAAGCTATAGTGTTATCAGAAATTTGCCTAGTCTGGTGGTCCTGTGAACCCTCCAGCCATACACATAGGAGTCTCAGAAGATATCTGTGAGATAGGATTTCCTTGTGTCAGGCTATAGAGATTATGATGGATGATCCCTAATTTTCTTCATAGTGCCAACCAGAGTTTGTGTGTGGGCACCCAGGAGGGTTTTGATTTGGACTTTTTTTAAATAATCAAATTCTAACTGCTGGCAAAAACACCTGCAGGCCTCTTACCCATTAACAACTCAGAGGGCGACCCCGCAGCTTTTACAAACAGTCCGACATTATCCTGGAAAAGAATAACCATCTGTTGGTGTGCTGCTGCCCGATAATACAATTAAGAAATTGGAACATCCCATCCTCCTCTATCCCTTAGGAGGATCAAGAATCTAAGTGCCCTTCTCATTGAAGAGTATGCCCACAAAAATCTGGAAACCACACCATTAATACTCCGAACCAGTGATTCCCCTCTTCCAGAATACTTCTCTGGGTGGAAGTATCATTTTGACAATTTTCTTCTGCCTATTAACAGATGTAAATTGTTAATCCTTCTAAAAATCTTTTGGTTTTTCTGATTAAGAGGTCTAAATTATTGTCAATGATTATATCAATATCTGCAATAATATCAATTCCCAGACAGACCGCACTGTCATCACATGCTTAACACTCAGATGTAAATTGCAGTTAATAATCACCTGGGTCTTATCTTCATTTAACGTACTGAACAGCTTGTACTGAACAGATTGCACTCCCTTTCATTCTCTCCAAGTGCAACCCCTGGATTCCATGTAACCACTGCCGTGTCATCTGCGTATGCAAGAATTTTCGAGTACCAACCATGAACTCATATTGGTAAGATTTAAGGGTTGGTACCTAACATCTGGATCAAGGGCTAAATATAAAGGGCACCAAAACTGCACACTGCACAATCTGAAAGGTCAATAAGACCTGCTCTGAAATTAGGGATAGGATTTCCGCAGAAGAGGAGTGAACTGTCATCTTGGAGGCAGATGTTGGAGTGCTAAAAGGCCAAAAGGAGACGCATGAATCTCAATTAGTGGATGTAATTTGGAAGCTTGAAGACTTTGAAAATCAGCAATGCAGAAATAATTTGCTGTTTCTTGGTTTAGCAGAAGGTGTTGAAGAGACTGAAAGCAGGGCCTTTATGCTTGGTCTTCTGAATGGCGTGTTTTTCAATCTTCCTCAGTGGGATTGGGAATCTGAGGTTCAACAAGTACATTGGTTTCCATTGATGCTAAAGAAAAAGCACCAGGAAGACCAAGCAGAGAGACCTAAAGCTATTCTGATGTATTTAGGAAATGCCCTTCTTAAACAAGCAATCTTTGAAAAGGCATGACCTGAGGCTAAGCAGTCCTATGAAGGGCACACTTTCTTTGTTCGGCCAGATTTCTACAGTACAGTGGAAAGGAGGTGGTGTATCAGGCAACTGTTTAAGTCTTTCCAGGAGCTGGGCTATGAAGTCTTCTTGCTGAATCCTGTTTGCCTGAAGGTTGACTTCAATGGAAAGGTTAGAACATTTACATTTGAAATAAAGGCGCAAGAATATTTGACAGAGCTTTCTGTTGTGGTTTCGTCAGGGTCCTGATTTAGGCTTGACTGACCTAGAAGACCTTAGACTCTGTTTTGCCTCAAATTCTGGCCTGACTTAGCCTTCCTCCGACTTAAAATAAGATTGGCTCTGTTGGAAATCCTGATTTTGCATCTTTTCCTCTCTTTCTCTTTTCCTGCCTTTTCTGAGATGATATCTCTCTTTTTCTATTGTTTGGAGTTGGCAGGTGTGGGTATGGTAGTTTGATTGCTATTGGGTGGCATCTCTAAGGGCAGTAGTGACCTGAATGCTCCTTGGTGGTGGTGGAGGGAGGAGGGTAGTAGAGGGGCTGGGAGGGGGTAGGGAGGGTACTGGGGGTATCCAGGGTTGGGGGAGTAAGTCAAGTGGAATGCTGTGAATCACAGTTCTTTTAGTAGTGCTTCAGAAGGGCCTTTATGTAATGATATTTCTGAGTGTCATGGGCCTGCAATAGCAACTGTACTCCTTTTTCAATGCATGTAATGGCATGTGGTGGTCTGGCAATATTGTTGTTTTATGAGTACATTTTGAATAGCTACAATTAACATCTGTGGACTAAACGACTGGCTAAAAAGAAAAAGGGTTGTGTTAGATCTACAGATGTTAAAGGCAGACTCACTATACATACAAGAGATGCATATTGAGTGGATTAGACAGAATGTATTTGATTCTCCGGGATTTCAGTTAGTGGGATTTACTTCACAAGCGACAAGGACATGGGGGGTCACAATTACGCATGGAGAAATCGTGCAGTTTTCAGCGAACTAGGGCTGACACTAAGGGTAGATGGGTGATCAAGGAGTGCCATTATCTTAAGGAGACCTTTACACTCTGTTCCACAAATGGGTCGGTTGCTGATGATCCTGCACTTATTGATTGGTTGAATAACAAGTTGGCACTGTGGTTACTAAAAGCCGAATGTGGAGGCTTTAATATATATTTAACAGAAGGCCTTTTGTCTGAATGTCGTAATCTTTATCTCAGCCTCAACCATAAAGTCTTCAGGTCCTTACTTAATTTGGGACAGGATCAAAGGTTAGTGGTTGTTTGAGAAGGGAAAATGGCTGCTGATCCAAGCTTTACTTACTTTGTGTCACCACATAGATCATTTGCCTGACTAGATTACTTTTTTAATCTCTCATATCCTCCTCCAGGACTGTAAAATTCAGAAATTCCTAATGGTAATGTCAGACGACAGTCCACGGGTCCTGGAAGTATTAGTAATAGGACCGCCTCAGCTGGTTTCAAACGGGACCTTTGAAAGTGCTCCTCTCTTGGATGATAATTATATTAAGCATATGAAAAGCTGTATCTCGGTTTTTATGAAGGAAAATATATGGAGCGCCCCTGTCGGGGCTATCTGGGACACCTTTAAAATGGGCAGATAGAAACAAGAAAAACAAAGGCTGCTAGATCTTTCTGAGGTTTTAACATATGCTGAATCTAACTTAATCGGTACAAAAGGGGGTAGCCATGTCTGAACTGGGGTGGCAGAGTGGGCTAAAGAATGGTGATGGATTAAACCCAGATCCTTTGACTGGGTGTGAGTGTTTGATTGATTCAGAGGCTCCGTCCATCACCATCCCCTTTTGTACCGCTTTTGGCTGCCATAAGTGTGACAGGGTATGCTCAGACCTGAGTCCCTTGCTCACTTTGCCACTGGATTCAAGCAAGCTGACCTGAAGACGGCTGGAATGCCAGAAACCGGTCCTCGGAAGCTTGTTTCAGGTCCAGAGAAGACATGGCTTGGCAGTTCGGGCTGGACTGTTCCCATGAGGTACAGGGTCAGACTGATTTGCATGTAGCCATGTCTGAACTGGGGTGGCAGAGTGGGCTAAAGAACGGTGATGGATTAAACCCAGATCCTTTGACTGGGTGTGAGTGTTTGATTGATTCAGACGCTCCGCCCATCACAACCCCCTATTGTACCACTTTTGGCCACCATAAGTGTGGCAGGGTTTGCTCAGACGTGAGTCCCTTGCTCACTTTGCCACTGGATTCAAGCAAGCTGGGCTGAAGACGGCTGGAATGCCAGAAACCGGTCCTCGGAAGCTTCTTTCTGGTCCAGGGAAGACATGGCTTTGCAGTTCGGGCTGGACTGTTCCCATGAGGCACAGGGTCAGACTGATTTGCATGTAGCCATGTCTGAACTGGGGTGGCAGAGTGGGCTAAAGAACGGTGATGAATTAAACACAGATCCTTTGACTGGGTGTGAGTGTTTGATTGATTCAGATGCTCCGTCCATCACCACCCCCTTTTGTACCGCTTTTGGCCGCCATAAGTGTGGCAGGGTATGCTCAGACGTGAGTCCCTTGCTCACTTTGCCACTGGATTCGAGCAAGCCGGGCTGAAGACGGCTGGATTGCCAGAAACCGGTCCTCGGAAACTTCTTTCTGGTCCAGGGAAGACATGGCTTTGCAGTTCGGGCTGGACTGTTCCCATGAGGCACAGGGTCAGTCTGATTTGCATATAGCCATGTCTGAACTGGGGTGGCAGAGTGGGCTAAAGAACGGTGATGAATTAAACACAGATCCTTTGACTGGGTGTGAGTGTTTGATTGATTCAGATGCTCCGTCCATCACCACCCCCTTTTGTACCGCTTTTGGCCGCCATAAGTGTGGCAGGGTATGCTCAGACGTGAGTCCCTTGCTCACTTTGCCACTGGATTCAAGCAAGCCGGGCTGAAGACGGCTGGAATGCAAGAAACCGGTCCTCGGAAGCTTGTTTCCGGTCCAGGGAAGACATGACTTGGCAGTTCAGGCTGGACTGTTCCCATGAGGCACAGGGTCAGACTGATTTGCACATAGCCATGTCTGAACTGGGGTGGCAGAGTGGGCTAAAGAACGGTGATTGATTAAACCCAGATCCTTTGACTGGGTGTGAGTGTTTGATTGATTCAGATGCTCCGTCCATCACCACCCCCTTTTGTACCGCTTTTGGCCGCCATAAGTGTGGTAGGGTATGCTCAGACGTGAGTCCCTTGCTCACTTTTTCACTGGATTCAAGCAAGCAAGGCTGAAGACGGCTGGAATGCCAGAAACCGGTCCTCGGAAGCTTGTTTCCGGTCCAGGGAAGACATGGCTTGGCAGTTCCGGCTGGATTGTTCCCATGAGGCACAGGGTCAGACTGATTTGCATTTAGCCATGTCTGAACTGGGGTGCTAGAGTGGGCTAAAGAACGTGATGGATAAAACCCAGATCCTTTGACTGGGTGTGAGTGTTTGATTGATTCAGATGCTCCGTCCATCACCACCCCCTTTTGTACCGAGTCTAACTTAATAGCAGCGGTAACAAAAGGGGAAGATATAAGCAATGCACAGCAGGACATCGCAATTGATATTCAACTATTGCAGATATCTCAGTGAAGAAAGCAGAGGAGACGTATACTGCATGGAAGCAGAAAGCTAATGAACATAGTGAATGGGTGGATCACTGTCTTGCAATTTTCTCTAGGCAAAGGGCAACACAGGGTGAGGTAAGTGAAGGGAAATGATTGGTCCCACCTTTTGTAGGTTGTCCGACCCTGAGGGTATAAGAGCAGCCTTCCAAAGGCTTTATTAGCAGATGTATACAGAAGATGCAGGCCTGGGTAAGGGGTATATGTCACAATATATATGGATCTTGTATCGTTTAAGACACTCAACGAGGTGCATCAAGACCAGCTAGAAAAACTCTGAGGGGCATATTCTCAAGGACTTATCGGTGAGTTATCAGCACTTTATCGCAGCCAAGTGGCGGTAAATTTATTGCCCCATTCACAAGTTGGTGCAAACAGCCAATATCACCAGTTTACCTGCGTGAGCAGCCGCAAAAAAAATCACTACACATGACCCTGGCAAATAACGCTAATGAGATACAGAGCAGGCATTCCCGTGCAAAAAGCTGAAAGAACCCCATTTTGCAACATTCGCAGTGACTAGTTAGATCAGCAATAAGATCACAAAACAGGCAATAAGTCATGTTAGCAGCAGGGATTTAACACCTGCTCTTACCTGGCGTAAAGTCGGACAACAACCTGCACCATAAAAGGGAGCCAGCCCAGAGCCACACCAGAAGAACAACAGATGCCAAGGAGCCACTGATCATGCAGCTTAGAGGGCCACACCACCCACTGCCACCACCCCCACGCCCTAAACCACGCCCGGAACCCCCACCGCACCCCACAACACCACCACAGAGGCAGCGCAGACAAAGACAGCAGACCTTCAGCAACCATCCTTCGCATCCTGAACATCATTGCCCTCAGTCTGATGGTATCAACACAGCGGACAACCAACATCCCTCCGCAGACCAAGCTGCTGGCTGCGCTGCATCTGTTGGCCTCTGGTACCTTCCAACCAACAACTGCCAGAGTCGAAGTAGTCTAACAGCCAGTCCTATCAAAGTTCCTCACAACAGTCTTGGATGCCATCATCAGCTTAGTACCCTAGCACCTTCACTTCCCCCACACTGCGCAGGAAGAGCTAGAGACAAAGAAAGGCTTCTATACCATAGCTGGCGTCCCACACGTGTTGGGGCAATTGCCTGTAAACATGTCCAACTTGTGCCCCCTGCCAACACTGCACACAATTACCACAACAGAAAGCACACGCATTCCATCAATGTGCAGGCAATAGTGGACCACTGGGAACTCTTCACCAATGTCGTCGACAACTACCCAGGCAGTGGGCATGATTCCTACATCTTCCGACAGTCCATCATCAACCAGCACTTCCAGGATGGCACCTACGGAAATGCACTGCTCGTTGGTAAGTACCAAATGAACACACCACACACCCCAACTCCACAATCATGCTACTCAGAGCTCTGGGAATGCACACATTACAAATTCATATACAACATGCCAAACAACATGCCCACCCACCAGACATGACAGCACAACATACTGTATTAACCTGGGCTGCCCATGTACATGAGCCATCAATGTCATGGCACCTCAGCCACACAATAGCAGATTGTGGGGAGAAGTGGGAACCAGGTATGTGCGAAGGAGGCAAGTGGCCCATGAATGAGAATGTACACAATGCTAAGTGTGGCATGGGTGTGCTGGCCAGACTTCAGTATGCAGACCTCAGACATGTTCATGTCAACGTATACTGCTGGTGTTTGGAGTGTAGTGGATATTGGATGTACCCATGTCACCCCAGGCAGTGGGGAAGATCGCCAAATTGTAGCTTGTCACGTCCCCCCCTGTAAGCATGAACGGAGTGGGCTGGCCCGGCGTATGCCAGGCCAGAGTAGGGGTGTGAATAAAAAGCACATAGCTCTGGGTGTGATTCTCTTCCGGAATGACCAACATGTCTGCCAGGGTGGTGCCTCGCACCCCGCCACGAGTCCGTCGATGTGAGAGGTGTTGCCTGTGATCCTGTGTGCCTTCTGCACCCCGAGCTGCTGGTTACCGAACCCGTCTAGCCTGCCCCAGCGCACCCAGGACTCACTGCTCACCTGCCAACACTGGCGGGTGTCAAAGAGGGCCCATTACGTGCTGGTGCAAGCTCCAAGCCCGGGGCCCGCACCCTTAGCAGCCTCCTCAGACCATCGCTGGCCTCCGCGACACATGCCCCCAGCACTCCTTACTCGTTGACGTACTCCACTGCTGCCTCCGGCCTTCACTATGGTCAAGTAGGTCACACATTTGGAACTGAGTCTTCATATCCTGATGGCTGAATTATATGTTAATGGGACATTAGATATCACTGTACTCCGTTCGATGTGGTGCCACCAACTCTGTGCATAGCATTCCAATCACACTTGTCTGTGGTCCCTCCCTGACTACTGCCTTCAGCCCACACTGTGGTCCAGTAGGTCACACCTTTGGAACTGAGTCTTGATTTCTCAATGGCTGAGTTCATATCATTGTACGCAAGGAGAGGAGTATAGGAAGACGCGTTTCAGTCCAGAGGAAAAAGGATCATCATTACGGAGCTGATCAAACACTACCAACAACTGCCCTGGTGTCACTAACTCTGTGCATCGCGAGCCAACGACACGTGGCTGTGGTTCCCTGCTGACCGCTGCCTCTGTCCTACAATGCGGTCAAGTAGGTCACTCATTTGGACCTGAGTCTTGATTTATTTATGGCAGAGTTTATATCATTGTGTAGGTCTCATTGCAGACTGCATACCCTTTCAGCTCTGGTGCCACTAAGTCTATGCCCCAACATTCATAGACACTCTGGTGGAACTTTGGTCGTGTCTGAGTCTATGGCCTGGGGGTTGTCTTCATCATCATGTAGGTGATACTGACTTGGTGATAAAAATGAGACTCTAGCATTCAACTCTCCATTTGCCTGTTTCTGCTGGCTTCTGCCCTATGCATCATGCCCTGGAAGGACACCTTCCACTGTCCCCAGCAACTCTCTGCAACATTCACCTTCGACATCATCAAGGACCCACTCCGATAGCGTGGCCCTACGTCAGTGCACCGCAAGTCACTTTCCTGTGGCAGTGTGCCTGTGACGGCCGCAATGCATCAGGGGCCACTAACTTTGTTTAGCTCAAGTTATGGACCTTGCTGTTTAAACTTTGAGCTTCTGATTGTCTGATCACTGTTTAAGTTGTTGCCAGCACCAACCAGCCCCTGAGGGGTGGCTTACACTCACCCCTTACCCATACAACACAGGCATCACTGGACATGTGACCCTGGCAAAAAAAAGGGGCCAGGCGCACATGCCCCTAGCATGGTTAAGGTAAGGCCTTGCCAAGGAAGTAACTAATGCATGTGTCTCTGTTGTAGTGTCGGCGCTACCCGTTCCGCAATAGACAATGTTACTATCTTGCATGGCCCCGGAGTGCGGGCTCGGCTGAACGGGTAAATGAGGGAGGCAAAGCCCGCTCGGGGTCAGGGCTCATACATGCCAACTGTTATGTGTGTCGCTATTACCGCAGCATAAGCCAAAGGTCTACCCTCAGCTGCATGGTAATTTCAACCAGCCATGAACTCTACATCTGTGTCCACCCAATCCTTACAATAGGCCTACACACACATAGCCACCCACCTTCAGCGCACAACATCACTGTGTCATTGTCAGGCTTGTGCACCTGCTCAGACAAGCATGACAATGGTGTGCTGTGCGCTATTCGCAATTGTAAATAGACCCGGGGGATTGAGGAGCAGCAATGAGGCTATGTAATACACTTGGATGCCACACATTTGCTACATATGCAAACACAACAGGTGATGGACCGAATGTGGATCAATGTCACACACTCAACCCAGTCCAAAGATCTGGGCCCAAATCCATCGTTTTTTTGTACTCCACACCACCCTGGGTTAGACAATGGCGATATGCAAATCAGCTCTGACCCTGTGCCCCATGGGAACAGTCCAGTCCGAACGACAAAAGCCATGTCCTTCCCAGAACGGAATCAAGCATCCGAGGACCGGACCGGTTTCGAGGTAACACCTCTCATCAGCCCGGCTAGCTTGACTCCAGTGGTGTGGAGTGCCTGGGACCCACGTCTGGGCATCCCCAGCGCACTTAGGGCGGAATATGCAAACACAACAGGTGATGGACCGAATGTGGATCAATGTCACACACTCAACCCAGTCCAAAGATCTGGGCCCAAATCCATCGTTTTTTTGCACTCCACACCACCCTGGGTTAGACAATGGCGATATGCAAATCAGCTCTGACACTGTGCCCCATGGGAACAGTCCAGTCCGAACTACAAAAGCCATGTCCTTCCCAGAACGGAATCAAGCATCCGAGGAACGGACCGGTTTCGAGGTAACAACTCTCATCAGCCCGGCTAGCTTGACTCCAGTGGTGTGGAGTGCCTGGGACCCACGTCTGGGCATCCCCAGCGCACTTAGGGCGGAATATGCAAACACAACAGGTGATGGACCGAATGTGGATCAATGTCACACACTCAACCCAGTCCAAAGATCTGGGCCCAAATCCATCGTTTTTTTGCACTACACACCACCCTGGGTTAGACAATGGCGATATGCAAATCAGCTCTGACACTGTGCCCCATGGGAACAGTCCAGTCCGAACTACAAAAGCCATGTCCTTCCCAGAACGGAATCAAGCATCCGAGGACCGGACCGGTTTTGAGGTAACACCTCTCATCAGCCCGGCTAGCTTGACTCCAGTGGTGTGGAGTGCCTGGGACCCACGTCTGGGCATCCCCAGCGCACTTAGGGCCAGACCAGTACCATTATCTAGCTAGGGCCAAGGGAATTTTTATGAGATTGGTCTTTTTCTGATGTCCTATGCATGGTTGTTAAACCTCTGCACCTGAAGCACCAAACTGAAACAAAAGTTCACTCTGGATTTTTAAATAACTCTGCAAAGGCCCACAAGACCTATTTAACAGCCCAACTTAGAAGGCAACTCAGAGTTCCAGTTTGTAGGTACAAAGACAGTTTAAGAATCCAACAGTGGTTTCATAATCCAAACAAATAAATCGACCTCTCCTACTCACTAATCTCTTGCCTCTGAAGACAGCACTAGAAGGGGTCAAAAGGTTCTACGGATGCAGGAAAATTCATTAAAATGACAGAAGAAGTCCAAAGATGAGCCATAATCAAAAACCATCTGAGAGATTACCTTGCTGTCCGGATTGAATATTGTCTCAACTGGAGAAAGAAGAAAACAGATGAAGAGAATAATCCAAGCAGAGGATCACAGGCGAAAAGCAAAGCCAAAGCTGAGAGTCCTCAAAAGGGAGAACCCCAAGCATCTGAACACAGACTGCGAGTGGCTTTTCTAGACAGTGCAATGATTGAATCCTGCAGTAGATTCTCGTATCTCACTGAAGTCTGCCACTCCCTGTCGTAGCTTTTTGGGTACCGTTAATAGACAGGATTGGCTGTGCTAGTGATGGGGTCAAAACTTGACAGCACATATGCGGCAGCCAAAATCCTGAGTGGCATGGCTTCTCTCACACCAGCACGGACAACATCCTGAGTGCAGTGCATGAGCAGTGGGCGCAAGGGGAGGTCAATAATGCCTAGTCCTAGAGGTGGGACTGGGGCGAACACATTTGGAAATTCATGACAGCGATTAAGGAGTAGTTACGAAGGTTGCCTTTTACTTAACTCAACACAGTGGTGCTCCAGAAAGAATTAATGTAGGTATAAGGCCAAATGAGCCGTACAAGAAGGAGATGTTAAACAGTTTGTAAAGTTGGTATTTAGAAATTGCTTAACCTCCATCAATCTTGATCTGGTTAAAATTACAGTGTCTACCCAATTTCTATGCACAGACAGCTAAGCAAGGTCTGTATGTCACATTTCCCCCTTTTCATTTAATTACTTATGAATTTGGCTCCGTTCTTTTCAATTTAATTTTTTGACATTTTCAAATTCATGACTTCTGATCTCCATAATCAATTTTTGATTTTCTCATTACATTTTTCTATTTCTCTTGTTTTAAAACCAAAAGTAGCTTGGAAATTGTACGATTTGTATTTATTACTTATAACGCTGTGTTTTTTCTCAGAGAAAAGCGTGTTGCTGGAGCGACTGATACCAGAGATATGACCGAGAATTCCACATTGAATCTTGCTTTTGCCTTATAGTTATTTGATTTCACAGCTTTGTGGAAGCATATCCATTAATCTTGTCCCAGTTAACAAAACAGATTCCTACTAGAGTAATTACCCTCTTTCACATGTAATGGTTTCCATTTTGTTTTAATGAACTGTTTTCTCACATCCCTCAGATTACTGTGCTCTGGAATGGTTAAAAGGAACAAGTTAATAAAGCAATTTTACAAATCACAGTTCTAGTATGAAGACTAGCAATAGTTTACCCTGTTGTGCATAGTACATAGTATGTTTCACCTTGTGAGTAAGTCTCTGTAGCTATTAGCAGTCCTATGGTTAGGTTGTCTAGAATTTTTCAACTGTTGATTGAGCTAGACAGGGCATTCCACCATCCCCTATTTTATTTGCATTCTTTTTATAGAACCTCTCGCTAATGCTAAAAGAAATGATGAAGCCATAAAAGCGTCCATTAAACAAAAAATCGAAAATTAACTCGTATGCTGATGACATCATTCTCCTTTTAAAACAGGATCTGGATGTACAGCTCAAACTTTTAAATATTGTCGCATAACATCAAGACCTATGCATCTATA
This sequence comes from Lissotriton vulgaris, assembly GCF_964263255.1. Classification (NCBI taxonomy): domain Eukaryota; kingdom Metazoa; phylum Chordata; class Amphibia; order Caudata; family Salamandridae; genus Lissotriton; species Lissotriton vulgaris. The sequence continues at coordinate 683,191,178 of NC_141696.1, forward strand.
AGATCAATACATCTAAAACAGAATTATTACCATGTAATCGAACATCGGATGTATTAACAATGAATACGGAATCATTGATTAACAACAAACCTGTGCGACATTTAATTTACATGATGTTTACAATCTGAATTATAGTTCATTAATCAGTAAAGTGAAATCTCTATTTAAGATGTGGAATCATCTTCCTTTTTCCATTTTAGGCAAAAGTGCACTAATTCGAATGTTTTAAAGAAATAGAGAGCATGTTTTCCAAATTTATATAGGCTGACAAATAACCCAGATTGGCACAGAACAATTTGTGTAGGCCCCGCCAGAGGTACAAGGAGGGTTACCTTTGCCAGATAATAAACAGAATTATATTGCGAGTTTTGCACATTAGTTCTTCTGGAATAAAAATATGCATTTTGACAATAACCCGATGACTTCGATGTTTCATGAATATAGAATTAATTATTTGATGCGAGTGATTAAATCACCAAAAAGGTGCGATATAAGTCAATGCAAAGGGCGCCAAATAGAAGAGATTGTTTAATACATTTCTACACCATTTATCAATGCTACCACTTGTCTCAGTAACGTTACTGTGAATCAGCAGCCACTATTAAACAGTATAAAAATATTGGCAAACAAACCGATTTAATAACCAATTAGACTTTTTAAATCTTAGTTGCAGATTCCTTGCAGTTAAAAGGGGCTTTGATTTAAAAAGTGCAGCCGATGCAGTGGCACCAGGGTCAAAAGTTATCATAACGCCACTGAACACCTAACATTACTATATTTTACCACAAACAGGCAGTCACAATTGCAGTTACCTTGCAATTGAAAGGGGTTTGTTTTAAATGGTGCAGCAGGTGCAGATGGCACCGGTACCAAAAGTGGAGATGACTCCGCCAAACACCAAATATTGCTATAATTTACTATTAAACAGGCAGCTACAATTGCAGTTGACTTTCAGTTAAAAGGGACTTGATTTGAATGAATGCGGCATGTGCAGTGGCTGCGGGGTCAAAAGCTCTAGGGACCCCACTAAACCCAGATTATTTCAAAATGTTACAACTAAACAAGACCGTCACAAGTGCATTTATCCAGCGGGCAATAGGATCATGATTTGAATGGTGCAGCAGGTGCAGTAGCACCAGGACTAAACGCTCTAGGCACCCCACTAAACACTGCTACTAAACATGCAGTCACAAGTGCAGTTATCTTGCAGGTAACAGGGTCATTATTTAAATGGTGCAGCAGGTGCAGTGGCACCGGGCCCAAAAGTTGTCAGAACTCCTCTAAACATAAACACCAAATAATGATATATTTTACAACTAAGCAGGCAGTCATACGTGCAGTTATCTAGTGCAGCAAGCGGGTGCAGTGGCACCAGGACCAAAAGCTTGAGGTACCCCCACTAAAGACCTCATATTGTATTCTTAAACAGGCAACAACAAAATGCAGTTCTCTTTCAGGCACTAGGGCGTGGTTCCCAAACTGTGCGCTGCGGCACCCCAGTGCGCCATAATGAGGAGCCAGGGGCGCCGCGACCACAATGTGGAAAATCGAAGCCTCTTTTTTTTGCAGCCAAAATATGTCCCTCCTGCAAATCCCAAGAGCGCACTTCCGATATTCGTGCGTATCTGATTTCTAACGTTTTCTGTTTTTACAGTGAACATAATGCTGGTGCTACGTGTGTAAAACGAAGTTTGGGCATTTACACCCGTATCACCAGCATTATTTTTACTGTAAAAACGGAGCACGTTAGAAATCAGACATAAAATATTAGCTAAACCAAGGCCAAAGTGTTAAGATCCATTGGTGCACTATATATGGGTCCGAAGTATGTACATGTATAAGGCCCCTGAATAGCTCTGATTGATATTAGGACAGCTACGGCTGCTGGGTTTTGCGGGGGCACACCTTGGCATGGCAAGGGAGGGCCTGTATCCTTCTTTAATGAAGTGAAGCTAGACGTTACATAGGGTATCTACTACCTACAGGTTTGTTCATTAAAAAGTTTTGTGCAGCAGAACAGGTCACCGCTTAGCATCGCTCCAGGTCTTGCCAACCTTTTTCCATATTGACACTGTCTGAAGCATTTATGGAAATGACTACCTTTAAATGAGTTCTTTGGAAGAAGGAAACACATAAGCAAGCTCCTTGTTCAATTAAAAGGAGCTCATTAGAATGACATGTTTTAGAGTATGTAATTCACAGTGTATATGGACGCATGCAATAACATAGATATTCCTATCCACATTAAGGGGATGCATGTGGGGAGGTACTCCTGCGTCAAGGCGTCATGAGGGTGGCATGTTCGAGTTAAGAAGAAATAAATTGTCGGTCTGTTAGCAACAGTGAAATACAGCTAGACCTAGCCATCTGGAAGCTCTCCGTGCTGTTGTGGGAGTGCAGCAGAGTACGTTTAACTGCTGGACTCTTGTGAGACTATCAATCATAGGTGTGCAAATCAGTGTATAGGACATGTTACATAAGACAAAGGATAACAAGGGGTGAATTCACATGTCATCCATATTGGTAGGCAGTTTAGTTGAAGAGTACTTGGGCTGGAGAAGCACAAACTCTGAACTTAAAATGTAACACAATGGATTGGGGCTCTCTTTAATGACAAGAACAGATTTGTACACAAGTGAACCCTTTTTGCAACAATAGAATAATGAAAGTCTGTGGGGAAAACCCATATGTTCTAATCTATACATTGAAGTCTACCAACTGTTCTTTGATGACAAATATAAGCTCACTGTAAACTGCAACTAACAAAAGGAAGTCTCTGACAAACGCAGTAACTCACGGACCTGTTTACGTTACATTCACTTTGTGATGTGCACAGTACATGTTCTGTGCAGCAGGCATATCAACCCTCTGCACCACCTAACCAAGAATAACAACTTCCTTGAGTCGAAACTTCTATATTAAACAAAACTCTGATCTTGCCTAGGAGAACATTAATCACCGGAGCTTTATTGACATTTTAATTGCTGCCTGAACACTGCTAGAGGCCAGGAACGGGGCAGCAGGTGTTTTTACGCCCCTGTGCGAAGTCATCACCCGCTGCGGTGGCACCGGTCGCACCGCCCTAGAGTCAACCCTGCCTTCACTTTTATGAGTGACGCTATAAAATGTATTAAATGCATCTGAGAGAGAGTGGTTATGGAAACTGTTAAAGGGTAGTCAGAAGGGAATCATTGCTGCACTGGGCGCCACCAGTGCTAAAGCCGGCCCTGCTGCTGAGCAACAGACTCACAGATTGGTAAAAAAAATTGATGGGGAGCCACGGCCAACTGCCAATTAGGTCAAGGGAGCCACGGGTCAAAAAAGTTTGGGAACCACTGCACTAGGGTCATGATTTGAATGGTGCAGCAGGTGTAGTTGTACACGGCCAACAATTTGTAAACTCCTCTAAACACTTAATACTGCTATATTTTACTACTTAATAGGCACTCACAATTGCAGTTACCTTGCAATTTGAATGGGGCTTGATTTAAATGGTGCAGCAGGTGCAGTAGCACTGGGTCCAAAAGTTGTGTTGACTCCACTAAACTCCAAATATTGCTATATTTTACCAATATACAGGCAGTTCCAATTGCAGTTACCTTGCAGTTAAAAGGGACTTGATTTGAATGGTGCAGCAGGTGCAGAGGCTCTGGGGCCAAAAGCCCTAGGGACACCACTAAACCCAGATTATTGCTAAATGTTACTACTAAACAAGACGTTCACATGTGCATTTATCCAGCAAGCAATAGGGACATAATTTGAATGGTGCAGCAGGTGCAGTAGCATCGGGACCAAAAGCTCTAGGCCCCCCAGTAAACCTCTAATATTGCTATATTTTACTACTAAACAGGCAGTCACAAGTTTACATACCTGGAAAACAACAGGGTCATGATTTGAATGGTACAGCAGGTGCAGTGGCACGGTCCCCACAAGTTATCAAAACTCCACTAAATACCTAATATTGCTATAATTTACTACTAAACAGGCAGTCACAATTGCAGTTACCCTGCAATTGAAAGGGGCTTGATTTAAATGGTGCAGCAGGTGCACTGGCACCGGGGCAAAAGATGTGATGACTCCAATAAACACCAAATATTGCTATATTTTACTACTATACAAGCAGACACAATTGCAGTTATCTTGCAGTTAAAAGGGACTTGAGTTGAATGTATGAGCAGTTGCAGTGACACCTGGGTCCAAAGCTCTAGTAACCCCACTAAACACCAAATATTGCAAACTTTTACTACTAATCAGGCAGTCACCAGTGCAGTTACCATACAGGCAATAGGGTCATGATTGTAAAGGTGCAGCAGGTGCAGTGGCACTGGGGCCAAAAGTTCTCATAACTCCTCAAAACACCAAATGCTGCTATATGTTGCTACGAAACAAGCAGTCACAATTGCCGTTATCTGCAGGCACTAGGGGCATAATTTGGATGGTGCAGCAGGTATAGTTGCACCAGGCCCAAAGGCTGTCCGAACTCCTCAAAACACATAACATTGTGATTAAATCAAATAATTCTATTATTTCCATCTTTCATTTCATTTTTCTAAAGTTTGCTATTACTTACCCGCACTATACCAGTAGTAACAGCACAACATATTAATTTTTTGTACAGAAACAAGTCATAACACTTTAACAGACTTTCTGTAACTGATATTGTACAAGTACTCATCAAGCTACAACTTACAACAAAACACCTTAATATTAATCACATAGGCAAAACCTAATCTATTTACCAATGCTTGTTTAGAGTAGGTTGTAAGTGGCAAACCAGAAAAAATGTGACTACTATCATGGGGGCATCAAATACAAATAACTGATTGGATTTCTTCATGTTAAAGGGAGCTAATGTGCTAAATGTTTAACTCCTTTGTTTTCAAATAAGATTAAATTACGTTCACGCAATTGCTTTAGATGCAATTCCCGAGCAAAGGGAAACTGGTCACATTTAATAGGGACCTCCCCAGGAATAGCTTTAGTCGGATGTACTTCAATAGTGCCAAAATGGGTTAATTATTAATTTACTAACTGATTCTCAAGTGCTTTTGCTGGGGGTAATCATCCATAATATAATTAATGTCTAAATCTTGTAAGCATCTCTGTATAGCAATTGTTTGTAAATAAACCATTCTTTATTCAGTTTTCAACAAAATAGAGAAATAAATAACACCATGCCAATAGATCGGGAAGCACTGGCTATACAGATGATGCTAGTATTAGAGACTGAAATCGCTCATCAAGATTCGAGTACAGTCAGTACAGTGTTTATCGTGGGTGCACATTTCAAAATCACAAACATGGGCATAACAAAAAAATTGCTCCTAGATAACAATTCTAAAACTAAGTTATGGTCTAATCTCAAAATTCTACCGAAAACAAATGAGATGAACTTACAAATTGAAAATGCCAGAAGTCTCCATTCCATCATGCCCTCATGCAAGGACTTTTTTGAGCCTCAGCTGATAGGTGCGAAATGTAGAGTCGAAGGAGCGAAGAAATTCCCCAGGTGTGTCAGTGCATCAGATAGAATATACGTATCATGCATGGGTTGGTTTCAAAACCTAATCAAAGACGTCCCTCCTGTCTGCTGAGGGGGGCATGTGCTGTCATAAAGCTACCCCAGCTATGATAGAATTTGGTCTGATGGTCATTTAGTTTGCACATCATTCTCATAAGTGACTATTGTGTCCATTTCCTGCCCCCATAGTTGTATTTCTGGGCATGGGTGTGGGAAGTGTCGGGGAAGCAGGGGATTTATCCCCCCCGCCCCAGATTTTGGAGTGAGGTGGACAGGAATAGGGGGACGAGGGGACAGAAAATGTTTCCTGCTCATCTCCACCATTCGAACTGCGATTAGCAAGTGAAAGCGCTCCCTGAAAAGGCAGTGCTCTTGAACTGCTGACCTACTGCCGCTAATAGGGCAGCTGCAGCATTGAAGCAGCCTGCTACAGCTGCTTGCAGCCTGCACCTGTGAAAACAAAGGGAAGGAAGGAGAAACATGCATTTTATTGTAAATAAAGTAATCCTTTGAAGACCAGCTGTAAAGTAGATAATATTGTAGGTTTATTCGTAAAGGTAAACACACCAGTAGATCTCAGGAAGATAGTAAGTTCTTTAGATGCCTCAATAATTGCCCCACCAGGAGCAGCACTCCTCGCTGCTCAGCCCATCCAGACCAACTGACTCTCACCACATACAAACACACTCCAGCATTCTGCATGACCTCATCACACGCTGAGCAGCAAGGCAGAGAGACACTGTAGGGAGAGGGCAACAAGTAGAGTAAGACTACAACACATCTCCCCCATTATAATAATGAAAAACAAAAAGAGAGTGTGAAGCTGTTAGACACACGTTAAAGCAAAAGAGGATGCAGTAAAAGAAAAGATACATCACCCCCGATTGCCATGAAAACAATAACAGTCAAATGTAAGGAAGTAGTGTAGTGGAACAACAAATGAGAGGAAAGAAAGATGCATGAAATAAAACATACAACACATCCTACCCCCTTGATAATGACATGAAATAAAGCATACCACACATCCTACCCCCTTGATAACGATAACTGTAACTCCAACACCAACAAATTATGAGTACTTAAAACTCAAGGCAAACAAAATATGAGTTATTTTAACTCAAGGCAAACAATTTATGAGTTTCTTAAACTCAATGCAAACATAATATGAGTTATCTCAACTCAAGGAAAACATTCATGAGTAACACTAACCCAAAGGCAACATATTTTGGGTATTCTGTATTCCTACGCCCAAAGGAAAACACAATATGGGAATATCTAAACCCAAGGCAAACAAAATTGGGTATTGCTTCACCCAAAGGAAAACAAATTATGGAAATTCCTAAGCCCAAGGCAAACAAATGTGGGTAATGCTACATCCAGGGGAAAACAAATTATGGGAAACACTAAACCCAAGGCAAACATGTGACGGGTTTCTTTAGACCCATGGCAAACAGACCTTGAGCAGGACCAAACCCAAGGAAAACAAATTCTGTCTTACTCAAAACCCACGACAAACAAAACTTGGGACATCTTACTCAAAACCCACGAAAAACAAAACTTGGGACATCATCAAACCCACGATACCCATGTCACAAACCATATAGGGGACACTCCACCAGAGGCAAAAGAAACACCACACACACTAACCAACCACCACTCCAGAAAAACACGAGACAAACACTATAAATGACCAGCAAAAATAATAATGTCCCATGCTCCGGTGAGCGGTCTCTATTAGGGAGTGTTGTAAATACGGAAAGATTCGCGACGTCCTCCATAAAAACAAACACCTTTCCTATAAAACACCCCTCAAAGTTTAAAACAGACCTACCACTGTAACATGCCCCCAATACAATGTTGTGAAAGACAGATATAAAAAACAGAAGGTAAATAGTAACACAACAAACTGAAACAATAAACGTGGTCACCGTAGTCTAAGATAGATGAGCGATACCTCACCCGAAAGTCCAATCCATGTAAAAATGAGCGATACCTCACCCGAAAGTCCAGTCCATGTAAAGATGAGCGATACCTCACCCGAAAGTCCAGTCCATGTAAAGATGAGCGATACCTCACCCGAAAGTCCAGTCCATGTAAAGATGAGCGATACCTCACCCGAAAGTCAATCCTTGCAGAGATGAGCGATACCTCACCCGAAAATCCACCACGTAGCTTCTCACCCAAAGTCCAGAAAGTATTTGTCAGACCCAAAGTTCCCACGGCAGCAGTACCACATTCGCAGTGATGACAACCCAGTTCCAAATGACCACATGCGAGGGGTCAGCACCAACAAGGATACAGCAAACCCATCTTGGATTAGAAAAATAAAACGATGCATCCGTTGAAAAGAGAGAATGATGAAGTGTCTGGACATCATAAAAGAACTTGGAACATCAAACAACCCGAAGACCATCAAAAACAAATCTCTAACGACGTGTTCCAAGGCAAAACAAAGAAATCCTTCCCAATGCGCTAAGATGGCCGCCACAGCGTCGTTGTGCGTCATTTTCTAAAGGAAATTGCCCACGTTTACGCGCTAAACATGACACAGGTAACCTTACTGACGTCCCACGTCACAGGGTCAACCTCACCAATACGCCGGAGAATTCGACCAAAGTCATCAAATGGAAATAACAGATGAAGAGTGAGGAGCTCCGCTGGTCAACCGTCACTGGTGAGTCAACGAAGAGAAATGTCCCGCTACTGCCAGCAAATGCGCAGAAGTCAAACGGTGAGTCGACAAAGAGAAATGTCCCGCTATTGTCAGCAAATGCGCAGAAGTCGCTGAAGTCCCGCTATCACCAGTAAGTGCGCAGAAGTCACTGAAGTCTCGCTATTGCCAACACACGCTGTAAGTGCGCAGGAGTCGCTGAAGTCCCTCAATGTAATCACAGGGCAGCACCACAAATCATGAGTAGACCAGTATGACACAAACTGAGCTCCTTCGCCTGTACACACGAGGGCTGCAACAAACAGCTGCAAATTAACTGCGCAGACAACACGAAGGTGAAACTCTTTGGCAATGGGGTGTCCAAATATTCAGAGATAAAGGAAAAGTCAGTAACAGCATTCAAATGTTCAAATTCCAAATTCAGTGAATTATGCACAGCAGACTCTTCTAACAAGGATACTGAAATGTTAAACAAACGTCAAACACTCTGGTCTACAGGCTGTCCAGTTGACAAAGGACACTGGTGGGGCTTACCAGAGTGCAGTTTATGTAATCTTGTTCCTTGAAAGTAGAGTTCTTAGTTGCAGTAATACTCAAGTCCTTAGTTGCATTAATCCTTCAGCAGCACGTAGTTCGTTTTTTACCTCGTCGCCAGTATTGTAAATAAAGTAATCCTTTGAAGACCAGTTGTAAAGTAGATAATATTGTAGGTTTATTCGTAAAGGTAAACACACCAGTAGATCTCAGGAAGATAGTAAGTTCTTTAGATGCCTCAATAATTGCCCCACCAGGAGCAGCACTCCTCGCTGCTCAGCCCATCCAGACCAACTGACTCTCACCACATACAAACACACTCCAACATTCTGCATGACCTCATCACACGCTGAGCAGCAAGGCAGAGAGACACTGTAGGGATAGGGCAACAAGTAGAGTAAGACTACAACACATTTGCTGTCTGCATCCTGCTCAGGCAATTGAGAAGGACCGAGATCTTCACGTACTACCCACCTGCTGGCCAAGGATCATTTAGCTGCCAGCCACTTCTCAGCCCTTCCCTATCTGCAACTTAAATTTGAGCCTGCAGGGCAACAAGGAAGCAGCAGCTCTGGTGGTGTTTGTTCCCAGAAGATGGCATGGGCTGAAACAACAGGTGAGGTGATGACAGGCGCTTTATTATTAACTCAAGCCTCACGTTACTACAAAAGGAGCCCTGCAAAACTGTGTGAAGGAGAACTAGGCTAGGGTGACCAGATGGCCTTGATTTCCCTGGACAGTCCCGGTATTCCGAGGACTGTCCGATGTCCAGACACCTTCCTTACTTTTAAATACATGTCCAGGTTTTTGGGACAAAGGTCAGGCCATTCTAAAAAGCAGAATAGAAATGTATGCTCTTCTTTCACAGGTGCGTCTGCAGTCCCAAATAATTAATGTACCTGCTTCTGTCAGGCAGAACACCAAAAGGTCCACTGCATGTTCCCAGCAGAGGAGAGGCAGACTGGGGTGTAGAGCAGAGGCCGCAGGGTGGAGGTCCTGTCATAGCTTATGCTAATAAATACATTCATAAATATTATGCACATTATTATTATATTATTAGGCTTCAAATTCCTACAAGATGTTGTAAGGCCCAAATTTCTAATATCTTAGAGGTTGATGTCTGAAATTCAGACTGATATACACTTGGGCACTTTATTTCGTAATAACTGTAATTGTGGGCTAAATGATGTACTATTAATATTGTATACACATTTATGTAATGATGCCATTTAAGAAGTATATTTGTAAGATATTTTAAAATACAAATTATTGTCGAATATTCATGAAAATCACAGTGCAGTTTTATGAAATCGTGTATGATGGATAATAAGGTCCTATTTGGGCAAGCACATGGGTTAATTTCTAATGTGAAATGAGAGAAATATATTAGTTTTGAATTGGAGAATAAACAGGAGTGCCAGCATTTTATGTAGTATGTTGCTACTGCGGCTGACTTTGAAGCTGGGAAAAAAACCAGGTTCGAGTCTGGCACGATGCTCAAACATCCTCTGATTCTGGACAAATCACTTAGGGCCAGATGTAGGTAATCTCGATTTACCTACTCTTAAATACCGAATCATACCGATTCGGTATTTAAGAGTAGGTAAATGGGATGTAGGTAATTTCTCTTTTTCAATTATCGAATCGGTAAGAATCGGTAATTACCGAATCGGTATTTACCGATTCGGTAATTGCCATTCATTCCTATGGGCCTGTAGGGCCATAGGAATGAATGGCAATTACCGAATCGGTAAATACTGATTCGGTAATTGGGGGAAACTTTGAAGGGTGGCAGGGTGTCACTTTGACACCCTGTTGCACCCCTCAATCGTGTCTGGGTGCACATGTTCCAGGGCATGTATGTCTGCAACATGGCAGCGTTTGAAAAGCAAAAAAAATGTTTTTTCAAGGCTTTTCATTATTTACCACCAACTTCTAGTTGGTGGTAAATAACGAATTCTTAAAGCCCTGTAGCACTGATTACAGTGCTACCTACATCGCAAAATACAGATTCGGTAATTTTACCGATTCGGTAATTTTACTGAATCTGTAACATTACCGATTCGGTAAAATTACCGATTCTGTATTTTAGGTGGCCCTACATCTCAGTATCCAAATACCGGTCGGTAACAGCCGAAAATCGTTTTTTTCGACCGGTATTTGGATACCTACATCTGGCCCTAGATGTAGTACTGAAGTCCTCAGGTAACAGCGGCACAAGACACTCATCTCACGGGACTGCATCTAGCTAGAAGTACCCAGATCACACTTAGGAAACCCTACATTTGGAAATCCACACTATGACTAGATGTCCTCAGTACACTAGGTAAAACCTTCAAGTTCACAATATCATCTTCTTTTGCACTAAAGGAATCATTAGTTAAAGACCCCTTTTTGATGTCTTAGGTTGTGAAATGTCTTTTGTTGCCTCTTTAGTAATATCATAGCTCAGGTCTTTTAAAGCTTTGAAAAAATTGACAGAAAGAGCTTCACTCTCACTGGCTAGGTCAGGACATGGCCACACTCAAAGACATGCTATCTCTTCCTCATAAAAAAAGAACTGAAAAATGTGTATGAAATCTTTGAATACTGCCCCTTCTTCACTACTTTGTGCAAGAGGGACATGCATTTTATGATATCTAATTGTATGCAAGTGTGAGGCAAGTTTTCTCAGCATTCCTTATGCAGTTCATGTAATTGCAATTAAGGATACCTTCAGCAGACTATCACAATCCAAACAAGCATTTGCAATGCAATTGGTCTCGCCTTTGGGAGCTTATATGTATATGGCTATGCAACACATTAGCCTGGGTGCTAAAACATCTGCTGTTCTTTAACATGGAGGGAAAATAAGCACCAAACTGGGTGACATGCCAGGTATGGGAACACATGGAGGGAAATATTGCCTTTCAGTGGGAAATGGTATAGTCCAAAGCTCTGTTTTTAATTTAAAATCAGGGTCTTTGGTGGTCATATCACTGAAAATACAAGATTTGAAAAAAATATTATTGTCTACGGGTGCTCATGGAAAACAGTTTCTAAGGACTGGAATTTAGAGAATGCTAAAGTGATTCAGGTATTTTACTGACATCTGCTGGTCGTTTTCTATCAAGAAACTTAAATAGAGGCAGTTGCCAGAAAAATAACAAAAACAGAAAGTCCCTTAGCAGAAAGCAATTCTGGTGTATTTTGCGGACCTCTACGGGTCGTTTTCTATCAAGACAGTTAAATAGAGGCATTTGAACAGAAAACAAAGTCTCTAAGCGGAAGCTGACAAGTCCTAGTGCCGATCTCCTGCGCCCACAAAGTACATACACATTTAAGTATATACTAAAGTATATACAAGAGATTTCGAATGTTTGACCTTAAAATGGGTTCACACTCATAAAACCTAACTTGTCACATATCTAAACAAATGGAAAGTGAAGTACAGGTAAAATGATGTAATATAATGAAAGGAATAGGTGCTGATATGACATATTAAAGCTACCTACGCCGAAACTAGCATTTCACACAACACTGTAGTAGATTGTATGATGGAATATCAACCACCAAAATATTGTGATATAAAAATGTGACCTGATCAGTGGAAGTATTAACATACTCATAGGTAAGGGCAATAGGAACAAACGCACTGGTTCGCTGCATTTGATCTTGCATCAAGAGCAATCACTTGTCTTATTTGTTATTTGCTTGTTGAGGAAGGTTTGCATATTCTTCCGGTCAGTTACCATCAACTCTTAACTCTGATCTCAGTTTCATGTTCAGGATCTCCTGGTCTATTGTGTCATGGGCAGCTAGTTTATTAAGAAAAAGGAGTATGGTGCAGTTGTCTTCATTTAGGGCAATGAGGAGGGCTCTCTAATGTTTCCCAATATATGCCCAGATGTGGGTAATAGCAAATTACCGAATGGAAAATACCGAATTTTACCGATTCGTTATTCACTATTCGGTAATTGCTATGTAGGTAAAATATTCGGTGAAAATACCGAATCGGTAAGATTTGGTAATTACCGATTCGGTAATTACCGAATCTGTATTTGCCATTGATTCCTATGGGCCTTGAAGCCCATAGGATTCCATAGCAAATACCGATTCGGTAATTACAGAATCGGTAAATTTACCGATTTTACAAGGGGGACAGGGTGCCACTTTGACACCCTGTTTCACCCCTGTTTCTGGCTTGTGTGCCATGTGACACACATACATGCCCTTAGGGCATGTCTGTGTGCCACATGGCACAGGTGTACATGCACAGATGTGCATGTACACTGGAATTTGTTATTTACCATGGAATAGTATTCCATGGTAAATACTGATTCAGTAATAATAATAATAATAATAAAGGGATTTCTAAAGCGCCTGGTGACGCCATCCCGGCGTGTCCCCACGCTGTGGAGAGAGCAGCAGAAGAAAGTGACAGACCTATAGGGTATAAAGGTGGGTTTTTAATAGTTTCCTAAATATTGTCTCAGTCTCTGCTAGTCTGATGTTCATAGGGAGAGAGTTCCAATTCCAGTAAGGGCCTTTGGCACTGATTACAGTGCCACCTACATATGGATTTACAGAATCGGTAAATTTACCGATTCGGTATTTTACCGATTCTGTAAATTTACTGAATCGGTAAATATACAGATTCTGTAAATATGAGGCCCCCTACATGTCAAATCCCAAATACCGGTCGGTAACTGCCAAAATCGGCCGTTACCGACCGATATTTGGCGACCTATATCTGGCCCATAATCTCCACATGCCTAAAAATGATTGTGTCCATCTGTAATGCAACTGGTGCTCATGTAAAGTGCTTTGATACCTTTGGTCGAGTTTGCAGGCCAGATATAGAAGTAAGACTAAAGGCTTTCGTAGTCCTACTTTTATGTCTGGCTTTGCTTCTCAATATCTGGTCACCCTACATCAGGCCGATTGTTTAAGGGAATCTGGCATGAACCTTCCGCAGTGCAATGACCAAAACCTCCATCTCTGACAAGATGGGACTGTAAGATACATTGTTGCTGCTGAAATCTGCCGGAAATTGTTAGTTTTCATGTTGGCACAGCCAACTCTGCTGGTCTTCTTTCTTTGATTTGGGGAAGTTTAACACACCCACATCCCTTTGCCCCTCTCCCTCTTTTCTCCCCTGAACCTTAGAAATGCCTTAGCCCCTTTTACTTCTAAACACTCTTGAACCCTAAAACCCCTTACCCACTTTTACTCCTACCCACACTAGAACTCTAAAAACCCTTAACTGCTACTCACCACTGAAGCCTAAATCCCTATTCCCATCCTTTAACCCTACAGGCCCAAACTGTAAAAAAAATCTTAACCTTTCTTTACCTCTACATGCGTTTGAATCCTAAGAAACCCTTATCTCCACCCACCCCTAAACCCTAAAACCCCTTTGGTACCCCATATCTCTTCCCTCCCTAAACCTTAAAGTTCCCTTACCTCCCTTTACCTCTCCCCAACCCTTAACCTTAAAAAGTCCTTACATATTTTTACTGCTACATCCCACTACACCATAACATTCACTTAACTCCCTTTAACCGTGCTTGGCCCTAACTCCCCCCAAAACTCCTTACCACCCTTTACCTCTACCCACTCCTGAACCCAAAAACCCACTTGGCTCCCTTTACCTCTTTCCTCCACTGAACCTTAAAAATTCCTTACCGCTCTTTACTCTACTACCGCTCTTTACTCTAGCCATCATTGAATCTTAAAAGCCTTTTACCTATACCCTCCTATGAACACTAAAACCTCTCACCTCCCTTTACCTCTACTCACCCACTAAACCCTTGAACCTCCTTACCTCCCTTTCCCCATACCTGTCCCAGAATCCTAAACATCCCTAAGTTCCCTTTACTTTACCCATCCATGAACTCTAAAATCTCTTTGGCAACCTTTACCTCTGTGGATATTACATTTCCTCAACAGGGCTGCCCCTTTTTGGATAACTGAGTCCTTTCGGAAGATCATGTGTCCCTGCGTCCACACATAGCAGTGGTCTACACAATTGGATGCAGGTTAATTGCAGATGTTTATGCCCCATGTACAATGGGTTGGGGGGGGGGCTTTGTCTGCCCACAGTGCACTCTCCAAAGAGAGCCATCTTGCTATGTCCAGGGTGCTGCGCCTGATGTAAAGCAGAGGCGCTAGTTGGTGGGCAAGCCAGTAATGTTCCATATGTGGGAGTCTCAGTCACCCACATTCAGTAGCCTCATGCAGTTTATTAATATTACTCTGTGGCTTGCGTTTGATGTAATTTTTTATATTTCCAATGGATAATAAAAGTAAAATAAAAAAAGACGTGGTTACGCTGAGTAAATTTAATTTTAAATGTCATTCTCTGCGATTGTCAAGTGTATAATCAAGAATCAAAGACAACAATATCAAAAAAACTATCCCTCGACGGGTGAGAACCTGTACATTAGGAGATAGTGCTACTAAATGGTTTAAAATGCATTAGTTTAAATGTTTGCTCTTTTTATGTGTGTCAGGGCAATATTGTTAAAAGATAACCTTTAATCCTGGATTGTTTCTACAAAAGGCATTTGTAGCCCGTAGGGATGAGATTATTTAAGGCGGGCGCATTGCTACTGGAGCCATGTTTATGGCGCAAATAAGAAAACAGATTCACATAACTAATCTGAGATAAAATCCTAAACTGACCTCATTTGGTATTCACATAAGGCATTTGATAGTAGTAAATTTATGACTCCTAACTTTACTACTTCTAAACTGGAATGAAATCCTAAACTTACTACTTTTGATATTCACAGAAGACATTTAGTAGTGGTAAAGTTAGGACTCCTAACTTTACCACTACTAAACTTGGATGAAATCCTAAACTTACCACTTTTGGTATTCACAGAAGGCATTTAGTAATAGTAAAGTTAGGACTCCTAACTTTACTCTTACTAAACTGAGATGAAATCCTAAACATACTACTTTTGGTATTCACATAAGGCATTTAGTAGTGGTAAAGTTAGGACTCCTAGATTCACTAATACTTTATGCCTCTGTGAATACCAAAAGTAGTAAGTTTAGGATTGTATTTCAGTTTAGTAGTAGTAAAGTTAGTTGTCCTAACTTTACTACTATTAAATGCCTTCTGTGAATACGAAAAGTAGTAAGTTTAGGATTTTATCGCAGATTAGTTCAGTGAATCGGCCCCTGAGTCATTCTTTTCAATACGATCACACAAGTAAGGACTATGCTTAGCAACAGAGCTGGGGCCCAGTTCACAAGTTGTACACTTATAATTGTAGATAAACTTCCGTTTATGAATGTATGTGTATTGCCTAAGCATTCCCCTGCACAAGTCTCAGTTTTCCAGGTGCCTTACTGGGAATGTCATGTGACATATACTATTTCTCCATATTAAGGCAATGACAGCCTATTAAGCATGTGCACATCTATTTCCTTTTTTTTTTTTTACACAAAAAACATTTTTGCCTGTGAGAACCCCTCCACCCTTCACCCTCATGACGGTTCCATTCCCATTCCCACATAACAAGGAGCATTACTTTGGGAGAGTATTTTCTTACCATTTTCATGGTGGTAGGCGTTAGAGGGATGTACGTGAATGCCATTATACCAGTGGTAGCTCGCAGAGAAAACACTGTGAGGGGTGAGGCAGAGCAGGGCTGGGTGGGAGGGTAGTGGACTCCAACATACGACTACAGATATTTATTTATTTATTTACATTCAACTTTTCCATCATATGTTGGACTCCACTACCATCCACCCAGCCCCACCCCGCCCCGCCTCACTGCTCCACGGCGTTACCTCTGCGAGCAGTCACTGCATAATACTTATAAGCTTCTGGGTGTTCACAAACACTCAAGACGGACTACGCATTGACCCCCCCATTCCCCTGCAGTGGGTGCGATTTATTACTATGTAGTTGTATCAGGCTGTGGTGTACAATTGCACACTACTAAAATCATGTATGCCTGACAGGCATGGGAAAACTAGAAAGGCATACATGGAGCCCATTTTAGCAGCAAACGTGTTTACAGCCTTAAATAGCTTTGTGGATAGGACCTTCCCTCTGCACATAATACAGTTTTAAGGTTTTATGGAATGAATGGGGGAAACATTTCTCCTGAAGTGATTTCCATTTACATTATATCACGTGTTTAACAAAAGACCTTATTTGAGGAAAGCAGTAGGTATTTGTAAAATTTGAGGGACAAATGTATCATTGTTTTAAATGAGGGCACAAGGGCGATGCAAACCCTAAGTGAGATTTATCAAGCCCTGCAAGGCCACCTTGTGTTACCCTGAAAGGTTGATAAATCTGGAGAAAAGCAAGGCAGGGCAAATCGATGCCTTACGTTACTCTTCCCCAGGGAGGCGTTCCAAGGTGGAGCACTTTGCTATGGCGGAGGAGCTACGCTCCCCACTGCCAGCCTCAAAATCTGAAAAATAAAATAATAATAAAAATTGTTTATTATTGTTTTCTATTCCTTCCATTGAATGAGGCTTGAGGGCGGAGCCATTGCAACGCAAGGCAGGAGGGAGAGTGGTTAGGACTGTGATTCAGTGCGCAGGATGATTTGGCCAACCATCTCAGACTGGCCAAAGCGTTGTGGACAGTGAATCTCTCTCCAACCGCAGCTGCATTACTAGGTTGCAGACTGCAGTCACAGGCTCCGGTCTCCCTGGGAGCAAAAAATCGAGAGTGATCAGGCCAATACTGACACTGCTCTCATGCATGAGAGCAGCGTCAGGATTGGCCGCAGGGGAGGCTGGGAGCCTGTGCTGCAGGAGGAAGAAACAGAAGAGCAGAATTTCGCCGAGTGAATTCTTTTTTGTGGTACTTTTTTTTTTTCATCTGTCATCCCCCCTTACCCCCTCGCCCCTCTACTCCGACAGCACACCAGCCGCTTCAGGTGGAGCTTGGGTATTTCCATGCATCCACCAATGGATTTTGGTGCATTCCTAGATTTACCAACATTAGTAATCTCGGATGCGTCAACATTCTACTCCTCCCCAGGGGAGGTGCAATGAGGAGAAAAATCTTTATTTCTCCTCATTGTTACCTCTTTCGAATTGTGCTGCATTCTGCAGCACACTTAGAAAGAAGAAAATGCTTCAGAGGATATTTTTTGTGCAGAAAGGTCCTACTTTCTGCATCAGAAAATCCTGCCTACAACACAGACACCCTTGCACCATGGTGCAAGGGTGCCTGTGTTAGTGCAAGGCAGCCCATTGTGCACTAATGCAAGGAAAGGATAGGAATGCGCCTATCATGTTAAATACAGTACATTCCTGTCCTTTCACGCAGCCTAGTAGTCTTGCTGTGTTGTGCTGCATGAAACCTTGATAAATTTGTCTCTCTAAATATTGAAAAATATTGAATTTGGTTAGTTTTTCCACATATTTAGAGTGAGTGGTAAATGCAACCACGGCTTATGTGTATTCTGTTACCCAGTGCGGATAAATGAGCCTTGCAAGGCTGCCTGCCTTGGATCCACGCCGCCCTCCTGGCCCATGGTGTTTTGCTTTGACGCACCGCTGTGCACCTTAATGAGGCAAATGAAAGCCAAATGGCTAGTGAACCAATGGCAGACTCCCCAGATGCTGCCCGGAGGCGGCCACCTGCCCATGTCGCGCCTCGGAGCAGCAGTTAAAAACATTGTGAACTGTGAACGTTAATGAGGTTGAAATAAAAATAATAGCCATCGGTATGAATGCTAGGAACTGTCGGCCATTTTCAGAATACGTAGATAAACAATCTCAACAGGCGAATAGGACAAATGACGGTTGTTGGCTGTTCACCTCATTCACCAAATTCTAAATAACCCCCAACAATACACTTGGCTACATTAAAGAATGAAAGTTATAAGCGAAATATTCTTTGACCTTCAATGATTACACAACGAGATATTTAAAATAAAATCTCAAAACGAAACCTGCTAGCAGGTTCTGACTTCTTCACAAATAAACACATTTTCTGAAGAAGATGACGATTTGTAATATAGCTATTGTGTTGGGGAGATAGACAGGTATGACACACGCCTACTTTCAAAGTACAGCATTGTGTAGCACAACTTTAAGTTTGTTGGCACTGATTAGCTCTAATGTTGGCAGACTGGCACAGATGTTACTGTGGGAAAGCCAAGTTTTGGTAAACACGGTCCTTCCCACATTTGTAAACCCAGCAGATGTGTTTTTCTCATGTGACCTTCTGTAGATATCGTTAGCTGGATGTAAACTGCTGTGTGTTAAATCCGTATACGATTTCAGAACCTGCCAGCCTGTATTCATAATATATCTTAACCAGGCAGCCTGGGCACTGCGGGAAGTTACCATTTTCAACATGGTTTGATCTTCAAAATACTTTTTCTAGTAAGCAGTAAGAGAAGATTACGACTAATAGTTGGCACTAGTTTAGGAGGGCTCTGTAAACGTGTGTAAAACTCTTTCATTGACGGAGGAGCGTTATTTTTAATCTGCATAATTAAACGCATTTACTAGCAACGTCCGATTCCTTTGTTTAAATAATGTGTGACATTAATCATGCAATTTGTAGCAGATCACCACATTTAGCCATTATGAGCCTCACTCGAGTTACCATGCTGTAAAACTTAAGTTAGCCTTATTTCTCTTGACATGCTAATGTTGCATTATACACGTTTAAGAGAATTGCACACCTCATTTCCGTTTATTTTGGATGTTATGTGTTTTTCCACTTCAGATGCTGTATTTTTTCCCAAATGCCCTCCTAGCTAGTGAACAGTTTATTGCTATGTATAAGACGTGGGAGACAGGAGAAAGATTCGAGGGAAGAGCTGACTGTACTTTGGGAAGAGACGACTGTATGCGACAGTCTGTCCAGTGTAATAAATCACGGACATAGCCATGCAGGGGCCATTTTGTTGCACTGAGAAAGAGGAGAGTTTAACTGCTCCCAGAGTCTGAATTAAATGATTGGCTCCAAGAGTAAGAACAAGATGCAATGCTACAAACAGGTGCCTTGTTTAATAATAATATTGTGTGTTCATTAGACTAACAAATAGAGACTTGATGACTTCAAACTTAGAAGATACTTCTTACCACTGTTGATCAACACTTCATGAGTGCAAAGGCTTAATGCCTGAGCATTCTCATCCCCTAATCAGAGACATTCATTTGGTTTTCTGAAGTTGACACCTTACCTGATTTGCCCAAGTAAGTGCCCTTTCCTAACCTATACTTTGGTTTAGATCATGGGTTTTATTCATGGAACACACTTTTTACATATTTTGTATTCGGTGTGCAGTTCTTGTTAATGTCCTATCTTTGCTTAGATGGAAATATAGGCGTATGCACTATTTAAGCTTGTAATATTGATGCTAAAATTTGAACACTTAATGAATTAATGACATTAATTGAACTAATCTTGCTTAATAATCAGAATACTGCACTGGCTGAACTCTTGCCAACCACATCTCTTTGGGTACGAGAGACCTCCATCCCTTCGAGACATGATTACCTGGGCTTTGGAGGTGTTGGTAGGTGCAGCTACACCCTGTCCTTACTGATGTGAACAGTTTAAATGTTTGGACTTATACACGCGCTGTTCTATTGTCATATATCACACAAGTGGACAATTTAGAGAGAGAAGCTAATCTCTCCCCCACAAACTCTTTAATCTGGAAGTGAACTAAACCACATGAAGATTACACAAGGGACTTCAAAACATAGTAGAACCATGAGTATGGAGAATCCTTAATGCTTACTAGTACTGATGAATCTGCAAATGTGAAGCATTGAAATGTGAACTTGTTTATGATTTATTTGTTAAATAATCTTTTTAAGGGGTTGACATATTAAAAATAAAGTATCTGTGAGTGAAACATGGCAAATCTAATATGTTACTCTTTTGCCATGTACTGGGAGCACAGACAAGACTTTTAATTTCACTTCACCAGGTGTGCAGATGAGCACAGAATGAAGTGCCTTAGCAGAAGGGGTCAACAACACACAACACTGGCGAGAAAGGGATGGTCATAGGAGCTAGTCTTAGGGCAAGGACAGCAACATAAACAGGATCTCTGGTAGTAACATAAGTCTGTGTTTTTTTATCTCCATCACTGAGCTTTACACCCATTACGAGAGGTCCAAGAAGCTGTATACATGCTAAAGGTCTCACACCTGGTGCTCCTTTGAGGCAGCTTTTCATTTTTAACACTTACAATTTTTGAGAAGTTTCTTCATGTATCTATATATATTTTTTAATAGAATAGGAATAACGTCATTCCACCAGTAATGCATAAATATCCTTCCATTTTTGGCCCTAAATCCAGCTAGTTACTTGTGGGTAGGTGGCTCAAATTTAAGGGTAAAGGGTTGATCGTTGGTTATTTGCAAGGGCTCTTCACCTGTGTCATCAAAAAACAAACCCTTTCACCTTCGTTTTTTTTCCATGTCGCCCCCGGTATTGGAAGAGCAAGGGACTGATTGATGTAAACGCACTTCCTAAGCGTCACTAGCGAATCATCAGTGCAATGGATAGTGGTTGATTAACTTCTTTAAAAACGCTTTGCAAATCACATTGCGCCCAAGAGGCACATTCTTTTATGTTCATTATGGTTCCTACCCTCTTATCCTTGTCCAATGCTGGACTGCTAACATTTCATCAAGCAAGCTTACAACTACATTATATAAGTACCTATTTTTGACTGCACTGAGTCGGATTATTGGTTCCTGTCAAGTAGTAGATAGATAGACTCGGGAAGAGGGAAAGAAGAAGCAACGGAGACACCGAAAAAGCTCTGCTCGTGAGTCTGGCGTCTGTTAGATTTCGCTGGCTCGTTGGAGTTGTGGTAATAAGCACCACTCGAATTTTGTACTGGGATCTAAAGTACCTTTCCTCTGGTAGTCTTTGCTTCATGCATAACCCGCTCACTTGTCTGTGTCTGCCGGGACCATTGGTAGTAGTGGGAGCCCCAGTGGACCTAGGGCTAAAGGAAGGCAAAACAAGAAATGATGATCATAAACTCACTCCTCCTCCTCGAAGCATTTTCTGTGGAGAGTTTTTGCCACTAAGTACAAGGAGAATTCAGGCAAAACTGAGGAAGATGTTTGTAATTCTGTTCTCACCCCTTTACACTCTCACTTTGATTGAGGTTTATTAATATCAGTAATTCACAATCGTTTGCAAGGGTACTCCAGGAAATCTTCAATAGTTAAAGGCATTCAGAAATGGTCCTGTTTTGAAAATTCTTTATTAAATATATGTAAATGGTTTTCTACATACATTATTCGGCATAGGGTACATCCTCACATGAAGAAATACCACTTCTTGTGTACAATTGCTCTTTTTTTATTCGTTTGTATTGTTTTCTCCAAGGGGAACAAAAATTTCCCTGGGAGAAATAGCCTCCATCAATTTTGACGCTGTTACATTTTAATTCTGACCCTGGAAAGAGATTTACTCCTATAACCATATCGAGGTTGACAATGAGTGAGAATAATTTCTGTGATTGCCGACAAACTCTTGTGTCTCAGCTCCTGAAGTAGAATTTGCACATAGGTAACCTCACAATATCTTAAAGTAATAGTATGTCTGGGTGAAACAATTTACAAGTGCAAGCTGTCCTTTGATGAATGTCTTACTCTTGCATATCCAGACATTTGAACATGAAAGTTTAGATTACTAGCTCAAAAAGTTCAGAACTGCCACGTAGGAAGAGGAGAGGCAGGTTCTCCATGTAAGAGGCTGGCTCAGGATATAGTGTCCACGTATGGTGAGGCGCCGTGCACTGAGTCCAGGCAACACTTGGTGATAGTATTCAGGTCCCTGAATACCAGAGCTCTCAAAGGGCAGCTGTGGAGAGCAGCTAAGGGTTATCCTGGAGGGGTGTGAAGCAGGTATATTTGCCACTATAGCCAGCCTGTAAGCTTTTCACATAAGAAACAACCACAACAGGTAAGTATAATTTTTTTTTGCATTTATGACTATACACTAGACACTAACTTCTATATCTCCTACCCAGAGATATCAATTACACACAACAAATGCTTCAGAAATACGTAAGTAGCATAGAAAAACACATAGGGCCCAACCGGGGGGGGGGGGGGGACCATAATATTGGGGTGTGAGGCAAATACCAAAACAGACTAATACTCAAAGATGCAGGACCCCGAAGGAAACACGGAACCACCCAAGGTGAGTAGCCAGAGTGGTTGCCCCAGGTCAAACGTCCCTAGAATATCACAGGGAAAATTGCGGTTGGAATTTTACAGTTCTAGGACTCTTCCCGAATGACCCACTTAGATCAAGGACAGCTGGTGAAACAAGGATATTTAATCCAGATGAGAAGAACTTGAAAGCAGAGGGGAGAGAGTCCAAACCACCCAGAGGTGACCAGGAGGCACAGGAGCACAATACCAGCTCTTATTTATGTTCTTGCTGTAGCACAGTGTGGATGAAACTGCAGCTGTGGAACCCAGGTGAAGATGCAGGAGCACAGGAACCTTCCATAAGCTGTCCCACACAGGTCGACGAGTGCAGGGAGGTCAGTGGCGGCAGTACCACCAACAAGCTTTGGCAGATGTACACAATGGATTGTGGATCAATATGCTGTGTTGCAGGCCAGAAAGGTCTCTGGGAATAACCCAGCAAAGGTAAGTCAGGATCGGACCTCAGCATGCAGGAGAGCCAGCAGGAATCAATGGAGCCTTCTTGAGGGCCTTCTTGCAGCAGGCACAGGGATTCACAGGGCAGCCTCAACAGCACACAGGAGATGAAGAGGATCTAGCAGGGCATCATCCTTGGAGTTGTGGAATGTGGAGGATGGGGCTTCTTGGGGCTTTTAAATCTTTCATGAAGAGAGCCAACAAGCCTTGGTAACGGCAAACAGACGAGGTGCACAGAAAGGTGCTTCACTTCGACTGGAGAGTGATTACAGTCATCCTAGTTGCAGGCAAAACTGGTGAGGCATCTGGGCAACCAGCAAACCACCAACTCCATTGCAGAGTCAAGTGATGCCTGTGGCACAACAGGATCAGCAAATTGGTCGTCGACATAGATATGCATGCAGATGCAGGGAAGTGACTCTTTTGCTCCAAGGGAGATTCCTTGTGGCTGGGATGCTCCTTGGTGACCTGGAGTATTCATGGCCATGTAGATGCAGAACCATGGTTTCTCTCTTGCGGTCATGACCATGGTTTCTCTCTTGCGGTCAACCTTCTGCTGATATAAACTTCTGGTTGATCCTGGCCCTCTTCATTAAGTTGTGACAACACTGCTTCTATTCCTATCTCAGAAGCATCTGTCAGGACAATAAATTGTTTGGAGTAGGCAGAGCTCTGTAGAATGGGAGTTGAGCACTTGGTCTTCTTCAGGTCATCAAAGTCTTCTTGACAGCTAACTCTCCAGTGTCCAATTCACTTTCTTAGGCATCTTCTTAGAGGTAAATTCATTAAGGATAGTCACAATGGATACATACCCCTTAACAAATCTTCTGTAGTACCCAGTGAGCCCAGAAAAGCTCTGACCTGAGTCTTTGTAGTGGGAACAGCCCAATCCACAATGAATTGGTTTTTGCTTTGCTCTCCAATGGTTGAACTTGGCCTCCACCTACCAGGTGGTCTAAGTATACAACCTTACTCTGCCCTATTAGGCACTTACTGGCCTTGATAGTGAGGCCTGCTTTCTGCAGGGCCTCAAGTACATTCTGAGGGGACCAGGTGATCCTGCCAGGTGGAGCTAAAGACAGCTATATCATCAAGATATGCTGCACTAAAATCGCCTAGACTTGACAGAACCTTGTTCACCAGCCTCTGAAATGTGGCAGGGGCATTACAGTAAACAAAAAGGGCATTCCAGGGGCTGAAAAGGCTGTCATAGTTTTTTTCAGCATCTGTGAGTCTGATCTGCAAATAGAATGCAGTCAGGTCAAAGGTGCTGAGATTCTTGGCGGAAGGTAGAGTACCTATTAATACATCTGCCCGGGGCATAGCCTGGGCATCAGTCTTAGTGACTACATTGAGGCCTTTGCAGTCTATGCAAGACTTAATTTCTCTCTTTTTGCCCCCTGGGAATGAGGCTTTGAGACAAGGGCTACTGGACTAGCACAGGGGCTATCTGAAGGCTCAATGAACCCTAACATCAGCATCTTCTGTACCTCTGTCCTGATGCAATCCCTGACATGGTTATGCTGCCTGTAGATTTTACTTAAGAGCGGCATAATGTCACCTGTGTCCACCTCATGTGCACAACAGTTAGTCCTTCTGGGTGTCAGGGAAAAGAGTTCATGAACTGACAGAGAACCTGTCTGGAGTCAGCTTGTTTCTTGTCAAAGACCACTCCATCAACTGAACCATCAACAGGGTTATGTCAGAGGAGATCAGGGAAAGGGTTACTCTCTTCCTCCTGTCCCTCATCAGTAGCCATGAGCAGGCTTATGTCAGCCTTGTCATAGTAATGTTTTAGGCGATTCACATGAGGCCCCCTGTGGGGCCTTTTAGGAGTACTCAGATCCACAAGATAGGTGACCTCACCTTTCTTCTACAGGTTTGTCTTGGAGTGCTCTTAGGGACCCCTTGCTCCAAGACCCATACTTTTTGCCCCGGCTAGTTAACAGTCAGAACAACATTTTGGTAATGCCACAACTTCTGAAGTGTTTGGCTGGCCCCCAGGTTTTTGCTGGCCTTCTTCATGTGCTTAGCCAGTGTGAACGCAGTCCTAGCATATAGTCCACAATGTCCTGCTTAGGAGGTTTGAGAGGCTGCTCATATCCATCCTTCACTAGAGCAAGGGGATTCCTAACTGGATGTCCAAACAGAAGCTCAAATGGGTTGTAGCCCACTCCCTTCGGATGAACCTCTCTGTAGGCGAAACAAAGGCAAGGTAATAGGACATCCCATCTCTCCTAAACTTGTCATATAGTCCCATAATCATACCTTTGAGGACTTTGTTGAATCTTTCAACTAACCCATTACCCAGTGGATTGTAGGGTGTAGTGAACTTATAGTCAATACCACACTCTTTTTATATGGCTGTCCGGTCGCCAGACATGAAGTTTGCACCTTGGTCTGACACCACCTCCTTAAAAAAGCCCCCACTGGAAAAAAATCCCAAAAGGTCCTTGGCCACTAAAGGATCTGTAGTGGTCCCAAGGGGAATAGCTTCTTGGTATCTGGTGGCATGGTCTACCACCACCAGGATATACCTGTTCCCAGATACTGTAGGAGGCTCTAGGGGACCAACACTGTCAAACCCTACCCTCTCAAAGTGAACCCCAACCACTGGTAGTGGGATTAAGGGGGCCTATGTAGTGAAACCTGACTTACCACTGGCTTGGCAAGTGACACTGGAGGGAAAAAACCCCTGGGTAATTTCATACATGCGGGGCCAGCAAAAGTATGGGACAAACCAGTCCCAAGTCTTGCTTTACTCGAGATGCCCAGCAAGGGGTATATCATATGCTAGGGTCAAGAGTACTCTCTACTCCCTAAACTCCTGAGTCATACCCAACCTCCTAGTGGCAACAGGTTTGGGGTCCTTAGCTTCAGAATAAAAGAATCCACCGTCCCAATACATCTTGTGGGTCCCGCTGACATCAACTGCCTCTGCAGCAGCTTGCTGCCTGAGGCTCTCAAGAGAGGGGCAGGATTTCTGCTGCAGACTCAGCTCCTTCCCGGAGTATCCCCCAGCTCCCAGCAGCTCTGCTGTGTCAGGCCCAAGCTCCACTGGGGCAGTTCCCTCACAAGCAAGATCATCTTTCTGAGAAGACTGATCCTTACATGAATTCTGGGGGAAGGATAACCTTTTACCCTTCCTACCTCTCTTGTTGGTAGCCATCTGGGCAAATATTCTAGGCTGCCCTGCTCCTTGTTCTCTCTGTTTCCATGACTGTGCTCTAATCATTATAAACACATCCTCAAAGATTCCAAGTATGGCTGCATGAGTCCTCAACTGAATTTTAGCCCATGCTGATGTCTCAAAATCATTGCCCATAAGACACACTACAGGAATTTAAGAGGCTACCACAACCTTTTTAGGACCACTAACCTCCCCAGCTGAGATTCATCTCTGCCATGGGGTGGCTATTAGTGATATTGTCTGTGTTGGTTATTTGGTAAGTGTGCCCAAGTAAGTGTTGCTCAGGTGGCACCTGTTTTTAAGCCACAATAGTTACACTGGCACCTGTGTCCCGGTTTCTTCTGCTTCCATGCCATTTATGAGGGTAAACTGCCCATATTTCCTCAAATTGGGAGGCCAGGCAGCCGAAGTAGCAAGGTCAATGCCACCCTCGGATATCAGGACAGCCTCATTGACTTCTCTGAATAGTCCAGAGCTCACTGTTGCACCCAAGGTGAACCCAGCTACACCCTGTTGGGGTTTACTGTTACTAATGTACCCAGAACATTTAGATTTCTTATAACTTAGGTCTTGCAACAGAAGGACTGAGTGAAATGAATTTATCTGTACTCTGTTATAATCATTCATTTCTTTCCTTCCACAACAGATTGATGACAAATGATGTGCTGTTCATTACCAAGATGGATGTTGTCCTTGTGTAGTATTTGTCATTGTCAAACCTTCCCCCGAGTACCCCTTCCCATCCATTCATCATACCCCTAACCCTCTTCCTGTGTGTTTTATTGGGGTGTGGCTTAATTTATACCATCAATGGATTACATACTTGTGAGGTGGATGTGATGAAAGCAACAACAACAACTTACTGCAGGATCTTCCAAGTTCTAAGTAATAGCCACACTGGCCCCATTTACCCACCCTCGCATAAAAAATTATCCATATTGTAGATACAGAATGAAGTACATCAGTCGTCAGCATAATTATTCAGGCCTTGTGCTGCATAACTGTAAACGCTTAACCTAAGCTTGTTCACTCTAGACTTTGAGTTAATTGTTTTATAACTCGAGAATTTCGTAAATAATACTAGTAGCTCCCCATTAGTCAAAACTTATTAGTATTGCTATTTTTTATTTTGTAGCACTATCAGGCATTCCCTTTGTGTCATCGTGTAGTACTCAGGTGTCAACTCTTTGTAAAGGTTTGATAACATGTAACCCACTAACTCAGTCTTTTTCTTTCCATTTAGTTGCCTATGATGGATAGTCAATCATTCAGATTAATCCTACAGTTGGATCTCACCTGGGTGGAACTGAAAGTGTGACCTCGCTTGGGAAGTTCTGATGCCTTTCCTGTTATTGTTTCATCTATATTCAGGTAAGACAACTAGTATGAGTAAACTGAATCAGTTAATTTAAGTAGTAGGTAACTAACTTCTACTATTGTTTATCTAGATTGGACAATATAGATCATCATAGCAGCATTCCTCCTAATGGTCAAGATAGTTAGAAAAGTATAACTCTATAACTAAGTACTACAATCTCTCTTACACACACATAAACAGGCTGCATAAAAGCTAAAGGCAGCAGTGCAAAGTAATAGTAAAACAAACTACTTCAGTCATAAACTTAGATGAAATACATTAGTTTTCCACTTTATTTTTTTGGCAAAGAAACCCCCCCTCTCTACCCACACAACATGCCAAACCCTCTCCCCAAACACAACCTACCAAACCTCCATAGTCCCAAAAGTCAAAATTTAAAAAGAAAATTACTCCCAACTACCTTCCCACCCTCTCCACCAAGCTCCAACAAACAATCCCTCCCACCAAAACCAGTTATTTTAAAAAGTGCAAGAAGAGGGCATTGTGGATGTTGATATGGAGCTGGTCAAACCTCTGTTCCATTGTGGTAATCCAGCTTTCAATTGAATCCATCGCTGCAGGTTGTGACACAGCAATTGCCTGGTAGTGTTGTCAATGTGGGAGGGGGTGGCAGCGGCCCCGACGGTGGGATGGCCGGGAGGCTGAGGGGTACTGGCTGCACTGGGGCTATCTGAGATGTGTTACTTTCCTCCTCCTCCTCCTATTCCAAGACCACCAGCTGCCAGTACTCTTGCTGTATATGCTGCAGGCTCTCCTGCCACAAATGGGCCACTGTCTCCTGCCTGTTGGGTGATCCAGCTGGAACTGCAGGAGTGGCTATATTGAGAAAAACAAAAAAAGCAAATTGTAAATAATTTTCTGTGTAAACATTTGTTTTAAAGTACATTACTGAGTGGCACAGTAGCAGTACATAACTAGTCCGCTAGGGCCATTGGAATTTGATGTGATTATGATTAAGCCTAGGCAGAGTTCACAGAGTTTCGCTATGTGGAACTCCTCAAAGTACAAAAAAACGTCTGCCACGCTACGCGAAGCTCTGCTAGTAGCGGAGTACGTTAGATAAATGCTGTTTGCTGTGAATATCAGTGCAAGGTGCTTTTCCGGATGGTGTAATCATCGCGAACGGCACAGTGGACAGTACACGTGGGTGCTGCTTCCTTTCTGCCGCTCATGTAGATTTTTACCCGAGCGGCAGCTTTCTCAACACGAACGGACGGTCTCTCAATGTGAGCGGTCGCAAGCATACCCGACCACTCACAATGAGAACTCAGACTGCCCACATTGAGAAATCTCGCAGGTATGTTGATTTTTTTCGCTCATGCTCGGCAACTTGACGTTGACGAACGTGATTGAGGATAAAAACTCCTTTTTCGGAACTCCGCGAGCTCCGCATAATGCAGAGTGCGGAAAATTCTGCAAACTCCGCGAACGGAGCGGAGTTCACCGCCCAGACTTAATTATGATTAGGAGAGTCACAAGGCCATTTTGTATTTTACCCACAAATGCCTTGCATAAAAAGAAGAGTGTGTGGCAGGAAAGTGTTAAACGTAAGAATAACACTGGATTAAAAAACAGTGATTTATTTTTTTCTTCTAAAGGCTTTTTAGTTAACTATAAACAGACACTTTGAGTTGAAAAATAAATTACCTCTCATTATTGAGTAGGCCATTATGCACTATATGGAGTACAAGTTGTGTGTTGTGCTAAAATAATGAAGCCACGGTCATTGCCAGCCAGCCTGTTGGGTAGCTACTGTCCGCAGCTGGAGCAGCTGTAGTTGACAAGTATCTCTTTTTAATTCCAATAGCCCTGCTCTTCTGCAAATGCATTTTCTTTCTGCCCTGACTCCAAATAGGCAGATGAATAATAAATTAGATACTATGTCTCAACACCAAATACTTCCAACACATTAATTTGCTGGGCAGTAAGCAAGGAAAGCAAACTTGATTTACTCTTCTGCATGGTGTAGGGTAGACGGATTAAACGGGTAGGGTAGAGCTTTTTTGAATACAGAATAGGGGGGCCACTACACTGATCATCTATACATCCTCTTTAGCTTATTCAGTCACTGTGCTAGTTGAAAGGGAAACATCTGAACATAAGTAAAATAAATCTGTTATGGAAACCATGGAATATATTCTTGAGTCACTTCACTTCTCATGGTTATAAAATGAAATATAGCACATGCAAAGAATGGATTTTCCAATAAGGTAGGCTGAGATGCAATAACTTAGGAAAAAATAAAGAAGCAAAGTACTAAGAGGTGACTGAGTGGGTAACGGGAAACAACACACCTTGTGTGTTCGGTTTGCAATGCATTGAAAACATTGTAAATGATGCATTAACTGAAGCAGAGCAGACAACATTGCACAGTCAACACTGCAACCAGAAATTGACTTATAATACACTTTGGTCATAGGTGGCAAAAAATGCTATAGGTGGGGAGGGGTGATGAATAATGGGTGGGATACAACTGGCTCACTTAAATACAGCGAGTCAAGGGAGTAGAACATAAAATAAAAAGTTCCCGCTCCTTTGAACCATAGCTTTGATAACCCTACGTAAACAAAGTGAGCAAAGTAGGTGAGCAGCATGCTGCTCATGAGAAGAGCTGTCTTGGTTGATCATCCAAACATTCATTCATACTTTCATTCTTCTAATTCACCCATAGCCATCATATTTAAGCTTTACTTTCTCTCATTCAGTCGTTCACCAACATTTTGAATCCATTATCCATCTATTCAATTATCAACCCTTTCTTCTAACCATCCTTTTGCCCATCCATCCCTTTTTAGTTTTTACCCATCCAAACACCCTTTCACCCACCCAGCCTTTTACTCATATACCATTTGCTTTCTTTTGACTGTCTGTTCTTTTATGTTTACCTCAAGCCATCAACACTCATTATGTGAGCTTTTGGTGAGTTGCAGATAAAAGAGGCGGCAATCTCAACCACCCTGCAGATGGTAAAGTACGGGGGCGTTCACAGTCATGTTTGAGTTGACTATGCCCTGGTACTAGCTAGTGAGTATAGTATTTGCAAAAAATTATGTGACTTACCAGTGCCTGAGCCTGCTGCTGCTTCTCCCCTCCAACTGACCCATCTCATCCTGGAGGTGCACTGGAGCCAGCATCACTGATGTTCTGTGTGGCTAGATTAAAACATTATACATATTTTAGAGGCTAGATATGCCACCCCAAATATAACTGAAATACAGCACTACAGTAACACTGCAATATCTTCTAACAAAAATATCACTCTTTGCTTTTGATTGGTACACAAAGTTATACAAGACAGAGGGGAAATAATGGTCAATGAAAGACATATGATGTTGGTTGGCAAATGCAATTGTAGTGGCACCTCATACTTTTTTCCAGCCATGCTGCACTGTCATGGTGAAACTACTGGTATACTGTAACTATAAATGAATGAGATAGCATCACACTACATTAGGGGGTGATCCATGTTGACCATGGCCACTCTCTCGTGAACTCAAACATGTTAGAGCATGAGCAGTAAGAAGAAAGAATTTTCAACAAACATACTTGGTGCTTTTTATTGATATTACTAGCCTTCGTGGGTGTGCCATCTTCACGATAGACATCTATATTAAACAACAAGGGGACCCCAATTAGTATCAGCGAGGGACCTCGGGGAGCTCAATTATAAAGAAACAATTGTCCCTGGCAAGGAAACAGGTGAATGAAAATAAATATAGACTCAGTCAGTTCTATATTGGTGAAGACATGCCCAACCGCTGCCCGGCTGGGCATGTCTTCACCAATATAGAACTGACTGAGTCTATATTTATAATCTTCACGATAGACAGCACCAACATTTTATTACTCCAAGATTCTATCCTAAGTCCACAAAAATCATAAACCCAACACCAGTGAAATAATAATATTAATTAGAAGGACTTATTGGGTTAGCAGAGCCCTCTGCAGCGGTGCTAGTGGTCGGCACTGAATGGCCAGCTACTCCCGGACTCCTGAACGCCTAACTTCTTTCTCTTGGCTACTGATGTACTAAATGAAGAAGATAAACAATATAGCCTAGTGATTCAGTTAATAATCCCCACAAATTGTTATGACAACCAAACACACTTCTCGAATACAGATAGCCTATAGTACTACTAGTTTCGACTTGAGTCTATTGACTATAATTTAGTTGACCATACTAATCCTGAAATCCCTATTCCAAATTTCCTTAACAAAAACCACATTTGAAACTAATGAATTACAGTAAATGATCTTTGATTCTATTCCCATTTCTGAACCCCCTTTATGGACAAATTCAGACTCCCATTTTTGCAATGCATAGATGCATAACACACATAAATGTCAAATAAATAACTTAGACCTGTACGAGCTGCATAAACAAAGTCACACAGAGAACACGCTACTCACTGAAATTTCCGATT
This sequence comes from Lissotriton vulgaris, assembly GCF_964263255.1. Classification (NCBI taxonomy): domain Eukaryota; kingdom Metazoa; phylum Chordata; class Amphibia; order Caudata; family Salamandridae; genus Lissotriton; species Lissotriton vulgaris. The sequence continues at coordinate 683,223,524 of NC_141696.1, forward strand.
CACTAGAGTGACAGGAGAACAGCTTGCAATGGCTTCGTAATTATTCAGCCAACGCAAGTGCCAATGATGAGTATGATTAGGTAGTGCTGAGCACCTGCCTAGCAGACACTAGAAACTGGATCACACAATATTATACTAGCCTAAACTAAACGTGAATTACCTCTGAGTTTGAGCACCATGTTTTTTGGATTCATTTTTTTGCATTGTAGAACACAAACAGAAAGAATAATTGATACCCACCGAGCTTCGAATTTAGCACCTAGCAGGTCGAGCAGATCTTGTTCCTGGTCCAGGATGCCTGTCCAGTGGTCCGTCTGCTCCCTCAGTGCAGTCTACGCTCCCGCAGGGACTATCCGCTACCGGGCCTTCCACCTTCTGCGATCATGGAAGGGAGGTGGTGCTGCAGAAAAAAAACAGTGCTGCCACCATCTTCTCGCCAAAGATCACCCAGGGCTGCACACTAGGTCGCCGGCGCTGCATGCAACCGCCTCTGCCATGGAGCTGGGTGGTTTCAGAAAAAAAGGAAAAGGAAAGGAAATAAGAAAGATAAGGAAGTAAGGGAAAATAAGGCTAAAATTATGAAAAAACACAGAAAAAAATGCCCACAACCTTAAAATACATAAACACAAAGACACACAATAATATAAAAAATAAAACCAAGTGGTAGATTAGCTTTAGAGGGGGAAGATTACACAGAAAAAAGAGATATTACATTTTAGGCTCAGTATCATACAGAGAGCAATAAAACAGGATGGCCATGCCCATGCGAACCGTGTGGTGCAGCGTGAACAAGATTTAATGTGAGAACGCACTTAAGAACGGCATGGTGCAGTTCAAGCCCGATATGAAACATGAGGATGCACTTCATACTCCCTTTGCAATGAGAATGGGAGTGCCATCAAACTCTGCCCTAAAGCTTAAGTCCACATAGTGTTGCAGAATTTTTTGTAACTTTGCGGATTTATGCGTAACACAACTCTGCTAACTCCACCCAGGCCTAGTCGCAGTTGGAATTTTACAATTCTAGGACCCTTCACAAAAGGCCCAAAGTAACCACTTGTATCAAGGAAGGATAACGCCACCCCACCCATGGATACTCCAGGAACCAGGATACCTACACCAGGGAGCCCAGGTACATAAGAATGAAGTGGTGACGGAACCACCCGTAGACGCCAATGGAGGTTTGTGGAAGTTCAGCAGTTACAGCATCTCATGGACGAGGCCGGTAAAACCAGAATGTGGAATCCATATGAGTAAAACCTGAAAGAAGAGAGGGCAGAGTCCAAACCACCCGGAGGAGAACAGGAGGCACAGCAGCACAATGCCAGCCCTTGTCTTTGGTTCTTACTGTACTATGGTGAGAATGGAGCAGGTCCTGTTGTGCCCAGGCGATGATACAGGAGCAAATGATCCTTCCACGAGCTTGTCCCCAGGCTAGTCAACGAGTGCAGGGAGGTCAGTGACCATCAGGACCACCAACAAGCCTTCGCAGACGCAAACAACATATTTCGGGTGCAGATGCTGTGCTGCAGACTAGCAAGGTCTGTGGTACTAAACCAGTAAGGGTAAGTCAGGGTCAGACCTCAGCATGCAGGAAAGCCAGCAGGAATCAATTGATCCCCCTCAAGGTCTTTCTGGTAGCAAGCACGGCGAGTTGCAAGGCAGACTTAACATCACACTGGAGATGAAGGCCCACAATGCAGAGGATGCAGGCAGAATGTTGTTCTTGTAGCTGTACAATGCTGGAGGATGGGGCTTCTTGAAGCTTGAAGATGTTTTTTGAAGAGAGCCAAAAAGCCTTGATAATGGCAAACAGACGTAGAATACAGGAAGGTGGTTCACGTAGGCTCGAGAGGGATAACAGTCACTCAAGTTGCAGAGAAGACTAATCAGGCCTCTGGAAAACCAACAAACCACCACCTGTGTTGCAAAGCTGAGCGATGTCCATGGGACAACAGGATAAGCAAACCAGTTGTCAATGTAGAGGTGTAGAGGTGGCTGTGGATGCAGGGAAGTGACTCCTTCACTCCAAGAGAGATTCCTTTAGGCTGGGATGCAGGCTGAGTCCATTGTGACACAGAGAATGCACGGCCATAGAGTTGCAGAACTTGAATAAGCACAGGGGCAAAGATGCAGAAGGAATCTTCCCACTGGAGCAGTCTTGCCATTGGTCCTGGCTCAAAGAGCAGCAGAGTTCCAGTGTCCACCAACAGAAGAGTCTTTGGACTGCCTTCAGATGACAGGCAATCAGATCTAGAAGTTGTTGTCTGGATGAATCTAAGGTCCCACCCTCTGGTGAGCCAATAAGTAATCCTAAAAAGGGGAAGGACTTCTTCTGTGGTGACCCACCTATCAGAGGGGGGGTCAGTGGTGCGACTCAGCTATCCTAGCCAGTCCGATGCTCCCAGGGGCCAAGATTCAACATGGCAGAATCAAGTGGCCACCTGGAGGAGCTCCGGGCACCTCCCAAGGTAGAAGTTGGACAGGGGTGTGGATACTCCCCTGTCCTTTGTGTGGTTTCGGGCAAGAGGGGGGAGCCAAGGGCTCCTAAACTGGGCAAAACTGATTTATGCAAGGAGGGCACCATATGAGCCCTTCAATTGAGTCTTGTGGCACTAGGAATCGCCCACCCCCTCACCTAATGTTTAAGGAGAGGTGGTCGCACTTCCCCTTCGCAGGAAATCCTTTGTTCAGCTTCCCCTGCCTGAATTTAGCTAATCAGCAGGGTGGCAAAACACTGCCTAGGGCCGGCAGCAGCATGGGCTGCCAGGCAGACACTGTAAGGCTACACAGGTAAGAATTGGGGGAGTCCTATAAGGATCTCCCCAGTACATGGTATCATGCAACTAGCTTTGGAATTGGTGTAGTTGCATGTTTCCAACATGTTTGATACCTAACATGACCGGGTCGGGCAGCCATTCTGTAGTTGGACGTCTCAACTTAACAGTGCCCACTATATACCTTACAGCTTTCCTGCACTTACAAAGCCCAGAAAACGGAGTATGGGGTTTGTGGGGGCACCTTTGCTTATGCAGGGGTACTCACAAACTTAGAACCCTACCTTTGGACTGAAGGGCCTACCTTAGGGGTGACTTATAGGTTACAGGTTAATGTGCAGTGACCTGGATATATGGGAAACCTTATATCCAAAGTGAAAATTGTAAGCACCATTTCACGCAGACTTCAATAGCAGCTCTGGACGCACAGTTTGCATGGGCTCTTATGGGTGGCGTAACACATGATTGAATGACACACATGGGAGACCCCTGGTGTACCAATGCCCTGTGTACCTCAGTACCATATACTAGGGCCTAATAATGGTACCCCAATATGCCAATTCTGGGGTGTAAAAAGTACTTACCAGAGATTTTAGAGGAGAGAGCCCTGCCACTGGGGTCGTGGTTAGCTGGATCCCAGTCTAAGTTCAAACCACACTGACACCAGGCAAAAAGTGGGGTATCTATGTCAGAAAGATCCTACTTTCATACACTGCATTCTTTTTTTTTATAGTATTTTTATTAACTTTTTTTCCCCATTTTTATATGGGTACAGGGCACACAAAATACATACAGGGTATTAGAAATTAACATATATAAAAAAGGAAGAAACCAAATAAATATAATGTAAAATATTATAAAATCCAGATTATATAATCCACAAGTATGTCTCAAACTATACATTTTAAAGATATAAACATTAACATTACAGTCCCAATATATTTTCATCAAACATAGTCAAATCATATAATATCTTCAATCCAACAGTATAAATAAATCATTGAGTCGCACCTTTTAGTAACTCCTATCCTGGATCTATATCTCTCCATCTTTGAATAGGTTCCCATATTTCCTTACCTATTTTCTTACTAGTTGCACCTTTCCTAGCATAAATTGCTTTTTCGAGATTATATATATTCAATAACTTCATTAACCATTGATGAAATGTGGGTGGTATGCGGTCCAGCCAGGCTGTGGTAATACATAGTCTCAGAACAGCCATAGCTAAAAATATGAAATATTCATAAGATGCATGGGAAGCACTCTGATTAATTCCAAGCATTACCACTGCTGGAGTAAGTATAATTTCTATCCTCAGTGCGTTTTTAAGAAATAGTTCTATTTCATCAAAGGTAGTTTTCAGATGGGCACACTTCGCGAGCATATGAGCAAGATCAGCTTCATCACTGTCACACCTTGGACATGTAATTCCATTTGTACCACCCCACTGTGCTATCCTGGCAGGTGTATGATATAATAGGTAAAGAGTCTTGTAATGTTGGGCTTGAAGTGGTGCTGAACATAGGAGTCTCTGGCCCAATTCCAATGATCTATTAAAGCAATTCTTCTCAACCCCCAGTTTCTGTATCCATTTATTCTCAAACTTATCCAAATCATCAGATTGATGCTCTATCAACTCAGAATAGAATCTTCTTATTGTACCCTCTGTACCATTCTCTATAATATCCAAAATGGGATTTAAATTAAATCCCTCCACCCCTCCAGTTTTTGTCCTGATAAAGCTTCTTATTTGCAGGTATTTAAAGAAATGGGTTGTATCCAGCCCGTATATTGCCTGTAAGACACTAAATTGCATTACCCCCTGTGCTCCCATAATATCCCCCACCTTCGTGATCCCGCGACTTAACCACTCATTAAAAACCACCCCTGCAAATATTTCGTCAGGGAGATTAGGATTCCCTTTAAACCTAGTATAGGCATTATATCTTCCAAGTCCAAACTTTTTGGCAAATGACGTCCAAATTCTATGTGCTGCTTTAATTGTTTTAAATTTAGTCCTTCTGTAATAGCTATGATCAGTGATTTTCAAGAGAAGGTTCTCAGCATGATCTCCTAGAGCCAATGTATATATTGCTAAAGTTCCTAACTGGTTTTGTCCTTCTTTTTCTCCCCCTCCTAATAATCCTGCCATCCATTGAAGGGATGCCACCCATTAATATAGTTTTAAGTCTGGCAGGGCCCATCCACCACGCTCCCTAGGTAAAGCCATAAATCTTAATGCCCTTCGGGTCTTTCCATGCGACCAGACAAATCTATTTATCATATGCTCCAATGTTTTGAACCCTTTCGCTTCAAATAATAGAGGTATAGCTCGAAATATGTATAAAAATGTTGGTAAGAAAATCATTTTAATTATATTCGTTCGTCCTACTATTGAGAAATGTATGTTATGTAGCCTATCTAATTCCTTTTTTACTTTGCTTATTATAGGTGCAATATTTACCTCCATTAATTATTCTAGATCCGCTGTAATTGTTATCCCTAAATAAACTCCGCTTTCTACCACCCGACTATCTAAACAATGTGCTTTACAGTTTTTAATGATCTGTGTTTTACTAGTATTAAGAGCGTAACCTGATACTTCTCCAAACTGTTGGGCTTCGATCTCGACCATTGCTATTGCTTCAGTAGGTTTAGTAGTCAAAATTGCAACGTCATCTGCGTAGGCCAACATTTTGCACTGGATTCCATAGGTATCAATTGGACAGATATTATTATTTAATTGTATACGGCGTATATACGGGTCCATTTATAGGGCGAACAGGAGAGGGGAGCAGGGACACCCCTGCCGCGTTCTCCTTTTTATTTTAAGTGGAAGAGTATATCCTGCATTTACTCGAATGCGAGCAGTTGGGTTCTCATATAATACCTGAATTGCTCTCACCATACCCTCTCCAAAGCCCAGCCTCCTCAATATAAACCATAAAAAGTCCCAGGAGACCCGATCAAAAGCTTTCTCAGCATCCAATAACATAATCGCTATCGGGTCTCCTGTTACCTCTGCAACATCAAGAAGGGTAATAACTTTTCGTATATGGTGGATAGTGCCTCTCCCCGGTATAAACCCATGCTGGTTGATGCTGACAAGTCTATTAACTACTTTTGCTACTCTAAGAGCTAATGCCTTTGAATATATTTTTGTATCTGCATTCATCAATGTTATGGGTCTATATGATCCAGGTTGTTCAGTTGGCTTACCCTTTTTCAAAATTATGGCAATATCGGCACCTGCCCAGCTTTTCGGGATAGAGGTCCCCGCCTGCGCCTGCTGCATTGTACTTGTAAGATCCTGTTTAATTATGTCCCAAAAAGTCTTAAAAAATTCAACTGGGATCTGATCAGGTCCAGCAGCCTTCCCGGATGGCAGGCTGGTCAAGGCAATACAAATCTCGTCAGAAGTCAAAGGCTCTTCTAATCCCTTTGCCTCATTCTCCAATAGCCTAGTTACTGGGACATCTCGGAGATAATCACCTATCCTAGAGATGTCTGTTTGGATTTCTTGATTATATAATGAGGTATAGTATTTTCTAAATACTTCTCTTTTACCCTCTGTTTCTGAGATTACTCTTCCAGCTTCATCCTGAACCCCTCGCACTTCGGCGAAAGAGACGTTCTGCCTGGTTCTTATAGCTAAAGTGCGCCCCACAGATTCATTAAACTCGTAGCATCTCTCTCTATTTGCTAAGTATATTTTAGCAGCTTTGTTAGCTACGTTCTCCTGCGCCTCCATCTTTGCCTTAGCTATTTTTATTAATACTTGATCAAGAGACGCCCCCCTTATGACGTTATTAGTTAACTCATCCTCAGCTTCTATCACCGCTTTGAAAAGGTCTTCCTCTTTTTGTCTTTCCCTCCTCCTACTCGCTACACTATAACTTAATGTCTCCCCCGAATAGCTGCCTTGAATGCATCCCAGACGTTCCCAGCTTCCTACTACCTCTATTGATATTTAAAAAATCAGTAATCCACTCTTTCATATGGGCTATATATGCCTCATCCTTTAACAGCCCCCTCTCAAATGTCCAAGTACGATCCGGTCTTTTACTGCTAAGACTTACTGTTAAAACTAGAGGGTTATGGTCAGAAATTATACGTGGTAGCTTTTCAATTTTCACTTTTGATTGAAGGGAGTTTGACGCAAAGAAATAATCAAACCTAGCACATACCCTATGTGGTGCTGAATAATAAGTGAACCCCTGTTTATCAGGATAGATTGTCCCCCACACATCCATCAGTGCATTGTTCCTTACAAGGTTACCTAATGAAGACCAAACTCTCCTTTTTCTACCCTGATACCCCGTGTTAGCCATCAGTCCAAGCCCCCCTGCATCGTTAATATTTAGATCTCCAGCTATAATTACAGTTGGTGACCATGTGGACAATTCCAAGTCCAAAAAATCAAAAATGTCAGGGTCATCTTCCGTTGAGCCATATACACACACTAGAGTAACCCACTCCTCATTCATTTTATGCTCTATAATGACCCACCTCCCCTATCGATCTTCCAGTTTTTTTCTTATTATAAGATCCCTTTGTTTGGACAGAATTGCCACCCCTCTATTCCTTGCACCCTGCTTAGTATAGACTAGTACTTGATATCCCAGCTGATCTAGCAAATAGCCCTGGCCCCCCTCTATATGAGTTTCCTAGAGGCACACAAAATCCACATTTAGAGATCTTAACCACGTTGCCACTCGCTGCCTCCTAACCCGATCGTTTAATCCACAAACATTTACAGTGATTATACATGTACCCATTAATGTACATCAGTTACCTGTCCCAACAAGTTACCATTTTCACTACACCGTGTCTTATCATCTCCTTCCGAAAGTAAACTCTTCATCCATTGCATTTTACATATTTCATGAAATCTTCCCTGTACATAGATATTCAAACAAAAATCATCCAAGTGCCCTGTACCCCTCCCCCACCCTCCTCCCTTCCCCCTCCCCCCCCTTACAGGCAAATAGGTCAGTCCTGACCTATACGTGACAGCTGTCACCCCAGGTGCCACTCGCTACTCCTCCCCTGCCCCCCTGCTCTGGTTACCATCTACTTCTTTATGCCATTCTACCATTGCTATCTTCTTTCACACAAGCATTACTTTTTTTTTCCCCTTTCAGGTGATGAAAAGGTACATAATTTTATTAAGCTTTTTTTGTCCTGGTTAGCGCAACCGCCATGTTGTTTGTGCCTTTGTGCCTTCTTTTCTTTGCTTGATCTCCTCGAGATACTCCTGTGCTTTTATCTCAGAGAAAAAAATCTTAGTCTGCCCCTTATCTATTACCTTTAGCCGAGATGGGAACATAAGATATGCTTCACAACCCAAATTTTGGAAAGGGGTTATAATTTTCCTCATCCGCCATCTCCTTTCCACTGTGGTGTGACAGAAGTCGGGGTGGGCAAAAAAAGTTACACCATTATATGTTCGTCTTGCTTCGGGCTTTGCTTTGTCCATAATTTCCTGTCTTAAAAGGAAGTTCCCTACGAATATCAAAATAGCCCTGGGTTTATCAGTAGGTGGTGCTCTTTTTTGAAACATAGGGAATCTGTGTGCTCTTTGTATCTCCCATTCCCAACCTGTTAATTCGGGAAAAGCCCCCTTAAGCAGCTCAATAACAAAAGCCCGCACATCCTGCCGTTCCCTTCCTTCCTCCACCCCCAGCAGTCTTATATTGTTACGCCGTTGGCGGTTCTCATAGTCCTCCAGTTTCCAGTGTACATCACTTGTCATCTGCTCTTGCTCCTTCTGATACTCATTCCAATTCCCGACTTCTTCCTCCAATTTCTCGGTTCTTGTTTCTACCTCAGTAACCCTTGACGCCATATCTGTGTATAATTTATTAACTTTTCGTAGAGATGCTTGTATCTTTTGATTGGCGTGTTTTGCCCTCCGAGATTCTATTCTAGCTTCTCCCTGCATTTGTTTCAATGTTGAATATAATATATCCATCGTTGTTGCTTGTGCTTGTGCTTGTGCAGAAAGATTGGGCTGTAGCTCTGAGCCAGGTGCTACTGCTGATGCTGCTGCCCCTTCTTGATAGAGCTGTGATGTTGCTGCGTAATCCCAGTCTAATTTTTTAGAAACGTCTGTATGAGATAGACTCATGCTAATTCTTGACATATTGCGGGATCTATTTTTCATACTTTTCCCTCTTTTTTTTGTATTCACTTTATGATTTACCTCACTATCCGAGGTTATAAGCTCGGATTCCAGCTCAGATTCAGTCTCAGAACCCCCAACATCACTCTCAGAGATGGAGTTCTCACTTTCATTATTATCCTCCTCATCGTTGACTGAGAAAAAGCATTCGTCACTTGGGGAACCCATATTCGTAGAGGGGCCAAGAGGAGTTTGTATGGTAGATACTGGTTCCCCTTCTCTCAATGTTATCACCATATTCTGACTACACCATTCTGTAGTCTTTGTTGTGGAGTCAGGCATCCTTCCTCTATTATAAGGTCTCCCTCATGTTCTTTCACATTTCCAAGGGGCATTATGTTGGGTGTAGGAAGGGGAACCTCATTCCGCACTTCATCATTCGGGGTCAAAACCACTACATCTGGAGTAATCTGCGCGGTTACCAGTCTATCTGCTCCACCCCCATGCTCCACCGGACGGGTCTGAATCCCGCTATTGTGCACATTGTCAAGACCCTCACCGCCCTCTCTTCTCTCCTTACCGGAAGCCAGAGCATGAGGCTTAATGTACTGACCTCCATCAGGATTTTCCGTGATTTTTCGTCCTTCCAGGGAAGTGGCAGCTTGCCGGTTCTCTTGCTGCTCGTGGTCTCGATTCACCGTACTTTCACTTTCCAGTATCCCTGAAGCACGAGAGCCTTCCTCTGCTGTCCGGTCGTCAATTTCGCCTGCATTCTCCGTGCGATCCTCTCCAGGCTCTGTGCTCGATTCTAACAGCCCCAGCCCCAGCTTCATGGGCTTCATCAATTTTGTCAGGTCCTGTGCCTGCCTGTAGCAAGGCGGCTGCTGCTTCCGACCCTGTCTCTGTCCGTGTTGCGATCGCCGAGGCGGGGGACTGGCTTACCACAGGCGCTGCAAAAGATTCTCGAAGGGTAGGTTGACGCATGTTACCTTCCTTACTCACCGCTTTGCCACCAGTCTCATTATTCAATCGCTTTACAGTTTTTTTTATTGATTGCACTTTCTCCTTTTTGTCTTTTACTTTTTCCTTCGCTTTAAGCTTTAAGTCATTCCCTTGCAGTTTCTCACCAGACTCTAGCGCTTCTTTGTGGTCCTCCTTTTCTGCATTATCTTTCACTGCATTTCTGCGGGTTCGGGTCTGTGTTGTTGTTCGAAAATTAGGGCTTGGGGCCACACCAGGGTCGCTTAGAGTAGCAGTATCCTTTTCCTTTTGCGGTCTCGGCCCGCGTGGAGCCATCTTTTGCATCAAGTGTTGCCGTGGACCGAGCGGAGACCCAAGCCAGGAGAAAATAGTTGTCAGGTCCAACCCGCTTTTTGTTAACCAGTTAAGCAGCCGGCTCACAAACTTTATAGAACGCTGCATGCTATCTGTAGGCATCTGAAGGCGCTGTTTATCGGCATTTTCTCATATCCTACACCATCAAGCTAGAGCATAGGAGGGTAGCGACTGCCTCCTACGGTCTGTCAGCGGCCATCTTGCCCCGACCTCCATACACTGCATTCTTGATTACAGCTGGATTATGAGTTTTAATCTTCAAAACACATTACTGGTTCATTTTGTCTGCAGTCAACTATCAGACGCTAACATTATTCCAGTACAGGGGTCTCCAACCTTTTCTGTTATTAGAGCTACTTATGATAAATACAAAATCACCCAGAACTACTAACATCATTAGTGTGATAATAGTAATTACATCAAACAAGATTACATCAGTTTCCACTCTATGCAAAATTGCCTGTAGTAATCATCTCTGCATCAGGGAGGGTAGCCAGCAGTAATGTAAGAAAGGATTTATTAATTTTGAAACCTTTTTTGGGGTAATACATATCTGCACTAGCTTGAAAGTCCTTGGCACCAAAGTAATAATATTAGTAATAAATCATGTGGAGTCTGAGGGATTTTTCACTCAAAAATCAGCTTTAAATATATTTTGGAAATTCAACAATCAGCTTATCAGTTATGAAAATACAAACAGTCTAATTTAGTATACACAGTTTTCAATTTTGGTATACATCTATTAATTCAGTCAGCAAAAGCTTCCAAGTTAGTTGGCTGGACCAGACAAAGGCGAGCTGTCTCTAGCAGCTGGAGATCTACCAGTAGCTCACAAACAACTCCTTGGCAAAGCCTGTTCTAGAGGTTTTTAATTGTTAAGAAAATGTTGCATCAATATTTTGCAGACATAGAGGTCCAGAAAATCAGTTGGAATGGTCTAGAAATTCACCTCAGAACTCATATACCAACAGAATACATTGTGTAATCAACATCACAATAAGAAAATCAGCTAATTTAAAAACAATTGACAATATTGCAACTGCAGGAAAAAAAAGATATTCTCATATCGATTCTGGTAAAGTAGAGGATTCAATTTAAAATCCCGTACTTAAGGCACAAGATCTTCTATCAACTTGATAAACCCTTGCCCCTTTTGCATTCCAATTCTCAATTAGTGCAGTTACACAATCATGGTATGAGAGGACAGGCATGACCATATACCTGCATGATATATTAGAGGTACATTTTGGCATATGGAGGCACTCTTAGCATATTATGAGAAAAATTGGGTCAACTTATGAAGAATGTTGTGTTTCATTGGCCTGGCGCACCATGACAGGACTTGAATCTTTAAAGAGTGTCTTTTCAAAGCATATGGCTGTTTAGCAAATTGATGTGAAGCTTCTGCTTAAAAATGCAGTATTTGACCCCCATGTTTTTCCAAAATTGTCTCAGGAGGGGTAAGAATTTCCCAAACTTTTCCTAGGAAGGGATCAGGCTCACTCACTATAACTCAGGGCAAATATTACGCCCCACAACTTTCGAAGATCTGCGGCCACATCTACATGAACAGAAGGTAAAGAGTGCCTAAATGAACTCTGTATACATTCTGCAACATCCACTGGGATTTTATTAGTATTATTTCTTTTAATAACTTAAGTAGTGCAAAGGAACTAATTAACAAATATATTTTTAATAGTTAATACATGATTTTCATCGTTGTGAATGCATGAACAATTAAGACAATAACATAGTACATATTCAATATATGGTCAGTGTCAAGTAATACATATGAACATAACTACAATTGTTTTTTATTTTAAATCTTTTTGTTCTGCTATCCCGCTGATATAATGATGCATTTTATGTTGTGATATGAACTAAGGGAACTATTACATTAGAACAGTATATGGTATAAATAAATTAGGCTCCTAGTATGTTCTGTGTTGTATGACATTTTATCTTCCTCAGACTAACACTTAATTTTATATGTAAAGTAAAGGAAAATGAGTAATGTTCCTCTGGCATATCATGTCATCACCTTTATATAGGTGGCATCTAAATTAGATATGTGTGTTGTTATTTTAGTCATGCACTTAGTGTGGGAGTGCAATGATGTCAATTATTGTAAAGTTTCTGGGTTAAGATCATCTGACACTAACTGGAAAAATTCAGGTTCAAGGGTCATACAATGTCTTTTCCGATGATGTCATAAAGGTCAAGGAGTGTGTGATGTAATTTCCACTTATTATTCCAAAGAGAGGGGACAATGGGCTTTTGGTAAGGTCCAGCATACATGCCCTATACTGTCAAAAGGAAGAAGGGTACAAAGTTCCTTGGTGCATTAAAAAATCTTGTCTAGAGACCTAGTTATAGTCACTTGTGGCAGGTTGACCTGTCAGTTGAGTAGTGGGACGAGAGGAATTCCTCCTTTCGGAACTAGTGCCCTCACACATACAGCAAGTTAGGTGTCATGCTTCATCATATGGGCCTGCTCATTGTCAGGTTGGTGCTTCAATACCCGACGGGCACCCATAAAGGGGCTCTTTATCAGAGATCTTTTGTTCTTTGCCGTTTGGTGCCATGGGTGTGAGGGCCCTAGTGTGTTTGGATGTAGTAGTGAGTAGGATGGTTAAAACATGTCAGGGGTCCTATGGAACCAACTTTATTCTAGCAGGGTCCCTGCCTGATTAAACGGGGGGAAAGCTGACTATCTGGCTATAATGGGTCACAAGAAGGGCGCTCGACTCCTGGTAGGTCAACATGTGTCTCGCCTATTTGTCTGGAGGATCAGTTGCGTTTCTTCAGGACCTTAATGTGAAACGTATTTACACCTAGTGGTAAGGTGAGAATCTACCTACCACTTTGTGGCTTAGTGGGATATGTACCCGCGCGTTGACCCACCAGGAGTAGAGCGCCCTTATCGTGACCCATTATAGTCAGATAGTCGCCTCTCCCCCCCTTTTTAACCAGGCAGGGACCCTGCTAGAATAAAGTTGGTTCCATAGGACGCCTGACCTGTTTTAACTATCCTATTTGCAAAGTTTTATATAGCGCTGCTAGACCCAGAGGTATTAGAGTGTTTTACATGAGGATAAGTGAGTTATAGGATACATAGTTATATCATATGAATCAGTGAGTTATCGGTTACATAGTTACATCCGTTTGAAACAAAGAAACGCAGAGGGAGAAGAAGTAGGGGGAGGGAAGGAGACAGACGGGGAGACGAGGAAAACAATGTCAGATGACCGGCTGGGTAGGTGATGGCCAAGGGGCCAGACTCCTCTATAGTTGCATAGGACAGCTCCACCGGGCATCGGCCAAGGTTGCTCAGGCTCCTCTGTAGGTATCTACATCAGTTGAATCAGCGAGTTACAGGATACATAGTTACATCAGTTAGAATCAAAAGAATCACGGAGTAGGGAGGAAGGGGAGGAAGGAGACACAAACAGGAGAGACTAGGAAAACAATGTCAAATGACTCACTGGGTAGGTGAGGCCGAGGGGCCAGACTCCTCTATAGCTGCAGAGGACAGCTCCACCGGGCATCGGCCAATGTTGCTCTGGCTCCGCGGTAGGTACAAACAGTTTTGGTATCTGCCCAGGGAGCGTTGTCATAGTTCCATTGAGCCCACAGAGCACACACACATAGAGAGCCCAGAGGAGCTAAGGCTAAGGCTATGGCCAGTTCACAAAGGGCCTCAACAGTAGTAGGGTTTCATTAGAAGGACGACTCATCAGCAGGGGTTGGTGCAGCCAGTGAGCCCTACATAGTCCTGATAAGGGTGGGTATAAGTCTTACCTCAGGAACAATTGGAGGTGTCCTCAGTGGGAAGGGTAGTCAGGAGGGCACAGAAGAGGGTCAGAGGTCCAGAGATGGGCTGAGGGCTGCATTGAGGCCAGAAAACAGGGAGTGAAAGCCCTGCTCTAGCCTCAATTGAAAGTGCTCTCAGTGAGAAGGATCGTCACAGGGCACAAGCGGAGGTCAGAGATCAGAGATGGGCTAGAGGCTGCATTGAGGACAGTGTGATTAGTTAAATCTCAAAATTGTGGGGCCGCAACACAGTGGGGGCCCCCAGAATGGTCAGGCGCATGACGGTAGAAGGCATGACTAGGGAGATCTGTCCTTGCCATTTTGATGAGCACTTCTCAATGGCTGAGGAGATCTGGTCACCGCCATATACATTTAATCTTATTAATTTTAATTTAAACTTACTGAGCCCTGATCGATGGCTGCAGCTGAGCATCAAATTGGCCCGCTCTGCTAAACTCCGCAGATTGAGCAGCCATATTGTAGAAAAACATGCAGTAGCAAACACTGCGGGGGTCCTCAGATGGCCAGATGCATGGAGGTTAGGCAAGTCTGGGCACACCGCCATCTTGTAGAGCCCTGATCATCGGCAGTGATTTGGCTCTACTCCTTGTCACTCCAAGAATAGGTGGCAGGCTGCGTTGAGGTGCAGAGTGGGGAGCGGGAAGTGGAAGGCCAGATCCGAGGTCGGGAAACAGCTCAACCCTCTAGAGCAGCCAGGAAACATGGTCATTTAACGCCCCTCAGAAGCAATCTAGGGCATCGTCATTTTGTGGCGGGTATAGCTGAGGACCGCTAGTGGCAGTAGTGCAGTAGTCCTGAGGAAAGAAAGAGGCAGTGGGCCGTGCGTGTGTGGCGGTGCTGACTCCTCCAGAAGCGACCCGGCAGAAACTTCGAGGCAGGGGGGTCGGTGAGGGTCACGAAACGCCCCAGACCAGTTCCATCAGCGACCCTCGGTGGGAGCAGGAGGCTTGACAGGCCCACTCAAAGACCCACTCCGAGGGAGATGAGGTGAGGCCCACTTATCAGGCGGAGGCTCAGTCTATCCAGAGAGCAGCGCGCATAGACCCTGAAACCCACGGCACCAGTGAATTGGCGTGTTTTTATTTCATGGTGTGCCCTCGTCCATAGATCCTACTTTGTTTGGTTTCCTTGATTCTAGGGGTATTTCTAGTGCGATTAGTTCCTTGTTGAAAGGGGATGTCCCTTTGCATAAGAAGATGTTTCTGTTGTAAGTTATGCTTCTGTGCAAATGCGAGCGCTGGGTGAAGTTTGTTAGTATGGACTCAGTGAGCCATTTGCATTCTGAATTAAGATAGGATGGCGTGCTGAGTCATATGACCTTCTTTGAGAAAGGAACATATGAACTATGTTGTTCATGCCATTTGATTAAGCGTTTGAATTGTCCTTACTTTTCTGAAAGTGAGCTGTATTGGTTGTTTGGTTTTATTGTGGTAAATATTAGTGTTGCATGGAAAGAAAATGTCCTAGGCTGGAGGGTAAGAATATGTTTGGATTCGGTGCTTTTTAGTTGCGTATTTATGGTGTCTCATCTGGCCTTGTTTTACCACGACAAATGCAATGTGTTGATGAATCCTGCAATCCCCTGCCTCGTCTGTATTTATTGTTATACTGCGGGGATGCTTTGTAGCTGCCCTTGTATGTCACTTATTAATGCAATGTGGTGACATGTTGTTTATTCAAACCTGGGCTTCTATCTTAGTATCGGCAGTAAGCAAGGTTCGTAAGTAGACACATGCATTAGGAAGTATATTGTTTTTTGCTACCACAGAATAGTAGTGACAGTAGCAAAATGGCACATCCTAAAAATGCATACCATTATGCTAATTATCACCTTTGTGGTAATTAGCACAGAGCAAAAACTGCGCAACCAGCGCCCTTTACATAATTCCGCTACAGATCCATTGTATAACCACGAATTTCCCAAAATCTTTTTTTGAATACCACTCTGCAAAGGGCAACTTAAAACAACTCCTACTGTCTCGTCAAGATGACTTGGAAAGGTTAATGTGTTTTGTTTCATTTCGATGCCAAATTAGACATGTCATTTCCTCCCAAAATCAATATGCATTTTGTACCAAAAACATTTTTTTGATGATTGTTGGTGTCATGTGATTGTAAATTCATGCTGTTGTCCTAGTTATGAAATGTTACCTTTTTATAGTGCCTATGCTTTTCGTTTGGAATCGGACATGGTTTTAGCATTTTCAAGGAAATGTATTGTATTCTTATTTGGATTCTATTGCAAGATACAGAAAACAACTAGGATCGTATTACACAAAGTGCCCCGGGGATGCAACGGGTGTTTGCACCCGCTTTACGCGTCCCCGGGGTACTTTGGTGTTACAGATGGTGCGGCAGACGCTTGTGCGTCCCCTTCTGTAATACCCATAGTACTGGCGCACAAAAAGCGCCAGCGCTATATTCAGGGGTGATCTCTCATTTGCATGGGGGGATGCCCCATGCAAATAATGGAATCCCTCTGCCTCCCAGATGTGGGGGCAGAGGCAAAGAAACTCTCAGGAGGCACACTGTCAGCGCCCCCTGACAGCAGCTCTCTTGAGGGGGCAACGGGGGTCCTATAGACCCCCCAAACATACCCTTGCAGACAGGTGCAGACACTGACTGCACCTGCCTGCAATGGGATCTCTCATCCCCTTTAAAAGAACAGGCAGGTTGCCGCCTGCACTGTGAAAACACAGAGCGGCTTCAAAGCAGCTGCTCTGTTTTTCACATTAACGCGCTGCTCCCAGCGCATTAAAGGATGATAGCCCGCATGCATAATGTGGGCCCAGAAAGAGACTCATCCATCAAACACAGTGCTTTAATTGAGGAGATGTTGCAGGTGGTGGGCAGCACTCATTTTGGGGGAACAGTGCTTTTTTTGTTAATCAGATTAAAGCAGAGGTGAGATGTGCCTGCAACAGTGAGGCAAATAAACAGGAAGTGCAGGAAGGTGATAGAGCAGGAGGAAGAATCAAGAAAAGGCAGCTGTTTGGCATACAGCAACCCCAGCGGAAGCTCTTGCCACTGGATCCTACGAAAAATCTTGCACTTATTTAATTATTAATATTGTAATTATTTATGAATAAAGCACTGAATAGCTGTATTAAATAAAGTTTACACCTACTCATAACTGAGTTGTCTCTGAGCTATAGACCGCTTCTACAACAATTTTAAAAAAGCTTTCAGCACATGCTGTATTTGATAATACAAATCGGAAAAGTACTAAGATCATACTTCCAAGGAAGTTCCTCCACATGCCACTGAAATATTAGATACTAAAAAGTTGTCTCTCAGTGGAATTGAGCAGTCCTTATTTACATAAGAAAGGCATCCATTCGGACGAGCTAAGATTGCAAAAACAGACTAGCAGGAATCTGGAAAGACGTTGGAGATTAACCTACGACATGGACAGCAAGAAAGTTTATAAAGACTCATTGGCCCTTTATAAATCCATGATCATAAAAGCAAAAAAAAACATTCTACACAAATAAAATTGATCAAGCAAAAAACTCCAGTAAGCAACTGTTTGAAGTTACGAAAATATTGGCAGGCAATGTTCCCGACCTCACCCCCCCCCCCCATCTCAAGCTCTTTGTGACGCTCTGGCAGACCTTTTCTTCACCAAGGTGGACGAAATCTATCAGGCCTTTGCCTCTAAATCTGCGACCACCAACAGGGATCCCCCTTGTACACATTCAGCCAATGATTTTTCAAGCTTCATCCCTCTCACAGATGAGCACTTAAGGACTATTGTTTCCTCTATCAAAAGCGGCTCCGCCTTGGACCCTTGTCCTCCATCAGTTTTACCACCAGTAATGGAGACCATCATACCTGTACTGACACAAGTCTGTAATACCATCCTGTCTTCAGCCATTTACCCAAAATCTCTAAAAAACACCTTATTGAAACCTTTACTAAAAAAACCCTGCTTAGATAAAAAAGAACTTAAAAATGACAGGCCTATTGCAAGCCTTCCATTCTTGGCCAAAGTGGTTGAAAAGGCTATGAATTCCCAACTATCTGACTTTTTAGAAAGACACCGACTGCTCGATGACTCCCAATTCGGCTTTCGGAGGTACCACGGGACCGAGACTGCCCTTATTAAGGCAGCAGACGATGTCAGAGCCATCCGGGACCAAGGAGGTACCGCTATTCTAGTACTACTGGATCTATCTGCAGCCTTCGACACGGTCGACCATAATATTTTGGTCGACCGTGTCGGAAAGTTGGGCATCCGCCATCAGGCTAGAGACTTGCTCGCCTCCTTTCTAGCAGAGAGATCTCAGGCAGTCACACTTGGACCTTTTCAGTCTGCGCAACTCTTGCTGCCATGCGGGGTCCCCCAAGGCTCATCCCTTAGTCCGACACTATTTAACATATATGTGTCGGACCTTGCCCACGTCATCAGGGCATATGGGATGAGCCTAACGTCTTACGCAGACGATACACAACTGGTCCTGGCCATCAAGGGTGACGGAGGACAAGTGGCACAAAACTTCAAAGATGGACTACTGGAAATAGGAGAGTGGATGACCACAAATTGCCTCAAACTTGACTCAGAGAAAACCGAGGTAGTTATCTTTGGACCACTCCTCCCAGCATGGTCATCATGCTGGTGGCCAGCAGCTTTTGGCGCACCCCCATTCCAACAACTAAAGTTAGGAATCTGGGAGTCATCTTCGATGATGGACTCACCTTTCTGGACCATGCAAACAAAGTTGCCACTACCGCCCATTATAAATTGAAAATGATCAGGAAGATATGCCCCTTTCTACCTGAGTCAGCAATTAAAACACTGGTCAGTGCATTAGTCTTGTCATCACTCGACTATTGTAACGGGCTATTTCTTAACGCCCAGGCCAGGGTCACACAAAAGTTACAGTCCATTCAGAATGCGGCGGCACGACTGATCTCAGGAACTGCCAAGTTCAGTCCCATCTCAGATACGATCAGGCAGTACCATTGGCTACCGATCCATAACAGAATAAAGTTCAAGTCCTTGTGTATTGTTTACAAAACACTTAACAACCAAGGACCGCATGCTCTTGAAACCCTATTAACACCCTACATACCCAGCAGACAGCTACGCTCTTCCACCTCACACCAATTAGCAATTCCTCGAACAAAAACAGTGTCCTGGGGTGACCGCCACTTTTCGGTGGCCGCACCCAGACTCTGGAACACCCTTCCTCAGTACATCAGGACGAGCCCGACACTCCACCAATTTCGAAAACTCTTAAAGACTTGGCTTTTTAATCAGTGAGGCGTAGACCATATATAGGAGACAGATGATTTTTAGCGCCGAGACGCCTACGGGTATTTGTTGCGCTCTATAAATGTCAAAAATAAATAAATAAATCCAACTTTATTTTCTTGCTGACACGCATTGGTTTATAGTAACATCACACTTGATACATGCAAATCAATCAGACAAGTAACAAAGGCCAAATATTGACAAATGTCCTATACTCCCAATTTAGAATACATAATAGCCCATATTTATCATTATTTGATGCAGCACAAAGCAGCAAGACATCTTGTTATGCTGTGTCAAATGGAGAAGGCAGAAATGCACCATATCTATCAATATATTGTGCATTCCTCCTCTCTCCTTGTGCTGGCAGAATGTGAGCTGTGCAGCGCCACCGTTGTGCAAGGGTGCTTGTGTTGCAGGCAGAATTGTTTTTGTGCTGAAAGGGACACCTTACTGAACAAAAACAATCCTTGGAGGCATTTTTCTCTTTGTTAATGTGCTACAGAGTATAGCATGTTTAAAAAGAGGAAACGAGGAGAAACACAGATGTTTCTCCTTGGTGTGCCTCTATCGTGAAGGCGTATGATTTTGATGCATTCCCAGGTTTACGAGCCAGGGTATATCTGGGAGTACACCAAAAACTATGGATGTATGCATGGAAACACCCACATTTCACCCATGTAATGCCTTTCCGGTGCAGAGTAATGCAAAGCAGAAACTTGCTGTACCTTGCTTTACTCCAGATGTTTCAATCAACGCGTGGGTCATGCAAGGTGGCCTTGCATGGCTTCGTAAATTTGATTTAAGGATTGGGTTGCCCTTGGGTCACCTTTCATGACGAGAGGGCAACACAATCCTTTGATAAGTCTGACCACAGGTCTCCAACATTCTAAATAGGGCATACTAGACATCTATCCCTTTTTCATGGATAACCCACATCTGCCAAACTCCAAAAAAGGCTCTTAGTGTTAGGAAGCACATTCTGTCTTTAGCCCTCCTGGAAAAACCCTGCTGCAAACAACTCCAAAGTCATCAGTGCTTTTTGCACATATATGTGCCATATCTGTCACAGCACCTGTCTTCTGTCCCATGAAAAGAAAATGTGTCTGTTGTAACTTATCCAACGCAGGGACTCTATATTAGACCTAGCATCCTTGGCGTGGTTTCTCCTGACTTTTTGCCTCTACCTCCTGTATTTGTCACTGTGTGCTGGACTTCGTCTCTACTGGTTTAGGCACTTTGGGCACTTTGCCACTGCTGATCAGTGCTAAAGGGCAAGTGCTCCCTGTGTAAATTGTGATTATGATTGTCATATTTGATTTACTGGTAAGTCCCTAGTAAAGTGAACTATGGGTGCCCAGGGTCTCTAAATCAAATGCCTCCAGTGGGCCTGCAGCACTGGTTGTTCCACCCACATGAGTAACCCTGTAAACTTGTCTCAGGCCTGTCATTGTAGTGTCTGTGCGTCTATTTCTGAACTGCCATGTCGACCTGGCAAGTGCACCCAGTTACCAGGCCCTATGCTTTCTTTTTACTACATGTTAAACACCCCTAGGTGAGGTCCAAAGTACCCCCCTGGGCAAGGTGCACCTATGTGAAAGGTAGGACATGCCCTGATAATGAAATACTGTTAAATTTGTTTTTCACTATTGCAAGGACTAGCTCTCCCAGGAGCTAACATTGGAGCTGCCTTGTAACATATTACAAGCGTAATTTTCAATTGGGAACAGCTAGAGATTTGAAATTAAGGCTCTCTGAGCTCAGAATTTAAAAACACATCTTTTACTCAGTTGTTGGAAGCCCAAAGGGGAAGAGAGAGACAGAAATCCACCATAATCAAACCACACACCTCAGAGCTGCCAATGTTGGTTCACAACATTGGATCTACTAACATGGGCAGACTGAACTGATGCGAATAAACTTTCATTGCCAAGGCAACTCGATGGGACTGTGCCAAAAGAGCTTCCCTTGGCACTGTGGCGTCTTTTGCAGAAACTGGGCGCTTGGTCCATAACAAAACAAAGCGCTCAATCTTTGTCAAGGCAATCAGGTGAGGCTGCACTGAAAGAGATTCCCTTGCTGCTGCAACATCTTTTACAGAAACAGAGTGCTCTGTCCCTAACAAGGGAATCACTCATTCTTTTCACAAAGTATGCTGGCAATCAGGCACACATTGATCCTTCTCAAAGGAACAGCTGCCAGATCCATGAGTAGCAATAATGGTAGACTGGTGAAGTCTTTGATGGCCGTGAGACTTCATGAACAGGGGGCAGGACAGCAAGCCCTGTTAGATTGCCATGTAGAAGGTTGAGAGTGCGGCTCTTCTTCAACAGAGTCAGAGAGTAGCTGTGTTACAAGTAGAAAAGTAGTCCTTCCAGAAAAGCAGTCCAGTTGAGTCCTGTAGGCAGCACAGTAGCTCCTCTGGCAGGAATTAGTTACAATGCCAGTAGCATCTGATTTTAGAGGGTCAGAGTCCCAGTACTTCTACCCAAAAGTGCCTTTGATGTAGGGGGTGACTTCAAAGCAGTTCTTTGAAGTACACAGGGATCTCTTTCAACCCAGTCCTGTCACCCAGGTTATCTGTGGGGGTAAATCAGTTCTTTGCCAGTGGACAGGACACCACTTATTGAAACTGAATTCAGATGAATGTAGATGAGTGCTCAGAATGCAGATGAGCCTCACTTTCCTGTGTTTGTGGCTGTCTGTAGGGAATGCTCAAAGGGGTGATGTCTCCCAACCCAAATGTGTAGTAGAGACAGGCTGTCAGGCATATAAAGCAGTAAGTGCTGAGAATTTTCCACTTTCTACACATGGCATTTTAAAACAATAATGTTAAACCCAGCTTCACCAGTAAGGAGGTTTTCTCATTACAATTTCAAAGATATGAAACTTGAAAAAGCTACTGCTCTTTGATCAGGTATTGCAGCTTGAAAGTGTATTAAGGAATTCCCAATGTTGGCCTATGAGAGGGGTAGACCTCACAGTAGTGAAAAACGAAATAGGCAGTAATACAGCGTTTTCCAGGCTCAATTGCAATGGGTCCTCCGATGGACCTTTGAAACCCGGCTTAGAGGTGATGGAAGTTAGTCTTTGTATTCAATCAAATTCCAATTAACAGTGCAACCCATGTGGCTATACAATGAGGATCAGGAATCGGTAGCCAAGTTCAAAGTGGTGTATTACAAATAAATAATCAAGCTCAAATACACTACTCTTTAAACTCTGCTGTAATGGTACAAAATAACAACTGGAAGTACCAACCCACTAAAATAATTGAGTCAGACTAGAATCAAATAGCCAGGCAGTTTGGTAATTGCAATACAGAGCAATAGCTTCAATATCTATTGCTCAGAAAATAGTCAAAAACTCTCTTGCCTATTCATTAGTAATCTAGAATTTCAAAGTCCAGGGAAAGGTTAGGAAATAAAGGACTCACATTCAGGGATTTTCCATGAAGGAAATCAGGACAGGACAAAGGAAATTGAGCAGTGAAGTATTATCATTTCAGCAGCTCAGTCAAGAGTTTCCTATGGGTGTGTAGGCTACTCTGTGGTTAACATCGGGTCTACTTCATTAGATATTGTATGGGATGCCTTTAAGGCTTTTATCAGGGGCACTCTGCATAGTCTTATCCGCTAAAAATAAAGCGGAGCATCTAGTCCTAAAAAAGATGAAGGATAAGGTGGGCTCGCTAGAGTCAGATCTCTCCCGGATGCATTTGGTGATGTTTGAAGCAAAGACTCGGGTACAGAAAGTATGGGAAGAAGCTTGGTCAAGTTAGACCTGAAGGGTGAAGCAGAATGGTATACTTAATCAATGCAGAATTTGTAGTATGGCGAGAAATTAGGCGCTCTGTTGGCTTGGAAGGCCAGAACAGATTGGGCTAGGAATTATGTAAGCAAACTAGCTGTAAATCAAAACTCCAATAAAATGGAGGATATGCAAGCCTGTCTAGTCTCACTCTTTTCTGCATTATACAGAGAAGAAACTTCCCCAAACCCGGAGGCCCTCAAGGCTGAGCTAAGTGGGATACAATTACCGAGTCTAACAACAAATAGCCAAGATATTTTGGAAGCCCCGATAACAAGGGAGGAGGTTTGCTCAAGTCTTAGCAAAAGTAGTAGCAGTAAAGCGGCAGGCACTGATGCACTCCCTAACAAACTGTATAACCTATTGACCGAGGAGCTGGTGCCAATTTTGGAAACTATGTTTAATTCGGTCTTTCAACTAAGGGGTCAAGTGCCCAGGTCTTAGAAAGAGGCAACAATTGTACTTATTTTGAAACCCTCTAAGGACCCCACACGAGCAGATTTCTACAGGCCAATCTCCCTGCTAAATGCGGATTATAAAATCTTCATGAGTATTTTAGCTGGGAGATTGGCAAAAATTGCCCCACAGCTAATCCAACCCGATCAGAAGGGCTTCATCCCAAAAAGGCACAAACATGAGCAGACCCACCAGCTCATCTGCTTAATAGATCTTGCCATTGAACACTTCGCACCCTTGGCTGTGGTAGCCCTGGACGCGGCTTAAGCGTTTGACAGAGTGTGCTTGGATTATTTGTGGGAGGTGATGAGAGCAATGGGATTTGGGCCTATCCTTCTATATACTTTAAAAATTGTGCTTCGATGGAGCCTCAGCTAGGATCCTGCTAAATGGGGTCTTGACATCTAGTTTTAATATACTGGTAGGGGCAAGGCAGGGCTGCCGTCTTTCACATCTGTCATTCAACATTATATAGAGAGCGATTGGCTCAGGTGTTGAGATCTGATGTCTCCGTAATCCCTTTTAGAACTCAATTCTACAGCAGTAAGGTTGCACCCTATGCAGACGACCTGTTGCTCTATATGGCTGATCCAGCTACTTCTATATCGAGAGTCGAACATCTCCTAGAGGAATTTGGGTCCTTACCAGGATATTCAGTCAACACCTCAAAAACTGAGATGATGCGCTGGAACATCCAAGACTGGGAGGGGAAAGTTAGCCCTAACTTTAAGTATCTTGGGCTCATAAATTTTGATGTAATAGACAAAAACCTTTCAACTTAATTTAGATAGGGTAGCAAGAGAAATAGACTTTCTACTTGCAAGATTGAAAAATCCCCCCTCACTATATTTATATGGGTCAATTTAATTATAATGGTTATACTCCGCAAACTAACTTACCTCTTTAATGCCATCCCCCTTGGCTTTCCTAAATCAGGCATCGATAAAGTCCAGGGGAAGGTTGTAAGCTTTATATGGGCTTATGAGGATGCAAGGCTGGCATTGACAAAACATAGACGTAGCCTTATTAAAGCGGGATTGGCTCTGCCAGATTTTAATTGGAATTGTGTGACTTTTCAATTTAAAAACATCAGGATGCTGCTTGGGAAGGTGGATGGCTATACCTGGAGGAGGCTTCTAGGTAAAATGGTTAGGCAATGGGGCGGTGTTGGGTTCTTGTACAAGTTTGGCGCCCCAGTTACTTTAAGGAAGTCAGACTAAAAATACTGAGATTGGCCCTTTGTTTGTAGTACAAGGTCAGGAAAAGGTGAGGCCAAGGCTATTATTCCGATTTAGCTCCAATCTGGGATTCCCCTGGGACCTCGCCATGCTTAAAAGATAGCTTGAGTGTACCTAGCAGAAGGGCAGGTATATTAACATGGTCAGTCCTGATGACATCAGAGGGCGTGTACCCATGAGAAGTCTTAAAAGCAAAGATTGGCAACGATTTCACCAGGTTCAAGTTTATTCAACTTTCTTCTTAGTTTATAGCCGTCAAAGGGAAAGTTTGAGGCGATTGGGAACTGGAGTTTTCTCTACAAGATGTAAGTTATAAAAACAAGGAAGTCTCTAAGTGGTATGGGAAGCTTCTGCAGGCAAATGAGAAGGACTGTGCACCTCCTCATTCAGTTTGGAGAGAGTACTCCTTAGATTGTAACATTAAGGCGATCTGGGACCAATCCTTGAGGCTCCTCTACAGCTTAGTGAAACCAGCCAATCTGAAGAAGAATCATTTCATCACTATCAATCGCTTGTATTTGACTCCAGCAAAAATCGCAGAGTTTGTGTCTAACCCCCCTTATAAGTGTCCAAGATGAGGCTCTATAAGAGCAAAGGACCTTCATATTTTCTTTGATTGTAGGAAGCTGAGAGACTATTGGAAAGGGATTGAGATTGCCTTTAAAGGTATCTTTGGCAGAGAGATCAATTTGAATACAGTTCTTTCTTTATTCAGAGGAGACTATGAAGTCTGAAAGCCGCTGAAAAGTTTTCGTAGAGGGCTGTTATTTCACTTGATCTTGATCGCCAAAAGAGAAATTTTTATAAAATGCAGGGATCCTTCACCCCGAAGGTGGAAGATTGGGTTAGGGCAGCCATTAGAGTCGCACGTCTTGACCAGGGAGCAGAGAAGGGGATCATTCCTATAATTTGTTCAGATTTTCTGGCATGGAGAAGTTCTCTGGGTATCGACTTTCCAGTACAATGATTACACCAAGGCACCGACAAAGGTGTTTGTCTGGTAAGGCATTCAGACCAGAGCAATTGCAGCGGCCGCTGAGTAGACAGTTTGGTGGAGCAGCTCCACAAAGTGTTGCAGACGCTTTTTGGTGATGTGAGGATAAAAGAATAAAAAAAAATCTAGAATACGTTTTAGCCTAAGCCACACTTTGGTAAGAATCAAAAGGAAGCATTGATGTCTAAATCACTCAAAGTCCATTCAGGTGGTGGGGAATAAAGGAAAGTGACTGGAAGGAATCCGCAGAAGAGGTCTGCATAAAGTCTGCAGAAGGGGTTCAGCCCAGAAATCTGCAACAAGTCTGCAAAAGGGACTTAGGAAGGATCTGAATTAGTCCGGGGTGAACAGTATCTTGTGTCAACACCCTCTTAATCACACCATCAGGGGTCCATTGTTCTCATCAAATTCCCAGGTTGTAGACTGCAACATCAATAGGGTATCATGCACTGGTCATGGGAATGACATCTTTTTCTAGCACACAAATGTATTGCAACATTTGTTTATTTATTTATTTATTCATAAGGTTTTATATAGCGCAAACGTGACCCACAAGAGTATCAGAGCGCTTTACGGTATACTGTATAAAACATAAAACATAAAAAGATTAGGTAGTATACAAGCCTTTGGTATTTGTCATTATGTACAAAAGAGGTATGTAGTATATAGATAACATAGGTGACCCGTGACCCGTAGCCAACAGAACATTGCTCTATAGACAAATATTTAGCATTATGTGATAATAAACATACTTATATATTCTCCTACGATCTACCAAAGGTATGTGGTATTTGGTATATCGCATTTGGCGATGCAGCGTGCGCAACAAAATTCATTTTATTTATTAATATGTTTACTTACCTCTAATCGTCCGAAATCTATAGTTTACTACCCCCCACCCTGCTCCTCCCCCGCTCCATGTCAGCTCCTGGCAGTAAGCATGGGCGGAAAATCCGTTACGCTCGCGGATTTTGCGGATTTTCGGTAAATTCGCAATCCGCGAGATTCGCGAATTTCCCGCAAAATCCGAAAATCCGCGAGCAGCGGATTTTATGGCTTGCTCGCACTGTTCGCGTGAGTTCGCGGCTTCCCAGTTCAACTTCGCGCCCCTCGAATAAGCGCTAAATTGCAGAAATACGATCTTAGCAAAACTGAAACTACTTACCAGGTTCAAGGGGCCCCTCCAGAGTTCAGTTGCCTACTTGCAACTATTATGTGACCCTGCTCTGACCCTCAGAATAGTTACACAAAGGTCCTGAATTACAGCTAAGGCAGACAAGCAGGAGCCAGGCTGGAAGTTCAAATCCAGTGACACATTAATCAGCCCCTAATTCATTATTGTCAGTTGGGGCAGGGCAGGTGTTGTAACTAATTTTGCAACAATGAAAGCACTTAGCAAGTGCAAAAGATCACTAATCAGGAAGCACTAAGGAAGCAGGTGCCAGCTAAAAAAATATTCTGACACATTAATCTGCCCCAAATTAATTCAGGTCACTTGAGGCAGGGAAGGTGTGCTTTGCTTTGCCACAATAATGTACACTGGACAACCAGAGGGTGCTGTGATGCAACAGAGGGTGGCATGGGTGGGCCAGAGGGTGGCATGAGTAGTCAGAGAGTGGCAGTGGTGACAGAGAGTGGCAGTGATGAAGAAGAGTGTCCCAAACAGGCTGGACACGTAGAAACAACAAGTTCGCAAAACTTGCGACCCGACAGGTAAGTTCGCGTTTGCGAAATTGTACAAAACCCTCGCGAACTGGCAGAAACCCGCGCGAACACAAAAAAAAATCGGCAAATTCGCGAGAATTCGCGGATTTTGCGGATTGCGAGTTCGCAAATCCGCAAAATTCGCGAACGCGAGATTCGCAAAATTCGCCCATGCTTACCTGGCAGGACTCCAACCACAGGACGCTACTGAGGCCTGAGACAGGTTTGAAAGGCAACTTCTGTGGGTGGCACAATCAGTGCTGCAGCCTACTAGTCACATTTAACTTGCAGGCTTTGGGTATATAGTATATCACCTTTGCAAGGGATTTACACACAAATTAAATAGGTAAATCGGGTAGGAATTTACGGAAGAAGCACATGTGCTTTAGCACTGTTAGCAGTGGTAAAGGGCTCAGAGTCCTAAGAACAACAGAAAGAGTTCATCCAAAAAGGAGGAGGAAGGCAGAATGTTTGGGGTGACTCTTCCAAGAGGGCCATCTTCCAACACCCATCCTCAAGAAGGGCAACCTTCTTCCTCAGTGCAGCCATGTGCTTGTGTTTTTGTCTATATTATCCATCAAGAAACAGAGACTCCGAACCTGACATGATGTATAAAGAGGAATCATCATGTGACCCAAACCGCTCTTCTAGTTTTTTTGTAGTTTGGCAAGTGTTGGATGGAGAAGCATGAACTGGATAGTAGCAACCTACAGTGCACTACCGGCTGGGGAGTATGGCTACAAATAGTAAAAGCAGCAGCTTGGGAGATACCCTGGTATGATTTACAAGATTGAACCAGCACACTAACTCTCTGGCTACCTGAACCATTATTAAAGAAAGCTATTGTTTGCACATCCAACTGTAATTGTCATGGCTGCTGTGATGCATATTCTGATGTTGCAGGGGTGGAGCATGTAGTGTATTTTGTAAAGCGCACAGCTGCCCCAACGGGGCGTCCAGGCGCTGTATAACGTTGTGGAACCCTACCTGGCTCTTCCTGTGAGAAGCCCATCCTGGGCACCCCCAAAGTGAAGCCAGGCATCCCAGTGTTGTAGGGGCCGTTGTGGAGATTAAGCAAGCTATTGCCCAGAGCTGCAGCGTGGGACCCATGATTAGAGTAGGCACCGAGGCGAGAATTATCGAGTCCACGGACATTGAGCTCAAAACCCTGCCGCGTCGGGACTTGAACCCTGGTCCCAGGCCTGATCTCTGCTTCAGAGTCTGCCGCTCTAACCAGTGAGCCACACTTCTGCATAGAATAAAACAAGGACTGATGGACAGAAAGCTGCTTGGTATTCAAGTTGTTCCCTGCCTCCAGCGTCCTGTCGTTGGTTCCCTTACCTTTGTTTCCGGATCCTCCTCATTGCCACTGTGTTCTCAGAGACTTCTCATTGGGTCTTCCTCGCAGTTTAGCTCCTCTCTTCCGCCTCGTCGGATTCTCTCTCGGTTGTCACATCATGGTTGGACTATGGGAACAGACTTCACAGGGGCCTACCCAAATACCTGATTGATAGGATGCAGCTGATCCAGAATGCAGCAGCGTATATAATATTCGGGATACTCCCATAATTCCCATGCCACAGGACTTTCTCAGAGCCTACACTGCCTCCCAGTAAGAAAAAGGATCATCTTTAAGATACTGCTCTCCACTCAGAAAGCTCTACACGGAACTGGCCCGGGCTATCTACCAGATAGAATTAAGTTCTATTCTCCCCAGAGAAACCTTTGTGCTGTAAATCTTTGTCTCGCCAAAGTTCTGCAGGTTAGGAAGGCAAGGTCAAGGGGCAGATCTTTCTTTTCCCTGGGACCCTCCTTGTGGAATAAACTTCAGCTGACACTCAGATGCATCAAGGCTTCACTTCACAAAATCTCCAGTCCTTAAGTCATCCCCTCCTGTTTCCTGCTGACTGCTCTTTAGCATTAGTGCCAGGGCACTCCTTGGAGTAACTGTTGCGCTCCATAGATGTGCTACATAGACAGAAATATGGAGGGTGAAGTTGGGAGCTAGCATTGTGACTTTCTCTAGCTCCTGCAGAAAATAAGGTGAGATTGTGACAGAACGCCAAGACCACATCACATTTTTGTCTGAGCAATAATTTAGCATGAGACATGACCTTTGCCTCTGATACATTCATTTCTGGACCAAGCTAAAAGTGCCAAACTCCTCGACCAAGCTGGAATTAAGAGAATCATACCACTTGGTATTAGCTGATGAGGGGGACCAATGAAAAAATGCATTTCGCCCTAAATTTGGGCTATATGAGTACTTGGACATGCTCGTCAGCCTTTGAAATGCTCCATTTGCCTTCAAGCCTTTATAAATAAAGTTTTGAGGGAATATCTGGACATTTGTTTATATCGATGACGATAACCTACTTCCTCCTCTGTCTCAGAACATGAAAACATGTCAGAACTATTTTAAACAGACTGAAGAAAAACAAACTGTTTGTCAAGTTAGAAATATGTGAATTCTATGTCCCATCTGGTTCCTTTCTAGGATATGTGCTATCTGCTCATGGAGTTCGCAACGACCAGCAGAAAGAAATGTCAGTTACTCAATTAAAACCCCCTCAGTCAGTTAAGGAAGGGAAAAGCTTTGGTGGATTTCCTAACTTTTACTCTTGCTTCATTAATCTTTTTTTCTACCTTAGCTTCTCCTATTACCCAGTTACAAGGATTTGCAGTCCCAGTTGACTAAGGAAGCAGGAAAGGTCTTTCAACAACGTAAGGCAGCTTTTAATAACACTCCTATCCCACAAAATCCAGACCCAACCCAACCATCATTTAGAAGAAGACACATCCCAGGCAGGAGGAGTTTTATCTCAAAGAGATAAGAAGTCTGGGAATGTACACCCACTGCATTCTTTTCCCATAAATTGAGTCCCACATAATTTAATTACTCAGTTGGGGGTACAGAATTTTTGTCTGTAAAAAAAGCCTTTGATGAGTGGCGTTATTACTTGTTGGATGCCCTACATACTGTTATCGTCTTGACTGATCACAGAAATCTGATGTTTTTGAAGTCTGCCCATGCTTTGTCTATGAGACAATTGTGCTGGCACAATTCTTGAATGATTTTGACTTTGTAATCCAGTTCCATACCAGTTGTCAATGGGAAGGCCAATGCTCTCTCACATTTCGGGTATGAAATACTTGAAACACAAAATTACATCCACACATATTTCTGGGCGATGGGATTCTAGGGGCATTATATCCAAAGTGTTACAGGCACAGAAATCCAAAGAAGCAATAGCTATTGCTCAAATACATAATAGACAAAAGGTACATGATTTAATTCATGTCCAAGGGAGTTTGTTTATTCCCAATATTGAACAACAAAAAGGAGGCTGGGCTGTTCCTAATAGGAGAATGTGACGGTCACTAAGGTGTAAGGGGTAGTGCTCGTTGGAGAGCTAACCTTGGGTATCCATTGTGTTGGATATAATGGCCTCACACACCCTTGCGAGTGTCATGCTTCATCATAGGCAATGCTCCTCGTTGGGTAGGCGGTGCAACACCCAACGGGCACACCTCAAAGAGGGGCTCTTTATCGGAGATCTTTTTATCCAACTGCCTATGGGTGAGGTGTGGGTGAGGGGCCAGAACAAAGTAGACAGTGTGGGTGAGGATAAAATGAGGCACAAGGTACCGGAAAACAGTTTTATTCTGGTGGTCCTCTGCCGCAATTAAAATAAGAATTAGTCTGTACTCGCTGGAACTTAAGTTTCCAAGAGCGGGACAGTACTAAGGGGTGAAAGGTGTGGTCAACATGTTTCTCGCTTAAAGTTCATTGACATGCGATTCTTCAGGACCTAATATAAATCAAAACTACTATCTACAGAAACATGACCTACAGAAAGTGTCAGTTTACAAAAAAGCACACAAGTTGTACTACCTGTTTAACACCTGCTCTTGCCTAAATTGGGAGACAAAAGAGACCGTTACCACAGGTGAGTGACAAAATGCAGTCCCTGTAGTGACTGTGAGCACACAGTGATAATGTGACATGCTAGTGAAGGGTGTGACTAGTATGTGGCTAAAAACCAAAGTGACAAATCCAAAGTTGGATATCTTAAAAACACTAAAACCAATTGTATGCAGCCGCATTCATATCCAGTAAAGTAACTAAATGAGTAGGAGCAATTCCTCACCTAGTAGTTAAAGTTAATCAGTACCGGGCAGGTCTGACATCAGGGGAGAAACCATTGTAAATAAGGCTGAGGACAGGTATAAAGGTATTAGAGAGCCTCAAGGTTGCGCCAGAATCTGGGATATATGTATGGCATTCTTAGTGAGTAACAAGCGGCCAACTAGGTTACCGGTCATAGGGATAACATGCACGGTCTATGTGGAAGCCTATATTTAGTCTTGAATGATCGATTAAATTAGGTACCACCGTGTATGTTAGTGATTGTAGCTGTCTGTATACTCTCAATCGAGTTCCCACTGTCTTAAACGTAGATAGAGAATGTAATGGCTTATGAAGATGTACATAGTCTGCATTTGATTGTATCTGAATCAGTTTCAGTTTCATAAAGCTTTATTCGGAACATAGAAAACATGTCCATAAAAGCACACACAGTTATAAATACAGAACATTAGATCTATTGTAAAATCAGAAACACATAATACATAATTATCCAGAAGGGGATGGAATAAATAATTAAAATAATTAAAAACACATGCTTTTCCTAGCACCAATTGCCTTAAGCAGGAAAGTAGCCGTAAAAAAGCAGATGTCCGGGTGGTGCAAATTAAAAAGCAGTTTCATAGAGTCGTTAATTGTTCTTACTCCAAATCTTTTCAACATAGGCTTTAAGAAAATTTTCCGCAGTTCACCATACAATTGACACGATAAGAGAAAGTGCATAGTGCTTTGCTCAGCATTATTATCACAAGCACAAGGTCCGGATGGGCGTATTTTTACATTGGGACACGCTACTAGATAATGTACTGTTCCTATCCTCATCCTGGTCAGCACAAACTGGTGCGAAACTCTTGTCACCTGTGTCAAGTATGGTTGGAGTCCAATATAGTCATTCAGACTGTTATACAACATACAGGTAGAGAGATTCGATTCCTCCAAAGAACGCCTCTCTGCACAATAATTCAAGAAGGTGACTTTCAAATTAGACTTGGAAATTTCAGAGGCACAGTATCGATCATTGGACACATTAAACCCAAAAACCTTCTGGAAACTATCAATCGTATATTTGATCCAGGGGATCTTTAGATGCTGATCCAAAGTAAGGCAATCATCGATGATGGCTCTGTTTAGGGAGGTACCATCATTCAGCCATACCGAGCGCCACAATAATAGGGGTCTTAACATGATCATGTTGTTCAAAAATTGGATCCCCATTTCCTTATGTACCAAGGTATTGGAGGTAGATTTGGGTAAGCACAGGAGCCTTTTCAGAAAATTATTCTCCTCTACCTGCAGACTCCCGGCTGGTGACACACCCCATACTCCGGCCCCATAGAGGGCCGCGGAAAGACATCTAGATTGGAAAATATTTAACATGTCTTTAATATGCCTATTCCCCAACTTCTTGGAAAATACAAATACCCCATTGGCACTCCTCGTCATCTTTGTTTTAACAGCTTTATGTTCTATATCCCAATTACCATTTTTGGAGAATGTAATCCCCAAGTAGCAAAAGTTATCAACTTTTTGGACCGGTTCACCTTCTATGGATTAATGGGAATTAAGTTTAGTTTTAGATCGTCCTGACCCACACTCCATAACATAGGTTTTTGTCCTATTAATCACCAGCTTCCTACTTTTGATGAACAGTACAAACCTGTCCATCAAAAGTTGAAGACCTTACGGGGTCCTGGACAGCAGCACGGCGTCATCCGCATAGAGTAACACAGGGATGTTAAGGTTGTTAGCTCTCGGGACGTCCGCCGCAACTGTTTGTAGAACAGAATCCATCTCAATAATAAAGAGTGTGAAGAGCAGGGGTAATAAAACACCCCCCTGCCTTATTCCCCTTCCGATCCTGAACTTACTCGTACACTCCCCATTAGTTCCATACCGAACACTGGTACATCATTTTTCATACAGGCGGGCCAAGAAGTAAACTATGCCTTCAGGGGCTCCCATTTCGATTAGTTTGGCCCAGAGTATAGCATGTTCTACCATATCAAAAGCGCTGCTTAGGTCAGGGAAACATAAATAAATAGACCCTTTTTTGGCCTGGGTATATTTCCCTACCAAAAGTTCTAAATTCAAGCATTGCTTGATGGTGCCACGACCCTTCCTAAACCCAAACTGACTGTCGGTTGAGATCCCGTTAGTCTCTGCCCATTCCTCTGATCTGACTAAAAGGACCCGGCTCATAACTTTTACCGATGAATCCAGTAAGGATATCGGCCGGTATTTTTTTGTGTCACCACGGTCACCTTTTTTAAAAATGGAAACAATTATTGATTAAGCCCATGTTGACGGTATCTCACAACTAACTGCTGTATTAAAATTTTTTACCAACAGTGGGCCCCTAATCTCCGGGGCTGTCTTGTGCACATCTATAGGCACCCCATCTGGTCCCTGGGCTTTCCCTCCTTTACTGGCTCTAATGCTATCCATGACCTCTGATATTGTGATATTTAAGGCAACAATAGGCCAACTATCTCCGAAGGAGATCGGTTCATTACCAGAGTCAAAAATAATGGAAAAATGTTGAATACATGATTCCTTACTCACGTTGGATGTTAGCTCCGGTACCTTCTCGTCCTTAAAAAATGGACAGTTCAGAGTGGCCCAAAACAGTGTACAATTCTTAAATTCTGCTGCTTGGCTAAGATTATCCCACGCTTCCTGCTGGAGTTCAGCCTTTCTGCGCTTAAGGGTCGAGTTGTAATCCAGCCTAAGTTGGGTCACCAGACTCTTGTCTCTAGGTTTAACTGCTAAGGCCTCTTTGAGGTCTTTCCGGGGGGTAGAAAAGGCATGCTCAAACCACCCCCTTTTTTGTCTACTATTGTGCCCAGCTACTTTAGTGAACTTCTTATTGATGATTGCGTTAATTCTGCCAAAGTGATCAATACTGTCAGCCATGATTTCTTCCTGTTCGAGGATCGCCGTGATTTCTATCATACAGCTGTTAATGATACAGTCAGATGTTATTTCGGCTTTATCCCCTTTCCACCTCAACCTAAAACCATTGGGTCTGTGGGGTTCAATATTAACAACAGTACCCGAATCGGAAACGGGGGCAGGTTTCCAGATCATGGCTTCAATAGTTAAGCAGTTATGGTCACTTAGCATAACGTCCACCACCTTTGGTTCTGAGCACAAGGGGATTAGGTTAGAGGACATGCACATAAAATCAATGACAGTATTAGCCCCCCTCCCTTTGTAAGTCGGTAGACTTGCTCCTAAGTCATTCTTTCCATTTTCCAAAATTTCCATATCATAATCTATCAGAAAACTAGTCAGAGTTTCTCCATACAGATTATGAGGAAAATGAACATGGGCATCCCCTAAACGATCGTAGACACCACATAACTTCTGAGATGATAAGGGGCAAACTGAAATATTAAAATCCCCCACAAAAATAAATTCATTAACACCATTAAAATTATTCATAATACTACTTAGCGCATTTTCTAAGTCGTTAATTACTGTGTGCCTGATGCCATCAAATATATTATTATAAAAATTAATCAAAAGGATATTTCTACCCGCTTCTTGTGCTAGCCATAGAATTTGGGAGTGAGCCCCCACTAATACATGCTTTTTCACCAAAATTGGTAACTTGACTGAAATCAAAACCAACAACCCCCCTTTTGCTCTGCCAGAGGGTGATGCCAAGAGAGGAAGTTCATACGATACAAAGCCATGTTAGTGATTGTATCTGTCTGTATACTCTCAATCAAGTTCCCACTGCCTTAAACGTAGATAGAGAATGTAAAGGCTTATGAAGATGTACATAGTCTGAATTTGATTGTATCTGAATCAACATTGTGCCGGTTGTAATCTATAAATTGCTGGGTGAATTCTCAACAATACATGAAGTCTATCTAGTAGCAGGAACAGCCTGCTGAATACGAAAAACGGGTCGACTCGGTGCCCATTGCTGTGTAAGTGCTGTGAGGTAAAGACAAAACAGAACTGGAGGTCTGTCTAACTGTAGTGCCAACCCGATCGAGCACAGGGAGTGTGCATGTGACCTGGGGCGTACTGTAACAGTCCTTCATAGTTGGTGTCCAGCCCATACTACGTTAAGCATCAGGGTCCGATAGAATCCCAGTGAGCCCCGTGGTTGAAAGAGACAGTCTTGGCAGCCCGCATTACATTAAGTATTAGGGTCCGATAGAATCCCTGTGAGTCCCGTGGTTGAAAGAGACAGTCTCAACAGAAAGATGCCCAGTCGTTTCACTTACTTCCTGCTGCCTGTGTCAGTGTATTTTTCGAAAACCCATTGCTGCTGGGTCCGGATAGTGAAGAACCGGGGCGGCGTCTGAGTTGAAATAGCGGAAAGGGCGTCGCTGGGCTCATTAGCCGGAAACGCCTGTTGATGGTAGGTCATGTGACTACCAGTGTAAATGGGGCGGCCATGACTAAGTGGAGTAAGTTTCCACGGAAGATGCTTGAGAACTGGTGTCAGACTACAAGAGTATCACCAATACTCGATTACCAGAGTTAGTTCATGAGGAAAAAAGGCATCTTATTGTTTAAGGCATAGCAAATTGTGTATGGCTCGTGCTTGGGAAATAACCTAATAACTTGACATTGAAAGTACGCAATCAGTGTTATATGGTCAATAGATGCAGCACCTAGTGACAGCCCAAATCATAACACACCAGTGGTAGGTGGCATTTAAGAGTAAGAGGGGTCTTAGAAGAAGGGGTGGGTACTGTTGTGTTAACATATCGAAAGTTGACGCCCTGGGTAAAGCAAAGGTCACTGTTTCCAAAGTAAGGTTGCCATAGCGAAGTGGATTAAATATCCCTATATTTGGTTGGCATAGAGTGCTCAGTGGTGGAGGAAGCTTCCATGTTGGATTGCCTATACCACACCAAGAGAAAAAAAAAAGAAGTAATGGTCATGAAAAAACGAATATTCTCATGTCTGCCTTCTATTACCGTAAGTAAATGGTATAGAGGGGTACCAACCTACACTGTCTAATGAACTGGTACAGTGTGTGGTGACATGAAG
The DNA here is from genome assembly GCF_964263255.1 of Lissotriton vulgaris. Classification (NCBI taxonomy): domain Eukaryota; kingdom Metazoa; phylum Chordata; class Amphibia; order Caudata; family Salamandridae; genus Lissotriton; species Lissotriton vulgaris. The sequence goes on from NC_141696.1 coordinate 683,260,216, forward strand.
TTGACTGTCACAGAGGACGATGAATACCATGTAGGTGTTCATGATTTCTGGAATGGCCACATTAATGCCCTAATGTCCTCTCCGGTACTGGGTTAGCAATGTTAAATATTTGTAGGAGTGGCTAACAGGCTGTTTACAGTGCACTCCATGGAATATCTTCGTTAAGCCTGTGGCTGTCTGTGGCCAATTGGTGTATCCACCTCTGCTCTTTAAGGAATAAATTCTGTTTGGATTTGTCTGAGGTAGCTTCTAGAATCAGCCAAGAGATTGAGTCAGCTGTGTGGTTCTGTTCCATATAGTGCCTGCACATTTTGGTATTCATTTTCTTGCAACGGAAGTTGCTCCTATGTTCTGAGATGCAGGTTTTGATGGGGCGAGAGGTCATGCCCACATATTGCAGTTCACAAGGGCATGTCAGCAGATATTCGCAATATGAAGTATTGCAATTGGTGTTCCCCTGTAGTTCCCATGTAAAGGTATCGGTCAAGGGGATCATCTTATGTATAGACGTGAAAGGGCACGCACTGAAGGAGCCACAAGGGTAGTGTCTCCGTACAGGCGGTAATTGCCACAAGGTGGTTTGTCTGATGGCATCCACTTTTTTAGGTCTAGTATGAGCCAAGATGTCTTTAATATTCCTTGACCTCTTGAAGGCAAATCTGGGTTTTTCAAGGTTCAGAGTACCTGTATTAACCCCTTCGATGGGGATGGCAAAGCCAGCTCGTCATGGGCGTTACCTGCGCTGCGCGCATGACGAGCTGGCTTTGTCACGTAAAGCCCGAATTTCGAATCTTCAGCGCGCAGCAGGAAAACCCGCTAGCGCGCATGCGGTTAAGGATAGGCCAGTGCCGTTTGATAATCTATTTAATATCATTGGAAGCTGGCGAAAAAGTAGTTACACAGGTAAATAGGTCAGTGCCCTGTGTGGTTGGAGTGTTGTATTCCAAGAGGACCCCCCTATGGTTGTTCTGGGCACGTTTACGTGCCTTATAGATCTCCCTGGTAGGGTAACCTCTATCAGTCAGATTTCTGGACAGTATGGTAGATTCAGTCTTGTAATCTGTCAGGTTGGTTCAGTTATGCCTGACCCTCAGGAATTGCCCAAAAGGCAGATTCAGCCTCAGCGCTTTAGGGTGGTGGCTCGTGAAGTGGAGCAGGCTATTCCGGTCAGTGGGTTTCCGGTACATAGTGGTGTCAAGTTTGCCCCCCACTAGCCTGATGGTTAAGTCCAAAAAGGTGATGTTTGTGGATTAGGCTATTATGGTGAAGTTAGGATAATCATTCAGCGTGTTGAGCCATTCAAAGAATTCTTTGTATGAATCTGCGGTCCCTGCCCAGAGGACCAGGATATAATCAATGAATCTCTTCCACAATCTGATGTTAAGGTGGTAGGGATTCACTGGACCATTGATGTATCTTTCTTCAAAGTCTGCCATGTACAAGCAGGGCACCGAAGGAGAAAATGTGCTGCCCATGAAAGTGCCCTGGGTCTGATGATAATGTTGCCCTTTAAAATTGAAATAGTTTTCTGTTAGGGCTTGAGTGGCACACTCCATAATGAAAGACGGTGGTGTGGGGGAAGTCCAGTCCTCAGCACTGAGGATCACCCCTAGTGTGGCCCTCTGGGGGATGTTAGTATAGAGGGCCTCCACTTCGAGGGTGATGAGGAAATCCACCTGGATATCATCCTGTAGATTGTCCAAGAGCCGCAGGACATCTGTGGTGTCCTGGACATAGGAAAAAATCCGTTTGACCAGTGGCTGTAAGAAGTGATCACAAAACTGTGAAAGGGGCTCCAGTACAGAATCAATGCTCTATACTATAGGGCGTCCTGTTACAGGGGTAGTCTCCTTATGGATTTTCGGGAGGATATAAAAGTAGGGAACCCTGGGTTCTTTTTTAATCAGGAATTCCGCCTCCCTTTTACTATTCCACCCCTGGCATTCAGCAGATTCATCTATACCAGTGATTGTTCTTTTCAGACGCTCAGTGGGGTTGGAAGGGATGGGGGTAAGGTATCGCCTGTCCCCTAGTTGTCTGAGACATTCAGTGTCATAATCAGTAGTATTCATGAGGACAGTAGCCCCTCCCTTGTCAGCCTGTTTAATCGTTATGGATTGGTCATTCGCTAAGGAGTCCAGCATTTGCATCTCCACATTGGAGATATTTTGATGTTTCTTGTTGGGTCTCATGGCCCCAATGTCCTTAAGCACAGCCTGTTCATATGTGAGTATCTCATTTGGAACCATCCCACTGTGAGGAGTAAAGTTGGAGGGGTTGTGGAGACCTGAGTCATCAGGAGACTCTTGTGGTCTTCCGTCAAAGAAGGCCCTAAGCCTGATCTTGCGGAAGAGTTTTTGAATTTCATGAGTCTGTTGGAAGTGGTCAACCTTACAGGTCGGAACAAAGCCGAGCCCTTTCTGCAGTACTTTTTCTTCGCCTTCTGGGAGTTGGCGTGAAGATAAGTTCACAACCAGACTCACTTGCGGGCTGTTTTGCTTCAGGCATCCATCCCTTGAGCTTGTGTGTCTTCCCACCGTACTTTCTTGTCTGGACCGTTTCCTCGCTTGCGCCCGCGCCCTCTGCCCCAACCTCTGTCTAAAAAAGGCGGTTGATTGGTGCCATGTGGAGCAAACTGAGGTGGGTACTGGGGTGCATATGGTGACATTGTATGTGGAAATTGGGGGTACTGCCAAAACGGAGGGCCCTGATAGGGAGGGTGTGTATAGAACTGTTGGCCACACCTCCCCCCTCTCCTCCCCCATCGGGGTTGTGATTGCCAATCATCACCACTCGAGTTGCTGTTACTGTTGGATACTCTTCTGGAGGAGGTAGCACTTGAGTCTGAGATGTAACCTGTCCCAAGTGGGACATAGACCTCTTTTAAATATGGGTAGACCTTCTCTTTTGAAAAAAGCTGAATTTCTTTCTGTAGCTTGGTTACTTTCTGCTTCATCAGAAATTCTTTATGTTCTGAGATTTTTTTTATTTAGTTCAGCCAGTTTAGTTTCAAATCCTGGATTTTGCCCGGCACTTTTAAGTGCACTCTCTGCAATCTGGATTTTACTAAGTAATTCATCAGCTAGTCGTTTGGCTGTGTTAACCAGCAAAATTAGGAGGTCGTGGGTACACTTTCATGAAATTAATGACCATTTGATCTTGAATTGGCCATCCTCCCAGAATATTCTAGGGAATTTTTTTACAATGAGGCCGTTAGGTGCTGTTTTGGCCTTAAAGTACTCAGCCATGAGTGCTCCATGAAGGGTAATCCTAACCCATTCTCTCCTCATGGTGGAGAGTGATTTCCAATCTGCTGAATTGCTACCTGTAGCTGCTTCAGTATCAATGCCAAGGATAGATGGTATACTATGAAAGGCGGCTGCGTCATCGTCACCGAAACTCAACCCTTGTCCATCCATCTTGTGGTGGTCGGGGAACGAGAGGTGTGATGATGGTAAAAAAGATAGGTAAGGAGAAAGTGATGTGTGCGAGCACCAATTAAATGTCGAGGTGCCCGTGACTTTCTCAGTGTTATACTAAGGGTAGAAAGGTTGGTGGAATGAACTAATCTTACCCACCAAAAGAAGAAATCCCCACAGTGGTTAGCCGTGCAAGAGATATAACAAATGGAGGGGAAGGCAAGGATCGGTTATGATCCAAAAGGGCTGAGATTACAACTAAAGGAGGAAGAGTGGAAGGTCCAGCCCCAGTCACAACCCTGAGATTAGTGAACAACAAAAAGGAGGCAGGGCTGTTCCTAATAGGAGAAAGGGATGGTCACTAAGGTGTATGGGGTAGTGCTCGTTGGAGAGCTAACCCTGCGTATCCATTGTGTTGGATATAATGGCCTCACACACCCTTGCGAGTGTCATGCTTCATCATAGGCAATGCTCCTCGTTGGGTAGGCGGTGCAACACCCAACGGGCACACCTCAAAGAGGGGCTCTTTATCGGAGATCTTTTTATGCAACTGCCTATGGGTGAGGTGTGGGTGAGGGGCCAGAACAAAGTAGACAGTGTGGGTGAGGATAAAATGAGGCACAAGGTACCGGAAAACAGTTTTATCCCGGTGATCCTCGGCCGCAATTAAAATGAGAATTAGTCTGTATTCGCTGGAACTTAAGTTTCCAAGAGCGGGACAGTACCAAGGGGTGAAAGGTGTGGTCAACATGTTTCTCACTTAAAGTTCATTGACATGCGATTCTTCAGGACCTAATATAAATCAAAACTACTATCTACAGAAACATGACCTACAGAAAGTGTCAGTTTACAAAAAAGCACACAAGTTGTACTACCTGTTTAACACCTGCTCTTGCCTAAATTGGGAGACAAAAGAGACCGTTACCACAGATGAGTGAAAAAATGCAGTCCCTGTAGTGACCATGAGCACACAGTGATAATGTGACATACTAGTGAAGGGTGTGACTAGTTTGTGGCTAAAAACCAAAGTGACAAATCCAAAGTTGGATATCTTAAAAACACTAAAACAAATTGTATGCAGCCGCATTCATATCCAGTAAGGTAACTAAATGAGTAGGAGCAATTACTCACCTATTAGTTAAAGTTAATAGGTGTCAACAGTACCAGGCAGTTCTGACATCAGGGGAGAAACCATTGTAAATAAGGCTGAGGAGAGGTATAAAGGAAATAGAGAGCCTCAAGGTTGCGCCAGAATCTGGGATATATGTATGGCATTCTTAGTGAGTAACAAGCGGCCAACTAGGTTACCGGTCATAGGGATAACGTGCACGGTCTATGTGGAAGCCTATATTTAGTCTAGAATGATTGATTAAATTAGGTACCACAGTGTATGTTAGAGATTGTATCTGTCTGTATACTCTCAATCGAGTTCCCACTGTCTTAAACGTAGATAGAGAATGTAAAGGCTTATGAAGATGTACATAGTCTGCATTCGATTGTATCTGAATCGACATTGTGCCCGTTGTAATCTATAAATTGCCCGGTGAATTCTCAACAATACATGAAGTCTATTTAGCCGCAGGAACCGCCGGCTGAATAGGAAAAACGGGTCGACTCGGTGCCCATTGCTGTGTAAGTGCTGTGAGGTAAAGACAACACAGAACTGGAGGTCTGTCTAACTGTAGTGCCAACCCGATCGAGCACAGAGAGTTTGCATGTGACCTGGGGCGCACTGTAACAGTCCTTCATAGTTAGTGTCCAGCCCATACTACGTTAAGCATCAGGGTCCCATAGAATCCCCGTGAGCCCCGTGGTTGAAAGAGACAGTCTTGGCAGCCCGCATTACATTAGGTATCAGGGTCCGATAGAATCCCCGTGAGTCCCGTTGTTGAAAGAGACAGTCTCGACAGAAAGATGCCCAGTCATTTCACTTACTATGTGCTGCCTGTGTCAGTGTATTTTTCGCCTACCCTTCGCTGCCGGGTCCGGATAGTGAAGAACCGGGGCGGCGTCTGAGTTCAAATAGCGGAAAGGGCGTCGCTGGGCTCATTAGCCGGAAACGTCTGTTGATGGTAGGTCATGTGACTACCAGTGTAAATGGGGCGGCCATGACTAAGTGGAGTAAGTTTCCACGGAAGATGCTTGAGAACTGGTGTCAGAGCATGAGAGTATCACCCATACTCGATTACCAGAGTTAGTTCATGATGAAAAAAGGCATCTTATTGTTTAAGGCATAGCAAATTGTCTATGCCTCTTGCTTGGGAAATAACGTAATAACTTGACATTGAAAGTACACAATCAGTGTTGTATGGTCAATAGATGTAGCACCTAGTGACAGCCCAAATCATAACACACCAGTGGTAGGTTGCATTTAAGAGTAAGAGGGGTCTAAGAAAAAGGGGCAGGTACTGTTGTGTTAACATATTGAAAGTTGACACCCTGGGCAAGGCAAAAGCCACTGTTTCCAAAGTAAGGTTGCCATAGCAAAGTGGATTAAATATCCCTATATTCGGTTGGCGTAAAGTGCTCAGAGATGGAGGAAGCTTCCATGTTGGATTGCCTATACCACACCAAGAGAAAAAAAAAAGAGGTAATGGTCATGAAAAAACGAATATTCTCATGTCCGCCTTCTATTACCGTAAGTAAGTGGTATAGAGGGGAACCAACCTACACTGTCTAATGAACTGGTACAGTGTGTGGTGACATGAAGTTGACTGTCACAGAGGACGATGAATACCATGTAGGTGTTCATGATTTCTGGAATGGCCACATTAATGCCCTAATGTCCTCTCCGGTACTGGGTTAGCAATGTTAAATATTTGTAGGAGTGGCTAACAGGCTGTTTACAGTGCACTCCATGGAATATCTTCGTTAAGCCTGTGGCTGTCTGTGGCCAATCGGTGTATACACCTCTGTTCTTTAAGGAATAAATTCTGTTTGGATTTGTCTGAGGTAGCTTCTATAATCAGCCAAGAGATTGAGTCAGCTGTGTGGTTCTGTTCCACATAGTGTCTGCACATTTTGGTATTCATTTTCTTGCAACGGAAGTTGCTCCTATGTTCTTAGATGTAGGTTTTGATGGGGCGAGAGGTCATGCCCACATATTGCAGTTCACAAGGGCATGTCAGCAGATATTCGCAATATGAAGTATTGCAATTGGTGTTCCCCTGTAGTTCCCATGTAAAGGTATCGGTCAAGGGGATCATCTTATGTATAGACGTGAAAGGGCACGCACTGCAGGAGCCACAAGGGTAGTGTCTCCGTACAGGCGGTAATTGCCACAAGGTGGTTTGTCTGATGGCATCCACTTTTTTAGGTCTAGTATGAGCCAAGATGTCTTTAATATTCCTTGACCTCTTGAAGGCAAATCTGGGTTTTTCAAGGTTCAGAGTACCTGTATTAACCCCTTCGATGGGGATGGCAAAGCCAGCTCATCATGAGCATTACCTGAGCTGCGCGCATGACGAGCTGGCTTTGTCACGTAAACCGCGAATTTCGAATCTTCAGCGCGCAGCAGGAAAACCCGCTAGCGTGCATGCGGTTAAGGATAGGCCAGTGCCGTTTGATAATCTTCTTAATATCATTGGAAGCTGGTGAAAAAGTAGTTACACAGGTAAATAGGTCAGTGCCCTGTGTGGTTGGAGTGTTGTATTCCAAGAGGACCCCCCTACGGTTGTTCTGGGCACGTTTACGTGCCTTATAGATCTCCCTGGTAGGGTAACCTCTATCAGTCAGATTTCTGGATAGTATGGTAGATTCAGTCTTGTAATCTGTCTGGTTGGTTCAGTTACGCCTGACCCTCAGGAATTGCCCAAAAGGCAGATTCAGCCTCAGCGCTTTAGGGTGGTGGCTCGTGAAGTGGAGCAGGCTATTCCGGCCAGTGGGTTTCCGGTACATAGTGGTGTCAAGTTTGCCCCCCACTAGCCTGATGGTTAAGTCCAAAAAGGCGATGTTTGTGGATTAGGCTATTATGGTGAAGTTAGGATAATCATTCAGCGTGTTGAGCCATTCAAAGAATTCTTTGTATGAATCTGCGGTCCCTGCCCAGAGGACCAGGATATAATCAATGAATCTCTTCCACAATCTGATGTTAAGGTGGTAGGGATTCACTGGACCATTGATGTATCTTTCTTCAAAGTCTGCCATGTACAAGCAGGGCACCGAAGGAGAAAATGTGCTGCCCATGAAAGTGCCCTGGGTCTGATGATAATGTTGCCCTTTAAAATTGAAATAGTTTTCTGTTAGGGCTTGAGTGGCACACTCCATAATGAAAGACGGTGGTGTGGGGGAAGTCCAGTCCTCAGAACTGAGGATCACCCCTAGTGTGGCCCTCTGGGGGATGTTAGTATAGAGGGCCTCCACTTCGAGGGTGATGAGGAAATCCACCTGGATATCATCCTGTAGATTGTCCAAGAGCCACAGGACATCTGTGGTGTCCTGGACATAGGAGGGAATCCGTTTGACCAGTGGCTGTAAGAAGTGATCACAAAACTGTGAAAGGGGCTCCAGTACAGAATCAATGCTCTATACTATAGGGCGTCCTGTTACAGGGGTAGTCTCCTTATGGATTTTCAGGAGGATATAAAAGTAGGGAACCCTGGGCTCTTTTTTAATCAGGAATTCCGCCTCCCTTTTCCGCCTCAGCTGACAACACGCTGCTCCTGAGGCGGAAAGCCGGGAGAGCGCTTCTTTTTAAAAATTGTATACCTGTGTGATATTGTGCTTTTTAACTCGAACTATACTCACCCTAAGCCTCTGTTATTCAAAAGCGGACCCTCCGCTGACCAAAAACCGGCGCGCAAAACGTTTGCCAGCGCCTCCGGCGATTGATAGGCCACGCCCCCTTGGAGGCCACGCCCACCGCCCACAGCATAAAAGAGACGCTGATCACTAGCGTCTCCAGCTGACAACACGCTGCTCCTGAGGCGGAAAGCCGGGACAGCGCTTCTTTTTTAAAATTGTATACCTGTGTGATATTGTGCTTTTTAACTCGAACTATACTCACCCTAAGCCTCTGTTATTCAAAAGCGGACCCTCCGCTGACCAGAAACCGGCGCGCAAAACGCTTGCCAGCGCCTCGGCCGATTGATAGGCCACGCCCCACTTGGAGCCACGCCAACCGCCCACAGCATAAAAGAGACGCTGATCACTAGCGTCTCCAGCTGACAACACGCTGCTCCTGAGGCGGAAAGCCGGGAGAGCGCTTCTTTTTTAAAATTGTATACCTGTGTGATATTGTGCTTTTTAACTCAAACTATACTCACCCTAAGCCTCTGTTATTCAAAAGCGGACCCTCCGCTGACCAGAAACCGGCGCGCAAAACGCTTGCCAGCGCCTCGGCCGATTGATAGACCACGCCCCCCTTGGAGGCCACGCCCACCGCCCACAGCATAAAAGAGACGCTGATCACTAGCGTCTCCAGCTGACAACACGCTGCTCCTGAGGCGGAAAGCCGGGAGAGCGCTTCTTTTTTAAAATTGTATACCTGTGTGATATTGTGCTTTTTAACTCGAACTATACTCACCCTAAGCCTCTGTTATTCAAAAGCGAACCCTCCGCTGACCAGAAACCGGCGCGCAAAACGCTTGCCAGCGCCTCGGCCGATTGATAGGCCACGCCCCCCTTGGAGGCCACGCCCACCGCCCACAGCATAAAAGAGACGCTGATCACTAGCGTCTCCAGCTGACAACACGCTGCTCCTGAGGCGGAAAGTCGGGAGAGCGCTTCTTTTTTAAAATTGTATACCTGTGTGATATTGTGCTTTTTAACTCGAACTATACTCACCCTAAGCCTCTGTTATTCAAAAGCGAACCATCCGCTGACCAGAAACCGGCGCGCAAAACGCTTGCCAGTGCCTCGGCCGATTGATAGGCCACGCCCCCCTTGGAGGCCACGCCCACCGCCCACAGCATAAAAGAGACGCTGATCACTAGCGTCTCCAGCTGACAATACGCTGCTCCTGAGGCGGAAAGCCGGGAGAGCGCTTCTTTTTTAAAATTGTATACCTGTGTGATATTGTGCTTTTTAACTCGAACTATACTCACCCTAAGCCTCTGTTATTCAAAAGCGGACCCTCCGCTGACCAGAAACCGGCGCGCAAAACGCTTGCCAGCGCCTCGGCCGATTGATAGGCCACGCCCCTCTTGGAGGCCACGCCCACCGCCCATCTACTCACTATCCCAAAAGTATGTTCTCCCCAGGAAGTGCAGCGGACGAGCGCAGCGGGTGCGCCGAATGCGCGCCGAAGGCGCGCCTAAGGAAAGCCCGTCTGCGCCCGTCCGCGACCGACCTAGACCAGAGGCCATACACCCTGCTCCTCGCATTCAATACTCCCACTCGCAACTCACCGCTCTGCAAGGCAAGTGGACTCCACCTGCTGCTATCTTAGCTCGCATCTCTAATCATGGACTACTAACTTCACATGACTCAGTCCATACCAACATCTTGTCCACGCCCCTAAAGACCAGTTCCTCTAATCCGCCCCCAGACGCCCTCCCCCCCACAGCAAGAACTGCTATGTACTTAAACACAAGATCGGCAGTAAAACACCAGCTCGATCTTTTCACCCTACTGGAATCCCATAAACCTGACTTATTATTTCTCACCGAGACCTGGTTCTCGGACAGTTCTCTTCCCTCCCTGCTGGCGATACTCCCCCCGACCTATTATGCCATTCGAGCCGACCGCTCCTCGGGCAGGCCTGGTGAAGGGGTCGCCCTGATCGCCCGTAAGGAATTCACTTTCCACCCTCTAGTCTCCCCCTCCATGGGAATCTCAGACTGTTTAGTGGTTCGATCTCCTTCCTTCACTCCCCCTCTTACTTGTGTGCTTGTGTACCGACCCCCGTCCTCTCCTCAAACGTTTCTCCCCTGTTTTCAAGACCTCATGGCGACTCTGGTTGTTAACCACTCCTCCATCATTGTTCTGGGAGACTTTAACTTCTGGCCCTCCGACCCCGCGGAATGCGCCACGTCCAAGGAATTCTCAGACTCTCTTCAGTCGCTCAACTTTACATCAGTCGTCAATGCTCCCACACACAGGTTGGGACACTTCCTGGACCAAATCTGGCAACGTGATTGCCCGGTCAGTTCTCTCTCTATTTCCCCATGTCCATGGTCGGATCACTCACTGATCACCTTTTCCCTATCCTCCGTTCCACCATCTATGCCCGCTCCTGTGAGGAATGTCTGGGCGCGCTCATGGAACCGCGTTGATATCGAAGCCCTATCGACCCTCCTCTCTTCTTCCAGCCCCGATCTGACCGCGCTGCCCTCCTCTGGTCAGGTAGACGCTATTACCAATTGGCTGCGGGCCGGGTGCGATACCATCGCCCCTCTAAAACGCATCGCAACCAAACGCCCTAAAGATGCAAACCGCTGGTTCTCAGACGATCTAAAGATCCAAAAACTCACTCTCCGCCAAGCTGAACGACAATGGAGACGAAACTACTGCCCCATTGCTAAAACCCGGTATACTGAACTTCTCACTCAGTATAAGAAAGCCATATTAGACACAAAGAAAAACTATTTCTCCTCTAAAATCCAACTCGCGGAGAACCGGCCAAGAGAAATCTTCTCTATCGTCCAAGACCTCGCCTTTTCCGATAGAGCCTCACTCAAACCATCACCCTCTCAAACACTATGCGATTCCCTTAATCACTTTTTCCTAGACAAAATCAGCAAAATCAAAATTAAAATTCTTCCTCCATCCCCGACCTTCACTGACCCCCGCCGTCCTCCAGTCACTGCACATCTGGATTCAATTCCCCCCCTATCAACCGACTCATTTCTCTCCATTCTTCCGTTGGTCAAATCCGTCTCCCCGCTGGACCCCTGCCCTGCCTATATCCTAAAGCAGATCTACACCTTCTGCCCCTCACCACCTTTAGTGCTCCTCAATAGCTCACTGGCTCAGGGTATTGTTACCCCTGCACTCAACTCGCAGTGATCGTTCCGATCCTAAAAAAACCTGGAGCGGATCCCTCTGACCCAGTCAACTTCCGCCCAATTTCCCTCTTGCCTTTCCTGGCAAAGGTATTGGAACGACATGTGGTAAAAACCCTGAGTGAGTTCGTGGAAAGTCATGGTGTTTTGGCCTCAAGACAGGCCGGCTTCCGCCCAGCCCACTCAACTGAGTCCGTTATAACATCGGTTCTGGACAACCTCCGACAAGGAATGGACACCAATCAACATCAGGCCCTGATCCTCTTAGATCTTTCCGCCGCATTCGACACGGTGGACCATACCATCTTACTTTCACGTGTCGAGGCGGCGGGAATCAGGGGAACAGCCCTACTATGGCTCTCCTCCTTCTTGAGCGGCCGGACTCAGGCGGTTCGTCTGGGAGAGTTCTCTGCGGAATTTTTACCCATCCAGTGCGGTGTCCCCCAGGGTTCCTCTTTATCCCCCCTTTTATTTAACCTTTACATCGCCCCCCTTATTTTTGCTTTACAGCAACTGGAGGTCTCTGTGTACAACTATGCAGATGATCTCCAGCTCATTTTCCACCTTTCCTCTTCCCCTGAGTCTATGTCTAAAGTTCAGTCCATCATGACCTTCATCCAGGACTGGATGAATTTCAACCACCTGAAACTCAACCCCGATAAAACGGAGTTGGTGTTAACCGGTGGTTGTTCCAGTCCCTGGTCCTCCTCCTTCTGGCCCCCCTCATTAGGTCCCCCACCCACTCCTGTATCCTCTGTCAAAACCCTTGGTTTCAAAATCAATAACCACCTTTCCCTACATTCTCAAGTCTCTGCTGTGGTTTCCTCAGCCTTTCTCTCACTTAGGACTATCCGCAGAGTCTCACGATTTTTCGCCCCAGATGCGCTCAAACTAATTCTTCTGGCCATGGTGACATCCCGCCTAGATTATGGCAATGTCCTCTACCATGGCATGCCCGACTACCTTATGAGGCGTCTCCAGCTGGTTCAAAACCAGGCCGCTCGGCTGGTTTTTAACCTCTCTAAATCACATCATGTAACTCCTCTCCTCTTTTCCCTGCACTGGCTCCCCGTCCGGCAGCGCGTCCTATTCAAGCTCGGCTGCACCATTTTTAAAGCCCGGACAGGTTCTGCCCCCTCCTTCATCAATTCGGCCATTCAAACCTACACTCCCTCACGAGACCTCGGTAGCACTTGAGTCTGAGATGTAACCTGTCCCAAGTGGGACATACACCTCTTTTAAATATGGGTAGACCTTCTCTTTTGAAAAAAGCTGAATTTCTTTCTGTAGCTTGGTTACTTTCTGCTTCATCAGAAATTCTTTATGTTCTGAGATTTTTTTTATTTAGTTCAGCCAGTTTAGTTTCAAATCCTGGATTTTGCCCGGCACTTTTAAGTGCACTCTCTGCAATCTGGATTTTACTAAGTAATTCATCAGCAAGTCGTTTGGCTGTGTTAACCAGCAAAATTAGGAGGTCGTGGGTACACTTTCATGAAATTAATGACCATTTGATCTTGAATTGGCCATCCTCCCAGAATATTCTAGGGAATTTTTTTACAATGAGGCCGTTAGGTGCTGTTTTGGCCTTAAAGTACTCAGCCATGAGTGCTCCATGAAGGGTAATCCTAACCCATTCTCTCCTCATGTCGGAGAGTGATTTCCAATCTGCTGAATTGCTACCTGTAGCTGCTTCAGTATCAATGCCAAGGATAGATGGTATCCTATGAAAGGCGGCTGCGTCATCGTCACCGAAACTCAAACCTTGTCCATCCATCTTGTGGTGGTCGGGGAACGAGAGGTGTGATGATGGTAAAAAAGATAGGTAAGGAGAAAGTGATGTGTGGGAGCACCAATTAAATGTTGAGGTGCCCGTGACTTTCTCAGTGTTATACTAAGGGTAGAATGGTTGGGGGAATGAACTAATCTTAACCACCAAAAGAAGAAATCCCCACAGTGGTTAGCCGTGCAAGAGATATAACAACAGGAGGGGAAGGCAAGGATCGGTTATGATCCAAAAGGGCTGAGATTACAACTCAAGGAGGAAGAGTGGAAGGTCCAGCCCCAGTCACAACCCTGAGAATAGTGAACAACAAAAAGGAGGCAGGGCTGTTCCTCATAGGAGAAAGGGATGGTCACTAAGGTGTATGGGGTAGTGCTCGTTGGAGAGCTAACCCTGGGTATCCATTGTGTTGGATATAATGGCCTCACACACCCTTGCGAGTGTCATGCTTCATCATAGGCAATGCTCCTCGTTAGGTAGGCGGTGCAACACCCAACGGGCACACCTCAAAGAGGGGCTCTTTATCGGAGATCTTTTTATCCAACTGCCTATGGGTGAGGTGTGGGTGAGGGGCCAGAACAAAGTAGACAGTGTGGGTGAGGATAAAATGAGGCACAAGGTACTGGAAAACAGTTTTATTCTGGTGGTCCTCGGCCGCAATTAAAATAAGAATTAGTCTGTATTGCCTGGAACTTAAGTTTCCAAGAGCGGGACAGTACCAAGGGGTGAAAGGTGTGGTCAACATGTTTCTCGCTTAAAGTTCATTGACATGCGATTCTTCAGGACCTAATATAAATCAAAACTACTATCTACAGAAACATGACCTACAGAAAGTGTCAGTTTACAAAAAAGCACACAAGTTGTACTACCTGTTTAACACCTGCTCTTGCCTAAATTGGGAGACAAAAGAGACCGTTACCACAGATGAGTGACAAAATGCAGTCCCTGTATTGACCATGAGCACACAGTGATAATGTGACATACTTGTGAAGGGTGTGACTAGTATGTGGCTAAAAACCAAAGCGACAAATCCAAAGTTGGATATCTTAAAAACACTAAAACAAATTGTATGAAGCCGCATTCATATCCAGTAAGGTAACTAAATGAGTAGGAGCAATTACTCACCTAGTAGTTAAAGTTAATAGGTGTCAACAGTACCTGGCAGTTCTGACATCAGGGGAGAAACCATTGTAAATAAGGCTGAGGAGAGGTATAAAGGAATTAGAGAGCCTCAAGGTTGCGCAAGAATCTGGGATATATGTATGGCATTCTTAGTGAGTAACAAGCGGCCAACTAGGTTACCGGTCATAGGGATAATGTGCACGGTCTATGTGGAAGCCTATATTTAGTCTTGAATGATCGATTAAATTAGGTACCACAGTGTATGTTAGTGATTGTATCTGTCTGTATACTCTCAATCGAGTTCCCACTGTCTTAAACGTAGATAGAGAATGTAAAGGCTTATGAAGATGTACATAGTCTGCATTCGATTGTATCTGAATCGACATTGTGCCCGTTGTAATCTATAAATTGCCCGGTGAATTCTCAACAATACATGAAGTCTATCTAGCAGCAGGAACAGCCGGCTGAATAGGAAAAACGGGTCGACTCGGTGCCCATTGCTGTGTAAGTGCTGTGAGGTAAAGACAACACAGAACTGGAGGTCTGTCTAACTGTAGTGCCAACCCGATCGAGCACCGAGAGTTTGCATGTGACCTGGGGCGTACTGTAACAGTCCTTCATAGTTAGTGTCCAGCCCATACTACGTTAAGCATCAGGGTCCCATAGAATCCCCGTGAGCCCCGTGGTTGAAAGAGACAGTCTTGGCAGCCCGCATTACATTAGGTATCAGGGTCCGATAGAATCCCCGTGAGTCCCGTGGTTGAAAGAGACAGTCTCGACAGAAAGATGCCCAGTCATTTCACTTACTATGTGCTGCCTGTGTCAGTGTTTTTTTCGCCTACCCATCGCTGCCGGGTCCGGATAGTGAAGAACCGGGGCGGCGTCTGAGTTCAAATAGCGGAAAGGGCGTCGCTGGGCTCATTAGCCGGAAACGCCTGTTGATGGTAGGTCATGTGACTACCAGTGTAAATGGGGCGGCCATGACTAAGTGGAGTAAGTTTACACGGAAGATGCTTGAGAACTGGTGTCAGAGCATGAGAGTATCACCCATACTCAATTACCAGAGTTAGTTCATGATGAAAAAAGGCATCTTATTGTTTAAGGCATAGCAAATTGTCTATGCCTCTTGCTTGGGAAATAACGTAATAACTTGACATTGAAAGTACACAATCAGTGTTCTATGGTCAATAGATGTAGCACCTAGTGACAGCCCAAATCTTAACACACTAGTGGTAGGTTGCATTTAAGAGTAAGAGGGGTCTAAGAAAAAGGGGCAGGTACTGTTGTGTTAACATATCGAAAGTTGACACCCTGGGCAAGGCAAAAACCACTGTTTCCAAAGTAAGGTTGCCATAGCAAAGTGGATTAAATATCCCTATATTCGGTTGACGTAAAGTGCTCAGAGATGGAGGAAGCTTCCATGTTGGATTGCCTATACCACACCAAGAGAAAAAAAAAGAGGTAATGGTCATGAAAAAACGAATATTCTCATGTCCACCTTCTATTACCGTAAGTAAGTGGTATAGAGGGGAACCAACCTGCACTGTCTAATGAACTGGTACAGTGTGTGGTGACATGAAGTTGACTGTCACAGAGGACGATGAATACCATGTAGGTGTTCATGATTTCTGGAATGGCTACATTAATGCCCTAATGTCCTCTCCGGTACTGGGTTAGCAATGTTAAGTATATTGTAGGAGTGGCTAACAGGGTGTTTACAGTGCACTCCATGGAATATCTTCGTTCAGCCTGTGGCTGTCTGTGGCCAATCGGTGTATCCACCTCTGTTCTTTAAGGAATAAATTCTGTTTGGATTTGTCTGAGGTAGCTTCTAGAATCAGCCAAGAGATTGAGTCAGCCGTGTGGTTCTGTTCCACATAGTGTCTGCACATTTTGGTATTCGTTTTCTTGCAACGGAAGTTGCTCCTATGTTCTGAGATGCAGGTTTTGATGGGGCGAGAGGTCATGCCCACATATTGCAGTTCACATGGGCATGTCAGCAGATATACGCAATATGAAGTATTGCAATTGGTGTGCCCCCGTAGTTTCCATGTAAAAGTATCGGTCAAGGGGATCATCTTATGTATAGACGTGAAAGGGCACGCACTGCTGGAGCCACAAGGGTAGTGTCCCCATACAGGCCGTAATTGCCACAAGGTTGTTTGTCTGATTGCATCCACATTTTTAGGTCTAGTATGAACCAAGATGTTTTTAATATTCCTTGACCTCTTGAAGGCAAATCTGGGTTTTTCAAGGTTCAGAGTACCTGTATTAAGAATAGGCCAGTGGCGTTTGATAATCTTCTTAATGTCATTGGAAGCTGGCGAAAAGGTAGTTACACAGGTAATTAGGTCAGTGCCCTGTGTGGTTGGAGTGTTGTATTCCAAGAGGGCCCCCCTATGGTTGTTCTGGGCACGTTTATGTGCCTTATAGATCTCCCTGGTAGGGTAACCTCTATCAGTCAGATTTCTGGATAGTATGGTAGATTCAGTCTTGTAATCTGTCAGGTTGGTGCAGTTACACCTGACCCTCAGGAATTGCCCAAAAGGCAGAATCAGCCTCAGCGCCTTTGGGTGGTGGCTCGTGAAGTGGAGCAGGCTATTTCGGTCAGTGGGTTTCCGGTACATAGTGGTGTCAAGTTTGCCCCCCACTAGCCTAATGGTTAAGTCCAGAAAGGCGATGTTTGTGGCGGAGGCCGTTATGGTGAAGTTAAGATAATCATTCAGCGTTTTGAGCCATTCAAAGAATTCTTTGTATGAATCTGCGGTCCCTGGCCAGAGGACCAGGATATCATCAATGAATCTCTTCCACAATCTGATGTTAAGGTGGGAGGGATTCACTGGACCATTGATGTATCTTTCTTCAAAGTCTGCCATGTACAAGCAGGCCACCGAAGGAGCAAATGTGCTGCCCATGGAAGTGCCCTGGGTCTGATGTTAATGTTGCCCTTTAAAACAAAATAGTTTTCTGTTAGGGCTTGAGTGGCACACTTCATAATGAAAGAAGGTGGTGTGGGGGAAGTCCAGTCCTCAGCACTGAGGATCCTCTCAATTACCCCTGGTGTGGCCCTCTGGGGGATGTTAGTATAGAAGGCCTCCACATCGAGGGTGATGAGGAAATCCACCTGGATATCATCCTTTAGATTGTCCAAGAGCCGCAGGACATCTGTTGTGTCCTGGACATAGGAAGAAATCCGTTTGACCTGTGGCTGTAAGAAGTGATCACAAAACTGTGAAAGGGGCTCCAGTACAGAATCAATGCCCGATACTATAGGGTGTCCTGATACAGGGGTAGTCTTATAGATTTTCAGGAGGATATAAAAGTAGGGAACCCTGGGTTCTTTTTTAATCAGGAATTCCGCCTCCTTTTTACTAATCCACCCCTTGCATTCAGCAGATTCAACTATACCAGTGATTCTTCTTTTCAGGTGCTCAGTAGGGTTGGAAGGGATGGGGGTGTAGTATCACCTGTCCCCTAGTTGTCTGAGACATTCAGTGTCATAATCAGTAGTATTCATGAGGACAGTAGCCCCGCCCTTTTCAGCCTGTTTAATCGTTATGGATTGGTCCTTCGCTAAGGAGTCCAGCATTTGCATCTCCACATTGGAGATATTTTGATGTTTCTTGTTAGGTCTCATGGCCCCAATGTCCTTAAGCACAGCCTGCTAATATGTGAGTATCTCATTTGGAACCATCCCACTGTGAGGAGTAAAGTTGGAGGGGTTTTGGAGACCTGAGTCATCGGGAGTCTCTTATGGTCTTTCGTCAAAGAAGGCCCTAAGCCTGATCTTGCGGAAGAGTTTTTGAATTTCACAAGTCTGTTGGAAGTGGTCAACCTTAGGGGTCGGAACAAAGCCGAGCCCTTTCAGCAGTACTTTTTCTTCGCCTTCTGTGAGTTGGGGTGAAGATAAGTCCACCACCAAACTCACTTGTGGGTGGTTTTGCTCTTGGTATCCATCCCTTGAGCTTGTGTGTCCTCCCACTGTACTCTCTTGTCCAGCCAGTTTCCTCGCTTGCACCCGCGCCCTCTGCCCCAACCTCTGCCTAAAAAAGGCGGCTGATTGGTGCCATGTGGGGCAAACTGAGGTGGGTACTGGGGTGCATATGGCGGCATTGTATGTGGAAAGTGGGTGTACTGCCAAAACGGAGGGCCCTGATAGGGAGGGTGTGGATAGAATTGTTGGCCATGCCTCCCCCCTCTCTTCCCCCGTCGGGGTTGTGATTGCCAATCATCACCACTCGAGTTGCTGTCACTGTTGGATCCTCTTCTGGAAGAGGTAGCATTTGAGTCTGAGAGGTAACCTGTCCCAGGTGGGACATAGTCCTCTTTTAAATATGGGTAGACCTTCTCTTTTGAAAAACGCTGAATGTCTTTCTGTAGCTTTGTTACTTTCTGCGTCACCGAAACTCAACCCTTGTCCATCCATCTTGTGGTGGTCGGGGAACGAGAGGTGTGATGATGGTAAAAAAGATAGGTAAGGAGAAAGTGATGTGTGCGAGCACCAATTAAAAGTAGAGGTGCCCGTGACTCTCGCAGTGTTATACTGAGGGTAGAAAGGTTGGGGGAATGAACTAATCCTACCCACCAAAAGAAGAAATCCCCACAGTGGTTAGCCGTGCAAGAGATATAACAAAAGGAGGGGAAGGCAAGGATCGGTTATGATCCAAAAGGGTTGAGATTACCACTCAAGGAGGAAGAGTGGAAGGTCCAGCCGCAGTCGCAGCCCTGAGAATAGTGAACAACAAAAAGGAGGCTGGGCTGTTCCTAATTGGAGAAAGAAATATATATATATATATATATATATACATATATATATATATATATATATATATATATATATATATATATATATATATATATATATATATATATATATATATATATATATATATATATATATATATATATATATATATTTTTGTACTTCAAAGGACCAGCGCTTCAGAGTGCACACGAATCTCGGTCTCAATCACTGTTCAGCGTCTCTCCTCCCCTCGGGTAGGTTAATTCTGCCTTACGCGTTTCGGAGCTGTGATGCTCCTTGTTCACAGGCCAGCAAGGAAAGCACAGGAATTCAAAGGAGGCATTTTCCAGCTTGTCTTTTATTTCATTGACATTTCAGCACGTGATTAAATCCTAGTGCATTCTGGTGCTCTGAGGCTTTAGTGTTCTTCCTGTAGTAGGCGTGGTGCCTCCTTTGTAGTAATTACCGCAATGAAATACACAGGACCCACTATGGTGTATACCACAAAGGAGGCCACACGCCTACTACAGGAAGAACACTAAAGCCTCAGAGCACCAGAATGCACTATAATTAATCACGTGCTGAAATGTCAATGAAATAAAAGACAAGCTGGAAAATGCCTCCTTTGAATTCCTGTGCTTTCCTTGCTGGCCTGTGAACAAGGAGCATCACAGCTCCGAAACGCGGAAGGCTGAATTACTTACCCGAGGGGAGGAGAGACGCTGAACAGTGATTGAGACCGAGATTCGTGTGCACTCCGAAGCGCTGGTCCTTTGAACTACAAAATTATGGCGGCAGTCCACTGTCGCGGAGTTGCACCGCCCGGAAGAGGGGCCACGGAGATAATGGAACTTGCTCATCTCCGAGTGGGAAATTCGATCTATCTCAACGTCGGAAGACCTCTGTCCCTGGGGGGCCCACTGGAGGGCTGTTTTAAATGAAACAATTACCGCAATGAAATACACAGGACCCACTATGGTGTATACCACAAAGGAGGCACCACGCCTACTACAGGAAGAACACTAAATCCTCAGAGCACCAGAATGCACTATAATTAATCACGTGCTGAAATGTCAATGAAATAAAAGACAAGCTGGAAAATGCCTCCTTTGAATTCCTGTGCTTTCCTGAGGTTCCGTGACGATTTGAACCCGTGTTTTCAGCATTGTCGTAAATACATAACTTTGGTATCAGTGAACCGCAAATGATCCATTTAGCATATCCTAGTGTTTTCGCTATGCTACGAGTAAGAGTACTCCTGTTGCAAACACATTTCTGATCTACCCATGGCATCCATCTTAGAGTATGGCAGCCATTTTGTGTTTCTTGCCCTCACATAGACAATGGACACGCAATGACCTCTGATTACTTCATTTCGATTAAGGACACGTAGGCTTTAGCCGGAGATTCACCTCTCCAGTGACACGTGCACCTTAGAACAGAACACGCCATGGCTGCATGACTCGGCAGAAGCTGCCTCCTCTGCCCGAGGCCAGTCCTGCTATACTGGTTCTCGTGTTCGTTGGCCTGATCATGATTAGGCGGCCGAAGCTGGTAGCCTTGCCCATTTACGACCCACAAACATCTCTTATCCTACTTTTCTATCTTCTGCACCTGGCTCTGCTCCTTTCCTTGTGGGCCTTTATTAGGGGGAGGTAACGAAATTTACGATGAGGCGGTCCGGGTCTTGAATGAAAAGTTGACATGAGATTATGATGGAAAAGTGGGAACCCCTCGTTCGTAATGTTTTGACATCAGACATTGTCGACGATTCCTGTGCAACGCCAAATATTTATTGTTCAGGACACAAAGGTTTGGGAATGTATTACATGTAACGAATGTGCCTCAAGCTCAAATTTTAGTATATAAGGAGCAACCCTTTTTGTACAAATCGAACAGGCTCCTAGACACTGCCCGTGTGTAGTTTCTGTGACTTCTGTGTCCCTGCAGTAATAAACCTTTGGTCTTTGACGCCACCATCGAGAAGCCCGTGTTTCTGTTTATTTGTGCACCGAGACAGGTAGAACTCCGGGGTCTTCGGGTGTTATCCCTGACACCTCTGGACGGAACCAAAAAGTCCAGAACTCCAATTGGCGCCCAACGTGGGGGGACGTCATTCGGTACCGGTCCAAAAGCCTGAAGAGTTCGAGAAGCTTCGTGTGAAGATTCCTGAGGGAGGCGCCCCACTTCATCGATCCCGGCATATCGCAAAAGTGGCCCGACGTTCTCTTCCACGAGGGTTCCCGTTCAGGACGGCTGCAGTGGTCCGTTGCCTTGACCGTCGCCCTGTCTTGGACCCGAGGTGCAGTCCTTAGTACGGCGAGACGTGACGGGTTTCTCCTTGGTGACGTCTTCAGTGCCTCAGTTAAGTATTAAGTGGTTGCTACTTGGTTACTTCGTAAGGGTTGTTCCTGTTTGGATAAGATCCTTTTAGTTCTTGGTTTGGTTTGGTTTCGTAAGATTATCACTGGTTGTTCTAGTTACGATAATCTATTGGTTTAGTTTTGGGTATCGATACATTTGTTCGCTTTTGGTAGGCCTAAGTTCTTGGTTCGAGTGCACATTTCTGTTCTTGTTTTTGTTTGTTCTGTGTTCCGGGTTCTAAAATGGTAAGTCGGAAAAATTGTATGTTGTCGTGTTTTGGTTGCAACAGTGATTCCCGGTTGGAAGACTCATGTCTGGTTCCTCCGATCGGAACTCCTCTATATGATCTTTATTGTAAGTTTGGAGTGGGTCCTATATCTTACAATGAGGTATGGGTCCGATATACAGAAAAAGACGGTGTCCTTAGTTGGCCACTGCATGGTAGTTTTGAACCCCAAGTCATTGATAATTTAGAAACGAAATTGTTCAAGAAGAAAGCCCGGCCGGCAATGTTTGATTCTCTTCGTTATTGGCGAAAAGAATCTAAACAGAGAGAAATTAAAAAGTTGAAGAAAGAACAGAAAGAGCAAGAGTTGACTTTAGAGCAGTCTGTTAAGCAGCTGCAAGTCAACGAATCCGAGAAAGCAATGGAGGTGGCCAATAGAGAGCGTAATTTAGCGATAGACAAGTGCTATCCTGCCTTGCCATCGAGTACAGCTAAGATAGTAGAGGACCCCAAAAATGATCCTCTGTTGTCTTACTTGTTACGGTCACCCCCACCGTATGCACAGGGTGCTATGGCTCCACCTTTACCGATGCTGGACAACCTGGTATTCCTGCTCCCCAGAATCTAGCTCCTGTACCTCCTGTTGTCAATGTTAATGTTCCTTCGGCACCCCCTTTTCCAGGGTTGCCGACTTCTTTGCCTATACCTGTATCACTTACACCTGCTAGTTCACAAGCTACTTTGCCTGATACTCCAACTGTTCCTGTTCTATCTGTCCCAACTGCTACTGTATTCTCCGCTTCTGCCAGTATTATGACTCCACTTTCTGTTCGTCGGAGAATCACTGATTCTGTCTCGAATATTCTATCTCCCTTCTATAAAACTCTGATTAAGACTCCTACTTCTGACTCTGTACAGAGACGCAGTCAGCTTCCCAGTACTGAAGAACGGGGAATATTAGATTCCACAGCTCTTAGATGGATTTCAAAGAGTAGGAGATATAGTACTAGAGATGTATTAGATACATTTATGCAATGGAAAGAACCAACACAACGATATGTGTTCGACGAAATGTGCTCCCTTTTACGTGAGGAATTAGAAGAAGATGACTCTGAATCAAATTTAGAAGAATTAATTAGCGTTCAAAAAGAGTTTGCTGCTGGTATGATAGTTGGTCAGGATATAAAAGAAGCGATGGAACTAATTTTAAGTTATAGGAATGATCCATCACTTCGTTCACCAAGGGAGTTAGAGAAGAGTAGTACTAAGCAGAATCGCCAATATCCAATGAGGGAGGTTCCTCCAATTTGGCGCGAAGCTGTACAAGCTGATGCAGTCCTTGGTATTGCTGCCGCTCCGGCCCAATTCCAAAGAGTGTGGATACACATTCCGTGGAAGCGAGCCGAAGTGTTAGCAGTGAAACAGGCCTTGCCAGATCCGCGTAAGAATCCAGCCGGATATTATAAGGAGTTAGCACAGACAGTTGAGGCTTGTGTGATGAATCTAGCGGACATTGACATGTTATTTGGGAATGTAGTTCCGCAACCAATTTGGGCTAAAATTCGAAAAGAAAATCATCCAGTTGCTCTAGGTGGTGATTGGGCAGCTATAATTGCAGCGGATGGTCAGCAAATAGGTGGTTCCAAACCCGAACCTCTAATTGCTAACCTACCAGGTAGAATAATTGACTTAATGAAAACTCTAATGCCAGCATTGCGCGTTAACTGGGACAAGTTGTCTGCATGCAGGCAAAAGAAAGACGAAAGTGTCTCCGACTTTTTCACAAGGTTCGAAGAGACTTTTGTAGATCACAGTGGTCAGGATATGAGCACAGAAGGAGGACAGAGACTATTCGTTGATAAATTTGTACACAATTTGTTGCCAGAACTTAGTAATAAATTAAAAGATTCCGAAAGTGCGTGGGCTGTCTCTACGACTGCGCAAATTCTTGCGACTGCCCAGTACTATGAAAACAGGGATAAAGAGGAGAAGGAAAAGTCAGGAAGAAAACGAAAGATTTAAAAACTAAAGTTCTTTTGCAGCAAGCATATCCGCCTCGCACAAATCAAACTAATACACAGCAAGGGTCATATCAAAGGACAGATTATGGTTCTCAAAGACCACAATACCAGTGGAATCAATGTGCGTATTGTAAGAAAGAAGGTCATTATAAGAATGAGTGTCCAATCTTAGCACAGAATAACGCTGCAGCAGCTCAAAGAGGTCGTGGTGGTTTTGTTCAAAATTCTAGGGGTCGTGGACGAGGTGCTATGCCTCCACAGACAAATGATCGCCCTTCTAATCATTTTGATCAGCGAAATGGACAGTCTGCTCAACAGAATAGATCTCAGCAATATCATGTTGAAGACTATTGTGAAAATGATGAGGGATTTCAGCAAAATGAGTACTAGGACAGCCATGGACAAAGAGAGGGAGTAGTATCAGTTCCAGTGGATCAGAGTGGGCCTTATGTCGCAGTAGCAACATCAGGTGTGGTCGAACCGTTTCTGTTGGATACTGGTGCAGCAAAAAGTTCTATCATACATGAGAAACTCCCTGGCGCACCTTTGTCTGGCTTAACAAATGTTTCTGTAGGTTTTTCAGGCGCCCCTGTTTACAACCCCGTATCTGGTCCTTTGTCTATTTCTGTTGGACCCCGTCAATTGAAAGCACCTTTGATTTTGACGACAGGTTGTAATGAAAATCTGCTTGGTTTAGACTTGTTAAAAAGACTATATGCGACATTGTACTGTTCTCCGGAAGGAGTACAGCTTACATTGGGTAGAAGAATAACCTCTCCAATGTACTTGTCGATGGATGCGCTTCCACCAGAGCTGCGTTCTCTCCCTGATACTCTTTGGGCGACTGGTCCTAACGATGTAGGTCTTTTAGAAATTCCACCATATGTAGTCACTTTGAAAACAAATGTAAAATTTCCACGAATCCCACAATACAAAATCTCTAGTGAAGGTGAACGTGCGCTTTTATTGATTGTGCAAGATTTGATTAAGAAAGGCGTGGTTGAAGAAACTAGAGGAAATGTCTGTAACAGTCCTGTATTGCTAATTCTGAAGCGTACTGATCCTTCAAAGCCTCCAGTATATAGGTTTGTTATCGATCTCAGAGAGGTTAATAAAATTGTGATTCCACAGTTTCCTGTGGTTCCAGACATCACTGCATTGTTAACGTTGATTCCTGCAACAGCCACATGGTTTTCAGTTATTGACTTGAAGAATGCCTTTTTCAGCATTCCGATAGCCGAGGAAAGCAGAGATATTTTCGGCTTCTCTCTAGGAGGTCGAAGCTTCAGATTTAAACGTGCTCCACAAGGCTATTGTGAGAGTCCATCCATTTACAGCCAGGCATTAAAAAGTCAGTTAGATTCCTTTGTACTTCCTCCTGGTTCTGCTTTAGTGCAGTATGTAGATGATCTTTTAGTGGCTGCTGATGACAAGGAAACTTGCAAAGCAGCTACAATTTCTTTATTGCATCATTTGTCTAGTTTGAATCACAAGGTGTCACCTTCGAAAATGCAATATTGTTGCCAAGAAGTAACCTACCTAGGTCATCTCTTGTCAAAGGAGGGAAGGAAGTTGACCCCAGAGAGAATAAAAGCAATTACGCAGATGAATGTTCCTCGCACACAGAGAGAAGTACGTGCCTTTTTAGGTATTACCTCATACTGTAGGCAATGGATCCCAAATTTTTCTCTTTTAGCAAAACCATTGGTAGCCTTGACTGGGAAAAATGTTCCGAGTCCGGTGCCATGGTCTGCCGAATGTCAGGAGAGTTTTTCTGAGTTACGAAATGCACTGTGTTCAGCTCCTGTATTGGGTACACCCGATTACAGCAAGCCATTCACGCTCTATGTTCACGAGAGAGAAGGTTGCGCGTTGAGTGTTCTGACACAGAGATTTGGTGATAAACAACGTCCTTGTGCGTATTTTTCATCAACACTAGATCCGGTAGCTATAGCGTTGCCTAGTTGTTTGAGAGCTACAGCGGCAGCTGCGGCTTCCATTCGACAATCTGCTGGTTTGGTGATGAATAACATGCTAGTGGTCATGGTTCCTCATGCTGTGGACACACTCATGAATCGAACTAAGACGCAACACCTTACCAGTGCTAGATTATCTGGCTACGAGCTGACACTGCTAGCGAGTCATATACAGATCAAAAGATGCAATGAATTGAATCCAGCAACATTGTTGCCGACTAATCAGGAGTCGAGTGATTCTGAACCCCATGATTGTTGTTTCAGAACTGAGGAAGAGACAAAAGGACGAATTGATTTAAAAGACACTCCGTTGTCAGATCCAGATGGCACGTTGTATGTTGATGGGTCTTGCTTTAAATTGGAGAATGGTGATGTGACTGCTGCCTATGCAGTAACGACTTTGAGTACGATTGTGGAGACTGCAAGAGTGAGTCAGAATTCTGCCCAAGCTGCAGAATTAATCGCTCTAACGAGAGCGTGTGTTTTAGCAAAGGGAAAGAGAGTGAATGTGTTCACAGATAGTCAGTACGCGTTCGGCGTGGCCCATAGTTTTGGCCGTTTGTGGAAAGAGAGAGGTTTCATTACGTCCCATGGGACTAAGATTCAACATGGTCAGCTAGTTAACGACTTGTTGGAATCTCTAACCTTGCCGACTGAAGTTGCGATTGTGAAATGCAGCGCTCATAAAGCAATCACGGATGATGTTGGTCGTGGGAATGCTTTTGCTGATGAGACCGCTAAACAGACAGCTAGGAATATGATGAGTAGGATGTATGTTGCAACGTCTGCAAGATGGATTTCGGAGTCTGGAATGTGTGAGGACACAGTAGAAAGCGTGAAAGAAATTCAGAAGGAAGCGACTGAGGAGGAAAAGCTTGCATGGAAAGAGAGTACGGGTAAATTGGACTCGAGTGGGTGTTGGATTGATTTGTCGGAACAACAGCGTTGGATGTTGCCTGATGCGTATGTGCTTGCAGTAGTAACAATGGCGCATGGAGCAGCGCACATTAGTTCTAAAGGGATCTGTAAGATGTTGGCTCCAGTCTGGAAGAATGATGGGATTAGCAAGTGTGCAGAGAGAGTGGTGAAAAATTGCATGGTATGCCTGATGCATAATCCTGTCAAGGGAATCCCTACACCTGCTGGTCACTTCGCTCCCCCTTCTTGCCCCTTTGAAGTGATCCAGTTAGACTTCATTCACATGGATCGTTGCAACAACCTAAAATACGTCCTAGTGGTAGTTTGTGCTTTCTCCAGATGGATCGAAGCATATCCACTGAAGGACAACACTGCCTTGTCAACTGCCAAAATTCTTCTCAAAGAATACTTCCCTAGGTATGGAATGCCACGGATTGTATGGTCAGATAACGGAAGTGAGTTCGTAGGGAAAGTTATGCAGAGTGTGTGTGCCGGTTTAGGGATCAAGCAGAAATTTCACAGTGCGAACCATCCCCAGTCTGCTGGTTTAGTTGAGGGTTACAATGGCACCCTCAAACTAAAACTTGCTAAAATACAGGCATCCACGGGTTTATCCTGGCCAGATGCACTACCCTTAGCTTTGTTATCCACGAGAGCGACTGTACATTCTAGAGTAGGGCTTAGTCCTTATGAAATAGTTTTTGGTCGTCCGGCTAATGTTTGGGGAGTGCCAAGGCCAAAAGAATTCTGTTCTCTGGAATATCCAATGTTGATTGATTACCTTTACGACTTGACTGCTAAATTGAGTCTTATTCACCAACAGGTTTTCGATGCATTGCCAAAGCCACCGGAGAGTCCAGGTCATCAGCTGAAACCAGGGGACCACGTTGTTGTACGGAATTTTGCAAGAACGAAAAATCTTCAACCCAGATTCGTCGGCCCCTTCCAGGTGCTGCTAACGACGAGAACTGCTATTCGTGTGGCCGGTCGGAAGAACTGGATTCACACGACGCACGTCAAACGTGTGCCCCTGCCACTTCCTTATGATAACTGGGTGAAGAAGGGAAATGGTGCCTCTGAGTTTGAACAGATTCCCAGGTTCATCCCTTTCAGCGATGCCGAACTAATAATTGACACATCGAACTCTGACTCTCCTCCTAAAATTACTCCTTTGAATTCTGAACATTTGTCCTCTACATCAGAAGAAACTTTGCCATCTGCGAACTTAAACATTGCAACACCTGCTGAAAATACACTGTTTCCAGATCAAACAGCTCCTGCAAAACTGAGATATAATTTACGATCTCGCAATATGGACAAATAAAGCAGGAAACTGCCTATTTTACACATTTGAAATTCTGACACTTTGCCTCCAGCCAGGAAGTTTGCTATTATTTTGTTGTTTTAAAATTGCCTTGCCATCTGGGTAGCCGTAGGGTCGTGGCTGTGTGCCTAGTTGAATCTGCGGGGGTCAGACACAAGGTCGATCTTTCTGTTAGTTCTGGGAACTCCCAGGGCTGATAGAGGCATTTTCATCTACGTACACATCATCAGTGGTCGCGAGCGGATTGTAGAAGATGGAGCTTCCTGAGCTGCAACGAGAAAATGTAATTTATGTTTGCAGAAATAGACTTTACAGAATTTTTCATAGCAAATGTTTTCTGATGCAATGTGCTATTACATTTTTAATTGTTTTGATAACGTTGGTGGGTGGAATCGTTTTTGGTGTGAATTTAATTTTTATGCCGGTAACTACAGTACCTCCCCTTGATCCTGCTACTTCTACTGTTTCTTCTATGCATTCTTTTCACTCATTTCCTGAACACGAACAAGCTCGACGCTCAGAGTTTATCAATAACACATTTGTACAACTCTTGCACCAACACCAACTGGTAGTCAACACTACAGACTGCTGGGTGTTTGGCTTGATACCCCACACTATGGATAAAGGCATTCCCTATCTGGTTTTGCCTTTTAGCTATAATGGATCATTTCAGGCCTTTCAGACCATTTTTGCCTATGACCTTGAGACCTATCCTCCGCGTCCACCACGTTCCACTAAATACAACTCTGCCAACAAAGCTTTAGTCCAGGGAATTATTGACATGATAAAAGACGTCAATAATACTCCATCTTACCCTAGAGATGAATTACGGGTATATTTGAGTTGGAATTCTACAGAGTATCGCCTTAGTTTGGGAGAAAGCAAGCGTAAAAGCTCTACTCCAGTCTGGGTCGTGCCTCACCAAGGTCAGGTCTGTTTGCAAGGAAATGGGAGAAATCCGAGAGCTCAGCTGGGGAGGAGTGAGTGCGTTGAGACTTACGTGTTTCCGTCTAACTCTTCCCCTGCCTTTCTTACTGCTAGGGGTACCTACTTCATTTGTCAAGACAGAGCGTATACATGGTTGCCTGCTGACTTTTCAGGTTCATGTTATATTGCTCGACTATTGCCTCCAACGTACACTGCTTCTTCAGACTATCACAAGACCAGAGTAGCAAGAGGTGTCTTCAGTAAGGAAGATACCGCTGGTCAGGAAGCTGGAGACTTCTTCAAAGGTTTCCTTCCGTTCTGGGGGCCTATGGCCAATAGTAGAAATCTACGTCAGCTAACACGGGTAGTTGAATCTACTATTACCGAAACTGCTGGTGCCCTTAGCAACTTGACAGCTGAGCTTCAGGCGGATCGACTCATGACGTTGCAGAACCGTATGGTTCTAGACGTAATACTTGCAGATCGAGGTGGGGTATGCAGAATGATCCAATCGAGCTGCTGTGTCTTTATTCCCAATAACGCTCCAACAGTCTATGAGGCGATCTCTAAGCTACACAAGATTTCCGACTCTATACACGTAGATACGGGAAACTGGTCCTTCATGGAGTGGTTTTGGACTCTGATATCAGCGTGGGGATGGAAGGTTCTGATGGTCATTGGTGTCATCTTAGTATTCCTATTCTCATGCTGCCTGATTATCCAGTGTGGTCCAGCTTTGTGTAGTCTCTGTGCTGCAACCTGTTTCAGAAAACCACCTGCGTTTGGAGAAAAGGCGTGAGAGAGGATGATGATACAACAGCATGTCACTGACCTGATGAGCATAGAATTAGACTCTGACATAGACTGAGTAATTGCCTATGTAAGGGCAAAAGGAGGGTCTGAGGTTCCGTGACGATTTGAACCCGTGTTTTCAGCATTGTCGTAAATACATAATTTTGGTATCAGTGAACCGCAAATGATCCATTTAGCATATCCTAGTGTTTTCGCTATGCTACGAGTAAGAGTACTCCTGTTACAAACACATTTCTGATCTACCCATGGCATCCATCTTAGAGTATGGCAGCCATTTTGTGTTTCTTGCCCTCACATAAACAATGGACACGCAATGACCTCTGATTACTTCATTTCGATTAAGGACACGTAGGCTTTAGCCGGAGATTCACCTCTCCAGTGACACGTGCACCTTAGAACAGAACACGCCATGGCTGCATGACTCGGCAGAAGCTGCCTCCTCTGCCCGAGGCCAGTCCTGCTATACTGGTTCTCGTGTTCGTTGGCCTGATCATGATTAGGCGGCCGAAGCTGGTAGCCTTGCCCATTTACGACCCACAAACATCTCTTATCCTACTTTTCTATCTTCTGCACCTGGCTCTGCTCCTTTCCTTCTGGGCCTTTATTAGGGGGAGGTAACGAAATTTACGATGAGGCGGTCCGGGTCTTGAATGAAAAGTTGACATGAGATTATGATGGAAAAGTGGGAACCCCTCGTTCGTAATGTTTTGACATCAGACATTGTCGACGATTCCTGTGCAACGCCAAATATTTATTGTTCAGGACACAAAGGTTTGGAAATGTATTACATGTAAAGAATTTGCCTCAAGCTCAAATTTTAGTATATAAGGAGCAACCCTTTTTGTACAAATCGAACAGGCTCCTAGACACTGCCCGTGTGTAGTTTCTGTGACTTCTGTGTCCCTGCAGTAATAAACCTTTGGTCTTTGACGCCACCATCGAGAAGCCCGTGTTTCTGTTTATTTGTGCACCGAGACAGGTAGAACTCCGGGGTCTTCGGGTGTTATCCCTGACACCTCTGGACGGAACCAAAAAGTCCAGAACTCCATTCCTTGCTGGCCTGTGAACAAGGAGCATCACAGCTCCGAAACGCGTAAGGCTGAATTACTTACCCG
Source organism: Lissotriton vulgaris (assembly GCF_964263255.1). Taxonomy (NCBI): domain Eukaryota; kingdom Metazoa; phylum Chordata; class Amphibia; order Caudata; family Salamandridae; genus Lissotriton; species Lissotriton vulgaris. Next base: position 683,290,908 of record NC_141696.1, read on the forward strand.
AGGTGAGGAGAGACGCTGAACAGTGATTGAGACCGAGATTCGTGTGCACTCCGAAGCGCTGGTCCTTTGAACTACAAAATTATGGCGGCAGTCCACTGTCGCGGAGTTGCACCGCCCGGAAGAGGGGCCACGGAGATAATGGAACTTGCTAATCTCCGAGTGGGAAATTCGATCTATCTCAACGTCGGAAGACCTTTGTCCCTGGGGGGCCCACTGAGGGGCTGTTTTAAATGAAACAATTACCGCAATGAAATACACAGGACCCACTATGGTGTATACCACAAAGGAGGCACCACGCCTACTACAGGAAGAACACTAAAGCCTCAGAGCACCAGAATGCACTATAATTAATCACGTGCTGAAATGTCAATGAAATAAAAGACAAGCTGGAAAATGCCTCCGCTGAACAGTGATTGAGACCGAGGTTCGTGTGCACTCCGAAGCGCTGGTCCTTTGAACTACAAATATATATATATATATATATATATATATATATATATATATATATATATATATATATATATATATATATATATATATATATATATATATATTCACTGAAAAAACCATAGGTTTCACATCAGTTATGGTTAGCTGGAAATTTTACTGATATAAAACCATTGAAATTCCCACGTTATAGTTAGATGGACTCACTATAACTTGCGCGTGCAATGCACTGCTGATGACATCACATATTACATCACTCATGACATGGTCAGTGACATCACTCATGACATCACTGATGACACCATCCAGTGAATGTGTGTCTTTCTGAAAAATAAATATATTTTATATATGTATATGTAAAAGTTGATGGAAGAATAAATGTTTACTTAAGTGTCTAAATGGATGGTTTTTAAAAATTGATTGGTTAACTGGCTTAATAAGACATCATCAGCAGTGCATTGCACGCGCAAGTTATAGTGAGTCCATCTAACTATAACGTGGGAATTTCAATGGTTTTATATCAGTAAAATTTCCAGCTAACTATAACTGATGTGAAACCTATGGTTTTTTCAGTGAATTTAATAGGTTTTTTAAATGCTAATTCCTAACTATAACTGGTGTGAAACCTATGGTTTTTTCAGTGAATTTCATAGGTTTTTTAAATGCTAATTCCTAACTATAACTGGTGTGAAACCTATGGTTTTTTCAGTGAATTTCATAGTTTTTTTAAATGCTAATTCCTTTGTATATCGAGTTTCTAACCTTTTTTTTTTTTTACAATTTGCTGTTTTTTTTTATGTATTCATTTTTTTTATATAATTTTTTTCTTTTGCGCTCTGGGTGCGCGCTCCGGGAAGCTTGCAGCTAAGCTCTCCGGTAAGCTGTTCCGAGAGCTCATCTGAAAGCGCACCCAGAGCGCAACTGTCGTTCGTGAAAAAAAATATGAATGAAAAGTTAATAATAATGCAAAACATTTCGTACCATACAAATAAAATTTGTTTTTTTTAATAAGGAAAATGATTATGCATTTCTATAAAAGATTGATGACGTCACTTCGGCGCGCAACGTAAGTGCCCTCGGAAGCGCCTACGTGCGCGGCGCATAAACGCACGCAAAAGCGCCTACGATCGCGCCACGTTTGCGCCCCGGAAGCGCCTACGATCGCGCTGCGTAAACGCACCGGAAGTGCTCCGGAGCGCGCAGCGTAAACGCGTCGGGTCATGTGACCCTAAAATAACACTTTTCATTGGTTGCTAACAGTTTTTTTTTACAATGAATGAAATCCCCACCCATTTCCTTCACTTCTTCTTTCACTTTTGTGACTGAAAGACCTGCCTTTTTTGCTGCTCCATATTCCTGGATTCATCATGGCTGCCAGACCATCCAGCAGTGAAGATGACTCCAATGATTTCATTGATGAAGAGCCTCCTCAGCCGAAGGTCAAAGAACATTTCATCTGGAAATTTTTTAAGTTTCCAGCAGACCAGAAGAAGGTGAATGCACCAAAAGTAGAGTGCAGGATCTGCAAACAGGTCCTGTCACGGGGTAACCCCCAAAAAAAATACTCTTTTGGCAACTTCACCATGATTCGCCATGTGGAGAGGAGGCACCCCCAGAATTTTGCCCGGGAAAGTGTCAGGGCTCTGGCACAAGAGGTTCCCAGAGATGGGGCCTCTACATCAACAGGAGGAGCAACTTCTTCTGGGAGAGAGCAATCACAGGGGCAGGTAGCAAACATTCAACCTGCATTTAACCATGGGGTCGTCAGATGCAGATACTGCAATCAACTCCTCACCTATGGGGAGCAAAGTGTCCTGCTCATGGTTCGGGCATTGGAGAACCATCACTGCCCTTCCCACCCCTAATTTTTTTCTTTTCTTTTTGCTCCTGTTGAGCAGTTTCTATTCCCTGTTTTTGTTCCTGTTCAGTTAAAAGAAGAAAACCAAAAGTTCTTTTCAGAACTACCTCCAATTCTCATCAAAGAGCTATAATCTTAAAAAATGAAGAGTAAGTGAAATATAGTGCATTGATAATTGAAAGGAGAATGAGTAAGAAAGAACAGAAAGGTATGAGAGGTGAAAGGAAGTGAAGTAGGAGGAATGAAAGAAGGTGAGTGTTAGAAAAGAAAGTTATGACACAGTGAATAAACTGGAGGCCTCATTTCTGAAAAGTGACGCATCGCTACGTGAAAACAGCGATGCGTCACTTTTCTGGACGCACTCCTTATGACATTCCAGATATGTCATATTTAATATATGACTAATCAATTCGCAAGGAGTTACAGATATGTCAGTATTTCTGACATATCTGTAAACACAAAAGTAACGCATTGCAGGAGTGCGTCACAAAAGTGACGCAACTCCAGTAATGTGTCCTTTCACATGGAAAAAGCACCATGTGAAAGGTTTGCTGTGAAGCAGGCGCAAGATTTTGGCGCAACAGCATCCTAAAAGTGACGCACTGCGTCATTATTACCAAGCTTTTTGCAAGGAACACCCCCTCTGCATGCATTATACCTGACACTATTTTTTAAAAAGTGACGCATCTAGGTACATGGGTCACTTTTTAAAACTCTGCGCCATATTGTATCTGCATCAGGTATAATGTATGCAGAGGGGGCAATCCCTCGCAAAAAGCTTGGTAATAACGACGTACTGAAATCTATGAGATTTCTCTGCGTCACTTTTAGGATGCTGTTGCGTCAAAATCTTGCGCCGGCCTCGCATCACTTTTATGTTTACAGATATGTCAGAAATACTGACGTATCTGTAACTCCTTGCAACATGATTCGTCATACATTAAATATGACACATCTGGAATGTCATAAGGACTGTGGACAGAAAAGTGACGCATCACACCAGCAGTGTAATAAAATGTGCCTCATTGCACTATATTTAAAGGATGCAACAGCATCCTAAAAGTGACGCAGTGAAATCTCAAACATTTCACTGCGTCGCTATTACAAAGCTTTTAGTGGGGGAACACCCCCTCTGCATGCATTATACCTCACGCAGATATAATGTGGCGCTTGATTTTAAAAAGTGACCCATCTACCTAGATACATCACTTTTTAAATATAACGCAACGAGGCACATTTTTTTACACCACTGGTGCGATGCGTCACTTTTCTGTGCGCACTCCTTATGACATTCCAAGTAACGCATTGCTGGAGTGCGTCACAAAAGTGACGCAACTCCAGTAATGTGTCCTTTCAAATGGGGAAAGCAGCATGTGAAAGGTCTTGCCTCAGTCTAACACCTGCTGTAAAGCAGGCACAAGATTTTGACGCAACAGCATCCTAAAACTGACGCAGTGAAATCTCAAAGATTTCACTGCGTCGCTATTACAAAGCTTTTTGCGGGAGAACACCCCCTCTGCATGCATTATACCTGACGCTATTTTTAAAAAGTGACGCATCTAGGTACATGGGTCACTTTTTAAAACTCTGCGCCACATTATTTCTGCGTCAGGTATAATGTATGCAAAGGGGGCATTCCCCCGCAAAAAGCTTGGTAATAACGACGTACTGAAATCTATAAGATTTCTCTGCGTCACTTTTAGGATGCTGTTGCGTCAAAATCTTGCACCTGCCTCGCATCACTTTTATGTTTACAGATATGTCAGAAATACTGACGTATCTGTAACTCCTTGCAACATGATTCGTCATACATTAAATATGACACATCTAGAATGTCATAAGGAGTGCGCACAGAAAAGTGACGCATAACACCAGCAGTGTAATAAAATGTACCTCGTTGCACTATATTTAAAAAGTGACGCATCTAGATAGATGCGTCACTTTTTAAATATTGCATAACAATGCGCATTTTTTTACACCGCTGGTGCGTCACAAAAATTGACGCACAGGAGGCGCAAAACTAACAGCGCAAAGCCTTCATAAATATGGTCCTGGATTTTCCCTGTGCTTCGCCGGTGCGCGTACCATGCGCTTCCCCCGCGCAAAACGAAAAAAATTTTTTAATGCCCTGCAGGACCCTATTTTAGTCCCTACATCAAACCTAGGGGGTCAGAGGGGGTCTACTCTTCCCCCTTATGGTCATTTGCCCCTTTTTTTTTCAAACCCCTTGTGTCTCGATTTTACCGAGACACAAGATGGCGGCCGCTCCAGACTGTTTAGGATGTTTACAGACACCCAAGAGCCAATCAGCTTTCTGCGCGCGTCGCGCCGGGAGCGCACTCAAGTGCGCGCACCGGAGAGCGCCTATAGATATATATATTTTTTTGAACCTTAATTACTCAAAATCCACTGGAGCACATATCTTGAGACATAGCAAAGGCACATCGGGCTACCAGTCCCTACAATTTTGCCAAGTTTGGTGTAAATCCATTCAGCCGTTCGGGCTAAAAGTGAAATTGACCGCCCTATGGAAATTAACATGGGGAAAATGCGTTTTGGGACCCCCCTTTTATCTCGGCCCCCGCATGACGTATCCCCCCCAAACTTTCAGGGAAGGACCGGAGCTCCGCGAGGCCATTTTCAGGAAATTTTCAGGCAGATTCGTCAACCGGTGCCAAAGTTATTCCAAATAGAATTTTGAGATTTAACATTGAAAAAAATCCTAACTATAACTCTCAGGTAAAAAGAGGGTTGACTTAACACGCGCGTGTGTTCACGTGCGTTAAAAAGCGACATTGCCCTAGTTAACTGAGGGCCCGCTTTTAGATGCAGTAACGCTTAACTGTGCCCCAATGCAGCAAAAACCCATGACATGCACTTAAAAGTGATGGCCAAAAACTGTGATAACTACATGTCCCAGCATGCTTCATAAACAGGGGCGTGCTTAACAGGCCTAATTGTATTGAAATAATGAAGGGGCTACACACTCTAGCTACCGTGAACACGAACTACGGTTCGAAACGCGTAGGTGTTTTGTCACGTTTTGAAAAATAAAGAAACTGCAACATAACCAAGGCGAGTGCAGCGAGTTTTTGGTATCTTATGCAAATTGGGACACTGCCCTGGTCCCGTCGCTGGCACCGGCTGAGAAGCGCTCCCGCTGCGACAGGACAACTCGTATGCGATATATATAAATATATATACATACATACATACATACATACATACATATATATATATATATATATATATATATATATATATATATTATATATATATATATATATATATATATATATATATATATATATATATATATATATATTACCTACTGGCGGTCGCCAGTAGGTATATATAGTTAGGATTTTTTCCCTATGGGATTTTTGAAAATTCTATGTCTAATAACTTTGGCGTTTGTGGACGGAATCGGCTGAAATTTTCAGGATTTCAGGAAAATGGCACATTTTGTTTCTGAGCAGCTCCTGGAAATTTGGGGGGGTTCGTCAAGGGGGGGCTGAGAAAAAAGGGGGGTCCCAAAACGCGTTTTTCCCATGTTAATTTCCATAGGGCGGTTGGCCTCACTTTTAGCTCGAACGGCTGAATGGATTTCCACGAAACTTGGCAAAATTGTAGGGACTGTTAGCCCGATGTGCCTTTGCTAGGTCTCAATATATGGGCTTCAGTGGATTTTGAGAAATTAACGTTTAAAACAAGATATATATCTGTAAAAGCGCTCCGGGTAGCGCTCCAGTTCGCGAACTTTTCGCGTATCGGAACTTTGCGAAGCGAAGCTGATTGGCTCTCCGGTGTCTGTCAACATTCTAAACAGTCCGGCGCGGCCGCCATCTTGTCTCTCGGTAGGATCGAGAGACAAGAGGAGGCCAAAACAAAGGGGGAAATTACCATAAGGGGATATAGTAGATCCTCGTTGACCCCCTAGGTTTTATGTGGAGGTTTTAAAAGGGCCCAGCAGGGTCAAAAAAAAATTGTTTTTTTTTTTTTTTGCGTGGTGAGCGCCAAGTTCGCGAACCGGGAAGCGTTCTGGGCAGCGTACTATAAAGAAAAAAGAATGATAGACTTTTCAAATACTGTATGTTAATTGTTTGTTGTTTTTGATGATTTTTTTTGTTTTCTTTATTTTTAAAGCTTTTTTTTTATTTTGTTTGTGTTTCATAATTTATTAAACTTTCTAACATTTCAGTGTCTCAAATGTCATTATTTTCTTGGAATATTGTTTGCAATCTGTGAGGTTGTAAAATGTCCTCATTTTCAAGGAGGTCATCTACTGCTTGGACACATTGCAGTAGTTCTTTGTCCAAAGTTTCGTCCATAAATTCAATGTCAATTTGATCAATTGTATCAATCAATTCTTGGCTGCTCTCTTGCAGGTCCATTTCAAAAGAAACTTGGTTTTCGCCTTCCATTTTGCCTGAAATTTGGATTAAAAAAATATATATTAGTAGAGATAGGGCACTGTTGGGAATAATTTTAGATAGGCATTTTTTATCAGCGAATTTATCTTTGGGCAGTGTATAGTATCAGAGTGGAAGTAGGAATATAAAAAAGTGTATGTGATTTAATGTAAGTAAATTTATAATTATACAAGAGAAGTCTAAGTCCATCCATAACTATAACAGAGAAGTCTATCTAAATCTATAACTACTACAGAGGGATAGTATATAACTATCTGAAAAAGTTTACCATATTTACTTATAGTGCACAATATACTTCAGTTTTAAAAATAACAACTTACCTTTAGAAACAAGTTGAAGTGATTAGTGATATTCCAAATGATATATACAACAAGAAGTAGTAGTCAAAATGGCTGTGTTTCCTTCTCTTCCTTTATATATATTCAGGTATATAACCAATCAAATGTCAGGTAATAAAAGTAGAAAATGAAAGTAACATTTTCATTGGTTGTCAATTCCAACACTTCAGATGTGTTTTGTGAAGTAATTTACCTCACGGTATTTAGAGAGGTCTACAGGCTAAATGGCTAAATGGAATTTCAATCAAATTTGTGAAAATGAAAGGGATTGTTATGTAGTATGAGCTAATCTATATTTGGTGAGAGTGTCTCTAGTCGTTTTTCTGTAAATTACTTTCCCACCTTTTTTTTGGACCGCTTCCCGGGAAGCGGCTCGGATCGCGTACCTTAAGCGTCACGGGAGTCCTCCATTTTGTGTTTTGGTCGCATTAAGATACAAGATGGAGGGCAAATAATGTTCAGAATGGGTAGAAGGGGGCATGGTAGATTTATCTTGACCCCCTAGGTTTTCTGAGGGTGGCTGAGGAGGCTTATATGTGCGGAAAAAAACATTTTTTTTTTAAATTCCGCGAGGTTAGCTTTCGGTTAGCGAACCGGGTAGCGCCCCGGGGAGCGTATTTTGTGGAAAATTAGTGAAAAAAGTTAGAAAAAAATAATAATTGTGAGTGATCAGATGAAGGGTAGCTCTGAGAAGAGCTTTTGGGTTTATGGTACATTTAGGTACTTATAAGTAGGTACCAATGCACAGTCTTAAATTCAGAATGAAAATTCTGTTGCCCTCATCTGAGAAGTGAACTCCATCTCCTCTGTAGATATCTTGCATGTAGTAACGCAAGTTATTGTTGTACAAGGAGCCCATTCCATGGTCTCTCATGTAAGCTGAAACAGATTTGTTTACATGCTTCCTCGCTTTCTCAATTTGTGGACAAAATTGGTTGGACCACCTCCATTTCTGTCTTTGGCATATATTGGAATATACCAAGGCAGTTTGAGGAAAAAGTGCCATTAATTGCTCAAAGGTGTCCTTTAAAAGCATTTCCAGACCTACCCCAGTTAAAGTGCCCAAATCATTACCTCCACAGTGCACAATTAACAGGTCAGGTTTTGGCAAATGCATAAAGGTTTTCACCAATGGTATCAATTGGTGACATTTTAATCCTCTTTGGCCCAACCACTTAATTTCCACATCTTGTAAATTGAGGTTAGGTAAATTTCTGTTCTCAGCATACCTTTGAGCCCAGTGGATGTAACTATGTCCAACAATCCAGACATTAAACATGGTGGGAGAAGGTTGTGCTGCAGTCAGATGAAGTGTGGTAATGAAATGGCAATTGAAACAGTAGGAGTTTGTAAAGAAAAAAAACTGTGGATTTCCAGTGCTAATGATTCATTAGCAGTGATTGGTGCATTTCCATTTCTGAAAACAGAAAGTTAGGGTGCATGGATGTGTTCTTTGAAAGATGTAATTTGAATGGTCAAGGAAGAAACATTTAATGAAAGATTGCACTGGATACGCAGGTGCACTGAGAGTTCAGAGTTCAATTGAAACATTGTTGTGTGAATTTGCAAACATGAGAGGTCTTTCAGGAGGTGGTTGCTAAGCAAAAAAGGCAGAGAGGGCAGAGGGGGGAAGGGTTTTGATTTGAAAAAAGTGAGGGAAGAGTTATGATTGGCTAATATGAGAGATATGTGTAATGAATATCTGTATTTGTGTGCTTTCAATAGTTGCAGCCTCTGGAGTGCTTCTTCTTTGTTCTGCTGAAGACAATTTGGAGTATTTCTGAGACTGTTTTGAAACTCAAAAAGTATTTGCTAAGGTGAGAAAAGATTTATTTAATTTAGGTAGAGAATAGTATGATTTAAGGAGAAAATGATGAAGAAAGCTGTGTTTTTAAAATGTGGCTTTGTCTCAAGTGATATACAAATAGATTTTGTTTCTTGGGAGAAATTGTAATTGCATATTCGGTGTAGCATTCTGGCATGCAGTAACACAAGTTATTGTTGTACATGGAGCCCATTCCATGGTCTCTCATGTAAGCTGAAACAGATATGTTGTTTTTGAAAACGATTTCTGAAAACAATTACATTTCTGGATATGTACTGCTAGAGCTTCATAGGTTGTTTGGGTCAAATTTATAAGGCATTTGAGTGTCTATGATGTTATTTTTCCTTTTTTAAATGGAAAGCGTTCTTCATGGGGCAAGTTTGTTGTAAATACGCTCCCACCTGTGCTTGGCAAATTTAGATTTTGATTATGGGAGTTACATAGTCATGTTAATAATGTCCCAAAAATGGTGCAAGGGCATTCAATAAAACGCTTTCATGTGTCTCAAGGACATTTTCAGTCATTTCCTCTTGAATGCAGGTATACAATTGATTTATATGCTGTGTTTAAAAACGATTTTTTGAAATCTATTACATTTCTGGATATGTACTGCTAGAGCTTCATAGGTTGTTTTGGGTCATATTTATAAGGCATTTGAGTGTCTATGATGTTATTTTTCCCTTTTTAAATGGAAAGCGTTCCTCATGGGGCAAGTTTCTTGTAAATACGCTCCCACCTGTAGTTGGCAAATTTAGATTTTGATTTTGGGAGTTACATAGTCATGTTAAAAATGTCTCAAAAATGGTGCAAGGGCATTCAATAAAACGCTTTCATGTGTCTCAAGGACATTTTCAGTCATTTCCTCTTGAATGCAGGTATACAATTGATTTATATTCTGTGTTTAAAAACGATTTTTTGAAATCTATTACATTTCTAGATATGTACTGCTAGAGCTTCATAGGTTGTTTTGGGTCATATTTATAAGGCATTTGAGTGTCTATGATGTTATTTTTCCCTTTTTAAGTGGAAAGCGTTCCTCATGGGGCAAGTTTCTTGTAAATACGCTCCCACCTGTGGTTGGCAAATTTAGATTTTGATTTTGGGAGTTACATAGTCATGTTAAAAATGTCCCAAAAATGGTGCAAGGGCATTCCTAAAAACGCTTTCATGTGTTTCAAGGACATTTTTAGTCATTTCCTCTTGAATGTAGTTATCCAATTGATTTATTTGCTGTGTTTAAAAACGATTTTTTGAAATCAATTACATTTCTGGATATGTACTGCTAGAGCTTCATAGGTTGTTTTGGGTCATATTTATAAGGCATTTGAGTGTCTATGATGTTATTTTTCCCTTTTTAAGTGGAAAGCGTTCCTCATGGGGCAAGTTTCTTGTAAATACGCTCCCACCTGTGCTTCGCAAATTTAGATTTTGATTATGGGAGTTACATAGTCATGTTAAAAATGTCCCAAAAATGGTGCAAGGGCATTCCTAAAAACGCTTTCATGTGTTTCAAGGACATTTTTAGTCATTTCCTCTTGAATGTAGTTATCCAATTGATTTATTTGCTGTGTTTAAAAACGATTTTTTGAAATCAATTACATTTCTGGATATGTACTGCTAGAGCTTCATAGGTTGTTTTGGGTCATATTTATAAGGCATTTGAGTGTCTATGATGTTATTTTTCCCTTTTTAAATGGAAAGCGTTCTTCATGGGGCAAGTTTCTTGTAAATACGCTCCCACCTGTGCTTGGCAAATTTAGATTTTGATTATGGGAGTTACATAGTCATGTTAAAAATGTCCCAAAAATGGTGCCAGGGCAATCTTAAAAAATGCTTTCATGTGTATTAAGGACATTTTAAGTCAATGAGGAAACACAGGTGATGTAATTCTGAAATGAGGAAAAGAAACTCCACATTTTTCAATTACATCACTAGTGTTTCCTAAGTTTATGAATGACATTGCAGATGAAGTTTAGGTGTGACCACAGATTCAAAAGAGGTCTGCCCTTTGTTCAAGAGTGAAGTGGACATGACTCACTTCATTGGTAGGCCTTCACATGTATTATCTCCTTTGTTTTCTTCAACAAGTGAAAATCTCATCTGCAACCATGTGTTGGCCTCCCCTTAAAGAAACAAAACAGGTGATGGACCGAATGTGGATCAATGACACACATTCACCCCAGTCCAAAGATTTGGGCCCAAACAAATCTTTAGATAGGCCACACCTTATCGTCAACCTGAATTAATCATTTAAAATGTTAGGGAGAGATTTATGATTGTTGTATGCCTGTTTTGTACCACTGTGTGTCATTTTTGTGACGCAGTGCTGATGCAAAAGATTTGCTATGTTAAATAATAAGTAGGGTGTTAAGTTTTTGATGATTGTTATTCATTTACTGTTTGGTAATAGTGGTTAATAACATTTTTTATTATATTTTTCCACAGATTCAACTGCAGATCATTTCAAAATTTGAAAAATGCCAACTAAGAATCGAATTAGAAAGGCTAGAAAACGTCAAAGACAACAAGATCATGTATTATTGCAGCAGTCCTCTTCCCAAAATATTTGTGAAATCACCAAGAAAGCTCCGGGTAAGAGCACGAAATCATTCTTAAGAAATATTTGTAGTAAAAAAAGTATTTCTACAAAAAATGTTTCAGTCCAGAAAAAGAAAAGTAATTTAAATGGAAAGGAAAGCCCAATCAAAAATGTTACTGGTAGAGCAAGAGATAACTCTGTGCATGATAGTAGAAGGAAACAACAGTTTAGGGACATTCGAAAACGAATGTTCCGCAACAGGATAATAGTTAATTTATTACAAAATATTAAGAAAGGCCAACAGAAAGTGGCATTTTATAAGAAGAAGAAAAATGTAGAGAAAATTATTGATCATGCTTTTGAAATTAAGCGAAAGTTGTTTATTTTGGTAATCAATAGAATTAGGAAACTAAGCAAGGTAATTTCTGATTTCAAATCAAATAGTAGGTGGAAAAGAGTAGTAAATCGTAGTAACTTTTGTGAAGTTTTTTCTGGACAATGGATGCATAGTTCAAGTTGTGAGGCATTTTTTAATGAGGAGAGTTATTTTCAGGATAATGATTTGGTGTTTGCAGTTGACACCAGTGGTCGAGCTTATGAAGTGAAGGATGGTTGTCCAGTTGAAAAAGAAAAACTTGTGACAACAGAGACAGACGAGGTGTTAGGTAATGATGTTTTAGGAAGACATCCTAAGGGCCCTGTGTACATTTGGAAGTGTAGTTCTATTTGTAGTGTGCAACAGGTTTCCATCAATTTGCTTTGTGATTTTATACGGACATTTAATAAGAAAAGTTTGAAGCAGAAAATGAAGTTGTTGCAAGATTTAGATCCTTGCAGAGTGAGACAAATGACAGGTTTGCGTGGTCATTCACTGGCTTGTCTTTCCAGGAGAGTATGCCAGAGTGTTTTTCATCATTTCAGGATGCTAGCAGTGCATCATAATAAAGTGAGAAAATTAGTGAGAATGTTGTATTATGCTAAGAGTCCAGCAATTATGCTTAAACAATTATGTGCTGCTCTTTTGCATGGTTCTGAAATAGATGTCAAGAATATTTGTGAAGAAATTGAGTTTTGTTACTTTGGTAGTAAAGATGAGAATGTTCAAATTGACCCAGAAGTAGAAGGTAATGTTGAAGATAATGTACAGGTTTCTAGTACAGATAAATTTCAGAAGGAAATTGCCACGTTTCAGATGAAATCAAGTGAGAGGCCTAATTTCACTTGTGTGTGTTGTCGACGCACTTATTATAAGAATCAGACTAAGTTAGTGGATTTATATGCAAAAAGTGAAAGGGAAAATAATAGTGAATGGAAGGATTTCGCCACATACTTGATGGTAGAAAATTGTTTTGATTTGGGATCAGATCAACGTGTGTGTACTTATTGTTGTAACAAATTAAACCAAAACCAGATGCCTGCTAGGGCGGTTCATAATAATCTTGAATTGGTGGGGGCGGAGCTTGCTGGCGTCCATGAAAGACGTGTGAGCGCTGAGCTCCTCGCCTGAGCCCCTTTAATATTCGACAAAGATATCCTTTTTGGCGCCTTGCTGGCCCTGGAAAGGGCAGATATCGCTTCAACGATTCCCAGAGCTAGTGGGGGCACCTTCCCCGATCGAAATCGGTGGTGGCACCGATCTGCTGGCCGGCGGATTTTGGCGTGGCGGACCAGGCCGCAATCCACGGACTATCCTTTGGGCTGCCCGTCCTACGTAACGCTACGTGCGGAATGGAGTGCCTGTGAGGTCTCGGGGTGCCGGACTGCCTCCTATCCTGTGGTTCTTCCAGAGCGGCTTGCACCGGTACTTTGGTCAGTGGACGCTGTAGCACGGCTCCTAGTGGTGTGTGAACTGTGCACTAGCTGCGGTGGCCTGGGGCGCTCCGGAGAGGCCCGGGAGCCCTGCGGCGGGAAACTGCATCCTACGGACGCCGGTTAACGGAGGACATTTCCACCTTGATCTGCTTGGGGACTGGCGGCGCACAGGGGCCGGGGAGTGAGCTGGAGTGTGCTGGTACTTTTCACCGGTCAGCGGTGGGACCTACGCTGTGGTGTGTGCCTGGAGGCTGAGATCGTCCTCCTGGACCCACCCGTACCCAGCTGCCTGAGGCCGCCATTTTGACTTCCATTCTCTGCTACGCAACGAACTGCTCAACGGAGTTTGCTTCCCTGGCGCCCCCCCTGCATCGTGCCGGCACTGTCTGGGGTGCCTCATCAACGTCCTATAAGCAACACTATGGGGAAAGGCGACAGAAACCAACCGAAGCCTTCGTTCGAACAGCGGAGGCCGAGGGGCGCGGAAGGGGCGCCTCCGGAGACCTCGACGCAGGCTGCTGATAGCTTGCTTTGCGCGGACATTCGCGAAATGCTCTGTACTATGGAAAAGGGCGTGCAGGAAAGTATGTCCGCGATTGGCATGAAAATTGACGCTTTGTCCTTCAGAATGGACCGGATGTCTGAGAGAGTGGACAAACATGCTGAGAGGCTGGATATGGCGGAGCGAAGGCTGACGGAGGCGGAGGAAGCCCAGACGGAGTGGGATAAGGACCGTAAGCAGTTTGGTCGCCTGCTCCAGGTCATACAGGACAAGACGGAGGACTTGGAGGCTCGCTCACGGCGTTCCAACGTCCGCATTACGGGTGTGGCGGAATCTACCAACACTGGCAAGATGGAGCTGTTTGTGGAGAAGTTACTTCGCACGCTGCTAGGGGAGGACGTCTTCTCCCCCATGTTTATCGTTGAGAGGGCCCATCGTACTCTGGGACCGAAACCGCAGCCTGGCCTTCCACCGCGGCCGATCATTGCTAAGCTTTTGAATTACAGGGACCGCGACTTGGCACTACGGCTGGCGAGGGAGAAAGGGGATCTACAGTTTGAGGGCATGAACATCTACCTCTACCCTGACTTCACGGCGAGAGTACAGGAGGAACGGAAGCGCTTCGCCCCTTATAAGAAGCAGATGAGAGACATGGGGCTAGACTACGCCATGTTGTACCCGGCGAGACTCAGGATCAACAAACAGGGGCACTCACACTTTTTCACAGACCCAGCGGACCTGAAAAAATCTCTTAAGGAATGGGCCAAGGAACAGCGTAACAGCCCGAGGGGTCAACGTGCAGATGAGGAGGAGGCCGCCTCTCTGGATGGCCAGGGGTGAACCGCCCTTCGTCCCTGTCCCCGGCTTGGCTTAGTCATCGTGGGCGGTTGTGTTGCACTTACAGGTCCGATGAACCTTATATTTGCTTTATGGAATACGGTTATTGAGACCTGAGTCAGGCTGCTGGGTTGTGTTTTTACTAAGGTTTACTGCTTGTTTTTCACATTGGGGGGGTGCTGCTCGAAGACAGTGGGACTTGTTATCCGTCACTCTGCTTTTTTTCTTGCTTGGGCTGGGGTAGGGGGCCGAAGACACTGGGGGGTGGGGCGGGGAGCTACTGTGGTACCTGGTTTCTGTTCGATCGTATTGCTGTCTGGCTGGGAACCTCTGCCCCTGTGCTTTCGGCTCTCGACTCTCTAGAGGGTCTTTGGGTTTGTAGTGGGTTGTGTCGGGGTGGGTTCGGGGTGGGTAGTGACATGCTCTGTCTGACCGGGTTGGGGTTGGTCGGCTGTGGGTGGGTGGCCGTTTGTCCTGTTCTTCTATTGTTGCTCATGTGTTGTGAGGGGGTTGGGGACTGTTGGGATGGGGGTCTGTTTAAGCCAACTACTGCAATGTGTCTGATGTTATCTCTAACTTGCTATGTCGACTGTTGAGACTCTAGGACCGGAGAGCTGCCCAGGCTCTCTACGATTGCTATCATGGAATGTGAGAGGGCTTAACGACTTCCGTAAGCTTAGGAAGGTCCTGGCGTACTTGCAGCGCCACCGGATTGACCTTGCTTTGCTGCAGGAAACACATCTGCCTCTGTCCAGTCCTATGTTACAGACGAGGGGTCTTGGGACCGCGTGTGTTGCTGCGGGGTTCACCACGCATGCTAGGGGGGTGATCACCTGGGCTAATCCCAAATCTCAATTGTCACTACGGCAGGTGGCGGTGGACCCGGAGGGTCGGTATGTGATTGCTTGTTGTGTTGGGAAAAGTCATGATTTGTTGCTGGTGAATGTGTATGGCCCCAACTACGACTCCCCTGATTTCTATGCCTCGCTAGCGGACAGCTGTAGGCAGTTTGTGGGCTTTAGGATGCTGTGGGGGGGGATTTCAATTTAGTGTTGAACCCAGAATTAGACAGGTCAGCGGGCCCCCCCAGGTCCCCGGCTGCATCGGCGTTGCTCCTATTAACGGAATGTGTGAAGCTTGACCTGCTGGATGTGTGGCGCCATAGGCACTCGGGGCGGGGTGGGTTCACCCATTACTCGGCCTACTATAACCTTCATACGCGGATAGATTACTGGTTTGTTTCCCGCTCCCTACTTGATACAGTGAAGGGGTGCACGGTGTTGCCTCGCACACTGTCTGATCACTCACCACTACTCTTGCTTCTGGTTGCCCCTGCTAGGAGGATTCCCCCGTTTACCTGGAGGTTCCCTCCGTATTCCCTCCTTGATGGAGCCTTCAGAGGGGAACTGGCCGAGGACATAGAGACCTACTTTTCGACTAATGTGGGGTCGGTGGATAGTGTTCAGGTGCTTTGGGATGCGTTTAAGGTATACATCAGAGGGATGACGATGGCAAGACACTCAGGGGTACTCAAGGCTATCAGGCGCCGGCTGCAACTGCTTGAAACACAACTAACTGATCTGGAGCGGCAAGCGGGAGACTCGGGTACTCCTACAATCGCAGACAAACTTAAGCCCCTGCTAGAGGAATTTCAAGAAGAGGCGGACAGGGAAATTAAGCATATGGGTAAATATGCCACAGCGCGCGCGTATGGAGAACGGGAGCGTCCAGGCGCTCTCCTAGCCAAACTGATGCGCAACAGCAGGCCCCCATTAGTAATTGAGGAGTTAGTGACGGCTGCTGGAGACGTGGTGACAGAGGAGCAGGATATCCTGGCGGAATTTCACTCTTATTATACGGCACTGTACTCATCGAGATCTAGCCACCTTGAGGAGGAAATCGACGAATATTTAAGTTACATACAAATGCCCTTCCTGGCCGACTGGCAGAGAGAGTTTCTTATGGCCCCAATTCAGAAAGAGGAGATCACAGAAGCGCTGGAGGGTATGAAGTCTGGTAGCGCTCCTGGGGCGGATGGCCTCACGGTGGCTTTTTACAAGGCCTTTCAGGATAAGCTTGTCCCGTACCTGATGCTCCTGTTTGATGATATTTGTCAACAGGGCAGCATGTCGAAATCTATGAGGGAGGCGCTGCTTATTACCATCCCGAAGCCAGGTAAACCCCCTAATCAATGTGGCTCTTACCGGCCACTGTCGTTGATAAACGTGGACGCGAAACTGTATGCGAAGGTACTGGCGACACGTTTGGAGCTTCTGGTCCCGGAACTGGTAGCCCCAGAACAGGCTGGGTTCGTCCCGTCACGCAATCTCACTTATAATATCCGCACGGTGTTGGGCACGATACAGCATGTCAGGCAAGAAAATAAGGCTGTAGCCATCTTCCTAGACATGGAAAAGGCCTTCGACTCCGTTGAGTGGTCGTTCATGCTCAGAGTCCTTCGTAAGTATGGACTCGGTGAACCGTTTCTGCAAATGTTGGGAGCTATGAATTACAAGCCTACTGCGCGGCTGAAAATAGGGAACTTGGTCACTGCTCCGATCGAGATTGGAAGGGGCACCCGTCAGGGCTGTCCCTTCTCTCCACTGTTGTACGCCATGGTGGCGGAACCCCTCGCTTGCGCTATACGAGAATCTCATAGGTTCGAGGGGATAAACTTTCCGACGTACCAGATTGGTATCTCGACATACGCGGATGATACTCTGCTATATGTCCGTGACCCGGAGACAAACCTCTCGGCGGTGCTGCGGGAAGTGGTGAGATTCGGGGCCTTGTCGGGCCAATTGGGACAAATCGGTGGCGTTACCCTTGACTCCGGTGACACTCCCATTCGACTCGGAGTACCCATTGCAGTGGACCACGGACTCCATACGTTATCTGGGGATTCGTGTTCACACTGACCCGGAGGTCCTGATACGAGAGAACTATGGGGTTGCCTATTCCAAACTGGTGGACGATGTCGAAGTGTGGTGCAGGCTCCCGCTTTCTCTTATGGGCAGGATAGCGCTCATGAAAATGGTAGTGCTCCGCAGATTTCTCTTTCTATTTACGAACATACCTGTGGTCCTCTCCAAAGCTTTCTTCTGGCAACTTACTCAGACACTTATTCGCCTTGCGTGGGGGGGCAAACAGCCGAGGGTGCAATGGCAAACACTCATTCTTCCGTATGAGCAAGGGGGGCTTGGGGCTCCAGACCTAGAACGGTATTATAGGATCGCTCAGGCAACGCATCTTCACACATGGATTCATGGGGTTACTGGCATCCCTCATGTGAAGCTGGAACGCCTCTTTGTGGACCCTATCCCTCTCCCGGCCACAGTATGCTATCCAGCCGATCGTAGGGTCGGCAACTTGGACTCTATCGCCGCCACGAACCATGCTTGGCATGCACTGGTAAGCTCCCGAGAGAGTGTGTTGCTGTACTCTCCGCTGCTACGTGTGGAGTGGGCAGTCTGGTTGGCCCCACTGGCGGAGAAAGGCGTCCTGAAAGCGTTACGTGAATTGGGCATTGTCACGGTGGGAGATCTCTTCTTAAATGGCACTCTGAAGACGTCGCAGCAGGCCCTCCAGTCCTGTCCTGGGGCAACGCTGTTACATAGCTTCCAGTATCATAGGGTTCGTAGAGCGGCGCTAGTCGCACTGGGTCCGGAATTGGCGGAGCCGCAGGAAGTGCCGGAGCTCACGTATGTAATTAAGACCTCCTCTTCTCGTAAACTGATCACGGCCCTTAGGACACTGGGTGAAAGGCATCGGCAGCGCCTCCCATCCAAGGCCCGGTTGGCCTGGCAAGCTGACCTCCAAACTCCTATCTCGGACGAGATGTGGCGTTATTGTTCCGCTAACACTAGAAAGATTTCACTCAACAGTAGGCACCGCCTGATTCACTTTAAGTACCTACAGCGTGTCTACTACACACCTGAAAGGCTGCACAGGTATGGACTGAGGGAGTCAGCGGAGTGTGAGCGCTGCCACTTTCCCACGGCTGATTTTCTCCATATGGCCTGGACTTGTCCTAATATCCATAAGTTTTGGAGAGAGGTCTTTGCGGATCTTAGCTCTATATTAGGTGAGGAGATTTCGCCCTGCCCGGCGCTCGCTTTGCTTGGTTTTTCCAAGCCGCTGCCGGTGGCACTGCGGCAGCTTGCGGACATGGCGTTGCTGGTGGCCAAGCGTCTGGTTGCCTTGTGCTGGATGTGGGGGCCAGTTCCTACGAAGAAGCGATGGGAGGCGGACTTACTTTACTGTTGCACGCAATCGGAGGTGTATAGTGAACTACTTCCACCGAAAAGTCGCCCCAAGAACTTCTGGGGGTTGTTTAAGGCGTTCCAGAGCGAGCAAGAAGACAGTGAATCAGATCCTGAGGGGGAGGAGTTGGATGTACTGCAGGAGAATGGGGTGGCGGTGGTTGATTTTGAGGAGAATGGTGGCTGAATGTTCCTGTGTCGTCGATGGGTGGGGGATTATGCCTGGGTTTTAACTGTGCTATGTACTAGGTGAGTGATTGCGTAGGCTGTCCTGGGCGGGGGTAGACGTTGTCCCCCTTGAACTTTGCTCCGCCCTCGTGGGCCCTTGAGTCGGCAGCCATGGCTCTCTAGTGGGGTTGTGGATGTGGTGATTGGTGGGAGTGGGCGAGTGGACACGGTTTTAGGTAGTCTGGCTAGTTACTGGGGTGGGTGGGCTTGTGTTAGAGTGGGGGTTTGGTTCTTTTCTGCACCTTTTCCTTTTTTCCCTGTCGACAGCCTTCATCCTTGGGTTTTCATGCAGTTGCTTCTATATGTTTATACTGGCCGTGCTATCTCGGCACACCGACTTGCGCTTGGAAGTGTCACCGCCAGCGCCGCCGGTTGGACTTTACTTTGACATATTGAGGTCAGTCATCATCTGCTTCCATGGATTGATATTATTGCACATTTCTTTTTCACCTACCGTTGCGCCGCCAGGCCTCCGGGCTGTTGGTATCGTGGCTGTGTGTGTTACCTCTACGCAGGGATTTGGGTATGACCTAGTTCTGCCGCCGGCCTCCGGGTTGTAGGCGATGACGGCTGTGTGCACGACTTAAAGGTGTAATAAAGTACAAATTTAATTAAAAAAAATAATCTTGAATTGGTTGAGGTTCCTTCTGAATTGAAGGATTTAAATACTTATGAATCTATTTTGATTCAAAGTATCCATCCCTTTCAGGCTATTGTAAGAATGGAGCCAAAGACAGGGAAGTTACCTCCAGCAGATTTACAGAGAGGATTAAAGGGAAGAGTTGTTTATTTGCCTCTAGATTTGAACAAAAACATTAACACAATTGGAGTAGAAAAAGTGGAAGAGGAACCTCTGGTTATCTTGGTTAATGGGGTTCCGACAAAGAATAAGAAAATATGGCAAGATTTAGTGGATGTTAGGAAAGTCAAAAAGGCAACATTGTATTTGAAGAAAAATAATAAGTACTATATAAATGTATATGTTGCAGAAGAGGAAGAAAGTGATGAAGAGGATAGCGATTTGTGTGCTGGCCAAATTGAGAAAGTAGAGGCCTCTAAAAATGAAGAAATATATGAACATTATAGTGTTCATCCTTTGCATTCCAAGGAAGTCATGGGGAATGCAATTGAGTTGTTTCAAAGGAAACAAGCCAAAGGGAGTCCCATTAGTGTTTGGGAGGAAAGTTTGGAAGCTCGGTGTTTCCCACAGCTATTTCCCACAGGTCGAGGAGGAAGATATGATGAGCGACCTCATCAAATTCCTGCGTCTGAATACCGGACTTTACGATTGTATGCAGAAGATCCTAGGTTTCGTCAATGCATTCCCTATTTGTTTCATCTCCTGTTTGAAAGCGATCTGTCTGGACTGTCATATGCAGTGAACCACATCTTAAAAAGTGGTATACAGATGCGAAACATCTCGGCAAGTGACTTTATGCATAAAGTCAATGTCCAAGACAGTATTTTGGATTCTCACCTAATTAATCTCATGGCGTGTCAGCGTGGTACTAATGAGTACTGGTGCCATTGTCATGGTGATTTAAAATGTATGCTGAGGAACTTAGGAACTCCAACATGGTTCCTTACTCTGAGCTGTGCCGAGTATGGCTGGGAAGACTTACTTGAATTTCTACGAGAGGCAAATGGAAATATTGAAAACATTGAATTCAAGACACCTGGAGAACTGTGTTCTTTGGATCCAGTGAATGTATGCAGGTACTTCAATCATAGATTTGAAGCTATGATGTCTTTCATCACAAATAAGAAGAATCCACCTCTTGGAGAGGTGTTGGATTTTTTCTGGAGAAAGGAGTACCAAGCAAGAGGTGCTCCTCATATACATATGTTGTTGTGGATCAAGGATGCACCTAAATTTGGAACAGATCCGGATGACTTAGTGATGAATTTCATAGAACAGTATTCTACGTGTGCTGTTCCAAACGCAACGGAGGTGAAAAGCCTAAGAGAACAAGTTCTACGTTTCCAAAGCCATAGTTGTGGAAAGTACTGTCGTCGTAAATTCAGAAACAAGGACAAGTTCTACACCAAATGTCGTTTCAACTTTCCACGACCGGTGATTTCTAAAGGAAGAGTGAACAGTTTGATGTCTTCGCTGCGACATAATGTGACGAGGAAATCACCCAAAAATACATACAATTTGAAAAGGAATGAAGAGTCCAAGTACATCAACGACTACAACCCAGTGATTTTGTCCATGTGGAATGCTAACATGGATATACAGTTTGTGGCTGACAACTGTATGGCTGTGGCTCGGTATGTGACATCTTACATCACCAAAAAAGAAAAGACAGAATTGAAGGATATGTGGGAGGACATTTCCCATGAAAAGAGCCTCAGCAAGAAGTTGTACAGTTTCAGTCTGAAGATGTTGTCGCATCGAGAAATCGGAGCTTACGAATGTTCTGACCGGTTGTCCTCAGCAAGTCTCTATGCCAAATCCAGGAGTATCGTTTGGGCGAGTCTTGGTCTTGCTGCAACGCGAAATCGAGTTCTAAAACCTGTCCGGGAAATTGAGTATTTGGCAGAAAAGGAACCAAACAGTACTGACATTTTGAAGACCAACATGTTGGATACATATTATCCAAATCGAAGCAGTCACCTTGAGAATGTTTGTCTATATGAGTTTCTACAAAATTATATATTCAAGAGGAACATCAAAGAAGATATTGAGAAAGGAGTGTATGCTGTAATTGGAAGTGAGGGATGTCTGGTCAAGCAAAGAAAATGCCAATTAGTAAACCATCGAAAATTGAGTGGCGAATCTCCAGAAAAATAGGAGTTTTTCTATTTAGCACTTTTGCAACTTTTCAAGCCTTGGCGTGCAGAAGAGGAACTGCTTGGAGATTTCCTCTGTTACAAAGACTCTTTCACTGCTGCTAAGGAGACCATAGAATGTCCTGCTTTTCCCAAATATCAAGAAATGTTGACTTTGGAAATTGAGCAGGAAGCAACGATTGCAGCCGAGATTGCCAGAGACAGTTCTCAGGACAGTCAGAGTTCTGTTTCATTGAGTCAGGATCCACTAGGAGGACCTATTATCGAAAATGAAGCTGCCACTGCTATGAATGAAGTGGAAAGAGCCATGGCACATGCTCAGGAGGATGCAGTTAACTTAGAAGACTTGGAAAAACAACTCAACGTTGAGCAGAGGAAAATATATGATGAAGTTACCAAGCAAATTGAGCATGGATTAAGTCATGAGAAGAAAGAGTGCTCATGTACATCGTTGAAGCCTGTCCGACTGTACGTGAGTGGAGAAGCGGGAACTGGAAAAAGTTTCCTCATTAAAGCAATTTCATGTTATTTGCAGGAAAGGACTGAGTCATCGCTGTCTTGTGTTGTGACCGCTCCAACTGGACTGGCAGCTCATAGCATTAAAGGGATTACTTTGCATCGTCTACTGATGCTGCCGGTGGAGCATGACAACAAATTACAATCCCACAAGTTATCTGGGGATGCTTGTTGTGAAGTTTCAAGAGTCTTGAGGAAAATGAAACTTCTTATCATTGACGAAGTAAGCATGGTTTCCAATGTCATGCTTGCCTTTGTGCATTTGAGAATGCAAGAAGTTCTTAAAACTGAGTATGATGTGTTATTTGGTGGCAAACACATCATTGTTTTCGGAGATCTTCTGCAGCTGACACCAGTAAAAGGACAACCTGTGTTCAAAATACTCACGCATAAAGATACCAGGAAGTGCCTAGGGAGCATTGGCAACGTCAATATATGGTTAAATTTCAATTATGCTGAACTGCATGAAAATATGCGTCAGGCGAAGGATGAAGATTACAAGAATATTCTACAAGATATTAGAATTGGAAAAGTGACCGAGCATGGAAAAGAAGCTTTAAATGCACGATTACTGTCAAATTTATATCCCGAACAAGACATTGTGCCTGAGAATATTTTTCAGAAAATTACTGAGAAGAAATCCGGAATATGTTTGATGCCAACTCTTGCAGAATGTGTAATCTTCAACAACAAAATGATGAATTTACAAAAGCAAGAGATTGTGAAACTTGAAGCTATTGACAGAATAGAGCATATGGGATCAACAATTATTTTGTCGGAGAATTTGAAATCCAAATTGGATTCATTAGAGAAGATTATATCTAAAACAGCGGGTTTTGAAAAGACTTTGAATGTGTGTTTAAATTGCCGAATCATTTTAAGAAGGAATTTACATGTTGAAAGAGGTCTGGTAAATGGATCAATGGGTAATGTTGTTGATTTTGAGAATCACAGAAGTAGAGATGGAATTGAATTTTTAAAAATTAAATTTGATGGTATTGAGGAAGTACAGCTAATTGGTCTTTGTTCTGCTAGGTTTTTGCTTGTTAAAGACTTATATGTTCGCCGTAAACAGTTTCCTGTTTGCTTGGCATATGCGGTGACAATCCATAAATCGCAAGGTTTAAGTGTAGATAGTGCATTGGTGAATATTGGCAGTTCTGTGTTCAAGGAGGGTATGGCATATGTGGCATTGTCACGAGTTCGAACTTTATCGGGATTGTACTTGATTGACTGTGATGTCACAAACATTTGTGCGGATCTAGATTGTGTTAAGGAATACAACAGGTTAGGAAAAGAGTATGCGCCACATTTGCCTCAATATCCTTTGTTTGAGAAACGTGTGGTAGGCCGGAAACGAAGAAATATCAGTAATAGTAGGGAGGTTGTAGCAAAAAGCCCAAAAGTCGATGAACCGAAAATTGTAAGCAGAAAGAAAGTGGATTCTGTTGAAGATGTTGTCGGTTTTCAATTTGAAAACAGTTCTGGTGTCAACTGCTATGCAAATGTAGTGGTTAATGTTCTCTTTTCACTAGAGACTTTAAAAGAACAGATTGTGATCAATTCGGAACAAAGTTTATGCTGCTTGTTGAATTCTGTGTTAGAGAAATGTAGCACTGATCGAACAAAAGTAGAAAGTGTGTCTGAAGTTCGTTATCTGTTAGATGAATGTTCAGGTCAAACACACTTCTCTGAAAATAATCAGCAGGATTGTCAGGAGTTTTTAATGTATATGCTTGATGTATTGCAAGATGAGGGTGTAGATGTAGATCACCTGTTTGGGCTTTCTTATCAATGGCAGCATGACTGCGAGAACTGTATGGTATCAAGTACTACTAGTGTAGACTCAGAAAGATTTATATATTTAACTTTGCCAGACAGTAAATCAGTCTCCTTTAATAAGCTAGTAAATGCAGTGGATCACAACATGGAGTGTAGCCAATGTAAATCTGAAATGATGTCAACATTATTTATACGAAGATATGGCCAGTATGTCATTTTAATGATCCAACGATGTAGGCCTGATGGATCAAAATTGTCAACTTTAATAAAAAAATGTGTTGCTTCTCAGCTGTCAATATCAGGAAGGACTTTTGTAACTGTAGCAATTATCTATCACGATGGTCCTTCAACAACATCAGGACATTACACAGCTTATTTAAAGTCTCGAAATGGCTGGTCATTCTGCAACGATTCTGTTGTAACTTTCAAAAATAAATTGCCGTTTGACCTTAAAAATTCTTACCTGGTGTTTTTAAAACCAAAATTTTAAGGAAAGAATCTTGGGATTTCCTCTGAGGAATTGCAAAACGTTCATCAAGTAGAAGGAATGTAAGTCTGCAATGCTGTCTAGATTATTGGTCCACAACTTTTAATTATAATGTCAATTTAAAAATCCAACTATATAAACCTGATGCAAGTAAGTCTGCTTCATAGTAAGCAGTATCAGTGTCATAGGAAAAGGAGAACATGAGTGAGAAAGAAGGGTAAGATATTAGTAGTCCAGGATTGTGAAAATAATCTTAAATGTTTTCTTTTTGAAAGTTGCGAAAATAGAAAATGACGGGATTTGATTGGAAGAATTACAAGAGTTGTGAATCGCTGCAACATGATTTGGCCAAGTGGAAACATGTGGTAGAATGTGAGAAGTGTTTTATTGTATATAACTTATTTTTCAAAACAATGGAGGTTTTCTTTCAGAAAGTGGCGGGCTGAAAATATTTATAGCACAACAGAGTGGACGCTGTTCATAGGACATCCTTCGACGTTATGGAAAGTAAGTTAATTTTAAGGAGTTTTGAATTCAGATTTCTTAGGTTGTATGGGTTTTTTAAACACAATCATTTTGATTGTGTTTTTTTTTCCCCGCTGTTACATGATGAATACCTTCAAGTCACTAATTTAAGTGAAATTTGATACATTCTGAGAACAGCAACAATAAACCATTTAACATGTATAATTAATGTTCTGCTTTTTGTACTTATGATATACATTTAGAAATGTGAGGTAGATATGGAGAAACTGAGTCTTCTGTAAGTGTCAAAGTTAATGCTTACAGTGCTGCACTTCTGGGTACTGTTTTTTTTAAAAAAAAACTGAATAGGCCTCACCTCAAAGAAACCTCTTGAAAGGACACATCTTATTTGCATCCTGAAACAATCATTTACAATGTTAGACACAATTTTATGATGGCTTTACATCTCTTTTGCGCTGCTATTGCATCACTATTGTGAGACATCAGCAGTGCAAAAGAAGCACCATGTTCCAAAATAGGCCTCATTTCATCAGCATGAAGATACTGTTTGTTTAAAGTATACATCTTTAGGATTGTGTAGGGGACGTAGAGAAGCAGAGGCTTCTGTAAATGTCAAAGTTGTTGAAAAACTGTTTGTTTTTGAACCTTTTCCCTTCTCTTTTCTAATTTTTAAATACATGTTTTAATATTTTTGGAAATGTTTGTTCTCTCTTTTACAGATTGAAAGTATGAAAAAATATTTTAAAAAGTTAACAAGAATTATAAGGTAAATGTTTTCTACTCTTTTTACCCGCAATGTACTGCTGATGATGTCACTGACCATGTCATGAATGATGTAATAAGAGGACATGACTTACTTCATTGGTAGGCCTTCACATGTATTATCTCCTCTGTATTCTTCAACAAGCGTAAAATTGATCTGTAACCCTGAGTAGGTCTCACCTTAAACAAACCTCAGGAGAGACCACACCTTATCGTCATCCTGAATTAATTATTTAAAATGTTAGGGACAGATTTATGATATATGTATGCCTCTTTTCCGCCACTGTGCATCAGTTTTGTGACGCAGTGGCGGTGCAAAAGATATGTTATGAGGCGTCAAAATTACAAATTGATGCTTCTAGGCAAATGTGTCATGCTGTTTTAAAACCGTGCCACATGAAACCGATGCAGCAGTGATGAAAAAGATGCACCATGTTGCAAGACAGGCCTCACTTGGGGTCATATGTATCAAGCTAATTAGAATGCTTTGGCGACATATTTCTGCTGATAAAAAATGCAAAACTTTTATTGCCTATGTTGATGATATGGCTCTATGTTATTTACATTTCTTTGCTGTTTCAATTAATCTTTTTCTGTTATTTTTTCTTTTCTGTTTTCTATTTTTTCTCTCTGTTATTCCACATGTTTTAATCTTATTTTGAACATTCACTCCCATTCTCCAAGAAACTCTTCTTTGTTATTGTTCTACTCTCTTTTTTTTCTTTCACTTCCTTATCCATTTTGTTTTTCGCAATTATACCCTCTTCCATCTTTTCTTCGGTAAATAGATCTATTAAACAGTATCTCTGGTTTACTCCCTATAGCTGTCTTTCTTTTAACATTACTCTCTGTTTACTTCCCTTATACTTACTCTTCTTTTTAAAAAAAAAAAATGTTTTGGTTCGCTCCTAGTTCGCGAACCGGGCAGCTAACGGGAAAGCGAACCAAAAGAAATAGAGCTTGCCAGAGTGCTAAACATTCTAGCAATTTTATTTGAAAGGGGAGGTAGTTCTGAAAAGAACTTTTTTTTAATGTTTTTGTTGTTTTATTTATTTATTTTTTTCTAAACATTTTTTGTTTTTTTTGTATTTTTGGAACAGTTTTATTTTTTTTTTTTGTTTTTGATGGAGGGGAAACAACAAAAAACAGGCATTGAAAAGGGCTCAACAGGAGCAAAAAAAAAATTACTGTCTGGGTTGGTTAGGGCAATTGTGATTTTCAAAAGCAATGTTCATTAACTTTATGCTCATGTTACCACATGAAAGCAATGCTCCGCAATACAAACAAGTTACTTTCATGTGTAAAAAGTTCTTCTGAATGTTTGGCACGGTTTCCTGGGCCTCTCCTCCTGTCAATGATATTTGTGTTGTTGACCTGGCCACAGGAGTTGTTGGTGGATTATCCTGCAGGTCACGCAACTCTGCACGGCTGTAGTTTAGTGGATGCCACCTGCTCATATGGCGATGCATGGTATAGTTTCCCATGCTATACTTTTTTTCAGTGCCTCTTGATAACCTTTGTTTACAAATAAGGCAGGTGGCATACTTTGCATTCACTTTCTTCTCCCCTCGAGGGATTGAAAAAAACTGCCAGATAAAACTGGTTTTCCGACGGGAAACACGGGGCAACTCCTGTAAGAACTCTGGTTCTTCTGTCTCCTCTTCCTCTAGTTCATCCTCTTCCTCCTCTGTGTTGGTGATGAACTGAGATGGTGGTCCTCTCTTCTCATGAGGAGGTGGAGGTGGTGGTGGGGGTGCACCAGCTGAAGCAAGTACAGAAGCCATTGCTCAACTATAGGAAAATGGTCTTTCTCTCACCAAGATGAAAGTCAGAGTGAGGAAAGAAGGAGGGGTTTTCATCATTTGGGAAAAGCAAAAGTTCTAAACCAATGAAAAGTGTTATTTTTAGGTCATATGACCTAGTCTTACATCATTTGGAAACCAAAAGTGAAATGAACCAATGAAAAGTTTTATAAACAAGTCACATGACTTGTTCCGCTCACGTTACGCGGTGCGCGTCGCGTCCCGGATCGCTTCCGGTTCGCTGTCCGGAGCACTTCCGGGAGCGCTAACGCGGCGCGTCATAAGACGCATTACGTGACAAAGTGATATGTCGCGCTTCCGCGACGCGTCACAGTTGCGCAAACGAAACGTTTACCGGTTCGCGGACTAGGTCGCGGCATCAAGATGAGCTAACGGAAAGCTTCCCGGTTCGCGAACTGGAAGCGAAGAAAAAAAATATTAAAAAAAAAATTAGCAATAAACATCTAAAATATATTTTTGGATTTAAAGAAGAATACATTTTACAGCTACAGATGTTATCTTTTAAAAAACCAATGAAATTCACTGAAAAAACCATAGGTTATAGACCATATATAGTTAGGAATTAGCATTTACAAAACCTTGAAAATTCACTGAAAAAAACATAGGTTATAGACCATATATAGTTAGGAATAAGCATTTACAAAATCATATTTTACTCACACAAAACCATTGAAATTTCATATATAGTTAGTTGCACTAATTATATATCGCGCACCCGCAATCAACTGCTGATGATGTCACACATTACATCATTCATGACATGGTCAGTGACATCACTGATGACATCACTGATGACATCTCAAATGACATCACTGATAACATCACTGATGACAACATCCAGTGACTGTATGTTTCTGTAAAGTTAAAATATGTCTTACATATTGAAGAATGAGTGGATGTATAAGTGTCTGGATGAAGGATTTAGTAGGTACATGACTGACTGTATGAGTGAGTGATTAAATGTGTCTCACTGAGTGCATGGGTTAGTGACTAAACTGTCTTAATTTGTGCATCATTATGTCTGTTGTTCTGTAAACTGTTGCATGTGTTGATAAGTAGCTATATGAGTAAATATATGGGTTATTGATTGGTTGCCCAAGTATTTGTATGGGAGACTGAGTGTGTGTGTGGGTGGCTGGGAGGTGTATGACTCTGTGCATAGATGTGTGAGCAGTTGATTCACTAGATGTATGGTTTCAAAAGTGCATGTGGAAACAGCTGTATGGGCGGTTGACTGTGTGCATGAGTGTATTGGTGAGTGAATGGATATCTCAGTGCAACATGTCAAAGTAAGTACATTTGTAAAACACAGTACATTTGAGAGTTGACATATATAAATACCTGTGCATAAGAGCCAGTGAATGTGTGAGTGGCTGTATGGATCATTGTGAACTTGTATCAGGGATTATATAAGGGAGTAAATATGTGTTAGTATATGTTTGAATAAGTAAAGTTTGTATAACTGTATAGTTGAGGAAATGGAGGTGTGATTGATTCTTTGCATGACTGACTAGGTGTGTGAGTAACTCCATGGATGAGTGGCAGTCTGTGAGTGTCTGTTTACACTGATTGTATCTAAGGTTATATTAGAGTCTAAAGAGGTTCATCGTATTATCACATGAATGATATCATCAGTGATGTGATCAGTAATGTCAAATGAGATGTCATCAGTGATGTTATCAGTGATGTCATTTGAGATGTCATCAGTGATGTCATCAGTGATGTCACTGACCATGTCATGAATGATGTATTGTGTGACATCATCAGCAGT
Source organism: Lissotriton vulgaris (assembly GCF_964263255.1). Taxonomy (NCBI): domain Eukaryota; kingdom Metazoa; phylum Chordata; class Amphibia; order Caudata; family Salamandridae; genus Lissotriton; species Lissotriton vulgaris. The sequence continues at coordinate 683,320,412 of NC_141696.1, forward strand.
GGATTGCGGGTGCGCGATATATAGTTAGTGCAACTAACTATATATGAAATTTCAATGGTTTTGTGTGAGTAAAATATGGTTTTGTAAATGCTTATTCCTAACTATATATGGTCTATAACCTATGGTTTTTTCAGTGAATTTTCAAGGTTTTGTAAATGCTAATTCCTAACTATATATGGTCTATAACCTATGGTTTTTTCAGTGAATATATATATGTTTATTCCCAATATCCCTTTGCAACAGCCTTAGAATGGTGTTACTTGCATATACTCACTGGACATCCAGGTGAAAACAAAACCCTAGACTACTTAGGCAAAATTTCTCGTGGTCTACCCTTCCTACTGACACTTATCAGTACATAGAGAAATGCAGGATGCGCAGAAAGCAAAATCTCTCATAAGGTACCCACAAGGTTATTGATCTTTACCCAGTCCTCCAGCTCCTTGGCATACAATATCAATGGATCTTATTGATGAGCTGCCTAAAACTGAGAAAGGTTTTACCACCATTTTAGCTGTGTATCTTTTGAGCAAGATATCCAATTTTCTCACCATGAAAGGGTTACCTACCTCTAAAGAGTTGTCTACTGTTTTTCTGCAAAATATTGTATGCCGAAATGGCCTGCCATCTGTCAATATTTCGGACTAGGGTTCTCAATGTGTCTCTAAATTTTGGAGAGGGTTGGATGACTCATTACAGCTTGCCATTCATTTGCCTTCTAGCCATCATCCACAGATATATGGTCAAACGGAAAGGGTGAATCAATGTCTTGAATAATACCTACATTGCCAGTTATTGCATGCTACCAGTGATAGAGATGTTTTTGGGGGCTGCAGAATTCGTCTTTCACAATGGCATGCCCATTTCTACTAGATTCTTTCCATTCTATTGTAATTATGGATTTCATCCTTGCCTTTTACCCCTTTCTTCCTCTCTCACACCAAGTAGGCCTGCAGCACATGAATTGGTTGATCACATACATGACATCTAACAAACCACACAGGAGAACCTAGACAGAACTAAGGAAGTTTACAAGAAATATGCTGATCTACATAATTGACCCGGTCCTGATTACAATATTGGAGATATGGTATGGTTATCCACAAAGAAATTTCCTTAAAGGGGTCACAAAAATTGAAACCTCGTTTTATCGGTCCCTATAAAATCTTTAAAAGGTCAACGCTGTTGCTATGAAACTAGAGTTGCCTTTTACATTACGGATTTGTCCGGTGTTTCATATCTCTCTGTTGAATCCTGTCACGCCTGGCACTCAGTGTTCTGCGAAGCCTTTGCCAGTGGTGGTAGATGATGAACTTGAGTTTGAGGTGGAGGCTATTCTAGACTCCAGAAGGTTTTGGTGTAAACTATAGTATCTCATTTATTGGAAAGGATACTGTCCTAAACACCCCACATGGGAACCTACTGGTCACCTCCGTAGCCCCCGTTTGTTTCGGCTCTTCCATTGAAGGTTTCCTGAAAAGCCAAAACTGGTTGAGGGTACTGTTGGAGGGTGCACTGTCATGCCTGCCATGATCCGTATTCCGGATCCGGAAAGGGAGGAGCATACATAGAATAAAACAGGCACTGATGAACTGGAAGCTCCTTGGCATTCTAGTTGTTCCCTGCCTGCAGCTTCCCTTACCTCTGTTTCTGGGTCCTCCTCATTGCTGCAGCATTCGCAGCGGCTTCTCGCCGGTCTCCCTCACAGTTTGGCTTCTCTCTTCTGCCTCTTCAGATTGTCTCTCCACTGCTTCTGCACTTTGGAACTTGGAAATCTTGCAGGAAAAGAGAAGGAAAAAAACAATGAAAGAATAAACACTTTGCTCAAGTCAGGGTAACGCACTCTGCGGGCTCACATATTTAAAGTGAACTGTAAGATACTCATCTGATATTGCTTCTTCTTTTGGATTCTGTATATGAACTCTTGTCTCCTATGGAGATACCTCCATAGGAGAAACCAAATACAAATGATGAATATGCTTTCCTTCAAAAGAATAGAAATAATGTTCACTAATTCTGTCTTATCTGTTTTCTTTTTTCACAATCTTTTGTGATATAATTTCCTTTTCTTTATTTCTACCTTTTGTCTAAATTTCCAGTCAGTACCTTTGAGCCTTCTTCTATGACAAGAACAGTAAAATATGAGGTATGCTTCGGTATAGGAAATGTATGTTCTAATCTCACCTGTTTCTATTTTACTACAATCAATTACTCTTTCCCTTTCTTTCGATATACACAACCATCACTTGCTGCCATTTATTTTCCTACTGATAGTCAAAAGGTATATAGTTACACATAAATGAGTCATATGTAAATAAGCCACTCACCACAATTAGCAATGTTACTGACACTCTCTTTCTCTTCTATCTCATCTAGGAGGTGTCTTATATGGCCCATGTAGATACTCGCAGCACAGCACAGTCACTTTGTTTTTTTTCTTCTCTTCCCCTCTTGCCCTCAAACTTGTCTGGCTTTAACTATTGCTGGGATATCTTGGTCAAGGGTAAAGTTGGGAGGTAGCCTCGTGATTTCCTCTCGCTCCAGCAGCAAATATGGTGATGAGAGTCTGACAGTAAGTTATCCATTTCGAATATTTTTTCATTTATTTCATAAAACACTCCACAGCTGATGGGAGGAATGCTTGTATTAAGTGTAACCACCGGCAATCACTCAGGGTAGCATTACAACCCATTATACTTTTGGCAACTATGCGACCTAAGTTTGGACCCAGCATGTGCAAATCATTCCTGGCCACTCCAACAGGAATAGTCCAGCCCAAAGTACCAAGTTAGATACTCCTAGAACCAGAACACAAGCAACCTAAGATCGGTGTAGCCCTGATTGCGATTTGTCATTCGGGTGTAGCTTGGCTCAAGTGACACTGTGAGCAAGGGAGCAATTTCTGGGCACAACCCATGGCCAATTAGGAAGTTACATAAAGCACGCAGAGGATGATGGGAGGAATACTTACAATTAATCTAACAAGTGGCAATTGCTCGGGATAGCATTTAAACCCATCATTCTTTTGCACACTATGCCACTTCATTTTAGACCCTTCTATATGGAAATCATTCATGGCCCTGCTCCAATGGGAACAGCCCAGCCCCATTATTCAGGCCAGGTTCACCTCAAACCAGAACACAGACAACCCAAGACTGGCACAGACTGGTATTACCTTTACCGGGGCTCGTCATTTGGGTGCAGCTTAGATTGTGTGCCCAGTGAACAAGGGGTCCATGTCTGGACACACACTGGGGCACTTGAGATGCTAGATACAACACATAAAAGAAGATGGAGCAATGGTTGCAATATATCTAACCACTGGCAAATGATTGGCGTACAATTCGAATCCATCGTTATTTTGCCAAGTATGTCATCTCAGTTTAGACCAAGCCATTTTCAAATCAATCTTGACTTTTCTCTAACAGAAACATTCCAGCTCAAACTGCCTTTCTAGGTCCTCCTTGAACCAGAAGTCATGAATGCCTAAGACAAATTTTACCCTGATTGGGTCTCATCAGTTGGGTGCAGCTTGACTGCACAGTGAGCAAGGTGTGCGCATCTGGGCATACCTTTGGCAAATTAGTATGTTATATAAAACAAACAAAGTATTATTGGAGGAATGCTTACAATAACTCTAACTACTGACAATCACACAGGGTTGCATTTCAACCCATCATTCTTTTGCACACTATGCAACCTCAGTTTGGACTCTGCCATTTGCAATTCAGTCTTGACCTTGATCCAACAGCAACAATCTAGGCCAAACTTGCACTCCAGGTCCTCCATGAACTGGAACACAGGCAACCAAGAGTGGTTTTGCCCTGACAGCAGCTTGGCTTCTGTAGCACAGTGAGAAAGGGACCTATGTTTGAGTATACCCAGGTCACTTGAGGTTTTACATGAAACACACAAAAGGTGATTGGAGGAATGCTTGCAATAAGTCGAACCACTGGCAGTTGCTTTGGTTAGCTTTCCGACCCATCTTTCTTTTGCCCATTATGCCACCTGTTTGGACCAGCAACGTTGTATGAGGCGACAATGCGCCTCTCTCCCAGTTGCACTGCTCATTGTGCTTCTTTAGTGCCAACTTGTACTTTCAAACATAACCAATACCCTCCGAGCACACTATTATTAATTCACTCTGAAGTTATTGCACAAGTCTTTTTGGCAAATGTCACTATTCAGTAAATAAGTAGTCCAAATCTTCTCCAATCAAGGTTTCAATGTTCTTCCGTATTTATTTTCAGCCAACACGTGTTTCGTCGTGCGATTATACAACACATTGACTTCCTCAGGGCTGCAATCAAATAAACAGTACCCATGAGATTAACACGATCTACGTATGGCTTATACTTAGTGGTGTGTATGGTAAAGACATACAATCCAAAAGTGTGTTAGCTCCGCAAAGTGTATAGGTTTGTATAGAGAGAAGATGGAAAGATAGTTTTACCACTCCAAGTATACAGTACACCCATATTTTGTGAATATATGTGTAACCTCATGCCAAAGGAAGCATTACATTATGAAAAATAGAATAGCATGCTTAATTTCATGCAATGAAACTCAATAATCACCTAAATATCCATAGTTTCCTCAATAGTAATATTCTCCTCTGGGTTCAACCATATATCAAATCTAAGAAAAAATAAATTGCCTGCTAATAGGATAGCACCTGGCAGCAGAAACAGGATGACTATGATGAAACTTACTATTGAATTATGACCCATGCGCATGGTGTAACATCTAAATTCGTCTAACAAGTTTGTGTTTACGGAGAGACTGAAATTAATTTTATAATGTCATAACTGTTGATTAAGGGTTGCTTATTGTGTTTATTGTTGGTTAGATTATGTATAGCATAAAACTTAGCAGCACTGCATAAATATGATTAGCCAAACTCTCCATTTATAGTTTTTCGAAGACAAAATTATGGGAAGTGTAGTTCCCTTTTATTTTCGGAGCATGTAGTAATGATACTAGGAGGGTAAAACAGAACAGCTGGCTCATTTCTTTTTGTGTTCTGTTTCTGCTTGCTCGCCTACCTGCACTTTATGCCGGACATCGTCCAAGGAGACTGCCACGCTATCCCTGGTCTCGCCGGAAATCACTAAAACAACCCAGGAGAAAGCACGGCCATTGGGGACTTCAAATCTCAACATTCCCCCGCGGTGCACACTACTGACGCCACTGAGAAGCGCCAGGAGGTGCTTTAAAGACAATTGAGGGCTCCCGCAGCGCGGGACCCCTTTCTTCTTGTGTTCTGTTGCTGCTTGCTCGCCTACCTGCACTTTTTGCCGGACATAGTCCAAGGAGACTGCCACGCTACCCCTGGTCTCGTCGCAAATCACCAAAACCACCGAGGAGAAAACACGGCCAGTGGGGACTTCAAATCTCAGCGTCCCCCCGCGGAGCATGCTACTGACACCAATGAGAAGCTCCAGGATGTTCTTTAAAGACACTTGAGGGCTCCCGCAGCGCTGGACCCCTTTCTTGTTGTGTTCTGTTGCTGCTTGCTCGCCTACCTGCACTTTTTGCTGGACATAGTTCAAGGAGATGCACCCTACGCCTGGTCTCGCCTCAAATCACCAAAACCACCCACGAGAAAACGCGGCCATTGGGGACTGCAAATCACAGCGTCCCCCATGTCTCACGCTACTGAAGCCACTGAGAAGCGCCAGGAGGCGCTTTAAAGACGCTTGAGGTCTCCCGCAGTGCAGGACCCTTTTCTTCATGTGTTCTGTTGCTGCTTGCTCGCCTACCTGCACTTTTTGCCGGACATAGTCCATGGAGACTGCCACGCTACCCCTGGACTCTACGCAAATCACCAAAACCACCCAGGAGAAAATGCAGCCATTGGGGACTTCAAATCCCAGCGTCCCCCCACGGCGCATGCTACTGACGCCACTGAGAAGCGCCAGAAGGCGCTTTAAAGATGCTTGAGTGCTCCCGCAGCACGGGACGCGCGTGGGCGTTGCCCGGAGAAAGCCCGGGCCAAGGGCTGGCCCGTTCTTGCCCGTCTGTGGCCAGATAAGGCCGGGCTGGGCTTACTCTCTTCAACATCGCTCCCGTGAATTGGACTCAAACTTATAGTATGAATTTGTATCTGCATATTTCAGTGACCAAGCTCAATGCAAAGTTTGCAAATCCTTGACATTGAGCCTGTATTGACTGTTTAGTAACTATATTATTATAAAATAACTTGAGTTGTTTGGGGTCCCGGTTATTAGGTCGGGGATAGGAGAAACAGTAAGATCAGTTTTTTCTCTTACTTTGCCTTCCCTTATACTGTGTCCAATCTAGCTAACATACCTAACCATGGGTAAAAGGAAAATGCCAAGCCCTAAACCCAGTGTATCAAAAAGAGTTTCTACTGACTCACAGCCAACCTTATTAAGTTACCTTACCGGGGCAAGGGGGGCCCTGGACAAGCAGATTTCCTCTGTAGAAGAGTCCCTGGAGGCAGGTACATCACGCTCGACCTCTGATCTAGATCAACTCGACAATCAGGTTTCACAGAGGCATGGCACAAATTCTAAACCTGCCCCAAATGGTTGTATTCAGCATATTTCCAAGGAGATTCTACTAAGTAACTCTGACTCCTCATTACAACCTCCCCAGAAGAAACAAAATAATCCTGCCTCCATCGAGAAAATAGATGCTGATAAAGCTATAGGCGACGGTGGCAAAAACTCATCAGAAGCCATTGCGCCAATAACAACGAAACAGGGCCATCAAGGAAAAAAGGGCAGGGTCAAGTAAAGGGTCAAGAAAAGGTTCCTGTATTATTATTATTATTTATAGGTTTATAGAGCGCTATGAATAAACTCCCGAAGGAGTATCTCCGCGCTGGTGACACCAGGTATAAAACAGGAATTAGGCCACAGTAGTGGAGAATGTATCAGGGGACTAGTCAGATCCAACGGATGCATATTAAAATGAGCTGAACAGAAAGGTTTTCAGACATTTTCTGAACTTGAGATGATTCCTGCATTGCTTTAAGAAAAGCGGGAGAGAGTTCCAGAGACTAGGGCCTACCACAGACAGAGCCCTGCCTCCTAACCTAGCTTTAGTTATTTTAGGAATGTTTAGCAGCAGCTGATCACTAGACCTGAGGCTACGAGTGGGAGCATATGGAACAAATTTAGTAGCCAGATACTCTGGTCCCAATTCATTAAGGCCTTTATGAATTATACAGCAGGCCTTAAACTTTACTCGTTGCCGAATAGGCAACCAGTGTAGTTTGTGGAGAAGTGGTTTCGAGGGGGACATAGGCGGTGCATTAAGCACCAACCTAGCTGCTGTATTTTGTACCACCTGTAGGCGGTCCAGAACCTCTTCGTTAGCTCCTATCAGGAGTCCATTACAGTAATCAAGACGGCTGATAACAAGAGCCTGGACTAAGGTTTTCCTATATGAGTCAGGGAGGAAAGGAAAAATCCTCCGGAGAAGACCTATTACGTGGAAACATGTTCCTACAGTAGTGGTGACATGATGTTACATGGTCAATTCCGGTTCCAATCTGACTCCTAGATTCTTGATTACTGTTTTGGGCTCGGGAACTGGGCCCAGATCAAGAGGCCACCAGTCAGGAGACCATTGGACCTTTACTTCCCCGAAAAGCATCACCTCCATTTTTCCAACGTTGCATTGGAGGACATCCACCTTGCAACTGCCTTCATCCCATCGGAGAAAGATTGTATTATCTCCGGAGTAAGATGTTTAAACGGGAAGAGCAGCTGCGTGTCATCAGCGTATGACACTGGATGGAAACCAAAAGCTCTGGTTACATCTGCCAGGGGGGCCACATAGGTATTAAATAGGGTCGGGCAAGGAAGAGGTCAGTAGAAGATCAGACGCGCAGAGTAAAGATCTTAAGAGCCTGACACTTCTGGTTGAAATACTAGATCTCTATTTGAGAGTTAAGTTGGACCAAATGGGTGCTAGATTAACATCTATTGAAGATTTTATTTCTAGTAATATGAAACAAGCCCCTGAGTTTAAATTATTCTCTGGTGAGCCAGGTACAGTGAATAAGGGTAACAACATGCAATCCAGGCAATTAAGTACCATGGACAAAGGTTCTCATAAAATTAAGGATAATGAGCCTTTTCTGGTGGGAGCATCTAACCCAAAAGATAGTGTAAACAACCAAATAAGGGACCCTGTTCCCCAGACCATGAGTAGCAATCCATCAAATAGTGCAGATTCTGGCGAAAGGACTGGGGCCCCAAAGAGGTGATTAGAAGTAGCTGGGTTCAATCCTTCTTTACATGTGACACAGATCCATCAACACTCAGGGCCCATTTCCTTAGGCCAAACTTGGGACAATCCTGAAACAGATCAATATCTTGATCTACCCCCTGATGCCACTCCCTATATAATTGTTCTGGCAAATGCACCAAAAAAGGGCCTCTCAGAAATAGAATCGTGGGAATCACTAAGAAATAAATCACTTCAATGGCTTGGAAGGAGGACTGGTTTACCAGAACAATTGTTCAGTGAGTTTAAGATGGTGAGAAGGGTCCAGTGGGTAGGTAATCGTGGGAAAATGCTGCTGGGTGACTGCATTGTTCTCACATTTAAAACACCACTACTTGTCAAGAAAACTCTTTGGGGGTAAGGAAACAATTCATTAGTAGCGGGCGGGATCAATCTACTACCGCTTGGTTTTTTCTATCCTCCTCGAAACATATGTTTCTCTTTACAGGAATTAAAAAGGAAGAACTCCAAAAATGTCCTAATAATATGGGGGGTCGATTTTAACTTAACAACTTGCAGACATAATAATAACCCAAATTCTGGCTTGCAAGATGAGAATAAAAACACTTTAACTAATTTTCCCCATACAATAATTGGGAATTGTCTGAATGAAATATTATTCATTCTGGAACTTGGGCTGGCTAACGAATTATTGGTTCCTCCAGTTATGCTCACTCATACTTTTAATGGCAGAGGAACTTCCACTATTATCGACTTTGTATTTGTTTCAAGTAATGCTGCTTCACGCATTCTGAATTTTAAAACCCACGACAATGCAACCAGCGACCATTTCCCAAATAGTACCATGGTATCCTTTCCATATAAATCAGATAGGCGTAACTCAGTGAGAACTCACGGGCAAAAAAAATCTGATTTTGGATAGGTTAAATGGGTACTCGCTCAAGTGGGGTAAAGTTGATTCACTTGAGATCACTACAGAGATTGTGAAAAATTCCCTAATGTCTATAGAGAAATGTTTAGATATTAACTCCTCTCACAAATAAATCTTAAGTAGCTTTGCAACCATAACAAGAGCAGTAAAAGAAGCTCTGTGCATCAAACAGAAAGACAGAAAGGGTAAAACTAAAGGACGGTTCAACAAAACTTGCACGAAAGCATATTCCAACCTAAAAGCAGCTCTCCATAAAACAGAAAGGGACAAACAGGAAATTGCCCTCCTCAGAAAGGCGTACAATCAGGCCATGAAAGCCAGAAAAGCCGAACTAAAAAACGAATTATGGGATCAATTACACAAAAGCAGCATGACGAAGGATAGTATTGCTTTCTGGAAAACCATCAAATCTTCTTTCCTTTCGGAAGCCAGGGATATCCCAAAAATAGAAATAGCTATTGATGAAGCATTTTGAGTACAACATTTCTCTCAGATATTTGGTTTGTCTTGCAAGGAACATATTGTCCCAAAAGATAAGGAAAGGACAAGCTCCCACCCCATGGCAACAATTTTCCCTCTATCGCTTAAAATTACTAATTTAGAAGTGGAGCGTGCCCTAATGGCCAGCAAAGGGGGAAAGGCGCCCGGCCCCGACGGGGTCCCAGTCGACTTTTTTAAATACAACTTGGAACTGTGGACCCCAATTCTGACCAGGGTCCTTGAAGCCTCCTGTGCAGTGGAGCTTGTAGAATAGTGGTCAGACTCAATCCTGGTCCCGATATTTAAGAAGGGGGATCGTCAGTGCCCATCTTGCTATCATCCCATATCTTTGTTAGATTCTTTAGGTAAAGTAGCGGGACGTATTATACTTGATCGTCTTCTGCAATGGGAAGATGACAATAAGAAACTGTCAGACCTCCAATTCGGGTTTAGAGAGGACCTGGGCACCACGGAGCAAGCACTTAATTTGACCCTCTTAATGGGTAACTATGTAGACGCAAGGAGTGGGAATTTGTATATGGCTTACGTAGATTTATCTGCAGCTTTTGACATCAAAAGCCATTCACAACTATGGATTATCCTAACAGAGATGGGGTAGAGCCTTGCTTGGTAAATTTTCTATGGGAACTGTATTAAAACGCCACAGCTAGGGTGAGGTACGGTATAGGAGGGGAACTCATGGCCTCATTCGGAGTGGAGAGGGGGGTGAGGCAGGGCTGTGTCCTGGCACCCTTTCTTTTTACCCGCTATACAAATGGCCTGGAACATGCCATGTTAAAAGGGTGCCAGGACCTACTCCTTATGGAAAAATGACCCATACCCACCCTACTCTACGCCGATGGCAGCTTGATTATAGCCCCAACCCCTTTAGAACTTCAACGGGCTCTTAAAAGGGCATGGAAAATCTAAATTTAGGTATCAATATTAAAAAACCTTCGTAATGTCCTCAGGACCAAGACATAAGAAAACCAGAGATATTTGTATTGAAAATATTAAATTGGGGGATACAAACATGTACCCTTATCTGGGAATTTTAATTGACCATAAGTGTTCATGGAGGCAGGCAATAGATGCTAGACAATTGCTTTTCATGAGGGCAACAACAGCACTAGTCAATTTTGCACAAAGGTTAGGAAAAATGTCACTGGCGGAAATGATCCAAATTTATCAAGCAAAATGTATAAGCATTGCGATTTATGGAGCAAGGGTGTGGCGTTATGGAAAGGTGGATGCCCTTCAAAAAGTAGAGAATAGTTTTTTGAGATTTCTCCTCGCAGTGCCGCGAGGTTCCTCAACCTATAGCTGCCACATGGAATTGGGTTTGTCGCATGTCACCGACATAGTGAAGGTTCAACCGATCCTTCTGTGGCATCGTCTTTGGTCGTCTACTAAAACTGTTTTTTATCAAGGGCTCCTAAATGATTGTCTTTCCCTCGAAAATGCGCAAAAGATTGGCTGGCTCGCATACATCAAAAAATTTCTGTATGATTTGGGTTTGGCAAAGTACTACCATAGCCCCACAATGATATCAGAAATATCGAGAAAAGGGCTTAAGAAATTATGCTTAACACATTTGGAACAATTGAGACTGGCTAATGAGGCAAGAAAAAGCTCAGTTCAACATATGTTATCAATCCAAACCACTTTGGCTATACAGCCTTATTTAAATTTGAATGGTTATGAAAGATTTCGGTTCACAAGTTTTAGGATGAACATATTTTACTTCCTGGTGACTTTTCCGAAAACAAATGACTGGTCAAAAGAGCTATCAGTTTGCCCCTGTGGCGATGTATCAAATCAATCATCAATTCATGTAGTCTTATTTTGCAAATTTTATAAAGAACCTAGAAAGCACTGGGTGATACCGTTATTAAAAATTTGGGGACTTCGGCGTTGTCGCCCAGCTTACCTAGTTTTGCAATTTTTGGAGGAAGAGTGTATTGCAAAAAATATTGCTCCATTTTTGAAGTTCTGTGTTAGACACAGGTCTAATCTAGACTAGGGTTTGAATTGTATAGATTGTGTACGAATATAGTCGTTTTCTTTTTGCTTGCACTCTAATGTAGTTTTAAATTTTATTTTAACATTTAGTCTGCACCTGAGCACTTTATCTTGCTAGCATGCTTGTCATTGATCAAACTTCTGTAATTTCTAAAAAAAAAAGGATGATTTTAACCATTGTTTTAATGTAAATTTTAACAAAGAACTTTTTATGGTTTTTCTAAATCTGAAAACCGAATAAAGGATTATTGAATTGAAACAGCAAAGTTGGAGGTGGTTACGAGCCCCTAGGCAGTTAAAAGCAGGGTGGTAGCATTGTGTGATGATACATGTTGGTGAGAGGAGGATGGAGTGTTTTAACGCCTTGGAAGGTATGTAAAGTTGAGGAAGGTGACTTTTGGTCAGAGATTGGGCAAAGCGCTCGAGGGTTGGAGAGATATTGAATTCCTTTCGTATCTGTGTAAGATTCTAGAAGTTAAAAGCAAGGATTGGGGTCAAGAGGTGAAGGGGAGAATGTGGGCTGACGAGGGAGGTTGGTGGAAAGCCTTTTCAATCTGAGTGGAAAGAATGAAATATGTTTGGGAATGACATGGCTGAAGAGAGTGATTTATAAACAGAGTGTGAGTCCAGAGAGAGGTTTGTAAAAATAAGGGTACGAATGTAGTTTAAATTAGATGGTGACATGGATATTTCCCAAGAGGCTACGGGGATAAACAATTGTCGGCAAATGAGTGGGTGATTGACAGTGATGAAAGAAAGGCCGGATCAAGTCCAAACAACGTGTGGCCAATGCAGTAATGTTAGAAATGAAAAGGAGTTCTCCCAGTTAGTTTAAGGTCCAGAGGGGGGGAGACAGAAAGTGAACTATGCATAAAGGGTACCTCTAGAAAGACCTATATTGCTTTTTACCAAAGGAATATATCCTAGAAACGTTTACATGAGGAGGATGCTAGAGACAGGAGTCAAAACATCAAAATAATATTAAAATATATTTGTATTTATTTTTTTATATATTTGGATTTTAGTTTGAAGTATTATTTTATAAAGATTTGTGCATCTGTACATATTGTTTTATCACATAAATTCAAAAACAATCATCATATTTTTGTGCAATTAAATAAAGTGCAGTTTAAAGAAAGAATGGTGCCCCTAACAGAACAGCATATTGCTAACATTCATACACTCTCACATACCAATCATACCTATACAGTGGTTAAAAATACATGACATCATATCACAAAACTAAACAAAATAGAACAATAACCCAAAGGTATAGTTGGTGGTTCACTGATGGAACATAGATTTAAAAATTTCACCAATTTATCATTGATCTTTGTATTGTTGACTAATCTTTGATTCTTTTTCCAGATCTTTTATGGAAGTACGGCCTACGTACGTTTCGGTGATAGTGTGTTGTTAGATCACCTTCCTCAGGGCCAGAGACATTTAAACAAAAAACAATGAACAGAGAACTAACATAATGGACACTGGAAGCGAGAGTTGTGAGCTAGGTAGCAAAGGCAGTTATAGGGTCACTATCCAAGAAATCTCTTCATTGTGACCATATCGTACTGTGTCAAGATGGTATATCCAGAATGTCTCACGTTTTTTTCGGACACTTGTGGAGTCTTTGCCTGGTGGTACATGGATTCGTTCTAATATCTGCCATCTCATGTCTTTCTCGGTATGACCATATTGCAAAAAATGTGATACCATGGGAGCATTTGTTTTCTGTGTTCTTACTGCAGACTTATGTTCAGAAAAATCTCGTCCGAAATTCCCTAGATGTTTCTCCTATGTACCCTATGTGGCAAGGGCACATGATGAGGTATATGACATTTGCTGTTTTGCAATTGGTCATTTCTTTAGGATTTCCTTTTTTTTGGCCGTATGTCCACTTGTCACCTGGGATTACTTGATCACAAGCGTGGCAACTGCCACATTTAACTCCACACGTTTCCCTCTTATTTCCTAAGTCTTCATTTATAACAGTTCAGCTCATATGCCATAGCAGTCTGAGAATATTTAGTTAATTTTCAAAAATGGGATCTATCTGACCAATGTATGTGTAGGATGCTAGCTCAAAATATAAAAAGCCTCATATTTGCCTATGTAAAATTTTATAGAATGAGTAAATGCTTACCTATGTTTCTTTTACTTGCAGAAAAAAAGAAAAGCATTGCACTGCCCCTGCAATTTTTAACTTTTGTATAGATTTTGTATATATGTTAGTTCTCTGTTCATTGTTTTTTGTTTAAATGTCTCTGGCCCTGAGGAAGGTGATCTAACAACACACTATCACCGAAACGTACGTAGGCCGTACTTCCATAAAAGATCTGGAAAAAGAATCAAAGATTGGTCAACAATACAAAGATCATTGATAAATTGGTGAAATTTTTAAATCTATGTTCCATCAGTGAACCACCAACTATACCTTTGGGTTATTGTTCTATTTTGTTTAGTTTTGTGATATGATGTCATGTATTTTTAACCACTGTATAGGTATGATTGGTATGTGAGAGTGTATGAATGTTAGCAATATGCTGTTCTGTTAGGGGCACCATTCTTTCTTTAAACTGCACTTTATTTAATTGCACAAAAATATGATGATTGTTTTTGAATTTATGTGATAAAACAATATGTACAGATGCACAAATCTTTATAAAATAATACTTCAAACTAAAATCCAAATATATAAAAAATAAATAAAAATATATTTTAATAATATTTTGATGTTTTGACTCCTGTCTCTAGCATCCTCCTCATGTAAACGTTTCTAGGATATATTCCTTTGGTAAAAAGCAATATAGGTCTTTCTAGAGGTACCCTTTATGCAATGCAGTAATGTTAACGGTCGAAACATGAATGGGGGTTGATCATCAATGTTATTCATGTAGAAGAATATTAACGGAGAAATATGTACACTAGTTAAAGTTATATGATGAATAATATTGCAAAGCTAAGTTTAGTTACATAAGGTGAATTGCAATAATAAACAATTGAAAGTAAAAAGCACAATAATGCAGCATAAAATATTTGGAAATGTTTATCGTTATTTTCAGTTACCCCTGAAGAAGGACTTTGTCAGCCCGAAATGCACTGGGTTTTTAATAAACACTGCCTTGGATGATTTTGCATTAGTTCGTGTTTTTGTTAGAGGGCCGGAGCGCACACTTAAACATGGTAAACCTTACAAATGGCAGATTATTCCTGCGTGTGGATTGTATTGAGTAAACTAAAAGAAAAAAGATGACAAGACAAAATGAGGATCGCGTTGAAGAATATGAGCAATATGTTTGAAAGTACAAGTTGGTGCTAAACAAGGAGCAGTGCAACTGGGAGAGGGGCGTATTGTCGCCTTGTCCAACGATGTTGATAATCCAAATGCCACGTGGGCAAGGCATTAAACCAGTAAGCACACACTCACGGAGAGGGAGGAAAAGCATGGACATGTATTCGATAAATATGAGTGCATCCTGCAACTATAATTGACCTGTTTAGACCAAGCCATATGCAAATTCATTTTAACCCTGTTTGAACAGCAACAGTCAAGCCCAAATGGCTTGACACGTCCTCAATGCACCGCACTATAAGAAACGCAAGGCCTTTTTCACAAAATTGGAGCCCGTCAGTGAGGTGCAGCTTGGCTCCATTGCTACAACCCTTGGCCAGCACTCGGATACCAACACAGTTGACAATTAGTGCTCTACAAATCTTCTACTTGATTGCTTGGCTACTTGAGGTGTTACATAAAACACCCATAGATGATTGGAGGAATGCTTGAAATTAGTATAACCAATGGTTATTGCTCAGGTATTACTCTAATCCATTATTTTTACGCCCACTATGCCACCCTAGTTTGGACCCAACCATATGCAAATCATTCTTGAGCCTGCTCCAATAGAAACAGTTCAGATTATTCTGTATTGTTTCAATGTACTGAGTAAAACAGATTGTTCTTGTGGTAATAAATGCTTATACTTAAGAGTGTTTATTCTTCATAGAACAGTGTGTGTGTGATATTGTGAATAGAGAAATAGGTCTGTTAATGTTATAACGGTGTCCCTAGCTCTTTCATAGGAATTGTTAGTGCCCAAAAGCAATAGCTGTGTTTCAATAACACATTGGCTAGTGTTCTGCGGGGCTACAATCTTTCACATTCATTGTTTGTGTATTAAACCAAGTTCACCCGAGTCACCCATGGGAGGGAAAGCACACCTTGTAGAGCTTCACCGAAGTTGTAGCTTACACAACACACTCTGAACTCCCAGACCAGATCCTTCCAGAATCAGAACACAGGCAACCCTAGACCAGTTTTGCCTCAATTGTGGCTTGTCAGTCGGGTAATGCTTGGCTCCAGAAGAACAGAGTGCGAGGGACCTAAGTCTGGCCATACCATAGGCCACCTAGGGCATTACATAAAATACCCAAAAGGTGTTGGGAAGAATGCTTACAATATGTATAACCACTGGTAATTGCTTGGGGTATGATTCCAGACCATATTATTTTCTTCACAATGCAGAGTCAGTTTGGACCCATCCATATGCATATCAGTCTTGACCCTGCTCTAACAGGAATATTTGAGCACGAACAGCCAGGCGTGGTCCTCCATGAACCGAAACTCAAGAAATCCAAGATCAGTTTCACCCTCAGTGGGGCTCATCAGTCGGGTGCAGCTAGGCACCTCTTGCACAGTGAGAAAGGCCAATATCTGAGCCTACCGTTGGCCACTCAGGGCGTTACATAAAACACACAAAAAGTGATGGGAGGAATGCTTGCAATTAGTCTAACCACTGGCAATCGCTTGGGTCGCATTCCAACCCATCATTCTTTTTCCCACTATGCCACCTCAGTTTGGACCCAGTCATTTGCAAATCAGTCTTGACCCTGCTCTAATAGGAACAGTACCACCTAAACTGACAACCCGTGTCCTTCCCAAACTAGAACACAATCCAAATCCGGTCTCACCATGACTGGGGCTTGTCAGTCGGTTGCAACTTGGCTCCAGTGGCACAGTGAGAATGGAACCCATGTCTGTGCATAAGCTTGGCCACTTGAGGTGTCACATAAAGCACACAAAAGATGATGGGGGAAATGTTTTAAATAAAGCTAACAACTGGCACTCATTCTTTGGAGTATTCCAATCCATCCTTCTTTTAGCCATTATGCCACTCTGGACAAAGGCATACCTTAGGTCGTTACATAAAACAAAATTAAGTGGGCAAGTATCGATCATTAACTTCGCCATATTTTTCTGCCAGAGATCCTTTATCAAGAGATCGGCCTTAAAAGGTCTTTTGTTCTCTGAGTAGGGCCTCCAGACATTTATTTACTCCTAATCCCCGCAGGAGGATAGTCGTGGCAGACCTCATTGATGGAGGTTTTATGACCCAGGCCAAAATGAACTACTTTTAAGAAAATCAGTCCCATGATGCTTCAGATTTTTTGTAAAAATGAGAATGTATTAGGAAGGATAAATAGTTAATTCCTAGGCTGAGATAGGCACTTGGGGGTTTATACCTACAGTAGACTTCGGCAAGTGATAACACTGATTCGGCCATTGCATAAAATAACTTTAGCATTTGGTTGCTACAAGCCTCTGGGCTTCAATGCACTTCTTACAGGATTGCTAATGTTAGAAAAAGGCTTTCAAAATATCAAAAGGAATTATTCTGAACCTTATCTGCTGCAGTGTTGGCCTGCAGTAGTTACAGACTTTGATGGAAGACCTTTTGCCATGTTCTTAAAGTCACTCCTATCAAGGATGCAAATCACACTACAACTGACTTTTAAATTTGGAGGATGGTGCCAAATATTTTGTTGCTTTTGATGAGGTAAAACGCCTTCCTGAAACGTGATTAATAACTGATGAACAGAGGGACCCGGTGCAAGTACTATTCGGATAAGAAATAACATCACCAAAACATGCCTTCAGTAGACAAGGAACACAAGTCATTTAATTATGTTGTCGGCTCAGAGGTGCAGGCCACTTCTTAATTGATAAAAGTGACCATAGTGTTGCTCGGAGCAATACATAGTTTTTAGTCAAAGTTTTCAAATGTTCTCATTTTTAGTGTTGTATAAATCAGTGTACATATGTCTGAATTCAGTAGTCTTACAATTGCAGATGCTTCATGCAGAGATATTGAAATTGTGACTCAGAATTTCCAACCTATTTTACTCAATAGATCACTTCAAGGTCCTTGTAATGAAGCTCAGTACAGAGTGTTCTTTTGCATCCGAGGGAAAAGGTTTGACATTCAGCAGTTCTAATAGAGAAAAGTAGCTGTCGGCCAGTGGGGATTGATAGGAAAAATATGCCTCTATGCCCCTTCTGATGTTTCCTTTGAATGCGCTTGTAGGACAATGTAATTGCATCCCATTCATCTCTGAAGCTCACTTTCAGAGTTGGTACATTTATGGATCTTTCTTATTGTCACCCGTTCATAATGAAAACATCTCTATTCCTCTCCAGGCTCCAACATTTGCCAGGCATTCATGAGAATGTGCTTATGCAACCTCACAAGCTGACACAATGGACATCCAACGTGGAAATGTATTAATAAAAAAAATTCTCAAAGTGTCTTGTTCTAGAAATGCTGCTGGTTTTATCTAGGTGACACAAAATTAGCGGAAACCCGACCCCAAGTTTTTCTGAAACCCCTCTCTATAGCATGTGACAGGATTTTGAAGAGACTTTTATAAAGTGTATAGTGTTAAAGTACCAGAGCATTTGAGCAACATTTCTTAAAACGCTCAAATCATACACGTGAAAGTTTAACAAAACTAGAACACTGTCATCTGCAACTACACCTTGTTTTTTCTAATATTACACATACGAATATATTTTATTGTAGGGAGATATCAAAATCCAAAGTAGACTGTCCATAATATCTAAAATTTTACATTGCCTCTTTTTTATGAGCTAGATGATTCGCAATTCGTTTTGAAGGCCCTACAGATACCATATATAACATTAGCGTTCCTTAATTATACTCTAGTCACGGCAATGGTGAATCTGCACAACTTCACATGCACATGAAATGTCCAAAGGAAAAAAATTGGGGGATACGGGGGAGGAATTATTTACTTACTGTCTCATCACATTATAACTAATGGTGATCAATATTCTTTCTAGGATTTTAAACACAATTTCACAAAGTAGGACTTTTAGGATGACGATACCTCGGGGATATTCTGCTGTAAGATCCCGCCTTCATATTGTGCATTCTGGATTACACTTTCTTATGCCCAGGTGACTTTGACTCTCATCACTACTGATTGATGTTCCACGTCAAGTCAAGTCAAGTCAAGTCAAGTCAAAAAGATTTGTATAGCGCACTACATACCCATAGGGTCTCAAGGCGCTTGCGGAGGGGTGGGGAGTTATTTGTTAAATATCCAAGTTTTAGGTTGCTTTCTGAATGCTAGGTGGTTCTGAGTAAGGCGAAGGTGTGTGGGAAGGGAGTTCCAAGTTTTGGCTGCCAGGTAGGAGAAGGATCTGCCTCCCATGGTGGATTTGTTGATGCGAGGTACAGTGGCAAGAGCTTGGTTGGAGGATCGTAGCTGACGGGAGGGGGTGTAGAAGGACAGTCGTGTGTTGAGGCATTCAGGTCCAAGATCGTAGAGTGCTTTGTGTGCGTGGGTAAGGAGGCGGAAAGTAATTCTCCTATTTACGGGGAGCCAGTGGAGGGTTTTCAGATGACCAGAGATGTGTTCTTTACGCGGGATGTCGAGTATGAGCCTGGCAGAGGCGTTCTGGATGCGTTGGAGTTTTTTCTGGAGTTTTGCGGTGGTACCGGCGTAGAGGGTGTTTCCGTAGTCCAGGCGGCTAGTGACCAGTGCGTGGGTGACCGTTTTACGAGTTTCGGTGGGGATCCAGCGAAATGTTTTTTTGAGCATGCGAAGAATGTTGAAGCAAGATGATGAAACGGCGTTGACTTGTCTGGTCATCGAGAGTGAGGAGTCTAGTATGACGCCCAGGTTCCGTGCGTGGTCTGTTGGGATGGGTGCTTTTCCAAGGGCCTCCGGCCACCAAGAGTCGTCCCAGGCGGAGGGGGAGGTGCCTAAGATGAGGACTTCTGTTTTGTCGGAGTTCAGTTTCAGACGGCTGAGCTTCATCCACTCAGCTACGTCTTTCATTCCTTCGTGTAAGTTGGTTTTGGCGGTGTTAGGGTCTTTGGTGAGTGAGAGGATCAGTTGAGTCTCGTCAGCGTAGGAGATGATGTTGAGGTTGTGTTGGCGAACGATGGTCGCAAGGGGGCTCATGTATATGTTGAAGAGGGTGGGGCTGAGAGAAGATCCTTGTGGCACGCCACAAATGACTTCAGTGGCCTCTGACTTGAATGGTGGGAGGCGGACTCTCTGGGTTCTTCCGGTGAGGAACGAAGTGATCTATTCCAGTGCTTTTCCTTGGATTCCGACGTTTCTGAGGCGCTGTAGAAGGGTGTTATGACAGACTGTGTCGAAGGCTGCGGAGAGGTCGAGGAGGATGAGGGCGACTGTGTCTCCGTTGTCCAGTAGAGATCGAATGTCGTCAGTTGCAGCGATGAGAGCGGTCTCAGTGCTGTGTTTGGCTCGGAAGCCGGACTGTGAGGAGTCGAGGGATTTGTTGGTTTCGAGGAAGGCGGCGAGTTGATTGTTGACAGCTTTCTCGATGACTTTGGCAGGGAATGGAAGGAGTGAGATAGGGCGGTAGTTTTTGAGTTCGGTGGGGTCAGCTGTGGGTTTCTTCAGAAGGGCGCTAAGTTCGGCATGTTTTCAGCTTTCCGGGAAGGTTGCAGAGTTGAGGGAGCAGTTGATGACGTCTCGGAGGTGCGGTGCTATAATGGAGTCTGCTTTGTTAAAGATGTGGTGAGGACATGGGTCTGTGGGGGATCCTGAGTGGATAGAGTTCATCAAACGGATGGTGTCCTCAGTGGAGATAGGCTTCCAGTCGTTGAGGATGTTCAGGGGGGGTGGGGGTCCTGAAGGGGGTTGGCAGGGTTGGTCTTCGGGTCGGTTGTCGAAGCTGTTGTGGATGTCTGCAATTTTGTTGTGGAAGAATGAGGCTAGGGAGTCGCAGAGGGCTTGAGAGGGGGTGATGTCGTTGGAGTTAGCCGGGGGGTTGGTAAATTCCTTGACGATGTTGAATAATTCCTTGCTGTTGTGGGCGTTGTTATCTAGTCTGTTCTTGAAAGCGGCTTTTTTGGCGGTCCGGATCAGTTGGTGGTGTATGCGGGTGGCGTTTTTGAAGGCGTCCTTGGTGCTGGTGGTTGGGTCTTTTTTCCAGGTCTTCTCAAGGGAGCGGCAGAGTTTCTTGGATTTCTTAAGATCATCGTTGAACTAGGAGGCCTTCTTGCTGCCTAGTTTGATTTGTCGCTTTTTCAGTGGTGCTAGGATGTCGGCGCTGTTGGATAACCATTGGGTGAGGTTGGTGGCTGCTTGGTCTGGGTTTGAAGAGTGGGCTGGGGGGTTTAAAAGGAGTGATGAGGAGATCTGGTTGATGGTGATTTTGTTCCAGTTTCTTTGCAGAGTGGGTTGGGGGTGGTTGTTGGAGGTGGGCTTGTTGTAGGTGAAGTGAACGCAGCTGTGGTCAGTCCAAAGGAGAGCTGTGGTGTGGCTGAAGGAGACATGTTTGCTGGAGGTGAAGATAGGGTCGAGTGTGTGACCTGCGATGTGGGTGGAGGTGGTGACAAGTTGTTTAAGTCCGAGGTTGGCGAGGTTGTCCAACAGGGTGGTGGTGTTGCGGTCGTTGTTCTTTTCAAGGTGAAAGTTGAGGTCGCCCAAAAGGATGTACTCCTCGGAGGGGAGCGCGTGTGGAGTGATGAAGTCCGTGATGTCTTCACTAAACTTTGCGCGGGGTCCTGGTGGTCTGTAAAGGAGGGTGCCTCTGAGTGTGGTCTTGGGGTCGATGTGGATCTGGAAGTGAAGGTGTTCAGAGTTGGCGAGATTGATGTCTGAGCTGGTTGAGATGCGGATGGATTTCTTATGGACGATAGCGATACCTCCTCCTGTGTGGCCGGTACGGTCCTTGCGTATGATCTTATAGTCTTCCGGGATGGCAATGGTGATGTCTGGGGCTGAGGTGGCGTTCATCCATGTTTCTGTCAGGAAGGCGACGTCCGGAGAGATGTTGTCTAGTAGATTCCAGAGGTCAATGGCGTGCCTGTGGACCGATCGGGTGTTGAGCAAGATGCATTGTAGGTGGTTGGGGTCGGATGTCTGTTGTGTGATCGTAGATGAGGCGTTGTTGTTGGTGCCGTTGAATTTGCAGGAGTTGCATGAGAAGGGTCCGTGGGTGTGTCCAGGAGCGGCTTGGACGCAGTTGGGGGAACGGCCGGGGTTAAGGGCTAGGAGGGTGGTGGCATCGTAGGTAATGCGGGGAGGGAGGGTAATACGAGGACCAGGGGGTCTGGCGCTGGGCGAGGTCCAGGCGCGGACGGGCATAGACGGGCTTACCTTTGGCGCACCTTCGGCGCGATTGGGGCGCGGACGCTGCGCGTGAACACTGCGCGAAAGAGCATCTGTCATATATGGATAGTGGAGGAGGAGGGGCGAGGGCGGCTCAGCTGGGAGGCGGGGCGGGCTTAAAAGGATGACAACAACAAACAAAATGGCAGCGGAGGGGAGAGCAAAGCAGAGCGCCGGGGGATATCGCGCATTAACAGTGAAAGTAACAGTGGCAATGTAAAGTGCAAACAAAGCGAAGCGGAGCTGCAGGCAATTAAATACAAGGCAGTTGTAGGTGAAAGTGCAGCACAACGATACCAGATGTCGCCAGAGACACTGGGGAGCGACCACTCAGCCCAAAAGCGAAGAGAGAGTCACAGCGCTTCCAGGTATGGGAGCGCTGTATGTAGTCTGTGGGAGGGCGGCTGAGCTGGGAGGCGGGGCGGGCTTAAAAGGACAACAACAACAAACAAAATGGCAGCGGAGGGGAGAGCAAAGCAGAGCGCCGGGGGATATCGCGCATTAACAGTGAAAGTAACAGTGGCAATATAAAGTGCAAATAAAGCGAAGCGGAGCTGCAGGCAATTAAATACGAGGCAGTTGTAGGTGAAAGCGCAGCACAACGATACCAGATGTCGCCAGAGACACTGGGGAGCGACTCTGCTGAACCCGGGACAGACCTTGAGTACCCATGACCATGGCTAAGGGTCATTAAAGTCCCCTCACCAGATGATGGCTAACTTGACAATGACAGTTGATTTTAGGTGATGTTTGACCATAGTTTCAGACTAAACACGGAACGATGAAATTGAGCCCAATGTTTAAGGAAAATTGCTTAAACATTCTGACAATAGCTCACCCCATACATTTGTTCTTTTTATTATATTTGTGACCATAAATACCCTGAATGCTGATCTCCTATTGGCTCAGCTGGAACCATTTTGTCATTTCTCAGAAGATGGTATTTATACCACCACTCCTTTTTGTACACAATAAGAAGTAAAAGCTAAGAATTGATAGTTTTGCCCCCTATACAGATTGCATCTAAGAACCCTCAAGGCTCATATCTTTATCAGTTGTTGTTTAAAATCTGACCAAAACCCACAATGAGACTTCTCCATGACAAGGAAATTATTTTCGATTCTTATGCGGACTACACACACATTTATTTTCTGCCAAGAGTGTTAAAGTGCTACAGCACTACACAAACAAATGATGGACTGAATGCTGAATAAATCATACATTTACCCCCAGTCAACAGATCTGGGTTAAATCCATTGTTCTTTTGCTCACCATGCCACCCCAGTTTACACCCAGCCGTATGCAAATCAGTCTTGACCCTGTGCCTCATGGGAACAGTCCAGACCAAAATGCCAAGCCAGGTCCTCCCTGGACTGGAAAAAAGAATCCTGGGACCGGTTTCTGGATATTATCCTTCATCAGCCAGGCTAGCTTGAGTCCAGTGGCACAGTGAGCAAAGGAGCCACGTCTGGGCATACCCGTCCCACTTAGAGTGAAAAGTGCTACGCAAACAAATGATGGACGGAATGCTGGTAGGCCAGGCCAGGCCTCCTCCACTAAACTGTTCAACACTGATATTACTTTCACTTTTAAAGTACAAAATGTAGGCTTCTGGTAGTAACCTAGAATAAGTATTGATGTTTAGGTTGGTATGATAGTTAAAAGGGCTTTTCTGAATTTTCTGAGCGTAAACATATTTCTCCCTTCATCCCCTCCCAATACCATCATGTTTGTCATCCTGGCAATCTTCTGTTGTTAAACACTTGCATTGTACACTGTCCTTTCAGATTATCAGCTGAATAGACTGTAAGCCTTTCAGAATTCCTACCTTCGGGAGATAATTCGTCTTACCAAGCATAACTTCTCTCCTCTGCCCATTTGCTATGCCTTTATTAGTTTTGCATCTTCCAGACAGTAGTTTATATGCATCTGTACTTGACTTATACATTTCGAGATTTCCTTTTTACTGATAAAATGATGATGTATTCACCTGCACAGACTCTCAAGGATATCATCTGAGCCATTGGTTGGTTGTTCATAAACAGTTATCAGTTCAAACTCCTTTTTGTGTGAAATAAGGTCCCACCTCAATTTTTTCATGGTCCTCACTTTGAAGGATATTTATAAATCACTAGTTTTCGGAGTTTAGAGGATTTATCATTAACATACATGTCAGAGATGTACTACCATAATATCAAAGTTTAAATATTGGCCAGCACTTGTATCGACCTCATCATAGTGCCTACCAAAGTATCACCATATTTTGGTAGTTGATATTGTGGAGTTGATATAGATGCAGGTTGCTATTTCTGACCTCAGTATTGTGACAGGCAAACATATTAAAAGGCAAATGTCAATCTCTTTTTGTAAATTCACTGATTGTGCCACAAAAATACATAACACTTGAAAGATTACTGCAATTCACTCCTTGAAGCGTGTTAGGATGTGAGCTGAGTGAATGCTCAGAATGCTTGGAACTCTGGGTGGGTACTATCGGGGGGTTCTGTTGGCAGTTGCTGTCTGGGCACTGGAGTTGACAGGCAAATAAAGTGGTTGCCCTTACAGCTGAGTCAGAGCTTCTTTTCAGTGGTGACGAGCAGTCAATTCTTTTGTGCCCCCCTTGTGTTCTTCTGGTCCCCACCATGTTAGGGATCAGAGCAGCGCTTCATAGGATTTTGGACCAAGTGAGGAGTATGGCATCACCTGGCACCTGTGGGGACTTTCCATGGTTATCTTACTGCCATTTCTGTGGCTGTGCATGCCAACATTGTTTTAACTGTTTCTCTAAGGTGGGTGAGAGCTGTGCAGTTGACCCCCTGATGCGCTGAAACTCCAAGCCCAACCTGCCCAAGAAATAGGCACATGCGTGTGCTTCCTTAACGGTAATTTTGAGTAACATGAAAACTGCCCCAACATCTTCAGGCCCTATCACCCGTAAAACCAGTGTAGTCAAACAGACTTTCAGCGACTATATATAGCACTGAGGAACCTCCCCAGCGTGCACAATATCACTGTAGAAATACAGACTATGTGTGCAATATGGCTGCCATTTTGGCTGTCTGGGACATCGCTCTCTTCAATTTCAGGATGGTTCTAAAGCTGCCATTTTGAGTTGGGAATCAACTCATTGCGCCCTATTCACAAAAGTAATCTGAGACAAAATCCTAACTTTCGGACTTTCGGTATTCACAAAGGGCATTTAGGAGTAGTAAAGTTAGGATCAGTTCAACTTAAGTTTTACCTTAGTTAAACCTAAGACCAAAACTTAAGTTTAACTCACACAAAATCCTATCTTTACTACTCCTAAATGCCCTTTGTGAATACCGAACGTTGTAAAGTTAGGATTTTGTCTCAGATTACTTTTGTGAATCAGGCCCATTGAAACTATTTATACAACGTTTATCAGAAGACCTGCGGTGACAGGCAAACCTGTAAATTTAGAATGTATGTATTGGGCTCTACTATTATCACTTCAAGTAATAAGACTGCATCTACAGTTGGTGACAAGCTCACCTTTGTTCTTTTCAAGTAATTATATACAACTTTAAACATAACTCATATGATAAAGCACCCTGCACTAACTATTGCCGACAGACACACCTGGTAGGCAAACCTAGTTCTGCATGTTCCGAACACATAAGGCAGGAAAAGTTGTCATAAAAATAGAGAAATATTGGTGCAAAGTTTATCCTGCATACAGTGTGACAGCAACTCACCCATGTACTGTCACCTCATGGATAGAATAATATCACCACCACCATTTCTTCAAGTACCAGGTGCTCCTCCATTAAACTGGCAACAGTGGAAAGAAGACTTTGAGGCTCATTTAGAAGAGATTAATGGGGATATCTTCACATTAAAAAGAAAAAAAGCACTTCTGATATCCAATTTGAGTTGTGAAGGAAGAAACATATTGAAATATCTACTTTTGGAAGTAGTGAGTGTCCACACTGGTGGATGGGAAGATGGTGATTATGCAGTTGTATTTGATTATTATGCATCTAACATTAAAACACTGGATAGAAGATTAAATCTCAGGGAAAATACTGTATTTGAATGGCACAAGTTTCTTAAAAGTTCCCACATTCCTGAGGAATCAGTTGACAATGTTGTTGTCGCTCTCTGAACACTTGCTGCTGCATGCAGCTATAGCTACTTCAGAGACAAAATCATCTAAGATCAGTTGATCAAAAGGACAAGCAACAAGAAAGTAAGTTCAAGAGAAACATTTATCCACTGAGGACCCCAATTTGGAGAAATCTTTAAATCTAGCCAGAAGCACAGGGCATCCTCAATTTGGAAGTGAAACACAATACAAAACAACCTGCGAAATGTTTTGCACAATTCTGTAGTAATATAATTTAAGACAAGGTGAGAACAGAATGAGACTTCATATTTCGGCTGTGGCAGCAATACACTTTTGGGAAATGCCAAATGTTGTTCTGCTGTGAATCACATTTCTTTTAAGTGTGCACAGAAAAAGTGCTTTGCACATTTGTGCAGAGGGAGCTCAGGGCAGAAACCCACTCCATTGCAGACAATTAAAACCATTGACTCTGATGAGGGAATTAAGGTAGAGGATCTGGGATGGATCAAATACAATTTCCGGATCAGGGCTGAGGCAGACAAGGAGGAGGTAGAGCTTAAAAAATCAGGAATAAGAAGCATTTATGCTTTACAGACCTTGCCTTACATTGAACCCTATATTAAGATTGTCACAAAGCCGTACCAATCTCTTCCTGTTGATAAGGTTCAGATTCAATCTAATTCACCTTATCCTGGGAAACCACCAACAATGGGGCAAACCAGCTGATTCTGCCCCATGTTCTTGTGATAACTTCTCGACACAGGACACCCTTCACTTAATTATGTTTTGTGAAAATGTTTCTGAGGCACGAAACAAATTCTTGTTGCCCATACTACGAGAAGCGGGGTTTCTACAGGTGAGGCCTGCACTGCAACATTTTCAACTACTGAACAGTGTGCGGGTCATCTTTAGTGTAGCACGTTTTCTGGTGGCTGCAGCAAGAGTAAAGAACAAAAGAACACTATATATGAATTAACCCCCTGCCCCACAATCATTGTACTGATGATATTATAAATTTTAACTGTATTTTAATAACATTTTTTAAGCCATTTTGTATTAACTGTTTTCTCCTTAAATCATGTAATATAAATAGTGTATATACATGAATGTCTGTACATATATGCTTGTTTATTTTAATTGTACATATATTTTTATCTATTTTGTATGTATGTATTGCTGCTTCGTTTATGATTTTAATTAATCGAAATAAAGAGTATTGACTGACTGACTGACTCTGATGAGGATAGAAATGTTGTAATGATGTTGTCTTCCTCAAGACAGAAATAGAGTGGTGTGAAAACATCATCCATGATTGGGTCAAGTAAAAGGAAGCCCCACCCTGCATGATCGTTATGAATAGTAGGGATATTAAATTCATGTCAGACTTTGGTTCTCCTTTCATGCTAATTAGTATGATGGATTTTGGATGGTTGGGGGACAATGGGGTGCATCAATCTTACAACAGCATGTTTGCGCATGGTTGCAAAAGAGTAGAAGTCATGGGGAAATGTGATGCCAATTCGAAACTTGATGGAAACTCTGCCATTGGACCAGTGTACACTGTCAAGGAAGGGGCAATTTGTTGAGTAGGGATGAGCAAGGGGAACTTTGAATTGTTTTAGATCCTAATCTTCCTGATATTGTGTTATCTAAACAGAAAGTGAGTGAGATCTATTGTGCAAAACAAATGGCAAGCCTCCCCAATTCTAGCCAGGTTTGTCATTTGAATGCTGATGAGTGGGTTAGAAATTATCCTGAGGTTTTTAATGAGAAATGAGGAACACTGAAGTTTTCCAGCATCGTATAGTCCTGAAAGACAACGCGCAAGCTGTGGCCCACAAGATACACAAAGTGCCATTAAGCTTGCATAATGAATTGAAACTTGAATTAGAGGGGTTGTGTTCCGCGGGGTTGCAGTGGCTAGTTCCCATAGTCCTAGCGCACAAAGCTAATAGGTCCCTAAAGCCTTTCATGGACTTGAGAGATCTAAATTCCAATATTTGGGTGGGTTGCCAGCCACTACCTAACATCAACAAAGTTCTGGCGAATTTGAGTGGTGCTAGTTTCTTTACTTCTTTGAATGTGTCTTCAGCCTATCATCAGGTTCAATTAAGTAGGGAATCAAGTCACCTCACATTGGGCCCGATTCACAGAATGAACTTACTACTTTTGGCATTCACAGAATGCACTTACTACTTTTGGTATTCACAGAATGAACT
This sequence comes from Lissotriton vulgaris, assembly GCF_964263255.1. Classification (NCBI taxonomy): domain Eukaryota; kingdom Metazoa; phylum Chordata; class Amphibia; order Caudata; family Salamandridae; genus Lissotriton; species Lissotriton vulgaris. Next base: position 683,348,826 of record NC_141696.1, read on the forward strand.
TACTCATTTCGGTATTCACAGAAGTTAGGACTACTAACTTTAGGACTCCTAAATGCCTTCTGTGAATACCAAAAGTCTTAAAATTAGGATTTTTCTCAATTTAGTAGTAGTAAAGTTAGGACTCCTAACTTTACGATGCCTAAATGCCTTCTGTGAATACCGAAAGTCTTAAAATTAGGATTTTTCTCTATTTAGTAGTAGTAAAGTTAGGACTACTAACTTTACTACTACTAAATTGAGAAAAATTGTAATTTTAAGACTTTTGGTATTCACAGAAGGCATTTAGGCGTCCTAAAGTTAGTAGTCCTAACTTTACTACTACTAAATAGAGAAAAATCCTAATTTTAAGACTTTCGGTATTCACAACAACAGTAACGGTTAAAGTATATGCCAAAAAACGGCACGAAGGGGAAGACTACAACTCCCACAATGCCCAGCACCACTTATTAGCAGGAAACAGAGTTCCGCCCTGTGTTGGAAATCGGAGGTTTTCCAGCAGCGGTAGGAGTGAGCGTCACGCGGCCCCTCGGAGTTCTAAGCATTGCTTCAATAGACGGAGGTAAGGCAATCATGAACGCTTAAACTGAAACGCGGTCTCTCCCGCGTAACAAAAACTAAAGCGGAATGAATGTCGAGTAATGGTCGGCATCTTTAACTTCTGTTCACAGAACAGCTAACTGAGTAAACGAAGACGTTTTGACCAACACAAAACACTGCAGTGCCGGGGTCAGCCTGTGGCGTCTGAAAACAAGTAAGCACGATTGTGTAATAGCGCGTATAACAATGTAACATTCGCTGCAACAATTAGGTGGTAAATTTGATCTCTACTTCACATTTAAACAGAACCCCAACACCGCGGAACCATAATTAGATTCCCACAAACGGTCCTTTCACCTCTACGAGGGATCAGGAACATAAGAAGTAAGTGACAGTGCAGCGCATAAAAACGGATAATACGTGTTGATGAGTGTGATAAATTTGGAAACCCATAAACCCACCATCCTTTAATTCCACTTAGGTAATGGGGAAAAAAATATGGATAACTTGATGCTCCGTGCTTGAATATCACAGCCCTCAACAACAAAAAGGTAAAAATCTTTGAAGGTTTTCCCTCTTTAACAAAGATGGTGAACAGTAGAGAATAGGAGATACTGAAATGTCCCCCAATTTTACACCGTAGGCATACAGCTCAGCCCTGAAGAAGAACCCCACAGAAAAAAGAAGGGTTTGGAAACGCGTCGGCTATACGGCTGTTTGAAAGTTGAAGGAACCCAAATGTTAGGGGTGGATATATGAACATAGGGCGACATAATTAAAGTCAGGTTGCCCAATATGCCCATTGTTTGCCAAAATCATTCGTAACAAAACTAGTCTAGGTGTATATGATTTAAAGCTAACCGTGATTGAAATTGTAATCATATTTGAATGCTTTGTTATTTGTTTTGTTCAAAAGTTCGTAATGTCTTGAAACATTGTACTTATTGTTTCCTCAGTGAAAAGAAATGTTTAATCTTCTGAAGTATTACAAAATGTAAATATGTATTGAAATTTTTATAAAAACAGTGAAATACTTACCTTCTTGAAGTTACTCAAAGAAGGCACACATCAGCTGAATAAACAAGCTGTCGTGACTTGAATTCGAGTTCTGGCATTCCCTTTCTTGTTATAACGTATGCTGTCCAGCCAGGACCCGTAGGACAAAACCCCCCATTGATTAAACATGGAATAGAAGTTGACAGGCAAATAAAGTACTTGCTCTTACTGCTGAGTCAGGATCTTCTCTTCAGAGAGGTTTCTACTTGCACTCTTGATGAAACGGATGGAGTCTCCAATCCCTGGCACTGGTATGTGTGATTCCTTGATGTTTGCCGTGCTTGGAGTTGTTTGCTAGGAATGGTGTCCTTAGGGAGGTCACATTTCCTCACATATAGGCTGTGTCACTTGCATTAGGGTTAAGTCAATTCTTGTTTTCCAGTCTCTGAAGGGACAATTGGAGCCTTCAACATTAGAGACTCTAAAACAGTTTCACAATTTTCTGGTTGTTTGTCTGCATTCATCCGCACAAAGAAAAGGGGAAATTCAGTAGGACCAATCTGTCCCTGAGTGCTGCTTATTTTCCATTTTGGAAAAACCTTCTGGTTTTTAATACTGCCCTCGCACACTAGATAGTGTCATGCTTCATCATAGGGCCGCATCAACATCAAGACGCAGACCAACGTCATGTGATGGAGAGAAAAAAGATATTTTTTTCTCAAAAATAATTGTGGGGATTGAGTCACACCCTCTATCCCTACTGGGATCAAGACCCTCTCAACATAAAATGATGATTAAAACTACCTAGGAGAATGTTCAAATAATCTTTACTCTTAACTTACCCTGGTAGGGGTAAAATAAATATCTGGAGGATGTATTGGTTATTTAGTGACCATACCTCCTTCATATTGTGTTGTTAGATTATCAACATGTTTCAGCCCTCCTTGTGCCCCTGGTGGGTTTACCGGACTTCTTCAGGTTTAGGACCCATTGTACTTCTTTTTGGGCTCCTTATTGCCCTCCCATATGTAAAGTACCTTATTTTTCAGGTATTGGTATGGGAATATTTTTCCTATTTTTCTCCTTTGATTTTCCCTCTTTTCTTGGGAACATCCTGCAAAGGAAATACATTGTTTTAGTCTTCTCTATTTCCCTTATTTTAAGCAGCTCCCTACTTTCTGTAACAAAGATTAATTTTAACAACTAAAACTAACAGTTTAATTAATATGATTCACTGCTGTAAAATCTTTATTCTATCAGTATTGTGTGTAAATGGCCGCTTTATTGAAACAGGTGGTGCACATAACATTATAATTCCTCTGCAAACGCCTTAAACAACTAAACCTCACTGATCAACCATAGACCTGACCCTTAACCCCGTCCCCTCTTAAAATTTCCTTGAACCCGCCCCTTCTGTACATTACGACATTATAAACAATACAAAGCAATGCATCAATTATTACCCCATCAATTCAACCCATTCGTTAAACAATCTGCCCTTCCTGCCTCTTTATAACTGTCAATCACCGAACATGTGTAACCAAACCATAAATTAACCTGCCTACCCTCTCACTGTCGATAACCCAACTCTAACAATAACCAAAAAGCCTCTGCCAAACCCCGCTGCCCAGAAAGTGGGGGGGAGAGAAACTACGCCCCCTTTCCGACCCCCAATTAGGCTAACTGCGGTCTGTCTAATATTGATGTGAACTTTCAAACATCTCAACAACAACTCCCTGATCTCAAGCAAATAGAGGTCCATTCCCAACCTAGATAGATGCACTCTGTCATCCCTGAAAAATTCCAATGCCTCAAAGCGTATGTCCCTGTGTGTCACTCTTAGAAATCCTAGATGACAACAAAATCTCGCCATTTCAGAATTCACCTTCCTCCGCGCCCTATCAATGGTCCTAGGGTTCAAAGAGCCCCTCCAGACTCTGTGCTGAAACAACTCAGTCCACAAAACGTGGCACCCCGACCACTGCTCCCTTAAACGTGACAAGTCCCTCTTTATAGCCCTCATCAAGACTACCCCCTTCACACCACACACATCGTTCTCACCAAGGTGAATCAACAACACATCTGCGCACTGACCCTTTAACATCCATTTATGAAGGCAAGGTATCAATTCCTTCCCCAACATCCCTCCTTTACTCTTCCAGACAATTTAAAAAAGACTTTCATTAAAACCCAACATTGCACCAAAATACCATAAGCATGCATGGAGCTGCGCCCTTTTGATAAAAGAATGCCCCCTATCCACCCCCATTTGTTCCGCTTTTGGCCGCCATAAGTGTGGCAGGGTATGCTCAGACGTGAGTCCCTTGCTCACTTTGCCACTGGATTCAAGCAAGCCGGGCTGAAGACGGCTGGAATGCCAGAAACCGGTCCTCGGAAGCTTGTTTCTGGTCCAGGGAAGACATGGCTTGGCAGTTCGGGCTGGACTGTTCCCATGAGGCACAGGGTCAGACTGATTTGCATAAAGCCATGTCTGAAGTGGGGTGGCAGAGTGGGCTAAAGAACGGTGATGGATTAAACTCAGATCTTTTGACTGGGTGTGAGTGTTTGATTGGTTCAGATGCTCCGTCCATTACCACCCCCTTTTGTACCGCTTTTGGCCGCCATAAGTGTGGCAGGGTATGCTCAGACATGAGTCCCTTGCTCACTTTGCCACTGAATTCAAGCAAGCCGGGCTGAAGACGGCTGGAATGCCAGAAACCGGTCCTCGGAAGCTTGTTTCGGGTCCAGGGAAGACATGGCTTGGCAGTTCGGGCTGGACTGTTCCCATTAGGCACAGGGTCAGACTGATTTGCATAAAGCCATTTCTGAACTGGGGTGGCAGAGTGGGCTAAAGAACGGTGATGGATTAAACTCAGATCTTTTGACTGGGTGCAAGCGTTTGATTGGTTCAGATGCTCCGTCCATTACCACCCCCTTTTGTACCACTATCCATATGGTCAACTCCTTTGATTGGGGCCCAGCCACCGAACCTGTAATCAGAAGAACAGAATGAGCCTCTCAAAGAGGAGGATGACGCATGTGCCTCTTATGCAGTCCTTCTTACGTAGCGGTGAAAACAGTCTGAAGACCAGTGCCCTAGCCACATTATTTCCCCCTGCGTCCAGCCCCTGTTATGTGCCTCTGTTGCTGCCCCAACCCTGAAAGGATGCGTCCCATACCTGACCCCATCCATCCCAATACTGTGTGAAGCCTTCCCCAACACCATGCGCAGCTGGTAATCTGTCACTATCTTCCCATTGTAATGCTTGAAGACCACCTCCTCCCCCGAGCCTCCTGACAACACTTGCCAATGGCGGGCACAATGAAGCGGACAGATAGCAATTGGTACAGCTGCTTCCAACCTAACCTCTTTTCCTACTCCCCTCTGGTCTGTTTTCGAGCTGGCCAACCAAATATGGATCGCCCTGTCCTCAATGGCCACATCTTTCCAAAGAACATCCTTTTAACCTTGCTGCCTAAGAGCTCAGAAACTCTAGAAGACCCAAAAAACATCCATACCATAAGGGTTGAGAACAAACAAGCTTCAAAACCATCCCTGCCCTGCAAACAGCTGGCAAAACCTCCAGTAATCGGGCTAGCACCTGCCATGGAACGGCGCTATGCGCCATACCCTTCCCCCCGCTCAGCCATCTAGCATCCTCCTCCCCACTTCCCCGCTGACAGGTGTAACCCCACAGAAGTTTCCCCATAAAAGCAATGCCTGCCAATTTCCCGGCGATGGTAACTTTTGAACGACCCCTTTCAATGAGGCCCAAGATAAATTGAATCACGTCCTCCAACCACCACAGACCTCGACTCCCTTACAGGTGCCGCATGCCAGGAAATCCCTCCAGGCCAGATTATAAGCCACCCATGTAGACGCCGACAAAGAACCTACCACCAGTTGTAACACCCAACGTTGCCTACATACCAAAGATGATCCGGCATTGGGGTAGGTGTCCTGTCCACCTCCTTGGCCAGCCCACAGAATTTCCCCTACTGTGAATGAGGCAAAGCATCTGCTATGTCATTGTCCACACCTGGTATATGCAATGCCCTAAAAGCAATGCCATGTCTAAGGCAAGCTAGCACAAAAACCAGCATCTCTTGCAGACTGCCTATTGATGATCTCCAAAACTACCATGTTGTCCACACAAAACAGTACCTTCTTGTGTGCCAACTCTTCACCCACAGTGTTAGTGCCACCAGTAACGGGGAAAGCTCTAGGAATGCTATGCTCCTCCCACCATCCTTCCACTGTTGTGACCACTGCTCAGCACACCACCTGCCCTGCCAGTATAAGCCAAAGCCGTCACTGCCCGCTGCTTCAGAAAAAATCGGCAAGTCCCACTGACCGACCTCCTCCCTTGCCAAGGGAACTCCATTAAAAGATTGTAGAAAAACTGCCCACATGTGCAAATCCTCCTTCACCCCAGCTGGCAGGCGAATATGGTGGTGGGGCATTTGATGCTCTGCTAGTGCCTGCCCCAGCAGCTTAAAAAAAGTCCTCCCCCCCTTGACTACTCTGCACGCAAAGTTGAGATGATCGAGGAGCACCTGTATGACCTTTACTGTCATTTCTCCTTTGACAGCATTATGTCCAATAGTTCCAACATTTTAACCTTTTTGTCAGCCGGCAAGCGAGCCTGCATTGCCAGAGAATCAGTTTCAATCCCCAAGACAGAGCACCCCCAGTTCATCCATGGGCTCATGGAACATGTCCAGAGCAGTCTGGCCACTCCGTGGAGCCTGGTGAACCGACAAAGAAGAAATCGTCCAAGAACCTCGCGCATGAGCCATCTGCTGACCGGAAAAGATTGTGGGTGGCCCGCCATGTTGGCTCCTTGCTGATTGCTGACCTTTGCTGTCCGGCACTTCGGAGGGAACTGATTGGCCCTCTGCGCCTTTGGACGAGGAGCTGGCTTCGGACCCGAGGAGTGCACTGGTCCTTGGGTGGTCATTCTTCCTTGCTGTCCTCTTTGGCAGCTCCATTGGCCCTCGCCCTGCTGCTCACGGGGGAGCTGATCTGCCAGCTGCTGCCCCACTGTCACGGGTTCTGGTGCCTTCTTATCACCCGAGGAGGCGCTGCGCCCTATGTTGGGTTTATAACTGCCTGCGATAGATGCGACCAGCAGCACAGGTGTGCTTAATCACAGCAGACGTCTTGCTCAATGTGTTTTGGGCCTCCCACTATTTGTCGGGCTCCTTGGGTGCATGCCTGCCTGTTTGCTGTCGCTCTAGCCTAGTTTAGGCTGTGATTGCGGGATGGTCCTTTGCGCTCCTGACTGTGGCATCCTCTGGAAGTGGGAGCGTGTCACATGACAGGCTTGCAGGGTATGGTAAAGAGCCCTGTTGGCCAGTGAGGGAGATCTATTCAGGGGTCTAGTGCCATCCGGAGGTCTTGGTTGGGCTAGATTGTAGGGTCCCAGGTGTACTCTCTCTGACCGTGGTTTGCCTGATCCCCTTACTCACTGTTTGGTCCCATCCCTCCCACACTCTGGTAACTGGCCAGTACGGTAGGGCACTTTGGATTTAGTTGCCATCCATTTTGTGGGTGCCATCTCCCCTTCACCACACTAGGACCCCTCTTTAACATGGAGTCTCCTTTCCTTTCATAGACATTAAAGAAGGACTGCACCACTACCCTCCTTTCATTGCACAGACATTAAAGAAGGACTCTGCCACTGCACTCCTCATTGATACGGCTAATGGGGCGGCCATCTTGAAACGGCTACAGAGTGCACTTTGTCCCTTTCACTTGTGCTCTTTTAGACCAATATAATGACACTATCCAAAAACAGACTAGCTCCTGAGCAAAGGGTATACTGATAGATGGACCCATCACAAACGTCCCTGGAACCCACATTGATACCTGCAGGGGGGTAGCACTACCCTGGTGTCATCACACTAGTGAGTATGCCTAGAGTCAAGCAAGCGACGTGCATAAGTGACCCACAGGGATTGTGTGCTTGTGCATGGCTGTGCGTGTGATCGTGTGGACATGTAATCGGGTATTTTTGTACTAGAGCATGTGATTCTATATGTGCTCGTGTTGGTGCGCGCAGATATTTCTGTATGTATGCTTATGTCTGTGCGTGTGATGGTGTGTGCATGTACTTGAGTATTTTTGTACTAGAGCATGTGATTGTATGTGTGCTTGTGCATGTGGATGCTTCTGTATGCGTGCTTGTGTGCACCCTCTGTTCGCGTATGAGTGTGCGCGCACATTTGTGTGTGCTTGTGCATGTCTGTGAGTGTGATGGTGTCTGTGTGTGCATGTACCTCTGTGTACGTCCTTGGGTATTTTTTGTTCTGGAGCTTGGGATTGTATGTGTGCTTGTATTTTTTAGTAGTTTCTGTATGTGTGCTTGTGTGTGTGTGTGTGTGTCTGTGCTTGTATGAGAGTGTGAGCGCATTTGTTTGTGTGAGCTTGTGCATGTCTGTGCATGTGACGGTGTTTGCGTGTGCATGTACTTGGGTGTTTTTGTACTAGAGCATGGGATTTTATGTGTACTTGTGTTTTTTGATGTCTCTGTATTGTATGTGTGCGTATATGCGCATATGAGAGTGTGTGCCCACATGTGTATGTGCTTGTGCATGTCTGTGCATGTGATGGTGTGTGCACACCAGATTTGTTATTCTCTGACAGCCACTGTCCTGGATATTGACTCTAACTGCCCGATACCTGACCTTAAGATGGCCACCAGTGTCCATTACAGTCTTCTGCCTGACCCCAATATGGCTTCCATAGTGGTTCCCTCCACGTGGTTTTACTTCCCTGGGACAACAATTGGACATTGATCAGACCTTGAACCTATCCCCTAACCTGCTTACGCATCAGGACTTGGAACCTGTGGAACTTACCCCAGACTGTAGAGACCAAGCGATTTGGCTGATTCCTGGTGGAGCTACCATTTAGCTAAAGAGGAGATGGGTTGTGGACTCCCCTCCTACCATCACCTACCCAGCCGGACCTTTGGCAGATCTTCCCCTTGTCTCTACGTCCTATCTTCCTCCTACCCCTTTACCGTATCCCCTTACCCTTCCTTGCACCATTCACCTTGTCCCCTATGTTCTTTAAATGCTTTTCTTGATACTTATGTCATTTTTAACTGCTGTAAATTGCAACATTATTGTTCCTCATGTAAAGCGCTCTGTTTCCTTCGGGTCTAGCCAGTGCTACATAATAACTCATTAATTTAAATGTGTTCCCATATAGTACTCTTTCTCTCTTTGTCTACTTCCCTAGCTCCTTTCCCCTCTCCCCTGAATCTCTCACCTTGCCTACTTGTCTGACTAGCCCCTGTCGTTTGTGCCATTTGACCAAGCACTCCTTCTCCCCTTGTTGGGGAAAGATCCAATATTTATACTCTGGAGTCTCAGCAAACCCGTTGAGAGAGTCTACTGTGCCAAGGGAGCCACTCACAGCTGAGGTATGGTATGGCACCCCTTGCCAAAGCACTCCCTCTCCCCTTTTTGGGGAAGGATCCAGTATGTAGGCCTTGGAGTCCCAGAGACCCCTCTGAGAGAGTCCACTGCGTAAAGGGAACCTTCCACAACAGAGATAGAGAAGATGATACCACTTCCCCTGGGATCGCAGCTTACTGGACTTTGGACGTTGCTTTGACTCGTCCACCGGTATCAGCGGTATTCATGCATTATCGTGACAATGCTCTTAGCAATGTTATCCACCTTCCATTGGATAACATGTCTAAGAACTGCTTTTAGCAGGCGTTAGCTTTTGGAGATATTCGCGCTTAGCGCGAATATTTCCAAAAGTTGTTAATAGGCGTTAGAGATGTTAGCGACTGTTTTCAGTCGCTAACATCTTGGCACGCCCACTTTGCATGTCATTAGCGATAATTATCGCTGACATGCAAAGTGGACCCCTAAATGCCCACTATCGCCTACCAGCTGTCGCTAACTGGTGTTAGTGACAGCTTGGTAATAGGGCGATAAAATTATCGCTGCAGTAGCGGGAAAAAGTCCCGCTAATGTGGCGATAATGCCCTTGGTAATATGCCCCTATATTGCGATGCTCTAATAACTGTGTAACCTTTGTAACGATGTAACCTGTAACTATGATCTGATGCTTATGTAAAGCGCCCTGATACCTCCGGGTCTAGCCAGCACTATATAAAACCTTTAAAATAAAATAAAAATAAAGTGCGTCACCCATGTGTGACCTGTGTGCTGCGTGAAGTACCATTGCAAGAAAGTGCTAAAACATTCAAATTAAGCACACGACATAGAGCAACCCATCGGTAAGGCTTTGTCCACGTACCATTTTCCTCTGAAATGGATACCCAGAAGATCCCAATCATCTGGTTGGACTGGAAGCAACCAAAATGCCAACTTTATGTCACATTTAGCCATCACTGCAGTTGCGCCTGCGGTCACCACAAGTGACATGGCCACGTCAACTGAGGAATGTGAAACTGAGGCTGCCTCCTCATCCATAAAATCATTAATGGAAGACCACTCTGGTCATGACAGATGCTGAATTATTCTATATTGACCCTCCTCTTTTTTAGGCACCACTCCGATTGGTGAAATAATCAAGTTCTCAGTAGGCCAATCATCAAAGGGGGTGCAATTCTCCCTTCACGCACTTTTTTGTTCAATTTGTCTTGCACCACTTGTCTGTGTTCTGAAGCTGATTTTAGGTTATCCGCCCACCACCTCTGACGTGGCCCTTGGTAACCCAGATGAAACCCTTCTGTACACCCCACCAGAAGCACCCTCTTTGCCCTCAGATCCCTGTACCCCTGCAAGCCCTCTTCTAGCTTTGCTAACTTACCAAGCGTAGAAGTCTTTGAACACAGTACCCTGAGGTCCTTTGCCCCCCCCATTATTCTGTTATTGCTGAGATTGTTCTGATGTCCCTGTGCCTGGCTGCTGCCATTGCTGGCCTCCCTGTGCTTTACCTCCCCAACATTTAACCAGGGGGTGGCGACCGCTACACTTTGAAGGACTCGTGCTTAAACCTGCAATACTCCCTTGTGCACAAGCCCTTGTTAAAGTCCCAGCATGCGCCTCCTGCACCCATTTTTGTCACGGCTGTGCACCCACCCATCCCTGGATGGGCTTCCCCTAAAAGGGCCGACACACCAAGGGCAGACCGCTAGCCATAAATATGGTCTTACAGCCGGACGCAGCTCCCCTTGTGTGCTGCCATAAATCGGTGTCCAGTTCCACCCACTTAGCTTCAAGGTCCCAAGCCATACGGGCCCGAAACTCCTCATCATATTGTGCCCAAGCATAGCCACCCCCCTTGATCTGTGTCTTTTGAATTACGTCCATGTATTTAAAAATGGCAACGCAGCACTCGGGGAAATTCTCGCAGTAAACGCTGGTGTAAATTAAAAACGCTGCCGTCCAATTCTCAATGGTCAACGGCACCTTAGACCTCTTGGCTAACTCATATTCCTCCTCCTTTGAGCCCTCTTTAGTCCAAATTTCCCTGTGCAGAAGCTTCAGCATTTCGACATATTCCCCTTTCCAAATACGCTACTTGCTTGCCAGCATTCAGTGAGCCCCCAAAGGCTTTGTCACACCCACATAAGGCAGTTTTTTAATTTTCAACTCCTTACTCTCCAAAGGTTCCTTATTCCCTTCCGTGTTTGTCCCGCTCTCTCTACTTTGGCGCCCGCGCTGCTCCTCCATCCCCTGTTCCTTCCCCGTATCCTTAACATACTTCCCTTTGTATAGTCTCCCCTTCCTCTTGACCCCACCCTGCTCCCTTGCCGCTGGCTCCATCCGATCCACTGCCCGAGGAGCCCTGACCGAGGGGCTATGTTCTCTCCAATGCCGGTGCCTGTCACGTTGTGCATGCCAATGCACAACATGCATATATTGCATTGTGGCGGGTGCTGCTTACAGCACCGGCCAGCCACATTGCAATATATGCGGTTTGCCATTGTGGCGGTGGCATCCTGATTGCCATGGTGGTATCGCCACACCCCCGGGCAGTGGGTTTGAGTACCGTTACGGTGGCTTGCGGACAAAGTCCGCCCGCCATCACAATGAACCCCTTAATTCAAAGGTCAACACTTGCCACAATTGCCTATAATAGTACAGATGTCAGAGCATGAAACCAACCCTACTGATTTTGGAATCTTTCAGGCCACAGATGGGATAGCCTTTGGCCAAGTTGAGGGCAGTGACTTGGTGAACCCTCATCCCTACCATGCGTTGAGAAGTCCCTGCCACTTTAGAAGAGGCTGCAATTGTGTCCGGGGTATGACAAAGAGTAATTCTGGTGGCTTGAGACCTCTGCTGACCTCTCATTAGGTCTCTCCTACATACAGCTTTAGCTGCGTAAAGAGAGATCATGTCATGATTTACCCTACACACAGAACACACAACAGACATATTCATACAAATTGAGAAGGGGGCTTTTTGGATAAACCCTTTCAGCCCTTGGCTACTGAGGTTCAGCTGCTTTAGGCATTGGATGTAGGACTTGTCCATTTACACTAGTATCAGCCCACTGCATATTGTGATGTGAGCTACTTTTAAAAGTAGTTGACATACACATTACAATTCATTCTTTATTTAATCTGGGTTTTTAAATGCAGAGGACTCCCACGTACACAGGGCACCACTCTTAAGCTCAACTTACCCAAAAGGCTGTGAGCTGCTCCATTTTGTGGGTGGAACATCAACTGTACAACCATGCACTTTAAAGGTAAAGCCCACTGAAGTTCGATGCTTCAGAAAAAAGTTAACTGCATTGGGCATGTATCTACTATTAGCTTGCAGAAGGTATTATACCTTGGATGTGACAGGATCCATCTAGAAGACACAAGTTGAGTTATGTTCCAATGACTTACGGTTGCTTTTACTATCTTTGTATTATACTTTTTACACATCTCTATAAGACTGTCACTGCTCATCCTCCACTGGACCCAGGGAGCAAGGGACTCTGAGAAAGAAAACAAAAATGTGTCAGTCCTGCTTGCGCTGCTTGAAATATTCATGGAATATGCACATGGAAGAGGCAGACTGGGCTAAGGTCAATACCATTTGAAGTTCAAATAAGGGCTAGAATTTGGTAGAATGAGGATACTGTCATCCCTGTTACTGTTATAGTGAATACTCAGTTTATCATTTTTTATTTTGTTGGTTTTTAATTCCTCTCTTTTATCTACATCTCTCTTTAACCTTTTTCTCTTGTTGCTCACACTTTTTTCAGACTCTCTCTGGTTTTCGTTAAAAAGCTTCCCTTTTGGTCAGTCAATCTTTATCCTTTCTCTTTTTGCAGGTCGGAAATGTACCTTTTCCCTTCATGTAGGATTCATTCATGTTTTATGGAACTGTCTTTATTCAAACTCACTTTCTGCATATCGCTTTACCCTTTCTATAGATCACTTCAACTTTTTTTCTTTTTCAGAGTCTTTACAGTGGCTGACAGCCTGGTTTTACCTTTTCTCTCTTTGCTAACCACTCCTTTCTCTCTTTTCATTTTTCCTTTTATGGACCTATCTATATTCTTTCAATAGGTATTTAACACTTTTTTTGGGGAACTTTTACCTGTGTCTACGTCTTTCATTACCATTTCTCTTTGGCCAGATTATTTTTATACCTTTGGACATCCTCCTATATCATTTTTATTTTTGAGTACAACTCTTCAACCCTTTTTCAGAATTTCTCTTAAAACTCTCTCTTTGTGTCTGTCGTTATCTGTTCTTTTTTATTTGTATATACTTTTATTCATTTGTATTTCATATGTTGTTTTATTCTATCTCTTAACCAGGTCTAACTTTTATCCTTTTGTCATGAACTCCCAAAGCCAGACTCTGTTTTGAGAAATAAAAGTTAGCATGTCTGACTTTGGTCCATATTCAGCATTTCATTATCTCCTACTGAACTTGTGAACGTGTAATTTCATTATTTTCAAAGACGTTGCTATAACATCAGGTGACACACGTTTGCTACAAGTTACATGATATCTACATTTCAAGGTCTGACAGTAGATATGTAATATAAACTTGTACTCCAAGTTGAAGCATTTCACCATGTTGATTGAGACCAGTTATATCTCAGATTATTGGAAAGTCCCTCAGCGGAGGCTAAAAGTCAGTGTTCAACCCTATATAAACCCCTTGGATTGACCACTGAATTTGAGAGGCCCTTTGCACCAGGTTTTCATAAGAGGTTCTGCCATATTGCCAAAATATCCACCCTTGTGCTAAGAGTCATTCCATTGATGAGAGCAGTTGAGCCCATTAGCTTGTGTGTTTCCTTCACTCTCTCCCAACTGAAGTCTAATAAGCACAGCTGATCTGCTGTGCACACATATGCAGTGCACTGGGCTGCAAGAAACTCTATAGGCAAGCTAGCTAGTCCATGCTCTCAAAATGTAGGTGCAGAGAAAAAGCTTTTGGGTGACAGCCTACTAGAAACGTTTTAAATATGCCAGAACTGTTTGTTTTATTTTCACTGCTAGCAACATGCATGAGTGCTGTTTTAATTGTACTCTGTGTGGTCATTACTCATGCTAAACAACAGGAAAAAACTTGCATTAAAACGTTTAGATATAGTGTATTGTCTAAGAGCAATGCTTGAGTGTGCAATTCTGAGAACTCTTTTGGGTTTGAATTACTACTGCACCCTGTACCTTGGATGGACTGTTTGTAACTCAGAAATTACAGACACCACACCGGCAGAACTAGTGAGTGTGTTGTGTGGGGTTATTTTACTCTGGACTTCCCTGCTCAAGAGATGGTTTACTGAATATCCTATGCTTGTGCGTTGGGAATCCAAACCTCACAGATCTAGACAGTAGAACCCAGGTTAACCCCTTCGATGCTCATGACGGAGCGGTTCCGTCATGAGCATCGGTTGGGTGTGCTCATGACGGAACTGCTCCATCATTGTTCCCACCCATGGGGGAAGCACCGGTGCTCCTACCATGGGCAGCCCAAAGGGGGATGGCAGCAGAAGAGCTTCCGCTGCCACCCCGACCCCGCTCTGAGATCCTGTAAGGTCAGAGCGCACAGAGTGCGCCAACGTCATCAGGAAGTGCTGGGACGCCTGGAAGCAATTTGCTTCCAGGCGTCCCAAGGAGGAGGGTGAGTGTTTTGTTTCTCCGGTGGGTCAGGGGGCAGATGCACATGCATTGAAACATCGGGGAGAAGAAAGAGTGTTTCCTCTCCCCTGATGTCTTAATGCAGGCATTCCTGCTGCACGATCGCGCACAGCGTCGCAATTGTGCAGCAGGAATGACCCCACTAGACACCAGAGATTACTTTGGCAAGGGTCACTACCAGGGGCCATATTTATTTTATTTAAAAAATATATTATGCCCCCTCGGGCAGATCGTTTTTTATATTTGGCCTTTCTGCCGGGGGGGGGGGGGAGAGGCAGAAAACCCCACTAGACACCAGGGAGTAATTTAAATTTTAAATGGAAGCGACCCCTTGGGCAAGGGTCGCTTCCTTATGGGCCTAATATAATTTTAAAGACTTTTCTGCCCCCCTGGGGACAGATTACCTGCCCTTTATTACTTTTCCGGCCCTAGAGCCAGGGATATAAAAAAAAAAGAAATTGGAAGCAACCCCATGGGTAAGGGTCGCTTCCAGAGGACATATAGGGCCAGATGTAGGTAGGCATTTACCGGTCGGTAACGGCCGAATTCGGCCGTTACCGACCGGTAAATGCAATTTGAGATGTAGGGCCCTGTATTTTACAGAATCGGTAAATTTACCGATCGGTAAATTTACCGATTCTGTAAAATACCGAATCGGTATTTTTTCCGATTCGGTAAAATTGATATGTAGGTGGGACTCTTCTGAGTCCCACAAGCATTACAGAATCGGTATTTTACCATCAAATACTATTTGATGGTAAAATACCGATTCTGGTGTGCATGCACACCTGTGCCATATGACAGGCAGACCTGCCCCTAGGGCTTGTATGCCTGCCACATGGCACCCAATCCTGTTTAGGGGGTGCCAGGGGGTGTCAAAGTGACACCCCCTGCACCCTTGTGAAATTCGGTATTTACCGATTCGGTAAATACCGATACGGTAAAGCATATTGATTTCTATGGGCTTTGAAGCCCATAGGAATCAATAGGCTTTACCGATTCGGTATTTACCGAATCGGTAAATACCGAATTTTACCGATTCGGTAAAAGGGAACATCTGGATTCCCTACATACCAACCCCTCACATTTACCGAATCTTAATTACCGAATCGGTAAAATTCGGTAATTTTCGGTAATTAAGATTCGGTAAATGTTACTTACCTACATCTGGCCCATATTTTTTTATGTGTATTCTGCTACATCTGGGGGCAGATCTGCCCATTTCTTTGGCCTTTCGGCCCCATTTGGATAGTGACATAGCGTGTTATATTTGTTAATTGTTTTATTTCTTGTGAATTTCAAATGTAATGCTTTATTTCTCCCTTTTTCTGCTAGTACAAGGCTTTTGCTCTTTAGACAGTTCCATGTTGCAGTTTCATTACTGGTGGTTCTGCTGTTTGTGTTGTTACATGTGTTTGGTAAGATACTTTTTTTGTACAATGTAAATGTTTTTCATTTCTCTGCCTGAATGTGTTTTTTGCAAATGGTGTAATAATAGCAAAATGTTTGGTTTCTATTTTATTAGTGTCAAAAACATTTTGCATTTGTGCTCGATGTGTATTTTGGTGTCTTGTGAGTAATTGTTTTTGTTTTTTTCTTTCTAGTGGGATATCATTTTTGCTGTCTCTGTGCAGAGTTGGTGCTGGTGAGTGTAGCTGTCTCTTGCAAGTGGATCATATAGGTTTTGACTATATAGATCTTTGTGATAAAGGCACACCTTTTTTTACTTACTTATTTTGCACAGTGTTGTTGTTCTTGACTTGTTTGTGCAGTCTCTTTTCTAAGTAAGCATAATGGCTAGCCACATGATTATTGCTCAGCAGGTTGTTGATATGCTTTTTGAGTCTTCCTCTGACCATGGTTCAGAGACTGACTGCATCTAAGGCAGAGGTGGGAGGGGAAGATTCAGTCGGTGAGTCTTTTTCTCTCCACATGGAATCATCGGATGATAAAGCTACTCTCAGTGTGGATGAAGCTACTCTTAGTGCGGATGAAGTGCCTGTGTTAAAGGAGGACATTGATGTGCCGATAGTGGCCAAGAGGCATCTGGGCTGCAGCCTGGAGCTGCCAGGGTTCCTGTTGGTATAGTGCGACAAGAGGCATCTGGGTTGCTGCCTTGGGATGCAAGGCTTCCAGTTGGAATAGATTGTTGAGCGAACTACTTTGTATGCCAAACAGTTTTTGAGGGACGGCAGTGCCAGCCTTAACCCCTTTCTAGAGCTACCCGATGGACTCCCACAAATCTGGAAGAGATGAGGAAGTTCTTGGGTTTAACTTTTTTGATGGGCTTGCTAAGGGAGCAGTCAATGTCTTCATATTGGTCTACTAGTGCTTTGATGGCAATAGCTATATTTCCGGCAGTCATGAGTTATGAGAGGTATTTGCTTCTGCTTTGGATGCTGCATTTTGTCGATAATGGTTTAGCATTGCCACAAGATCACCCTGAGTGTGTACATCTATTTAAGATTCGGCCTGTCATTGATCACTTTGTAGATCGATTTTCGGAGATGTATGCTCCAGGGAAAGAAATAGCAGTGGAGGAGTCTTTGGTCTTTTTCAAGGGCGGCTTGGTTTTTAGGCAATACATTCCTAGTAAGAGGGCACACTATGGCACACTATGGAATTAAGCTGTATATACTGTGTGACAGTAGGACTGGATATGTCTCTAATTTCAGAGTGTACACCGGTAAGGAAATCAGGATTAACCCCCTGGTTGTCCATCCACTTTTGGAGTGACTGAGAAAATTGTATGGGAACTTGGTAGAAGACTTTTTAACAAAGGTCACTGTTAGACCTGGCACCATTGGCTCGGGTCTCCCTTCCATTTTTGCTGTTTGTTCATGTGTTTTTGCTGGTGTTAGATGCTTTGGGCACTGTGCCACTGCTTACCAGTGCCACAGTGCAAGTGCTCCCAGCTGTAAATGAATGTATTAATTGGTGATTCCATGATTGGCTATTTGGTTTACTTGTCAGACCCTAGCACAGTGCACCAAGAGTGCCCAGGGCTTGTAAATCCAAATGCTGCTGATGGGCTTGCAGAACTGGTTGTGCCACTCACAGGAGCAGCCTTGTAAAATGTGTCTAAGGCCTGCCATTGCAGAGCCTGTTTGCAGTATGGCACTCTCATGCTGACTGGGCAAGTGCATCCACTTGCCAGTCCCTAAACATTCCCTTTTCTTCATATCAGACACCCCTATGGTAGGCCCAAGGGCAGGGTGCATTGTAAGTGTAAGGTAGGACATGCCCTGGTGTGTGTGGCATGTCCTAATAGTGAATTACAGCCATTTTCGTTTTTTCCCTATTGCAAGGCTACCTGTTCTCCATATGCCAGAATGGTCAGTTAGATTATGACTTTCTTATAATCCTAACTGACTCAGGGAACATGGTAGAAATTCAAGTTTAGTATGCCTGAACTCAGAATGATAAAATACATCTTTTAGTGGAGTTGATTTTAACATTATGTGTTTGAAAATACCACTTTTAGAAAGTAGGTATTTTCTTGTCTAACTATCCAAAGCCTGCCTCTGTTAGGTTGTGTGTTCCTGTCTGGAGTTTGAGTGACAGGGCTGGGGGATTCCAAGAGACAGAATGAGTCAACCCAGTGGTGAATAGAGAGATCTGCATCTAGATGTGTGGGAGGAGTTGCACCTGAACCTTGAATAGGGTGATGCCTGCCTTCCATAATGCTGGCTCTGCCTCCTGGGGTGCGGCTGATGTCTCTGCCCTGCACTCTGAAAGAAGGGAAGGAATGATGCCAACAAAGTGCTCCAGGGCTGTGCTTTCCTTCCACAATGCAAGCTCCACTTCCTTTGGGGCATCTGATGTTTCTGCCCTGTACTGTGAAAGGAAATAAAGAGTCTTGTAAACAGAGTGCTCCAGAACTGGTTTGGACTAGGCAAAGGCCCCTCTCCCCTAAGAGAACAAAGGATTTTGGGGTATAAATATTGGGACCCTGATCCCAAGACATTAGATCACTTTTGGACTACAAGAAGAAACCTCTGCTGAGGAAAGGATCCTGAAGAAACTGAGGAAAGATTATTCCTAAGCTGGAGTGCTGCTTAGGGGATTGGCTGCAGTGGTTGGCTGACTGCAAAAGAGAAGAGAAAGAACTTTGTGTGCTTTACTTTCAACTTGTGGAGGATCTCTAAGGGCTTGGAAAAGAGCTTGCCTCCTGCTGAAGTCCCAGGGACAATAGACTTCAAACCCCAGCTCCCCAGAAATCTTTGGAAGTGCCTGCTGCTGTTTTAGGCCTTCTGAGGGACTGCATGTCGCAAGGAGCTGGAAGCGCGACTCAACGAGGGAGAAGCGTGTCGCTGTGGCTTTTGATGCCGTTGCATCGTGGATGTCGGCGCTGTAGCTGTCGTATTGCAGCTCATCGAGATAAGAGTCTTGCAACAAGAGGAAGCGTGATGCCGTCGCTGATGCTGCCGTCGCAACTCCAGGGGAGGGTGTCGCAGCTGTAGCTGTTGTATCTGCATTAGGAGAAGAGTCTCGCAAGGAAGGAGAAGCATTTTACCGTTGCCGTTGCTGCTGTTGCATTGTGATTTAGGTGCTGTAGCTGTTGTATTGCACCGCTTCGAGAAAAGCACCTCACATCCCTGGAGAAGTCCGCCTCCGTCGGAGCTGCTGCCATCGCATCGTGGATGTCGGCTCTGTAGTTGTCGCATTGTGTGGAAGCTTCTCGCAATGTTGGAGAAGAGTGACGTAGCCAAGACTGTTGCCGTCGAATCTCTGAACAAGGGTGTCGCCGCTGCCGCTGACACATTGAACAGAGACTCCTCGCATCCTCAGAGAAGCATGCCACATCTGGAAAATCTTCACGTCTTTTTTTCTTTGCACCAGAACTTTGCTGCATTTCCATTGCTGCAACATTACTTGTTGTGGAAGCCCAACGCCTCGTAAGGTAAATTGACACAGTGTCACATCTTAAGAACTGAACTGAACTACGCTAAATCTACCATTTTCAAGTATTGTGGATGTCTGTCGTTTAATGGTCTTGTGTTAAGATGATGTAAAGAATACTTATTTTTTATATAAACCTTGTGTGGTGTCCATTTGTAGTGTTGTCACTGGGTTACTGTATGTGGTCACAAATGCTTTACACACTGCCTCTGAGATAAGCCTGTCTGCTCATGCCAAGCTACCAAGGAGGTGAGCAGGGGTTATTTTAGGAGTGTACCCCCTTACCCTAGCTAGAGGCAAGGCTCCCTATATGTCCCAGTACCTACCTGTGCCAACTAGAGACCCCCAAATCTAACATTGGTGGCAGCTGTGGGATTCTGGACTTGCATTTGTGACTCATGTACAGTGATTGGTGAACACTAAATAGTGAGTGCATACCATAACGCAACCACACTGTTTTTGGTAGATTCCTTTTTGAATTTTCTATTTTTGAAAGATGCCAGAGTCAGTTGTCATGGACGAAACAGAATCCATAGCTTCTATTGAATATGTTGGGAAGAGGAAAGGCTTGAAAGCTACATAGTAACACAGCTGAAGTAGTTCTGCAAGAAATTTAATGTTTCCACTGCTGAATTCAGGAGAAAGAATGAGTTCTACAAGGCATTGAGGGCCTGCGTAGAAGCAAGGAAAATTCTGAAATTGAGGAGGAGGATGACCATGCAGATGTACAGCTGGAAGAACCAGTGGGCTCAGGAAGAAGGAAGGCACCTTCCCCCACAGGTAGGAGTGCTTTTGTCAAGGGTTTGTCTTCAGAGGAGCTGGAGAACAGAGAGAGATCTAGGAGGCTTGAAATGGAGATGACCAAGTTCAAGGTGAATAGGCAACTGGAGATAGAAAATAGAAGATTAGACATAGAGGAAAATAAATTACAGTTTGAGCATGAAAAGGTTTTGAGGGAGTTGGAGTTTAAAACCAAGAGTGTAGAGGTTACTCCTCTGGTGGCAGCATACCGTCAGTGCCTGTGGAAGCTAGAGTGTATATTCCCAAAGATGTGGTGAAAGAGTTTTATAAAAATGATTTATATTGGCCAGTGGTACAGAGCCTATGAGGTAGCCATGTTTTCCCACCGGTTCCCTGAGAGAGATTGGGGAGCGGGTTTGTAGAAAAGGTTCCTTAGTGAGTGTTGGTGTAGGAGAGTAGGGTCTGCTATCCTATGGTCACCCCAATTTTTGCTTTTTGCTTCACTAGTTTTCGACCTAATGAGGCTGTGGGCCTGCTAATCAGACCCCCAGTTTGCTGTTCTCTCTCTAAATTCACATACATGTACTATAGGTACATAACCCAATTGGAACTGGACTCCTTGTCAGCCCCTGTACAATGCACTATAGGTGCTCAGGGCATAGGAGCCACCAAGGCCTAACAGGTGCTGCAGCATAGCTTTTGCCACCCCTGGCTGGTTCTTAAATTGAAACAACTGGCTGATGACTCAGCTAGGGCAAGTTGGTGTAATCACCTCTTGCTTAAAAATAGTATACCTATATCTAAGCCTATATCTGGACACTTATAAACCTGTGAGTCGCTTTTACTGACCGGAGTGTTTGCAGACGGCCGGGCTTGACTCCGCTGTGTGTCCGTGGCCGGGCTTGGCTCCGCCGACCTCCTGTCCCTCGGTGTGGTGTTTGAGGACCGGGCTTTGCTCCGCTGGTGACCTGGCCGGGCTTGGCTCTGCCGGGCCGCAATAAACTCAACACCCAGCTGCCCCTCGCGGCAAGGACGCCGCCACGCATGCAAACAGGAAGTGCCTGGGGGCGCATAAAGGATCCCTTGCGACTGAGAACAGGGGGAGCCGCTTTTACTGACCGGAGTGTTTGCAGATGGCCGGGCTTGGCTCCGCTGTGTGTCCGTGGCCGGGCTTGGCACTGCCAACCTCCTGTCCCTCCTTGTGGTGTTTGAGGGCCGGGCTTTGCTCCACTGGTGGCCTGGCCGGGCTTGGCTCCGCCGGGCCGCAATAAACTACAACACCCAGCAGCCCCTCGTGGCAAGGACGCCGCTGCGCACACAAACAGGAAGCGCCTGGGGGCGCATAAAGGATCCCTTGTGACTGAGAACAGGGGGAGGCGCTTTTACTGACCGGAGTGTTTGCAGACGGCCGGGCCTGGCTCCACTGTGTGTCCATGGCCGGGCTTGGCTCCGCCGACCTCCTGTCCCTCGTTGTGGTGTTTGAGGGCCAGGCTTTGCTCCGCTGGTGGCCTGGCTGGGCTTGGCTCCGCCAGGCCGCAATAAACTACAACACCCAGCAGCTTCTCGCGGCAAGGACGCCGCCGCGCACGCAAACAGGAAGCGCCTTGGGGCGCATAAAGGATCCCTTGCAACTGAGAACAGGGGGAGCTGCTTTTACTGACCGGAGTGTTTGCAGACGGCCTGGCTTGGCTCCGCTGTGTGTCCGTGGCCGGGCTTGTCTCCGCCGACCTCCAGTCCCTCGTTGTGGTGTTTGAGGGCCGGGCTTTGCTCCGCTGGTGGCCTGGCCGGGCTTGGCTCCGCCGGGCCGCAATAAACTACAACACCCAGCAGCCCCTCGCGGCAAGGACGCCGCCGCCCACGCAAACAGGAAGCGCCTGGGGGCGCATAAAGGATCCCTTGCGACTGAGAACAGGGGGAGCCGCTTTTACTGACCGGAGTGTTTGCAGACGGCCGGGCCTGGCTCCACTGTGTGACCGTGGCCGGGCTTGTCTCCGCCGACCTCCAGTCCCTCGTTGTGGTGTTTGAGGGCCGGGCTTTGCTCCGCTGGTGGCCTGGCCGGGCTTTGCTCCGCCGGGCCGCAATAAACTACAACACCCAGCAGCCCCTCGCGGCAAGGACGCCGCCGCGCACGCAAACAGGAAGCGCCTGGGGGCGCATAAAGGATCCCTTGCGACTGAGAACAGGGGGAGCCGCTTTTACTGACTGGAGTGTTTGCAGACGGCCGGGCTTGGCTCCGCTGTGTGTCCGTGGCCGGTCTTGGCTCCGCCGACCTCCTGTCCCTCATTGTGGTGTTTGAGGTCCTGGCTTTGCTCAGCTGGCGGCCTGGCCGGGCTTGGCTCTGCCGGGCCGCAATAAACTACAACACCCAGCAGCCCCTCGCGGCAAGGACGCCGCCGCGCACGCAAACAGGAAGCGCCTTGGGGCACATAAAGGATCACTTGCTCCTTCGTACCGCCGGACATGCGCGGGCGCGCCCGGGAGAAGCCCGGGACAAGGGCGGGGCCGTCTGTGGCCGTCAGAGGTCTGAAGAGACTGGACTGGGCCAGGGACCCTATATTATTTTAACTGGACCTCTACTGTGTATTAATCACGTGAGACTTTATTTCAAACTTTGATATTTTTTTCTTTTGAGTAATTAGTGGTTTTACCTGAGTTTATACTTTGCTCTACAGTTATCTAACATGTTTAAATCTAAAAGCAAAAAACAAGTATTGGGTCCCGCTACCTTGGACAATTACTTGGTTAAGAAAGTCAATCAGATAAACAATGAAAGACGCGCCTTTATCGGGAAGGGCACTCAGATAGTGGACCAGATAGTGGACGTGCCAGATCTGTTTCCCTCTAGAATGACCCTTGATGATGAGGCAAATATGAGTGGTGGTACCACAGCAGACCCTCCAATGCCCATCACAGTGAGTGTCGATGTTCACTCAGACCAACATGCCCTGCTAAGCGAGAATATCGGTGTAATAAATGAAGCTTCACCTGTTATCAGGCTGAAACGAACCTGCAGGTCAGCACATCAAAAACGGGGGGGGGGGGGGGAAGCATAACGCTAACACTAACGCTAAAAAAAAGGATGGGAAAGAAGCTCACAGCCCTGCCATAACCCCTTTTGTGTTTACAGGAAATAATGATACTGGCCTTAATCTGAACTCTGATCAGTGTGCTTCTTTCATTAAAAATCTAGAAGCAAAACTAACAATGAAGATAGAGGAGTTAATTAAACCACTAACTAACAAGATTGAGACCCTGGTCACGGAAGTGGCCAGGCTGGGTGGCCTGCTATCTACACAACTGACTGCACCAATTAATGGTAGCACTAAGGTGGGTGCAAAAGGGCAGGATGGGGTGAAAGATAAAGACCATCTGAACATGGTGAATACTGCTGTAGCAGCTACCACTGGGAATGAGGCATTAAATATACCAGTTGCCCCAGTGGCAGCTGTTCCATTGACACAACCCAACATAGCCCCACGAAGTGGTACAGCCCCTAAACCCCCCAGGTACAATCGATACCTGAATCTACCACCTGACTGTGCACCGTTTGTGGCAGTACTGACCAATGTTCCACCTTGTGGTACCCACCCCGCCTCACCTTATGATGAATCTCATGCATCATTAAAAAATAAGACTGTGGCGTGGCTTAATAAAGATTGTGGCTTTCCCATTTCGTACTCTGAACAGATAATGGCAGTAAGGCGGGTGAACTGGGTAGGACCTTCCAAAAAGACGGGCAGTGGGGATTGCATTTTTGTAAATTT
The DNA here is from genome assembly GCF_964263255.1 of Lissotriton vulgaris. Lineage (NCBI taxonomy): Eukaryota > Metazoa > Chordata > Amphibia > Caudata > Salamandridae > Lissotriton > Lissotriton vulgaris. Next base: position 683,372,859 of record NC_141696.1, read on the forward strand.
TAAACATCCCCAGCATGTGGCAACTGTCCTTTTGAGAGCTTTCCTCACTAGTTTACAACAAGCATAGTATTTGTGTGCGCCCACTGGGATATTTCTACGTGCATTTGTGCAAACCCACACCCCAACAAAGGCTAACTAGGAGGGTGTTCGAACCACAGACACCAGTGAGGGACACACAATTTATATATACCATCACCAATCCCTGTGGCTTTGGTAGCATGACTGATATTTATAACAGGATTGATAATGCTGGACGCTATCAGCATGGGTCTAATGTTAACACACAGAACAGGTACGAAGCTCTGTCCGGACTAGAGATGTGTGATTGACGGGAGGTACCTGCGGCTCAGGACACTGTGGCTTCAGGTGAACCTATACACACAGAGAATCCACAGGTCATAGCATCTGGATGTTACGTTGTTTGTTGGAATATTGCAGGCCTGGCTGCCAAAATGTCTGACGAAAATTGGGTTAACTATATAAAGCAATTTAAGATCATCTGCCTACAAGAAACGTGGGTGGTGGGGTGTGATCTCTTTCTTGAAGGGTACAAGGCCTTCTATGTGCCAGCCACACCATCGATAAGGGGCAGGCCAAAGGGGGACTCGTAATTTTTGTTTCCATTTTAATATCATGTAAGGTACGTAGAATTGAATCACAGCATACAGGCGTGATGGGCCTAGTTCTATCTGGAGAAAACTGTCGGGTTGGCTTGGTGAATTTTTATAATGCTATTCATGATAGTGTAGGTACCAATCAAATTTCTATACTAAATTCTTTTGTTACTACTTTCTCGAATGATCTTGGCCATAACCTCATGATTATGGGGGATAGTAATGTGCAACCCTGTGGTGATCCACTAAAGAATTGCCTAACAGAGTTGCATTGTGAACGTATGGGAGGTCTCCACATGGAACATACTGAGGAGGGGGACCTATGTAATGACCTGTTGAACAACTTTGACCTTTCACTGGCCATGACACTCAGGGACCCGTCAAAATGCTTTGACATTCCTACTTTCAAAGGGCATGGTAAGGGCACCTTCATAGATCATATGCTAGTCTCTCTGACGGTGCAGACCTTCTTACATTCGTTCAGCATTGCCATAAGCGAATTCAGTGACCATAATCCTTTAACAATCTGCTTAAAAGGATCCTGGGTAAAAAAGGCAAACCAGTGCAGTAGCATAGGTAGGCTGGGAACAACAGATGGGAGGAGGCGACTCAAATGGTCAATGGTCTCCCCGGATATTCTCTATAAAAACATCGCTGAAAGCTGCACTGAGGATATCAAAACCTGTACCCGTGAAGAGGGAGATCCTAGGCAGGTTCTAGTCGCTTATCAAAACTTATCGGAGAAGGTGTCAGAATTACTATCTGTCCCCAGTAAGAACCGGGTGAAAGTGGGTCCGAGGTGGTTTAGCCACAATTGTACTAAAGCTGCACGCAAACTTAGGTCTGCTTTGACAGCTACCCAGAGGAATCTGGAGGATGTAAAAATGGAATATAAGGAATATAAGGTTGTCATCGCATCCCGCAAGGAGTTCTTAAGAAGAGAGGCATGGGATGAAATACTTGGCCCATCCACCTTGAATTGCAGCACCAAATTCTGGGCACTAGTTAAAAAAACGTTCCTGGTAGAAGATCCTGGTGACGGACTTGAATGCTGCATAACTAAGGAGGAGTGGGAACTTCATTTTAAAAAACTGTACTATTCAGCGTATCCTGTAACAGTTGACGCTGTTCCCCATGCTAGGGGTGGCAATATTAAATTTGATAAAAGCGAGGTATTGGATGCCATAGAGGGTCTTACAGCAAAGAAAGCCCCCGGACCTGATGGAATTCCTCCGGATCTTTATAAATCTGACCCAGATTTTTGGGCGCCCATTGTGGTAGCCGTATTTAATGCTGCCGCTATATTGGGCTGTCCCGCGTCCTGGGGTTTGTCAACTATCGTCCCTGTCTTCAAGAAAGGAGACAAGGGCAGTGCTCACTGCTATCGTCCAATATCACTAATAGACTCTATTTTCAAGATTATGGGGAGAATCTTACTGCAGCGTTTAACAAGTTGGACGGCTGACAATAACATTATGTCAAATTCCCAATACGTCTTCTGTGAAGGCCGTTCTACTATAACACAGTGCCTTAACCTGTTTCTCATACTGAGTAAATATACTGTGGTACGGAAGGGAGCCATCCACCTCGCCTTCATGGATCTGCCTTCGGCCTTCGACTGTGTTAACAGGGGAAGGCTGTGGCAGACCATAAGGGAGAAAGGTGTAGACAGAGGGATTGTGGATTTTTGGGTGGATTTGCACAGTGATACCAGAGCTAATGTAAGGTTCTGGTCCAATGGGGAAACCACTGGAAATTTTAACATTAAAAAGGGAGTGCGTCAGGGTTGCATCCTGGCCCCATTTCTTTTGAATTTTTAAATTATTGATTTAGATGCCGTTCTACAGGAGGTAAAATCAGATTGTCCTAGAGTCGGCAGGCGGGGTATTCCTGTACTTTTATACGCAGACGATGCGGTTTTAATTTCAAGAACGGAAAAGGGTCTCCAGGCACTTTTGAATGCTTTCAATTACTTTATGACTAATAGGGACCTTCTGGTCAACAACTCCAAATCTTATATAATGCATGTTGGCCGTCAATCAAAAAATAATTTTATTTTTAAACTAGATGATGTCCTGATCCCCTTCACTCATACATTTTCATCTCTTGGTGTTTTATTTGACACAAAGCTCAGTTGGGCCCCACATGTGGCAAGAAAGAAGGGGGAAATGACAAGAGTAAATGCCTCTATCTTCAATGTTGCTACCAAACTATCAGCGCAGAGACACCCATGGGTAATTGCAGCGCTTTAAAAATCGCGTAAATAAATAAACTGGGGAAAAGGCCAAACACTGCCATGTTGAAACTCTATAATGCTAAATCGATAGCTACCGCAGTCTATGGCAGTGAGATATGGGGCTATGTTAGTGGCAAACAGTTACAGGTTACTGAAAATAACTTTTTAAAGCGTCTGCTCTGTGTCCCAGCCGGTACATCGAATCTGGCGGTACACGAAGAGCTAGGATGTCAGTACCTATCCGATATAGCTGGGTTAAGACCAATGACATGTTGGGTAAAATTATGGTTAAATCCGTTAACCCACTTGATTTTTTTTTTTTTTTTTTTAATATATTTTTATTGCAGGAATCAGCTAAAATTACATGTTGGATCAGCAATACAATTGCAGGAATAAAAGAATAGATACATCCGATCCCCCATGAGAAAATGTCGTGGATACACAGCCATTCAGCCCACAACCCAAGGGTCGGGCGGCGTCTTCTTGTAGAGAACACAGGTGGGGATCTCGTAGAACATCAAAGCTGATCCGGATTATCCCACGGGCTTCATCTGCTTTTCTAAATCAACCTAACAGAAAAACTCCCCCCCAACAACCCAGTGAAACAGGACCCTCCCCCCACCCAACCCCGCCATCAGTGTGTAGTGGTATGTGTAGAAAGAGCCTGTGGGAACCCCCAGATGACTGTAATTGTATCCATATCATGGACGACTATCGGGAACTAGGTTGTGCTGCAACCTCACCCTCGGAATCGCTAGAAGCGCAATAATCTCTAAGGGCCTGCACTAAGGTCTCCCATTCTAGGGCAGATTCTAGCGCTTTCTCGTTGTGCTGCCGCCCCGCTAGTTGGTATCGCAGAGTGCTCTCCCCCGCAGCCCATTTCAGAAGTTCGCTGTGCCATTTAGCTCCCGTGGGACCAACTCGTGCCTTCCAATTCCTTGTTATCTCACGTTTAGCGAGGACAAGTCCCAAATCAATAAATATACTCGAAAGTTTATTTTTAGAGGTATGCGGGAACCAGTGTAAGAGTCCCACCGCCGTGTCGACCGACTAAGTTCTCCCCGTTACCCTATTTAGAGTGTCCTCTATCAAAAGCCAGTATGAGGACAGCGCTGGGCAGGACCACAACATATGAAGGATGTCCGCCTCAGGCGCTCGGCACCTGGGGCAATCCGCTGAATCCGTGGCGAAGTACTGCTGAATCTTCGCCGGGGTCAAGTAGGCTCTATGGAGTATATAAAAATGGACCAGTTGGAACCGGGCATGGCGTGCTCCTTTCCAGGCTCGGCGCATGAGTTGTGACCAGGTCGTCTCCGGTATCTCTTTCCCTATGTCGGCCTCCCAACGATTCCGCAGAGTTGTCAGCGGGGGCAAGCCCTCAGCAATCAATCTGTTATACAGGCACGTGACTGCCTTGACCATCCCCGCGGACATCATTACATACTGGCATACCGGAGATGTAGGTGGTTCCTCCAGCCCACTTTTCCAGTGCACCTGAATCGCTCGGACCAGAGCTGTGTGCAAGAGGAAGTCGCCTCGGGGAACATCGAAACGGTCCAGAATCTCCTGGAAGGGCAGTAACACCCCGTCCTCATAAAGGTCCCCCACCAATTGCAACCCCGCGTCTTCCCATTGTCCTAGACGTGACCAGTCTCCCAAATGAGGCAGGGCCGTCAGCATCCCCAGCGGTTCCCACCTAATTTCCCTGCCTGTGTCAGGTCTGGGCGTTCCCCCGCGAACCGGGAACAGACAAGTCTTGGCCCAATTCACACGAAGGCCCGAGACCTCTCCGAAAGTCGTCAGTGCTGCAGCAGCCCCCTCTAGAGCGGCATTCGAGTCCTCGAGGAAGAGCAGCAGGTCATCAGCATACAGCGAGATATAATGCAGGCCAGAGAAGGTCCGCAAGCCGCCGAAAGAGACCCCGGATCGGATCAGCAGCGCCAGTGGCTCCACCGCTAGCGCGAAAAGCAATGGGGACAGGGAGCAACCCTGTCTCGTGCCTCGTTCTACTGGATATTGTTGGGAAATCAGCGGGCCCGCTCTCACCCTGGCCGACGCAGAGGCATAAAGTACCGTAGTCCACCTGACAAAGCCCTCCCCTAGACCAAAGCGTAGCAACACTCTGCGCAGGTAATCCCATTCCAAACTATCGAAGGCCTTTTCTAAATCAACCGAAAGGACCACCGGGCACGGGGCCTCCGTGTGTGGTTCCCCCAGCAAGCGAAACAACCTGCGAATATTCATGGATGTGTTGCGCTTGGGAATGAACCCTGCCTGGTCCTCGTGCACTAAAGAGCTCATATGCCCCAGCAGCCTCGATGCCAGTATGCTGCTTAGGATTTTATAATCGACCGTCAACATTGACAATGGTCGGTAGGACGCCGGGTCAGTTGACTCTCTGCCGGGTTTGAGGAGGGGAACTAGCAAGGCCTCACACATCGAGCTGGGAAGACGACCCAAGCGTTTCGCCTCTCTGTAGACTATCAACAGTCGGGGCGCCAATAGGTCAACGTAGGTGGAGTAGAATTCGACCGGAAGTCCATCCAGTGTCAGAGCCCAGGGCCTTCGCCACCTCGGGCTCTAGGGATGACATCTCTAAGGGTTGCAAATACTCATCAATCAGGGCGGGGTCTCTGGTCGGGTTACTGCGATATAGCCGCTCATAGTAGCGCTGGTAGCAGCTTAAGATCTCCGGCTGGGTGTGCACCTCAAACCCGTCCGCCGTGCGCATGGACGTCGTCAGAGAGGTACGGCGCGTGGGATTGGCCAACCACGCTAGCAGCGCGCCTGATCTATCCCCCTCTGTGAGCGACCTAGTGGTGTAGGCCTTATAATCGCAGCAGCGCAGTCTTTCGACTGCCGCCGTCACCGCCTCCCTCGCCGCCGCCGTACGCTCCTGGAGTTCAGGATGCCCGGGGCGGCAAAGTTCCATCTCACAAAGCTTCCGATCAGCCGCGGTCAGGTCATCAAGGATGACCCGTCGCATGCCCACCTTTTTATAGATACAATAGCCCCGAACCACCACCTTAAACGCGTCCCATTCCGACGCTCTCGAGCCAGCGGTGCCCCCATTGGTCGCAAAATAATCAGAGATTGTGCCCTCCAGGTCCGCCCTAAAGACTATGTCCTCTAAGATCTCCGGGCGCAACTTCCAGGTGGGTACACTAGGGACCCCGGGAAACCAACAGAAGTCCGCCAGAAGGGGGTTGTGGTCCGAAATGGTCCTAGTCAAATATTCAGAGCAGACCGCTGCGGATACCAACTCCGCCGAGCCCAGAAACCCATCTAGTCGCACGTGCAATTCATGTAGGGCAGAAAAATAGGAATAGTCTCTAGAAACGGGGTGCTGCGCTCTCCAGATGTCCGTGAGCCCCCAGTGCGTCTGCCAGTCCTTCCTCCCTTTAGACATTCGCTGAATAGGAGAGTCCGGGAGAAGGAGGGTGTGAGCGGTCGGCCTCCACGACGACTACTGAATTAAAATCACCACCTAACAAAAGGGTTCCCGTGAGAAAGTGGGCCAATGAGCCCGATAACCCAGAGAGGAAGGCAAGCTGGTCCACATTAGGCGCATAGATACAACAAATATTCAGGTCCCTTCCCCCCAGTGTGCCCGAGACAGCTACATAGCGACCCTCCGGATCCACCACCAATTTTGTAACTTGAAAAGGAACCCCAGCCCTGATCCATATTAGCGCCCCCCTTGCGTAAGCTGAGTATGAAGTGTAGAAGACCTGCCCTCTCAGTCTACGCTGTCTCGCCGCCCCTTCCGCCTTGGTGAGATGAGTCTCTTGCAACAGCGCTATCTGCACCCCTCTACGCACTAGATAAGCGTGAACCTTGTGACGTCTAGACATAGTGTGAAGCCCACGTACATTCCAAGTGATGCATTTCACATTAGCGATTTCAGCCATTGTCCCACAATGTCCGTCCCTGACGTTCCCACCAAAGCTCAAACAGAAAACTATCGTCAATCAAGTCAACACTGATGGCGGCCATTTTCCCCAACAAAGACCCAACACCCGTCTGAAACAAACCCCCTCCCACCCACCCCAGAACAGGACCCAAATAGCACCATCCAGTTCCCATCCAAACCTCGTACCCAACAACCCCCTGATCCCCGACTAATCCTGCGGTCGCCACCGCAGGGAGGCCTTAAGGGCTAGGTGCGGGCTGGGCGCCAGTAATGGGCCTTCGAGTCTCGGACTACCGAGACTAAGTCGAGCCCTGAGTTAAGAGATCGGCAGCCCGATCGGGGCCCCCCAACCCCCTCATCGGATCATGGCAGCAATCACCTCCCCACGACCCCCGCCGCTAACCCCCACCCAAATGGAAGTGCCTCACCCAGTCATCCCTGTCCGTCCAGCATGCCCTCAGCCGAGTCTGGAGTGACCACTGGCAAGTGAACACTATCGGTCTCTGCCTCCTCTGTGTCCGTTTGCGCCCCCTCACCGCCGGGTTCCAATTCTTCAACAATGGGGCCACTTTGTGAACCAGACAGATTAGACACCATCCCCAGCACTCCTCGCCGCTCCGCCATTGTCTCCACAGTTGAAGGCTTGCCTGGTTTGCCACGGCGGCTTCGGAGTCTCTTGGAACGACGTTGTTGTCCAGGTTCCAAAGCCAACTGGGATGACGAGCCAAAACCATCCTTGCCAGCCCTGTAGAGTTCGAGCCAGTTACAGACTTCCTCCGGGGTATCAAAGAGCTGAGTCTTATCGTCAATGATAATACGGAGCCTAGCAGGAAAGAGGAGTGAGTACTGGATACCCTCGCTCCGGAGCTCGCGCTTGACCACCAGGAAAGAGGTCCGTTTTCGTTGGGTCTCATACGTATAGTCCGGGAAAATGTTCACCTGGCTATTCTCCACCTGATAAGGGCCATTATGCCTGGCGGTGTTGAGGAGCAAGTCCCTGTCCCGAAAATGCAATAAACGCGCCACCACCAGGCGTGGGGCGCGACCCTGTTGCGGTGGCCTCGCCGGTACCCTATGTGCTCGTTCCAGGGTGTAGAAGGAGGACAGACCCTCTGGAGCTACCGTGTCCCGGAGCCAAGCTTCCAAGTAGGCCACCATGTCGCCATCTTCGATCTTTTCCGGCAGGCCCACCACCTGAATATTGTTTCGTCTGTTACGCCCTTCAGCGTCCTCCGCCCGTTTTTCCAAGGCATCGATTCGGGACAGGGCATCCTTCATTGTCGCAGCCAGGGTCTTCTGCGCTGGTTCCAGAACCTTCACTGAGCTCTCCACCTCTTTAACTCTGTCCGAGAGCTTGCCGTGGTCAGCCCTAAGGAGGCCCAAGCTCGTCGCAACCTGGGCGATGTCTTGCTGTAGAGCTGATCGCGTACTTGCGATCGCCTCCAGGACCCGTTCGAATTGTTGTTGTAAGTGGGGACCTCCAGTGCTCTCTGGGTCAACTCGATCGTCCTTGTCCGGCGCCTCCGTGTCCGAGGCGGCCGGGGTGGTCCCTTTAGGCCCCCTTGGTTTCACCATGACGGCCGATTCTCGTGGAGAACAGTTCGGTAGAGTCACTACCAAGTGTGGGCGTCAATTACGGCACTCCTGGTACGTGGCCTTTGAGTAGAGGGCCGTCGATCGTAGTCGCCAAGGTCTACCACTTCTCCGACTTTTCGGGTCGTGCCACCGCCGTGTCACCGGAGGCCAGCGAGGGGCAGGCGGGGGAGATCGGCGCCAGTCTGAGTAGGTCCGCCGGGTCGAGGAGGACCTCGAATGAGAATCACCAGCACTGCCGGAAACTCTGTGGCGCCAGGGCGCCGTGCTGCCCATGAAATGCTCGGGGCTCCGGCGAGTTCAGGCACGCAGAAGGGGGCAGCCGGGCGTTTCCCGTGGTCTCGTCGTACCGCTCAGGGCCTCCGGTCACCCACGAGCCGCTCTCGACCAACAGTCCATCTAGAGATGGCCACAGTGCCCAGATCCTTCCAAACCATCAATCGGACAATTGGTTCTCGGAGGGATAGGATGCGGAGAAGGCACATGTAGCTCTGCTAGGCGCCCACGGGTCTGGGGTCTCGGCAAAGCCATCGAGAAGGTCCGGGCGCCATCTTGGGCTCCGCTCCGAGTTCCTCGCAACTTCGCTTTGTCGTCGGAGCCACCGGTTTTCGAGTGTCTCTAGGCGTCCCAGTATGTCCCCTCTGACCCGAACTTCGGTTTGTGGGGGTTGGGGTGCCCCACGGTCCTCGATCTACAGGATCAGTGCGGGCCCAGTCCCGGAGCCGAGCTCTCAGGCGACCATCGCCATCGGCGTCTATGCCACGCCCCCGTTAACCCACTTGATAGTGAAAGACCTTGAATCTCAAGATAACGCAATGTGTGTGCCCTGGCTTAAATATTTGAAGTCTCATTTCCTGAAGCTTAGACGCTTGAATTTGTTTGAAAACCCGAGTGAGATAGTAAAGGGTGATGTAGCAGCAATTAAGTGGGCTTTTTATATGGATAGAAGGGGCCAAAGAGAAGCAGTTGAGCTCTTGAAACGTAATGTTAGGAAATATGTCATGTTAAGAACTTGTGATACTATGGAATTATACCTAACATGCTCCTTTACTTCTCATGAAAAATTTCTGCTGACGAGGTTCAGGTTCAATGTCTTTCATCACCTTTTAATCAGACCAAAGTCGGACATTTTTAAGGAAATTGCTGCTCCCTGTGGCTGCGACGGGAAGTCTCCACAGGACATGCTGCATTTTATATTTTTATGTAGGTTTTATGAATACCCTCGAAAACGCTATCTTGTTACCCTTTTAAAGAAAATACATTTTAATCAAATAAGACCTGCACTCATGTATTTACAGCTTTTGCACAGTGATAGTGTTCTTCAGGTGATAGAATTTTTAAAATTAACTGTGAAAATAAGAAAGTGCCTAGATGAGTGACTATATATCTCTGAAGGATCATGCACTAACGCACTTTGTTGTAATTTAGGTACTACCTGCACTTTAATTCTGATTTTGATTTTGCCTACTTACTCATAAATGAAATTTGTATTATTTGTTTTTAATGAAATATGTACTGTTTGTCCACAAGAAATTGTAATTTTAACTATGAAATGTTTATGGAACTTGTGTTTTTATGGATTTAAATATATCCGAAATAAAGTCTTATTGAATTGAATATAGAACCTGTGAGTCACTCCTATGGAAGGCCTAATCAATCCTGGAGGCAGTGTGCATGGTTTAATGTGAGTTGGAGCTCGAGCATGAGCTGAGCCTGTCTGCAGCTGTTGGGAACCACTCCCTAAGCTGTTCCGGGATAATGCCATACCATATACTATTAAGTGCATTATAATCCTCGCGGTTATATGTTAACTTTGGTTTGCCTTTTTTTTTTAATAATAATTGTTATTGTTGACAGGCTGACAAGGAAGAAATACATTAAAGCATGATGCATAAGTTAACATACATAAATGTTATCATATAAAGCATATAATAAAGCAACTAGACTATGAGGTATTATTAGAAAGAGAAGAAGAAAAGAAGATAAACAAAAGAGTAGTGGCAGTTTCTTTTCAACAGTCATACAGGTTATATTGTCCAACAGATACCAAATATCGGTTCGTGGAAAAAAAAAAAATCCCTAAATCCAAAAGAAAATAGAGTATAACATCATCGTTCTACAAAAGTTCCCCAATTTTTTCATGCTTTTTCAATGTTCGTATACCCCTGATGTTTGCTAAAGCTAATTCCATTGAGTGTATCTCGGTTACCAATGCCCACCAGTCCCAAACCGTAGGTGTTTCTGAGCTGGTCCAAGCTCTAGCCAGAGTTAGCTTGGCACAAGACATAAGTACCGTGGCCAAAGCAGCCCGTGGAAAAGAAACAGGGTAGATGTCTAACAGGACATAGGTAGCCGTGAGCGTAGGCAGCTGAATCTGTTTCATTTTCAAAACATTTTCAATGTCGCACCAGAAAGTCTTGAGATTAGGACACGAGAACAACATGTGTACCAGATCAGCTGCTTCAGTAGAGCATTTGGGGCACTTTGTGCGGTCACTGTAGGTGTTTATTAGGGGACCATTTAGAAATTCTTTCCGGGTGTAGTATAGCATACAGGTTGTTCTGAATTGTTGGAGTTTTAGGCTAGATGATCGTACTCGTTTATTGATGTTTGTCAAGGAGCTCTCTATCTGTTTAGATGTTATATTTGAGCCCAATATTCTGCTCCATTTGCCGGCCAGCTTGATGCAATCATTTGGTTTAAAGTCAATAAGAAGTCTATATGCTTCGCTTATTACGGACTTGTTTTTTAATGAATATAGACAGGTCCAAATATCACATTCAGTGACCTCCAAAATTAGTTTTTTATTAATCAAATAGTCATGTATCTGTAAATATTTGTACCTCATGTTTTCAGGTAGGTCATATAATAATTTGAGAGTGTTGAAGTCTAGAAATCCTTGTGTGCCATATAAGTCCCCTAGAACAGAAATTCCTGATCTAAACCATCCACGTGTAGTATTATCATTAAAAATGCTTGGAAGGCCCGGATTGCCCCATAGCGGAAGCTTTGAGTGGAAAAAGCTAGTATTACAAAAGAAGAGTATATTGCCCCAGATCTTTGTTATGTCTCTTGCGGTCTTAAATCTAACCCTTTTATAGTAGTTGGGATCGTTAGTTCTAAACAAAAACCTATTCGAGTCAGATTTTAGCATAAAAGAATGGAAGAACAAAGCCCTTCCTCCATTGAGTAAAGAGCGAAGGCGGATAACAAAAGCGGACCAAAAATACAATTTGAAATCGGGAAAATTAAGCCCTCCTTCGTTCGTGCTGTTTTTCATAAAGTTCAGTGATCTTCTTGCTTTTTTGTACCCCCAGATAAAACTACTGAGTATTCCATCAAGTTTTTTAAAAAATTGATTATTTAACGCTAGTGGTATAGATCGAAATAAGTACACATATTTGGGCAATACCTTCATCTTGATTAAATTGATTCTGCCAATTAAGTTCAGGGGTAGTCTATGCCATTTTTTTAATAATATGCTGGTGGATTTGGTTAATTCGTTATAATTTATATTATTAATTTCTTGTAATTTGGCCGTTATTTTGACCCCAAGATAAGTAGCAATATTGCAGATCTCAGGCACTATCACGGCTGGGGTATGATTAGCTATTACTTGCGCTTTTTGTAGATTTAGTTTATAACCCGCCACCTTCCCATATTTTCGGGCCTCTAATACTATTCCCTTTAGTGCCTCGACGACATCTTCGGTATAAACCGCGATGTCGTTGGCGTATGCAGTTATTTTTAACTCCTGTGGTCCTGATCTAAAAGGTGCAATCTGGGTTTGGGATTGAAGGGCAAACAGAAAAGGCTCCAGTGAGAGGGCAAATAAAAGAGGTGATAAGGGACAGCCCTGACGGGTCCCTCGTTGGATCAAAAAGTCTGAGGATGTCAGCCCCCCATAGCTGGTGTAAGCAGTTGGGTTATCATACAATGCTTGTATGCACCGCAAAAATTGTCCCCCAAATCCTATTTTAGACAATACGCACCGGAGAAAGTCCCACCCCACTCGGTCGAAAGCTTTTTCAGCGTCTAATAAGATCATACAGAGTGGGGTGGATTCGGTCTCTGCTATATCGAATTCTGTAATAGCCATATTAATGTGTATGGTAGTATCTCTCCTAGTTATAAAGCCATGTTGTTGTGGATTGATGATCTGGGGCATGATAGGAGCCAATCTTAGTGCTAAAATGTTGGCAAAAATGTTTGGGTCTGTATTTATTAAAGAGACAGGGCGATATGACTCTATCTCTTCCTTCGGTTTATCTTTCTTCAAAAAAAATATTATTTTTGCCCTATTCCAGGACTTAGGTGTTTTTCCATCTGAGCCTACAGATTGGATAACTTTCAGCAGTAATTGGTCAAGCTCTTTTAGACATAGTTTGTATATTTCTAAAGGTATGGTGTCTTCCCCTGCCGCTTTTCCTACCGGTAATAGAGCTATGGCTTGATTAGTTCAGCCATTGTTATATCATCAAATAATGAATCTATCTTGCCACGCAGATCGTGATTGTGGTAAAGAGCGAGGAAACGGACTGGGGTTGAATCGAAAACCCCCTGGAGGATTTCTGCAAGCTGTGATTGTGTCATCACTCTCGCAGGACCTAACACCTTGGGCAAAACTTGTGGAAAGGACTACGGGTCCCAGGAGGCTCAGCGGAGCACTGACAACCACCAGCCACGCCCAGCATAGAGCACCAGGTGATTAAAATCACCACTGGACCCGCGCATCGCGGGAAACCTTGCAGCGCAGATCGTGATTGTGGCAAAGAGCGAGGAAACGGACTATGGTTGAATCGAAAACCCCCCTTGAGGATTTCTGCAAGCTGTGATTGTGTCATCACGTCTCGCGTTTCCCGCACGGGAAACGCTCGCAGGACCTAACACCTTCGGCAAAACTTGTGGAAAGGACTACGGGTCCCAGGAAGCTCAGCGGAGCAGTGACAACCACCCGCCACGCCCAGCATAGAGCACCAGGTGATTAAAATCACCACTGGACCCGCGCATCGCGGGAAACCTTGCTGCGTAGATCGTGATTGTGGCAAAGAGCGAGGAAACGGACTGGGGTTGAATCGAAAACCCCCCTGGAGGATTTCTGCAAGCTGTGATTGTGTCATCACTTCTCGTGTTTCCCGCTTCGCGGGAAACGCTCGCAAGACCTAACACCTTGGGCAAAACTTGTGGAAAGGACTACGGGTCACAGGAGGCTCAGCGGAGCAGTGACAACCACCCGCCACGCCCAGCATAGAGCACCAGGTGATTAAAATCACCACTGGAACCACGCATCGCGGGGCGCGTGCGGGCGGCCACCGGGCTAAGCCCGGGCAAAGGGCGGGCCCTCTTAGGCCCTCAGAGGCCGAAGGAGGCTGGGCTGGGCCCTTTCATTTATCATTTTCCTTTCCCGATCGGCAAGCAGAAGCTTAAGATGTACTGAGACTTCTATCACATGCTCAAAAGTAAGATGACTTTAATATAGCAATTACCTTGTTGTCATGTTATAAAGGTCCACTCGACACTGGTTGTGCTTAACTGCTGCTATTGACTAATGGTAGTTAACTTGGTTTTACCAAACAACCCATAACAATGCCAGCGACACAAAAAGAAGCAACGCCTCCTCTAGGAGGAATTAACCGAGGCCCACTAGATAACTATATATTTAGGATTGGTAATGATGCTGATAGGGAGACAATGCTCGCTGGACGCCGGGCAGCAAGACGCCGCTCAGTGGAGCTCATGAAAAACAAACGCTCGTCTATGGGTGCGCTATCGCAGGCTATCTCCCCAGTTCCCAATCCTATTTACGACAAAGAGGGCCCCGTTGTATCCGCTGCAGATAGCATCCCACTAATTTTTCAGGATAGATCTCCCACCCTGCCAGTAATTAGATCTCCCACCCTGCCAGTAAATAGCTCTCCTACATTACATGTCTCAATATTCTCTGTTAACTCAACCCCTGAGGAGGAATTATCGTTAGAGATTACACCACCAAGAAATAAAACCAAACAAAAGGCAAAAAAGACAATTAAGTCAACCCTTATTCCGGGCCCAACTCCGAAAAAAAGACGGAAAAGAGGCAGTGCCCAGAATAAAAATAAAAATAAAAATAAAAACACCAACATTACTTCTGGGAGTAACAAAGGCGAAGTGGATGATCCATTATTAGCTCCTGTAGCTGTTACACCTCCGCACATACCACCAAAAGATGCGTCCACTACTGACCTATTGAGTCATATGGAACATTTAATCAAATGTCTCATACTACCAATATCAGAAAGGCTGAAAAGATTAGGTTTACAATTGGGAATTTTGGAGCAAGTTATAGGGGAAATCAAAGAGGCCACGGAAGATTTAAAAAAGCCCGTTCATACCCCTTTGAAATCGGTCCCAGCCCCAAATAAAGCAGATAATGACGCAACTAAAATTGTGAATCTACCCAAAACAAAAGTTGCAAAATTGCCCCCCCCCAAACCAGTAGCAACTAACACAATTACAAAGCAGAATGAAGGAAGGCCTGTTAACAGTGAACTCGATCCCTCCTGGGGGTGCCCCAAAAGTAAAAGCAAAAGAGCGTACTAGGGAGTTTCTATCAAAAAAGCTCACTGTGGAGCTGCCGCCTAAAGCGGTCCCATTTGTGGTGGTATTAACTGGAGTACCATCTTTGACGGAGGAGACCAATGAAGCCGAATACCAACTAAGGAACAAAGTAATATACTGGCTAAAACAGAATCGTCCTCTCCCTCCAAACCTAAATGGGAAAATGTTGTATGTCAGACGCCTTCCCTGGATAGGGCACAGGAAAAAAGATATAAAGGGTGACATAATAATAATAAACTTCAAAGATAAAAGGGCAGTTGAACACATCATTAACTGGATCCCGCAAAGTGTTAATAACACAATAAATACATGTGACCTTACATATTTTTATCCTAGAATTCCAACGACCCTAATATCCAATGTGCAATCATTGCTTCATCCAATTGTAAACTACACAGAATCTTCAATCCAAAATCAGAAGGGTTGGCCAGGATACCCACCCTTAGAGTTGGAAGGTTATCCTAGGCCTCTAGTACCTAAATTTCGACCAATGCCCCGGCCTGGTGGTATTAATAGAGATTTGCCAACTTATAGACAGACTGATTGGTCTAGGCAACCATTGCTGAATTCTGATGAATACCCTAGGTACCCGTTATATCAGTATCCCAAGTATCCAATCCCACTCTATAATCGTTATGCAGTAATGTCAGACATGGAGGGAATCGACTGACTTGACGGAGAGATGATAGTGGAAAAGAGCCTTGAAAATAGCTTTGTTAGCCCGCAAACTGTTCTCCCCATGGTTACTGGCCAACAATCTTCAAATGACATCATGTTTACCCAGCGCCTTAAGCAACCCTGTCTGATAGACACTGCGATTGCCCCCAAATCTACGATTGCAGGCCAAAATTACCTTTCTCTTGCTTCCAAATCAAAACAGAATTGCCACTCCAGAACCAATAACTCACTAAAACATGTATTGGGAGGCATGAAGGGACAGAGACCAAACATCGTATCTCTGTTTTATTTTGGAATGTCGCAGGGCAGCGGGCAAAGGTGACTAACGATAAATGGATAGAATTCATTCCAAACTTTGAGATTCTAGCATTTCAGGAGACGTGGGCATGCGAGGCGATACACATGGAGGGATATAAGACCTACTTCTCGCCTGCCAAACCATCCACCTCAGGCAGAGCGAAAGGGGGACTAATAACCTACATCTCTAACCTTCTTAATACGACCAAAGTTGTACCCATTAAACTAGATCTAAATTTCCAGATTTTATGGATATACCTCAACAACAAGGAACATTTTCTTGTGGTTAACTTTTATAACAATCTTACAGCTCTTGAGGCACTAAATGTGGGAACACTGATTCGATCCACTCTATTAACGTGTAAAAGAAAGACTGACAAGGATGTGATAATCATTTGGGGGGGGGACTTCAACTTGGGTCCTTGTATTTCTGAAGGTAAAGGTACCTGCGGTATAACAGACGAAAATGGTAATTCAATCACGCATTTTAGGCACTGCTCTTTAGGCAACCTCCTTAACGAAGTGCTGTTTGATCTCGATTTAAAAATAGCAAACAACACTAATAAGGAGGATCTGTTATTTGCCCCAACATTTCATGGGAGGGGACATCAATCAGTTATAGACTTCATTCTGGTCTCTAACGGTGTTAATTCGGCAGAAGCAACGTTTACCCAGCATAAAATCCCATTGAGCGATCATACTCCAATCAGTATCTCTATGCTGTTGTCACAAAATACAAGGAGTGGATACAGCTTCATTTTAACGCAGAATAATTTCGCCCTAAGTAGGATAAATGGTTATGCTTTGAAGTGGGGGAAAGTAGACCCTGCAGAAATAACAAAGCAGGTGGTAGCAAAGGCCCTTCCACACTTTATAAAATGCCTTAGTATGGAGGTATCTGACCAAGAAATCCTTTCCAACTTCGAGGCAATTCTTAAAACAGTAAAAGAGGCCCTTTGGATTGAAATGAAATAAAAACCAATGCAGAAAAAAGGGTGGTTCAATCACGTATGTACGGTGGCATACTCTAATCTAAAAAGTGCCCTTAGAAAGACGGCCAGGATTCCCCATGAGGTAAAAACATTGCGGAAGACATATAACTTAGCACTTAAAACGAGGAAGAGGGAGCTAAAAAAACAACTTTGGGACCAACTGCACGAAAGCTGCAGTTCTAGGAATGCAGCCGCCTTCTGGCAGGTGGTCAAATCTCCTTTTCTAAACAATAACATCAATCTTCCGAATATCGAGATAGCGATACCAGAGAAAGACTGGATTCAGCATTTTACTAAGATCTTTTCACACAGCCTGGACTCCCAGTACTCTGGAGTTTCTCCATCTAACGACCTACCCAGTCCTTATCCTATCATCCTCCAATTTACAATGGTAGAAGTCGCACAGGCACTAAAAGCTAGTAAAAGTGGGAAGGCGCTGATGGTGTCCCAATCGACCTATTTAAAGCCCAAATGGACATATGGACCCCCTTCTCACAAGAGTCCTGAATGCCACTTGTAATGCTGGTTTATTGGAATCCTGGTCATGCTCTATATTAGTTCCCATATTTAAAAAAGGGGACAGGGGGTCTGTATCCTGCTACCGCCCAATCTCGCTTTTAGACTCCCTCGGTAAAGTGGCAGGTAGAGTCATTTTAGAACTATTGCAAGATTGGGCGGAGGAAGGAAGAATCATCTCAGACCTACAATATGGGTTTCGTCAAGGGCTAGGGACCACTGAGCAGGCCCTGAATCTTTCCCTCCTAATTGATAAATATGTCTTCATTAAAGGTGGTGACTTGTACATGATCTACGTGGATTTATCATCTGCGTTTGATTGTGTCTCCCATTCTAAACTTTGGTCCTTGTTGACCGATATGGGGGCACCACCAAACGAAGTGAAGTTCCTGAGGGAACTCTACTCCAATGCCACAGCCAAAGTCCGCTATGGAGCAGGAGGAGAGTTGACGGAGGATTTCCCTATAGAAAGAGGGGTGAGGCACGGATGTGTCCTGACTCCCCTTATTTTTACCCTATATACCAATGGGTTAGAAAGAGAGATGCTTGAAAACTCCCAAGACCTTCCAATGGTGGAAAATCGCCCAATCCCCGCATTACTGTATGCGGATGATACAGTAATACTAGCCCGCACCCCAATTGAACTACAAAAGAACCTGGATAGGTACTCAAAGTTTATGGCAGGTCTGGATTTAAAAATAAATATTAGCAAAACCTTCGTTATGAGGGTGGGTTCAAGTGGCAAAAACAAAATGAGTGGGATTTATCTCAATGAGGAAAAAATAGTGACTACTGACAAATACTGCTATCTAGGCAAAACAATTGACCATAAACTTTCATGGAGAGCTGCTGTGGATACCTGTAAGCTGCTTTTTCTAAGAACCACAGCAGCCCTAACTAATTTTGCTAGAAAGCTGGGGAAGAGAGCACCCTTGGAAATAGTAAAGATTTAGCAGAGCCAAATGTCTTTCTGTGGCTCTGTACGGGGCGGGCCTTTGGGGCTTTGTTGCACTCGACAGCATTCAACGGGTGGAAAACACTTTTCTCAGATACTTACCTGGTAGTACGGGCACTCTTGCCTGCCACATTGAGCTAGGTCTTTCACACATCACGGACCTAGCAAGAATTGAACCATTGTTACTGTGGCACAGGATATGGACCTCAGAAAAGGCCATTTTTACCCAGTATATTCTTTCCGATTGTATGAAAATGGATGACGCCAGTAACTCAAGGTGGCTGCATTATGTAGCGAGATTTTTTCAAGATCTGGGCTGGGCCCAATACTATTCTAATCCCTCCCTAATTAGTGAGGTACCGAGAAAGGTTCTAAAAAAGAAATGTTTGGCTCATCTAGAGGCTCTGAGATTAACTAGTGAAATTACGAAACCTTCTGTTACTCATGCCTTGCTTACACAAACTGAACCTTCAATACAGCCATACCTCACCTATAACACCACGAGTTACGAACAACATCTGCTGGTAAGGTTTAGAATGAATTCCTTTCATAGATTGGTCACATACCCTACAAGAAATAATTGGGCAAAAGTACTCCCCCCTTGTCCTTGCGATGGGCACTCGGTGCAAACCACTTCCCATATTTTATTTTTTTGTACATTCTATTATAACCTTAGGAAAAAATGGCTTGAACTCTTTCTAAGGACTATTGGTTTTAAACAATATCGCCTAGCATTGCTGTTCCTACAATTGTTACAGGGTGAGCGTTTTGGTTTTCTTAGTGGCAAACTTCCTTAAATGTGTTGTCTGCCACCGCTTAATCCTCGAGCCTTCACCAGAACAAACTGAAAGCTTAATTTTACAGACTTAATAAGTAATGCTTAGATATCTAAATTCAACTTGCAGGTTGCCAATCAAATTACATTTTTAGCTTGTAAAAAATGTATTTTAAATGTATTATAAATGTTTAAATGATAGTTTGTATTTATGAAATATGTATGTTTGTAATGTATGCTTTTATGATTTGCAACCAAAATCGAAATAAAGCAATATTGAATTGAATTGAATTGAATCTATCTCTGGAATGTTCTGAGTATCTATGGTATGGTCTTCAATATATTTCTGTATGTCATCTAGGTTAGGCTCCACTTCTGGGGTGTATAAAGTTCTATAAAAATCGGCGAATTGTTCTAAAATATCTTGTGGTTGGGTATAGATTTTATTACCAGCCCCCGTATGTTTGTAATTGTAGAGTTTGCTCTGTCCTCGTCGGCTTTATAAGCCAGAATTTTCCCGATTTTGTCCCCCCCTTCATATTGTGTTATTTTAAATTTGTGTAAGTTGTTTATACTTTTCTGAATAAATTTGGTCTTGGTTTCGTTTTTAAGTGAGCAAAGTTTAAGACCAATTTCTGTGCTCGTTGATAGGTTAGACCGAAGAGCTGATGATAATAGTTCTTCTTGAGTGGTTATTTTTGACATCAATAAATCATTATTTTTTTTATGTTCTAAATTTTGTCTGATCACGTAGGCCTGAGTAAAGCCCCTGATGCTTGCCTTACAGGCATCCCATACCATAGCAGGTGAAGCTGAATTTGTGTTTATATCTATAAATTCAGTAAGGTGTAATTTTAGTTGCATCATATAACATGTGTCTGAAATCAAATGTCTAGGAAAAGAAAATGGCCTGGGAGTAGCTCTAATATTTGCTGTTTTAAATATCAATATTATAGCAATGCGATCAGATGAAATTCGAGGGAAGAGAACCATGGAGCTATCTTTCAGTAGATTGTCGCTTGTTAATGCCATGTCTAGCCTTGAACACAATTTGTGGGGTGCGGAATAATATGTATACCCCGGTTTGTTTGCGTATAAGTGTGGCCAAGCATCTTTAATATTGTGTATGCGACATAGGTCAAGAATAGATGACCTGGTTTTATGCATCCTTTGATGACTACCAGATCTAGTTATGTCTATTCTGTAGTCCATAATACAATTAAAATCCCCCATAATAATAAGTTCTCCCTCCCAATCCAAAAGTTTAATATTCAATTGGTCAAAGAGAGTGGGCTCATCTGAATTACAGCCGTAAACCACACATAGGACATATTTAACATTCTCAAAACTGATCTGTGCTATTGCCCATCTGCCATCCTTGCCACAAGAAGTTTGTATTGTTTCAGCCCTAAATCGTCTATCCTTGAGAATGGCAACTCCTCCTATAGATTTGCCCAAAAGTAGAGCAAGCTATAATATCGTACCCCAATTGGTTGAGTAGTTTTTTATCCTTCCCCGCAATATGTGTTTCAGATAAGAGGGCAACATGAGGGTTATGCATTTTCAATTCTTCTTTTATCAAACACCTTTTGTTCTTACTATTTAGCCCTGCTACATTCCAGGCTAAGCATTTTATTTCATACATCTAAAAAGTAAAAAAGAAAGAAGATAGAAGCCTTAAATTTTAAGCTTATCTCAGATTGGCCAAAGCATTGTCCGTGATATCCACATATCCTCATACATTGCTTACTTCTAGTACCGTTGATATGCAAAAAAATTCTAGTATCATTGTATAGATCCACCCCCTCAGCCTGTAAACGATTTTTCCAGGTTTTTCCCTCCCCCCCTCAACCCCCCATTGTGCGGAGAAAGCCCCCCCACCCCCTCCCCCCTAGCTCTTACCACAGCCGGGGGAAGAGCCGTCCCTCTGCATTTGCTGCCGCTGGAAGGGCAGCCTATGTGGCAGGTCGCGTTCAGAGGCCCCCGCCCTCCCTTTACTTATTGTTTAAGCAGTTTATCAGCAAGTGCATAAAAGGTAAACTAAACATTTTACTAGTACATAGTGATGCATATAGCATAAAGCTAGAGCGAAATAAGATAGACCCCCTGTGTAGCCAGTGTTGCTTAGATATAAAGATTTCTGATAGGAGTTAGTCTTTCAGTAAAGCCGGTGTTTTGAGTTATACTAAGTCTTAGTCTTACTCTTGCCCGCGCCGATATCAGCTAAGTACGCTTCTGCTTCTTTTACATCTGTAAAAAAATGAGTGCGTCCATCTTTGATAACCTTAAGACGTGCTGGTTCCTCGAAGAAACGCCTGACCTCCACTAGATTTAATTGGGTCTATTAATTTGCGTAACATCCATCGTCTGTCCATTGTTTCTTTGCTGAGGTCAGAGCGAGCAAAAATTGAGTTCTCGCCAATAGCTACGGGGGTGTTAGGGCGAGCTCTCTGCCAAATAGCCTGGCGCAATAAAAAGTTTCCAAAAAAGATTAGAAAGGGGCGTGGGAATTGATTCTCCCTGTTTCTCTGTATCAAAGGAAGGCGATGAGCTCGCTGAATTTGTGAATCCCAATCCCAGTCAGCTAGGTCAGGAAAAGCTTTCTGGAACAGACCCACTAGATAAGCCCTCGGATCAGACACTTCTGCTCCCTCCGGTATGCCAAAAAGTCTTAGATTTGATCGTCTCTGAAGATTCTCCAAATCTTCAATCTTTTGTTGAAGTGTCACGAGCTGAATCTCATGCTTGTCACCTGCAAATGTTGTTTTTGTGCTTGTTTCTTCCAACACAACCACCCGTTGTTGTAGTTCCACAATGTCCTGTGAAACTCCCCCAAATTTAGTAGTAAGTTCTTGTAAAGATGATTGTACTTTGCTATTATCCTCTCTCAATTATAAGTAATGTTCCTGTGCTTCAGCCCGTTGGTTGCCCAATAGTTGTAGTATTATATCTAGTGAAGAGGGATCAGCTGGCTCTTGTCTTTGATTTAATCTCTCTTTAGAGACGGTTATATGTTTGTTTGTCTCCAGACTGGTATAGGGAGGTGAAGATTCAAAAGAGGGGCCCCCAAGAGAAGGGGGAGTGACAGTAATAGCAGTTGCTGTGGCAGTAGAGGGTACGTGGGGTTGTAACATATCAACTTATGTTATGGGTGAGTCTGCTATAGACTCATACGTCACCAATAGTACTTGACCAGGTGGTCTGTCCGATAATATATTAGGTAATGGATTGGGTGAAATAGTTAGGGAGCAGCTTTCTAAATTAGCAGAACTGGTTGTGTTACACAAGACTTATTTATTAGATATGGGTTCTGTGGGGCTAGTCCCTGATAGTCTCTGTGTCAAATTTTTAACTAAACCTTTCGCTTCAATCCATCTTCTTAATGGGCTTTTGTCCTGTAAAGCCTTTATTGATATTTGGCTGGTGCTTGCAATGGATCTGTTTAGCAAGGCACCGGCCTTGCCACATTTCTTTACCCTAGATTTATTTTTCTGTTTACGCCCTTTTTTAACTCGTGTTTTTGTTGCATTGCCAGAATAGTCATCCTTTTCCCCCTTCTCTCCCAATTCATCCTCTGTTTCTGCATCAAGGTCTTCGAAGGAGCCTTGCTCTGTCAGGTCAGTGAGCTCCACCACTAGCCTGTCGGTCTCTGCCTCAACCATCGGGCAGTAATATCTGGTTCGGTGGGGGGGTGAGCCCGTAGTGTCAATGCACACCTCTCCGGAAAAAGTCTGATTATCTATGCTCAAATTAGGGCATGGCCTGTCTGACGTTTCAACCTCTTCAAAAGCAATTAATTCCCTGGTCGTTAGCTGCTCAGGCTCAGGGTTACGGGTAAGCCCTTCAGGGGTCGTAGGCGTCACTGAGGTATTGTCATCTTTCCCCCCAGCATTAGCTGCAGCATTTACTTTTCCGGTCGCAGTGGCCTGGGTTACACTTGTTGAGTCACCCCCAGCTACCCCCCCTTTTGTTGCCAGTAATTTAGTTTTTGCTGCGGTTTTGACAGCACTCTGGCCAGATTTTTTAAAATGCACGTTTGGAGGTAGATTAGGAAGTCTCTGTACCTGTTTTGCGATGTCTCCGCTCTCCTGTCTCTGGCCTCCCAGTGTGTTAGGGGCTATTGTAGTCTCCATAGGATCTCCAGAAAAAAAGGGTTTTACTTTTCCTTTTTTATTCTTCTCTCCTTCCTTATCAGCAGCAGAAGCACTCTCCCGTGATGTGTTCCCTGGGGTAGCCGAAGTCGATAAGGCCAAAGGTGCTGCTACTGTTGCCGTAGATATCGTAGATGTTGCCAATGGCGTTTGTATCGTATTTTGTAGCGCTTGTGTAGCCGGGGGAGGGAGAGGTGTCGTAGTTCCCGCTGGCTGCCGGCTGTTTCGCGTGGTTCACAAAGAGTTTTTTGGAGACATTCTCTTCGGCCACCAGGAGTGTGAAGCTCGATGATTGAGGCCAGACCAGCCGAGCCCTGAATTCCTAAACAGACCGTAAATCGTCTGCCGGAAAAGTTCAACTGTGGCTGTGAAATGGAACATCGGTGACACGCCACACACAGAGATACCGTCTTAGTAGCGTTTGCAAGTGTTTGTCTTCCTATAGGTAATACCCGCTCCTTTTCTGCATGCGAGCGTAATAGTTTCAATATAGCTATCGCATCGTTGATGTTGCACCGTGTTGCTCCGTAAAGGGTAGGGAGAGGAGCCTCCAGGCGAGCTGCTCAGTGCAGATCCTCACTCCGCCATCTTGGATCGCCGTTAACTTTGGTTTGGCTTGATCAAAACATGTTGTGTAAGGTGTCATACGATTTGGAATACTATCCCCTCAAAATTCCTGTCGATGGGGATAGCATTCCACGCCTCTAGAGGGAGAAGACATGTTACTTTACTGAAACGCGGCGGATTCTAAAAGAGCCTCAGCATCACAAAACGGACGCTTCTGCAACAGACACAAGTCTGACCTCCTACTGCTGACCGAAACTCAGCCGAGGAGGCCTGGACAAAGGCTTTCCTGTCGCGGGGAGGTGTCACACCACCCCAGACAGGAGATAGTGGATTGTAACAGGGAGGTTTGAAAGAAACCAGACACTGCCTGGGGAGCACAAGGCTTCCCCTTGCATAATCCGGTCAAACCGGTTCTGGGGCACACCAGCCCCAGTCCCAGCACGACCCTGGACAAAGGGAAAGGGGTGTAACCACCCCCTTCCTGGGTCCCACCCATAGGAGGGACCTAGCAGGTAATCCAGCCCCCTAGATTGGTATAAGAATGGGAGCAGTGCCATAGCACTCAGATTATCCTGACTGAAACTTATAAAACGAAACTCTGGACCCTTCGACATCCTTCTCGACGTAGAAGACTGAAGAATCTCCCTTGTGGTCAAGGAGTGACCACCCTGTGCAAACAGGCACCATCCAACACCTCAATGTTTGCTTTGTTGCAGTTACCACCGGAACTCGAGCGACAGATATCAACAAGACCAAGCGTGCCTGCCTTCTAACAGCCCGATCCACAGTCCCTGCAGAGCTGAGACCCGTGGAGGCATCCGGAAGCGCGGGGCCTGCCATCTTGGAAAGACCAGGAGACGTTGACCCTCGAAGCTGTACATCAAGGTTTAAGAAGCCCCAGCCCTGAGCCACTTTTGCACCGAAGCTCACCCCTCTACACTCACCGAGTGCTGTGTGGGGCCCTTCTGCTTCTTTTGGCTCAACGCATTGGCCCGGTCACTTGCCCATTGGCTTGTGGCCCCTGTGCCGGCGAACTATGAAATCTAACTTGTGATTCTGGTTGCTCCCGACTTGTACTCGCTCCTCTGAAAAGGAGCACCTGCTCTGACCCTCCTGGTCCGAGTGAGAAGCAATCTTCCAGTCCTGCGTGGATTACTCTTGCCAAGTGTTGTTTGCTCCAATCCTGAAGCCAACACTGCCGACAGCAAGAGCCTTCATAGGACAACTTGTGATCCACTCCTGGACGTCGCAGATGCCCTAGAGTCCACGTGGCAGCGGAGATAAGGTCCTCAACAACCACCTGATTGCGCCCGACATTGCCTGGTTCCGTCCTGGTTCCACCCTGGTCACTGCTGAGTGACCCAGACTCTGTCCCCTCTGCTTTCAGGTACTCTACAACTCCGATCCACCCTTGGATCACACCGGACACTTCTCCTTCACAACGCCTGCAGCATCTTCAGCTCCAAGCACCATCAACCAGCGTGACAAAACCCGACACTACTTCGCCCCTGTGCACCCGCTTCCTGTGGGTGAGGTAACTCATCAATGCCGGTATTCCCACACTGGTACACACCTCTAGTGTATGTGTCTAAAGTTTCATCTGGCTAGGTTAAGCGGAGGTCTCCTTAAACTATAACTTTAAAACTTTTACGCACCATTGACTTTGCATTGGTGCATGCTTGTGCTTTAGGCGCTTCACCCGAATCCAGGGGGCTTTTCCCGACTTCAGCATTGCTAGTCCCGACTGCTCCCAGCGATTTCCTAGGCCCTAGGCCTAACCACTGTTCGATTGGTATCTCTTATACCACGTTTTTAATATATGGTTTGCGTGGCCCCCGGCCTCATCCATAACTGTGCAACTTTTATATGTTTAACTGTGCTTTTGTTTAAACGCTTGTGCCTCTGCACTTCTAAAGTGTACAGAGGATTATTCTAGTAATAAATACATATATTTTTATAACATATACTTGTGTGGTGTCCTTTCATTTGATATTACAGGATTGTGATTGGTAAAACAGCTTGCTTAACACGACCTCTAGAGTTAAGCCTTTAAGGCTGTTTAGTCCATGCTACCATTAGGATAGCTTGTCTATAAGGTTGCCTTACAACCAGACACCATAAGGGATTGTTTGGACTGATACAAGGTGGTTCATATATCAGGCCAACTTCTCACAGTCGGGACACACTGTTAGACTTGCCTTCTGAAGTCCACAATTCATACAGCCACATGAAGGATGCATTAATGTCTAGGTATGGTTTGACCCCTGAACTCTGTAGACAGAGGTTCAGGAAGTGCAAGAAGTTAGAAAACAGTACCTGGGTAGAATATGTCACTTTCTTTTGCAGAGCATTGGATGGTTGGGTGAAGGGCAGCAAAGTTAATGATTTTAAGGTCTTTTTATGATTTGATTGTATGAGAGCACTTGTCTGATAATTGTTTTCTAGAGCTGCGCCAGGCACCTAATTGATAGCAAGCTGACTAACCCTAGGAATCTGGCTGAGGAGGCTGACCGCTGGGTTAGTACCAGGGTCCACAAGGGTCACATGGGAGACTCAGCCAAAGGTGGACAGGGTCCCCAGCAGAAGAGTGGGGGGACAAGGGTAAATAGAAGGAATTCCGTAAAAGGCCCCAAAGTAATTCCCAAGGGAACCAAGGGAAAGATTCCCAGTCTCCCCCCTGAGAGAAAGCCAGGGGTCCCAATAGGTAGTCCTGTTCCCCAGGGACCCCTGAAATGTTACAAGTGTGGTGACCTGGGTTATAAGGCAAATGATCCCAGGTGTCACCTATTTGGAAAACCAGCACCCACTGGTGCTCCGCCCTGGCTGATGGCAAGTATAGCCTTGGGGTAGGAGATTGATGTCCAAGGTAGGTGGGGTCCCACACATATGACCCTTGTCCTTTTAGGAGGCTGTGAGGTGGTCCCAGACACTCAGCTGCCCATGAACACTAAGAAATATGGGCTGTGAGTGACCATCAATTGCCAAAGGGTGGAGTCTCTTAGAGATACACACGCCAGTGTAACAGCTGTCAGGTGTCACCTGGTGTCTCAAGAGCAGATTGTCCCTCATGCATTTTGCCGAGTTGTTGCTGCAGACAACACAGAGAGCCATTGTCCAATGGCTCAGGTTCCCTTTGAGTGGGGGGTCTCTGGTACTCTTCACGTAGCTGTGAGGCCCGCCATGCCTGTTGGCTGTTTGTTGGAGAACAATTTAGAGAGCACACCTTGGGAAAAGGTGGAGAAGAGTACTCACTTGAAGATGGTGGGTCTGCCTGACTGGGCGTGCGTGACCCCCTGGTCAATGGCAGGCAGTAGGGGTGCTCAAGAGGACCTGGTGCCTGAGAAGGAGGCCCAGGAACCTGCCTTAGAGAGAAGAGACAGGGGGCATGGAAAACCGGCCCCGAAGTTCCCACAGCCCAGGAGGAGGTAGACCCTGAGGGGGATGCCCTGGAGCCTACCGGAGAACAGGTAGCTGTTCTGGGGGGCCTGCCTGAGCTGACCCATTGACGGCAGGAAGGAGGCCCCCCAGGGAAGAATTCTGCAAGGAGCAGAGAGAATGTCTTACTCTTGAGGGCTTGTGGCAACAGGCTGTAAGCCAGGCAGCAGGTGATCAGTCTGGATCACATTGGGTCTACTGGGAGAATGGTCTCCTGTATAGTGAGCCTAAGGTTGTTGAGCCTGGGTCAGACCATGTGCTGGTGGTACTCCAAAGTTTCAGAGCCTTCCTACTGGGGCTGGCTCATTATGTGCCATTGGCAGGACATTTGGGGCAGGACAAGATCTTTAAAATGCTTGTAACCCACTTTCATTGGCCCCAAATGCTCAAGAGTTCAGACACTCAATGCAGGACAAGTCAGACTTGCCAGGCAAGTGGAAAGAGTGGGAGAAAGCAGAAGGATCCTCTCCAGCCATTCCCTGTGGTCAGTACCCCCTTTGAGCGGGTGGGATTGACATTGTGGGGCCACTGAACAGACAGCCATGGGCAACAGGTTCATGCTGGTCTTGGTGGACCATGCCACCCGGTACCCGGAAGCCATACCTCTGAGGACAGTGACAGCCCCGTGGTGGGACGAGCAATGATGGGAATTTTCTCACGAGTACGATTCCCTCGCGAGGTAGTGTCTGACCGGGGGATCAACTTCATTTCTAAGTATATGAAGTCCCTGTGGCAGGAGTGTGGCACTCAACAAATAACAATCCCTTTACCCAAGCGCCTTGAGACCCTCTGGGTGAGCAGTGCGCTATACAAATACCCGAACTTGAACTTGAACTTACCACCCCCAAGAAAATGGGTTGGTTGAAAGGTTCAACCGAACCCTAAAAGGCGCGATTCTGGGTCTTGAGGAACCCATGAGGCATAAGTGGGACGTCCTCTTTCCATGCCTACTCTTTGCATACCGTGATGTGCCACAGAAATCTCTAGTGTTCAGTCACTTTGAGCTTCTCTATGGACACCCGGTCAGAGGACCTCTGAGTCTGGTCAAAGAAGGCTGGGAGCAATCTCCCAGTAAACCTCCCTAGGATGTATATAGCTACATGCTGGCCTTCAAGAACCAGACTCTGCGCTTCAAACAACTCGCTGAGGCGAATCTGGAAGCCAGCCAGGAGGAGATGAAGTGATGGTATGAACAGAATGCCACTCTGGTAGAGCTTCAACCTAGTAGTTACCTACTTGGTTGACTTGCGGTCACCCAGGAACCCCTTGTGGGTCGCGCATGTCAACCGCCTTGAGACCCATGTGGAGAGGTCCGAAGTGGGCATGCTCTTAGCAACAGATGCTGGAATGGAGGAGGAGACTGAGTCTCTACCTTACCTCCTGTCTGCAACAGAGCAAGATGGGTTAGTGGATGATGTTAACCTCTCTTCCACCCTGACGCATGAGCAAAACAATGACTGCTGCCAGTTGCTGGGAGAGTTTTCTGATCCGTTCTCCCTGGTTCCTGGTATCACAGATTGGTGCGCCCATGATGTGGATACAGGAGACAGCTTACCTGTGAAGCACAAAACTTACAGGGTAAATGACAGGGTGAGGGCTTGCATCAAAGAGGAGGTCTCAAAGATGCTTGTGCTAGGGGTGATTGAGTCCTCTAGCAGTCCTTGGGCCAGCCCAGTGGTCTTGATTCTGAAGGCTGCAGCGTTGGGTGCCACACCCGAACTCCAGTTCTGTGTGGACTACAGAGTGCTCAATTCAGTCACGAAGACTGATGCGCACCCCATCCCAAGAGGTGAGGAGCTCATTGATCGACCAGGGGCTGCACTGTACCTCAGCACATTTGACTTGACGTCTGGGTACTGGCAGATATCCTTGACTGATGGGGCCCAGGAGAGGTCAGAATTCTCCACACCAGATGGGCATTTCCAGTTCCATGTTATACCCTTTGGGATGAAGAATGCCCCTGCCACCTTTCAGAGGTTTGTCAACCAGGTGTTGGTTGGACTGGATGAGTTCAGTGCTGCCTACCTCGATGACTTTGCAGTGTTCAGTGCCAGTTGGGAGGAACATCTGCGCCACCTCTGGGAAGTGTTGTTGGCGCTGTGGAAGGCAGGCCTCAGAATCAAGGCAAGTAAGTGCCAGATCGGGCAGGGTTCCGTGGTGTACTTGGGACTCCAAGTTGGGAGAGGCCAGGTGGTGCCCATACAACCCAAGATTAAAACCATCCGGGCTTGGGAGCCCCTCAAAACCCATACAGAGGTGAGAGCCTTTTTAGGACTCACAGGAGGTTTGTCAAGGGGTATGGCAACATTGTTGCACCCTTGACAGAGCTGAATTCCAGGAAACAGCCCAAGAAAGTGCTTTGGACTGACACCTGTCAGACAGCTTTTGAGGCCCTGAAAGCTGCCATGTGCACGGCGCCCGTGCTCTTGGCACCCAACTTCTCCAAAGATTTTATCATTGAGACAGACGCTTCAGAGCATGGTGTGGGGGCTGTTTTGTCACAGATAAATGAGGAGGGCCTAGATCAACCTGTAGCCTTCATCAGAAGAAGGTTACTTCCACAGGAACAGAGGTGGAGTGCTATTGAACGTGAGACATTTGCTGTGGTCTGGGCATGAAGACACTGAGACCATACCTGTTTGGGAATCACTTCCAGGTTCAGACTGACCACTGGCCCCTCAGATGGTTAACCCCTTAAGTGCTGCCTCGGTGCGTTGGCCGACGGCAGCACTACCTCCCCAGTGCTGCGCACGACCATTGGACGTCCATTCAGCACTAGTTCCAATGGACAGCGCAGCACTGGGGAGAAATGTTTACTAGCAGCTATGAGGTTAATGCAGATGAGGGGTGAGAATCCAAAGCTGGGAGATGGTCCATTTCCCTACAGGGTATGGACTCTATGGTGGAACACCGCCCTGGTACAGAACACCCCAACGTTGATGGTCTGTCCGGATTTTTCCGCCTTAGTGATGAGAACTCCCAGGAGGTAGGGTAGTTTTCCTCACATTTCAGCTGGAGGGGACACGTGTTAGACCTGGCACCATTGGCGTGGGTCTTCCCTTTATTTTTGCTGTTGCCTCATGTGTTTTTGCTGGTGTTAGATGCTTTGGGCACTGGGCCACTGCTGTCTAGTGCCACAGTGCAAGTTCTCCCTACTGTAAATGAATGCATTAATTGGTGATGCCATGATTGGCTATTTGGTTTACTTGTCAGACCCTAGTACAGTGCAGCAGGAGTGCACAGGGATTGTAAATCCAAATGCTGCTGGTGGGCTTGCAGCACTGGTTGTGCCACCCACAGGAGCAGCCTTGTAAAATGTGTCTAAGGCCTCCCATTGCACAGCCTGTGTGCATCTGATACTGTAATGCTGACTGGGCAAGTGCACCCACTTGCCAGTCCCTAAACCTTCCCTTTTCTTCATATCAGACATCCCTATGGTAGGCCCAAGGGCAGGGTGTATTGTAAGTGTAAGGTAGGACATGCCCTGGTGTGTGGGGCATGTCCTAATAGTGAATTACAGCCATTTTCGTTTTTCCCTATTGCAAGGCTACCTGTTCTCCATAGGCCAGAATGGGCCGTTAGATTATTACATTCTTATAATCCTAACTGACTCAGGGAACATGGTAATAATTCTAGTTTAGTATGCATGAACTCAGAATGATAAAAGACATCTTTTAGTGAAGTTGGTTTTAACATTCTGTGTTGGAAAATACCACTTTTAGAAAGTAGGTATTTTCTTGTCTAACTGTCCAAAGCCTGTCTCTGCTAGGTTGTGTATTCCTTGACTGGAGTTTTAGTGACAGGGCTGGGGAATAGAGGAGTTAGAGGACCCATGCAAGCCCTAGGCCAAAAACGTATGGGACCCCCTTGCAAAACCAGGTTGCTTTGTGATAGGTAATTTTGATGTCCCCTCAATAGATTTTGGGCCGTTGCCTGTCACGGTTCCTTGACCTACCCACGCGAGTGAGGTACCATTCTTAACGGGATACCTGGGGGAATGCTGGGTGGGAGGAAATGTGTGGATCCACGCAGATTCCAGAACTTTTCCGAAACATAAATTTGAGAAAAAACTGTTTTTGTCAGCAAAATGTGCGGTTTGCAGCGGATTCTGGGTAGGAGAAGGTTAGGGGACCCACGCAAGCCATACTTCGCTTGACTCCCCTGGGTGTCTAGTTTCTATAAATATGTGGGTTTGGTAGGTTTCCCTAGATGGCCGCCGAGCCCAGAGCCAAAAACTCATGGGAACCCCCTTGCAAAACCAGGTTGGTTTGTGATAGGTAATTTTGATGTTGTCTCAATAGGTTTTGGGCCCTTGCCTGTCGCGGGTCTTTGACCCACCCACGTAAGTGAGGTACCATTTTTCTCAGAAGACTTTGGGAAACGCAGGGTGGGTGGGAATTTGTGGATCCACGCAGATTCCAGAACTTTCCACCACAGAAATGTGAGGAAAATGTGTTTTTTTTGACAATTTTTTAGGTTTGCAAGGAATTTTGGGTAACAGAACCTGGTGAGAGCCAGTCAAGTCACCCCATCCTGGATTTCCCTGGGTGTCTAGTTTTCTGAAATGTATAGGTTTGCTATGTTTCCCTAGTTGCCAGCAAATCTAGGGTTCATAAACTACAGTTAGGCACTTGTCAAAAAAGGGTCATTTTTCAAAGTATAAATTGTGGTGTGTCCACTGTGTGTTTTGCGCCATTTCCTTTTGTGGGCACTAGGCCTGCCCACACAAGTGAGGTACCATTTTTCCTGGAAGACTTTGGGAAACACAGGGTGTGTAGAAATTTGTGGATCCACATAGATTCCAGAACTTTCAACCACAGAAATGTGAGGACAATTTGTTTCTTATACTTTTTTATTGTTTGCAGGGGGTTCTGGGTGATAGGACTTGGTGAGAGCAGCACAAGTCACCCGATTCTGGATTTCCCTCCATATGTAGTTTTCAAAAATGTACAGGTTTTCTGGGTTTCCCTAGGTGCCGGCAGAGCTAGGGTTAAAAAATTACAGCTAGGCACTTTGGCAAAATAGTGTCATTTTTTCCGGTGAAATTGTGGTGTGTCCACGTTGCGCTTTGTGCCGTTTCCTGTTGCGGGCACCAGGCCTACCCACACAAGTGAGGTACCATTTTTCTTGGAAGACTTTGGGGAACTTGGGGTGTATGGAAATTTGTGGGTCCACGCAGATTCCAGAATTTTCCACCACAGAAATATGAGGAAAATGTGTTTTTTTGACAATTGTTTAGGTTTGAAAGGGATTTTGTGTAACAGAACCTGGTGAGAGCCAGTCAAGTCACCACATCCTGGATTTCCCTGTGTGTCTAGTTTTCAGAAATGTATAGGTTTGCTAGGTTTCCCTAGGTGCCGGCAGATCTAGGTTTAAAAAACTAAAGTTAGGCACTTTGCAAAAAAAGGGTCATTTTTCACTGTGAAATTGTGGTGTGTCCACATTGCGTTTTGCGCCATTTCCTGTTGTGGACACTAGGCCTGCCCACACAAGTGAGGTACCATTTTTCTTGGAAGACTTTGGGGAACGCGGGGTGGGTACAAATTTGTGGATCCACACAGATTCCAGAACTTTCCACCACAGAAATGTGAGGAAAATGTTTTTTTAATACTTTTTTTATTGTTTGCAGGGTGTTCTGGGTAATAGGACCTGGTGAGAGCAACACAAGCCACCCCGTCCTGGATTTCTCTCGGTATGTAGTTTAAAATATGTATAGGTTTTCTAGGTTTCCCTAGGTGCTGGCAGAGCTAGGGTTAAAAAAATGACAGCTAAGCACATTGGCAACATAGAGTCATTTTTCTCTGTGAAATTGTGGTGTGTCCACGTTGTTCTTTGCGCCATTTCCAGTTGCGGGCACTATGCCCACCCACGCAAGTGAGGTACCATTTTTCTTGGAAGATTTTGGGAAACTCGGAGTGTGTGGGAATTTGTGGATCCACGCAGATTCCAGAATTTTCCAACCCAGAAGTGTGAGGAAAATGTGTTTTTTTTTTTACAATTATTTAGATTTACAAGGGAATCTGGGTAACAGAATATGGTGAGAGCCAGTCAAGTCACCCCGTCCTAGATTCCCCTGGGTTTCTAGTTTTTAAAAACGTATAGGTTTGCTAGGTTTCCTAAGATTCCGGCAGAGCTAGAGTTAAAAACTACAGCTAGGCACTTTGCAAAAAAAGGGTAATTTTTCATTTTGAAAATGTGGTGTGTTCATATTGCGTTTTGAGCCGTTTCCTGTTGTGCGCACTATGCCTACCCACGCAAGTGAGGTACAATTTATATCAAGAGACTTAGGGTAATGCAGATTTGGAAAGCAACTTTCATTACCTGTTGACTTTCGATTCACTTTCTGCCTTCAAATGAAAGACAATGTGTAAAAAAGAAGTCATTTTGAAAAATGACCGAAAATTGTCATGCTAGTATGAGTATTCCCAATTTCGAAAATGTACAAATATCTACTGTTTTTGAACTCTATAATTTGTTCCCATATCAGAAATACATAGGTTTCTTTCATACCGACTTTTCATTTTCTATTGTATATAAAAGGTCTGACTTTGACCCTTTCTCCTTTTGTATCTCCTTTAATTTCCTTTATTGTGAAATTCTCATTAACCATTTTCTTCACCAGAAAAACAAATAATAAAGTAATTTTATAGTAGTTAGGTGTTGAAATGATATAACTAACATTTAAAAAACAAAAAAACATTGAAATTTGCCACCTATAGCTTAGTGAACTAACTATAACTTGCCTCCCGTCATGCACTGCTTATGACCTCACATTTCTCATCACTCATTTACATGAAAAATTACATCATTTGTGATATTTTGTGATATTTGTGGGGTATTTATAGAGTGCAGCGTTCGCTCCGAAGGGAGCATCTTGGCGCTTAAGATCCTGTGAAAACCAGTCCAAGAGGATTAAATAGCTGCTTTGGAGTAATCATCGGGGAGAGTGAAAATCCAGGTTTTAAGAAGCTTTCTGAAAGGTTTTTCCTGGGTTAGTTGTCTGAGGGTTTCAGGCAGTTTATTCCAGGCTTTGGTGGCAAGGAAACTGAGGGTTTTCCCACCTTTAGTTTTCAAATTGTATTTAGAGGAAAGGATGAGATTGTCATGGGTAGAGCGAAGGTGGCGACTAGGGGTGTAGTGGGGAAAACGCCTGGTAAGGTATTTAGGGCCTGTTTTGTTGTAGGCCCGGAAGGCTATGATCAGAATTTTAAAGAGAATTCTTTTGTGAAGGGGTAGCCAGTGGAGGGATTGAAGCGCTGCAGTGATGGAAGATCTGCGGGGCAATCCAAGGACTAAACGGGCGGCTGTATGTAGTACGCTCTGAAGTTTCAGAATCGTACTCTTTTTAGCCCCTGCGAGCAGGCCATTACAATAATCCAGGCGTGAGATTATGAGTGCCACTGTCACCGTTTTTCTGGCGTCGATAGGGAGAAAGTCGAAGAAATTTCGGAGGGATTTGATCATTCCGAAGCATTTGCCTGCGATGGTTCTGGCATGCTGATCAAAAGAGAGATCAGAGTCAAAGATTACGCCAAGATTCCTGGCCGATGACACTGTCTGAGGGGGAGCAACTGAATTGTCATTGCTCTCCCTTATTGACGATGTAGGAAAGGTCTTGGGTCGGGTTCTTTTATCTATACTGTCCGTATGGACCATAGACAATAAGATATTATCGGATGTCTATGCATGTCAACTACGGATGTACCATGTTACAACGCATACCATTACAACTACCTACTATTACAACGCGACCATTACAACGCATACCATTACAACGCATAGCGCTTAGAGGTGCTGGATAGTGGTAAGTATAATTTACTATTCTAACTCCAGTCCCCGTGGACACTAGGGAAGGTGTTGGATAGTAAATTATACTTATTCCCTATCCTAGAGCGCCCCCCAGCGCAATGCGTTGTAATGGTATGCATTGTAAAAGTTGCGTTGTAATAGTAGGCAGTTGTAAAAGTTGCGTTGTAACAGGTGTATACCGTCAACGACAGATCAATGTCTTAATCTTTGTCTTGTGACTGCCAAATGTGCGCTGAAACAACCGGGGGCCCTTTATCTAGACGTTATGGACCTTACGTCCGCATTTGACTGTGTTAACCGGACTAAGTTATGAGACATTTTAACCTCCCTGGGAGTGGATCCTTCTAGCGTTCATCTACTTATATAATTTCATGTTCAGACAACTGTGGTAGTGAGATACACAAATGAGGGGGCACTCACACATCATTTTACCTGCACAAAGGGGGTGCGCCTAGGTTGTGTATTAGCCCCATTCTTATTTACTGTTTACATTAATGGCCTTGGGGCAGCACTATTGGCACTGCACTCGGACTCCCCTAGAGTGGGTAGGAGAGCCTTGCCAGTTTTACTCTACGCAGATGATGCAGTGTTGATGCCCGTACAGCTTGGGGTCTGCAGATTATAGTAGATGGTTTTATTTCTTTTATGGAGAAGCTGGACCTTGCGGTCAGTTTTACTAAGTCATATGTATTAGTTGCTAGTCGGCAGGGGCCGCGTTCAAAATCTTTTAAAGTGGGCCAACACACAGAGGTTATTCTGATACTGTATAAATCCAAGGCGATTGCGAAAACTTTATATGGTAGTGAGGTATGGTGGTACACACCTTCTTATAGTTTACAGGTGGTGGAGAACAAGTTTTTATGTCAGATCCTGCGAGTCACCCAAGGCACGTCAGCCTTGTCCACACATGAAGAGCTCGGAGTCAATTACCTGGTAGATCATGTGGCTATTAAACCATTACTTTGCTGGGTAAAAATCTGGTCATGTGAAGGTAAGTGCTTAAACCACTTGATCCTAGGGGACTGCCTGGCCCTGGAACAGGGTATCAAAATTCCATGGATACGTTATATTAAGGAATCCACACAGGCCGTTGGAAGGCCAGAGATTTTATTTGCACACAACACTTTATGCCCTGGGGATCTCAACATCGCAAAAGCGTTATATCATAAATGTGTTACTGCCCAGAGCGAAAACAAAGAGCTGAGTAAACCTACAGTGAAGGCTTTTGTAATGCTAAAGTCCCTGCTGGGCATGGAACCTTAGGTTTAGGCACTCCCTAGCACCAACAATAGATTTTTAATCACACGCTTTGGGTTCAATCAAATTCACCACCTTTTAGCCTCCTCGGTTGTTTTTTTCACTCAACCCTAAGAGGCCCATGTGGCTGCGATCTTAGATCTCCAAAGGATACTTTGCATTTTGTTTTATTGTGGAAATTATTCTCAGTGCCTAGAAAATACATTCTTCGGCCTTTATTGAAGGGTCGGAAGTTTAGGCAGGCTAAAGTGCTACTCATGCACTTTCAGCTGCTATTAATCCCCCATACCCTCCATGCTGTGATTAGTTTTTGGTGGGCAGTTTATAGATCCAGGATATATAGAATTGAATGATCTCTTACTGCTCCGTACAGATGAGGTTACTATTGGTGTGACAGGGTATATAGCCTTAGACCTGTAGGGTTTTTAGTGTCATGTCTTGTTTTAACATGTCATGTAGTTTTATCTTTTTGTATTGAACTTTAAACTATACGACTGTTTTATTGTACATTTTTATGAATGAATTTGCAGCCAAATAAAGAATGAATTATTATTATTATTATTATTATTACATCATTAATGACCTAAGTGATGACATCTCAAATGGCATAACTGATGACGTCACTGATGCAATTGAGCTGTCATTGAGACAGCATTCTGTAAGGTTTGTGGACTTGTAGTAATTCAACAAGCTACACCTGTGCACGATTTCTTATCATCATTTAAATGGTAATGGACATAACCTTTAACCACATGCTGGACATAAGTCATATTTGTCAAGTCACCCACATATGGTGGCTATCACCCTCTTTTTAATGACATTCTCCCACCTAACTAACAAAATGTCCCCATAAAATGTAATGGGGTCACCCCTTTACAGGGAAAATTCATATCAACCAAAATGAACCTCCAATTAGCACAACGTAAGTGCTGCAAGGAATGATGTGCAGGTCCAGTGTTCATAGTACCATGTAAGTAGGATCATGATGAAATAGATATCAACAGGAGAGACGAATGAGGCAAGAGACATCTGAAAGGGACAATGGCAACAATTGCAATCAAATCAGGGTTAAACCAGATCCGAGGATTTGTTTGGGGAGATCACAATAGTACAATAAGGTGTTGGATGAGTCAGAGAGCAAAGACAGATGACATATTAAGAGAGCTACCCCTGCCACGTAATCACAGTTCAGCCCACACCCTAAGCAGACATTGACAGGCCCATTCCATACAATGGCAGACCATACCAATAAATGACAGACCATACCATGCAAAACTGTATAATAATTGCGACTTGTACCGCAAACTTAAAGTAAACACGAGTGGGCATGTGTCTCATTTGTGTACTGCTGCACTAAATGACCCCATGTGAGTATGTCCTGTACATCAATTACACTGACTACCCTGCCACTCTACTGAACTCATCCAAACCATCATACCCCCTCTCCAAATGTAGCACTAACTAGAAAATCTGGACTGAATGCTTCCTCACATCTACCTTCGACTCATGCGAATAAATGTGAGTAATTGACTAAATAGGAGTCCTTGTACAGATTACAAACTTTTCAACTGGCCAGTCTGCATGTCAACTCCTTGATACAGATCTCTGTAAGACTACACAAACTCTTAATTTACCTTCTCCACAAACTGTAAGTCACCAACATTGTATAAGAACTAGGAAACTATTCAAAAGTGGAGGGACCAGTGCAATAAATGTCTGGAGAAATGAGTGGCATTGAATGTAAGAAGTCTCATATATGACACTACACTTAGGACAACAACTAATCCATGTGTGGCACAGAGATTCAAATTGTATGAAAGATATCTTCTGCACAGTATCACTGTGATCCAGAAATGCAAGTAAGCCATTGGACCTTAATGAAATGACCTTTCATTAGGCATCCAGTGACCAGCCCTTTATTTGTCTTAACTAATATGTCATGTGTATGCCAGTGGCAGACTACACATGCCTCACAGTAACCTTCCCTGGCAGTCAAACCTACGAATAACCTTCACACTTACCCCTCACCTACCCATCTACCACCTTCCCTGCTCTACACCTTAGAAAATCTCTGATAAAGGTTCAGATTTACTCCTGCAAGTTCCCTGCTACACAATGCTACACCCTGGTGTGTACCTCAAGATCTCTGAACTCAGGTCAAGGATGTTTGATGTAATCCAGTACTCAACGCAGTTGCTAAATACATATATCACAGACCACCTCAAAGCTTGGCCATGTGCAGCAAAAGAGTGGATAGCCTAATCTGCACCCACTCCTCCCTGGAACAGATATAATTTCTCCTGTGGCTAACTGCACAGACTGCGTAATCCATCAGAAGCAACTTCTCCATAAACAAATGACACATATAACCCCAAGTGTGCTGCATCCAGTCAAATCTGGCAACACTGCCATAAATACTCCACTGGTCTCAAAGGGACTGTGGTGTCATTGTGCCACCCAAGCATTCCCAGGCACAATCCTGACTAGTGACAGCTCAAAGATAGGGGGCCGCACACAAGAAATGCACAGTACCAAATGCACACCCATCTCTATGCATTTAAAGACACACACTCTTTACACAAAATTACCTTCAATAAGAACATAAAACACACATGCACTTGTCTATAGAAAGAGCCAATACAGGCCAAACACTGCATCCCTCCCCAACAACTTCATAACCTATTCACCTCCTAACACATCTCACAGCAAACTAAGCTGGACATCAGGGGGCCTCACACCTGTCAAGGATAATACATCAGCCACTGACAGCAGTGCATGCATAGTAAACAGTGTGTGAACACCACTACAACCAGGGACAGACATATCTAAAATCACCATCATGAACAAGAACATCACCAATCATCACAGCACACAGATCACTTCCCAGATCACTTCCCACACAGGATGGGTGGTGGTACCTCAGCAAACACATAGACACTTTTGCTATCACCTACTACTCCACAACTCAGGCAAACACATATGCATGGGACAAGACTAGAGGACTGTGTTGTAAAATCACCTGTACAATATACGATTACCTATGACTGCAATTAAGTAGACTCAAATAGCACATATGAAATTGGGAAACCGTGCTGAGGGGCATAATGGTTTTGGAAAAAAATCATTCTCCCACAGTATATTGTCACACTATGGAGTGGTGGGGAGGGTCAAACACTGGCATGGCATAGAGTGTAATATTGTTGAGTGAAGTGGTGTATACAAGTGTAATGTACAGGTGAGGAGTGAACCGAGTAAAAGGACATAGTGGATTATCTC
This sequence comes from Lissotriton vulgaris, assembly GCF_964263255.1. Classification (NCBI taxonomy): domain Eukaryota; kingdom Metazoa; phylum Chordata; class Amphibia; order Caudata; family Salamandridae; genus Lissotriton; species Lissotriton vulgaris. The sequence continues at coordinate 683,412,520 of NC_141696.1, forward strand.
ACATTGTGTAGGCCTCAAATGGTCTTCTGGTGACTGTAGTGTCATACAGTGGTCACCGGTACACTGTAACAGCACACAGTGGATTTATAGAGATTGAACTTGTGTACAGGACTAGTATCTATTGATATACTACATAGTGGAGTAGATAAAGTGTAAAGTGATATCAACGTATGGCTAATGGCACATATTAGGTATGTTTGCTAGAGTCGGTCAGCAGTGAGCTCAAGGGTAAGCAAGACCTATGTCTGGTCCCAAAAGTCTTACCTCACACATTGGAGTGACACACTCTGCATACCCACAAGTGATGTGGCCCACAAGTAGGTGTAACCTAGGACTACGTGGTCACAGTGCACATTGCTCTGGCAACAACTTCAACATGTGCACCCAACCTCTTACATGTATCTGAGCTTGTAAACAAACAGGCACTCATAAACTGGGTCACACATGTGTGAAAGGGTCATGCTCAAAGGCAAATACACAATAATACATCAGATTTTGACATGGCTCACACTGCATGAGTAGTCAAGTGCACACATGTAAATGTACTCATGTGACTATGAAGCCATACCTATCCAAGATAACTTTACACATACACTGGTGTGTACACATCAAGATAGACCCCTCACATATGATGCACACTGTCTACCCCTCAACTCATAATGCAAATCAAAATAGTTGTTGCTGATGTAGAGGATCAAAATATGAAAGGTATACAAAATTAGAGCCCTAACAAATTAATGTAGAGGACAAGAGTAGACTTAATCAAGTTGAGGGAGAAAGAAGAGGATATGATCCATTCAGCTTCCTTGCACTGTATCCAAAAATCAAGTGGGGAATGGATCACTTGTCCTGCTTAACCTAGGGTCACCAAATCATCGTGTTCGGTATCCCAATAAAAAACCCTCAAACACGTGTAAAAGATTGATTATGGCGGTATATCTTGATTGACTATTCGTTGCTTTCTCTGTTTGGTCTAGACCTTGTATCTTGGACAGTTAGTTTGCGATTCTAAAATTAGATTGGAAGACAGGAAATCGATTCAAAGTTAAGAGAGGGGTGAGCCTAGCGAGGTTCATTAGGCCTTGGTTTTTAATTGATCATGCTGAGCCACGGAATATGTATTATAAAGAACAGTGGTCCCTATAATGAAAGTACTGTAAGTAATGATCATACACTTAATAGGTTGTATGTCTTCTGTCCGTCCGGACAGGAATTTATTTTTTAGATCAGAAGAGTAATTACTGGTTTGTTAAAAATGTCAAGCGGGCACAGCCGTGACCTTCAACATACACAGGACAACAACAAAAAAATGGAAAAAGCACTACATTTGTCTGTGCACTTGAGTTTCAGTAAGACAGACGTTGTATGTTAAACCGCACCATTGCAATTATCAATGTTACATATACAGTTCGCATATGGGGTTATATGTCGACGTTTCGATGCCTTTCTTAGAATGTGGGCATCATCATCAGGACATTGGATGACAATATTGTTGTCTAAATGCAATTATTGGCATGGTCTCCACGGCGGGAGAACCCCGAGAGCTTCAAAAGTAATAAGTGGTCGAGCTCGCAGAAATTTCAGCATCCACGGAGTTCGGTTAGAATACCGGCATGAATTAGATACAGCGTTTACGCATACATGGATTCGCCGAAAAACACACTGGTTATTTCGGGATTGAGAGAAGACTGCCACGAGTCTGTCGATCTGAGCCACGGAATATGGTCATTTAGACCCAGAGTATCTGTTTTTAGTCTATGGACCCATCTTTGTTCCTTCTCAAACAGGGTTTTCTCAGCCTGTGGGCTTTTTGTGGTTAGAGTCTGTAATATGATCCACTGTAATTCATCCACCGTGTGTTTTATTTCAGTGTATTGGTTGCTCATTTGGTTGTGGCCCTCTTGCATTTTGCATTACTCCTGTGTTCACAGATTCTCTGCTTTACTTTACGGCATGTCATGCCTATGTTTTGCATGTTGCAAGGGCATGTGATCATGTAGATCACATGCGTGGTGTTGCAGTTGGTGTGGCTTCTTATGGTCCACTCAAAGTTGGGTAGGAGCTGGATGGATTTTGTTGCTTTTGTCAAGCTACATACGGAGCATGCGCCACAGGGGTAGTGACCTGTGACTCGCGGAAAGTTCCATAGTAGGGAAGTCTCATCTTGGTTCTTCTTAATAACTGGTCTGGTGTGTACCAATATATCTTTGAGATTGCGTGTTCTTTTGTTAGCAAATCTCGGTTTTGGCCATTTGATTGAGGCTGAGGTAAGGGTTTCCAGTTTTTATTCACAAGCTTTTTCAACTTGTTGGAGACAATGTTGTAGGTTGTGACGCAGGTCATTAGATCTTGTTTGTGTGTTTTCTGCGTAGTCTCCAATAGGTTGTCTCTGGGTTGATTTCGTGCCCTCTTCTTGCATGTTGCAGGTTGCAGGTTTTAGAGTCTTTATTTCGATAACAAAATCTTAAAAGACAACATTTAAAACATATTTAAGACTTTTGAACAGCTTAACAATATTCCATTATAATAGCATTTTACAATAACAGCAACATTGTCCTAATTCATTATAAATAGACTAAAAACACTTCTTGCATTTGTTGCTGTTTGTACTCCTGGACTTTGCTGCAATTCAGCCTCAGTCGTAGGAACTGGCTGTAGGGGAGGTTCTCTCTGAGTGGTCATGGATGGAAGCTTTGATACGAGAGTAAACTGTTCTTGGCAGTAGGCTTGAAGATTGTTTTGGTCTGTAGGGTGTTGTTGTCCGCATAAATGGTGATGTCTAGGAAATCTAGCTGATTCTTGTCAGTCGTGTATGTGAATTTTAGACACTCATCTCTAGTGTTTATCCATCCATGGAATTCTTTCAGACTTTCCACATCGCCTTCCCAAATGAGGATGATGTCATCTATGTAACGTTTCCAGAATAATATCTGGTCTCTGAATGTGTTGTTGCTGTTCTGTATGTATGTTTTTTCAAAGTCACTGACGTACAAACCCGCCACACTAGGGGCAAAGGTGCTGCCCATAGAGGTCCCATGGCATTGTTGGTATAGGGTGGTGTCATATTCAAAATATTTTCAGTCAGGGCTAACCTGCAGCATTCAAGGACGAAGTGTTTGGGAATTTTGTAATCCCAGCGGGTGTTGATTAGGAGTATTTCCAGGGTATCTAAGGTCTTCTGTTGAGGGAGGCTTTTGTAGAGGCTTTCTACATCAAGCCCTACTAGCATCATACATCCGAGTGATTCAGATTTTTTAATGTGTTCAGTAGATCTCGCGTGTCCTTGAGATACGTTGGGGTTTTTTGTACCATAGGTTTAAGATACTGGTCAGCGAATTGAGAGAGGGGTTCAAGGACGGAACCTATGCCTGAGACAATGGGCCTGCCAGGTGGTGGTGTCTGTTCCTTGTGGATTCTTTGGAGCGAATAGAAGTACGGTGTCCTGGGTGTTGGGGTTTTCAGAAATCATGCCTCATTTTTGAATATCCAATCATTCACTTCAGCTTCCTCTACCATGAGAGCAATGGTTCTTTTTTAGTCTTATTGTCGAGTCAGTGGTGATCTTTTTGTAGAATTTTTGATCTGTGAGTAATTCCTTACATTGTGAATCATAGCCTTCTTTACTCAACAAGACTATGCCGCCGCCCTTGTCTGCTGGTTTGATAACGATTTCACCATCATTCCGTAGTTCGTCCAGAGCGTGTTGTTATGCTCTTGAAGTGTTCTTAATAGGTTTTTTGATGTTGTCACTAAGGGTGGGCGTAGTTCGCGAAGTAGCGCTACGCGAAGCTACGCGAAGTGCACTTCGCACTACGCGAACTTCACGTAGCACTACGCGAGCTGCGTAGTAGCATGTTCGCACTGTGCAAGAAGTGTTTTCAATGATTGCACAGTGCGGACAAGCATCCGGCACTGTGCAATCATTGAAAACGGCATCTTGCACAGTGCGAGCTGTAGTTTTCTGCTGCTCGATTAGATTATTACTCGAGCTACAGCTTTCTCTACGCGAACTAGTAGTTTCTCATTGAGAGCAGTCGCGAGCATGCGCAACCACTCACAATGAGAAACCTTACCTCCCTGCGATGAGAATCTCGCCGGGATGTCATTTTGCTTGCTTGCGGTCGTGAACATGACGTTCAGGACCGCGAACAAGCAAAAAATGAGCTCTGCACTACGCTATGCTGCACTACGCGTGTTCGCACTGTGCTACGTGCAGCTCGCGTAAGGCGAAGATGCGCAAACTCCGCGAGCGTAGCGTAGTGCTTCGCCCAGGCCTAGTTGTCACTGAGGTCATCTATCTCCTTCATGGTCGCCGGCTCGAAGGCTAGTATCTCAATCGGGATCTGGTTGTTCAGGGGGCAGAATCTCGATTTTCTACGTAAGGTTGTGTCTCCATCCTGAGTGTCTTCTTCTTGATTCTTGAAAAAAGCTTTTAGTTTCAATTTTCCGCAGAACTCTGCCATTTCGAATTTCAATTTGAAAATGTCAACGTTGGGTGTTGAAACATATCCCAGTCCTTTGTTACAGACTGCCTTTTGTTCCGGTGTCCGGGTCCTGTTTGTTAAGTTTATGACAAGGGTGTCATGCTTGTGCTTGGCTTTGCTCCCGGCATGCTCCTGGTGTGCACCTCCCGTTCCTGGTTGGACCAAATTACTTCTTTCCGTCGGATCCTCTGGTTCAGCTGGCCTCTCCCTAAAAAAGGAGTCCGTTGTTTGTAGTTTTATCCCATATGTTGTTGTGGGTGGGGGGCCATTGGCGGTGGTCTCTGGAAGAAAGGGTTCATCCAACCATAAATGTGGGTTGAACAGTTGGAATTGTATACCTTGTGGAGGGCTGTTGTAGCTCGGTGTGTGCCACATATTGGGTCTTCGTCGATTTGATCTTCTGTCCTGGCCTCAATTTTTTCTCGGTGTAGGGAATTCATCTCCACTCCAGTCTGATCCCTCAGTTGATGATCCTGTGTTTGACGTGTTGTCTGAAGCGTTATCGTTTGTGGTATAGTGTTCTGCGCTTTATGGATGTATGCGTTCCATGGAGAATTTCTTTAGCTCTTTTCCTAGTTTTTGTAATTTATTCTGTGTGAGATATTCTTTGGTTTCGTTCATTTCTTTATTGATTTCCTCTAATCTTTTCTTATATACCGTAATGTGACCATATTTTTCAGTTTGGCTTCGATTACTTGTATTTTGATTGTGAGTTCATCTGTTAATCTGGTAGCAGTTTTTATTATTAAAACTAGATAGTCTCTTGTACATTTCCACGAGATGGCTGACCAATCCTTCCTGAAATGCAGGTCTTTCTGAAAAATGTGAGGGGCATAAGTCACCTATAGCCCTCTTGGTGCCGCATTGGCTCTTAGATATTCGGTCATTATGATGCCATGTACAGCCATTCTGACTTGTTCTAGTTTGGTTTCCGTTAGTTCGCCCCAGTCGTTGGTTCGGGCTAGGGTCTGGGTGAGGTCTTTGTCCAGTAATAGCAGAGGTTGTGAAAGTTTTGCATCTATTTCTTCTGCTGAGTGGCTAAGGCCAAAGTTTTCTGCCATTTTTGTATCTGCTCAAGGTCGAGTAGATTTCTGATTCGTAAGGCTCCCACAGCTGCACGCTGCTAAGTATACTTAATCAAGTTGAGGGAGAAAGAAGAGGATATGATCCATTCAGCTTCCTTGTACTGTATCCAAAAATCAAGTGGGGAATGGATCACTTGTCCTGCTTAACCTAGGGTCAGCAAATCCTCGTGTTCGGTATCCCAATAAAAAACCTTCAAACACGTGTAAAAGATGGATTATGGCAGTATATCTTGATTCTCTGCCTCTTAATCACGTGTCAGCATCATCATAGGGTTAGTGAGCTTGCTTTCTCCACCTGGAGATATGACCCTGGTTAGTGCAGTAGTGATCAGTGATATTAGGGTCATATGTGAAAAAATAAAAATAAAAATACTCGTACAGCCAGTGGTTGATTTAATGGTTCTGGATTCAAGATAATATCAATAAAGTGTGGGACAGAGAGATAGATTTATCAATTTCCGGGTAAGGTCCAAATGGTACCTGTAAAGTAAACAACGATTTGCCGACCCTAGGTTAAGCAGGACAAGAGATCCATTCCCGCTTGATTTTTGGAGGACAAGAGTAGACCATCACAGACAAGCATCCTGGTCCCAATATCTGGGTACACCTGCAACAGCAAATTAAGTGCATGCTACTGTGAATGTTGCATTCAGAGCACAGAACAGATGATCATATGCACATACATTGTTCTGCAGCATTAGTAAGGCCAGCAGCAAAGTTAAAAAAATATACCTTTAATACATAAACTCTGTATTTGTAAGTAAAGTACCAAACAACAAGGCCAATGAACAGTCCAAAATAGAGTTGCACTTCTGTGCATGAAAACGTGCACTACAAACTTGCGACAAAGTCCACTGCCCTGGTACTCTCCCATGGATAGGGGCATAGGGGCATCTAATGGGCAGTTCAGGTACCGCTCAGGGAGACCTGTTGACAATGGAGGATACAGATATTATAAAGGAAATCTGTCTCAATTGCCTTACCCATTAAGAGATATGTGCTCAGTTGGAGCCCCATTTAAGGCCTCACAAAACCTATTCAACAGCTATAACGACAACAGTAAAGGTGATGGCCGTCCTGCATTACTTTGCCACTGGTTTGTTTCAGTACAAGGTGGCAATCGTAGGTGGGGATGTCTCAACCTATGTTCAGCATTGTGTTGAGTGATATCCTGTCTGCATTGTTAACATACAAGGACAGCTACATCCAGTTTCCAAAGAGACAATATTTGCCAAATGCGAAGAGGTAATTTTATGATCTTGGTTACATCCCAAATGTTGTTGGAGCCATTGACGGCACACACATTGGCCTTGTTCCACCACAGGCACGGGAGCACAGCTACCTAAACAGGAAACATTACTTTTCTATAAACATGCAAGCGATATGCCAAGACGATCTGATAATATCCCATGTGTGTGCCACATTTCCAGGGTCTACACATGACTCCTACATAATGCAGAACAGCATCAACCCACAGTTGATGGGCCTGGCCTGTCGTTGAGTGAGATATGTCAATATTGTGGTGCATGTGTGACATGCTGCCCTCCTCTTCCTCAAATATTTCAATTACATTGTGCCTCTGTATATATCACAACTAGGCGTATCCTAACTGCCTTAGTTGCTGAGCCCACTGAGGAATCCAAGGATCCCAGAGTAGGTCTGCTTCAATGATGCCCATGGGAGGACACGTCGTGTAGTCGAGAAGGCTTTTGGACATCTGAAGGCAGGATTCAGGTGTTGGGAAAAGAGTAGTGGTGCACTCCTCTACTCTCCCCAGAAGGTATGTCAGATCATATTCGCATGCTGCCTGCTCCACTACCTGACCTTATGCACAGAGATCCCCCTGATTCAGGACGATGATGAGCAGCAGGAGCCCACAATTGAAAATCCCAATATGCCCAGTGGCGAGGAGGAAGATCTTGACCTGTGTCAACATCTCATTAACAACTACTTCCCTTGAGTGTAAGTTTGCATTGAGAAACTATGTTATGTTATGGTATTGATTGCTTATAGAGCACATGATCACTGGGTAGGTCTCTTGGCACTAGGTAATGAAAGAGGCGAGGATCTCTAATATTTGTAAGCGGTGGCAGATTGCTTTGCTGTTAGGACAGAAGCATTAATGATGTGTTTTGATGCTGGCTGTTGTTAGCGCACTGCTGTGGGGTACTTTATGCATTGCTGTGTTTCTATTTCCACTTACCTGATGTCTATGTTGATGCTGTTGGTCAGTGTTGTCTGATATGAATCTTGTACAGTGTTGACCAGTAGAGTATTGTTGCTATTGTGCCATCATATGACAACTCAAGGTTATCTTCTTGTTGCGTCGTTCTTCGTCCCTCAACCCTATTAATGCATTGTAACAATCTCATCTGGTGGTACATTTAAATTTGAGTTTATATTGTACTTACTCTGATAAACATACAACTCACACAAAGGCATGGGTGTTATTTGTGTTTATTTTCATGCATATGGTGTTTCTTGTAAAAGTGAGTGAGATGTTAATTGTGCATACAGAGTGGTTCAGTTGTCAACAATGGTAACAGAGAAAAATAGAATAGTCACCAGAATAGTGTAAATCCACAGTCCAACAGACTCATGCCATCAACATGGCAATGTTGGACGAGATGGTCAACAAAGTAAATGAACTGTGTAACACTGGTGACATTATGGCTGGCTCAGCATCCTGGCTTACTCCTGTGATGTTTCTCAGTCATTTCTCGGATGTCCCCGCCTGTGTTTGGAAGGGTAAGGCTCTACTGCAGGCTAAGTGGTGTCTGAGGAGTCATCGGCTTGCAGATTATAGCTCCCTGTGGCTGCTGCTGAGGTGGCGGGTGTAGCAACAGACTGGCCACTGAAGGGGGGAGGCGTTTCTTGAGCTGCATGTATGTCCCTCAGAACACCCACGAACTGGCCTATGAGATCTATCAATTGTATGGTATGGGTGTCCATGGACATCTGCAGCAGGCGGAGCTCACACAATTCATCTACAATGTGGCCCGTCTGTCCCTGGTTCTGCTGGTACACCCCAAGGACTCTTGCAATGGTGGCCAGGGCTTGAGGTTCCGTGTCCTCCTGTGATTGGGCCCCAGTTGCCCTCCTACCTGCCCTGCACACACAGACCTGTGGCCTTGGCTGTAAAAGCACCCGCACACTGTCCCCAGCATCCTCGTTGTGAGTGGTGGTGTTGGTAACCTCTAAGACAGAGATTTGTGTTGCAGGCAGCGGTGGTGATGATGGTTATGGTTGCTACACAGGTAGTTGGTGCAGGGCTCAGCGTTGTTGTTGTTGCTACTGCTGTGTTGGTAGTTGTGGTGGTGGTGGTGGGGCCAAGGAGGTCCTCAGACTGAGTACGTCCTGGCAGACATGAAGCGCCAGGTTGGTGCTTATTATCCGAGAGTTGGAGAGAATCTGCATCTGAAAGTTTCTGTTCTGGAGTGGAGACTGGCTCTGCTGGCTGAAAGTGGTCTCACCAGCTGTTGATTTTGATTCACCTGTTGAATAGAGGTTACATTGTCAGGACCTTAAGTACATTCCACAACATTGGTTACACAGTTTTCGATGTTTTAGTGGATACTTTTAACATTGCAAAAACTTGTCATTTGCAGTATGACATGATGTTGAGGTACATCCATTACTTATTTGTTAGGTGACATGGCAATGTCAAACATTTAGCATGTACAGATTGTGTGTTTCCAAGAACATGTCATCATCTACCAACTTGGTGCTCATCCACTTTAGTTTAGGCATGAATATTGTTGATTTTCCAAACATATTTTTCACCTATGCAGACATTTCCTAATTTGTGTAGGGCATTTGGCATTCACAGCAGGTGGGTTGTGTTATTTGAATGAGTGTCCATGCATCTATTGTGTGCATATGAGCCTTCATGCTTTGCTAAACTAGGACTTACACAAATCATTTTGTGATTGGGCTCTGCCTTTCCTAGCACAGGACTTTGTGATTGGAAATGTGATTTATGTGACATATATGTGAGCAAAGTTGTGTGCGCAGTGTATGTGACATATGGAACATTGAAGAGTTGGCTACCAAGTGAGGGATGTGGTGGGCAGATTGCTCCATGTTGTTCAAGGTTGAAGCAAGAGAGTATAAGCTGGGTACCTACCTGTAAGGTGAAGTAGAGGAGGGAGATGACTGCCACATGGCTATGGGGTGGGAGGGTGTTCCATGCTATTCAGGGTTGAGGCAAGTGAGCATAAGCTGGCTATCCACCTGTAAGGTGAAGCAGATGTGGGAGATGACTGCCACAGGGTTCTGGGGTGGGGATGGTGTTCAATCCTGTTTGGGAGTGAGTCCGGAGGACCTTGTGGAAGTCTTAGTGTTGTTCTCTTGTTCCAGCAACCCGCTCCCTATTAAGAGGACTACCTACCTGTAAGGAGGTACTGAGGAGGGAGATGGCTGCCACATGGCTCTTGGGTGGGGAGGATGTTCCATCCTGTTTGGGAGTAAGGCCAGAGGGCATTGTGGGATTTGTAGTGTTGTTCTCATGTCCCAACAAACCCCTCCCTAGTTAAATGGCTCCCTACCTGTAAGGAGGTACTGAGAAGGGAGATGGCTGCCACATCCAAACTGTGCCGCTCCCTTGAAAAGGCCTGGAAAAAAGACCCATCCACCAGCAACAAGGACGCCTTCAAAAGCGCCATCCGTACTCACCACCAACTGATCCGAAAAGCCAAGAAAACAGCATTCAAAGATCGACTTGACAACAACGCCCACAACAGCAAGGAACTTTTCAACATTGTCAAGAAATTTTCCAACCCCTCGGCCAACTCTAACGACATCACCCCCTCTCAAACCCTCTGCGATTCCCTAGCCTCTTTTTTCCACAACAAGATTGCTGACATCCACAACAGCTTTGACAACCAACCCGGAAGGCAACCCACCCTACCATCAGCTGACCATCCTCCCCCCGTTAACACCCTTAATGCCTGGAACCCAATCTCCACTGAGGACACCATCCGCCTGATGAATTCCATCCACTCTGGATCCCCCACAGACCCATGCCCCCACCACATCTTCAACAAAGCAGACTCCGTCATAGCTCCGCACCTCCGAGACGTCATCAACTGCTCCTTCAACTCCGCTACCTTCCCAGAAGACTGGAAACACGCTGAACTCACCGCCCTTCTGAAAAAACCAACAGCAGACCCCACCGAACTAAAAAACTACCGCCCCATCTCGCTTCTTCCATTCCCGGCCAAAGTCATCGAGAAAGCTGTCAACAACCAGCTCTCCACCTTCCTCGAAGACAACAAATCACTCGACCCCTCACAATCTGGCTTCCGAGCCAAACACAGCACTGAGACCGCCCTCATCGCAGCAACAGACGACATTCGAACTCTACTGGACAATGGAGACACAGTCGCCCTCATCCTCCTCGACCTCTCTGCAGCCTTCGACACAGTCTGCCACAGCACCCTTTTACAACGCCTCAGAAACATCGGAATCCAAGGAAAGGCACTGGAATGGATCACCTCGTTCCTCACCGGAAGAACCCAGAGAGTCCGCCTCCCACCATTCAAGTCCGAGGCCTCTGAAATCATCTGCGGCGTACCACAAGGATCCTCACTCAGTCCCACCCTCTTCAACGTATACATGAGCCCCCTCGCGGCCATCGCCCGCCAACACAACCTCAACATCATCTCTTACGCGGATGACACTCAACTGATCCTATCTCTCACCAAGGACCCCAGCACCGCCAAAACCAACCTACACAAAGGAATGAAAGAAGTCGCCGAATGGATGAAACAAAGCCGTCTGAAACTGAACTCAGACAAAACAGAAGTCCTCATCTTAGGTAAATCCCCCTCTGCATGGGACGACTCCTGGTGGCCGGAAGCCCTCGGAAATGCACCCATCCCGACAGACCACGCACGGAACCTTGGCGTCATCCTGGATTCCTCACTCTCAATGAACAGACAAGTCAGCGCCGTATCCTCTTCCTGCTTTAACATTCTTCGCATGCTCAGAAAAACATTTCGCTGGATCCCCTCCGAAACAAGGAAAACAGTCACCCACGCTCTAGTCACGAGCCGACTGGACTACGGAAACACCCTCTACGCAGGTACCACCGCTAAACTCCAGAAGAAACTACAACGAATCCAAAACGCCTCAGCCAGGCTCATATTAGACATCCCACGCAACGAACACATCTCTGGTCACCTTAAAGACCTCCACTGGCTACCCGTCAATAAGAGGATTACTTTCCGACTGCTTACCCACGCACACAAATCACTCTACGACATCGGACCAGATTGCCTCAACTTTCGACTGTCCTTCTACACCCCCTCCCGCCAACTGCGCTCTTCCAGCCAAGCCTTCGCCACTGTACCTCGCATCAACAAAACCACCATGGGAGGCAGATCCTTCTCATACCTGGCTGCCAAAACATGGAACTCACTCCCCGCTTACCTTCGCCTCACCCAGAATCACCTAGCGTTCAGAAAGCAGCTTAAAACGTGGATATTTGACAAATAATCCACCTCCCCTTCCTAAGCGCCTTGAAACCCTCTGGGTATGTAGTGCGCTATATAAGTGTTATGACTTGACTTGACTTGACTGGGGTAGGGAGGGTGTTCCATCCTGTTTGGGAGTAAGGCCAGAGGGCCTTGTGGGAGTCATAGTGTTCTTCTCATGTGCTAACAACTCCCTCGCTAGTAAAATGGATACCTACCTTTAAGGAGGTACTGAGGAAGGAGATGGCTGCCATGTGGCTCTGGGGTGGGGACAGTGCTCCATGCTGTTCAGGGTTGAGGCAAATGAGCATAAGCTGGCTACCTACCTGTAAGGTCAGGCAGAGAAAGGAAATGGTAGTGTTGTGAGACATGTTGTTGAAAGAGTGCATTGTACATTAGTTAATTTTGGTCTGGGACATGTAGCTCAATGGTTGTGCACAACAGTGCATGACAGTGTAATGGATAAATGTGCTCGTAATTACTAGTCTCCACTCCCCCAGAAATTCATGTGAGACTATCTGGATGCAGAATTACAAGCACCTTCTCCTCCCATTCAGTGAATGTTAGTTGTGGAATGGGAGGGCTACCACCAGTCCTCTGAGCTGCCTCATTGTTCCTGTTGGCACAGTATTTTACCCTGCTCTTAAGGTCATGACACCTCTTCTTAATGCCACGCAGTGTGTGCAGGGTGGTACCTACTGCATTGTCTTTGTTGACAATCCTTTCCCACATTTGATTCTTTCTAGCAAGTGGGGTCTGTTAGTCCATGGCTCCAATCAAATGGGGTTGTATCTCATCTACCATCACTGATATCTCACTGCCTGTGAATTTTGGCATTTTTTTCTGTGACATGGTGTTCGCTGTGAAAATATAACACAAGTGCAAAGAGGAAGGTTGTGGTGGAGGTGTGAAAGGTGTGTCAGGTGTGTGGATGTAGATGTCTTGGTGCTTGGGGATAGGTGGGTGTGATGTGTGCTGTGATAAGTTGCCTCTCTGAATGGCTGTGGTGTCTGGCCTTTCAATGCTGTTGTTTTGCAAAGGATGATGGCCAGGGAAGGGGTTGGTTATATACAATGCTATGTGGGCACGTCCACTTGAGGAATGACCATCGGTCGTTCCGCAAAGGTCGTTATGACTGGACTGCGATCTTATTATAATTTGCCTTAGGGTCATACCGCAGGTGAATTGGCTTTTTTATTCTGGAAAACTGTTATTCCATTCGCTGCGGTCAGGTTTTCAGGGTTCCCCAACTGTATCGGACGGGTTTTGTCAAATCCAACCGCTGCAGCTGGATTTTTCTACCATTGCATTGTAATGTGACCTCTGGAATTGCCGCGGAACATGCAGGCTTTTTTTTCCAGAACCACAGCAGTCAGAGGACTTTTCCATCCGCCATCGTAATGCAGCCCAAAGTTTCTGAAAGATATGAGATTATGCCTGTTTACTTACTTTGGAGTAATTAGGGGTACAAATCCCTACCCAAGAGCACATGAACAGAGTGCCAGTAGCTGCTTTTCTTGTTACACTGAATTTAGCCATATTTTTCACACACACAAAAACATTCTCAGGTTCATTGTGGATGTCAGGGTGCATTTTGTGGTACAAAATAGCACTAAATTCAGGGCTATTTTCTTTGTGCAATTTAGCATAATCTTGCGTCATTTTGCATTATTATGCTGCAGTGAAGAGTTAAGCCCACCTCTAGTCAACACATAACTATAACATTACTTTAACCAGTGAATTCCTGCTTTTTTAATGTCAACTAAAATCATATTAACTAACTATAGCATCACTTTCATACTTACATTTTTCAGTGAATGAGTTTTGTTTTAATCATATTCACAGTTGAACATATGCCCAACTCCCTTGGGCAACCTGCACCCTCCCTCTGCCTCTAACTTTAAAAATGCATTATGCCTCAAATACTAAAAACCCATACATTTCCTCACATATTTAACCCATTGGTTTTGTAGCTGCATTAACATCTCAATGCTCATTTACCCCAGCCATTCAAAAGGCCATACGGGAGTGCCTGACTTTTGTCTTGAATACAGAATACTAGCTTTCCATTAGGACCAGGAGAAATTATAATTCTGCTTTCGGAGATGCCATAATTTGGTAACTGCATCATGCGTGCAATGCAAAGTTCCCATTAAATTTTGCCGATTAGCGTGTTGCAAAATTAACCTGCCTTTCGAGCCTCGCGATGTTCACAGGAACAACATGAGGCTTGCAACACATGCTTAGGAACAAGATTTGCCAGCCACTAGCGCGATTTCCAGGGACCCACAGAGCCTTATGCCACCATTTTGTGATGCCAGCGATCATGAGCAGCTGCTTCTTGAGTAGATTCCCCTACTTGAGAAGCAGCTAAAACAACCCGAAAATACCTTTTAGAGTGAATAATATACTCAAATGGATAGTTCAGGTTGTTTTTTAGTGCTAAATTAATTTTATTTACCTTTTTTTTCAAGATTAAGGAAGTGCCAATGAGACTCCAACTTCCTCTTCCTGTCCAGAAGGCTCCTCCCCCTGATTTTGAGGAGAAAGTTTCACTTTCTTTGTCAACAATTCGTGCTTCATATCTACCATTAGATTTTAAGAGGTTTGCTTTTGTGACATCTCAACAAGTAAGCTAAAAACATTGATTAAGGTTGGTGTTTAATAGAGGGGAAGCCCAAGTATATATACATACATTTGTATATTTTTTCTATTTTTTCATTTGATTGTGGTTGATGGCTAGAAGTTTCAGTACTGGCCTGTTTTTTGCACTTATGTTTTAGCTTTTATAAGGGAAAAAGTTTGCACAGTTAAGTAAATTTTCTCCATATTTGTTAAATTTGCACTATTCATTTATTTTACAATGTGGCAAAGTCTCTGCCCACGTGCCACCCAGCCAGGACTTGTCAGTGGGCATATAAAACAACTGTTTCTGTGATATATGTTGTTTTAAAACAACTATGATTTAGGCCAACAATGGTATTGGATTAAATACAAAATGTGTTTTTCTTGTATTTCACATTGTTTGTTTCCAGCAAAAAGTGTATTTTGTTGGGGTAAATAATTTTGATGCCTTGGGAGGAAGTGTGTTATAGCATAGCTAATTATCATTGTTGGCATTACTGAATTAATGGTATTGTTTTCTTCATTGTTTGTAAAGCCTCCTTTGTCTGGCCAGTGTTTGTGTGTGTGTGTTTTTGCCATAGGCCACCCTTTTGCATATGTTCTCCATGCCATGTAGTCAGTGTCCATAGGCCTGCATGTGTTCTTTGTTGTTCATGCCTCCTTGCTTATTGTTGTTTGACCAACCAATGAGCCATTTTGTGTAGCCAGCCAGTGTGATTTTGCCATAGGGCTGCATCTGTTCTTTGTTGTCCATGCTTCCTTGCTTTTAGGTTGATCATATAGCCGGTGGCCATTTTGTATAGCCCAGTGTGCTTTTGCCATAGGCATGCAGGTGTTCTTTGTTGTCCACACCTCCTTGCTTTTTGGTGTTTGAACATGTGACCAGTGGCCATTTTGTGTAGCTATAAGCCACCAGTGAGTTAACTCTTTTTTTTCCAGTTTTAAAAGTAATTTTCTAGGGACACTGATAGACAAGGATTATGCCTTTCTGTTTTTTTGTTATTTTTAAACTTTTTCCCCTGATATCAGTTTAATTTGCTTGAGGATCATCGTAGCATTTTTGTACAGTGTTTATATATATATTTACCAAATAGAGGTGTTTTGTCCATAGCAATGGACATCTTCAGGTCTAAGAAAAATAATTCAGGAAATTAATCATCCACTTACATCTCTTGCTTCTCTGCACGAGTAGTGCAAGATGGTTTTCCTTTTGCCGTTTCGGCACCTATTGTAGTGCCATAACAGAGTGGAAGGACCCTGTGCATTTTTATATTATAACTTTATATATGTTTCTTGTCCAGTAACTTGACTAAACATTTGTAAATGGATGCCAGTGGATGATTAATTTCATGCATTATTTTTCTCTGCCCTGATGACGTCCATTGCTATGGACAAAACACGTTCTTTGTTGCTGCTGTAAACTTGGGACAGTTTTTAGAAGCATAAAAACATAAAAAGAAGAATTGAATATATTCTGGAATTTGTTTTTGAATTTCTTGTTATTGTTATTAATGGTGGTTCTTCTCTATTTGGTTTGATTATTGTAGTCTTATATAATATTATAAGCATGTTTTCCATTTCCCCTGCACCTCCTTGCCTCCCAAAAAAATTCTCATGGTCCCTAGTGACACACCAACAATTACTTTTTTTATATCATTTGTTTTTTTCCTGCAACCCCTGCCTGCCATAGATTTCTTAGGCCATATGGGCACAAAGGCATTCACTTTTTTTCAGGACTGTTTAATTTTTCCCTGCACTACTAGCCTGCCATATGTCTCTGAGTCTTGCGTCCTAGGCACACACCAGCATTCACTTCTTCAAGGATAATTCCATTTTACCCTGCATCCCCTGCCTGCCATAGGTCTCTTAGGCCATAGATGCAAACCACCATTTACTTTTTTTTAAGGATTATTCTTTTTTCCCTGCATCCCCAACCTGCCATATGTCTCTGAGTCTTTGGCCATAGGCAAACACCACTATTCAATCCTTTAAGGATTATTTCATTTTACCCTGCACTCTTTGCCTGCCATAGGTTTCTTAGGCAATAGGTTCACACCAGCATTTACATTCAATTTTTCCCTGCATTCTCCTACCTGCCACAGGTGTCTAACCTTAGAGGCACATAAAGCAAACTTTTAAATATATATGTTGTTATTCTAATTGAATGTACGGTTGGGATGGTAATGGATACTCTATTGTTGTTAATTATTTGGGATAACCTCCCTATTTTCTGGATGAATAATTCAACTGGAAAAAATGCCACATTTCACTAGTCTGTTTGCTTAGGTGCACAACAGACATCACCTGACAGAAGGCTGGCACAAATTGACACTAACCACACAAAACCACCTGAGTACTCCGCTGCCTGTTTCAGCTTGAACCGCTTAGTGACAACTGACAAAGCTTGAAGATTCCTCCAGAGAAAGGTGTTCTTGCCAAGAAAGTGGCCAGTGAGGAGGAGAAGAAAAAGCAGATTGCCAGTTCCACCAGTAGCATGCCCCCCACCTTTTTCTGGCAACATGGTCTGGCTGCTGGACCGCCTTCCAGGCAGCAAGCTGGGATCAGTACTCCAGAATCAACAGCATCACCCCCAACCTAAGCCCAAGTCAATATCTCTAAGCAGGGCAGCCACTGCAAACATGGAACAGGGAGTCCAAACTGGATTAGTCTCTGCTGCAAAATTCCCAATGATCACAGGAAACTGAAAAGTATGTGCAACTGGAGCGGCAGCCAGCAACAGTTCCTCTTGAAGAAGAAGCAGAACAGGAGGATGAGCTTCCTGCTGAGTAAGCTGTCTCTCTTGAACCTTGGCTTTCTGCTCCCCAGTAAGAATAAGAAAGGGTACTGCACCATCTTCTCCAAGCTCCCTTCTGATGATCTGGACATGGATCGGACCCTGACAAGTCTGAGTCCCACCACAAGAGACAAAAGAAGAGGAAGGTTCCTGAAAGCCTTAGAATTATGGAAAGGGACAGTGAGGCAGATGAGACAGTGGTTGTAAGTGTGGAAGGTGGCTCAGAGGACACTAAGATTACCCCTCTTATTCAACTTGCTCAGAGGAAAGTGGTACTGGTTCCACCACCACCAGCTTTCATATTTGTAAACTCTCCACTGAGACCTGTATCTACCACTACCTCAGTCAAAGTACTCACTGCAGAGATGCAATTGATACGCCCACCTACCTCAAGTTCTTCAGACATAGGCAGTGGCATAGTAAGTTCTCCTCCCCAGTTTGGAACTTCTTTATGATTAGCGAGCATGAGGTTAACAATTCAATATGCTCCATTTGCCATGCAAGCATTTGTCGAGGTAAGCCTGGTTCACACTATGGTCCTGGAGGCCACACAACCCTTATGAAAAACATCAATCAATTCAGTGGGAAGAGCACATTAAAGCAGCTGGTTGTGCTAGTGGCAGCTCTTCTTCAGTTCTCACGAGGAGCATGCTGCTGCACACCTACTCTGCTTACTTGGTTTATGGTTGGTATCACTATCATTCAGAGCTATGGTTACTCTAAGTGGGGGTTATTTATTTATTTTAATTCTTTTTTCTACTTCCTTGACTCACTGAATTTGTTAAGTGAGCCAGATCTATCTGACCTATCATTCATCATCCCCCCTCCCCGCCCATGTCTTTTTTTGCCGACTATGACTGAAGTGCAGTATGGGGCAATCAATTTGTGACTGCAGTGTTAGCTGTGCCATATGTCTCTTCTTCAGTTAATGCAGCATTTATAATATTTTCAATGCAATGCAAACTAGTTAATGCAGCATTTATAATATTTTCAATGCAATGCAAACTAAACACACAAGGAGTGTTGTTCCTTCGCCCACTCAGTTACCTCTTAGTACTTCACTCCATTATTGTTTTCCTAGGTTCTTCAGTTGCAGCCAACCACATTTTTAAATCAATTCTTGGCATGTACCACATTTAATCATGCAATACCCATGTGAAGTGATCCCAGAACACATATCATGGTTTCCCATAACAGATTCATTCACACTTGTTCAAATGTTTCTCTTTTGAATTGAAATGTGACTGAACAAGCAAAAGATGATGCATCAATGATCAGTGTAGTGGCACCTCTATCATATATAAAAAAATATCTACCCTACCTGTCTAATCCCTCTACCCTACCCCCTGCAGTAGAGAAAATTAAGTTTCCTTTCCTTCGTTACTGCCCAGCAAATGAATTTGTTGGAAATACTTTGTGGAGGGCAAGGCCACAGAGTAAAGTGGGAGTAAGTGCATGATTTGATATCAAGTTTGGCATATGGTATTCACAGTAATGTGTGTGCCAAATAAAATCTATATAATCTATTTCTTTATCTGTGGTACAGCCCATTAGATTCATGTTCCTCAACATTTACTTGCGGCAGACATAAGGTGTGTGACTGATGTAGTATCCTATTTATTATCCATCAGCCTCTTTGGAGACAGAGTAGAAAGAGACATGCATTTGGCGAAGAGCAGGGCCATTGAAATTAAAAAAGATAACTGTAAAGTACAGCTGTAGATAGTAGCAAACTAACAGAAGCAATGGTTAGCAATGAGCATGACTTCTGTATTTTAGCATCACACACAACTTGTACTCCACATAGTGCAAAATGTCGTGCTCATCAATGAGAAGTCATTTATTTGTCAACAAAAAGTGTCTGAGTCTATTTATAGTTACTTGAAAAGCCTTTAGAAAAAGAAATAATCCAATCACTGTTTTTTAATCCTGTGATGTTATTCTCTGCTGATTACATTTCTGCCACACAGTCAGTGCTTTTTAATGTTTGGCAAAATATTTGGGTAAAGAAAACATAAACATTGGCCTCGTGATTCGTCTAATTATAATCACATCAAATAAATTCCAATGGCCCTAGGGGGCCAGCAATGTATTGCTACTATGCCACCCAGTTATTTAAAACAATTGTTCACATAGCAATATTTAAAAATGGCCTTTTTTGTTTTTCTCAATATCACTACACCTGCTGGTCCAGCCGGACCAGCGACAGGCAAGTGATATTGGTCTGTTTGTGGTGGCAGAGGTTGGAGCATATCCAGCAGGAATACAGGCGGCTGGTGGTCCTGAAAGAGGAGGAGAAATAAATAAACGTACAGCTGCTTGGGCCCCAGTGCAGCTGGTCCCCCTCAGCCGCCATCCTCCGGGCAAACCCATTGCGGGCATCACCATTGCCGGGGGGTGGCAGCCACCTGCTGCCACCCCCCACCAGAATCGGAACAGGCCATTGCTGCGCCACATCATGCTGCGGCTGCACACCTTTGAGGGCCTGCTCACCTTGATGGAGCGGAGCATGGACCAGCTCCAGGCTATAGTCACTAATGCCCTCTTTTAGCCCCTTTTTAATGTTTTATTTTGGTGGGAGGAATTTGTTGTTTGTTGGGGCTGGGTGGAGAGGTTGGGAAGGGATTTGGGACTCGAGAGACTTTTTTGAACATTTTGAGTTATGGAGCCCTGGCCAGTTTTGTTTGGGCGAGGGGTGGGCAAGGTGTTCGGGTGGGGAGGGTGGGTTGCTTTGTAAATAAATAAATGACTGAAATAGTTTATTTTACTTTTACTTTACAATGCTGCCTTCAAGTAGTTTTACGCAGCCTGTCTATGGGCTTCTAATTTAAGGGATAGCATAGCACTTAGATGTAGATTCTAGACCTATACTTCTTATACTACTATCTTGACCATTATGGGGAATGCTTCCATGATGACCTGTAATGCATTGAAGTTCTGAACTATCTAGATAAAAAAACAGTAGCAGTCAATTTATTTCTTACTAAGTTGAGTTACATCCATACTAGTTGTCTTACCTGAATATATATGCCGCAATAACACGGGAAATGAAAAAAGAACAATTGAGTGACAAAATGCAGAACTATGTCATACATTTACCCCAGTACAGAGATATGGGACTAAATCCATAATTTTTTTGCTCACAATGCCATTCCAGTTTGGACCCAGCCATATGCAAATCAGTCTTGACCCTATGCCACATGGGACCTGTCCAGCCCGAACTGCCAGGCTAGCTCCTCCCTGGACTAGAAACAAGCATTCTAGGACAGGGTTGATGCTTTAAGCCCTCATCAGGATAGCTTGGCTCCAGTGGCATGGAGAGCACGGGACCCACGTCTGGGCATACCCATCCCACTCGGGGTGACAAATTCAAAAAGAACAATTGATGGACAGCATGCAGAACAATGTCATACATTCTCCCCAACACAGAGTGTGGCCTAAATCTATCGTTTATTTTGCTCACCATGCCTTGACCCTGTGCCCAATGGGAACAGTTCAGCCCGTACTGCCAGGCCATGTCTTTCCTGGACTGGAAACAAGCATCCTAGGACCGCTTTCAGGTTTCAGCCCTCATCAGCCAGGATAGCTTGACTCCAGTGGCATGCAGAGCACGGGACCCGCGTTTGGGCATATGGCTGGGTCTAAACTGAGGTGGCACAGTGGGCAGTAGAACAATGGAATTAACCCAGATCTTTTGATTGAGAACATTTGCCTTGTCAGCATTCCGTCCATCTTTTGTTTGCTGTAACACTTTTCTCCCTAAGTGGGATGGGTTGGGTATTCCCAGACGTGGGTCCCTTGCTCACTGTGCCACTGGATTTAAGATAGCCCGGCTGAAGATGGGTGACATACCCTGAAACTGGTCCCAGGATGCTTGTTTCCAGTCCAGGGAGGACCTGGCCTGGCAGTTCGGTCTGGACTGTTCCCATGGGGCACAGGGTCAAGACTGATTTGCATATGGCTGGGTCCGAACTGAGATGGCATAGTGGGCAAAAGAACCATGAATTTAACCCAGATCTTTTGACTGAGGAAGAATGTTTGCATTGTCAGCATTTCATCCACCATTTGTTTGCTGTAACATGCAATAACATGGGAGACATCACACCTTCACAAGCGAGTGCCCACTTCCAGTTTCACCCAGGTGAGCTCCAACTGTAGGATTGATCTGAATGATTCATTGAGTATCCATCGTGGGCAACTGAATTGAAGTAAAAAGACTGAGTAAGTGGGTTATATATTTATCAAAGATTTACAAAGAATTGACACCACCTGACTAATGGGCGATCACACAATGAAAGTGTGTTATTGTGCAAAAATAGAAAAAATAGCAATGACCTATTGTGGAGCTAGCAGTATTATTTTTGAAATCCTCAAGAAACCAAAAATAGACTCAAAGTCTGGAGTAGACAAGCTTAGGTTAGGTGTTTACAGTTAGGCAACAAAAGGCCTGAATGATGGTGATGCTAACAACTGATGTTCTTCAATCTATATCTAAAAAATTTATAAATTTTTAATGAGCCATTTTTTGGTAATGGGCTGGTGAGGGCTACTGCTTAGAAGATTCTACATTAAGTTGGTGTTTCTTTCAACACATCTGCCACATCAAGTGTGTAATCCATTGATGGTGTAATTTAAGCCACACTTTTAAAAATTAGTCAAATATTCTTTAATCTGATATTTTTCCATAAACATAAAAGAGTACATTAAACATACAAGATAAAATAATAAATAATCACTGTGTGTAGTTAAAAACAATTGACAATAGTATTACAATGAGTCAGAGGACAAATTGCCCACGTGCCAAAATGCATTCAAATAAATACAGAGAGAGTAAATTGCAAACAATATGCATATATCCCGCTGGTACGGTCAAGAGTCATCATTTATTGAGAGACAATATGTAAATTCATGAAAACGCATTAGACTCAGCAAATAAAGTGCGTTGTGCAGAAAATATATTTCATCACCAAATAGAATAACAAGTTAATAATTTCCCTACTTAGGGGCGTTGCTTGGCCGGTGATCGTGATGGCCGCGCTGTGCTAAAGCTCCCGGAGTTATGTAGCCCAGCCGACGCTGCAGGACATGCTTGCGGCCCGAATTTACCATCACTGGGTGTCGGAATCCTACAGCACCCGATGTAGACCTATAGAGCCATGATTTGCTCCGCCTGAAGCACAAAAACACCCGAAACACTTGGAGAGACGCGCGGCTGAGGGAAAAACAAGATGGCGGCCCGGTGAGAGTTCCCGGCGTCTCTCCCGACTGCTGTCTCCGCGACTGGTGGAACGAGACTGGCGGTTCGGCCCTGGGACTAGAGAGATCATTGATCCTGCCAGCAGCGAAGGAGGGTGGATGACCCGGACGAACACCGGCGTGCTGCTGCCCAGGTTGTCCTACATCCCGGGTGCCGCTATTGCCGCGATTGCAGGGGTGGCGAGTGCACCAAAAACTGCCTTCTGTGTTGTTGCTGCGGCGAGGTGCGGTGAGTGGCGGACACCCTATATTAGTCCCCCGACTACATTGGACAAGATCCCATCAGGAGTCTGCTCCCCCCGGCCCTGCGCTGGCCTGCCGTGGACTTTCTCCACATTACGCTCCCCGCCCCATCTGTGGTGCGGGGTTAGGTGGGGGTCCCAGGGGGGTGCGGGATTCAGGACTCCAAGAGAGCGGCCCGGGGGGCATCCCCGACATCTTCCACAGCTGCCAGTTCTATACTCGAGAGAAAAACGCTGACCGCGAGGCTCTGCATCTGAGGAGGCCTTGCATCCCGCTATCGGCAGACAAGGAGGGACGGCTGAGCGGAGTACTTTCCGGCGTTAGGCCACTACGGCCGTGATTGCGGGGACGACGAATGCCCCGACAGCAGCCTTGGGTGTAGCCACCACAGCCAGCTACAGTGAGTGGTAACCACCTGTATTGTCTCCCTTGACCACTTTAGTCACAACATTACCTGGGAGCCGCTCCCCCTCCTCCCGCTGTACGCTGACCTTGCTGCCACAAACATCATCCGCACTGCGCTCTCTGCCCCTAATGGCTGGGCTCCCATCCGCTACCAACACCCCACTGCTGCATCTTGAATCGCGCGGCATGCTGGAACAGTAGCGTTCCGCCGACTCCTTTGTCGCACTGTCCACCAAAGATTAAGCCCGCGGCCCTAGTAGTCACCAGATTGTCCTGCCGAACGGGGTGCCCCCGCCTTAGAGCCACTATCGCTTCTCACCAACACCCAGACTCTGGCTGAGGGATTGCCTGTCGGCCCGGGGTTTCAGAAACAGCATCTTGTTGGCCCTCGTGGACACGCGCCTTCGATCCTCTACCTCCCCCGGCGCTCTCCTTGGCAGGCTATCATGGCATGGGCCGCAGAGACTTAAAACAAAGCCAGCTCTCCTTTGAGAAGCCAGCAGAAGCAAACAAGGGCCCACCTACCACCATGGCGGCGGGTGGCCAAAACCCATCTACACCC
Source organism: Lissotriton vulgaris (assembly GCF_964263255.1). Classification (NCBI taxonomy): domain Eukaryota; kingdom Metazoa; phylum Chordata; class Amphibia; order Caudata; family Salamandridae; genus Lissotriton; species Lissotriton vulgaris. The sequence goes on from NC_141696.1 coordinate 683,436,450, forward strand.
GCAGAAGATGCAGGAGAACTGGGCCCCCTGTTACAGGAAATGCGGGCGGGGTTCAAGGCATTGGACGTCCGTTTTGACACCCTAGACAAACACATAGTTGACCTAGGCGCTAAACTCCAAGTGCACAACCGCCGCCTGGACGTGGTGGAGTCCCGGTCATCTGACTTGGAAGACGGCATGGCCCAATCCCTGAAGAGGGTCGACAGGATGGAGAGAATACTAAAGGAAGTTGCAATAAAGAATGAGGATTTGGTGGCCAGGAGCTGCCGCAATAATATTCGCATCGTAGGCATGCGGAATCTACAGCGACTGGACGTATGGACAACCTGGTGGAAACCATCCTGATAGACCTTTTTGGAAGGGAGGCGTTCACCCCAAGTTTTGTAGTAGAACGCGCCCACAGGTCGCTTGGCCCAAGACCCAACCATGGCCTCCCTCCGAGGCCCATCATCGCCAGGATACTAAACTTCCAGGATCGGGACACTGCATTGTGGATGGCCAGAGAGAAAGGTGAACTCAACTGGCAAGGCTCCAAACTGTCACTGTATCCTGACTTTACCTGTATGGTGCAGGATACCAGGAGGAAATTCCAGGGTGTCAAAGCTAGTCTTCGGAACTTGGGACTGAAGTATGAAATGCTATATCCCGCCGGACTCCGTGTGGACATTATTGGACGCTCCTGTGTGTTCGAAAGCCCAGCGGAAGTGCAAGACTTCTTTCATACATACAAGCTCAACAACAAGGGTTCACCGGATGCTGTTGCCCCCCCCCCCCCCGCTGAGTGGATCTGATGCCAGTTGCCAGTGCGGAACTGTTTTCCATGTCTGGCCCCAGCTAAAAGAGTATCCTTTTAAACCGTTGCTGCCGCAAGTGTTCCTTAACAGTATTTTCTGATGCATTGACATTACTTGTTCTTGGTTACTTAACTACTGGATAGCGAACATCCCCTATTTGGTGAATACCTCTAACCTGTGTTTATCATACTGTCATGTACCCCAAAGGTTTAGCTCTGCACAAAGATTGTACGTTCTGGGTACTGTGGGTTATTGTTGACAATTGGATGTTGCCTTTCCAATTGGGTGGGAAGGCTGGGTGGGGGGAGAATGGATGGGAATTGTTCTTCTTGCAATGCACCGAGTTTAAACTTTATATGAACATTGGCACACTAGCAGAGTATAGACATAGGCTGTTCTTCTATAGTACGCTTCACCTTCGGTTATGGCACAAGTAGGACACACTGTTGGCCCATTCAATATCACCCTGGCCACATGGAATGTTGGAGGCTTGAACGACACTCGGAAAAGTCGGCAGGTCCTATATTATTTAAATAGACATAACGTAGACATAGCACTGATACAAGAGACTCACCTCCCCTCTATAGACCAATCCCGGTTTGCAGGACATTTTAATGTTATGTTTGGCTCTTAGACAGCACGTCAACGGTCCCTGATCTGAAGCCTAGAGCATGCAAAGCCCTGCATTCTTTGTGTGATCACCTCTCATTGGTGGATCCGGGGCGGGCACATGACCTTAACCACACCACACATACATACTACACGGGTGCTAGTAATACTTGGACGCGGCTCGACTATTGGCTAGCCTCCCCCGAGTTCTCCAGATGGTTCCACAATATACATACATTGCTCAGGTTTTACTCTGACCAGTCTCCAGTACTGATGAGGATGCTTGTCCCCCGCCCTGAGGCTATGAGCGGCAGTGGAGGTTCCCGTCACGTGCACTACATGACGAGCAGTTTAGGGAGTAACTATATGCAGCTATCGAAGACTACTTTGATATAAATACAGGCTCAGTGGACTCCGAGGCAGTTTTATGGGAGGGCTTCAAAGCCTACATGAGGGGGGTATGTATTTCAAAGAGTGCTGGGACACTTAGAAATCCACGTTGTCCCAATTTGAAGTAGACGAAGCTGAACTAGACGCTTCGCAACAGGCGACTGCCAACCCCGGGTATGAAACCAAGAGGACAGCTTTACTAATGCAGTATAGAAAAACAGCTGAAAAGGAAATTTTGCATATGGGTAAATACCACAATGCCAGAGTTTACGGGGAAGGGGAGCGTCCAGGTAGAATCTTAGCTCAGATGCTTTGACCCCCTATGGGAAAACATATGTTACAGAGCTACAATCAGAGTCAGGGCACACACTCACAGACCCCCTGCTGATACAGGAGGAATTCCTGACCTATTTCAAACCATTATACACTACCAAGCTGGGACCTGACCACTCTGGTCAGGAAGAATATGTTTCAAAAATAGCATTAGTTTACTTGGAAAAATGTATGCAAGACTTTTTGGCAGTGCCCATTAATGCGGATAGCATACACGAGGCCATTGACGCCTTGAACACTTCCACTGCCCCGGGATTAGATGGCTTCACGCCCGAATTTTGCAAAGCATACAAGGACCTGTTGACCCCGCATTTATTAGATATGTATACAGAGGCCCTAGGATCCCAGCAACTCCCTCCCACGTTGAGAGAGGCCATAATAACATTGCTCCCAAAACCCGGCAAAGATCCCCTCCAATGCAGCTCTTATAGGCCACTATCATTATTAAATATAGACTATAAAATTCTAGCGAAAGCCCTAGCATGCCGCCTATCCCTATTAGTAGAATCCATAATATCCCCAGCCCAGTCAGAATTCATTCCCCATCGGTACACTGCTTTCAATCCTTGAACCTTATTTAATACTTTACATAGATTAGATCCGGAAACACCTGCATCGCCAATTTTATTGGACTCTGAGAAGGCTTTTGATTCCCTAGAATGGCTCTTTTTCCTTTCAATAATGCAGCGCATGGGTATGCCCCAGGGCATTATAGCTACCACAGCTTTGCTTTACACGCGACCTATAGCCAGGCTGCGCTTAAACGGGACGCTCTCTGCACCCTATGGTCTATCACGCGGAACACGTCAGGGATGTCCCCTCTCCCCCTTATTATTTATTCCGGCGATGGACTCACTGATTCGGCACTTCCAGGAAAAGCCCCTTCACAGGGGTCTGGTATTTCGGATGGGCCCTCGGTTAGTCTCCCTATATGCTGACGACACAATCTTTTGTGTATATGACCCCCAAACAAATCTTGACCATTACTCAGAGAGATCCTACGATTTGGCAATTTCTCTGGCCTCAAAATTAATTGGGGTAAATCAATTATCTTCCCGCTCACTACAGGGACGAATCAATGGACCTCGGAATTCCCACTAGAGTGGTGCACTGAAATACTTCGGAATCCACATTCATGGAGACACTGAACAGATAGTGCACTGGAACTACGGAGTAGCAATTTCCCAACTGGAGACACAAATCGATTCCTGGCTTAAACTTCCACTCTCTATGACAGGACGCGTAGCCCTAATAAAAATGGTAGTGATGATTTCTTGGGGTGGTAGGAGAGCACCGACGAAGAAGGTATGGATGCGAAGTATGGTAACTTGTACAACACACAGCGATATGTATGCCAGTACTATTCCGGTATCTTCAAGACCCAGGGATGTTTGGGGCCCTCTCTGCGCTTTCCTGACCTTACAGCAGTACCCCTCCTCTATGCAGCAAAGCCAGGGCAAGGAGCCCATGGGGAAAGGCTGAGAGGGATATCACATTCATAATTATGGCTCTGCATACCCTGGGTAGCTCAATGTGACATATTGCACCTACAGGTGAAGCTTAATGGTCTTCTGGAGACTTTAATGGGGTTGTCCATGACTGTAAACTGGCTATGCTTGCTGCTAGGTATATTCTTTTCTTTTTGAACTGTATCTACTGTATTGTGTCCAGGCCGTACTGTCGTATTATGCAGCGAAGAAGGTATTGAACTGCCATTGTCGAGATGTGTCCGCTATGTGATACCATTGAACTCTGTGCTTTGCTTTGTATCTCTAAAAACTGCAAAATAAAGTTTAAAAAAAATCACTACTTGCTTTCATAAACAAACTGCACAAGAGATACATTTATAAACCATTTGGCATATGTATGCTGTTTTCAAAAAAGCTCTAGGTAAAGCAGGGCCAGCCGGCATTTCCTAATTTTCAGGGCCCTTAATGATGGGATAATAAAATCTATCCACGGTTTAGAATATAGTTGACAGAAAAATAAAAAATGCACCATGTTCTTTTGTGACACAGAGTCGCAAGGACATTGATAAAGCTCAGAATCATGATATGCCTTTCAAGGATAAGAGACCAACAGGTTTTCTATACTAATGATACATCTAACAAGATAGGGCCTTTCCAAATAACTAAAGGGAGCAGTAAGTATGGCTCTATACATTCAGTGCAAACCAACAAGAGGTATTCCTCAACTCTCTTCTTACTCTACTCCATGCTCTCATTATTCAGTTTTAACATGGATAACAAGTCCTTTTTCAGCTTATTTGTGCAGTTGATTGCAGATTACTGAAGCAATACACTCCCCCTACTTGTTCTAGCTGTTTGTTAACATAGCTGAGTGAAGGGATTTTCAGCATATTATCTAACTTAATACAAATTAATATTATTGCATGATTAAGTGCGGGCTCTTCTTTGATCCACAATGAGTGCCACAGGATTGTTGGAGCTTATTTTTAAACAATGAGTTAAACGGATTAAACCTAATTGCGGTTGGCATTGTATAGTTTGCAAACTATTAGGAACTGCCAAAATATGTCTAAGAAAAGAGTTTTCTGCCACCTGTAGGTTAGAAAAATTGCAAAAGCCCCACGCTACTACCCCATATGAAATAATGGAGCATGAGCGGGCCTCATAAATGTTGATTAGCAAGTCTATAGGCTTTTTTGCAAACCTAAATAGTGCCTCCATATTTTGATCATACCATCTTTTCCTAGTGTCCACAAGGTGGTGCCTACTTCCTCACTGATCGAAAGGTATACCTAAGTACAAAAAGGGTGGACCATTAAGCAATTTATCACATTTAATAAAACAAGATTTTAAGGGGCAAAGGGTGTACCCAACTACCATAAAGTAGGACTTAGCTGGGTTGTTATTTCATCCAAGATCGCACATAAAATCATTAAATCTACTCAAACGCATTTGCAGATCCACACTGGTTCAGGACTTCAAAACACAGTCATCAGCATAGGGCAAGGCTGGAAAATATCTAGGACCCACCCTCAGAACTTTAACCTGTCCCTGGCCAAGGTTGTTCTCCAGATCATTCATATACATATATAGGATAAAAAAGGGGCTAACATACACAAATTTGGGGAACTCCACAGTTCATTTTAATAGAGGAGAGTTTGTCATCTGCTCTGTATCTAACTCTACCACTTACATCTTGATGCATCTGCATTAAGAAATGGACCAAGGGAGTACAATACCCATATCTAACATATTTTTCCACAGTTTCCCTCTGTCCACCCAATCAAAGACAGATGTTAAGTCCATGATTCCAAAATAAAGGGATCCATTCTTAACTAGAATATACTTGCTAACAAGCAGGTGAAGATTGAGGCACTGCTAAACAGTGCCCAGGCCTCTTATGAAACCATAATGGATATCAGAGAACTCCCCTCTCTCGACTGTCCAAGTTTCTAAGTGATCCAATATGAACATTCCCATTATCTTACAGATACAGTCAATCAATAAATGTGGGTGGTAGCACTTGGGATCTGCCCTGTCCCCTTTCTTAAAAATGGATACTATTATCACAATAGACCATGATTTAAGTGGACCCAAGTATGCTCCACAAATCAGAATATTGGTTAACACTGGAATCCAAAGATCAGGGTTAGCTGAGAAGAGATCAGCCGGAACACCATATGGTCCCAATGCTTTATTTGTGGTAGTTTGTCTTAGTGTTTTTGTAAATTCCTCATAAGTGGGTGGTGCCAAGTACTCCGCATTTGCATCTGGGTAATCGCCCACAAACTCTGGAGGTTGTGTAAGCTCCCCCTCATTTCTACATACTGTGGATAAATTCTCAACCCATTTCTCCAGGCTAAAGACGTCAATGATGCTATTGTGACTCTCCTAGAAAAATGGGGAATTAATGGTCTTCCAAAATAGACTGGCATCCTTGTTAATGCTGGCTTCACAAATTTTCTCCCATGCCTCCTGTCTAATGATCATCTTGCGACCCACAATTGCTTGTTTATATAGATGCCGACAAGACCTTACCCTTGTGTTATCCCTGGGCTTTTGATTTCTGGACATTATAAGGTTACTGTGTGTCCGTGCACAGTTGCTATCGAGCCATTTGAATGGTCTTCGAGATGTTAATCTTCTGCCTCCATGAAATGCTATATTTATAAATCAAATAATATCAGCAAAGGCTGCAAACAAATTAATGTCTAGATTTACAGGTGACCATTTCCGCAATATACCCTTGTTGTTGTGATATGATATAGGATATAATTTTAGTTACCCACTAGATTTCTTCTTCTGGGTTTCAACAAATAGTGATTACGGAAAATGGTCATTAAAGTTTTCTTTGAGGATGGAAAACCTCGCCAGTTGCAGTGGTCAGAAAGGCAATACAATTAATGAGGCTACCTTAGCCTCTACCCATGTAAGAAAGTGCTGTCGTCTTGATAGAAAAATCAATTGCCAAAAAAAGGAGAAACATTTGACAGAATAGAATGTCACCACATTATGATAAAAAATGACAACTTTCTTACTTACCCCTGACCCCCAGGCTGCAAGCAGACACTTTCTATAAGGGACACAGTCTACAATTGAAATCCCCTACCCAGTGGAAAATATAATTGGTCTTAATTCCCCTTAAATGATCACTTAGAGATATAAACTATGACCAAAGTTACATTTTGCTCAAACACAATATTAACAATTTGGAAATGTGGGCAACTGAGCTCTCTCTCACAGACCTTATTCCCTAAAGTAGTTGCTACTAGTGTAAACAAGTCCTCTTTGGGATGAAACCCCAAAGCCTTACTAGCTCGAGTATGGAAATAAATAAATCCATCTATGTGATCTGCTTCCTAACCCAGGTTTCTTGGAGACAAATAACGGTATAGGCCTTTTACTAACTCAAGCCAGTCATCATTCCGCACTTCTTTTTAAATGCCAGCCAGATCCCAAAGCAGGCATCAAAAGACAGTGAGGTCATTTTCAGGAAACGCACCATGTCTGCTTATACAATTGCTACTACCAGTATTACCGACAGGACCCAAAACTGCATCTAGGGAATTTGTATTTACCACACTCTCTAGCCATGAACAGGGGATGTTTTCTGAATAGTCATTATCATTAATCTTTGGTGGGTGTGCACATGTTCATGCTTGAACACTCACTATTACCAGGCTTACTGGCATGACCCCAATCCATATTTGGAGGAAATATATTTTCCAACATTGCTAACCTGTGTAGGGATATATTTCCTGTGACCACTTTGGCATTCGCCACACATGTGTATGCACTTAAGTTATATATCAGCAATGCTCTAGATGCCATTGGCTGAGGAAACATCACTACGTCTGCATACAGTCAATCAACTTGCTCAAAGGCAGAGAAGTAATTAAAAGTGGGCACAATAAAAGGGTGGGTAACACAGTGATAACAAACTGAGGTCTTGAAGATATTTGCATGTTCAGCTTGTAGAAATAACCCAAAAGGACTGCCATAATGTTCGCCCTTGATGGAGTAAGCCAAGAGAGTTTTTACCAAAAGAAAGCTCACAAAATGCTTATGTTTAAAATTAATAACAACACAATCACCAATGTCATCCTTTGCCTGTAAGCTCACCCAGGAAACTCTCTGCACAATATTTATGTTCCTAGATAGATCTTCACAGTTAAACCAGTTTGTTGATCTTGAGAGCCAATGGATGACTTTGTGTTTTTTAGTTAAAGTTGTCTTCTTCCTTCTCCGACTGTAAGGGAAGAACCTTTTTCAGCACTATAACCAGATTGGTAGCTTCTGGCAGGAGATGAAGGACTCGATTGGTGTTTGTGATTGTTATCAGACGCCTGAAATTGGAAGAAGTGTTTTTTTCTGATGTGTTAGACCCAGGGTCAGATTGTACTCACCCTTGTCTACGAGCCAAGCTCTAGACCCTGTTTAGTCCCCAAAGTATGGGAGCACCCAAGGGACCACGGGCCAAGGTACTGTCTTGTTGACCAGACGATTGTGGGTGTTGTAGCATTTCCTGGCCTCATCCCCAAAAGCAGGGCAGTTTTGCCTAATTGATGTAGGTGCCAAAGCTGTCAACCTTATATCATTACTTCCTGTAGTCATTATACTAGTTGTGCTGGACGTGCTTGAGACAATCAAAGCCTTTAGTGAGGTATTGATACTATTAAGGATGTCCATGAGCGGATTTAGACATGCTATGAAAGTGTTCTCCAAAGTACTTGAAAACTGGGCATGTGTTGAGAGTTCACCAGTGTCTTGTTTTGCTGATTCCTTTGCTAGGGTCTTCCCCTTATTCTGCTTAACAGAGGGGAGCTTTTTATGAGCTACAGGTGTTAAAGAACAAATAGAGAATGAAACAGAATTGCAGAATTTTGCATAGGTTTTTGTTTGTTACCTAAAGTGACTGTTCTGGTATCTAAAGAACCAGAAAAAAATAGCACACCCCTCCAATTAATTAAATCTGACTACGTGTGAAAGGGCTGGTCATCGCCTACAGGGAAAAACATTTGTGCCCATCACTCGAGCCAGAAACAATACAAATCAATAATCACCTCAAAAAAGTTCCCATATTACAGTTCAACACACACCCTCCCTCTGCGTCTGCTACTGCATGAAACATCAATCAACTTAAATCATCACTCAGCAGTCAATTTAAGCTTTATTTCGACAGAAATATCATAAAAGCTACAAATCAAAATACATTGCTATTGTTTAAAAAAGAGAGTACAGATCTACGGCATATTTGGTTAACATGAATGTCATTACAAATAAGTGATCAATTGAGCCCTTTGTACTATAATGCATATATTTTGTTACAATTAATAGAAAAAAAGCGAAGTAACAATGGTAGGTAAATACGTAATTGCCTTAAAAACCAGTATAAAAACAGTCAATAGTTCATCTTTATAGACAAGCGTTGATACAATACTAAAAAGGCATTAAGTTCTCCTAGACATGATAGCAGGGATTTAAAAAATAAAGTGCTTATGCGTGGTAATTCTAGCAACAATAATGTTATAGCCTTAAATCCCAAAGGAACAATACACAATAAAAACTATGTCTGTCTTGAGAGGGCTTTCCACCTTATGAGCCAGGCTTGTCCCAAAAATGTTGCTACGCAGCATACAAAAAAAGGCCTGGGATTGGACCTGAGGATACGAAGTGCTGTGTAGTGGTCCTGTATGCCCAGTTGATGGCAAAGCGGTTTCAGCCATCTGGTCCGTGATGTTTTATACGCTGGGCAATCAAACATTAAGTGGGCAATGCTTTCTGTTAGGGCGTTGCAGCTTGGGAAATTTTTCACATTGCTTGCGTGCCATTTTGCTGTCACTTCGCAAACAGGGAGGGATCCATACCTAAAGTGCATATGCAGCATTCTATCTATTGTTGCCTTTATTAAATAAAGGAAAGACTCATAATGCCTAATTTGTTTATGAAAGTAGAATTATGTTGTCAGTTTGCCCACGTTGGGTTTGCGGTTGTCTTGTTGGTCCACCCATTCTCAGTATACGCATTTAAGTTCCTCTGTCCTCAGGGGTTCCTGACAGGCCCAGAAACCATGAAATCCTATGGCTGACAGCGTTCTTTTGATGTCACGAATCCAGCCTATTAACTGCTGGTATCTAGGTGGATGATCTCGGTAAGGGCTTCTCTGTAATAAGAGAGCTCAGGGGTCCGCCTAATGCGAGCCCAAAAAAGTAAGAGGTGTAGCCTAGCTACATCACCTATTGACCGCCTACCCATGCCCAGCAGCAAGGGGGAGAGGGGGATGTATTAGGGTGCCATAACCAGGTCTCTAAGGAATTTGTGTTCTGACCTGCAGAGCCCATCTAATTTATGGAATCCCCAGACTTCTGCTCCTAAAGGGCAGCGCTGACTTCTTTTGTGTCATATATTTGGAGTGCTGGAGCTACAGGCCTAGTGTGTGAAAGGCAGTGTTTTTTCCCTATTACTTCAGCCACTTATTTATGTCCCATCAGCAACTTTGCTAGGTGGGTTATCCAAGACATTTTATCTGAGCTTCTTACACCTAGCTAGTCAAAGGTGTCAACCTTTTTCAACGGCAATCCCACCTAGCAAAGGGCCATTCCTACATGACCTATGGCAGTTAAAGGCCATGAATTTGGTTTTAGCACCATTTATGCCAATCACCGGTTGTCGCAGAAGAGTTGAAATCTATTAATCAGGTGCTGTAACCCTGCTGGGGTCTTAGATATCAGCAGGGTGTCGTCCGCAAACAACAAAGTTGGTGTCTTAATGCCCCCTAAGGTAAGGGAATCTGCTGGCTCTTCCTGGAGGAAATCAACTACCCCATTCACATATAGAGAGAATAGGGTTGGGACCAGAACACAGCCCTGTCAGACTCATCTGTTAAATCAGCAATTAGTCAATCACTGTTGTAATAGTTGAAGTTACCTCATCCAATCCAAGCACGGGTAGTTCAGATATGTATTCAATCATCTTTGATGCAGTCTTATAGGATAATAACATTTTTTATGGGGCAGCCCTTCTATTGCAAAGTTATGCACAAAGGAATAGAAATAGGCAATAGGCATGCGAGGGGGGAAGGCCTTGTCCCCAATGTCATGAAGGAATAGTGGAGGGTTCTTCAATGCTCATTGGTCTAGCTGCTATCCGGCAATATATATGTGACTAATAAAAAAGGTGGGGCAGCATAGATCTGACACAAAAATAATACTGTTCCTCTAGCTAATTCTTTTTGTGTTTTTTTGCAAAGAACTAAGTTCAATGAGAACATTTTAAAAGTTCTGTGGGGCACTGGCTTACATAGTCTGGGATGTAGAGTTTGTCCTAAAACTCAGGTGGCTCACCCAGAAGTTGGTCAGCTAACACATTTGATTTAAATTCAGACCAATCACCCTCTTCCTCCTTCTGTGATGTGGTTTCAGGAACTGTGTAATTGTGTGGTATAAAATGTTGGTTCATTTTTATCATAGTCTATCTCTCTACAGTTTAGGGTGAAAGACTAGTCCTTCTTACTGTGACGACCGCACCAGCTGCACTGAACAAACGTTGAGCAGACACACTGGCAACAGGACAAGCCACATACTTTATTGCCAGCCTGCTGAGCTCTGTCCAATGGCGTATCATCCCATACCAATATATCAATTGCTTTTGATCCACATAGACCTCTTTTGGATTATCCAGATACTCTTGAAACATCCTGTGGATGGTCATTGGTGCTGCCACTTGTTCAACCTGTTTTGCCGTCGCCTTTTTTTACTGGACTTGAGCCCTGCCAATTGAAACCAATACAATGCAAAGGTTGGGTCCGGTCCTTCTTTTTTTCTTGTTGCCTGGGTTCTGGGTGATGATGTTGTTGGCTGCTGTGGGACAAGTCTAGCCTCTCTAAAAGTTGAAGGTGGCACCCCATAAATGTGGGGTAGGACTCGAAGTTCCTGCAGTTGTTCTTCCAAGTCTCTGGCTTTCTCTACAATCCATCTCTTGTATTTTAAAACGTCCCCTTCATAAAAAGGGAAGAAAGTGGGTAGACTTATTTTGTACCATGGATCAAGAAGTCTGGCACTTATGTACTCTTTAGATTCAATATGATGTCCTGTTGCAGCTTTACATTAGCAGCCGAGCACAGGACTAAGGTCTCAACCAAGGCGTGTGCTTTTGTGTTTTCATTCACACCTGCAGGGGTGAACCTTTCAGACACCTTCTCTACCTGGTCTTGTAGGAGATATAACAGTGGGATAGCTTGGCCCTTCGTACTGTCTTCCTTGCTAACTTCCCGTGTGAAAACCTCAATAGGGAGTAGCATATGTGTCAGGCATTTAGCTAGGCCCCATTTTTACAAACCCATGGTCATAGCTTTCCCAACTGCATCTCCTCCTCTTTGAATGAGATAGTCATTGATCTGTTTGTCAGCTCATTGCGAACAGAGCCACTGTTGTATTCCACCGAAAGCTCTTAAAACTTTATTCAGGGCCAACACCTGAAGTTATCTTTTTCTTTACCAGTACAAAAGAGATCCAGTGTGCAGTGATGCACATGTAATCAGTCATCTGACAGCTGGTCCACATGTCTGTCATCAGGTGGATGGTGTGAACAACACTTTGCTGCAAAGCTTGTCCAACCAACTGCAGAGCAATGCAGCGCAGGAACAGCCACTCTGGCAAATTAGGTCATACTTGGTACCTTTCATTTTGGGCTGATGGCTACCACAAATTCTAAGAATCCCATCACTTCCACAAAGGAAAAAGTGAGGAGGTCCAGCTCTAATATATTTTGCCAGCTTCCCATTGTACAAACATGTGGTTGGGTGGTTTCACTCGTAGGGCCCCTCCTAACTAAACATGCCCGTAATAGTGGCTTTTTTCTTCTTTTCTTGGGGCACTGACACAGGTGTCTTTTGAGAAGTGGAGGCTAGTGGTAGACACAATGTACGTGGTAGTGGTAGGCAGTTGCTGTATGCTGCGGTGTCTCATCATCTCACTCTGAGTCTTCTTGTGCTATTTTGAAGTTGCTGAGGTGGGTGAATCTGCTGGCACACTGCTGGGGAAAGGGATGCTTTGCGTGAAGAAGATGTCACCCTCTTCTTCCTCATCATCATCACTTTCCCCATGATTGGACTTGTTGCTGATGTTTCCCGGATCTCCCCACCACCACAACCACTTTCAGCAATTATTTTAAGGTGCTCCTATCACTTTATTGTGTGGTGTTTTTTCATATGGGTCATCTGGCCTCCCCTACCATAATGTGTAACTGGCTTACCTCAATGAACATTTGTGTGACAAATGGGTCATACTGCAAAATGCTCCTCCTCTTTGCTAACTGTAAAAAAGTCCCAAACTGGGGAGGAGTACTTTTTTAACAGGCCATTGCCAATGCCTGAAGAAGAACTAGAGGTAGGTGGGCATGTCGTTGATTGCCTCTCTGCTTCTCCTGAGGCAGGGGTTGATGCAAGTCTCAGCTGGGGCTTTACCAATATGTGAGCTGGTGACTGTGCTACCTGTGCTACATCCCTTGGAGCTGTTTGAATAGCAATATCAGATTCCTCTGTGTCACCTTCAACCATGACTACCTCGCCACTGTCATCCTCCTCTTCATCCCCTTCCATAAGCCTAAGTCTTTCTGGAACTTTTCTTTTTCCTTGCCTCTCCTGTTATCTCCTGGTGTCTGTCGGGATCCACTCCATGTCCCTTTCATCATCATCAGAAGTGGTGCTTGGAGAAGATGGTGCTGTAGTACCTTTCCTTTTCCTTGCTGGAGATCTGAGAGCCAATGATTCTGAAAGAAGAGGTTCAACTGAAGAAAGCTCAACCTGCTGTTCTGCTCCATCATCAGACAAATCCATTGCTGGCTGTGGCTTCTGTCTACTTTGCTGTGTTTCCAGAAACAATTGTGTACTACTTTTCAAAAAGAACAAATTAAATTCAACATCACTACTCGTCAGCATCGACATAATTACTCTGGCTGCCTCACTGACAGACATGGTCCTATGCTTAGGTTGGGAGTGGTACTATTGATACAGGAGTGCTGCTCTCAGTTTACTCACTGGATGCCAGTGCAGCAGGCAGAACTTTCCTGAAAAGGTTTGCAGTTTGCATACCAGTGGTGGAAATCTGCTTCTTCTGCTCCCCACTTGCCACTTTCTTGGCAGCACCTTTCTTTGGGGCCATCTTGAAGCTGTCAGTTGGCAGTGGTACTTAGCTTCCCAACAAGCTGAAGAGATGATTATGTTGCTTAGTCAGTCACACATCACGTCCTGCACAAACAAGCAAGAAAAACATCAGTGAAACATTGCAACGTTGCTGTTCAAGTAGCAGTACAACCAATCAATATAATTTAGTGTGGTTACTTGTTATTATTAATAATTAACAATACATTGTTCATTCGTAAAACAGAAAACTACACCAACACAAACTTTCATGGTGTACACTGAGGAAGAATTAGAAGGAACAACAACAACAAAACATACAGCTGTACCTGTTTGCTTTATGTGCAGTGCATCATGTGGGATGTGGCACATAAGTAAGTGCAGCTGACAAATGACAGTACAATAATCCTTACACAATGAATGCTGTTGTGCACCTAACCTATAGCAGACTTGGTGTTGATTCATTGATGTCAGATTTTCCGAAAATTGTAGAAAAAATCTAAAAATAAAATAAAGAAATAAAAAAACATTAAAAATCAAAAAAATAATAGATTACAATTATAAATAAGTGACATTATCCTCAAGCATATAATTCATTTTACTTTATTAAACTGGTATCTCATTGCTCAACCATCCATGCAACGATATGGTAAAGGACCACACTGGCTAGACATACAAAATGGCTGCCGGTCATTTCATTGCCACATGGTCAACAACAAAAACACAGAGCAAAAAGGTATTGGTAACAAAGAGAAGAAGACATGCAGGCATATGGCAAAAGCACAGTGGCTACCACACAAAATAGCTACCGACTGACCATGGTTAACCAGCAAGCAAGGAGACCCTAGCATAATGATAGAAGAACAACACATGCACGCCTATGGCAAAAGCACATTGGATGCCTACGCAATGTGGCCAACAGCCACATGGTCAAACAGCAAACAAGGAGGTATTGGGAACAAAAAGAAGATATGGAGGCCTGTGGCAAAAGCACACTGTCTGGCTACACAAAATGGCTGTCAGCCATACGGTCAGAACAACAACTACCAGTAAGGAGGCATAGTCACTTACAAACAGAGAAGACATGCAGGTCTATGCGGAAAGCACACTGGCTGGCTACACAAAATGGCCGACAGCCACATGGTCAGAGAACACCAACAACCAGCAAGGAGGCATGGCCACAAACAAAGAAGAAATGCAGGCCTATGGAGAAAGCACACTGGCTGGCTACCGAAAATAACTGCCAGCCACATGATCAGAACTGTGGGGTCCTGTGGTTAGCTGGAGATCGTGGAGATTTTGATCTTTTCCCTTTCATTCCTTACCGTCTTGTGTGTGTGCTGAGTATCTTGGTTGGGTGTACTTCAAGGGATTGCCATGTGCAGTCAGTGGGTATTTAAACACCATTTGACTTCTCTTCTTTGCATGGTTTTGATTCCGGTTTACGCCGCTAGAAGGACTTTGCCAACAGCGTTCTTGGATTACACGCTGCGTTTGGTGTGCTCTGCTCTGCTTTGGATTTCCTTTCCCTGGGGCACTGGATACTGACATTGTTCTATGATATGGATTATTGTTTGAACATTTGTCAGTGAGCACGGGAAGGACGTTTTCCCCGTCTCTACTTGGATTTTGTTCCTTCACTTTTGTGACTCATCACTTTCGTTGTGTGTTTTTTTCGGCGCTTCTACAAAGCATTTCATAAGCAAGCAACAAGAAGGGATCCCTTTTTGCTTTTAGCATTTTAACAGGTTTTTGACCTAGTGGGTATTTTTTCCCCATTTTACGAAGGTGGCAATAGATGTTATTTTTGCTTGGACAATTTATCCATGTGTTTCTGGTGACTGCATCATATTTGTTGCACCACAACAGGATAGAGTAGATCCTTGGTTGTTGTTTCCTACCCTCTTAGCCAAAGACTATACAAGAAGGGGTACGAAATACCCACATCCCTGTTTGTGAATGTGTACCTTGTCAAGTATTAATGAGGTCATATATATTACGCACTGCTTAATACTCTCTTCTTTTCTTCTCTCCCAAAAGGCAACCTGTTTCTTCACTGTGTGACAGGGGGAGCCTAGACAGATAGTCCACAGTGTTTTGTTTTTGTTTCCCTTTTTCCCCCTACCTTCTCCTGGTGCCTTCTTCTCCAGTATATAAATAGCCAATAGTGGTTAAGGCAGGGGTAGTGGATTGGGACATTCTTTGCTCCAGCAGTATTGGATTCACTAGTTAGTGGTAGAAGAACAAGAACAACAACAAACAGGAGGCCTGGAAAACAAACAACACATGCAGGCCTAGGGTGGACACTGACTATTCAAAATGGCCCCTGGCACATGGCATAATGAACAACAAAGGCAAATGGTGGCCAAACACATATACACACACACACACACAGTGACGAGACAAAAGAGGCATGGTAATACAGCGAACACTACATTAATTAAGCAATGCAAAAACAAAAATTAAAAGGGCTACAAATGTTCACAACAATACAATCCTCCAAAGGCATTAACCCACCTGAACACTGTTTGCATGGAAAAAATGTAAAATACCACAAAATAACATTATGTATTTTATTCCAATGGCATCCATGGCCTAAATGATGTTTCAATTCTACAGACACCACAGACACAGTTGTTTTATACACCGATGAATAGTACAGGGCCTACTGGCTGGAAGGCCCATTGGCAGACTAGGCCACACAGTGAATTAAATCAATTGATATTTCAATCCTATTAAAAACATGGAGAGGAAAATGTACTGAACTGTGCAACATTTGTCCTTTATAATAGAAGACAAATTTCATACACATTTTTTTAATAAAAGTTCAAATAAATCCATGTGCATGCCCCCAGCCAAACAAACAACACCCTTATACACCAGTTTTTCAACTTACTTGTGAGATCTCAAAAACAAAGTCCTTAAATGCAATGCTGTATATGCAGCAGACAAGGAGAGTGATCCTTCCAGCTCTAAATCCCAATGAAAAATGACCAGGAGCACCTTGATATGGGCACAGGGTTCGACTCTAGCCCCAGCGCACAGATTCGAGCATTTGGTGATCTATACATAGCTTTAATTGCCTGAATAAAACCATTTCCAAACCCTTGCCACCTCATTTTTGGGAATAAAAATTCCAAGGAGACACTGTCAAATGCTTTTTCTGCGTCCAATAGTATCACCCCACACGGCAGTTTACGTGTGTTGGCAATATCCAGCATTGTTGTAACTCTGCTTATATGGTTGACCGTGCCTTCTCTGGTATGAATCCATGTTGGTGGACCGAAACTAAGGGTGAAATCTCTCTGGAGAGTCACTTTGCTAGTATTTCAGTGTAGTTTTTCCCATCGCATTTTATGAGCGAAATCGGTCTGAATGAGCCTGGAAGTGTGGGTGGCTTATCTTTTTAAAGAAAAAATCGAACCCCTTGTCCATATCAAGGGGTACCTAGAGGGCTGCCCCTGCTCTCTGCTGCAATTTGCGCTATATATCAACCCACTCCTAAACCTATTGGAACAAAGGCTAAATGCCCATTCATCAGGCTCTAGGCAGGAACGGGTTGAAATATTAGCATACGCAGACGATATGTCGATAGTCTCCCCGGATCATCAATATATGGGAGGAGCTCAGGTTATAAACTAAATCTGGCCAAGACACAGGTTATATGCACAGATCAAATACATTTTAACGATCCGAGAGTTAAGGAGGAGGGGCCATATTTGGGGGTGCGATTGAATGTGTTTTTGATTCAATGGTTGTATTTAATTGGGATCCTCTGTTACGTAAGATTAAAAAGGAATTAGATAGGATGGTAGGTCTTTATTTGTCAATTCTGGGAAGATGTAATATTCTAAAACTTAACATTTTACCAAAGGTTTTTTACTTTTTTATGGCAGTCCCACTGGAAATTAAAACGAAACAGATTCAGAGATTACAATCTATCGGTAGCAGTTTTCTGTGGGCATGGGGGATACCCTGCTGAGCACTGAAATTGATGTCCCTTCCGCAACAAGGTCGAGGCTGGGCAGTCCCTAACTTTCAGTTTTAAATATTGGCCATGTTTATTACAATATATGGGAATTTTATTAGTTGGGGTTAAGGGCGAAAGTATAGAAGATATACCGCACATTTATCAGCTGCTATTAGGCTCTATAACAGAGAGAACTATTTTTAAGATACTTGAGCCCAGTAATTCCAAAAAAACTCCCTTTAAGGTGCTTCAGGCCGCTCACAAGGATTGGCTTAAAATCAGGCAGCATCTAAAGATTAGTAGGATTAACTATTACACCCCAACGATCACCCCCGTTTTACTTCTTCCTATTTTTTTGGATGGCATCATGAACAGATGGAGAAGTAAAGGAATTTTGAAGTTAGGAAACCTAGTAGATAGTAATGGTATTATGTCTTAGACTTCATTAATGGCTAAATATGATCTCCCTAAAGCAGACTTTTTTACATGTCTACAGATCCGAGACTACTTAATTAAAAGAGGCGATGCCCCATGTCTGGCACAGAAAAAGAATGTATTTGGAAATGAGGAAGGGGTTGGCAAAAGATTGGCAACATATATCAAGCATTTATTGCAACACAAAAGAATGACGTGGAGGCACAACATATTAAATGGAATATCAGGCTGTCAATAGGGGTAATATTTTGGAAGAGTCTATTGCACTAGCGGATAAACCTCTAATATCTTACAATCTCAAAACACAGCAATATAAAACCATGTTTAACCTGTATTATACAGTGACAAAAATTGCGCTTGGGGGGGAGATAAGTAAAGACTAGTGTACCCAGTGTGGGAGGGATCAGGCAGATATAGTGCATCTGTTTGTTACATGCCGAGAATTAAAACAATTAATTAATAGAATGCAGACCTTTTTGACGAAAATTACAGGGGTGCAGATTAAGATAGCCCCACCAGTTGATGATGTTGGGGGTTCTTGGAGGATGCTGCACTAACACAGGGAATATATACAGTCAGATATTTAGTATATATTGCCGTTGCTGTGGAAAGATTGTGTATAGCATCACTGTGGCATCAGAAAGAACCCCCTACTTTCAAGATATGGAGAGGAAGGCTGGTTGCCATATGCAAACTTGAAACTAGTATTTACGCGATCAAAGCGTTACAGAGGAGAAGATTGGGTGTTAAAATTTGGGGGGCTTTGACAGAATTTATGACACCTGCAACACAAGTAAACTAATAATCCCTGCCATTTCAGAAGGTATACATTTTGCTTTGCAGCATAAATCTCCTGCTCTGTCTCTAATTGTATGTGTATGTTCCCGGATCACTGCTTCTGAACGTACAATGTTTTTTTTCTTTATACCGCACATTCTCTAACTGGTTAAATTCAAGAATTTTTTTTAAGTCTTAAGGAATTGTTGATATATTTTTGTGAGGGGTTCGGGGGCGAGGCTCATTGCCTATGGCTGAAGTACGCTAAGAGCTGCTTTGCCAACAGCAGCTGGGTAAAAGGGGGAATCCTCTCTCATGGGACAGGGAGGGGGGTGGGTGTACTTGTCAAGTTTGGGGTAAGGGGTAGGGGGGAGGGCGGAAGAAAAGTGGGCCGAAAAATGAAAAATCAACACTAGTGCACAAAAGGTTTAAGATAACTGGTAGGGTGTTACATCATTTTGTTAATGAAAATGCATTAAGAATTGATATATTTGATGTGACAGTGGAAGTAAATGGGGCATTGTTAAAAAAACTGAACATTTTATCATGGATAAGTTTAAATGTATAGTTTGGAACGTGGCAGTCTTAAATAGCACAACTAAACTTAAACTAGTCTGTGAGGAGTTGAAAATGTACCAACCCCAGATAGTAGTCATAACAGAAACTCATATTGCTTATAAAGACCGAAATTTGCTAAAACATTTTGGGGTATGAGGGTATTATATGTACAACTCAATCAATATCTGCAAAAGGTGTAGTGATATTAATAGATAAGAGGTTTCATTGTAGAGTGCTAAAAACTCAATCAGACCAGCGAGGTAGGTGGGCTAATATACAGTTTGAGAAGGTGAGTAAAAAATGGGTGGTCTGTGCAATATATGGCCCCAATGTGTATGACTCCGCTATTTTCGAATATCTTAGTATGGATTTTTTAAACTGGGAGGGAGAAAAATTAATCACGGGGGATTTTAACTGCATTATAGACTACGGCTCAGACTCTTCCGGGAAAGTACGGATTCAGAAAATGCGTAATACGCGGGCCGCCATACTTCAAATGGCAAGGTTACACTCCGTTAAAGACCTATGGAGAAATAAATATGCGACAATACCAGTATATACATTCTTTTCAGCTCCTCATAAATCCTACTCAAGGATAGATATGGCATGGGTATCGGAGGGTCTAATTAGAACAAGAGATATGGAAATCTGCCCCCGTGTAACATCGGATCATAATCCTATTATTATAGTATTTAAGGTCGATATAGTAAGGAGGGAGATTAGACTGTTCTCTTTCCCGAGATACCTGTTGACAGATGGTGATTACCTAGAAAATATGGCACGAGACTTAGAATAATTTTTTAGAATTAATACAGGGACAGCATCACCAATAATAGTTTGGGATACAATGAAAGCATTACACAAAAATATATTTTTCTCCAGAATAAGATACGTAAAAATAAAAAGGTGCTTCGGTTGAGCACTCTAAGAGATCTCGAGTTGCAGCATGTGGAAGCAGTGAATAAGGGCCAGATAAATCAGGAGACTCTATGCCTAGCACTAATTGATGGTAGAGTGTTAGTAAAGAAGTTCCTAAGAGATAAAACGGCCACAAGCTACAACAAATTTCGACTTGAAAAATATGAATATGGGGAACATATAGGGCAGGTATTGGCCTATCAAACTGCAGAGGCAAAAGCAAAAACAAGGGCGGGGTGGCGGATGAACATCTGCATACCAAAACATTGACAATTTTAGAGCAATGCCATATGTTTTATCAGCAGCTTTATTCACTTGCATGGGCCCCAAATCAGGATGAAATTGATGGTTATATTGAGGATAGTGAAAAAACCCACAGAAACCTGTGTAATGGGGCGCACTATCCACTCACTCACAATTACGTGATTTGTTTTTTTTTATTTTACATACATATTTTCAATCCAACTTAAACATGATAAATTTGTCAAACTTGTTATTCATCACGATTCCAACTAGGATGTTCACAAAATATATACACAGTCTTAATAATCAGACTGAGAACATAAACAAACAAGAAAAGTAAATTCTCATCAGACGGTGATTGTATTTTCTTCCTTCAAAGTTGTTTTTATTCTTCTTATGCATCAATCAATGTGATAGTTTGAGTTCTTCAAGCAACTCTCCATCATTCAACAAATGAAGACATATCCCAATGCATTTCGGTATGCACCTTCGTCAGGGGAATGTTCTACAAGTAACATAAAAATCTATCACATATATACCAAAAAGGATACCATATTTACTATTACAAATCTGTAGATATCATTATTTAGTGCATTAATCTTAAACAGCAACCAGAAGATCTCCTAGTGTATTATGCACATTACATGTGAGATCGAAAATCATGCACATAAAAGTTCACCTACCACCTTATAAACCAAACCGAAAAATGGTGAACAGCCCCACTCAAGCCTCACCTCCTGATAACTACGTGTACACTAAACAAACCTCAACGTAAAAAAACCAAGTAAATCACCAAATATTCTGGAATTCAAAAAGTGCCATTTCTGGGCACTCTTACCTTCACTAACAACAATTCAGCCAGCAAAAATAAAGAAAAAAGTCAGTGCTTCCCTTTTTTAAAAAACAATGTTGAAACCCTTAGTGCGTTGCCTGCATAGTTTCATGATTAGTGTATGCACTGCGGACAGAGCCGGTACTTACCTAGTCTTCCAGACCACACTGTTGGATCCTTATAACGCTATTCTAGTTGAGTAGTGTCATCGCTGAGCGCACACCGGCTCCAGGAGGGGTCACAGCGCTTTACCGCATGCTGCACGCTGCACTGACCTGACAGGCAAAACCACGCAGCGCCGCTGGGTTCCTGACGCTGTGATTGGACTACAGCTCCCAGCCTGCTCTGCAACCACACCGCTTCCTCTTCCTGTGGAAAGCGCCAGGAGGCGCACAAAAGGGAACAGCTCCCACAGAGGAGCGGGGGTCATCGCTGAGCGCACACCGGCTCCAGGAGGGGTCACAGCGCTTTACCGCATGCTGCACGCTGCACTGACCTGACAGGCAAAACCACGCAGCGCCGCTGGGTTCCTGACGCTGTGATTGGACTACAGCTCCCAGCCTGCTCTGCAACCACACCGCTTCCTCTTCCTGTGGAAAGCGCCAGGAGGTGCACAAAAGGGAACAGCTCCCACAGAGGAGCGGGGGTCATCGCTGAGCGCACACCGGCTCCAGGAGGGGTCACAGCGCTTTACCGCATGCTGCACGCTGCACTGACCTGACAGGCAAAACCACGCAGCGCCGCTGGGTTCCTGACGCTGTGATTGGACTACAGCTCCCAGCCTGCTTTGCAACCACACCGCTTCCTCTTCCTGTGGAAAGCGCCAGGAGGCGCACAAAAGGGAACAGCTCCCACAGAGGAGCGGGGGTCATCGCTGAGCGCACACCGGCTCCAGGAAGGGTCACAGCGCTTTACCGCATGCTGCACGCTGCACTGACCTGACAGGCAAAACCACGCAGCGCCGCTGGGTTCCTGATGCTGTGATTGGACTACAGCTCCCAGCCTGCTATGCAACCACACCGCTTCCTCTTCCTGTGGAAAGCGCCAGGAGACGCACAAAAGGGAACAGCTTCCTCCGCATCGCGGACGCGCGCGGACGGCGCCGGGCGGAGCCCGGGCAGAGGGCGGGCCATCTGTGGCCGTCAGGGGACGACAGAGGACAGGACAGGCCATATCCCTTGGCTGTCGCCATGGGGAAACGTAAGCTAATGAGACAGGATAACGACAAGGACGGTAAGAAACCTAAGGTGGCTAAGAAACAAGATACCATAATCTCTTATCTTACTTCTGCTGTGGGAGCCTTAAATGAGGAAATTGCCATCTCTGAAAAGGAGCTTGGTCTTGATGCCAGGGATTCTTCCGTTACTGTCTCACAACACGCCCCACTTCTAATCAGTGTGCCCCCTGTCCCCCTTGAGCCTGTTATTGCTATCGTACAACCACCTCAGGCCCCCATACCATCACAAGTATTATCCCTTACGGCACAAGAACATGACTGTGGACCGGTACCCCCACAAGAACACAAACGTACAGGTGTAAAGGGAAAACGCAGGCTTGCAAAGAAAGGTCACATTAATAACAACAAGTCTACTTTGGACCCGGACTTGGCCGATACAGTTGTTCCAAATATATTTGATGCAAGGGTCATGAACTACATGGCAGACTTAGTGGAGGGGATGTTTGAGTCCCGCCTAGAGCCGGCCCTTGTTGCTATTGCTAAAGATATTGTGGATACCCTCCACTCCTGTGTACACAGACTTCTGGACAAATGTAAAAACCTTGATAATTTTGTTAAAGAGCATAAAGCACAAACCAATAGGACAATGGTCCAGAAGAATGTGGGGACCAGACCCAACATTCTCTCCGGGCCGTGTGTAGCTAATGAAATAGCTGTGAGTCAGATTTGTGATGATGCTGTGGGGCCTAGAGAGTCTCAGACAATCCCTGGGGGTCAGCAGGGTATGCCCGACAAAGTGCTACCTCAAGTAGGTGACATGAAGACAAGTTCACCACCGTTTCCCCCTAGCAAACCTTCCCTGACTCATTTATGCTGGATTTACTCTCCAAAGCAGAGACAGACTTTACAGTCTGCCTTGATGAAGCGGCCGATAGTACCAACATTATTGAATCCTTCATTTCTATTTGTAATAAGATCAATGAGGGCCTAAAAACTAAAACTAAATCCTTAGCATCCAACCACCCACGATAGTTTGACGGTAATTGCTCTAAAGCTCATAAGGCTTTACTGCATGCCCTGAAACAGAAACTGAGGAACAGGGAGGCAGTAGTTAGTCTGAGGAGCGCCTATAAGCAAGCCATAGCTTCTAGAAAGAAGGACATTAAAACCACAGCTTGGCATGACCTTAGTTCAATAGATACACTGAAGGATAGTAATAAATTCTGGGGCATAATTAACCACCCATATTTTTCCTGTACAGAGAATGCTGTATTAGACTGTGTGATTGCAGATGATTTGTGGGTTGCACACTTCAGTAAGATCTATGACAATGAGGCCACGGATACACTCTCGCCCATTGAATTTACATCTATTAATAGTCCCCGAATGTTACACTTTGAAGTGGCTGATGTTGAAAAGGAAATTGTGGATACATCCAAAAACAAAGCCCCAGGCCCAGATGGGGTGCCAGCGGACCTTTACAGGACAGAACCAACCTTATGGGCTAAGGTGCTCACTAATGTTTTTAACTCAGCTAGTACCAACGGTTTTCCCCCTTCATGGTCTACATCAACCATAATACCGGTGTTTAAAAAAGGCTCGAGATGTGACCCCTCCTGCTACAGACCAATCTCCTTAATCGACTCTGCCGTCAACATCTTGGGCAGAGTGATTCTTTCAAAACTGGAGGATTGTCTGAAAGACGGAGGGGTTCTCTCTAAACTTCAATATGGTTTCTGTGCTAAAAGAGGTACATTAGATCAATGCCTCAACTTGCAAATGCTCATTAGCAAGTATACCCAGGCGAAAGAAGGCATGCTCTACATGGGGTTTATGGACTTATCATCAGCCTTCGATCTGGTAAATAGGGGGAAACTGTGGGAAATTCTGAAAAACTTGGGAATTGACCCTTATTTAGTGAATTCTTTGGATACTCTCCACCAAGGACTGAAGGCCAACATTCGTGTTAACAGGGAAGGAGGATGCACTCGCTACTTTGACTCTAAGCGGGGTGTAAGGCAAGGGTGCATCTTGGCCCCTCTACTTTTCACACTTTATATAAACTCCATTGACAAACATTTGATAAAAGCCACTCAGGACATTCCGTTTGTGGGAAACTCTGCAGTCCCGGTCCTGCTCTATGCCGATGACTTGTTGGCACGTACAGGGCTGGGGCTGCAGAGACTCTTAGATTCCTTTGGTGGCTTCATGGAATCGTTAGATCTGAGTGTGAACAGTAAAAAGTCCCATGTCATGGTGGTAGGAAAGCGCCCAAAAACATATAGAATACAGTCTTTCTCTTGTAATGGTGTTGCTTTGTCAATTGTTCCTGTATTTACGTACCTTGGTGTAATCTTTGATCTAAAGGGAAGCTGGGCCCCCCAACTTAATGCTAAATGCCTTGCGGTTGCCAGATCATCATCTGCTTTAATGGACTTTGTTAAGCGGTTAGGATCCAGGCCTATGGAGGCACTCTTATCCATCTATAAATCGAAATGTATATCTATTGGACTGTATGGGGCCTCATTATGGGGATATTTGCAACAGGAAAAACTGCAAAAAATAGAGAATACGTTTTTAAGGAATCTCTTAGCGGTTCCCCAATCAACGCCTGTCTATACTATTCACACCGAGTTGGGACTGAGCTCCATTTCCGACCTTATTCACTTAGCCCCTATAACGTGCTGGGTTAAAACTTGGACCAACAAGGAGATCTCACTGAACCATGCCATCCTAAAAGACGTAATGGCACTTGATAAAGCAAATAAAATACCCTGGCTATGCTACATAAGAGATGTCTTTGCCAAACTGGGACGTCCAGAGCTTTTTCATTCCCCGCACTTGTTGCATAAAAATGATTTGAAGTGGGTGAAGACAAACTTTATGAGGATGGTAGAGCAAGAACGAGAACAGCTGGAAATGTGTAAACCCCTTGTGAGAGCAAATTATGTTCTGAAAACTACTTCACAAATAGAACCATACCTCAGAATTGTATCCATCCCACAGCATAGACATCTCCTGATCAGATTTAGATTGAGCATTGTTCAATATACTTTGGGTATCTCATGTGTGTGGGGGAAACCAGACCTTACACCTCCTTGTAGCTGTGATAGTGTCTCCCCCGAAAGCCTTTTGCACTTTATCATGTTTTGCCAGCACTTTTCGGATATCAGGAAGCGACATCTACTGCCTATACTTAGAGAAGCGGGATTCACCCAGGTTAAACCGGCACTGATGTTCTTACAAATGTTAAGTACACTGAGGGTGATGTTTGGGGTTGCCAGCTTCCTGGTGGCTGCTGTTCGTAATAAGAATAGGAGGTTAGCCCTTATGCAATTGGAGATCTGATTATATCCCTTTTTCACTGTACAGATTATATCCCTCTGCTAATGAATTGTGAGATTTTTTACCTGTGGATGACCGCATCACCAACACTTGATTTTATGTCTTTTATCATGTATAATACTGTATACTATGTATGATTACATCTTTTTATGTATTTTTTAACATTACTGTGTGTAATATAATTGTGTGATCGCTTTTATGATTTTTATTAATCGAAATAAAGTGCTATTGACTATGACTATGAGTAGTGTCTTTCGTCTGTAACATATTAAAAGAAAGTCTCCTTAGGACTTAAAAAGTTTGTGTTACAATCTAGCGTTCTTCCTAATCTATGTTGTATCGTCTTACCTCTATCTTCTAAATCATGCGCACCGAGTAACTCTGGGATTCTCTCGCTCTGTGGCTTTCTCGCTAGATTGAACAGTACTCATGACGCCAGTATATGGCGTCTGACGTCAAACTTCTAAGGACATAGAAAACGGACTGCACGCCTATTCATACCTCTTGCAAAATGGCTATTGTTTACTTCCTACTCGGTAACATACGAGTTGAAAATTACCTGACCCTATTCCTAGAAACCGAAAAACGAAACCTTACATATATTGCGCTGAAAAAATAATAATTGTGACAATTACTACCGCTCCGTGTTTTAAAAAACATGTGAGATTTTTTGAGCATGAATGTCAATGACACTCTGAATGTGATATAAACAAAAACATATAAAATGCAGATACCAAGCATGTATATTAAAGCACAAGTTTACAGAAAACATATCATCTCAATCTTATCATTGAGTCCATAGGGAATCAACGTCCTAAGGGACTTTATCCAGTATGTTTCTCTTTGTGCCAACAGTCTAGTTGTGTCAACATGTGGTTTTTCCACCATTCTTTCTAACACAGTGAATTTTAATTGAGGCATCGTGTGACCCCTCTCATGCCAATGTACAGCCAAACATGATTTCATATTTTTTGTACGTATCATACTTTTATGTTCGGTCATCCGAACCTTCACCTTCCTTGTGGTACGTCCAACATAAACCAGTCCACATGGACATTTGATCGCATATATTAGAACACTAGAATTACAATCAGATGTATGTCTCAAGGTTATCTTTTTTCCTGTTTGGGGGTGAGCAAATGAGTTGCCTACCAGTACGTTACCACAATGGCCACAGTTTTGGCATTTCATCATGCCTTTCTGACCCAAATCTACACTTTCATGCTTGCCACCTTTCAAAATTTCTTTAATGTTCCTTGACCTGGAGTGTGCAATGGGGGGGAGCAAGATGGAGGCAGCGTAAGCCTGTGTGCGCGGCCGCTACGCCACGCTGGTCACAGAACTCTCAGGTGATCGGCTACCTGACCTGCGGATCCGTGATGCTGGCTTCCCAGGCTCGGACGCATCGAGCTTGTAGACGACGGAGATCGCTTCGGGACTCGCCCGGAGCCGCGAGACCATTTGGGGAGATCGTTGGAGCGGCGGGGAAGCGCTGCAGTGAAGCGAATTGCCGTACGGATTTGCTGGTGTTCTCCGCCGCGTGCAAAATCTCTCCAGCAGGCATAGCCCTTACATGCAGCAGCCGCTGGTTTGGGACACAGACGCCTGCTGTGCGCTCGGTGAAACGAGCTAACAAACGCCGCTTTGGATGGTGGGAAGTGTCTTTCCTGGTGCTGGGCTACACAGTACTATCTGCTCTGTTTGGATTTTGGGGGCAGCTCAGAGTATCGGAGGGAGCAGATTTTGACAAGAAAGCCAGAAAGATGAACTCTCGTGGGAGTAAAAAAAGCTTAAAGGCGAAGACACCTATTACAGGGAAGGAGTCTTTAGCGGGAGACGACACTGGCAAGAATAAGTCCAAACAGGTCAGTGGGGTTATTGGAACAAAAAAGAATGCTGGCCTGGCAGGGGTAGGGGCTGGGGCTGGGGCTGGGGCTACTAGCAGAGACCTCAGAGACAATAAAGATGCCAGTTTGGCGCATCCTTCTCCTCCCCCAGCTAAAATATTTCTAGCGGCTAAAAACCAGGCTATCACGACTAAAAGTAGCATAAAAAACACGCAGTGCCCCATCAGAATTGATGACTCCTCTAAGCAGAATAGCGATCATGGTGACATTGAACAAACACCCGCTGTCACTTTGGACTCCAATAACGCCTCTTCAAACCTAGAAGTCCTCCCCAATCTGATTGACATTCAGCAAACCTCTCTATCACTGCAACCCTCAACGGAAGAACATGATCATACACTTGGTCCCCTTAATCAGCCTGATCCCCTCTTAACCCCACTTCCAACGGAACATCCAGAGCTAGACGAAGGAAATAATGCTAACTCCCTTTGTACTCCCTTTGAGAAACTGAACACCAAAGATCACCCCACAAAGACGGAAACTGTTATTCGAAGCTTGGAAGTTCCTCCTGGCTCTGCTGCCCCATGGACCCCAGAAATTGGTCAAGAGGCCTTTTATTCAGTATCACACAGAACTCCGAGCTCGTCAGGGGAAAGCGAGACAGAAGAATAAAGTGAAGGCAATACTAAGGGGGTCCTTGGGGGGTGGGGTGGGAGGGGAGGGTAGGGTTGCTGCAGGCACACAGAGATACTCACTGTACACACACATACACACACCAAATTTTTTATGGAATTCAGATGACCATTCCATCACCCTTTAGATGGCTAGGTTAGAACCACTACGAATTGTCTCAGTCAATGTCTGTGGCCTGAATGATACATCAAAGAGACAAAAGGTGGCTATGGGTTTGCAAACACTTGGGGGAAATATAATATGTTTACAGGAAACCCATGTAGAACAATCCCAAAAACATCTGCTAAACACGGTAGGGTTCAAAGTAGTGGGCGCCACCACACAAGGAGCTAAAAGAAAGGGGGTTGGAATCTTAACCGACAGAAAATTTGCTGTTAGCAACCCACAAACTAAATCAGATCCATCAGGAAGGTGGGCTATCACCCAGA
This sequence comes from Lissotriton vulgaris, assembly GCF_964263255.1. NCBI lineage: Eukaryota > Metazoa > Chordata > Amphibia > Caudata > Salamandridae > Lissotriton > Lissotriton vulgaris. The sequence continues at coordinate 683,465,406 of NC_141696.1, forward strand.
TTCAACTCCCTAATAATATCTCTTTTACTCTTTGCTCACTATACGGGAGCAATGCTGATGATCCCGGGGTTATTAATCAGGTCTCAAATGAATTAGCACACTGGCCCACCCCGATAGTGTTATGCGGGGATTTTAACATACACCTACCAGGTAATTGGGATGTCAACACAACCTGGAAATACAAAGGAAGGAAACCCCAAGTCTTCCAAGCCCTAACCAACCTTTTACAAACTCATGGACTGATAGATAGTTGGGCGAGCAAAAATCCTTCACTACCTGGATATACCTTTTATTCGGCTCCGCACCAAGTATTGGTTAGGCTGGACTATTTTTTTGTTTCCGCATCATTAGCTACTAGTTTTACTATAGATATAGCACCCCGATTTATGTCCGATCATAATCCCATCATTCTTACCATAAGAGAGTTTGGGCAACCTAGAGAGGCTTCTAGATGGAGCTTTGAGAAAGCGTTACTATATGATCCAAGTTAAATCAATCATATGCGAGGATGGACCCCAGAGTTCCTGGGGATTAATATTGGCTCCGCCTCTCAGATGATAGTATGGGACACTTTAAAGGCAGGGATTAGAGGTGAGACCCTTAGGTTTTCAGTTCATAAAAACAGAGCAGAAAAAGTCCAGGTTAAAGATCTCCAAGAAAAATTAAGAAAAATAGAAATGAAGCTAACTCAAACAATCCCTGCAGGACTAGATTGCCAACCAGTCCAGCAAGAGGCGATCCTGGCTAAAGCGGAAATAGGGGCGGTATTTATGGGTAAAATAGCAGCTAAGTGGGCAGCAGCAAGAGAGAAGACATATGAGTGCAGTGACAGTATTGGCCATCACTTAGCTGTTAAGACGAGACAACAAATGACCTCTAATGAAATACACAAAATTAGATCGTCTTCAGGCACCGAGGTCTCCGATCCTAGCTGCATCCGGCATGAGTTCCAGGAGTTTTATGCTAAGCTATATAAGGAAGAAAACTGCTGCATGACCGATGTTCTAGATAGAAAGATCCTTGAATATCTTAGCGAGATCGAATTAAACAAGCTTAGCCTAGAAGAAAGTGAACTACTAGACCTCACCCCTACATGGGAAGAAATCCTGGATGCCCTCAAAAGTCTTCCTGACGGAAAAGCTTCTGGCCCTGACGGCATTCCCGTCGAATTTTTTAAAATATTTGCCAGCCAAATCAAGGTTATATTCTCAGAAGTAATTACCTCCATCTTCAGTGGCACTTTACCTCCAAGCTCTTGGTCTAGTGCCAGAATATCTATCTTTCCAAAAAAAGACAAATCTCCACTAGATATGAGCTCCTACAGACCAATAACCCTCATCAACTGCGACTCTAACATTTTCTCCAAGGTATTAGCCTCTAGAATATCTTGAGTAGTGGAACCCCTTGTTTCAAAATGGCAACACGGTTTTATACCTAAGAAAGGGACCACTGAACATGTCCGGAGAGTTATTACTCTGTTTGACGCTGCTCAAGTCGCTGCAGATCCGATGTCATTAATACTACTCGACGCCGAAAAGGCCTTCGACCGGGTCTCTTGGCAATTTCTTTGGAGATTAATGGACAGTATGGGATTCGGGGGTAGGTTCATGCAGGCGGCGCAGGCACTCTATCACAACCCAACCGCTAGCGTCGTAATAAATGGACATTTGACGCAGCCCTTTAAAATCTCACGAGGTACCAGGCAGGGCTGCCCCTGCTCCCCGCTATTGTTTGCGCTCTACCTAGACACTCTCATTAAACAAATAGAGAAGAATCACAACATTTCTCCAGTAACATATTTTCAAAACAACTGTAATATCCTGGCCTATGCTGACGATCTCGCCATCACTACTCCAGACCCTGCCAATTCTATACAGGCACTAGAAAGGGAGGCCCACAAATTTGGAATATTATCTGGGTATGCCTTAAATAAAAGCAAAACACAGATATTAGTAAATAATAAAATCATCTGGGCTGATGCTAGAGTGGTACTAAAGGCCAAATACCTGGGCGTACTAGTAACACCTAGACTGGAGGAAATAGTTGCAGCTAATCTGGCTCCCTTGCTGTTCAGACCAAGAAGGCACTAAAACAAATAGATAATATACATCTAACGCTGGTTGGCAGGTGCAATGTCATTAAAATGACCTATTTTCCTAAATTACTTTATTTTTTTCGCTGTATCCCTCTTGAGTTTAGCAAAAAAGATCTACTTAAATTTCAACAAATTTTTACACAGTTCATTTGGTCATACGCTCAACCTAGACGTGCATTAAAACATCTCACGTTACCGAAAGACAGAGGGGGATGGGCTTTTCCCAACATCTTCCTATATTACTGGGCGGCAGTCCTTCAATACAGCTCAGTTTTGTTAAGAGAATCCTCCTGTGGAGCTGATCCGTCTTTGCCCTCACCCTTACGGTCCTTGCTAGGGGAACAACAATGGGGCTGTTTAGTCCGAGAAACAGCCTATGGATATTACAATCGCGTTAAATTCAAGACGCTAATGAATTCTTATAAAGTTTTCGCCATGTCCGGAAAACGTTTGGAATGGGTAGATATAATTATTACTCCCCTATAATTAATAACAACAACCTACCTGCTATATTTAGTTCATCTTATCTATCTGAATGGCATAGAGCAGGGGTTACAAAATTAGGGGACCTTATAACGACTAGGGGAATTTAGACCTTCTCAACTTTGCAGAGTAGATTTAAATTAAAAAGTCAAGACCTATTTAAATATATGGCTATTTACGATTACCTTGCCAGGAAAGTGGGAGGAGCTAACAGATTTGCTGAGGTTGAGCTTATGAACACTCTCCGGAATATCGCCTCTACTCGCATTGGAAGTATATATCAATTAATAAACAAGGAAACCCCTGATGATCTAGAAATTATTGCTTCCAAATGGCACACTAAACTTGATTCCCCTCAAAGCATATTTTTCAACTCCCTGTGTTTATCACAGCAAATCCTTTTTTCGGCCAAACTGCAAGCAAAACATTTTAAAACTATATTATTTTTGTATATGACACCTAGCAAAATCATTAAATGGGGATCTGGGAGAGGAACATTATGCCCACACTGCTCTGAGATAGGGGCCGACTCTATACATATATTTGCAACATGCCCAATTATTAGTTCCACCCAACTCAGAATACAGAACTTACTGAGTAAAATAACAAATCAATCAATCCTTCTGAACCCTACTACTATTCTTTTGGGAACACAATCTGACTCCTTGAGAGTAAAAGAAGAAGGGCTGATATTTGTAGCAATGGCAGTATGGAGGATATGCATTTCTTCTGGATGGTTAGACTCAGAGTCCCCCTCCTATGCACAATGGCTGGCTAGATTAGTTGCCACATACCATCTTGAAAAATCTGTATATGCTAAGAAGGGAAGAAGAAAAAGGAAGATGGGTATTGAAGTTTGGGGGGCATTCTCCAAATGGATTGATCAACAAGGGCAGGCTGATATAGAGACATAGAAGGGCCACCAGAAATCCACAAAATCTTGTTTCCTTTTACTTCTTTATTTTTCTTCTTTCCTTCTTCTTTTTGTTTTTCTTTCTTTTACAGACATATTCTCTTGCCACATTTTTTCCAGCTTTATCCTATTTTCTTTTTTTCATCTTTGTTTATAAGTATCTGTGCCACTGGTTTGTAATGAAGATGGAAGGTGGGAGGCGGGTGGGGGGGGGGGTCATGAATTATCTTTCTTGTGTAATTTGTTAAGATTCCGACTTTGTGAAAACCAATAAAAAACATTTTTTTAAAAAGACCTGGAGTGTGCATACAGAGGTTTGTCTAAAAATACCTGCCTAAAATCAGGTTCTTGCTCGATGATTTCCCATCGTTTCCTGATACATCTTTTTATAGCCGCTGCGGCTGTGGAGAATTTTAGTACATAGACTTCCCTCCTGTTTTTAACTCTTTCACTTTTTTCCAACATAGTGGATCTAGGCATGGTCCTTACTCTGTTCTCGGCTTGGTCAAGAACTGTGTCCGGGTACCACCTTGTTTTGTATTCTGTTCGCATTCTCATGATGGTCTCAAATCCTTGATTCTCATCTGAACAAATCCTTTTTGCCCTGATAAATTGTGATAGTGGTAGGTGTCTTTTTAAAGATTCGGAATGAAAACTATCATAATGTAAGGCATTGTTTCTATCTGTTGCCTTCTTGAATACACTTGTCACAAGTGTGTTCCCTTTTCTTGTGATCATGATATCAAGATAACTCAATTGTTCTGAACTGATGGTATGTGTGAATTTAATAAAGGCATGACAGTTGTTTAACTCATGGAGTTGTGCTCGTGATTTTTCTTCTGGTCCTTTCCACACTATCAGTATATCATCGATATACCTTAGGTATAGTGCTAGATGTTTTTGCCATTTTTCTTCCTGTAATATGTGCTGATCTTCAAATTTGGACATGAACATATTAGCGTATGTGGGTGCCCCGGTGAACCCCATAGAGGTACCCGTCTTTTGAAGAAAAAAACAGTTCTGCCACTGGAAGTATCCATGATATAAACAAAATTGCAGTAATTCAAGAAGAAAAATGTTGTGACTCTCCGCATAATCGTGTCTCAAAACATCCATTCTGCTGCCTCTAGACCTTCCATATGTGGGATCGAGGTGTACAGGACTGAAACGTCAACCATGCACAACCACAATTCCTCATTCTCAGAGATAAGTACTTTCTGCAATTTGTGTAAACAATCCGTGGTATCTTGTACAAAAGTTGACCATTGCTGCACCAAAGGTTGCATAAAATGATCTAAATATCTCCCTAGTGGTTCATGTAGTGACCCATATCCCGCCACAATGGGTCGGAATGATGGGTCTTCCGGGTCTTTGTGCATCTTAGGCAACATATATATATGTGGCCTATTGGGATGTTCTGTAATCAGGTACCTTCTTGTTTGTTCATCAATCTACCTAGCTCAATGGCTTTTTTTAGAATCTCGGATAAAATTCTCTGGAACTCCATTGTGGGGTCTGTTTCTAACTGTATATAGGTGTTGGTGTCCTGCACATGTTGATCTAACTTCTGATGGTAATAGGCAGAGTTGAGCACCACTAGTGCTCCGCCTTTATCTGCGGATACTATAGTCAATGTCTCATTAGAGGCCAATTCATTTACTGCTATGGTCTCCTGTCTGGTCAGATTTCTTTTTGTTTTTCCATAATGTTTTAATTCAGCGAAATTTTTTTTATCAACGTTTCAAAAAGATCTAGAGCTTTATGCGTCATGGGTGGCATAAACGTGCTTTTCGGTTTTAATATTCTAGTTTCTGAAGTGTCTACCATAGGTTCAGGATTCTCTGTGGCTATTTGATAAAAGAACCACCAGAGTCTCAACTTCCTCATAAATTTAAAAAAAGAGACTTCAGTCTCAAGATCATTGCTTTGGTACGTCGGCACAAAAGACATGCCCTTGCTCAATACTGCTATTTGTGTGGGAGTTAGTGCAGTATCTGAGATGTTCATGATCAATTCCTCTTCGGGTTGCGTCTTACTGCATCTTGTTTTTTTGCCTTTTCCCCTCCTTGTTCGTTTGTTTTGCTTTGTGTGTGTTGTGCTTGTTTGTCCGGTGGATGATTTGAACTGTGGCCCCCTTCTAAAAAAGGCTGCCTACTCTGATTGCTTGCCGTGCTCTCTGCGCATGCACCCGCTGCTGTTGTCTCTACTGGGGGACGTGTGGGTAGAGTATCTTGATCTGTGGCCAAACTTTCTTATGCGGTATTTTCAGTTGGTTTTCTAAATGCCCTTCTTTGCGCATAGTTATCGGCCCAGCTGTATACCTCATCCAACTTATAATCTAATGTGTCTCGCTTAAACTTCCGCAATTTTCTTTCATGGACTTCCTTTGTGTGCTCTTCTAATTTGTCATTAATTTCTTTCAGGGTCTTGTCCATATCCTCAGTAGACATACGTGTAGATAATTCAGTTTTCATATCCTTAATCTCTACCTCTAGCTCCTTCAAAACATTGGACAGCTCTTCAACTATAAGAAGTACTAAATCAAGTGAACATTTGTTCAATATAGCGAACCATCTTGCTAAAAATAGTTTATTAAATTTAAACAACATTGGTCTCAATGAAATCCGCAGTCCCCTAGGGATGCGTTTAACCCTATGGTATTGTATCAGGGTTGTGGCATGGAGCCTCTGATTGATTTCTTTACGTAACGTGTACTGTAGTTGTTTAATTTATTGTGCTGTGGTGCCTGGTTTGGTTTTTAGATCTCTGGTTTCTTTAATAAGGGTGTAAATGTTCTCGGCTTCCTCAGCTGTCTACCCTTTTACATCCGCTTGATTCTTTGTCATCTGGGCTATTTCATCAAAATCCATCTTCACATGTGGGTGCAAATCAAAAATGGAGCTAAGACAGCACAATATTCAAACAGTGTTATGTGATATGCAATCCTGACTCTTATCAATTTTAACCTAAATGTCATCAATTATATCTGGTGCTGACCCATATCTTGACTAACCCCTAGTCAAGTTAGTACAAATGAAAAAACCCACAGAAACCTGTGTAATGGGGTGCACTGTAGAAAATACAATCACCGTCTGATGAGAATTTACTTTTCTTGTTTGTTTATGTTCTCAGTCTGATTATTAAGACTGTGTATATATTTTGTGAACATCCTAGTTGGAATCGTGATGAATAACAAGTTTGACAAATTTATCATGTTTTAGTTGGATTGAAAATATGTATGAAAAATAAGAAAAAACCAATCACGTAATTGTGAGTGAGTGGATAGTGCTGCCAGGCTGGCTATTGCTAGGGTGTGGATCTCTGGCACACCTCCTGTGGCAGAAGATTGGTGGGCGATTATTAGGGATATTTATGGTTTAGAAGCAGCCCAGGCAAAGGCAAGGGGAATCAGATCATTGGTCAAGCTAGAGAAGCTATGGGGACCCTTGGCTTTGGATGGAATGTAGTAATCTGATTTGTCTAAAAATTTAGTAATATGCCCTCCTAAAAATGTCCTTGTTCACATCATGTTACTTTAAGGTTTTCTACTTTGTTCAATGTATTTATATCTTAACACTCTATACATTTGTGTATATTAGTTAGCTTTAATGTATATTAATGTGACTTTTTGTTTGATGTTATACTAATGCCTAATTTATGTATATTGTATGAAATATGCCCTTTATGATGAAGAATAAACAATTACATTTATATACTGCACATTCTCCTGTCTCAGTAAGTCTTGTTTTATGTATATGCTCTTGTAAAAGAAAAGTGACCAGGAGCGGGACAAAGCACTGGGAGGAGCCTGCTGGACAGGGAAAGGAAGTTGGATTCTCTGGTGCACTTCCTTCTGGTTTGGAAAAAATGTTTTAAAAAAATAGTTACTTGCACACAAAAATACAACTCCAACAGCCAGTTTAAGAAGAACACCAACTCCAAATGCCTCTCAGCTGCATTTTTCACCAGAAAAGCTGCTTGACTGCTACATTTGTGATCGCAATCAACTCTAACAATGCTAGATTGGTGCCATTGTGGCTGGAAGCGGTGCAAGTGAGCACAAATTCTTACGAGAAGTCTTGTGCATGATTGCAAGTGGCCCAAGAGTCTTAGCATTCATTGTTGAGCACCAAAAGAAAACTCAGGCCTGCAAATAGACAAAAAGCTCTGCTTTGCACCTGAATGGCGGAATTTAGGAAATTCTCGGTCCTCTGCGGAGTGCCTAAATTCCACAATTCTATTTAGAGTGACGCGGATTTTACCACCCAGGCCTAATAATGGGGGTAGTTTTAGTGTTCTTGTATTACTTCTACCAGGGAAGACAATCCACTGCCACCTATTCAGATGAGGTGACCTCTAACGGTTGGATTATTCAGTAGGATTATTCATCTCAGGCAACTAGACTGAAGGAAAACACAGAGTTAGGGGGTCATCACAGTTGAGACCAGACCACCATGACAAAAAACTTGTGTTACAAAAACTAGCAGTACTAACTTCTAAGCAATCCGGGGTCTAATTTGTGAGAAAAAAACCGAAACTTCCAAACTCCTCAAGTCAGGACTCAGGACGAGGAGGTTTGGTTACTCCAAGATTTTGTAGGCAATGTAGGGATGGCCTGATTCACAAAGTTAAAGTTACACTTTTGGTTCTGACTCTTGCAGTGTAAATTTACGACAAGTAACTTTTACATCAGTAACTTCACAAGTAGTAGCTTTGCGAGTAATAGGTAAACCCTATCGCTTTAAAAGGAGTTACTGCTACTAGTTAGTTACAACTTGTAATGTTACTACATGTAATAGTAAACAACTCATAGTTCAGGTAAACTTAAAGAATAAACTTACAGCAACTGTGCAACTTTTGCATTTGTGAATCAGGCTAGATAGGGCACACTAGTATTACCTATTGTGGAACACTGGAATAAACATTGTTCTGAATCTTCACTATGATAATGTTTTTATCCTTTTCATGCCTGAATGAGTAAATGGGGCTTTGTGTGGCCTATTGTTAAGGTAAGAAGATCCCACAGTGAGTTGGTGCCGCTTTTACCCCATCCGCCCCACCAAGTGTGTGATTCATTTATGGTGTAACTTCCTAAATCACACCTCAATATATCACACAGCCTGGGGAAGCGTGTTAGGAATATAGTGACTGGATGGGAGCTCAGGAAAAGGTGATATAAAGAAAGACACTACACAACAACAATATTCATCGGTTCAATAAGCAGCATATCATCATCAAATCTGTTGTAGAAGGAAATGAAGGAATGACTAGGGATGGTGGTAAACTCTGCTCTGCCGGTGGAGTGTGTGGAGTATTGACACTCTGTGCTTCACTTGGAAAGTGGACTTTGGCAAACAAATTCGACAATCCGCCGGCAGAGCAGAGTTTACTGGTTAGCTCACCCCTAGTCTGAGCAATCCTGCTGTGGGGGACTTGCTTGTGGCAACAATAGGGGTCTTTGTCCCCCAATGACCCTCAAGTCAAGGAGAGATCATCCCCAACCAGTAGTGCATCAGGAGTCCCCTTGTCAGAGTGGTTCAGAAAGGGGCAGGGCCTCCAATTTTATCTCTACAATCCCACTGTGGGGGACTTACTTGTGGCAAAAATAGGGGTTCATGGCCCCCAACAATCCTCAGAAGCCAAGGGGACTTCATCTACCAACCAGTAAGGCGCCAGGAGGTTCCTTTGCAAAGTGGGTGAGAAAGAGGGCAGGGCCTTCAATGACATCTCAGGAATCCCTCTGTGGGGGACTTACTTGTGGCAACAATAGGCGTTCATGGGCCCCAACAATCCTCCGGAGACAAGGAGAATTAATTAGTGGAAGGCTGAAAAAAACTCCACCAATTCATAGAACTCTGTGGAATTCGGCAGAGTTTTTCAGCAACTTTGCAGCTCTGCCTATGCCTAGTATTGATCCAGTTGAACACATTGCAAACAGTCGTTTAGCCGTAGAGACCCAAGTTATACCTTTTATTATCTTATTGTTCTGTCTTCTAAGTTTTAAAAATATAAGTTAGGGAGGAGTGAACCCACACATTTCTAAAAACTATGATTGTTAAATGAAAAATGATAATGTATATAAATGCCAAACATAATGTGCATCATTCTGTATTCTTTTCAGAATTTCCATCTTGATGCATGGCTGAACCTGTCCTATAAGGCAAGCAGGAGTGTTATGAGACTTCTGTGCATAAGAAGAGAAGTCCTGTGGATTGTAAAACATTTAATGTCAATATTGTAGTGCAAAGAGAAGGTAAGCTTCATGGAACTGAACCAAGAGACAGATCAAGAGCATAGGCTGCTGCAGTACAATCATGATGACTCATGTGACTAACTGAGAAGTGAGACAAATTTTACAGCCAGTCCCAGATAAGTAGCTGCATGTACCTGGCTGATCAATCTCACAACTGTCATAACATTTAGTTGAGTGTGTCCGTAATGTGACATATCCGTCTCTAATTACAGCCCCCGTACCACAACCACTTATTTAGAGGAGTTTGACATTTTAGCCAGCACTCTACTAAGCATTTCCCAAATTAACACACCTCTATCAAGTCAACAAGACTGAGTAGGCCTTTTTGAGTTATGCTGTTTTCCCTTTGAAGGACATAGGCCTTGTTCATAACTTCTTTCTTCTGGCTGTGTAGGTACTCCCGCGTTGAGTCCTGACTTTGAGTCCTGACTCTGTCTTACTCTTGACAAAAAGGAGATTTAGATAGACTGTAGTGCACTGGTGTTCATGAACAAGAAGAGCAAAATATTGAGCATTTTGTATGGATTTGTGAACTAAACTGACTGGTCTGGTCTCTGAAGAACCCAAAAGAAAAGCACAGAAAGGGGTGGACCATTCAAGTAAATCTTGTTAGTGTGAAAGGGGCAATCACATTCAGGCAGAACCCCCCAACAGCCTCCAAACATTGGCAATCATTGAAATAAAACTTACAAATTAGTTGAACAACCCCCTTACTGTTGCAATAGTTAGTTACTTATTCCAATCTAAGCATTGTGGTACACATTTGTCTATTGTACCTCCTCTTTTCCAATGTAAGCAATACAATGACAGTCTTGCAAATGAATGATCTTTACTCGGGCAGAGCAGCCAGCTAGGGAGTGAAAACAAAGGATAGGGATGGGATGGAGGCAGGCATTGTCTTCATGTTCTTTAAGCAAATGGGGAAGCTCATTTGTGTACACCCGCGACCTGAACTCAGTGAGGGGGGATGCACCCAGAATGGGTGCAATGTCCGTTGGTTCCTTATTATACCCGGATGATGTGGTAATATTCGATCTAAAGCCCATTGGTCTGCAACGTCATTTGGATGCGGAAGCCCACTTCTTGAAAATTAATATTGCTAAAGCAAGATTTTGGTTTTCCGCAAGACAGGGTTTAAAATAAAGAGATGTCTAAAATGGATGCTTGGCTCTGAAAAATTGGAATTGGTTGATTCATATCTATATATGGGGAACTTTTTTTCAAAAACAGGATGAGACCTTGAGCACATCAAACTTTGTGTTAGCAAGGTTGTCTCCCAGGCGAGTGAGTAAACAGATTTTATAAATCTTGTGGGAGATGCCATTTTGGCTATGTTTTGTCAGTTTCAAGGTTAAAAATCCCCTTTCATTAATATATGCTGCTGAGGTATTGGACATGAACTGCTAGTTCTCCTTTGATAAGGCTAAAGGACGAATCCTGTCTCAAATGTGTAACCTAAACTCTCTGGCTGCCCCACATGTATTGAATTTGGTTTAGTCTCTTCTTTTGTTCAACCCCTGGCAGTGGTTCTGAGGTGGGGTAGCTCCCTTTGTTGGGGGGAGGAGGGCACTCTTAGGGCTGTCTTGAGAATAGAAGTCTTTGTTACATTAAAAGATCAATCAACATTCTTTAGGACCTTTGTACATGCAAATGATACATTTGGTCTTAGCTTGAACTCAGCTTCCCCTATGCCAAAATTTGTGCTGAAGCAGCTTTTAAAAAAGTCCGTATCCTCTATCAGTTTGGTGAGATATACTGCTTTAAGTTAGTCCAGGTCCAGTAACGGGGTGGTCTGTGGGAGTGCCCTGGGGAATAAACCACAGCCTTATTTAACTTGGAATATTCCTCAAAGGATTAGAAGGCTGACACTCCTACTGAGAATTAACTTGCTGCCCCTAAGAGACATTAGTGGTATCTGGGATAAAATACCAAGAGTTTCTAAAGCCATTTTTTATCAAATGTAATATTCACTCGACCCAAGAGGACCGTCCACTGGTTTTGTCTCCTCCCAATGAAGCGGTTTGTTATAAGATATACCAATTTTTTAAAACATTTTCTGACTATTTATTAGGTAACTTTTGATAGTAATTGTATTCTTATGTTGTAACACCTGATGGTTGGATATTTGATTGTCTCGTGTATTTATAGCACTATTTGCACATCATTCGGTATGTTCAATATAAGGATCCCGTAAGAGGCATCTATGTATAAAGGAAGAATTTTGTATCGTAGGCAAAGTATGTTTCTTTTAATCTGTTTATTTCTGTGGACCTCTGTCGGAGTTCCATATCAAATAAATAAATAAATGCAAATAATTAAAAAAAACGTGTACACTGGTCCAACTATAATCCAGTCCTTTCATATGAATACATGGTGGGGATAGATAAGTCAGACACCAAATATAAAAATGTTTTTTTTAGCTATATCAGTTTTGTTTTGCAAAGCAGTTGCATGATAATGTGAAAGTTCAATTGGAACCTACTCAGTCAGGGAAATAGAGTTTGGCTTTAAACTCAATTGGTTTGCCCAGACATTGGTCAGCAAAAGCACTTGAGTCTGGCCATCGTACCATCCTCCTCTGAGTCCTGTGCTGTTTCAGGAACAGTGTTATCTTGTTGTATGAAGTGCTAGTTCATTCTAATCATGGTCAAATTCTCCACACTTTAAAGCAAAATATTGGTCCTTCTGACTGTGACAACCGTGCCAGCTGCACTGAACATACACTGGCTACTGGGCAAGCCAGATATTTTAGTGCCAGCTTGCTGAGCTCTTGCCAATGGCACATCATCCCATACCAATATACCAATGGGTTTTGATTCAGGTAGACCTCTTTTGAGTCATCCAGATAGTCTTGGACCATCATCTGAATGGTCATTGGTACTGCCACTTGCTCAACCTCTGCTGCCGTCACCTCTGCACTTGATTTAAGCCCTGCCAAAAAAAACCAAGCCATTACAAAAGTTAGGTCCTATTCTTCTGTTGCTGGTGCTGTTGTTGCTATTTTTCTTGCAGGTGTTTCAGGTATTGGCGGCTGTGAGATATCAGCACTGCCCTCTCTGGAGGTGAAGTTGAAGGCTGCATGCCAGATCTTCTGGTTAGGACTCTAACTTGCAGCTGTTCTTCCAGGTCTCTCGCTTGATCAACAACCGAAGTCTTGTATTGTGAAATATCCCCTTCTGAAAAAGGAAAGAAAGTGGGCACTATTATTTTGTACCATGGATAAAGTATGTAGGGAATGATATCCGTTTGCACCCTTGCATTAACAGTCAAGTGAAGGATTAAGCTCTGAACCAATTCATACGTTTCTTCGTTCACATCGGAAAACATTCGCAACACCTTTTTTACTGGTCCTGTAGCAGATGCAGCAACGGAAATGCTTGTCTCATTGTACTGTCCTACTTGCCTACTTCCCATGGCAAAACTTTAAAAAGAAATAGCATTTGTCTCAGGCATTTGACTAGCACCCATTTGTCCACCTCATGGTCATGCTTTTGCCAGTTGCATCCCCTCTTCTTTGAAGGACATAGACGGTGATTGGTCTGTACTGTTCAAACAGACATTGCAATATGTTGTAGGTCGAGTTCCAATGTGTTAGCACCTCCTGTAGGAGGGCTTTAACCGGTTTTCTATTAGCACAAAAAATGATTCTGAACTACCTCCGGACTTTAAAAGAATGAGAGAAATGAGTGCAGATTCTTCTGCATGTAGCCAGTATGCTTGTGTGTCTTCTTTTGTTAGAAAGACCTACACAAGCAGGTTGAGGCAATGCACTAAACACAGGTCTCTGAAATATTCACCCTCTGCCATGGCCTTGAGTACATTACTGATCTTGTCTGTAGCAACAAATTCAATTCTTAGACCTCTGGGTTACAGCCACTCAAACACCTGCCTGTTAAAGTTTTCCAAAATGTTTGCATCTGTATGGGGTTTCTCCCGGGCAAACATCGCTACAGTTGCATGCCGCCGAACACCTTTAATAGTTTCTTCAGAGCTGAGACCTGTAGATAGCTGTTGCCTAAACCCTGTAAAAGAGATTCAGTGTGCAGTGATGCACATGTAATCAGTTGCTTGACAACTGGTCCACATGTCTGCCTTCAGGTGGATAGTGTGAACAGTACTCTTCTGTAAAACTCATTCAACCAACTGCAGCACATCATGATGGAGCCCTGGAACAGCAACTCAGGCTAAATAGGTCTGGCTGGAAAACTTCAATTTTGGGCAGGTGGCCACCACAAATTCTAAAAATCCTACTTCTTTCACAAAAGAAAAAGGGAGGACATCCAGCGCTTACATTTTAGACAGCTTTCCATTGTATAAATGTGCCATTGGGTGGTTACATTTTAAGGGCCCCTCTTGTGCAAACATGCTAATAATTGGGGCTTGGATTGTTTTCTTTTGTGGAGCCACTGATGCAGGCGACTTCCTGAGATAAACAGGAGGTGGCTACATCTGAGTCTTGTGCCATTTGGAGAATGCTGATGTGGGTGATGCTGGCACACTGTAGGAGACAGGGCTGCTTTGTGTAAAGCTGACATCCTCTTCTTCCTCATCACCTCCTCCTGCTATCACCATGATCGGAGCTGATTACCCTCTCTCATCTCCCACTGAAGGTGTCAATGCACCAAAAATGTCACCTATTATTTCCGAAAAACTAGCTCTCTTTCCTTGTGTTAGTTCATTGATGCTTTCATTGCTTCAGGTGATTCTTTTTACATGATAGATTTTCGGAAATACTATCCCAATGTAGCAACTTCCATACCCCCGTGTAGTCAGTTTATAATAAGCATTATTCCCACACACGTATTAAACCCCAGGAATACCAGATTATTTCCCTCTTTTAGTACCCAACCTCCCAGAATTAAGACATTTTGTTCACAATCACTCGAACAAATGAATTCGTTATTATAATCTGTCTTTAACCTATGGAGGCAGGTTTTCCCTTTCTTTTCAAAGTCTAGAGACACTGCAACATGAGCCTTGCCAGTTGGCTACATTCCGCCTTTCCAAGCCCATGGTGGAACATGGGTTTTCTGTTCAGCAGCCATTTTTTGGAAATCCTGTCTCCTTTCCTCAACTAAATTCAGAAACACCTTCTCTTCTTCATGTAATGTACAGGTTACGTTATTCCTGTGAGCCTTGACTAAATCTATTGACTTCATTGTTCAGTAACATTGTCCCATAAACTGTGCATCTTGACTAATAAGTACTGAATTCATATTCTTTTGAATAGGAAGTTCTGAAAATGCTACATCTAAGTTTGAATAATAATACTGAAGTTTCCCTGTTCTATAAAAAAAACTTGGTAATATACTACATGAAATACAATATGTTAAAGGCAAGTGGTGGTATATGACACATTCTGATACTATATCTGGTAATTTAATACATACATAACAATCACTAATCTCCATTGTATCTACGTTTTGGAATAATAACTTTGTGAAAACGTTTAATGATGTGTCATTATTTGATATTGTGTGATGTACAACTATCTCATCTACTGCCACTAATTCTACCCTATCTCCTTTAATTGTAGCTACCTTTCCACTATTACCTGTCTCATTCTTCCTGTTACCTAACATCAAATAAGGCCCTGCTACTGTTAAAAAAATCCATACTGTAATTACTAACAAAATGCTACATATACAAACTCTACAGCAATTTTGTATGCAATTTCGTTTTGGTCATTCACCAACCCTGTTTTTAGCCATTTTAGTCTAAGAGGATTTCTCCTCTTTTCTCTTGTTATTTGCAAATTCAAATTCTGAACTTTCAAGGAGGCCTCAATTTCCCTTCATCGATTTTTGCAGAATTTAATTCTTCCTCTGTCTCTTTGCTCAAATCTACATTTTCAAAGTCCTCCAATATTATGTAAGTCCACTCAGGACCCTTGAATTTATTGTTAAAAATTCTCAATCTCGGACGTCTTCAAGTGTTTTTCACAATCGACTGCTTAGACCGAGTTTGACTAGTAGCCTCATTCACTTGCTCAGGTCTTTCATTTTCTTTTCTCAGATAGTATTTAATCTTTTGACTCCACCTGGCCAATGGTCACCTTTTCTGACCCTATTAACTTGTCTTGCACTTGCACTTTCACCTTCTTTGTCTCTTTCTAGAGCTCTTTTATTTTCATTATGTTTAGGCACAATCCGTTCTTCCTCTTCTACAGAATCACTAGCTACCTGTTCCCGTTCAGGTCTTGGATTAGTTTTTTCATTCACCTGTACTTGTTCTTCTTCCTCTATCTGGCCCTGTTCAGGTCTTATTTCAAATGGATCTTCTTCTGCCTGAACCTGTTCTTCTTCTCTTAACTGGTTCTGTTCAGGTCTTATTACAATTGGTTTTTCTGTTGCCTGAACTTGTTCTTATTTTCATGTCTGTCCCTGCTCAGGACCTTTCGTATGTCTGTTTTCTCGAGTTTGTTCTTCTTTCCCTGTCTGGTCCTGCTGAGGGTCTGAAATTGTCTTGTTCACTTCTTCCTGAGGGTGTTTTCTATACCCATCTGGTCCTCACTACTTTCCTGTCTGTCTAATCTTGTTCTGCTTCTTGTTTGAATAATAACTTCTGGTATCCAGCCCTCCTGACTTGTGCTTGGTTGTTCCTCGTATATTGGTTCAAGGTCTATTGCGCTAGATTCTTTGACATCACAACCTTCCGCTATCTCAACTGGTTAATTCAGTTGTTGTCTCTTTTCAATGGGGCCTGGTACCTTTTGGTGTGACTGACATGAATCCAATTGGGTAAACCTGCACATTTCATTGCTGTCGTAGTGACCAGTATGACTTGTCATGGTTCATCCCATCTGGGTGCTAAGCATGTTTTTCTGGCGTGTTTCCTCACTGCCACCCAGTCTCCAGGATTCAAATCATGCGCTACGGCTGGCTGCCTTTGACCGTGTGAACCACCATAAATTGTGGGTAATTATGGGTAAACTTGGTGTGGATCCAGCAATAATACCTTTTTGCCAATTGCTACAGTCCAACACTACAGCTGCTGTTAGATACACCCAGGAAGGGAAGGTGACAGACTATTTTAAGTGCTCATTTGGGGTCAGAGAAGGATGCATTCTAGCGCTGTTTCTGTTTACCTTATATATTAACTGCCTAGATGCCGCTCTGAGCATCATCAAAGCAGACCGGCCGAGAAAAGGTGTAAGAGCACTCCCGGTTCTGCTTTATGCAGATGACGCGTTGCTCCTTGCTCGCACCCCCAAGTGGCTTGCAGCTTCTAATTGACGGTTTTGTGATGTTTATGGAACATCTGGATATGTCCTCCAACGTCACAAAATCATATTTTATGGAAATGGAGAAGAAGCCAAGTAAATCCTGCATACCCTAGAAAAAGGTACAGCCTTTGCATATTTGGGCATTTTGTTTGATGGACCCCTGAATATTTACTAGAGTAGAAATGCCTGGCACTTATTAGGTCCACAGGCTCTATCATAAATTATGCACAAAGGCTAGATTATTGGACACCGGGCATAATCTTAAAGTTATATAATTCACTTTCTTGCTCCATGGCTTTATCTGGAAAAGAGTTATGGGGATTTGCTAAGGCTAATAATTTGCAAAGGGAAGTGAACAAATATTTGAGACACTTATTGAAGGTTCCTCATAGTACCCCAGCACTTAGCATACATAAAGAACTGGGGTTGAAATATATTACTGATTTGGTGGCAGTTAGGCCCCTATTATGTTGATTGAAGGTTTGGAGAAATGCAGAGGCGGGTTTGACAAGGTTGGTAATTCAGGACTGTCTCTCCTTAGATTACGTGCTGAAAATTCCATGGATAAAATATGTCAGGGATTCTTTCACCAAACTATGGCGTGTAGACCTGTTCATCACACAGGATAAAATAAGAACCCAGGATAAGGATGACACCAAAGATTTGTATTTTAATTTAGCCTTGGCACAATGTGAAGCCACTGAACTGGTCAAACACACGGGGAGAGATCATGTATTAGTTTAAAAAAACAGGGCAGAGAACCATATCTAACATTAATAATGAGAGTACACATAATAGATTTTTAATTACATGTTTTAGATTAAATGTTATCCATCATCTATTGGCGGTACCGGCAGGTTATTTTATGAATTGAAAAGCGAGGTGGCCCTGTGGCTGGGACAATAGGCCTCCAAAGGATACCCTTCATCTAGTTTTACTTCGCCCTTATTACGCCTATCCTACAAAAATATTTTTAAGGACCTATTAAGGAAAGCTAGATTTAGGCAGGCACGTATAGCTTTATTGTTTTTAAAATTGTCGTCAGATGTTTTTACACTTTCCTGTGTGTCCAACTTTCTAAGAGCTGCTTTAAAGTTAAGATCCACAAGGGGGATTGAATCCCAGATGTATGTCTGTTGTGCCCTTGCAAAATTTAGAGTTAATGGTTAAAGCGACAATTTACGGTCCTAGGGCCTTATTTATGAAGGTCTTGCGCCGCCGGTGCGTCACTTTTAAAATGGGAAAAAGTGACGCACCAGTGGCGCAAGGCCTTCATAAATGAGGCCCCTAGTTTTTATTAAATCTCTTTAATACGTTTTTAAATTTGTCACATAGATTGTTCTTGTGTTTTGAGTAATTGTTGTAAATAATGTATCTCTCATGGCTATATTTTGATAAGCCAAATAAAGATTAAAAAAATGGCAGGTGGAGCAGTATTTGCGGGTTTGAATTCTAGAAAAAGTCAAGTTAAATTCAATAGAACATCTTACATAGACCTTTGAGCCCATGCAACAATGACTCAGTGTAAAGTTTGTACTAAAATGTGTCAGTGATAGGAGATTTATTGCAAGAAAAATCTGAACTTGTACTTATTTTGATGACAGCAACTCCACAAGTGTTGACCTGTCAGTAATGAATAGAGGACTGTGTTCCATGTTAGACAGCATAGAGGAACATACCACACCAACAAACTGTACACCTCTTTTCCTACCTACTCCATGAACACCATCATCTACCCCACAAAGCACTTGTTTGATCAGTTCCCACTCCTCTCACATAAGCCACCTCACCCAATTTTCACATGGCAATACAAACGTGTTTTTGCACCAGAGAGCTCTAGTCCAAAGAAAAGTAGAGAAATACATAAAAATAGATAAATATAATGCTCAACGCGTTTGTTTTCTCTTTCCCAGGCATGCCAAAATATTTCCTTTGGCAGAAAGGCAAACTAAAGATTAGTGAATAGAAATACTTCTTGTAATTATACCACTTTGAAGATTGTATTTCATTTTATTTTTTCTCATTAACCAATATAGCAATGCAGTGATTAGATAGTTCTTGATATTTCTGTTGGCTTGCTGCCAGCCGCATGATAGACATGCGCACGTATTCCATCAGTTAAAAATGATTGATTTTTCGTTTTAGTTCATTTATGCCGCTCATTTTGACATGTTGGTCGATCAAAAAATGACACTTCTGGCCAAAGGCAATGCTTTGTGATTTTCAATGCAGCCATTGAGAAATGAAAAACAGTAACTTTAGTCTTTCGTTCCACTCAAAATCAATTCAGAATTTAGAGTCTGCAACTAAAGTAATTTGGTCCTCAGGGATGCATATTTGTTTTGTTTTAGGAAAACAACAATGCCATTTGAGACTGGCATAGGGACAGCATCTAAAGACAACTTAAGCACATAATTGATTTGACCCCAATTAGAGCCTTAACCAGAGTCGGTATTGCAATTTCAGTGACTGGAGAGCTGGTCTGAAATGTCAGTGTGTAGGTCGGTTTGTGGCTTTTTTGCGGGCCTATTTATTATGCGGTGTGCCGTTTTTTAGTGCTGATTTCCCTGAGAGCATCACAATCATTGCTTTCAGCAAGGACAAATGCATGAGTCTTCCATACCTTGGACAACACCTGGACAACACCTATACTGCATGCGTTAAACGTTCGAAATGGCCTCTGTCGGTAAATCTGTGTCATTTCTCTGCCTCGCTGATTTGCTAAAGAGTGGCACTTTCATGTTTGGTGCCCGGGTCTATATTTTGTGCCAGTCTGACCCTGCCTGAACCATAACGTTTTTGGAACACACACCTAAATTCAAATTCGATGCCCACATAAATGCATATTTGTAGGGCAACATTGCTAGGCGTGGGTTTCAGTATGCTCCAAGGACTGCCTAATGGCAAAACACCCAAACATTTATAAGATTGTGGATAGTCGGGCACAACGGCAGAGGAACCGAGGAGCCGGACGCACGTAAACAACGCAGAACGGATCGTTTTAGAGTGAAGCTCAAACATTAGTGCAGGGATGGGCCGCCGCCATAGCTGTCAGTCTCGATTTTGATTAAAACGAACGACTACTGAGAACGTCACTCCTTTTGAGCGCGTTTGGCACGAAATTGGAAAATACAAGTCCATGCCTTTTACAGTGTGAGAGTTTCCATGCTCTTCTATGAATATTAAATCGAAATGTTGGAAGGAACATCCAAGTACAGGGCAATCGCTACAAGCTAGGTCGCTAGGAGAAAGACTTTGGTTTGTGGACCTGAACTGGACTGAGTAGAGAGGAGGGTGAACTTTGGCAATAAGTAACCCCTACTCGTTACCAAGGCCGGATAGTGATATGATTTTGATGCAACAGTACTTTTACTCGAGAGTATTTTGGATACTATTTTGAGGACGGAACTGTCAGAATATATAGGACTACAGCAAGGCATCATTTCTAGGAGAAACTAAAGCCCTGATGAAGCCGTAGGGTAAAACAACCACGGCGAAATGCGCCCAAGGGTATTGGAGTGTGTCGAAAATAAAGAAAAAAACAGCAAGAACACCATGGACAATTTGTGTTGATACTTTATATTATTTCTGCAATCCGGACATTTATACGTGATTGCGTGCTCCAAAAACTATTGTATATAGCTTTCAATGTGTGATTGAGATTAGGCAGGTAAGGGTGTTCTCTTCCCAAAATTTTGGATGCACCAGACTTATTTGCCTTGGAAATTGAGAAAATAAGTGAAATTCACTATATAAGGGCCCACTTGTCCCAAACACCCAAGAGATTCTTACAACTTGCTGGTCTGAATACAAAAATAAGGCAATAGTGGTTCACCAGTCGAATATCTTTATACATATAGCAGTAAAAAATAAACCAACGGCGATGATCTAAACACTATAAAACATATGTTGCCACGATGTGTGTTGCTGGACCAAAGAATATATACATTCTCAACCCAGGCACGAACAAACCAGAAAACAGCAGAGTACCTGTAATGTATATAATACATTAACTGTATTGTTCTAAGTGTATTAATGTAACTGTTCATATAGCTCACTGCACAAACAATTTTTTCATTGAACAATATAGTCAAACACCAAAGAAAGTATTCAGAACTCCATTTATTCTGTTGGATGGTAATTTTACTTAATCTTAGTATCACAGAAAAGCAAACAATATCTTAACTGTCATGCTACAGCTTGTTGTACAATTCAAATTATTCAACAGTAACTACATATGTGTTGAGGATGATGCTTCCTAGATGATTTCATCCAACTCATGTTTTGGCCCAGCTTCTGACTTTTTCAAGGCTATAGCCAAAAGTTTATATTTGAATGATAGCTTAAGGTAACGAAATGTGATCATCTGATTGGACTGAACAAAGATTGATGGTTGGAGTCAGAGGTGGAGCACCGACAGCAGAGCTGAGAGCGGCGTTGTGTGCAGTGCTTTGACCCCGCCTAACTGTTTACGCATCCATGGGCTTCAGGTCAGGGCAGGAGTACGACCAATGCAGCCAGAGAGGTCACAGGAGCTGCAGAGGAGCGTGTCAGGCTGTCATTTGAACTGCACCGCCTGTACCACACCACACCACACTGCACCAATTACTACTGATGCAGGTGAGGTAAGATGGCCGGGAGACAGATTGTGAGGTTAAAACACATAGAGGAGGGGAGGAGAGGAAGGGGCAGGAGTGGTAAGGCAGCAATTTGCTGTTTCCCACCCACGCTCCAGCCCCTACCTCCTCACAGTTTTTATTGAACTTGAGCCTGAAAAGAGCACCTGCAAGATGGTCAGAGGAGACTGCCAGAGAGCAGAGAGAGTGGAGGAGTCCTCCATTTGTACTGAATTTGTACTTGAACCTGCTCTTGCTGGAGCACCTGCAGATTAATGCAGAGGAGACAGTGGAGTCCTCCATTGGTCAGAGCGAGGAGCGGGCTCATCTCCTACCAAGGTTCCTCGGGCCCAGACGGTCCAAAAGGCACCAAATGAGCACTGATACCGCCCTTCATTCTTAATCCATCCCTGTTCTATACCCTGCTCTTGATAAACACTCAGTTGAGGCTGGAGAGAGTCAAGAACTAGAGGGGTGACTCCTATAAGATCTTGAGGAGTGTCCTATGTAATACTGGAGTGATTTTTCTGGCTCTGAGTGCTACAGCAGCACCTTGTGGCAACCCCATTTCCCCGGAGGTGCAGAAGAGGGCAGAATTAGGTTGGTGCAGCTTGCTCCCTGGGACAGATATATATTTTTATGTTCCCCTCTTGTCTGGTAAGCCTCTGCTTTTTGTGAGGTGAAATTGAAACTTGAAATGGACTGATTGATTTGGAGGAACAGCATCGCAGAGTAAAGGGGGGGCACCCAGAAGCACTAGTGATACCAGTGAGGTTCTTACTCTTGCGGAAGCCACTAAAATGCCCTCTAGGTGCTTGGAGTTTGGTCGCTTATTCGCCCCCTCAGGGTCTACGATTGGGTTGCTAGGGTGTGCCCCATGTTTAGCTGGACTTGCACTCAATTACTTCAGCCCTCCTAATTTACTAAGACCATCAGGCGGAAAGAAGCCCCGGGCTCACTTGTCCTACTTGAAATCCCTTCCCTCTGCATTATCTATATTTTTGAACTGCCTGAGGGGACAGTGTTAAAAAGTAAGGAACCGGGAACTAACGGCTTCAGGTGCAGTTAATGTGTATGAGGCGGACATATGTACTGCTCTTTCAGAGTGGACAGTCCTGCATCACCCCAAGTTCACTAAACAGAACTTAGCGGAACCAACTTTTCAGCTCACTGATGAATGTGCTTTAACTATAGTGGTCGAAGAAACAGAAATGGAAATGGACATGGATATGAAGGATGTCAAGGTCAAACCTGAAACAAATGATGTTGCTGCTAAGTTGTTGTCTGAACTTGAGGTCATGCTGGAGTCCTTGATCCCGGTTGCTATTACTAGCCCCTTCAACATTGTAGAGCCACCATCAGGTCCCTCTCCTTTTAAAGTGACCCCACAAGTGTCTCAGAAAGAAAATTGCAGTTTTGACCCTGATGATTTATAGGACTGCACTCTGCTGGATATTGCCATCAACATTGAGAAAAATCAAGCAATGGAGGCCAAAATGAAAATAAGGGGCAACGTAGAATCAGTTTATCCTGTTAGTTGCCCTTGTATGCCAGTTTTGTACCCTAGCACTCCCTCTAGTGTTTCTCTTTTGCGATCATTGGGACTATCAAAATTAGAGACGTCCCCAAATAAAGGGGTACAAGAGTCTTGGCAAATACAAAATGAGGGCATCAACTGAAATGGGGGAGGGAGGGCTAATTTTGATATACTGTATGCATTAGAGAGGATTCTTTTGCCAATTTTAACTTTGCTTGAGAAATCTACTGCTAACCCTGATCACGTGTTGGATGTTTTATCCCTGATTTTAACGGGGGAGCAGCAGCTCAATTCTGCCAGTTCTCGTCCAGGAAAGGCAGAAAAGGGGAATGAAGTGAAATCTCATGCAAGCCAGACTAATTTATGCGTGATGGAAATGGGAATCCAGGTGGGGGCCGGGAATGATTTGGGGGCCTCTTTCACTGTGCTGCCCAGTGATAGCCCTATGTTAGATAATATATCTCGTATTACCCCAGAAAATCTATTGTAGGGGATCATATGCATGCTGTTTTATAGGAAAATACAAATGCTTCCGCACTTGGGATTTCTCTTCTGGTTTATTCTATTTAAATAAAAGGGAGCACTAGTATGTCTCATGATATAGCTTCAACAGTTCAGGGTTGAATTAGATGCTGCTGCCCCTGGGGAGGGTGCCCCTCAGGTAGAAAGTAAGGGTTTAGAAGTACGGAAGGAGAAGAAGAATAGGACTCAGCATATAACGCAACGTAAGCCAAAAAATCGAGGTGTCCTATAGTATCTGAGGAACTTGACATTTCCCCTTCGCCCCAAAGTGGTAATGAGCCCAAGTCTGCTGGGCCCTATGCCAGCCAGAATTTGGGGTGCTCTGGGGTAAATCCTCTCCCTCCCCCTATCATGATAGATGAACCTGCACGAGGGGATTAGGGCTAGAGGAATGGCAAGGGAACAAGGACATGGGGATGCCTGGATATAATGGGGGGATGCAGTGCACCAAATGGGAGAATAACATACCGAGGATAGACCTGGTTTCAGCGCGCCATAATACAAGGATAGATCTGGATCCAGAGAGTATAGTAGTAAAGGTAAATGATGTTCCGTCAGAGGTAGGGCAGGCTGTGGATAACCTTCCCCCAAACATTTCTGGTAGGGATACTCTCCCTGCATGGATAGATTCTAACCAATGGAGATTTTATGCTAGAGTCGTGGGCTGATCCAAGGCAGAGTGATGAGGAATGAGTAGGATATGGGTCTAGACAAGTATATAATACCCTGTCTTTTGCTTCACTGTTTGATAGAGAATTGGGCCCACTTAATAGAAGTTTGCTTTTGCAACCTGTATTGGAAATAGAAGACCTGAGACTGGTAATTAGTAAAGATATTGAGCAGGTATTTTTAGACCCCAGAAGTGGACTTCTGAATTCCAGAGTAACTTTTAGCTACTGGACAATTGCAATGTTAGTTTTGCCCATTGTCAATCATTTCAGGAAAAATGGGATCAATGTTTTCCCATTTGAGGAACCAGTTTTTGCTCCACTCGAATTTCATACGAAAGATTGCCAGGTCTCAGGTAGAGTGTTATCTAATGTTAGGGGGGCTGTAAATCCGAAAGATGTTAAAATCTTAGTTGGAAGCTTTTCTGGGAAAAGAGTGATTAATATTGCGGGACCAGAGGTCCAAAGAGTCACCAAACCCAGAGGGGAGGAGGAGGTGGCTCAGTGGAGTTGGGTAGCAGGTTCACTGAATGCTCCCAAAGAAAATATAAAACTCCCTATGCTGTGGAGGTAGCCCTCTGGGAAAATATGTTGTCCTGGAACCTGGCTGGTGTAGGAAAAGCTGGCTCTGAGTTAAATGCCCTAATGATACATGATCCAAAGATAAATTGTATTCAGGAAACATGGAGCTGTGCAGATGTTAATTCTGAGAATGTATTTGTTGTCTGTTGTGCTGCAACACCTTCAGCAAAAGGTCATGCAAGTGGGGGGCCTAGCTAGCTGGAGTATAAATTGGATTCCTCTGTTTTTTCTTCCTCTGTAAAATCTCTGCATGGGCATGAAACGTACACTGGGTAATGGGATACAAGGTCAGCACCAAACCCTTTTATTTGTAAATGTATATATTGCTCCTGGTAGGGCGTCTGACTCTCTGGTTGAATCTATTTTTTCTTTTGTGCATAAAATTAGTATCTCAGAAGAGTGCACTTCGATATTAGTGGTGGGAGATTTTAATGCCAAAATTTGAAGCTGTTATTCAATGGCCTTCTGTAACCAGGAGCTGGAGGATTTATGGACCATCCCTGATTCAACGTTGCCTGGCCATATTACAGCAGAAAGGTGAGAGTTGAATTTTTTGCATTGTTTGAGAATGAATGATCTTGTTATTTTAAATGGGTGATTGCCTGAGGGCTCCCCAGCCTCCCTTAATTTTCATGCTTCTCGGGGGCAGTCACTTATTGGCTATATGGTGGTATCCTACCAGCTCTTTGGTGCATGTACACTATTTAAGGTACTGAGGACAAATTTGAGTGACTGCAGTATTTTAACAGCCGATGTCTACCTGGAACTCAAGGCACTGGAGTCCTGGAATCCAAGAGACAATAGCAGTATGTATAATAAAACAAATTAGAACACTTTTTGGTCCAATAAATCCTTACATGTTTAGGGAGGCTTATTGAAAATGGGAGCTCTGGTCCAACACAGGAAAATCCTATCACCTGGTTTGAAAAGAATCAGGCCTTATTTAGATCATGTAAAAGGAAAAAGTGGGTCAGAGGTATTAATCAACCAGTAGTCATATCGGGGGAGGTTAAAAAGTTAAATCAGGTGCTGGTGGTGCAGTCTACCGTGGTTGAGGCGAGGTGTCTCGGGGTAGCAGGTGAGCTTAAATAGGCGGAGCATGAGCTCAGGGTCATATAGCTGTCTTCAACTGCTAAGTGAGGCATGTAGGGAGGGGGTTCTAGCCAATATGCTGTGTAGTGGGCATGTGCGCTGCTAAAGTACAATTGCAGATCCGAAATTTCATATCCGCCCATTCTAAATGGTCGAGTAAGGGTTTCCCAGTTTAATCAAGGTTGTTTCCCAGCCCAGGTGAAGCGAATGAGTTGGGTTTTTAGTGCTTTCAAAAAGTGCCTGCTAGGGGCATATGGGATGTTAATAACTAGATATGACAGCTTAGGAAGGATTACCATATTTATCAGGGAGGCTCTCCCAGCCATCGAGCTCGGCATGGCAATCCATCTGGTGATATTTTTAGTCAGGAGGTTTAGGGCACGCCTGTGGTTGGCCGTCATCAAATTGTCCCAGTTTCTAGTTATCACCATACTCATGCGAGGGGGTAGTCGGTGTGATCTTTGTGGTGGCATGAGTGATGGAGAAGTTCTGGGATTTACCCCAGTTTATATTGACCCCGGAGAGGCACCCAAAAAGGATGAGTACCCATACAATTGGGTTGAGACTATCTTTGCTGCAGAGATAGTGAGGTTGTCAGCATACAGTGAAATTAAGATTTGCCTCTCAGGATAACTGAGGGCCTGGTCACGATAGTGCTGATGGACTTTAGCTGCTAGGGGCTCAATCGCTAGGGCAAAGAGGAGGGGGTAATAGGGGACACTCCTTCCTGGTGCCTCTAGCGATTGTGAAGGCGGAGGATCTGGTGCCATTGATCAATGTGCTGGCCTTCAGGCCTGTATATAATAATTGAATCCACGCCAGGAATGGAATGGGGAAGCCGATGCGCTGAAGCACAAATGCGAGATAGTCCTATTCCAGGGAATCAAAGGCCTTAGTGGCATCAAGGGTCGGGCTCATTAGCTTTTAGAATAGCAAACAAGGTACAAAGATTGTGGGAGGTTCCCTTGCCGGGTACAAACCCCGATTGGTCCAGGAGCACAGGAGCGGCCATGAGGGGCCTAATACAATTTGCAATTATTTTACCTACAATTTTAGCATCAACGTTAATAAGGGAAAGCAGTCTATATGAGTCGCATTGTGTGACGGGTTTCCCCAACTTTAGCAAAGATATTATACATTGTCTGGAGGAGGGTGTCCATCTCTCTAGCCTCCTCACGGACCTGCCGAAGAGTGGGAAGAAGTGTGGTGTGGAAGGTCTTATAAAATTCAGCCGTTAGGCCATCGGGCCGGGGGCTTGGCCAGACTGCAGCTGCATAATTGCAGCAGTGATCTCGTCGTCTTCGAAATCTACAAGGAGAAATTTCCTTTGGGTGTCGCCCAGCCAGCCAATCGCCCTATCTAGAAAGAAGGGGGTGAAGTCGACAGGCTACGTCCTATGTGAAGTATACAGTGTACTGTAGAACCGTTTGAAGGTAGCAGCAATGTCTGGGGTGTTTCTGTGTAGGTGGCCATCTTCTTCAATGAGGTCTATTGGAGTTTCCTAGTACATTTTTATGTGGAACTCTTTGGAGCTCCAAATCATAAAAAAATAATTAAATTAAATGCAATTGATAATCTTGTTGTGTGCCGAAAGAGACAAGAAGATATCTGAACCTTATTCATATTCTCAAATCTTTATTTCGACAAACAATTGTCATAAAAGAGCACAGAAATAAGACAGTAAAAATAGTACAATAGGAAGTTTAAAAACAAATATTAGTAAAACCAGTCCACAGCAGTGACAGCTTCTAATACATCACAGGTTCTCTCACCTACCCTGCTAGTGTGGGAATACCCAGTCCAATATAGATCTACAAATATGTCCGCTTTTTCCTAGTTTAAACATTTAGCCACAAGTGCCCTTCTAATAATCCACATTGCTGCTAGGAACTTAGTAACAGCAAAGACCAAAACCGGTGAAACATCCGTCTTTAAAATTCTGAGCGCCTGTGAGCCGTATGTCATCCCCAGATTTTTAGATATTGGGATTATCCATCTTCGTCTCTGATTTAAATAGGCTGGACAGAAAAAAACAACATGGACATCATTTTCTTGGTCTGCATTACACTCTGGCCAATGCTTGGGCGATAATGCACGCCATTTTGACGTGTGTGATCTAATGGGTAGCGAACCATGCCGCCATTGGAGGAAGAGCTTCCTTGCAATAACAGGGCTGATGTCATCCAGGACTTGCTCCAAATGATAACAGTCCTTAGACACTAGAAATGTGGCTGTAAGAGTACCCGGTTGGGCACTAGATGATAAAAGAGCCAGTTTGTTGTCCCTATACATCTGAACCAGATGTTTCCGTGACATTCCAGCACAGGTGTGCTCCGGATCTAACCACATTGATGCAAGACCAAGCTTCTCAAATTCCTCTCTAACATGCTTGAACCAAGGAAGTTTGCCCACATTAGGCAAGCCCAAGATTTCGATTAGCTCCTGCCTATATGTAGTCAACTCTGGGGTAACCCAGAGTCTCCTCCAGAAGGTTAGAGGTCTGAGGGCCAGTTCTTCTTCAATAGGTCTGAGGCCTAGGTCAATTCTTAGAGGTACTAGTGGAGTGCTCAGGGGCAAGGCTACCAGCTGCCTTAAAAATCTTTTCTCCGCAACCGTGATTGCTGAACCACTCTTGTAACCCCACAGCTCATCCCCATAGGACACTGCCCCCCTTGCCCTTAATTTGTAGATTTCAAGTGGGAGACCGATCGGCTTAAGCGTAGATTTACTCAAGAGTTTCAGGATACCCCCTGCTATCTGAGTCATTTTAAGTCGCGATTTCAGCTGGTGCTAGACCCAGGTAAAGGATTAATTGAGGGTAGGGCCTAGGTAGTCAAAAGTGTGAACCCTTTCCAGCCTGACTCCCTCTATCACAGGGTTTGGGCGTGTTGTTGTGGGGGGATTAAGAATCATGAATTTGGTTTTTAAGGTGTTTATTTCCGAACCCCGCTCATTGCAAAAGGAGACAAACCCATCCAAGACCCGCTGGATACCCATTGGTGTTTTAGAAAGTAATACGGTATCGTCCGCGAACATAAACGCGGCGATCCGGGACCCTGCAAACCTTCGAGCGTCGCTATCTTGTACCGCCTCCAGGTGTGCGATTACCCCGTTGACGTAGAGGCAGAAGAGGGTAGGCGCCAAGACGCACCCCTGCCTTACCCCCCTGCCAACGGGAAATCTAGATGTTAACGAGCCATTGCTACCACACCTGACCTGTGCATAATTATCCTCATGCAGTCGGATTAGCATGTTGAGTAGTGGGGGTGGAAAACCAAGCTCCCCAAGTACAACCCAGAGCTTCTTATGGGGGACCAGATCGAATGCTGCCCGTAAGTCAACGAAAACAGTGTATAGTGACCCGCCCCCTATCTTGACAGTTTTCCAGTAAAGCATGTATAAACTAAAGATCTGGTCCTTGGTAGAAACATTCTTCCTAAAACCTGCCTGATAGGGGCTCAGGACAGAATGCTCCTCAATCCAGTCTAGAAGGCGATTTAGAATCAGCCGTGCAAAAAGCTTTTGGGGCACGTCGATGAGGCTGATTGGCCTGTAATTGGCTGGGAGCAGAGGTGAACCCTTCTTAAAAATGGGAACAATCTCTGCCCCCAGCCAAGTACTCGGTACCTCCATGCCTCCCCATATGGTATTGAAGATAACCGCCAAATAAGGGGCCCATACCACCGGTTTATGCTTTAGAAGATCGCCTGGTAATTTATCTAGACCCGGAGCTTTACTTGATGGAAGGTTAAGAATAGCTGTGTGTACCTCCCCCACAGAAAACTCATTCTCTGTCATTTCTCTCTGGATATTGGGGGATACTGCCAACGGGTTCAGAGCATCTGAACCTTATATGTTAAGATGAAATGGAACAGCTAAGAGATGTGGTTGAAACCTCATGCTACTGAGGTCAAAGTACAACATAGAGATATGATCTTCATAAGGACCTATCATGACCTTTAACAATCCTGACAGCCACTCAATCGTGTCATTAATTACTAAACAGAATTGGCACGCCATTATCTCTAAATTTTTCATTTGCATCAGATCTCGAATGGAATAGAGCATACAAATTCACACCAGACTGGGAAGGAACAATACTTGCGCACCACTTGGCTTAGCTGTTTTCATCTTATCATATAAGCTTGTGAGATCTTCTTGACTCTTTCGGCAGATCATTTGTATTTCCGCTAGCCTTATAAGATGTTTCTGACTTTAAAACCAATGCCCGGTTTAAATTCCAAAATCTCCCATATTCTGTTTTCATATGATTTTTTTAACAGTTTTGTGACAAAATGAACTTTTGTGAACTGAGACCAATTTTCACAACTAATCGGACCTTGGATTGTAACCAAATCAGCTACTTGAACTTTGCTCATTCAAATTCAATGTACTATCTAAAGAACATTTCCATTTCTTTTATTTGACTAATGCTTTCTCCCACAACTCACTAAAACCATTGAACTTCAAAGTAGTACTGTACTGGGATATCTACTCTTAAATATAGTTGAAACATTGGTTTTCCAGGGGAGGAATGTGGGGACAACCTATGTGTGGTAACTCTATCTTGTAGAACCATTTGACCTAAACCATTGGACCTAGCCAGTTATCTACTTTACTTTAGGGTTTAATGCAATCTCTTTTTAGCACCATTTGTCAAAGGATGATATATGGATCTTGTAGGAAGGTAGGATCCTTCTGCATGGTTACCCCCAATTTTTCCTGGTGCTAAGCTGTCACTGACAAGTTTGACTGGGATCCTGCTAATCAGAACACCAGTCTAACTGCTTTCTCTCAAAATGGTTATGTTTAGTACTTAAGTACACCCCAGATTGGATACTGGGGTACCCTCATAAGTCCCTTGTACATGGTACTAAGGTACCCAGGGCATAGGTACACCATAGGCCTCGCATGAGCTGAAGCATTCATTATGCCACCCATGTGAGACCATTCAAAATAAAACTACAGGCCTGCCGTTGGAGCCTGTGTAAGCTTGTGCTAACACCACTTAATAAATACATAGGTTTCCTATATCTAAGGTCACTGCACTTAAAACCTATAAGTCACCCCTTTAACAGGCCTTTGCAATCTTGAAGGCAGGGTGCTTGGTGAGAGGGTGCCCCTACATGTGCAGGACACCCCTGCAGCCTATGTAGTCCATACTTCCGGGTTGTCAGTGAAGCAGCCATATATCATATAGAGGGGCACCGCATAATTATGCAATAACCATCTCGAAATTGGCTGCAACGAATCCTATCATGTTTGGTGTCAAACATGTTGGAATCGTACCCCCACACAGTAAACAGTGTGGGAGGTATGATTCCAAGCACTGGAAGAGCCCTCTATTAGGCTCTACATCTTCCCGGTATCAGTCTTCCTGACCTGGACTGCACAAAATGGTTGCTGTTGACCAGACACAATTCTGCTCTCCTGCTGCTGAGCTATGCTCGCGCAGGGGAAGGCAGAACAATAGACATCTTGTCACAGGGAGGTGTGACCACCTCCCAGATAGGATTTAGTGTATTGGGGCATGGAAAAGAAAAGCAGACAAAATGACTCAAAAAGAGATCCTCCTAGACAAAATAAGGAAGAGGATAAAAGACCAAAGAATGAAAATTATACAGATTTTGAAATCAGATGTATTCTAAAATACAGTAAAGAAAGTCATTAAATCATAAAAAGTATGAATAAACATAGGAATATCCTCATGAAAAGACCCGGATATTGGCAGTAGTTAAAAAAACCGACCTCTGATAATGTACAGGAAAGTAACTTCAGTGAACGTCAAAATGGTGCATAGTCACTTCACCCAGTCACAACCAAAGACATGGTTGCAGAAATATCAAGAAGGCTTCAACAAGTGTGGAAAATGCAAAGCATGTTTTATTGGAAGAAATGCAAAAGAAGTGGTAGATTTTACGGGATGTACATTTTTCATCACAGAGAAAATTAGGTGTGACTCAACATATGTGGTCTACATGCTAGAATGTAACTGTGGTCAAAGATATATTAGCAGCACCATCTGCCAACTAGAGAAATGAATCTTGGAACCTATCTGAGCTACCGAAAACAATGAGCAAAACAATGTGATGACCAAACATATGATGAATCATCCTGGATACAATTGGCAACCCATGAGATGCTGGGGCCTAGCAACATTACCAGCAAATGGCAGCAGCGGGGACAGAACAATAAAACTCGGATGCCTCGTATCCAGATTGATAATACGGTTTTGTAAAAAACAACCGTATGGATTGAACGGTGACAAAGAATTATATGTACATCTCTGAATTGCACTATGACCATTCCACTATGAAGACAATAATCTAAGAACTCATCCCCTTTTTTGTCTTGTCCACCAGGAATCAAATTATTTGTATTCAGGGGACCACAGAATATTAACTGTTCATTGACTAGTAAAAAGAAGTGGAAAAAGGGCACTTAGCCAGCGATCCACCAACCAAGAAAGACTAGAAGCTCTTGAAATAGAGCAATTCATTAAATTCCATGTACTGATTCAAAAACGATTAT
The DNA here is from genome assembly GCF_964263255.1 of Lissotriton vulgaris. NCBI lineage: Eukaryota > Metazoa > Chordata > Amphibia > Caudata > Salamandridae > Lissotriton > Lissotriton vulgaris. Next base: position 683,497,923 of record NC_141696.1, read on the forward strand.
GAATTTGGAAAAATGACTAAAAGCTTAAAATGTGGTTCCAATTTAATATATTGACTAAATTTCATTACACAAAAGATTGTGCACATATTTGTGCAAATATACTACATGCTTCCCTCCCAGGAAAATGGTTAAACTTGTGATACCGTGAAAAATGTATATTTTCTTACCATTTACCTCAATAGAACTGCAATTCCCACAATGCCTAATTATGGGGTAAAAGTGAGTAAAAGTATAAATTGTGAAACTGAAAATGGACCAAGCTAACCGTGATCAAGACCTCTGGGTCAAAACGCGTTGGTTTTGTATGGTGATGGTGGCAATAATTAAATAAACTTGCCTGATACAGTGACTTTTTGGATTGTGTGTATTCTTCTTGTTTGTAAAACTATTCTGTGGAATTTAATCCATTCTACAACTCGCACTGGTCGAGCTAAAGTCCAAAAGTTTTACAAACAGTTTGTTTAAACAATTTTTATTAGAAATAATACAGTTTATTTTTTAAAGTGTGTATACATAAACATATATATTTATAAACTTATACATTTGTTTTGAGTTTCTTAAACAAATTTACATGCATTTTATTGTTTGCTTTTTTAACAAAGTTTGTCGAATTTTTATTTTATTTTAGTTCTAATTTTTTCTACAATAAAACACACTGTATTTCTTTTTCACTTATTTTACAGTGTTTTTAATATTTATTTACATTTCTATACAAAGCATTTATTAAAACAGAATTGTATATATTTACAATTTAAAGCATTTTGTACATTTTTAGAATATATATACAATATTTGCATTTATCTATTGTATTGGTTTGTATTGAAAAAAAATCTTTTTTTATTCAACCACTTTTTTAGTACTTGTATTGTTTTGTAGTCTGTTTTCAAATTTCTGAACGCAGACACTCTTCAGGTTAACAGTTCTGCGATGCTGTTCACGAGTGAAGGAATGTATAATTTTAAACTACTTTTCAAAGTTAGTATATCTGGTGATGGTGGTAGATTGTTAATTGTATTCATATTTATATGTTAATGTGATTTTTAAGTAATAGTTAGTGTTGGTCCTCATCATATTTGTTTGAGGTACATGTAGTAGGTCTAATTCTGTTGTATCGAATAAGGACATTTGTTGATAGAAAAAAGTTGGATTACCTACTAATTTGTAGCTATTTTGAAGTGTTATCCTATTTACACAGGATATGTTTGTTCGAGGGTGTTTGTTCCTGTGTTTTCCTATACAGGTGTTGTTGTTGATGTGTAAGGCAATTTTGCATGCTATTTTGCATTCTTACATACTGCTATATCCAATACACTGATACCGCTGTTTATTTATTGTAGGTGAACATTACACCAATTGACATGGAGGAATAGAAATACATATCCTTTATGGTTTGATTGTTTCACGATTTATATATGGTTTATTTACACACATGCAGAAGGAAAAACATTGTTTAGAACAGAGGCCCTGAAGAAAGCCCTGGGAGTTTGTTCCCTGTTTGGCAGAAACATGTCAGCCCTTATGCAGCTATTTAGTGAAACTGCTTTTTTGCCCTGTTCTTGGTTTTAATCAGAAAGATACCAACAGCTATTAAAGTTTTTTCACTATTTGTCCTCTATTCTACTTTTAATCTCACACTCACGTTGTTCATTTGCACTATACTCGTTCCCATTTAATGGTCATACATATGGTCTACGAGTAATTGCGGGTCGAAACCCTGTCTTTCATGGTGGGCATGGATATTGTCTCAATGATCTAGAGACACACCTTCCCAACATTTGGATGACCAGATGATAATATTGATCATTAACAAGACTTTGATGGGAATCCATCTCTGGACATTGGGTCTCACCTACTGTTACTGGTGGTTATGTGGGTTGGTTATGAGCATTCTGCTTCAAGACTGATAGGTAATTTACCTTGCACCATACTGTTGGGCATAAGTCTTATTACTTTACAGTATATATTCACTCAATAGCAGACCCCCCAGGTTTATTTTGGTTTTTCATAGTAGATACTAGGGGATTGTAACCTGGGCAGGTCTTAAAACTTCCATGAGACCCTCCTACCCTGTTTGTTATATGTGTTTTCTTATTTCCTCACATATCCTACCTCTGTAGGCATAATTGAAAACTAGCATTTAAAAAACCTTTGAAATTCACTGAAAAAACCATAGGTTTCAGGCACGTTATAGTTACAAATTAGAATTTAAAAAACCTTAGAAATTCACTGAAAAAAAACAGGTTTCAGGCACGTTATAGCTGGAAATTAGCATTTAAAAAACCTTAGAAATTCACTGAAAAAAACATAGGTTTCAAGGTCATTATAGTTAGTTGGACATTTCACTTACAAAACCATTGAAAATCCCCCATTATAGTTAGTTCAGCTAACTATGACTCGCGCGCCAGCAATGCACTGTTGATGACTTCACATATTACATCACTCATGACATGTTCAGTGACATCACTCATGCCATCACTGATGACATATCAAATGACAACACTGATGAAATCATCCTTGTGATAGAGTGGCAGACCCCCTCTCACCCTAATATAACCTTTGATACACACACTCAAAAATAGAAACTAACATTTTCAAAACAATGGACATACCAATACCACTTACAACACACCTATTCCGTAATTCCAAGATCTACACACACATCCACTCATTCACCAACATTCCTATACAGTCTCTCATACATGTACTCACTCCTCATATGTACTCATACACTTATACATCCTGTTACACACTGACACTCATCCATAGAGGTACTCACAAACATAGTCACACATGCAAACAAAGTATCAAACATCCATTAAATTACATATACAGTTATAAACACACCACAACACTTACTGCTAAAGAAACCTACATATACTTACTCTCTTAAGCAATCACTTATAGAAACACATACTAATTTATACAGGAACTCTTCCAATCTCTCACTCTTACATATACTCACTTATATACACCAATACTCACATATACTAGTTTAAAATATTTGTAGTTACTCATAAAGACACTATTGAGACAGTCATTCACTCACTAACACACCCATACACACACTCATCCACCCAAACAGTCCTGCACACATGCTGTCTTCAGCACATGCAAACAGTGAGTTACTCATTCATGCATCTATGCACTGCATAATACCCCCACCGAACCATACAGACACTCAGACAATCATACTGATACTCAAAAAAACAACTAATGACCTACATAGACACTCATGTAGCTACTCACCAACCCATGCAGCCACTTATACACAAAGTGAGAGACTGATACAGATATTTATATATTTAAATATTACTCACTAACCCATGTATTCACTAAGATACACTTAATTAGTCAGTTATACAATCAATTTTTCAAAAAAAGAATCATCCTTTTAGACACTAGTATACCCATTTATTCTTCCATCAACCATGAGATATAAATATATAAAACATATTTAACTTTCAGAAAAACACACATTCACTGGATGATGTCATCAGTGATGTCATTAGTGATTTCATGAGTGATATCACTGACCATGTCATGAGTGATGTCATATGTGACATCATCAGCAGTGCATTGCACGCGTGCAAGTTATAGTTAGCTGAACTAACTATAACAGGGGAATTTCAATGGTTTTGTACGAGTGAAATGTCCAACTAACTATAACGCCCCTGAAACCTATGGTTTTTGCAGTAAATATATATATGTATATCTTACCTAATGGTGGTGACCAGTATGTAGTTATAGTTAGGACCATGTTTCTATTCAAAAAGCGTTTTTTCTTTTGCCAATATCTTGGGCACCATTTGAGGAATCTTCGCTAAATTTTCCAAAAAAAGGTTCCGTCAGGTCGGGTCTTGTCTTGAAAGGTTAGGGGTGATTCATCAAGTGGGGGCCGAGAAAAAAGGAAGATCCCAAAATGCATTTTCTCTGTTTTAATTTCCATAGGAATTTTGAAAAAGACTAGAGTCAGAACTGCTGAAAGGAATTCCACCACATTTGGTAAAATGGCAGGTCTTGGTCTAGAAAGCGTTCTTTTTTTTAAAATGGTGTATATCCGTTCAGTAGTTGCAGAGAAATTAAAAAAATAAAAATATCGATATCTGAGCACCGAGGAGAAGTCCCAACTCCTTCCCGAGCACACGCTGACTTCTAATAGGCTGCCAACACTCCAAACCAAAATGTGTTGTCAGGCGTCTTGTGACTGGGTAACTGAGACAAGAAAACAGCACAAAAAGGTGAAAAACAAGAAAAGGGGACAGGGTAGAAACACCCTGACACCACCAGGCATGGTCAGGGGGTCCCACAAGGACCCCCACATCCAAAAACGGCATTAAAAAAAAAAATTGCCTGGATTTGTGCTGGGTGTGCGAATCCGGCTGAAAAAATATTTTTTTAAATGAAGCATGGTTTCCCGTGCTTCATTTGTTTCAAACCCCAGGCTGGGCCGGGTCCTGGGGGCAAATCTTAATTATGATTTGGGGGCCCCACAGCCCCAGGGACCACCACATGTGTTTGTAATATGCGGGAGCAGGCGGCCCACCTGCAGCCCTGGGGACTGCCACCTCCCCTGGGCTTTGTGTTGAAAAATGCATGGGGGCTCTTGCCCCCCAGCCTGCCCTTGGGACCATCAGCTCCCTGGGTTATTCTTAATTATGTGTGGGCCCCAGGGACCACCACCTCCCCAGGGCAATTTTAAATAAAGGGCTGGGGCCCATAGCGAACACCCATGAACCACCACTTCCCCAGGGCTTTAAAAATGCTGGGAGTGGAGTCTCGCAGCCCCCCTCATGGAGCCCTAGAAGCCCCTGGTTGCCCACCCCCGGAACATTGCTGTTTGCTCCTGTCAGAGCAAACATTGCTTTGCTTTGCTGAAGCGAGAGCAGGAAATCTGCTCTCACTTCAATGAAGCGAACCAGAATTGCTTTTGGGCAAGGGAAGCTGCATGTAAGCAGTTCCCCTTGTCTGAAAGCAATGTCGGCTTTTGCAGGAGGCGGGGAGCCAGCTGGGACTGTGGGGGGATTAGGGCTCCACCCAAGTCCCCATCAAAGAGGCCAGGCCCTGAAGGATGAGGTCCCAGGGGCCATAATTGGTTGAGAGAAGGGGGCCCCCTCCTGAATAAAACATAAAGAGGCAATGCCCCAGGGGATGGGGTCCCCGGGGTATATAAAGACCTCAGGAGGGAGGCAAGGTGGCCCCCAGAGGGGGGCAACGAGGGCCGCCTCCATTAAATAAATTTGTATATGTGGCCATGCCCCGGGGATGGGGTCCCAGGGCTAAAATTGTCCTCAGGAGGGGGGACATGCGGCCCCCTCCTGTATAAAAAAATAAATCAACAAAAAAAAAGAGGTAATGCCCTGGGGGATGGGGTCCCCGGGGCAGATAAAGGCCTCAGGAGGGGGGCCACGTGTTCCCCCTCCATTAAAAATAAAAAAATATGTATATGTGGCCATGCCCCGGGGATGGGGTCCCTAGGGCCAAAATTGTCCTCAGGAGGGGGGACATGCGGCCCCCCTCCTGAATAAAAAAATAAATCAACATAAAAAAAGAGGTAATGCCCTGGGGGACGGGGTCCCCGGGGCAGATAAAGGCCTCAGGAGGGGGGCCATGTGTTCCCCCTCCATTAAAAATAAAAAAATATGTATATGTGGCCACGGCCCGGGGGATGGGGTCCCTGGGCCAAAATTGGCTTCGGAAGGGGGTCCATGCGGCCCCATTCCCATTTTTTTTAAATGTGGCCCAAAAAGATTGAAAGAAGGGGGGCCACACAGCCCCCTTCTAAAAAATTCTTTTTTTAAAACCCATCATCCTGCCGGAGGCCCCGCCCCCTCCCTGCACCACTCTGCAAACGCACCTCCTGGCGTGTTCTGAATTGGGAGATTAAGTACCCTTGAACACTGAGCGTCTCTGGGTGCCAACTATCCTACTAGGTACCTCCAGTAAGCACAACACAGCTAGATTGCTGAGAGGTGGTCCGAGGCCATGCCCCTTTTTACAGCACTCTGCAAACGCACCTCGTGGCACACTGCTGGTGGGCTGATGAGGTCCTCTTGTCTCCTGAGGACCTCAGGACTGAAGTGGACTTCATCCCGCAGACAGCAGTGCGCCAGAAGGAGTGTTTGCATAATGGTGTAAAAGGGGTGTGTGGCCTCAGACCACTCTCAGCAATCCAGCTGTACGGGACTTACTGGAGGTACCTGGTGGGCTAGGTTGCCCCTGGGACCCTCAGGATTCAACGGGACTTAATCCCCCAACCCAGAACGCGCCTGGAGGCAAGTTTGCAGAGTGGTGGAGAAAGGGGCATGGCCTGTGTCCAGCTTTCATCAATCCCACTCTATGGGTTATACTGGAGGTATCAGGTAGGCTAGTTGGCCCCTAAGGACCACCAGCACCAAAGGGTACTTTAATCCCCATCCAGAAGCACAACAGAGTGGTGGGGAAAGGGGGCATGGCCTACTATGAGAACTTAGCAATCCTACTGTGTGGGACTTACTGGAGGTAATAGGAGGGGCAGTTGGACCCCAAGGTTGTTCTTGGGGCCCAACTACCCCTCTTGTTACCTCCAGTAAGTCCTACACAGTGGGATTGCTAAGACATCTTCGGAGACCATGCCCCCTTTCTCCACCACTCTGCAAACCTGCCTCCTGGCAGACTACTGGATGACAGATAAAGTTCAAATTACTCCTGAGGGACTTTGGAGGCCATGAAGATCTCCTGGTACCTCCTGTAAGACCTATGCAGCAGAATTCCTGAGCGCTGGCCAGAGGCCCAGCACCCTTTCTCCACCACTCTGCAAATGCGACTACTAGTTAAAGAAGTGTTTGCAATGTAATTGGTTTAGCACTTGCGAGATTTAGAGCTAGTGGCGTTGTAAATGTAAAAGTTTTTTAATAATGTTTTTTGGAGTGCAGTGGATGTACTTTGTGTGTATTGGAATTATGAGGTAAGTTGTGCAGGGAAATTATATGAATAGAAAGTATGTGGTATTTATTTTATAGGAATTATGTAGAGTGGGATTATGTGCTATGGAGGGTAATTATGTGGGATGGTAGTCTGTGTTGTGGAGTGGTATCCCCAGGTTTAGTATTCCTTATTTTTATAGAAGCTCAACAATGAACTCAGTGAGAAAAAAAGAAGGAATCACTGAGGAGCACTTGGGCACCTAATCAGTGGTATGAACAGGGCCATTGGAATTTTGCTACTGTTTGACTGCACCGACTTTTACACAATTATACATTTTACGCATTAGCCACATAATTCATCATCTGCTCCCTAATTTGAAGATTTGAACAAAAAAAGCATTGTTGCTGGCTCAAATGTTAAAAAAACTGCAGCGTCACTTGTTACAGGGTGGTGGAAGGCCCTTTGCAAAGCTGCAATGGTCATGTGTTACTTATAGGAACATGTGGATGGTTAACTGGTAATAATGGGGAGAGTAGTTGGCCTAGCGGCTAGGGCGGTCGACCTTGAATCTGGGAAACTGGGTTCCAGTCTTGGCAATGACAATGAACATCCTGTGCTTCTGGGCAAATCACTTAATCTCCCTGTGCCTAACAAAAATAAGTGTGTCCTCATGTAATGCAACTGATGCTATGTAAAGCACCTGATACCCGATTTGGATGAAGTCCGCACTGTATAAGACTGTGGAAATGTAAAAAAACAAATAACATGGTGCCCACACATCTCTTCTTTCTGTCCCTCTCATGCTTCTTTCTGCACCTTTCTTCCTCTTTCTGTACCTCACTTGTCTCTTTCTGCAATTGTCTTGCTTCTTTCCACACCTCTGTTGCTTCATTTAGCAATTCTCTTGCCTCTTTCTACCCTTCTTTTGCTTGTTTCTGCATCTCTCTTGCATCCTTATGCTCCTAGTTGCCTCTTTCTATACCTCACTTGCTTCTTTCTGCACCCCACTTGCCTCTTTCTGCACCCCTCTTGCCTCTTTCTGCATCCCTCTTTTCTCTTTCTGTGCCTCTCTTCCCTCTTTCTGTACCCCTGTTCCCTCTTTCCGCACCTTTCCTGACTGTTTCTGCACCTCTCTTGCCTCTTTCTGTACCTCTGTTGGTTCTTTCTGCACTTCTCTTGCTCTTTCTTCAACCTTCACGCATCCTTTTACACCTCTGTTGGTTCTTTCTGGACTGCTCTTGCTTCTATCTGTACCTCACGTGCCTATTTCTGCACCCCTTGCCTCTTTTTGCACCTCTGTTGGTTCTTTCCGGGCTGCTCTTGCTTATATCTGCACCTCACGTGCCTCTTTCTGCACTTCTCTTGCTTCTTTCTACACCTCTGTTGCTTCTTTCAGTAATTCAATTGCCTTTTTCTTCACTTCTCTTGCTTGTTTCTGCACCTCTCTTTCCTGTTTCTGCACTGCTCTTGCTTCTTTCTGTACCTCACTTGCCTCTTTCTGCACTTCTCTTGCTTCTTTCTACACCTGTGTTGCCTTTCAGCAATATGTTTGCCTCTTTCTGCATTTCTCTTCTTTCTTTCAGCACCCTCCTGCCTCTTTTTGTATCTCTCTTGCCTCTTTGTGCACCTCTCTTACCTCTTTATGTACTCCTCTTACCTCTTTCAGCACACCTGTTGCTTCTTTCTACTCTTCTCTTGCTCTTTCTGCACCTTTGTTCCTCTTTCAACACCCCTGTTTTTTTCTGAACTTCTCTTCTTTCTTTCTGCACCCCTCCTGCCTCTTTCTATACCTCTCTTGCCTCTTTGTGCACCTCTCCTACCTTTTTCTGACCCCTCTTGCCTCTTTTTGCACCTCTGTTGGTTCTTTCTGCACTTCTCTTGCTTCTTTATGCACCTCACTTGCCTCTTTCTGCACATCTCGTGCTTCTTTCTACATCTCTGTTGCTTATTTTAGCAATTCTCCTGCCTATTACTGCACTTCTTTTCAATCTTTTTGTACCCCTCCTGCCTCGTTCTGTACCTCTCTTGCCTCTTTGTACACCTCTCGTACCTCTTCCTGCACTCGTCTTGCCTCTTTTCCCACCTATGTTTGTTTATTCTGCACTGCTCTTGCTTCTATCAGCACCCCTCTTGCCTTTATCTATACCCCTCTTTTCTCTTTCTGTAACTCTCTTGCCTCCTTCTGTACCACTTTTCCCTCTTTCTGTACCTTTACTGCATGTTACTCTACCTCTCATGCCTCTTTCAGTACCTCTGTTGGTTCTTTCTGTAATTCTCTTGCTCTTTCTGCTCCTTTCATGCCTCTTTCAGCACCTCTATTGCTTCTTTCTGTACTTCTCTTCCTTCGTTCTGTACCTCATTTGCCACTTTTTGCACTTCTCTTGCCTCTTGCTACACCCCTGTTGCTTCTTTCAGCAATTCGTTTGCCTCTTTCTGTACTTCTCTTCCTTCTTTCTGTACCCCTCCTGCCTATTTCTGTACCTCTCTTGCCTCTTTCAGCACCTCTCCTACCTCTTCCTGCACTCCTCTTGCCTCTTTAAGCACCTCTGTTGCTTCTTTCTGTTATTATCTTGCTCTTTCTGTACCCTTCATGCATTTTCAGCACCTCTGTTGTTTCTTTCTGAACTTCTATTCCTTCTTTCTGCACCCCTCTTGCCTCTTTCTGTACCTCTCTTGCCTCTTTGTGCACCTCTCCTTCCCTTTTCTGTACCCCTCTTGCCTATTTTTGTACTGTACCTCTGTTGGTTATTTCTGCACTGCTCTTGCTTCTTTCTGCACCTCACTTGCCTCTTTCTGCACACCTCTTGCTTCTTTCTACACATCTGTTGCTTATTTCAGCAATTCTCTTGCCTCTTTCTGCACTTCTCTTCCTTCCTTCTGTACTCCTCCCGCCTCTTTCTGTACTTCTCTTGCCTTTTTGTGCTCCTCTCCTACCTCCTTCTGCACTCCTCTAGCCTCTTTTTCCCCTCTGTTGGTTCATTCAGCACTGCTCTTGCTTCTTTCTCTACACCTCTTGCTTCTTTCTGCACCCCTCTTTTCTATTTCTGCACCTTTCTTTTCTCTTTCTGCACCCCTGTTGGTTCTTTCCGTACTTCAATTGCTTCTTTCTGTACCTCTCTTGCCTGTTTCAGCACATCTGTTGCCTCTTTCTGCACTTATCTTGTCTCTTTGTGCACCTCTGACTTAGAGGTAGGTTTTTCCCTCTGCCCTATTATTTACTACCGCCTTAAAGGGGCAGTCAAGCCAATCACAGGGGTACTCAGACCCCTACTTTTTCCTAGAGTATGTAGGTGTTTTCACTGTATTCTAAGTGTCTTTCAACAAAGCACTGGCTCCGGGCCTGGTTAGTCAGAGTCAGTTACCACCAGTACCAGTAAGCAAAAAGTTGGGGCCACAGGTTGTAGAATGTACATTGATTGAACGTAACATGTAATAACTGATACAGTCATGAATAAAGAGTTTTAAAAAAAAAAGTTGGAGTACAGGATGACTTTGGAACAAGGCCTCTTTCTGCACCTCTGTTGGGTTTATCTGCATATCTTGTTCTTCTTTCTGCACCTTTCTTCGTCTTTCTTGACTTTTGGTACCTCTTTATGCATTTCTCTTACTTATTTCTGTGTTTTTCTTCCTCTTTCTGCACATGTCCTACCTCTGTAGGCATACATAGAAATAAGCTTTAAAAAAATCTTTTAAATGCACTGAAAAAACCATAGGTTTCAAGGACATTACATTTCAAAATTAGTATTTTAAAAGCCTTAGACATTCACTAAAAAAACCACAGTTTTCAGGGACGTTATAGTTAGTTGGACATTTTACTCGTACAAAACTAGAGAAATTCGAACGTTATAGTTAGTAGAGCTAACTATAACTTGCGCTCCCATAATGTACTGCTGATGACGTCACATATTACATCACTCATGACATAGTCAGTGACATTATTGATGACATCACTGTTGATATCTCAAATGACTTTACTGATGACATCATCCACTTTTTATCTGATGCACCTCCTCATACCTGATATAAAGTTTCATACACTTACTCAAAAATACAGACTAACATTCTCGAAACCATAGACACATTAATACCAGTTACTTCATACCCACTCACTGATTCATAGGTCTACACACACATCTACTCACCCATACAGTCTCTCAGATATGCAGTTATTGACCAATACAGACACTGATATATGCACTCATACACCTATACAGATACTCACACACTGCCACACACTCATAGAGTAACTGACATACCTAGTCAGTCAGCCAAAGAATCCATCACACTGCCATTTACTCATTATATAGTTATACACACACCACCTCACTTATTCATACAGATACTAACACATACTTACTATCTTATACAATCACTGACACAAGCACACACTCTTCCATATAGCCACTCTCACAATCACTCACTCTCACATATAGTCTCTTATACACTCCAACACTCATATATACTGCCTTTCACATATGTAGTTACTCATACATATAACATTGAGACATCCACTCACTCACCAACACATCCATACACACGTTCACCCACCCATACAGCCCCTCATAGACACAGTCATGAACTCATACACCCAGTGAATCACCCACTCACACATCCATGCAGGGAGTCACACATCCCCACCCACCCACACAGAAACTCAGTCACCCATACAGGTACTCAGACATCCAATTATTAACCAATATAGACACTCATGTAGCTACTCATCAACCTATGCAGCCACTTCACACTAACTGATGGACTGATACAGACATTCACACAGATTAGTCACTTACCCATGCATTCACTAATACACATTTTTTCACTCAATTATACAGACAGTCCCACACCCACAAAGTCAGCTATAAACACACTCATACACCCACTGATTCTTCAATGCACCATGGTGTATATATAGATAACATTCTTAAACTTTTCAGAAACGCTCAGTCACTGGATGATTTCATCAGTGATGTCATCTGTGATGTCATCAGTGATGTCACTGACCACGTCATGAGTGATGTAATATGAAACATCATTAGCAGTGCATTGCTGGGGCGCAAGTTATAGTTAGCTCTACTAACTATAACAACCACATTTCTCTGGTTTGTACGAGTGAAATGTCCAACTAACTTTATCGTCCCTAAAACCTGTGTTTTTTCATTGAATATATATATATATATATATATATATATATATATATATATATATATATATTCACTGAAAAAAACATAGGTTTTAGACCATATATAGTTAGGGATTAGCATTTACAAAACCTTAATTTACTCGCACAAAACTGCGAGTAAATTGTCTGGATGAAGGATTTAGTAGGTGCATGACTGACTGTATGAGTGAGTGATTTAATGTGTCTCACTGAGTGCATGGGTTAGTGACTAAACTGTCTTAATTTGTGCATCATTATGTCTGTTGTTCTGTAAACTGCTGCATGTGTTGATCAGTAGCTATATGAGTAACTATATGGGTTATTGATTGGTTGCCCAAGTATTTGTATGGGAGACTGAGTGTGTGTGTGGGTGGCTGGGAGGTGTGTGACTCTGTGCATAGATGTGTGAATAGTTGATTCACTATATGTATGGGTTCAAAAGTGCAAGTGGAAACAGCTGTATGGGCGGTTGACTGTCTGCATGAGTGTATTGGTGATTGAATGGATTTCTCAGTGCTACATGTCAAAGTAAGTACATATGTAAAACACAGTACATGTGAGAGTTGACATATATAAATAACTGTGCATAAGAGCCAGTGAATGTGTGAGGGTCTGTATGGATCATTGTGAACTTGTATCAGTGTTTGTATAAGAGAGTAAATATGTGTTAGTATATGTTTGAATAAGTAAGGTGTGTATACCTGTATAGTTGAGGAAATGGAGGTGTGATTGATTCTTTGCATGACTGACTAGGTGTGTGAGTAACTCCATGGATGAGTGACAATCTGTGAGTGTCTGTTTACACTGATTGTATCTAACGTTATATTAGAGTCTGAAGAGGTTCATCGTATTATCACATGAATGATGTCATCAGTGATGTGATAAGTAATGTCAAATGAGATGTCATCAGTGATGTCATTTGAGATGTCTTCAGTGATGTCATCAGTGATGTCATTTGAGATGTCATCAGTGATTTCATCAGTGATGTCATTTGAGATGTCATCAGTGATGTCATCAGTGATGTCACTGACCATGTCATGAATGATGTAATATGTGACATCATCAGCAGTGGATTGCGGGTGCGCGATATATAGTTAGTGCAACTAACTATATATGCGAATTTCAATGGTTTTGTGCGAGTAAATTAAGGTTTTGTAAATGCTAATCCCTAACTATATATGGTCTAAAACCTATGTTTTTTTCAGTGAATTTTCAAGGTTTTGTAAATGCTAATTCCTAACTATATATGGTCTATAACCTATGGTTTTTTCAGTGAATTTCAATGGTTTTTTAATAGCAAATATCAAAAGCTGTAAAATGTCAAGTACGTGGTAGGTAAAAACATTTTCGTATTTATGCACGCTGCTGTGCTTTGAACGCTGCCCCCCCTCCTCTTTTCTTTTAGGAGTATTCTCTCTTTGCAGATAGTGAAGGGTAGGTAACACAGGCCTTTGCCCCCGTTGTAATCCGTCGTGCCTGCTTCCCTCTCCATTTGATTGATTGTTATCCTAGCATTTATTGTTTTGGAATAGGTTCTCTTTGGTTCATTCTCTATTTACAAACAAGCACAGAGTCGCAATACTCTGTTTAGTCTTTGCAGATAGTGAAAAATCGTTAAAAAAACAAAAGGAATCAAGCAAAATCAGTAGGCCACTAATGGGATCTCTTTTTGACCTCGCTAAAATAGAAACATTATGAACAACCCCTCATGACAAATACGAAACTAGTGAGAGGAACTGAGCTCGACACCATGATAGCTGCAAGACAGCTTGGCTCCGCCGCCCACCCCACCCAAAATAACGACAAACACTATGCCAATATTATAAATATATACAACACACCAGCAAAGTAACAGGGTAACATTTTTTATTAAATAACTATTTACATGGCAGCCTCCTGCAACATCGATCCAAACAAGCCTTTGTATTTTGGGCTCAAAATAAACCATCAATAGTAAGATTTTCATAGGTGAGTGTAGGTTCATGGTTTTCCATCCGCAGACTAAAAGCCTGGAGTGGGAGTGAAAGAACAATAACTAGGTAAGAAGGAAGGCAGAGGTTGTGGGAAGGACTCTGGATATGGTATGTTACTTGGTCCCTGAGATGCTTCGATGTCACTGCCTTGCACAAATGGCATAAGTCCTGGATGTGATGGTGATGCTCTCATGATGACTCCAGCTTCAGTCTGAAACATCCAGAAACACTGTAGACTACCAATTCGATGACTTCCGGTGGAGGCCCAACGTGACCCGGTAGGGAAAAACTTGCCCTCCCCTCTTTTGACTGATGGTTCTTGTTACCTGTCCCCTCTGTTGTTATCTAACGGAACCTTTTTGGATTGCCGAGTGAGAAAAAAAAAGGTGGGGCTTTCATCATTTGGGAAAAAAAAATGTTTCAATCCAATGAAAAGTGTTATTTTTAGGTCATATGATCAAGCATTTCATCATTAGGAAACCAAAAGTAAAATGAACCAATGAAAAGTTTTATAAAAAAGTCACATGACCTGTTATGCGGCTTTGGGCTATAAAAAGCCTACAAAATCCGTAGCCTGTGAGGCGGCGTCAGTGGCGGACCGATGTGCGAATAGGCCGAAGGCAGCACAACGCGCCGAGATCCGGATGGCACCGAGGTGGTGTCCAGCAAGTTGCACTGGTGTGGCCATCCTACAATGCTGCGCCGAAAGTCAGCGTGGGGTGCCCGGGGGGGGGGAGGCGGTGCGAACTGGCCTCTCCCGCCTCCCCAGGTGGAGGCACCTCATCTGCAGTGCGGCGCCTCTTACCGTTTCACTCGCCGTCCACTTGAGTTGCGCCCGCACTTGCTGCTACAGTAGGCCGAAGGCAGCACAACGCGCCGAGATCCGGATGGCACCGAGGTGGTGTCCAGCAAGTTTCACTGGTGTGGCCATCCTACAATGCTGCGCTGAAAGACGGCGTGGGGTGCCCAGGGGAGGGGGGGGAGGCAGCGCAAACGGGCCTCTCCCACCTCCCCAGGTGGAGGCACCTCATCTGCAGTGGGGCGCCTCTTAGCGTTTTACTCACCGTCCAGCTGAGTTGCGGTCACTCTTGCTGCTACAGTACGCCGAAGGCAGCACAACGCGCCGAGATCCGGATGGCACCGAGGTGGTGTCCAGCAAGTTTCACTGGTGTGGCCATCCTACAATGCTGCGCCGAAAGACGGCGTGTCCAGCTGAGTTGCGGTCACTCTTGCTGCTACAGTACGCCGAAGGCAGCACAACGCGCCGAGATCCGGATGGCACCGAGGTGGTGTCCAGCAAGTTGCACTGGTGTGGCCATCCTACAATGCTGCGCCGAAAGTCAGCGTGGGGAGCCCGGGGGGGGGGGAGGCGGTGCGAACTGGCCTCTCCCGCCTCCCCAGGTGGAGGCACCTCATCTGCAGTGCGGCGCCTCTTACCGTTTCACTCGCCGTCCACTTGAGTTGCGCCCGCACTTGCTGCTACAGTAGGCCGAAGGCAGCACAACGCGCCGAGATCCGGATGGCACCGAGGTGGTGTCCAGCAAGTTTCACTGGTGTGGCCATCCTACAATGCTGCGCTGAAAGACGGCGTGGGGTGCCCAGGGGAGGGGGGGGAGGCAGCGCAAACGGGCCTCTCCCACCTCCCCAGGTGGAGGCACCTCATCTGCAGTGGGGCGCCTCTTAGCGTTTTACTCACCGTCCAGCTGAGTTGCGGTCACTCTTGCTGCTACAGTACGCCGAAGGCAGCACAACGCGCCGAGATCCGGATGGCACCGAGGTGGTGTCCAGCAAGTTTCACTGGTGTGGCCATCCTACAATGCTGCGCCGAAAGACGGCGTGTCCAGCTGAGTTGCGGTCACTCTTGCTGCTACAGTACGCCGAAGGCAGCACAACGCGCCGAGATCCGGATGGCACCGAGGTGGTGTCCAGCAAGTTTCACTGGTATGGCCATCCTACAATGCTGCGCCTAAAGACGGCGTGTCCAGCTGAGTTGCGGTCACTCTTGCTGCTACAGTACGCCGAAGGCAGCACAACGCGCCGAGATCCGGATGGCACTGAGGTGGTGTCCAGCAAGTTTCACTGGTGTGGCCATCCTACAATGCTGCGCCGAAAGACGGCGTGGGGTGCCTGGGGGGGGGGGAGGTTGCGCAAACGGGCCTCTCCCTCCTCCCCAGGTGGAGGCTCCTCTGCTGCAGTGGGGCGCCCCTTAGCGTTTCAGTCGCCATTCAGCTGAATTGCACCCGCTCTTGCGGCACTGTGCCTCATCCGCCATTCAGCTGAGTTGCGCCCGCTCTTGCGGCTACAGCATCTCGCCCACCATCCAGCTGAATTGCGCTTACTCTTGTGGTGCAGTGAAAGGCGGCTGCAACAAGACTCTCAAAATGGCGGCCGGCTCTTTGGATTTGGGCCTGGTCCACTAAAATGGCCCTGGGACACCTTGGAACTCGGACGCTTGCCTGCTAGGGCATGGGCCCCATTCACGAAAGTGCCCCCTCTTTTGACTGATTGTTCTTGTTGCCTATCTCTTGTGTTGTCATTTAACAGAACCTTTTTGGACTGCCGAAAGGGGTTCTGGTCCGACCGCTGGTTCGTGGAGACATTTTGACTATATCCTGGACCTGCCCGGATTTGCCCAAAATGGCGCCGGTATAAATGGGACTCGAAACTCCTTGTTGTGTACTGGTTGCCCAACCTTGATATCACGAGATACGTATGCAGTTTTGAAGCACATGGCGGGCGGGGATGAGTACTGATTGAACATTTGGACATCCCTATTGATATTAAGTTCTGATGTGTTATTGATTACTGTACTATTGAAAGTTCGAATTAACGTCACCCATGGTACTTGCCCGCAAATGTATATCTAGATAATTTTATTGTAACTGGCCCTGTCGTACTTTAATTATAAAATGTACGTCCACCGATTCCGCAACTGTTAGACACCTTAGTTCTTGCAACCTAATGGGTCGCCCGTTACGTTCTTCTACAGTGTAAATGTCCCCTCATCATATACGATTCCAGTTTGCTCCGTGGCCGGCCCACGTGGTTATAGGCCCGTATTTGTATACTGACATTTTCACAATAAAGGTTTTTAAAACAAAACATGGTAGTAGTACCTAGATTGTTAAAGTTTTGAATAATAGCCACTGTTTTCGAATGAGTAAAAGGCAAGTGAAATAAAGCAGCCCGATTACAAGAAGGTTAAAAGGTATAATACGCAGGAACGCAGTAAACATAAATGGTCAAGGGCTGTTGTGTTTTCCACTCCTGCAACATAAAGTGATCGATAAGAATCCGATATTCATGCCTATCAGCGACTAAGACAACAGGCCGAGCCTCTTTTGTTCAACGGCTCCCTCATGGGACGAAGAAACGCCCTTTTTCTCGAAATAGGAATATTTTACTTGCAGGACAGTTGTAAATTTCCCGGGAAAATACATTAGCCTGGAACATTGTTAGTGATAAACTGTAAATGCATCTGGGTCCTTTGCTTTACAAGTCAGTGTGAGAAAAAAAAAGGTGGGGCTTTCATCATTTGGGAAAACAAAATGTTCGAAAGCAATGAAAAGTGTTATTTTTAGGTCATATGACCAAGCCTTTCATCATTAGAATAACAAAAGTAAAATGAACCAATGAAAAGTTTTATTAACAAGTCACATGACCTGTTATGCTTACGTTACGCGCTGCGCGCCGTGCTTTGGATCGTTTCCGGGAAGCTGCGCCTCGCGCACCGGAGCACTTCCGGGTGCGCTAACGCGGCACGTCATATGACGCATTACGCGACAACGCAGGTCCAGAATATAGTCAAAATGTCTCCACCAACCAGTGGTCGGAACACAACCCCTTTCAGCAGTCCAAAAAGTTCTGTTAAATGACAACAGAAGGGGCAGGCTATAAGAACCATCAGTCAAAGAGGGGAGGGCAAGTTCTTCTCTACCGGGTCACGTTGGGGCTCCACCGGAACTGATCGAATTGGTAGTCTACAGTGTTTCTGGATGTTTCAGACTGAAGCTGGCGTCAGCATGAGAGCATCACCATCTCGTGGCTCCGTCGTGGCCATTCCTCGAGCAATCATGGCAGCCGCTCCCCACCGGAAGCCTGCGGGAGTCGGGGGCCCGATGACTTTTGTAGAATCTTCAAGGCTGATGGGACGCTTTCGAGAATGGGGCCAAAGCCCTAGCAGGCAAATGTCCGAGTTCAAATGTGTCCCAGGGCCATTTTAGTGGACCAGGCCCAAATCCGAAGAGCCGGCCGCCATTTTAAGAGTCCTGTGGCAGCCGCCTATCGCTGCACCGCAAGAGTGGGCGCAATTCAGCTGGATGGTGGGCGAGACGCTGTAGCCGCAAGAGCGGGCGCAACTCAACTGAATGGTGGGCGAGACGCTGTAGCCGCAAGAGCAGGCACAACTCAGCTGAATGGTGGGCGAGACGCTGTAGCCGCAAGAGCGGGCGCAACTCAGCTGAATGACGGATGAGGCACAGTGCAGCAAAAGCGGGCGGTAAACAGCAGAATGGCGACTGAAACGGTAAAGGGGCGCCCCACTGCAGCAGAGGAGCCTCCAGCTGGGGAGGCGGGGAGGCCTGTTCGTTCCGCCTCCCCCCCCCCCCCCGGGGCGCCCCACACCGTTTTTCGGCGCAGCATTGTAGGATGCCATGACCAGTGCGACAACTTACTGGACATCACCTGGGTGCCGTCCGAATCTCAGCGCATTGTGCTGCCTTCGGCCTATTCACACAAAGGACCGCTACTGACGCCAACTCACAGCAGCCCATTGTTGCTTTGTTTAAAATGTTTTTTTTTAACGTGTTTACTTTGTTGGAGCGTTGTATATATTTATAAGTTATTAAAGTGTTATAATCATACTACTTTGTTGGAGTGCTATATATTTTTAATGTGACACATAATTGTGAAGACTTTAATGTACAAAAAGACATCCCTGGAATCTTCCGCTTCAGGCTCAATCCCACACACCCTCACAGTGAGAATCCCCTCCCCAATCACAATACAGGATCATTATCAGATAATAGGAACGCGTGTGGTGTGACGGATCTCATGGGGTGGGAGCCTTGATCTACTGTAACTCCTTTGAAGAGGGGTGATTCTTTACAGTTGGGGCCATAAACTACATCCGCAGGGCTAAGTGATAGCCTGGGACCGGCCTGGACAATCAGACACAGAGGAAGAGGATTGTCAGATGGTACGGTAGTGAATAGGGTGAAAGGGAGGTGTCTGGCGGGCACAGGGTGTGATTCTCAGGGAATAGCAGCGCAGATGGGGGTAGGTTTATGGCCCATGCATGAGAGAGAGAGCGGGGGTGACCAGTGCGTGGGGGAGATGCTTGCGAGGGTGGGGAGCCATGCTGAGGATCGGCGGCGTGCAGAGAGTGGGTCTGGTCAAGGCATCTAAAATGGCTGCAGTGCACGACAAAAGTGTGGCATTGGAAAAAAGGCAAGATGGCGCAGACAATGTTTATCAATACGGATTAATTTATAACAATTATTTTTAACAATATATTTACTCGCAGTGACAAAATGGCGGTCAACACTTCCTGATTTCCTTCGAATCGAACGTTAACAGAAGTCACGCAGCAAAAAATTAAAAATCCGCTCACGCGCAGCCGCTGGAAGACATGTATCAACATATATGAGCATCCTCAGCCACCCTCAGAAAACATAGGGGGTCAGGATATGTCTCCCGTACCCCCAGAGGGTGCGGTAGTGAATAGGGTGAAAGGGAGGTGTCGGGCAGGCACAGGGTGTGATTCTCAGGGAAGAGCTGCGCAGATGGGGGGAGGTTTATGGCCCATGCATGAGAGAGAGAGTGGGGGTGACCAGTGCGTGGGGGAGATGAAGGCAAGGGTGGGGAGCCATGCTGAGGATCGGCAGCGTGCAGAGAGTGGGTCTGGTCAAGGCATCTAAAATGGCTGCCGTGCACGACAAAAGTGTGGCATTGGAAAAAAGGCAAGATGGCGCAGACAATGTTTATCAATACGGATTAATTTATAACAATTATTTTTAACAATATATTTACTCGCAGTGACAAAATGGCGGTCAACACTTCCTGATTTCCTTCGAATTGAACGTTAACAGACGTCACGCAGCAAAAAAATAAAAATCCGCTCATGCGCAGCCGCTGGAAGACATGTATCAACATATATGAGCATCCTCAGCCACCCTCAGAAAACATAGGGGGTCAGGATACGTCTCCCGTACCCCCTTATACCCATTTCTCACATTGTTTTTCCTCCATCTTGTAATTTAATTAAAATGAAACACAAAATGGCGAATTCCCGTTTCGCTACCGGTTCGCGAACCGGAAAGCGCTTCTACCGCGAAAAATCAAATTTTTTTAATTTGCTCCACGGGACCCTTTAATAACTCCAACATCATTCCTAGGGGGTCAAGAGGGGTCTACCTTGCCCCCTTTCATTAAATTCCCCCTTCATATTTCTCCTCCTCTTGTCTCTCGATCCTACCGAGAGACAAGATGGCGGCCGTTCCGGACTGTTTAGAATGTTGACAGACACCCGAGAGCCAATCAGCTTCGCTTCGGAAAGTTCCATAACGCGAAAAGTACGCGAACCGGATCGCTACCCGGGACGCTGTCACAGATATATCTGTTTTTTAAAACGTTAATTTCTCAAAATCCACTGGAGCACATATATTGAGACCCAGCAAAGGCACATCGGGCTAACAGTCCCTACAATTTTGCCAAGTTTCGTGCAAATCCATTCAGCCGTTCGAGCTAAAAGTGAGGCCAAACGCCCTATGGAAAAATGAATGGGAAAAACGAGTTTTGGGACCCCCCCAAATTTTCAGGGGCTGCTCAGAACCAAAATGTGCCATTTTCCTGAAAATTTCAGCCGATTCCGTCCACAAACGCCAAAGTTATTAGACATAGAATTTTCAAAAGTCCCATAGAGAAAAAATCCTAACTATATATACCTACTGGCGACCGCCAGTAGGTAACATATATATATATATATTCACTGAAAAAACCATAGGTTATAGACCATATATAGTTAGGAATTAGCATTTACAATTTACATTTGCAGATGTCATCAGTGATGTCATCAGTGATGTCATTTGAGATGTCATCAGTGATGTCATCAGTGATGCCAATTGAGATGTCATCAGTGATGTCATCAGTGATTTCATTTGAGATGTCATCAGTGATGTCACTGACCATGTCATGAATGATGTAATATGTGACATGATCAGCAGTGGATTGCGGGTGCGCGATATATAGTTAGTGCAACTAACTATATTTGCGAATTTCAATGGTTTTGTGTGAGTAAAATAAGGTTTTGTAAATGCTAATTCCTAACTATATATGGTCTATAACCTATGGTTTTTTTCAGTGAATTTCAATGTTTTTTTAATAGCAAATATCAAAAGCTGTAAAATGTATTCTTCTTTTAAAGGAAAAATATATTTTATATGTATTTAATATAATTTTTTTATGTATATAAATTTTTTGAGGGAACACATTTATCAACTATCATGCTGATGAAGAGTGTGGGGAAAAAAAACAAAGAGGAGGACTAAGAGGAAAGAACAATGAGTTCAAAAATACAATTGCTTTAAAGCATGAAGTGCTTTTCCACACATTTACATTTAAATAACCCATATTAGAACATACAAAATATCTACAGAGGAGATGGTGTACATTGAATTTTAGACTCTTCATTGGTACCTACATGTTGGTACTTACATCACCCACACAACACAACAGCTCTATTCAGAGCTACCCTACCTCAAAGCACTCTAAAATATTATTTTACTATTTCCCCTTGTTACGCTTTCCGGAACGCTACCCGGTGCGCGGACCTGGCGCTAACCGTGCGAAAATTTGAAAAAAAAAAGTGTTTTTTTTTTACATATATGGGCCTCCTCAGCCACCCTCAGAAAACCTAGGGGGTCAGGATATGTCTCCCGTGCCCCCTTATACCCATTCCCAACATTGTTTATCCTCCATCTTGTGACTAAATTCGTCCGAAACACAAGATGGCGGACTCCCGTTACGCTACCGGTGAGCTACCCGGTTCGCGTACCGGGTAGCGCTTCCACCGCGAAAAATCGAAAAAAAATGTATTTTATTTTTTTTCCCCGCGGGGCCCTTTAATAGCCCCCACATCAATCCTAGGGGGTCAGGAGGGGTCTACCTTGCCCCCTTTCATTCATTTCCCCCTTCGTTTATTTCCACCTCTTGTCTCTCGATCCTACCGAGAGACAAGATGGCGGCCGCTCCGGACTGTTTAGAATGTTGACAGTCACCGGAGAGCCAATCCGCTTCTCCTCGCGAAGGTCCGTTACGCGTCTGGTATATATATTGTTTTGAACGTTAATTTCTCAAAATCCACTGGAGCACATATCTTGAAACCTAGCAAAGGAACATCGGGCAAACAGTCTCTACAATTTTGCCAAGTTTCATAGAAATCCATTCAGCCGTTCGAGCTAAAAGTGAGTCCAACCGCCCTATGGAAAACTCAATGTTAAAAACACGTTTTGGGACCCCACATTTTTCTCGGCCCCCACTTGACGAAACCACCCCAAACTTTCAGGGGACGCTCAGAAACAAAATGTGCCATTTTCCTGAAAATTTCAGCCAATTCCGTCCTTCAACGCCAAAGTTATTCAACATAGAATTTTCAGAAATACCTATTCAAAAAAATCCTAACTATATATACCTACTGGCGACCGCCAGTAGGTAATATATATATATATATATATATATATATATATATATTACCTACTGGCGGTCGCCAGTAGGTATATATAGTTAGGATTGTTTCCCTATCGGATTTCTGAAAATTCTATGTCTAATAACTTTGGCGTTTGTGGACGGAATCGTCTGAAATTTTCTGGAAAATGGCACATTTTGTTTCTGAGCAGCTCCTGGAAATTTGGGGGGTGTTCGTCGAGGGGGGGCCGAGAAAAAAGGGGGGTCCCAAAACGCGTTTTTCCCATGTTAATTTCCATAGGGCGGTTGGCCTCACTTTTAGCTCGAACGGCTGAATGGATTTGCACGAAACTTGGCAAAATTGTAGGGACTGTTAGCCCGATGTGCCTTTGCTAGGTCTCAATATATGTGCTCCAGTGGATTTTGAGAAATTAACGTTCAAAGTAAGATATATATCTGTAACAGCGCTCCGGGCAGCGCTCCGGTTCGCGTACTTTTCGCGTAACGGAACTTTGCGATGCGAAGCTGATTGGCTCTCTGGTGTCTGTCAACATTCTAAACAGTCCGGAGCGGCCGCCATCTTGTCTCTTGGTAGGATCGAGAGACAAGAGGAGGCCAAAACAAAGGGGGAAATTACCATAAGGGGGCATAGTAGATCCTCGTTGACCCCCTAGGTTTTATGTGGAGGTTTAAAAAGGGCCCAGCAGGGTCAAAAAAAAAAAAAATATATATTTTTGCGTGGTGAGCGCCTAGTACGCGAACCGGAAAGCGTTCTGGGCAGCGTACTATAAGGATAATAGAATGATAGACTTTTCAAATACTGTATGTTAATTGTTTGTTGTTTTTGTTGGTTTTTTTTGTTTTCTTTTTTTTAAAGTATTTTTTTTTTATTTTGATTGTGTTTCATAATTCATTAAACTTTCTAACATTTCAGTGTCCGAAATTTCAAAATTGAATATAGGGTGTAACATGTTCTCATTTTGAAGCAGGTTATCCACTGCTTCAACACATTGTAGTAGTTCCTGGTCTCTACTTTGATCCATAAAATCATCAATTTTTTCTTGGCTGCTCTCCTCCAGTACAATTGTAAATTTAACGTGTTGCTCGCCTTCCATTTTGCCTGAAATTATGATTAAAAAAATATATATTAGTAGAGATAGGGCACTGTTGGGATTAATTTTAGATAGGCAGTTTTTATCAGTGAATTTTTCTTTTGGCAGTGTATAGTATCAGAGTGGAAATAGGACTATAAAAAAGTGTATGTGATTTAACCAAGAGAAGCCTAACTCCATTCATAACTATAACAGAGAAGTCTATCTAAATCCATAACTACTACAGAGGGATAGTGTATATCTATCAGAAAAAGTCTACCATATTAAGTTATAGTGCACAATATACTTCAGTTTTAAAAATAACAACTTACCTTCACAAACAAGTTGAAGTGTATGGTAGCTATTCAAATGTGATGTACAACAAGAAGTAGTAGTCAAAATGGCTGTGTTTTCTTCTCTTCCTTTATATATATTCAGGTATATAACCAATCAAATGTCAGGTAATATAAGTAGAAAATGAAAGTAACATTTTCATTGGTTGTCAATTCCAACACTTCAGATGTGTTTTGTGAAGTAATTTACCTCACGGTATTTAGAGAGGTCTATAGACTTAATGGCTAAATGGAATTTCAATCAAATATGAGAAAATGAAAGGGATTGTTATGTAGTATAAGCTAATCTATATTTGGTGAGAGTGTCTCCAGTCGTTTTTCTGTGAATTACTTTCCCACCTTTTTTTTGGACCGCTTCCCGGAAAGCGGTCCGGTCCGCGAACTAGGAGCGTATCGGGAGTCCACCATTTTGTGTTTCGGTAGAATTAAGATATAAAATGGAGGGTAAATAATGTTCTGAATGGGTAGAAGGGGGCACGGAACAAGTATTTTGACCCCCTAGGTTTTCTGAGGGTGGCTGAGGAGGACCATATGTGCGAAGAAAAAACTTTTTTTTGGAAATTTTGCGCGGTTAGCTTCCAGTTCGCGTACCGGGTAGCGCTCTTTGAGCGTAGTTTGTTGAAAATTACAGAAAAAAGTTAAAAAAAAATAATAATTGTGAGTGATCAGATGAAGGGTAGCTCTGAGAAGAGCTTTTGGGTTTATGGTACATTTAGGTACTTATAAGTAGGTACCAATGCACAGTCTTAAATTCAGAATGAAAATTCTGTTGCCATCATCTGAGAAGTGAACTCCATCTCCTCTGTAGATATCTTGCATGTAGTAACGCAAGTTATTGTTGTACAAGGAGCCCATTCCATGGTCTCTCATGTAAGCTGAAACAGATTTGTTTACATGCTTCCTCGCTTTCTCAATTTGTGGACAAAATTGGTTGGACCACCTCCATTTCTGTCTTTGGCATATATTGGAATATACCAAGGCAGTTTGAGGGAAAAGTGCCATTAATTGCTCAAAGGTGTCCTTTAAAAGCATTTCCAGACCTACCCCAGTCAAAGTGCCCAAATCATTACCTCCACAGTGCACAATTAACAGGTCAGGTTTTGGCAAATGCATAAAGGTTTTCACCAATGGTATCAATTGTTGACATTTTAATCCTCTTTGGCCCAACCACTTAATTTCCACATCTTGTAAATTGAGGTTAGGTAAATTTCTGTTCTCAGCATACCTTTGAGCCCAGTGGATGTAACTATGTCCAACAATCCAGACCTTAAACATGGTGGGAGAAGGTTGTGCTGCAGTCAGATGAAGTGTTGTAATGAAAGGGCAGTTGAAACAGTAGGAGTTTGTAAAGAAAAATAACTGTGGATTTCCAATGCTAATGATTCATTAGCAGTGATTGGTGCATTTCCATTTCTGAAAACAGAAAGTTAGGGTGCATGGATGTGTTCTTTGAAAGATGTAATTTGAATGGTCAACGAAGAAACATTTAATGAAAGATTGCACTGGATACGCAGGTGCACTGAGAGTTCAGAGTTCAATTGAAACATTGTTGTGTGAATTTGCAAACATGAGAGGTCTTCCAGGAGATGGTTGCTATGGAAAAAAGGCAGAGAGAGCAGAGGGGGGAAGGGTTTTGATTTGAAAAAAGTGAGGGAAGAGTTATGATTGGCTAATATGAGAGATATGTGAAATGAATATCTGTATTTCTGTGCTTTCAATAGCTGCAGCCTCTGGAGTGCATCCTTTTTCTTCTGCTGAAGACAATTTGGTGTATTTCTGAGACTGTTTTCAAAACTCAAAAAGTATTTGCTAAGGTGAGAAAAGATTTATTTAATTTAGATAGAGAATAGTATGATTTAAGGAGAAAATGATGAAGAAAGCTGTGTTTTTAAAATGTGGCTTTGTCTCAAGTGATATACATATAGATTTTGTTTCTTTGAGAAATTGTAATTGCATATTCGGTGTAGCATTCTGGCATGCAGTAACACAAGTTATTGTTGTACATGGAGACCATTCCATGGTCCTTATGTAAGCTGAAACTGATATGTTGTTTTTAAAAACGATTTTTGAAATGAATTACATTTCTGGATATGTACTGCTAGAGCTTTATAGGTTGTTTTGGGTCATATTTATAAGGCATTTGAGTGTCTTTGATGATATTTTTTCCTTTTTAAATGGAAAGCATTCCTCATGGGGCAAGTGTCTTGTAAATACGCTCCCACCTGTGCTTGGCAAATTTAGATTTTGATTATGGGAGTTACATAGCCATGTTAATAATGTCCAAACAATGGTGCTAGGGCATTCCAGAAAACGCTTTCATGTGTCTCAAGGACATTTTCAGTCATTTCCTCTTGAATGCAGGTATACAATTGATTTATATGCTGTGTTTAAAAACGATTTTTTGAAATCAATTACATTTCTGGATATGTACTGCTAGAGCTTCATAGGTTGCTTTGGGTCATATTTATAAGGCATATGAGTGTCTATGATGTTATTTTTCCTTTTTAAATGGAAAGCGTTCTTCATGGGGCAAGTTTCTTGTAAATACGCTCCCACTTGCGCTTGGCAAATTTAGATTTTGATTATGGGAGTTACATAGCCATGTTAATAATGTCCAAACAATGGTGCTAGGGCATTCCAGAAAACGCTTTCATGTGTCTCAAGGACATTTTCAGTCATTTCCTCTTGAATGCAGGTATACAATTGATTTATATGCTGTGTTTAAAAACGATTTTTTGAAATCAATTACATTTCTGGATATCTACTGCTAGAGCTTCATAGGTTGTTTTGGGTCATATTTATAAGGCATTTGAGTGTCTATTATGTTATTTTTCCCTTTTTAAATGGAAAGCGTACCTCATGGGGCACGTTTCTTGTAAATACGCTCCCACTTGCGGTTGGCAAATTTAGATTTTGATTATGGGAGTTACATAGGCATGTTAATAATGTCCCAAAAATGGTGTAAGGGCATAATCACCATTTAAAAATATCCAGAAATGTAATTGATTTCAAAAAATCGTTTTTAAACACAGCATATAAATCAATTGTATACCTGCCTTCAAGAGGAAATGACTGAAAATGTCCTTGAGACACATGAAAGCGTTTTCTGGAATGCCCTAGCACCATTGTTTGGACATTATTTACATGGCTATGTAACTCCCACAATCAAAATCTAAATTTGCCAAGGGCAAGTGGGAGCGTATTTACAAGAAACTTGCACCATGAAGAACGCTTTCCATTTAAAAAGGAAAAATAACATCATAGACACTCATATGCCTTATAAATATGACCCAAAGCAACCTATGAAGCTCTAGCAGTACATATCCAGAAATGTAATTGATTTCAAATAATGACTTACTTCATTGGTAGGCCTTCACATGTATTATCTCCTTTGTTTTCTTCAGTGAAAATCTTATCTGCAACCATGTGTTGGCCTCACCTCAAACAAACAAAACAGGTGATGGACCGAATGTGGATCAATGACACACATTCACCCCAGTCCAAAGATCTGGGCCTAAACAAACCTTTAGATAGGCCACACCTTATCGTCATCCTGAATTAATCATTTAAAATATTAGGGAGAGATTTATGATTGTTGTATGCCTGTTTTGTACCATTGTGTGTCATTTTTGTGATGCAGTGCTGGTGCAAAAGATTTGCTATGTTAAATATTAAGTAGGGCATTAAGTTTTAGATGACTGTTATTCATTTACTGTTTGGTAATAGTGGTTAATAACATTTTTTATTATATTTTTCCACAGATTCAACTGCAGATCTTTTCTTAATTTGAAAAATGCCAACGAAAAATCGAATTAGAAAGGCTAGAAAACGTCAAAGACAGCAGGATGATGTTTTATTGCAGCAGTCCTCTTCCCCAAATACTTTTCAAAACACCAAGAAAGCTCCGGGTAAGAGCACAAAATCATTCTTAAGAAATATTTTTAGTAAAAAAAGTATTTATCCTAAAAATGTTTCAGTTCAGAAAAAGAAAAGCAATTTAAATGGAAAGGAAAGACCCATCAAAAATGTTACTGGTAGAGGAAGAGATAACTCTGTGCATGATAGTAGAAGGAAACAACAGTTTAGGGACATTCGAAATCGAATGTTCCGTAACAGGATAATAGTTAATTTATTAAAAAATATTAAGAAAGGCCAACAGAAAGCGGCATTTTATAAGAAGAAGAAAAATGTAGAGAAAATTATTGATCATGCTTTTGAAATTAAGCGAAAGTTGTTTATTTTGGTAATCAATAGAATTAGGAAACTAAGCAAGGTAATTTCTGATTTCAAAACAAAAAGTAGATGGAAGAGAGTAGTAAATCGTACTAACTTTTGCGAAGTTTTTTCCGGAGAATGGATGCATAGTTCAAGTTGTGAGGCATTTTTTAATGAGGAGAGTTATTTTCAGGATAATGATTTGGTGTTTGCAGTTGACACCAGTGGTCAAGCTTATGAAGTGAAGGATGGTTGTCCAGTTGAAAAAGAAAAACTTGTGACAACAGAGACAGAAGAGGCGCTAAGTGATGAGGTTTTAGGAAGACGTCCTAAGGGTCCTGTGTACATTTGGAAGTGTAGTTCTATTTGCAGTGTGCGACAGGTTTCCATCAATTTGCTTTGTGATTTTATACGGACATTTAATAAGAAAAGTTTGAAGCAGAAAATGAAGTTGTTGCAAGATTTAGATCCTTGCAGAGTGAGACAAATGACAGGTTTGCGTGGTCATTCACTGGCTTGTCTTTCCAG
This sequence comes from Lissotriton vulgaris, assembly GCF_964263255.1. Classification (NCBI taxonomy): domain Eukaryota; kingdom Metazoa; phylum Chordata; class Amphibia; order Caudata; family Salamandridae; genus Lissotriton; species Lissotriton vulgaris. The sequence goes on from NC_141696.1 coordinate 683,526,826, forward strand.
GAGAGTATGCCAGAGTGTTTTTCATCATTTCAGGATGCTAGCAGTGCATCATAATAAAGTGAGAAAATTAGTGAGAATGTTGTATTATGCTAAGAGTCCAGCAATTATGCTTAAAAAATTATGTGCTGTTCTTTTGCATGGTTCTGAAATAGATGGGAAGAATATTTGTGAAGAAATTGAGTTTTGTTACTTTGGTAGTAGAGATGAGAATGTTCAAATTGACCCAGAAGTAGAAGGTAAAGTTGAAGATAATGTACAGGTTTCTAGTACAGATAAATTTCAGAAGGAAATTGCCACGTTTCAGATGAAATCAAGTGAGAGGCCTAATTTCACTTGTGTATGTTGTCGACGCACTTATTATAAGAATCAGACTAAGTTAGTGGATTTATATGCAAAAAGTGAAAGGGAAAATAATAGTGAATGGCAGGATTTTGCCACATACTTGATGGTAGAAAATTATTTTGATTTGGGATCGGATCAACGTGTGTGTACTTATTGTTGTAATAAATTAAACCAAAACCAGATGCCTGCTAGGGCAGTTCATAATAATCTGGAATTGGTTGAGATTTCTTTCTGAATTGAAGGATTTAAATACTTATGAATCTATTTTGATTCCAAGTATCCATCCCTTTCAGGCTATTGTAAGAATGGAGCCAAAGACAGGGAAGTTGCCTCCAGCAGATTTACAGAGAGGATTAAAGGGAAGAGTTGTTTATTTGCCTCTAGATTTGAACAAAAACATTAACACAATTGGGGTACAAAAAGTGGAAGAGGAACCTCTGGTTATCTTGGTTAATGGGGTTCCGACAAAGAATAAGAAAATATGGCAAGATTTAGTGGATGTTAGGAAAGTCAAAAAGGCAACTTTGTATTTGAAGAAAAATAATAAGTACTATAAGAATGTATATGTTGCAGAAGAGGAAGTAAGTGATGAAGAGGATAGCGATTTGTGTGCTGGCCAAATTGAGAAAGTAGAGGCCTCTAAAAGTGAAGAAATATATGAACATTATAGTGTTCATCCTTTGCATTCCAAGGAAGTCATGGGGAATGCTATTGAGTTGTTTCAAATGAAACAAGCCAAAGGGAGTCCCATTAGTGTTTGGGAGGAAAGTTTGGAAGCTCGGTGTTTCGCACAGCTATTTCCCACAGGTCGAGGAGGAAGATATGATGAGCGACCTCATCAAATTCCTGCGTCTGAATACCGGACTTTACGATTGTATGCAGAAGATCCTAGGTTTCGTCAATGCATTCCCTATTTGTTTCATCTCCTGGTTGAAAGCGATCTGTCTGGACTGTCATATGCAGTGAACCACATCTTAAAAAGTGGTATACAGATGCGAAACATCTCGGCAAGTGATTTTATGCATAAAGTCAATGTCCAAGACAGTATTTTGGATTCTCACTTATTTAATCTCATGGCGTGTCAGCGTGGTACTAATGAGTACTGGTACCGTCGTCATGGTGATTTAAAATGTATGCTGAGGAACTTAGGAACTCCGACATGGTTCCTCACTCTGAGCTGTGCCGAGTATGGCTGGGAAGACTTACTTGAATTTCTACGAGAGGCAAATGGAAATATTGAAAACATTGAATTCAAGACACCTGGAGAACTGTGTTCTTTGGATCCAGTGAATGTATGCAGGTACTTCAATCATAGATTTGAAGCTATGATGTCTTTCATCACAAATAAGAAGAATCCACCTCTTGGAGAGGTGTTGGATTTCTTCTGGAGAAAGGAGTACCAAGCAAGAGGTGCTCCTCATATACATATGTTGTTGTGGATCAAGGATGCACCTAAATTTGGAACAGATCCGGATGACTTAGTGATGAATTTCATAGAACAGTATTCTACGTGTGCTGTTCCAAACGCAACGGAGAAGAAAAGCCTAAGAGAACAAGTTCTACGTTTCCAAAGCCATCTTTGTGGAAAGTACTGTCGTCGTAAATTCAGAAACAAGGACAAATTCTACACCAAATGTCGTTTCAACTTTCCACGACCGGTGATTTCTAAAGGAAGAGTGAACAGTTTGATGTCTTTGCTGCGACATAATGTGACGAGGAAATCACCCAAAAATACATACAGTTTGAAAAGGAACGAAGAGTCCAAGTACATCAACGACTACAATCCAGTGATTTTGTCCATGTGGAATGCTAACATGGATATACAGTTTGTGGCTGACAACTGTATGGCTGTGGCTCGGTATCTGACATCTTACATCACCAAAAAAGAAAAGACAGAACTGAAGGATATGTGGGAGGACATTTCCCATGAAAAGAGCCTCAGCAAGAAGTTGTACAGTTTCAGTCTGAAGATGTTGTCGCATCGAGAAATTGGAGCTTACGAATGTTCTGATCGATTGTCTTCAGCAAGTCTCTATGCCAAATCCAGGAGTATCGTTTGGGCGAGTCTTGGTCTTGCTGCAACGCGAAATCAAGTTCTAAAACCTGTCCGGGAAATTGAGTATTTGGCAGAAAAGGAACCAAACAGTACCGACATTTTGAAGACCAACATGTTGGATACATATTATCCAAATCGTAGCAGTCACCTTGAGAATGTTTGTCTATATGAGGTTCTACAAAATTATATATTCAAGAGGAACATCAAAGAAGATATTGAGAAAGGAGTGTATGCTGTAATTGGAAGTGAGGGATGCCTGGTCAAGCAAAGAAAATGCCAATTAGTAAACCATCGAAAATTAAGTGGCGAATCTCCAGAAAAAAAGGAGTTTTTCTATTTAGCACTTTTGCAACTTTTCAAGCCTTGGCGTGCAGAAGAGGAACTGCTTGGAGATTTCCTCTGTTACGAAGACTCTTTCACTGCTGCTAAGGAGACCATAGAATGTCCTGCTTTTCCCAAATATCAAGAAATGCTAACTTTGGAAATTGAGCAGGAAGCAACGATTGCAGCCGAGATTGCCAGAGACAGTTCTCAGGACAGTCAGAGTTCTGTTTCATTGAGTCAAAATCCACTTGGAGGACCTATTATCGAAAATGAAGCTGCCACTGCTATGAATGAAGTGGAAAGAGCCATGGCACATGCTCAGGAGGATTCAGTTAACTTAGAAGACTTGGAAAAACAACTCAACGTTGAGCAGAGGAAAATATATGATGAAGTTACCAAGCAAATTGAGCATGGATTAAGTCATGAGAAGAAAGAGTGCTCATGTACATCGTTGAAGCCTGTCCGACTGTATGTGAGTGGAGAAGCGGGAACTGGAAAAAGTTTCCTCATTAAAGCAATTTCTTATTATTTGCAGGAAAGGACTGAGTCATCGCTGTCTTGTGTTGTCACCGCTCCTACTGGACTGGCAGCACATAACATTAAAGGTATTACTTTGCATCGTATACTGATGCTGCCAGTGGAGCATGACAACAAATTACAATACCACAAGTTATCTGGGGATGCTTGCTGTGAAGTTTCAAGAGTCTTGAGGAAAATGAAACTACTTATCATTGACGAAGTAAGCATGGTTTCCAATGTCATGCTTGCCTTTGTGCATTTGAGAATGCAAGAAGTACTTAAAACTGAATATGATGTGTTATTTGGTGGCAAACACATCATTGTTTTCGGAGATCTTCTGCAGCTGACACCAGTAAAAGGTCAACCTGTGTTCAAAATACTCACGCATGAAGATACCAGGAAGTGCCTAGGGAGCATTGGCAACGTCAATATATGGTTAAACTTCAATTATGCTGAACTGCATGAAAATATGCGTCAGGCGAAGGATGAAGATTACAAGAATATTCTACAAGATATTAGAATTGGAAAAGTGACCGAGCATGGAAAAGAAGCTTTAAATGCACGATTACTTTCAAATTTATATCCCGAACAAGAGATTGCGCCTGAGAATATTTTTCTGAAAATTACTGAGAAGAAATCCGGAATATGTTTGATGCCAACTCTTGCAGAATGTGCCATCTTCAACAACAAAATGTTGAATTTAGAAAAGCAAGAGATTGTGAAACTTGAAGCTATTGACAAAATAGAGCATATGGGATCAGCAATTATTTTGTCAGAGAATTTGAAATCAAAATTGGATTCATTAGAGAAGACTATATCTAAAACTGCGGGTTTTGAAAAGACTCTGAATGTGTGCTTAAATTGCCGAATCATTTTGAGAAGGAATTTACATGTTGAAAGAGGTCTGGTAAATGGATCAATGGGTAATGTTGTTGATTTTGAGAAATACAGAAATAGAGATGGAATAGAATTTTTAAAAATTAAATTTGATGGCATTGAGGAAGTACAGCTAATTGGTCGTTGTTCTGCTAGGTTTTTGCTTGTTAAAGACTTATATGTTCGCCGTAAGCAGTTTCCTGTTTGCTTGGCATATGCGGTGACAATCCATAAATCGCAAGGTTTAAGTGTAGATAGTGCATTGGTGAATATTGGCAGTTCTGTGTTCAAAGAGGGTATGGCATATGTGGCATTGTCACGAGTTAGAACTTTATCGGGATTGTACTTGATTGACTGTGATGTCACAAACATTTGTGCGGATCTAGATTGTGTTAAGGAATACAATAGGTTAAGAAAAGAGTATGCGCCACATTTGCCTCAATATCCTTTGTTTGAGAAACGTGTGGTAGGCCGGAAACGTAGAAATATCAGTAATAGTAGGGAGGTTGTAGCAAAAAGACCAAAAGTCAATGAACCGACAATTGTTAGCAGAAAGAAAGTGGATTCTGTTGAAGATGTTGTCGGTTTTCAATTTGAAAACAGTTCTGGTGTCAACTGCTATGCAAATGTAGTGGTTAATGTTCTCTTTTCACTAGAGAGTTTAAAAGAACAGATTCTGTTGAATTCAGAACAAATTTTATGCTGTTTGTTGAATTCTGTTTTCGAGAAATGTAGCACTGATCGAACAGAAGTAGAAAGTGTGTCTGAAGTTCGTTATCTGTTAGATGAATGTTCAGGTCAAACAGACTTCTCTGAAAATAATCAGCAAGATTGTCAGGAGTTTTTAATGTATATGCTTGATGTATTGCAAGATGAGGGTGTAGATGTAGATCACCTGTTTGGGCTTTCTTATCAATGGCAGCATGACTGCGAGAAGTGTATGGTATCAAGTACTACTAGTGTAGACTCAGAAAGATTTATATATTTAACTTTGCCAGACAGTAAATCAGTCTCCTTTAATAAGCTAGTAAATGCAGCGGATCACAACATGGAGTGTAGCCAATGTAAATCTGAAATGATGTCAACATTATTTATACGTAGATATGGCCAGTATGTCATTTTAATGATCCAACGATGTAGGCCTGATGGATCAAAATTGACAACTTTAATAAAAAATTTTGTGGCTTCTCAGCTGTCAATATCAGGAAGGACTTTTGTAACTGTAGCAATTATCTATCACGATGGTCCTTCAACAACATCAGGACATTATACAGCTTATTTAAAGTCTCGAAACGGCTGGTCATTCTGCAATGATTCCGTTGTAACTTTCAAAAAAAAATTGCCGTTTGACCTTAAAAATTCTTACCTGGTGTTTTTAAAACCAAAATTTTAAAGAAAGAATCTCGGGATTTCCTGTGAGGAATTGCAAAAGGTTCATCAAGTAGAGGGAATGTAAGTCTGCAATGCTGTCTAGATTATTGGTCCAAAACTTTTAATTATAATGTCAATTTAAAAATCCAACTATATAAACCTGATGCAAGTAAGTCTGCTTCATAGTAAGCAGTATCAGTGTCATAGGAAAAGGAGAACATGAGTGACAAAGAAGGGTAAGATATTAGTAGTCCAGGATTGTGAAAATAATCTCAAATGTTTTCTTTTTGAAAGTTGCGAAAATAGAAAATGACGGGATTTGATTGGAAGAATTACAAGACTTGTGAATCGCTGCAACATGATTTGGCCAAGTGGAAACATGTGGTAGAATGTGAGAAGTCTTTTCTTGTATGTAACATATTTTTCAAAACGATGGAGGTTTTCTTTCAGAAAGTGGCGGGCTGAAAATATTTATAGCACAACAGAGTGGACGCTGTTCATAGGACATCCTTCGACGTCATTGAAAGTAAGTTAATTTTAAGGAGTTTTGAATTCAGATTTCTTAGGTTGTATGGGTTTTTTAAACACAATCATTTTGATTGTGTTTTTTTTTTCCTGCTGTTACATGATGAATATCTTCAAGTCACTGATTTAAGTGAAATTTGATACATTCTAAGAACAGCAAAAATAAACCATTTAACATATATAATTAATGTTCTCCTTTTTGTACTTATGATATACATTTAGAAATGTGAGGTAGATATGGAGAAACTGAGTCTTCTGTAAGTGTCAATTTTAATGCTTACAGTGCAGTACTTCTGGGTACTGTTTTTTTTTGAAAACTGAACAGACCTCACATTAAAGAAACCTCTTGAAAGGACACATCTTATTTGCATCCTGAAACAATCATTTACAATGTTACACACAATTTTATGATGGCTTTACATCTCTTTTGCGCTGCTATTGCATTACTATTGTGAGACATCAGCAATGCAAAAGAAGCACCATGTTCCAAAATAGGCCTCACTTCATCAGCATGAAGATACTGTTTGTTTAAAATAAATATATTTAGGATTGTGTAGGGGTCGTAGAGAAGCAGAGGCTTCTGTAAGTGTCAAAGTTGTTTAAAAACTGTTTCTTCTTGAACCTTTTCCCTTCTTTTTTCTAATTTTTAAATACATGTTTTAATATTTTTGGAAATGTTTGTTCTCTCTTTTACAGATTGAAAGTATGAAAAATTTTCTTTAAAAGTTAACAAGAATTATAAGGTAAATGTTTTCTACTTTTTTAACCCGCATTCCACTGCTGATGATGTCACTGACTATGTCATGAATGATGTAATAAGTGGGCATGTTTTACTACAATGGTAGGTCTTCACATGTATTATCTCCTCTGTATTCTTCAACAAGCATAAATTTGATATGCAACCCTGAGTACGCCTCACCTTAAACAAACTTTTAGAGAGGACACACCTTATCGTCACCCTCAATCAATCATTTACTCTATCATATTTAACATCTATTAGTTCTACTGCTTCATTTCTTTAATCCTTACTTTCCTGTGTTTGCTACTTCTCTCATTCCTTTCTCTATTACTTAATTATTCTACTCCTTCCAGTATTTTTCTCACTCCCTCTCTTCTCATACTTCTTCATTATTATTCACTCATTCTGTCTCTATTAATGTTACTGTTTCTGAATGATCTCAAAAAAATTTTAAAACAAGAACAGTAAGTATAAGGATAGGAAACAGACATTTATGTTACAAGAAAGACAGCTATAGGAAGTAAACAAAAGATACTGTTACTCGCAATCCACTGCTGATGATGTCACTGACCATGTCAAAAATGATGTAATATATGACATGATCAGAAGTGAATTGCGGGTAACAGTATCTTTTCTTTACTCCCTATAGCTGTCTTTCTTGTAACATAACTGTCTGTTTCCTTTCCATATACTTACTGTTTTTTATTTAAAAAAAAATTTTTGGGTTCGCTCCTGGTTCGCGTACCGGAGTGCGAACTGGGAGCGAACTAAAAGAAATAGAGCTTGGCAGAGTTCCAAAAATTCTACCAATTTTTTTTATAATGGGGAGGTAGTTCTGAAAAGAACTTTTTTTTGGTTTTTGTTGTTTTAAATTGTTTCTATTATTTTTCTGAACATTTTTTTATATTTTTTTGTTTTTTTCTGAACATTTTGTAATTTTTTTTGTTTTTTGGGGGGAGGGGGGAAACAAAAATGATTCATTGAAGAGGGCTCAACAGGAGCAACAAAAAAAAGAAGAATTTATTTTTTGGGGCGTTTTGGGCATACATGATTTTTGATTGCTCTTATTATAAGAGTAATGCTACTTTCTCGGTAGCATAATATTTGATTGCACCACACGCACACTTGTTTTACTTCCGCCATGTCCATTTGAATGTTCGGGATCAACTCCCTCGCCTCTGGTCCCGATACTTCTGGCACGACAGATCTTCTCGCTATTGCCGGGGGATTTTGCTGTTCGTCGCGAAGCTGAGCAGCACTATAATTATTTGGGTGCCACCTACTCATGTGCCTGTGCATTGTAAAATTTCCAAAACTATATTTTTTGTCCGTCCCCCTTGAAAGGCGTTCATCGCAAATACGGCAAAAGACATATCTTGCATTGACTTTCTTTTGCCCTGCTGGAAATTTAAAAAATTGCCAGATGAAGTTTTCCTTTCTGTTGTACCTCCTGGGCTCCTCAGGCAAAAACTCAGGCTCTTCCTCCTCTTCCTGATCTTCCTCTTCTTCAAAGATTGGTTGAGCAGGTGGTCCTTTCTTTCCATGAGGAGGTGGAGGTGGTGGTGGGGGAACACTAGCAGAAGCAACAACTGAAGCCATTTCTCTAGAATGTAAAAGGGTCTTTCTCTCACCAAGATGAAAGTCAGAGTGAGGAAAGAAGGAGGGGTTTTCATCATTTGGGAAAAGCAAAAGTTCTAAACCAATGAAAAGTGTTAATTTTAGATCACATGACCTAGTATTACATCATTAGGAAACCAAAAGTGAAATGAACCAATGAAAAGTGTTATTACCAAGTCACATGACCTGCTGTGTTTACGTTTCGCGCTTTGCTCCGCTTTCCGGTCCGCTTCCGGGTCCGCTAACTTGGCGCGTCCAATGACGTATTACGCGACAACGCAAAACGTCATTCTAACGTAACAGTTACGCTAAAAGAACGTTTACCAGTTCGCGGACCGAGTCGCGGCTTTAAAATGAGCTAACGTGGAGCTGACCGGTTCGCGGACTGGGAGCGGAACAAAAAAATATTTTTAAAAAAAATGTATTAAAAACATGTAAAATATATTTTAAGATTTAAAGAAGAATACATTTTACAGCTACAGATATTAGCTTTCAAAAAACCATTGAAATTCAATGAAAAAACCATAGGTTATAGAGAATATATAGTTAGGAATTAGCATTTACAAAACCTTAAAAATTCACTGAAAAAACCATAGGTTATAGACCATATATAGTTAGGGATTAGCATTTTCAAAACCTTATTTTACTCGCATAAAACCATTGAAATTCCATATATAGTTAGTTGCACTAACTATATATCGCGCACCCGCAATCCACTGCTGATGATGTCACATATTACATCATTCATGACATGGTCAGTGACATCACTGATGACATCACTGATGACATCTCAAATGACATCACTGATGACATCACTGATGACAACATCCAGTGACTGTATGTTTCTGTAAAGTTAAAATATGTCTTACATATTGAAGAATGAGTGGATGTATAAGTGTCTGGATGAAGGATTTAGTAGGTGCATGACTGAGTGTATGAGAGAGTGATAAAATGTGTCTCACTGAGTGCATGGGTTAGTGACTAAACTGTCTTAATTTGTGCATCATTATATCTGTTGTTCTACAAACTGCTGCATATGTTGATAAGTAGCTATATGAGTAACTATATGGGTTATTGATTGGTTGCCCAAGTATTTGTATGGGAGACTGAGTGTGTGTGTGGGTGGCTGGGAGGTGTATGACTCTGTGCATAGATGTGTGAGCAGTTGATTCACTAGATGTATGGGTTCAAAAGTGCATGTGGAAACAGCTGTATGGGCGGTTGACTGTGTGCATGAGTGTATTGGTGAGTGAATGGATATCTCAGTGCTACATGTCAAAGTAAATACATATGTAAAACACAGTACATGTGAGAGTTGACATATATAAATAACTGTGCATAAGAGCCAGTGAATGTGTGAGTGGCTGTATGGATCATTGAGAACTTGTACCAGGGATTGTATAAGAGAGTAAATATGTGTTAGTATATGTTTGAATAAGTAAAGTGTGTATAACTGTATAGTTGAGGAAATGGAGATGTGATTGATTCTTTGCATGACTGACTAGGTGTGTGAGTAACTCCACGGATGAGTGACAGTCTGTGAGTGTCTGTTTACACTGATTGTATCTAAGGTTATATTAGAGTCTGAAGAGGTTCATCGTATTATCATATGAATGATATCATCAGTGATGTGATCAGTAATGTCAAATGAGATGTCATCAGTGATATCATCAGTGATGTCATCAGTGATGTCATTTGAGATGTCATCAGTGATGTCATTTGAGATGTCATCAGTGATGTCATCAGTGATGTCACTGACCATGTCATGAATGATGTAATATGTGACATCATCAGCAGTGGATTGCGGGTGCGCGATATATAGTTAGTGCAACTAACTATATATGGAATTTCAATGGTTTTATGCGAGTAAAATAAGGTTTTGAAAATGCTAATCCCTAACTATATATGGTCTATAACCTATGGTTTTTTCAGTGAATTTTTAAGGTTTTGTAAATGCTAATTCCTAACTATATATTCTCTATAACCTATGGTTTTTTCATTGAATATATATATATATAACATTTCTATGGCAAAATGAAACCCCTCATTTTGTTCCTTTTCAAATTAAATGTATTAAGTGTTACCACTTTATTCCAATGAAGATGAATTCAGGTGTGCCATACTTTTGTCATAAGTAAGACTGTTAGCGTTCTAGTTGTTCTTTAGAACACTCTGGGACATTCTGTCATTGGGCTATAGTTGGGCTACATCTGGCTGATATTTGGGCTACATTTGGGCTCTTTTGTCTCTGGTGGCCATCTTGGGAGACTGCATATCAGAATTTTTTTAATGAAATATAAGAGGATTTGAGAAGTCACTCAAAATGTGCCCTAATTTTTCTTTCTTCAGCACTAATCATAATTTCTATGGCAAAATGAACCCCCTCATTTTGTTCCTTTGCAAATTAAATGTTTTAAGTGTTAACACTTTATTCCAATCAAGATGACTTCAGGTGTGCCATACTTTTGTCATAAGTAAGACTGTTAGCGCTCTAGTTGTTCTTTAGAACACTCTGGGACATTCTGTCACTGGGCTATAGTTGGGCTACATCTGGCTGATATTTGGGCTACATTTGTTTTTTTTTGTCTCTGGTGGCCATCTTTGGGCTACATTGAGCTACATTGGGCTACATTTGGGCTCTAACATATATATAGCCCAATGTAGCCCAATATATATTTTTCAAAGTTCATTTTCATAAAAACCACTGGAGCATATATCTTGAGACATAGCAAAGGCACATCGGGCTACCAGTCCCTACAATTTTGCCAAGTTTTGTGGAAATCCATTCAGCCGTTCGAGCTAAAAGTGAGTCCAACCGCCCTATGGAAAACTCAATGTTAAAAACACGTTTTGGGACCCCCCTTTTTTCTCGGCCCCCGCTTGACGAAACCCCCCCAAACTTTCAGGGGACGCTCAGAAACAAAATGTGCCATTTTCCTGAAAATTTTAGCCAATTCCGTCCATCAACGCCAAAGTTATTCAACATAGAATTTTCAGAAATCCCTATTCAAATAAATCCTAACTATATATACCTACTGGCGACCGCCAGTAGGTAATATATATATATATATATATATATATATATATATATATATATATATATATATATATATATACACACCGGAGGAGCCACCTGGGTAATCGTTCAAATGGGAAATTGGCAAGTTGGATTCACCATTGCATGCCCTGTACCCCGCGATTCCACTTGGACTGAAATTCTTCCCGCCGCAGCACCTACCTGGACTATCAATGCATCCTGGGACCTGTAGTTCCAATGAACTACAGGTTGGTGAGTGAGCACGAGGTGAGGGGGCGGAGCAGGGCCCCACCAATGAAGAAGTCACAGGACATTTAAATTCAAGGTGTCTCAAGTGCCTCCTGTCATTTAGCGTCTGAGGAAGGCCGCACAAGGCCAAAATCTATTATGCTGCTTTTGTTCCAATACAGATGTTACCGATCTGTCCCCCGTGATGCCTCTGTTCTTTTCCTTCTGAGGGAGTACTTTGGATATATATATATATAAATAAATATATATATATATATATATATATATATATAAATAAATATATATATATATATATATATATATATATATATATATATATATATATATATATATTACCTACTGGCGATAGCCAGTAGGTATATATAGTTAGGATTTTTTCTCTATGGAACTTTTGAAAATTCTATGCCTAATAACTTTGGCGTTTGTGGACGGAATTGGCTGAAATTTTCAGGAAAATGGCACATTTTGTTTCTGAGCAGCTCCTGGAAATTTGGGGGGGGTTCGTCAAGGGGGGGCCGAGAAAAAAGGGGGTCCCAAAACGCGTTTTTCCCATGTTAATTTCCATAGGGCGGTTGGCCTCACTTTTAGCCCGAACGGCTGAATGGATTTCCACGAAACTTGGCAAAATTGTAGGGACTGTTAACCCGATGTGCCTTTGCTAGGTCTCAATATATGTGCTTCAGTGGATTTTGAGAAATTAACGTTTAAAACAAGATATATATCTGTAACAGCGCTCCGGGTAGCGCTCCGGTTAGCGAACTTTTCGCGTATCGGAACTTTGCGAAGCGAAGCTGATTGGCTCTCCGGTGTCTGTCAACATTCTAAACAGTCCGGAGCAGCCGCCATCTTGTCTCTCGGTAGGATCGAGAGACAAGAGGAGGCCAAAACAAAGGGGGAAATGAAGGAAAGGGGGCAAGGTAGACCCCTTCCGACCCCCTAGGATTGATGAGGGGGATATTATAGAGCCACGCGGGGCCCCCCAAAAAAAAAAAAAAAATCCGATTTTTTCGCCGTAGAGACGCGTCTTGGTAAGCGAACCGGGCAGCTAACCGGGCAGCTAACCGGGAAGCTAACCGGCAGTGTAACGGGAGTCTGAGGAGTAGCTGATTGGCTGTCAACATTGTAAACAGTCCGGAGCGGCCGCCATCTTGTCTCTCGGTAGGATCGAGAGACAAGAGGTGGAAAAAAAAAAGGTGTAAATGAATGAAAGGGATAAGGCAGACCCCTCCTGAACCCCTAGGATTGATGAGGGGGCTATTAAAGTTCCCTGCGGGGCAAAAGAAAAAAAAATTGCGATTTTTCGCGGTAAAGGTGCTTCCTGGTACGTTAACCGGGCAGCTAACCGGCAGCGTAACGGGAGTCCGACATATTGTGTTTTTTGAACGTTTGTGATATGTGCACGTGTGGATTTTGTCTAATTAAGGTTAAAAAAATATATATATATCTTTAAGCGTGTTCTGGCGCGCTTACGTTTTGGGTTTGGTTTGCGCTGCAGAGACGATACGTCACGGTTATGCGATGCATCATGAGGCGTCTCACGGGCTACGTGATACGTCACTTAATAAAGAATATATTTTACAGCTATAGATATTAGCTTTTAAAAAACCAATGAAATTCACAGAAAAAACCATAGGTTATAGACCATATATAGTTAGGAATTTGCATTTACAAAACCTTGAAAATTCACTGAAAAAACCATAGGTTATAGACCATATATAGTTAGGGATTAGCATTTAAAAAACCTTATTTTATTTGCACAAATCCATTGAAATTCCATATATAGTTAGTTGCACTAACTATATATCGCGGACCCGCAATCCACTGCTAATGATGTCACATATTACATCATTCATGACATGGTCAGGGACATCACTGATGACATCACTGATGACATCTCAAATGACATCACTGATGACATCACTGATGACATCTCAAATGACATCACTGATGACATCACTGACATCTCATTTGACATTACTGATTACATCACTGATGATATCATTTATGTGATAATACATCTTCAGACTCTAATATAACCTTAGATACACTCAGTGTAAACAGGCACTCACAGACTGTCACACATCCATGGAGTTACTCACACACCTAGTCAGTCATGCAAAGAATCAATCACATCTCCATTTCCTCAACTATACAGTTATACACACCTTACTTATTCAAACATATAGTAACACATATTTACTCTCTTATACAATCCTTGATACAAGTTCACAATGATTCATACAGCCACTCACACATTCACTGGCTCTTATGTTCAGTTATTTATATATGTCAACTCTCACATGGAGTGTGTTTTACATATGTACTTACTTTGACATGTAGCACTGAGATATCCATTCACTCACCAATATACTCATGCACACAGTCAACTGTCCATACAGCTGTTTCTACATGCACTTTTGAACCCATACACCTAGGGAATCAACTGCTCACACATCTATGCACAGAGTTATACACCTCCCAGCCACCCACACACATACTCAGTCTCCCATACAAATACTTGGGCAACCATTCAATAACCCATATAGTTACTGATATAGCTACTGATTTAAACATGCAGCAGTTTACAGAACAACATAAATAATGATTGCCAAATTAAGACACTTTAATCACTAACCCATACACTCAGTGAGACACATTTAATCATTCTCTAATACAGTCAGTCATGCACCTACTAAATCCTTCATCCAGACACTTATACATCCACTCATTCTTCAATATGTAAGACATATTTTAACTTTACAGAAACATACAGTCACTGGGTGTTGTCATCAGTGATGTCATCAGTGATGTCATCAGTGATGTCATTTGAGATGTCATCAGTGATGTCATCAGTGATGTCACTGACCATGTCATGAATGATGTAATATGTGACATCATTAGCAGTGGATTGCGGGTCCGCGATATATAGTTAGTGCAACTAACTATATATGGAATTTCAATGGTTTTGTGCAAATAAAATAAGGTTTTTTAAATGCTAATCCCTAACTATATATGGTCTATAACCTATGGTTTTTTCAGTGAATATATATATATTTATATATATATATATATATATATATATATATATATATATATATATATATATATATATATATATATATATATATATATTACCTACTGGCGATAGCCAGTAGGTAATATAGTTAGGATATGTCTAATAACTTTGGCGTTTGTTTTACGGAATCGGCTGAAATTTTCAGGAAAATGGCACATTTTGTTTCTGAGCAGCCCCTGAAAACTTGGGGGGGCGATCGTCAAGGGGGGGCCGAGAAAAAAGGGGGGTCCCAAAACGCGTTTTTCCCATGTTAATTTCCATAGGGCGTTTGGCCTCACTTTTAGCTCGAACGGCTGAATGGATTTGCACGAAACTTGGCAAAATTGTAGGGACTGTTAGCCCGATGTGCCTTTGCTGGGTCTCAATATATGTGCTCCAGTGGATTTTGAGAAATTAACGTTTTAAAAAATTTATATATCTGTGACAGCGTCCCAGATAGCGCTCCAGATCGCGTACTTTTCGCATCACGGAGCTTTGCGAAGCGATGCTGATTGGCTCTCCGGTGTCTGTCAACATTCTAAACAGTCCGGTGCGGCCGCCATCTTGTTTCTCGGTAGGATCGAGAGACAAGAAGAGGTGAAAAACGAAGGGGGAATTTAATGAAAGGGGGCAAGGTAGACCCCTCTTGACCCTCTAGGAATGATGTTGGGGTTATTAAAGGGTCCCGTGGGGCAAATAAAAAAAAAATTATTTTTCACGGTAGAAGCGCTTCTCGGTTCGCGAACCGGGTCGCAAACTAACGGCTGAAGGGATTTGCACGAAACTTGGCAAAATTATAGGGACTGTTAGCCCGATGTGCCTTTGCTGGGTCTCAATATATGTGCTCCAGTGGATTTTGAGAAATTAACGTTTAAAAAACAGATATATCTGTGACAGCGTCCCAGATAGCGCTCCAGATCGCGTACTTTTCGCGTAACGGAGCTTTGCGTAGCGAAGCTGATTGGCTCTCCGGTGTCTGTCAACATTCTAAACAGTCCGGTGCGGCCGCCATCTTGTCTGACATTTTCACAATAAAGGTTTTTAAAACAAAACATGGTAGTAGTATTTACATTGGTAAAGTTTTTAATTTTAGTCACTGTTTTCGAATCAGTAAAAGGCAAGTGAAATAAAGCAGTCCAATTACATGACGGATAAAAGGTATAATACGCAGGAACGCAGTAAAGATAAATGGTCAAGGGCTGTTGTGTTTTTTACTCCTGCAACATAAAGTGATCGATAAGAATCTGATATTCAGGCGTATCGGCGACTAAGACAGCAGGCCGAGCATCTTTTGCTCAACGGCTCCGTCATGGGACGAAGAAACGCCCTTTTTCTAGAAAAAGGAATATATTTTACTTGCAGGACAGTTGTAAATTTTCCGGGAAAATACATTAGCCTGGAACATTATAACATATATGTTTAAGAAAAAATAATGTTCGAAAGCAATAAAAAGCGTAATTTTTAGATCATATGACCAAGCCTTTCATCATTAGAATAACAAAAGTAAAATGAACCAATGAAAAGTTTTATTAACAAGTCACATGACCTGTTATGCTTACGTTACGCCCTGCGCGCCGCGCCCCGGATCCCTTCCGGGAAGCTGTGCTTCGCGCACTGGAGTACTTCCGGGTGCGCTAACGCGGCGTGTCATTTAACGCATTACACGACAACGTAGGTCCAGAATATAGTCGAAATGTCTCCACCAACCAGCGGTCGGAACACAACCCCTTTCAGCAGTCTAAAAAGTTCTGTTAAATGACAACAGAAGGGACAGGCAACAAGAACTATCAGTCAAAGAGGGGAGGGCAAGTTCTTCCCTACCGGGTCACGTTGGGGCGCTACCGGAACTGATCGAATTGGTAGTCTACAGTGTTTCTGGATGTTTCAGACTGAAGCTGGCGTTAGCATGAGAGCACCACCATCTCGTATCTCAGTCGTGGCCATTCCACGAGCAATCATGGCAGCCGCTCCCCACCAGAAGCCTGCGGGAGTCGGGGGCCCCCAAGACTTTTGTAGAATCTGCAAGGCTCAGTGGACGCTTTCGAGAATGGGGCCCAAGCCCTAGCAGACAAGCGTCCGAGTTCCAAGGTGTCCCATGGCCATTTTAGTGGACCACGCCCAAATCTGAAGAGGCGGCCGCCATTTTGAGAGTCCTGTGGCAGCCGCCTATAGCTGCATCGCAAGAGCGGGAGCAACTCAACTACATGGTGAGCGAGACGCTGTAGTCGCAAGAGCGGGCGGTAAACAGCTGAATGGCGGAAGAGGCACAGTGTAGCAAAAGCGGGCGGAATGGCAACTGAAACGGTAAAGGGGCGCCCCACTACAGCGTGTCTTCAGGTCAAACGGATTGTGGGATAAGGTCCAGAATGGAAGAGTCGTCAAAAGGCAAACAGTTCCGCCGGACCCCGGGAGCCGGCCGCCTATGTCAGGAGCGATCTTAGGCCACGCCAGGGCAACACGACTTGGGGAGGGGGCAGAAGTCAAGCGCACCCTCCCAGTCCGCGCCACCACACCGTATGTTGAAAATCTGAAGCCATCGTTCTACAAACTCTCAACCAGACT
The DNA here is from genome assembly GCF_964263255.1 of Lissotriton vulgaris. Lineage (NCBI taxonomy): Eukaryota > Metazoa > Chordata > Amphibia > Caudata > Salamandridae > Lissotriton > Lissotriton vulgaris. The sequence goes on from NC_141696.1 coordinate 683,544,098, forward strand.
TGGATGAAAAATCTTGAAGAATGTACAAACTGAAAACCAGTTTTTGTTTGCATAGCATCAGCAGCAATGCTTGCTATCAGAGTGCATGAGTTTCATGCTCGATCCATTGAGCTAGCCGGATCAGGCAACAAAAAGTATAAAATAGTTATGTAAATAGTTATTTAATAAAATGTTTTACCCTGTTACTTTGCTGGTGTGTTGTATATATTTATAATATTTGCATAGAGTTTATCGTTATTTTGGGCGGGGTGGGTGGCGGAGCCGAGCTGTCTTGCAGCCATCATGGTGTGGAGCTCAGTTCATCTCACTAGTTTCGTATTTCTCATGAAGGGTTGTTCCTTATGTTTCTATTTTAGCAAGGTCAAAAAGAGATCCCATTAGTGGCCTACTGATTTTGCTCGATTATTATTTTTTTTTTTTACACGATTTTTCACTATCTGCAAAGACTAAACAGAGTATTGCGGCTTTGTGCTTGTTAGTAAATAGAGAATGAACCAAAGAGAATAAATTCTAAAATAGTAAATGCTTGGATAACAATCAATCAAATGGAGAGAAAAGCAGGCACGACGGATTACAACGGGGGCCAAGGCCTGCGTTAACTACCCTTCACTATCTGCAAAGAGAGAGTACTTCTAAGAGAAAAGAGGGGGGGCAGCGTTCAAAGCACATCAGCGTGCATAAACACGAAAATGTTTTTACCTATCACGTACTTGAAATTTGACAGCTTTTGATATTTGCTATTAAAAAACCATTGAAATTCAATGAAAAAACCATAGGTTTTAGCCCATATATAGTTAGGGATTAGCATTTACAAAACCTTGAAAATTCACTGAAAAAACCATAGGTTACAGACCATATATAGTTGGGGATTAGCATTTACAAAACCTTATTTTACTCGCATAAAACCATTGAAATTCGCATATATAGTTAGTTGCGCTAACTATATATCGCGCACCCGCAATCCACTGCTGATGATGTCACATATCTAATGTGAAAACGTTCCTGCGGTGGCCTACTAATTCAATTGTGCAACTAAGTTTATAAATATATAATCAGGTGACAAAAAATAGAAAAATACTGAATTTATTCAAAACGTGTAAAAATTTATTTTTCTCTTTTTATCTTTTAGTTCATATGAGTTCTGTTATCAATCAGAATTCACAAGACATACATTTTCAATTCATATCAAAAATTTCAAGACAAATACAGTTAAATCATGAATATCTACAACAGGAAAAATTCTATATACAACATACAAAGTTATTTAATAATAACCCTTGGTAACACTCATATCTCTCAACACACTCACGTGCTAACAATCATACCACACTCAAACTCCAAACTAGGATGGTGAAAAGGAACTGAATTGCTCTTTTAGCAAGATGACAACGCTAAAAGGAGTTGGGCCAAGGTGTCACTTAAGGCTTCCGTCGTAGGTCTACGCACGTTTCGGCAGCTTAAGCTGCCTTCATCAGGACCATTTTCATCATGACTGTGCAGAAACCAAGGGATCTGGAAAAAATACATGTATATTTACAAAAAATATGTAAAACCATATTGTCACCACCAAAACGTTTAGACAAGTTAAACTTGTTAACCCACAACAGGGGCTCAACCACATGACCACAGCAAGGAGGAATCTAAGTCCAGCATACCTTAAGTCTATTGGAAAAGAAGACCCAACCTGATACATGTACCTAGAATTAAAGGCAAGATGGTATATCTAGGGCTAGTCATATGGTACCACCCTGCCAGGCATGTTAATCAAAGAGGTAAATTAATAATTTTAAATTATCATACAAAGAAAGGGGTTGAGAAAAGGAAAAGGGGAGAGTCTCAAACCTAGAACTATACTATCAATTACTCATCTTAGTTTAGCCAAGGACGTAGCCCCCAAGCTTACCAATCACATCACACAGCAATAGAATCACCAGAGAACGTCTTCAGTGCGTTTCATGAGGCAGGACGTCCTATGCCGCCAGTAAGTAGCTGCAAGGGAGAGATGTCTCATATTTTATTTTAAATGAACATTTAGGGATGAGGTTCATTGCGACCACTACAGTGGAATCCATATCTATTTAGGTTTAAAAGCTTACCAAGAGGTAAATATCTTTCTTTTGAAGTTTTGAGGAACTTATTAACTTTTTGATAAGATTAGCGGCTTATTCGCAGAGGGTTGTGATCAAGGGGAGGCTTAGGGCTTCAACGGTCAGCTGGCATGTTTTGCACCATAGTCTGTAATCATAATAGAAAAAGAGATTCGTAATGAATAATCCCTTTGGAATATCTATCACACAGTAGCCCTGTCTAAGCTGACAAAGATATAAACAAGTACATCCTAGTATGCAGCATGATCTTACTTCAATGTCCGTGAGGGGTCCTTTATATATCTTGAGGTTGTTCCACAGTCAGCCCCCTGCAAAGTGGAAAAAGAACACATTAAAGTGTCCTGTCGATGCGACGTGACTCAGGATATCCAGACATTTGCTGAAAGCAGCAAGTCTCTCCCTGATATATTTTATGACAGTAGGCATATAATTTGGTGCCCTAAGTGCTTTCTGGCTCAGGATACATTTCGGCGTTAATGCACTGTTATAAACGTGCAGCACTCGTGTTAAAAGGTATATGACCTAAGTGCTTTCTGGCTCAGGATACATTTCGGCGTTAATGCACTGTTATGAACGTGCAGTACTCGTGTTAGACGGTATGTATCCCTTAAAATTACGCAGCTGTTCGAGGCATTTTAGTCCGGCACAGCCGAGGCATAGACGGTATGTATCACTTAAAATTACGCAGCTGTTCGAGGCATTTTAGTCCGGCACAGCCGAGGCATAGATGTAACTGACGAACAGCCGGGAATGCCGGTAGTTTAAATTAAGGAAAAAGTTTACGCGAACGGGTCTCGTAGTCCTCAACGTGGAGTTTCACTTACCCTGTGCAGACCGTAGTTTGGAGCCGTATTTTCACACCGCACGAAGCCTCCTCCGCCGGAGATTTCCTGGCATAGACTGATCCTAGGTTTTTAAAGCGGATCCTATAGGGCTGTTTTTGTCACGTGGGGTCGCTTTCTATGTACGCAGTGTCAATGCGTCACCCACTAAACATAACAAAGGGACTGAATCGCGAGCACAGTTTCTATTAGTTTGTGCAATCCTACCCACTACGAAAGTTAGAGGTAGGACTGTCTAAGCCGATCACTCCACTGTGGAAGCTGAGGGGCATCCAACAGGGCTGTGGGCGACATATTAAAAAAGGATAAAAAGTACTGTTGTTCTAAGAGAGATGTGATTAATGTAGTCCGAAAAGAAACGGGACAAATCAAAAAATGGACCCTACCATCGAGAAATACACATTATCACGGGGCTCCAAAATTTTAATATGGTGAACATTCACTGAGACCGAATGATAAACTCAGGGTTATAATTCCATACTAGTGAGAGGAGATATCAAAGTAAACAATCTCTAAGGCTGCAATTTAGCTGGAATGACAGTTTTGAGTAAAGGCAGCCTTGAGAAGGAGTCAGAATCAGAATTTCATATCTGAACCAGCACAGATGTTTCTCAGAAATCTCGGAGGTGTTTATTTAGTCACATGCCAAGCAAGTTCCTCATTCAATCCACATTTCACACTGTCCAAGAGGTAAATCCAAAACGTTTCCCGTTTCTTACGTGTAATCTCATTAGCTTGACCTAATTTAGGGGTCACTTTTTCTAGGATACACCATTTTATCTCATTTTCTGTAAGAGATTTCTCCAGACAGTGTTGAACTAAGGGGGCTGACAGTTTTTTCGTTCTGATTGCGGACTTATGTTCGCTGAGACGGACGCGAAACTCGCGACCCGTCTCACCTACATAAGCTAGGCCACAGCCACAGAAAATGATGTACACGATATTGCTACTGCGACAGTTGGTCAAGAATCGCAATTTGATGTGCTTTTCATTGTATATTATCGTGTCCGATACAATGGCTGAGTCACACGCGTGGCAGGAACCACACCTGTGATTACCCACAATTATTGGTAAACCTGTGATAGAAGACTGGCTGTTAGATTGAACATTTTTGGCTAGAGGTCTCGAATGCACTAACATGTCCCGCACCCGCAATCCACTGCTGATGATGTCACATATTACATCATTCATGACATGGTCAGTGACATCACTGATGACATCACTGATGACATCTCAAATGACATCACTGATGACATTATCCAGTGACTGTATGTTTCTGTAAAGTTAAAATATGTATTACATATTGAAGAATGAGTGGATGTATAAGTGTCTGGATGAAGGATTTAGTAGGTGCATGACTGACTGTATAAGTGAGTGATTAAATGTGTCTCACTGAGTGCATGGGTTAGTGACTAAACTGTCTTAATTTGTGCATCATTATGTCTGTTGTTCTGTAAACTGCTGCATGTGTTGATCAGTAGCTATATGAGTAACTATATGGGTTATTGATTGGTTGCCCAAGTATTTGTATGGGAGACTGAGTGTGTGTGGGGGTGGCTGGGAGGTCTATGACTCTGTGCATATATGTGTGAGCAGTTGATTCACTAGATGTATGGGTTCAAAAGTGCATGTGGAAACAGCTGTATGGGCGGTTGACTGTGTGCATGAGTGTATTGGTGAGTGAATGGATATCTCAGTGCAACATGTCAAAGTAAGTACATATTTAAAACACTGTACATGTGAGAGTTGACATATATAACTGTGCATAAGAGCCAGTGAATGTGTGAGTGGCTGTATGGATCATTGTGAACATGTATCAGGGATTGTATAAAAGAGTAAATATGTGTTAGTATATGTTTGAATAAGTAAGGTGTGTATAACTGTATAGTTGAGAAAATAGAGGTGTGATTGATTCTTTGCATGACTGACTAGGTGTGTGAGTAACTCCATGGATAAGTGACAGTCTGTGAGTGTCTGTTTACACTGATTGTAGCTAAGGTTATATTATAGTCGGAAAAGGTTCATTGTATTATCACATGAATGATATTATCAGTGATGTCATCAGTGATGTCAAATGAGATGTCATCAGTGATGTCATTTGAGATGTCATCAGTGATGTCATCAGTGATGTCATTTGAGATGTCATCAGTGATGTCATCAGTGATGTCATTTGAGATGTCAACAGTGATGTCATCAGTGATGTCACTGACCATGTCATGAATGATGTAATATGTGACATCATCAGCAGTGGATTGCGGGTGCGCGATATATAGTTAGTGCAACTAACTATATATGCGAATTTCAATGGTTTTGTGCAAGTAAATTAAGGTTTTGTAAATGCTAATCCCTAAGTATAGATGGTCTATAACCTATGGTTTTTTCAGTGAATTTCAATGTTTTT